>NC_140754.1:12882500-14132500 GCF_051527215.1 Medicago sativa
TCATTAATGATATGAAAAAGATAAATTAAAAGAAACGGCATAATTATTTTGAACAAAGCACTAAAATATAAAAGACAAAAGAGGTCTGATCTAATATGCAGAGTCACAATGTGTAAAACGTATAAAAAGAAAAACCAGATCTTTCCCAAAAAAGTAAAAGTCTTAAGGAGAGAGGTGTCAAAGACCACCATTGTACATAAAAACTAACAACTGCTGCAAAAACTACACTCTATGAAAATTGGGACAAAAGTGTTGATATACGAAATTATACTTTTGCCTTTGAACCAGCTATTTTATATTTGTCAAGACAGCTTTGAAGGAACCCTTTTGGGCACGGGTCCTCATTCTAACTGAGTTAAAGTTAGAAAGCTTCACTTTATTCACCTGTTTATGCTTCTTTCTCTCTGTCTTATTGCTCTAATATAGACTTGGATAGTGCTGCTCAAAGTCTTCATCATGGTTTTCCATAAATATTAATGAATAATTGATATTATAAACAAATTTTTCTAGTACTGGACAAACAAATTTTACTAAAATCACATATATAGTTCACATCGGTTTCATTTCATTTGAGTAAAAGTCTAAAGGAATAGTAAGTTCTTAGCTATTACTCCCTCCGTTTCAAAATGAGTGTCGTTTTAGGTGTTTACACACATATTAAGAAATGCAATGATTAAAAGAAAGATAATGGTTATTTTACCAAATTATCCTTATTAACTATTGGTTAGTTTTAAAAGTAATACTTTGGAAGTAGTGTGCAGAGTATTAATTGAAGGGTACAATTGAAAAGAAAAAGTTATTATTGCATTGGAAACTGAAAGTGACATTCATTTTAAAACAAATTTTTCTGGCTAAAGCGACACTCATTTTGAAACGGAGGGAGTAAAAGACTTGTGAATTGAAATATATGAAGCATGAATGTACTCCCTCCGATCCTATTTACAAGAGAACGTTGACTTTTTAGATACATTGAATAATGTATGTATCTAGTCAAGAACCTAAACCAAATACATAAATTATTTAATGTATCAAAAAAGTAAATTGTCTCTTGTAAATAGAACCGGAGGGAATAATATTTTAAATAGACCAACTCAATCCTAAGTAAATTACTCTTGAAGCATACTAGTAGTCCACAGGGACAGATACGCAGACCATGTTTATCATTGAACCAATACACTTTACTGCCAACCTTTCTATCTTCCACTCAAATCAATTCAATTACTCTCCCACCAATCATCATCAAATATAAACATCCAACCAATAAATCACACAAAAGCCAAACCCTGCAAATTCCAAACCATAACGGATAAAAACCCTCCAAACATTATAAAAAACACTCTATCACCATAACCATTACCATTACCACCTTAAACATAACATTTTAGCTATTCAAAATCATTATCACAGAAACCAAACTATCACTCTTATCAGTTGCAAGTTGCAATGGCAAGCAACAATAAGAACACACCTATTCTATTCTCACAAGCTAACTCCACTGTCCTCCCTGACCCCTCTAAATTCTTCTCTCCAAATCTGCTATCCAAACCCCTCCCTACAAACTCTTTCTTCCAAAACTTTGTCCTAAACAATGGTGACCAACCTGAATACATTCACCCTTACCTTATCAAATCTTCAAACTCATCACTTTCTATTTGTTATCCAAATCGTTCTTCCAATTCTAAAGCCATACACCAAGTATTCAAACCTGATCTTACTATCACTTCCTCAAAAAAAGAAAAAGGTTCTAACGGAAAACATGTAATATCTTCCTATAGTGATCTCAGTGTCACGTTAGACATTCCTTCTACCAACATGAGTTTCTTTCTTGTTAGAGGAAGTCCTTATTTGACTCTCTCTGTAACAAAACCAACTCCTCTTTCCATTTCAACCTTCGACGATATCATTTACTTCCACTCAAATGATTCCTCTACAAAGTTTACTATTCGGTTGAACAACAATCAAGCATGGATACTGTATTCTTCAATAAAAATAAAGTTGACTCAAGGCCGTTGCGAGTTAACTTCGGAGGCCTTTTCTGGCACAGTTCGGATAGCTTTTTTGCTGGATTCCGATTCAAAACATGAGGCTGTTCTTGACAGGTATTGTTTATGTTATCCTGTGTCAGGTGATGCTATACTTAGAGAACCATTTTGTGTTGAGTATAAATGGGAGAAGAAAGGGTGGGGTGATTTGTTGATGTTAGCACACCCTCTTCATCTTCAGCTTTTATCTAAGAATGTTACTGTTTTGAATAATTTCAAGTATAAAAGTATTGATGGTGATCTTGTTGGCGTTGTTGCTGATTCATGGATTTTGAAAACTGATCATGTTTCTATTACTTGGTATTCTACAAAGGGTGTGAATGAAAAACACCATGAAGAAATTGTTTCATCACTTTTTAAGGATGTTGAAGGCTTGAATTCTTCGTCAATAAAAACCACTTCATGTCATGCTTTTGGAAAATTGATTGCAAGAGCTGCAAGGCTTGCTTTGATAGCTGAAGAGGTTTTTTTCTATGATGCAATACCGAAGGTTAAGGTTAAACAGTTTTTGAAGGAAACTATTGAGCCTTGGCTTGATGGAACTTTCAAAGGTAATGGATTTGTGTTTGATAAAAAATGGGGAGGGATTATTACAAAACAAGGCTCTACTGATTCAAATGCTGAGTATGGTTTTGGAATTTATAATAATCATCATATTACTTTGGGATATTTTGTTTATGCAATTGCTGTGCTTGCCAAGATTGATCCAACATGGGGCAAGAAGTATAAAGCTCAAGCATATGCACTATTGGAAGATTTTATGAACTTGAGCACGAGTTTGAACTCCAATTATGTGCGTTTGAGGTGTTTTGATCTTTTCAAGTTGCACTCATGGGCCGGAGGGCTAACCGAGTTTGCAGATGGAAGTAATCAAATGGCAAGTAGTGAGGCTGTAAATGCATACTATGCTGCAGCGTTGATGGGAATGGCATATGGGGATGCTCAAATTGTGTCCATTGGATCAACACTTGCATCATTGGAAATTTGTGCTGCTAAAATGTGGTGGCATGTTAAAAAGGACGGGAA
The DNA here is from genome assembly GCF_051527215.1 of Medicago sativa. Classification (NCBI taxonomy): domain Eukaryota; kingdom Viridiplantae; phylum Streptophyta; class Magnoliopsida; order Fabales; family Fabaceae; genus Medicago; species Medicago sativa. The sequence continues at coordinate 12,885,569 of NC_140754.1, forward strand.
ACTCTATGAAAGATTTTACAAAAGAGAATAGGATCATGGGAGTTTTGTGGTCTAACAAGAGAGACAGTGGATTATGGTTTGCACCAGCAGAATGGAGAGAAGCTAGGCTTGGTGCTCAAGTGTTACCCTTGTCGCCTATTTCTGAAGTTTTGTTTTCAGATGTTAAGTATGTGAAAGAACTTGTGGAATGGACATTGCCTGCTTTGAAAAGTGAAGGTATTGGTCAGGAAATGAAGGGATTTGTGTTTGCGTTGCAGGGAATTTATGACAATAAAGGTGCATTGAAGAATATAAAAAGCCTAAAGGGGTTTGAAGATGGAAATTCAATGACTAATCTTCTGTGGTGGATTTATAGTAGAGGTTGAAGTGTTGAGACATTGAAAGGTTTATGATGTTTTGAAAGTGATCGAGAACAATGGTTCGATGAGCTTTGTATTTAACTACTAGTGTTTTTGTGTAGCAGGATTTTTGTTTGCTATCTGATGATTTCATGCAATGTGAATTACATTTCTGTGTTATTAGTTCACTAGTAGTTCTTGCACTCATTTATGGTAATATTATGCCTTTTGATTCAAATATGTGCCTGTTAATATAGGTTTCATTTCAATTACTACATATATTTATTATATTAACAAATGCAAATGAATCATAGAAAAATAAAAATGAAAATTAGTTCGAACCCATGGCAGATGACCATTTTCTAACACATCATACCTAACTGTCTTCTTCACAATAATCCTCGAAGCCGGTCCCTTTTTCTTCACCAAGAGTCTAATATTTAATCTTATCTTCTGAGTAAGGTCCATAGGAGCATTAGAATCAGATATCAACTGAGAAATCATTGTTAGTGTGATTCTTGTTTTTGTTCATGTGCTTTATACATTTCAGAGTCCTGAGAATAAGCGAGTAAAGCATATTCATTGTTTCTTATACCTTATCCGAATATACTAAGCCTATAGCAGGTTGGTATTCAGAACTAAAGCTCAGGACAGAAGCTTTCACCTCCCGCACCTGTATGATAACAAAACATATAGCTTCTTTCAAAAAAACAAAAAAAAACATATAGCTAATGTAAAAAAACTCTGCCATAAGCATCATTGAATTTGGTTGAACTTTAGGTTTATAATGGCAATTAACAGAAAATACTTCAAGGGCCGAGTTGGGATCCTCTCCGGTTACCGAAATTTTCCAGTCACCGAAGAGGATCTCAACCTCCAAGGGCCCAACATTAGAAGTCACTGTCAATCACCATATTGAAGAATATGTTTCACGATCACCTGTAGTTTTTCCAGAACCATCCTATGCACCAACAGGTACCAAATCTAGTGTGTCCCCTATCCTACAAATTAGAACCAAATGATACATGGATCTCCACCTGTATAGAAAATAAATTAAGGGGGAAAAAAATCACATTCATACTACAAAATATGTTTATTGCTCTTAATAAGGCTGACCAAGATCAACATATCAATGATGTTAATATTTTGAATTGTGATAATTTTATTAGGGTAAATTACATTCACCTCCCTTGAGGTATTGTTAAATAGCACTAACATTATGATTTCAATGACGGTTTTGTCAGCGGTGAAGACGAAACAGCGGTAGAAAATTTACAAGGTGATGCTTTTAAAGAAATGTAAAGATGACAAAAACATGATAATATTGTTGAGTAAGTGAGGGTGAGGTTTTTGAAAGGGTTATTTAACTGAGAGCTAACGGTGTTACATGGAGGGGAGGTTAGTGTTTGGTTGAAAACTAGAGGGGTGGTTAGTGTAATTTAAGAAGACCTCAGGGGAGGTGAGTGTAATTTACCCATTTTATTATGACTGCATAAAGCCTTTTTACTCTAACGCTCAAGGTTATCAAAATCAGAACTTTACTTCAAGTCGAAAGGAAGTAGCAAAATCGGGACTCGTAAAATCGCAATCAAAATCGAAGAATTTTACTCAAGGACTTTTGTAGAATCGTTGCAGGATAACAAAGTCGGGACTCGTAAAATCGCAATCAAAATCGAGGATTCTACCAAAACAAAAATAATGTTAAATATATGTTATAAATTGTATACAGTCATAAATGACTAAAGTTCAAAGTCCACAAAATAGATATACATAAATGTGGGGGAAGTGAAAGAATGAAAATTTTTGGGCTCTTGGGTATTTATAGAACGGGTCATAGATTCAAATCGGGTTAATTTACGAACCGGGTCAGAAAATTGACCCTTATCAAAAAATGAACAAAATCCATCAAAATCCTGCGATTTTGAATGGATTTCACTATTTTGTGCGATTTTGATAAGATTTTGCCTGTTTTTGGGACTTTGCTATGGATTTGAGTCGTTGAAGCTATGCAAAGTCGCAAAAACCAGGATTTTGGGACTTAAGTCGCGTTTTTAGTAACGCTATGTTTGGTTGTGAGAAGAAATTGAGAAGAGAGAAAGAGGTGAGAGAGAATGAGAGAAGAGAGAAAGATGTGAAAAATAGAGTAGATTTGATGAGTTGTTTGGTACAAGAGAAAGAAGAAAGAAATATTTGATGGGTTGTTAGGTACAAGAGAAAGAAGAAAGAAATAGAAGAGAAAAAAGTATTGATTATTTTTGAAAGTACAAAAATACCCTTGAATTAAAAACACATTCTAGCAAAATTAAATTAATTAATTCTATTTTGTTTTAAGGGAAATCAATGAATTTTATTATATACTTTAATTTTCAATTAGTTATATTAATTAGATCAACTAATTAATTATTAATTTTGATATTATAATATAATAAATTTAATTATAATTTACTATTTTATTGAACTAGTAATATTTCCAAGTACTCATTCAAAACCAACATAATAAAAGTTATAGATAAGCTTAAGTTCTTTATAAAAAAAAAAAAAGTTTCAGCACTCACACGATCACAATGATATTGTACGGGGGATATCACATTATCCCTTTCTCAACGTGATGGGATTATGAGAGAAGGGCATAATAGGAAGAAAAAAAAAGAAATGTTGATGCTTTCTCTCTTCTTTCTTCGCAAATCTGAGGAGAACCACAAGAGCGTGGGCCCCATCAAAATTTTGTCTCTCTCGCCTGTTTCTCTGCTCCTCCAAACGAAAGAAATTGCTACTTTCTCTCATACTTCTCTCTTCAGTTTCTCTCTCGTCCCTATTTCTCGCTTACCAAACAGACCTTAAATTCTTCACTTCCTTTCCTATGATTGAAAATGTTGGTAGGTTAATTTGTATGGAATGCAACAAAGCATAAGTGATTTTGATCCGTAAATGGAAAGGATTTTGATCCGTAAGAGCATCAACAACACTGGTTCTTCATATTGTTCTTAAAACACAAGAACATAGAATTTTGTTCTAGGCCATTGGAGGAGAATGACTTGGCCGACAGGTTGGAGAACCGTTCTCCCAGGGCAACATGTTCTTGCAGCTACTATGTTGATTCAAGTGGTATGGGACTAGGACCCCTTAAGCAAGAGGTTAGAGGTTCGATCTCAAAGATTCTTCAATAGAAATTAGTCACTGCTAAACAACTGTGAACACTTCATACCAATAACATGATAACAAAAATATTTAATTAAATGTATAACACCTTTTAATTTTATAATCAAAAAGTTGTGTTGGAGAGTTTGGAGAGAGCCGCGAGTAGTCATTGGTTGAATGTTCAATACCCCGACTCTAAAAGACTTTTACAAACATATTTACTCAAAATCTTTAGACATTAGATATATAAATCACTTATAGACATTTCCTCCATTTCTAGGTAAATGTGAGACCGACTATTCACACTTAAACTCCAACAAGTTTTCTGTTTTAAACCTTAATTATTAAATTTTTAATTATATATCTACAGCTAAAAACTCATTAGTTCATGGTGATCCCATAATGCTGCTAACCAAAGCCCTGTCTAATAATGCATAAAGTTCAATGTTTTTAAGCAGGTTGTGATCATAAGTTCTACACAGTTAATTTGCATTGTACCTTTGTTAACAAACTTCTCACATGGTCTCCAACTTCAATTCCTTGTCCTTTCTCTCATACACAAGACCTCTACATACGAGAAAATAAATAAGATAACAATTGTTAATTTTATATATTCCACTTTACCATTTTTTTGATACAAGTCAAATTTACTTTTGAGTGACTTTTAAGTTTTACACATTTTGGCCGATCATCACATGCTTGTACCATTTGGTTTAACATCACAATATAACAGTCATATTAATTTCGCCTACAAATTAAGTTCAAACATACAAACATAGAGAGATTCACTCTTCTTTCCTTTTTTGTTTTCTAAGCTAGCTACTACCCTCCTTTTCTTGCTTCTCTCCTTTTGCACAATGTGAAAAGAAAAAGAAAAAAATATTTTTTAGTGTTTATTTGTGCCCTATTTATAAAAACATTGCTTTGAGTGATAGAACAACAACAATAACAAGTTCATTGAATAGTTTGTGGACTTGGAAAATGAGTTAGAAGCTTTCATAGTTAGCACCTCATCTCTTTTTCTTTTCACCACCACACTTTGTTAAATATCAAAAACCATCCATTCTTTTTTCAAACACTTTTCAATCTTATCTACCCATTTTTTGTTTTTGTTAAAAATTTAAATATTTGAAGGTTGCTATTTATCTTGACTTTCAAATCCTTTGATGGTTTGCATTTTCTCAATAATTCTTGTCATATTGTTTGGGTCCTTAATTTTTGTCTTTTGCCTCACCACACGAGAGTAGAGACCAAGTTGTTCCCATTCGGGGTACTCACTTTTCATCTTTTCGGTTACCTATATTTTTTTTTTTTGACAGTTGCTTTTTTGACATTCAAAATGTCCTAGGAACACAAGTAAATGATCAAAAAACCCAGCGGCAGTTAACTGTCGCTGGTTTTCTAGTTATAACCCAACGGTAGTTAACTACTGCTGGGGGTATTTTAGTAATTTACTTGTGTTATACAGAACTTCTGAATGTCGGAAAAGCAATTCTCTGTTTTTTTTATATAAAACATTTGTGTTATTACTTATTTGCATGGTGTTACTCTAATTTTGATTATTGTTCTATTTCTCATTTGATTATATTTCGTTAACATATTTTTCATAGAAAGTTTATGGATAGTTTGAGCTGGGGGTATTTTAGTAATTTACTTGTGTTATACAGAACTTCTGAATGTCGGAAAAGCAATTCTCTGTTTTTTTTTATATAAAACATTTGTGTTATTACTTATTTGCATGGTGTTACTCTAATTTTGATTATTGTTCTATTTCTCATTTGATTATATTTCGTTAACATATTTTTCATAGAAAGTTTATGGATAGTTTGACTATACGTTTAAAATTTTGTATTTATTTGTCTCCTCTATATTTAAGAGTAAAAAAAAAAAAAACTAAATAGTATGACACTTTGTATGAAACACAATTAATTGGGGTCCTATACGTGTAGATTTATGTAGTTTTTATTTTCTATTCATGTTTTTACTTTTAATTGAAATTAGGAGCCAACTATTTCCAACTTTTGTTTGCTTATGGTTTTTTCGTGTTGTAATGCCCAACTCCATTTTATTGAGTATTGAAGTGAATAACGATGAAGTTATCATTGTTGGTGAATCAAAATCCCCTAAAATCATGACTGACCTAAAGCATTGTAATATCTTTGTGAATTTGAGAAGAATCGTTTTTAGTAATATTTCCTTTCAAATTCATATAGAGATCTTTTGGTGCGTCAGAATTTCAATATTTCACTTTTAAAGTATCTTCTTCTTTGTCATTCAAGAAGGCATCAATATTCAACAAAATGGATTTGGATATTACAAGGCAAAAAAACCATCGGTACTTGGTAGTTGAAAATAGAATTGGTTACTCATTTTAGTTGAAGGTTAAGAAATGAATAGAAAAGTTTATGAGTTACATAAACATCAGGTCTCATTTTTTACCAAGATTGCATTCGTAGCATTACCATTGATAATGACACCGAGGATAGACTCATTTGGAGTGCTTCTCGAAATGGTCAATACTCAGCTAGCTATGGATATAGGTGGTTAGATCGTAACCTAACTCAACAAGTAGAGCCAGTTATTTGTTGGAGTTGGATCTGGAGGCTTCCAGTTTCTTAAAATCTAAGACATTTTTGCTGGCTAGTGATGCATGCTAGCCTCCCTACCAATGCCTTGTTGGAACAAAATATGTTTAACAATGAACCTTAAAGAGTTTTGATGATAACAAGGTATTAAAAATTGTAAATTGGACTAGCTAATATTTGTTCGAGTGTACAGGACCACAGTTAAAAAGTTACATCATTAATTGGTTCTGAATGAGCAAATAAAGAGCAAAAGAAAATGAAGCTTAGGTGATTCTGAAGGCAATTCGCTCCTGAAGTCAAGCTGATCCTGAAGAAATAGCGCTTCTGAAGAATAGTGCTCCTGAAGACAAGAGGTCCAGAAGCCACATTATCAGAAGCTACATCATCAGAAGCTGAAGAAGCTGCACCATCAGAAGCTGCAGTAGTTGCTTCATCAGAAGCTGCATCATCAGAAGCTGCCTCATCAGAAGTCATTTCACCAGAAGCTGAAGATCAACTGGATTTGCAAAAGATTCAAAGATTGAAGAATCTACATTGCAAAAGCTGTCTATTGGATTCGAAAACATAGCAGAAAATTAGTGGAACATTGCAACGGTCATTTCAAAGGCGTTTGAAGGCATGTGCTTACAATTTGGACGAAAGCGTTGACATTGTACTATTGTACGAACTGTACAACCACCTTCTCCACTACTCTATTTTGTGTCCACGCTACAAGACAAGAAAACAGCTCCAGAATACAGCTTTGCCTGCATAGATGTTCCTTTGGATAAGGAATGGATTTCAAATTGGTTCTTCATAGGACAACAACCAAATCAGGCAAAAGATCATTGGTGAAAGATCAAGCTTCAACAACGACTCTTTGGTGTGCTGGCAATTTCACAACGTCTCTTTCACACCTCTATATAAAGGAGTGAAGACCTAGAGATTTGGTAATGCAAGAACGCTGAACGAAAGACTCACAACATTTTACAAGTGCCAAACCTCTGCTGAAATTGTTCTGCATTCACTTAGAATTTCTGTGTCTTAAAGTCATATCTTAGAAATTCTTAAGTCCATTGAGTCTGTATCTGATTTGTATTGTGAGCACCTCTGATTGTATATCAAGTGTTCAACCTTAAACAATTTTCTGTGTAATTTTGTTTAGTTAGGAAGTCTCTTGCAATTGTGCTTGAGCAGGAAGTCTCTTGATTGTGTTCTTGAGCAAAGGAAGTCTCTTGCTTGTGTGCTTGAGCAAAGGAAGTCTCTTGCTTGTGTGCTTGAGCAATTGTAATCAGATATTACTCTTAGTGAAATCTCCTTGGAAGTGCAAGGGGGACTGGACTACTTCCGGATTGTGGAAGGAACCAGTATAATTGCTTTGTGTCGTTCTTCTTCTCTCTCTCTGTTTTATTCCGCTGCATTTAGATTCTGATTATCACTTCAGAAGCTGTCTCGCTTAGCTTCTGATCAGTGTGTTCAGTTTTTAGGAGAAACGAAGAATTTTTCTAAAACACAATTCAACCCTCCTTCTTGTGTTTTTCTCACCTTCAATTGGTATCTAGAGCCTTGGTCTGTTGTGTAACACTTAACCGTGCAACAGTCAAAGATCTGAGAAAAACATGTCTACTCCTCCTCCTAATGGTTCTGGTGATACTAGCTATAAAAATGTCTCACATGATTATAGTGATAGTAAGAAAACCAGTGTTGGAAAAGTTCCAAAGTTCAATGGAGATGCTGAAGAGTTCTCTTGGTGGAAGACCAATTTTTACAGTTACATCATGAGCCTAGATGAAGAATTATGGGATATTCTGGAAGATGGTGTTGGTGATTTAGTCCTTGATGAAGAAGGAGCTGCTGTGGATAGAAAGAAACATACTCCAGAACTGAGGAAACTCTACAAGAAGCATCATATTATCAGAGGAGCTCTTGTCACTGCCATACCCAAAGCAGAGTACATGAAGATGAGTGACAAATCCACTGCTAAAGCTATGTTTGCTTCTCTCTGTTCAAATTATGAAGGGAGCAAGAAGGTCAAAGAAGCAAAGGCTCTTCTGCTTGTACATCAGTATGAGTTATTCAAGATGAAGGATGATGAAACTATTGAGGAGATGTACTCAAGGTTTCAAACCTTAGTTTCTGGGCTACAGATTCTAAAGAAGAGCTATGTTGCTTCTGATCATGTAAGCAAGATTCTCAGAAGCTTACCTGCCAGATGGAGACCGAAGGTGACTGCCATTGAGGAAGCTAAAGATTTAAACACTTTAAGTGTCGAAGATCTTGTTAGTTCTCTCAAAGTTCATGAGTTAAGTCTTAATGAACATGAGTCTACTAAGAAGAGTAAATCAATAGCTCTTCCATCCAAAGGCAAGTCATCAAAAGCTCTCAAAGTGGTTGAATCTGAAGAGGAAAAACAGTCAAGTTCAGATTCTGAACCAGATGCTGCTGAAATGGCCATGCTCTCAAACAGACTTCAATATCTGGCCAAGAAGAACAGAAAGTTTCTCGCCAAAAGGGGTAACTCCAGAAGCTCCAGGAAAGAAGATCAGAAGGGATGCTTCAACTGTAAGAAGCCGGGACACTTCATTGCTGAATGCCCTGATCTTCAAAGAGAAAAGTCAAAGGACAAGTCAAAGAGGTCTACATTCAAACCAAGCAAATTCAAGAAGCAGATTAAGCAGAGTTTAATGGCAACCTGGGATGATTTGGGTAGTGAATCTGGATCTGATAAAGAGGAAGCTGATGAAGATGCAAAGGTAGTTGTTGGGTTGGTAGCAACAGCAACTTTAGAAGCTGGATCAGATTCAGACTCAGAAGATGAAAACGAGGTATGTCTAAGAGCAGTGCCAAAGCAAAGATCATGGTACCTAGACAGCGGTTGCTCAAGACACATGACAGGAGACAAGTCCATGTTCCTCAGCCTAACAATGAAAGAGGGAGGAAATGTGAAATTTGGAGGCAACCAGTCAGGCAAGATCATAGGTACAAGAACTATTGGTAATTCCTCTACCTCAATTAATAATGTATGGTTGGTAGATGGTCTTGAACATAACCTTTTGAGCATTAGTCAATTTTGTGATAATGGTTATGATGTGCTTTTTGAAAAGCCCAACTGTACAGTAATCAACAAGGAAGACAAATCCATTGTGTTCAAAGGAAAGAGAGTTGACAATGTCTATAAAATCAATTTTTCTGAACTGGCTGATCAGAAGGTGATTTGCCTACTATCAGTGAATGATAAGAAATGGATGTGGCACAGAAGGTTGGGACATGCTAACTGGAGGTTAATCTCTAAGCTTAGTAAGTTACAACTTGTGAAAGGGCTACCAGACATTGACTATCATTCAGATGCACTCTGTGGTGCATGTCAGAGAGGGAAAATTGTGAAATCATCTTTTAAAACCAAAGACATTGTTTCAACCTCAAGACCTTTAGAATTACTCCATATTGATTTATTTGGACCAGTGAGTACTGCATCCTTATATGGAAGTAAATATGGATTAGTCATTGTTGATGATTACAGCAGATGGACTTGGGTGAAATTCATAAAGAGTAAAGATGTTGCGTGTGATGTATTCAGTAGCTTCTGCACTCAAATTCAATCTGAAAAAGAATCAAATATTTTGAAAGTCAGAAGTGATCATGGTGGAGAATTTGAAAATGAGCCATTTGAAGCCTTTTGTGAAAAACATGGAATTTTCCATGAATTCTCTTCTCCTAGAACACCACAACAAAATGGGGTTGTAGAGAGAAAGAATAGAACTTTACAAGAAATGGCCAGGACCATGATTCATGGAAACAATTTACCAAAACATTTTTGGGCAGAAGCAGTGAATACAGCATGCTATGTTCAAAACAGGATCTATATTAGACCTATTTTGGAGAAAACAGCATATGAACTCTTTAAAGGAAGAAAATCCAATATCTCTTACTTTCATCAATTTGGATGTACATGTTACATTCTGAACAACAAGCTCTACCTAAAGAAATTTGATGCCAAGGCCCAACGAGGAATCTTTTTAGGTTACTCTGAAAGGTCAAAGGCATACAGAGTGTATAATTCAGAAACACTCTGTGTTGAAGAATCTATGCACGTTAAATTTGATGACAAGGAGCTTGAAGATAAAACTTCAAAGCAAGGTGAAAGTTTTGCAGAGATACAGGTTCCTGAAGCTACTCCAGAACCTGATCAGATAGCTGAGTCTGAAGAGAGTCCAGAAGCTGAACCCACATCAGAAGCGCAAGATGAAGCTGCTTCTGATGAAGCACAAGATGGCTCACATCAAGAAGATCCTCCCAGAAACACATTCAAACACAAGTCTTCACATCCTGAGGAGCTAATCATTGGAAACAAAGATAGTCCAAGAAGAACAAGATCACATTTCAGACAAGAAGAGTCAATGATTGGACTAATCTCAATGATTGAACCTACAACAGTTGATGAAGCACTGTCAGATGATGGATGGATCCTAGCTATGCAAGAAGAATTGAATCAATTTCAAAGAAATGATGTGTGGGATCTGGTACCCAAACCTCAGCACAAGAACATTATTGGAACAAAATGGGTATTCAGAAACAAGCTGAATGAGCAAGGTGAAGTAACAAGAAACAAAGCCAGGCTTGTTGCACAAGGGTATAGTCAACAAGAAGGCATTGATTACACTGAAACGTTTGCTCCAGTTGCAAGGTTGGAAGCAATCAGGTTACTTCTTTCCTATGCAGTTAATCATGTCATAATATTATATCAGATGGATGTCAAGAGTGCATTTCTCAATGGTGTCATAGAAGAAGAAGTGTATGTCAAGCAACCTCCTGGATTTGAGGATATTAAATATCCTGACCATGTTTTTAAACTGAAGAAATCACTGTATGGCTTGAAACAAGCTCCCAGAGCTTGGTATGATAGACTAAGTAATTTCTTAATCAAGAACGATTTTAAGAGAGGACAGGTTGACACAACACTCTTCAGAAGGACTCTTGGGAAAGATATTCTTGTTGTGCAAATATATGTTGATGATATAATATTTGGTTCTACTAAATCATCTCTTTGCAAGGAATTTTCTGAGTTAATGCAGGATGAATTTGAAATGAGCATGATGGGAGAGCTGAAGTTCTTCCTTGGCATTCAAATCAATCAATGCAAAGATGGAGTCTATGTTCATCAATCAAAGTACACAAAGGAGCTTCTGAAGAAGTTCAAACTTGAAGATTGTAAAGTGATGAACACTCCAATGCACCCTACATGCACCTTAAGCAAAGAAGATGAAGGAGCTAAAGTAGATCAGAAGCTGTATAGAGGTATGATTGGTTCTTTGTTATACCTCACTGCATCTAGGCCAGATATTTTATTCAGTGTATGCTTGTGTGCAAGATTCCAATCAGATCCTAGAGAATCTCATATGACTGCTGTCAAGAGAATCTTCAGGTATTTGAAAGGAACAACTAATCTTGGACTCCTTTATAGGAAATCCTTAGATTATAAGCTAATTGGATTCTGTGATGCTGATTATGCTGGTGATAGGATTGAAAGAAAGTCAACCAGTGGCAATTGTCAATTTCTGGGTGATAATCTTATATCCTGGGCTAGCAAAAGACAAACAACTATTGCTATGTCTACAGCAGAAGCAGAATACATTTCAGCTGCAAGTTGTTGTACACAACTTCTTTGGATGAAACATCAGTTGGAAGATTATCAGATAACTGCTAACAGTATTCCCATTTATTGTGATAATACTGCTGCTATTTGTTTGTCTAAAAATCCAATTTTGCATTCAAGAGCTAAGCACATTGAAATCAAACACCATTTTATCAGAGATTATGTTCAAAAAGGAATTTTAGATATACAATTCATTGATACTGAAAATCAATGGGCTGATATATTTACTAAGCCTTTAACTGTTGAAAGATTTGATTTTATAAAGAAAAATTTGAACATGCACTACGTGTCTGATTAGATGTTTGCTTGCTCCTGAATAGGATTTTAGGTTCTGAAGTTAGTTCAGAAGCAGTAGTCCATCAGAAGCTCTTTATTGAGGTTCTGAGGAAAACTCGCTTCTGATGATGACGTCAGAATCTGAAGCCCAGAAGCTGGATTTATTGCTTTCAAATAGTTGAATTAGTGGAAACGTTGGGAGTTACTTTTTAAAAGTAACTTCTGGCCCACTAACTTGGTAGTTACTCTGTGAACTTCTTACGTGGCCTGTATGTGTTGGTGTATAACTAAAAGGGCAATGATGATTTAATAGCTTTGAAAGTACTTTTCACGCGCCCCCAATTTTGTCATTAATGTTGTGTTTGTTTGTCTCTTTTGAATTGCAATCGTTTTTCTTTTAACACTTTGTCAATTCACACACTACTCACTCACAACAAACACATTTTGCTCTCAAACCTCTTGCGAAGTAAGCGCAAAAACCTTAGAACCCTAAATTCTCTAAATCTTCTTCAATCATCATCAAATGGCATCATCAAGCTCTAAAGTTTCAGAATCTACTTCAAGCAAGCAAGGCGCAACAGAATCTGGGTTAGTCTACAAAGAAAAGACTATAGATATTCCATGGAAATCCTTAATCGTCCAAATAGAATCGCCAGTGGACTTCACTTCACTCAAGAAGTACGAAGTGGACATGGAAGGTTATGTAGAAACTCAGAAACTGTCCGGATACTTCAAGATGCTAAATGGGCCAACATATGCGAACTTGGTCAAAGATTTCTGGTTAAGGGCTGAAATCGTCAATGGAAAGCCTGTGAAGGTAGCAGGTAAACAAGCTGGGTCAAAGAAAGGAAAGAAGGAGATTGAGTTGAATCCCACTTCCTTCAGTAGCCTTGAGATAAGGTCTGAAGTGATGGGTATTCCCGTAATCATCACAGAGGAGATAATTGCTAAAGCTTGTAGAATGAATGCAGAAGGAAGGTTTCAAGAAATAGTTAAGAAGGATGATGTCCTGCTGCAAAACTACTACAACACTCTTCTGGGTGGTAACAAAGATGCTAAGCCTTCTGAAATGGAGATTCACAACAGAATGTTGGTGAAATTCAGTAACGATTGCTTCTTTCAAAGAGCAGGTGGGTCTGATCAACCCAACAACCAACAGAAGCTAGCAATTTATTTCATGACCAATCTGGAAAAGATAAACTTCCCAAGATATGTATTGGATCATCTCTGCTGGGCTATTAATGAAGGCACAGTCAAAGGAAGGAAACAAGTGCCCTATGGAAGATTGCTCTCTGAGATCTTTTATCAAGGGAAAGTGCTGGATTTATTGAGAAGAACAAGGGATGCTTCTGATAAATGCTTCGAAGTTTCTACTGCAGAGAAGACTATCAGTAGCAAGACATTGCATTCTATGCACATATTCAAGACAGCTCCTAAAGATGAGAAGTGGTTGGAGATGACCACAGAAGAATCTGAGATTATCAGGGACTTTCCTTCCATAGTTAAGGAAAGTAATCCTGAACACTTAGCTAGATTAGTAGCTGAGTATGTCTTGGAGGAAGATGCGAGTTCTCAGAAGGAAGCTGCTCTTGCTAAAGGGAAAGGCAAGAAGGCCAAGGCAGTTGCTGTGTCAGAAGCTGCTGTTTCTGATGCACCTAAAGGGAAGAGAACCAGAACTAGTTCAGAATCTGATGTTGCTCCTACTAAAGGAAAGAGGGCCAGAACTAGTACTGAGTCAGAAGCTGCTATTGCTAAAACTGAAAAGCAAAAAGTTGCTAAGTCTGAAGCTAAACCTGTTTCTATCAAGGATAAAGGAAAGATGCAGAAGGTTGGTGCTGCTTCTATTCCTCAGAAAAGAAGAAAAGGTAAGGCAGATTTGGTAATCACCGAAGAGCAGCTGGAGGAAGCTCTTAAAGAAATAGAGAAAGAAGAGGCTGATCCCAAGCTAAAGAAGAAGAAGGCTCCCCTTCAACTTGTGAGTCCTATGGTTGAGATGACTCCAAGAATGAAAAGGATGGCAGATGAACGTGCTTCTGATATTTTATCAAGCAAAAAGGAACAAAAAGCACAATACATTCAACAAAGGGATGACAAGCTCAAGGCTTTAGGTATGGAAGATTGTGATAGGTTCTACAAAGAGAAATTGGTCGAAGTAAGAAAAATTGCTGGTAAGACTGATGAAGACAACGAGGAAGAAGATATGATGATCATTTTTGAAGATGCTCCAGAAGATGGAACTTCAGAAGCAGTAGGTAACTCAGCCTTGATATCTAAGGTACCTCAAGATTCTCACACATCCTCTATTCCTTCTGAAGATACTTCACTTCTAGATCACCTAGAAAGTCATTATCTAGGTGAACTACCCCAATCTGGCTTTAACACAACCTCAGAGAAAGCCTCTGAGACAACTCCAGAAGCAGCTGCTTCTGATAACGTTGTTTCAGAAAACCCCCCTCAACAAAAACCTTCACCAGTAAAAGCCTTTTCACCCCCTCAATCCTCACCCCCTACAACTTCATCAACCCCACAACAACAACCAATTGTTCCTGAACTATCTGTTCCTGAACAAGTCACTCCTCAAAAGACCGTTCCTGAACATTCTGTTCCTGAACAACCAGTTACTAAACCCACTCCTGAACCTGAACCTGAAACTGCCGCTCCTGAACACATTGTTCCTGAGCTAACCTCTGAGGATGATCAAAATGATCATGCCTCTGATATGGTAGTTGACCCCACTCCTGACCAACCATCAACCAGCCAATCCGTAACTACAAATGACCAATCATCACTAAACCTACCAATTATTCATCTAGCCCCTCCAAAACCCTCTAAACAACCTTCACCTCCCACCATATACCTGGATTCTCAAGTTCTAAAGGATGTGTGGGAAGATATTGCTTCTGAAGTTCTCAGACTGATAGCAAGCAGAAATGATATGGGTCATACAATAAGCTATCAGAAGCAATGGAGAAGGATCAAGGAAAGGGTCGTCAACCTAATTTCAGCGCTGCATGACTCCTGTATTGAGGCTCAAGAGCAAGGCAAGCAGAAGCTGGAAGATTGGTTGAATGGCATAGAAGAGAATACTGGAGATGTTGAAGTTCTTGGTACTTGGGTGAAGACTCCACTCAGTATCAGAGGCAAAGCACCTGATGAATTCCTGCCTAATGAACTGCATCTGAGTATTCCTTCTGAGATCCTAGAGAAAACTAATGCACCTAACCTGGCTCTAGCTCAGGAGAACAAAGTGCTGAAAGAAGAAAAAAAGAGGCTGGAAACAGAGCTATTAGAGCAGAAGCTGAAGATATCAAAGTTGGAAGCTGACATGCAAGAAGCCAAGATCAGAGAAGACAACTACAGAAGAGATATGGACAAGAAGTATGCTGATGTTCAAGAGCTTCTGAAAAAGATTTTAGAGAAATAAGCCAAACCCTTAGTTGCACCCTTTTAGCTTATTTTTCTGTCTTTTTCGGTTTTTAACATTTTTTGTTCAATTCTGCTTCTGATTTAATTCTTTTTGCTTCTGATATTATAAGCTTCTGATATTTCCGTTCTTCCTGCTTCTGATTATCATTAACTGTTTATACCTTGTGTGTTATTATTTGCCTTGATAATAATGCTTGCTATGCTTGTTCAGTTAATCTTTGAAGATGGTTGATATGCTTTAAAATGATTTAAAATGCTCTGAACCTTTAATCTTATGTTTTTCTCATCTCTTCTTTTTGTTTATGTCCTTTTGCTAATGACAAAAGGGGGAGTATATGTGATAGTATTTAAAGGCTCTGAGCCCCATTAATTAATAGTTGAAAATTTTGAAAACTTCTATCTCTTTTTATCGGTGTATCAAAAAGGGGGAGTATCAAATTTCAAATAACAATTAATTGAACCATTCTTCTTATCTATAAGTCAATTCTTTCAATTATTTTTTTAAGCTCTGATATTATTGTGCGAAAAATGAATTTAATTAACCTGGATAGAACTTAGGGGGAGCTTACAAACCTCACCTTAAAGACTATCAGACTCAGGGGGAGTTAGAGCTTACAAACCTCAGACTCTGAGCTTACAAACCTCAGAACCCCAAGGTCAACTTGTTAATTAGATTAACAACAATTGATCAATTTTTAAATACTATTGTTTGTCATCATCAAAAAGGGGGAGATTGTTGGAACAAAATATGTTTAACAATGAACCTTAAAGAGTTTTGATGATAACAAGGTATTAAAAATTGTAAATTGGACTAGCTAATATTTGTTCGAGTGTACAGGACCACAGTTAAAAAGTTACATCATTAATTGGTTCTGAATGAGCAAATAAAGAGCAAAAGAAAATGAAGCTTAGGTGATTCTGAAGGCAATTCGCTCCTGAAGTCAAGCTGATCCTGAAGAAATAGCGCTTCTGAAGAATAGTGTTCCTGAAGACAAGAGGTCCAGAAGCCACATTATCAGAAGCTACATCATCAGAAGCTGAAGAAGCTGCACCATCAGAAGCTGCAGTAGTTGCTTCATCAGAAGCTGCATCATCAGAAGCTGCCTCATCAGAAGTCATTTCACCAGAAGCTGAAGATCAACTGGATTTGCAAAAGATTCAAAGATTGAAGAATCTACATTGCAAAAGCTGTCTATTGGATTCGAAAACATAGCAGAAAATTAGTGGAACATTGCAACGGTCATTTCAAAGGCGTTTGAAGGCATGTGCTTACAATTTGGACGAAAGCGTTGACATTGTACTATTGTACGAACTGTACAACCACCTTCTCCACTACTCTGTTTTGTGTCCACGCTACAAGACAAGAAAACAGCTCCAGAATACCGCTTCGCCTGCATAGATGTTCCTTTGGATAAGGAATGGATTTCAAATTGGTTCTTCATAGGACAACAACCAAATCAGGCAAAAGATCATTGGTGAAAGATCAAGCTTCAACAACGACTCTTTGGTGTGCTGGCAATTTCACAACGTCTCTTTCACACCTCTACATAAAGGAGTGAAGACCTAGAGATTTGGTAATGCAAGAACGCTGAACGAAAGACTCACAACATTTTACAAGTGCCAAACCTCTGCTGAAATTGTTCTGCATTCACTTAGAATTTCTGTGTCTTAAAGTCATATCTTAGAAATTCTTAAGTCCATTGAGTCTGTATCTGATTTGTATTGTGAGCACCTCTGATTGTATATCAAGTGTTCAACCTTAAACAATTTTCTGTGTAATTTTGTTTAGTTAGGAAGTCTCTTGCAATTGTGCTTGAGCAGGAAGTCTCTTGATTGTGTTCTTGAGCAAAGGAAGTCTCTTGCTTGTGTGCTTGAGCAAAGGAAGTCTCTTGCTTGTGTGCTTGAGCAATTGCAATCAGATATTACTCTTAGTGAAATCTCCTTGGAAGTGCAAGGGGGACTGGTCTACTTCCGGATTGTGGAAGGAACCAGTATAATTGCTTTGTGTCGTTCTTCTTCTCTCTCTCTGTTTTATTCCGCTGCATTTAGATTCTGATTATCACTTCAGAAGCTGTCTCGCTTAGCTTCTGATCAGTGTGTTCAGTTTTTAGGAGAAACGAAGAATTTTTCTAAAACACAATTCAACCCTCCTTCTTGTGTTTTTCTCACCTTCATGCCTTTCGTGGTTCGAGGCATCTTACCTCTGATACTTCTTGTCATAGATGTGGTGCATCTGTTGAAAGTGATATGCATACTCTTCGTGATTGTCCTATGGCAATGAATATTTGGAGGCACCTTAGTCCTATTTATGCTAACGACTTTGATGACATTCTGTCATTACGTAATATTAGGGACTTATTGTGACATTTTGATAGAGTTCTCATGCAATTTATACTGTTCTGGAGTGCAAAAAGCTTAAAATATTGAAGTCTGTTCGAAGGAAATCGCGCCACGCCAATTTCAAGCCGTGCTGCGATTTTTGAAGCAAAATTACATCCTCCCTGTTTGAGGGAAATCGCGGCACGCCAATTAACAAGGCGCGGCGCGATTTTGATGGGTCAGGCCCATGACTTCTATAAATACTGCACTCAATCTGAAGAACAAGGGTTACGATTTTGGAGAACGAAAGTGCGATTTTAACACCCAGAAGGCTGCAGCGGAGAGGATTTCATCATCTCTAACCCAGTTTATGTATGTTTTAATTCTTTCATTGATTATGCTATTTGTAAACTCAATTATGAGTAGCTAAATCTCTTAGAGATTGGATCCGAGATGAATCTTTGTAACCCTAATTGACACATGTTGCTGTGAAACTCTATTTTGTTTATGAATTCAATTCTAGTTTATTCAATTCAATTGTTCTTAATGCTTTTTATATCTTGATCACATATAACTTGATTTCGTGAGAATGAATGACCACTGACCATGGCTTTCAACTTAGACCTAATTGAATTGTTCTAATAAACAGGGTTAGTCTAGGAATAGATAATCGTTTGTTAGTGATAATAGGTTAACGTTCGGTAAAACCTTCAAGAATTATTAGACCACCTAAGGAATTAGGGGCTGTAGTTTAAGAAGAGGGTCCTAACTCAAGGGATTGATTAGGGCTATTTTGTTAATCATCGTAAATTAGAAAAGGATTCATAACAAATAGGTGCAGTAGACCAATCAGGGGAACTTAGAGGATTCGACGGATCTGATCTCATCTTTCTCTCCTATTTTCTTAATCAAATCTTTACTTTTTATTTGATTTCTTAAAATCAAACCAAATCTACTGCCTAGTGGCAAACCAAAAATAACTTTTATACATCCTAATTATATAACGCAAATTGAATTATTGAAGTTAAAAACAGTCCTCGTGGGAACGATATTTTTACTACTTCGATAGTATTTGGTGCACTTGCTAAACGTCTATCAAGTTTTTGGCGCCGTTGCCGGGGACTGTTGAATTATTTCAACAAGGCAATTACGTTATAATTTAGGGTTTTTGCAATTTAATTTTCTGTTTTTAATTTTTATTTTTCTGTTTTCATATTCACTTGATTACCTTGCGTTGTGCAGTGCTACTAAGGTATTTTGCTGTTTATGCGAGGTAAACAGAGCTCTGACGACTTAGAGTACGATCCGGAAATTGAAAGGACTGCTAGAGCACTTCGGAAAGCTGTCCGATCGCAAAGGTTAGCTCAGTCCGTTCCACCGGGTGTTCGAGAACAAGTACCGGAGCAACTCTCAAGTGAATCTGAAGCAATCTCTTCTCCTAAATCTGCAACTATGGAAGGAGAAGGAGTTGTACCACCAAGACCTAAGCTTGGAGACTACGGGTTAGCCACTCATCGCGGTCAACTGACCCACACTTTTCAACCAGCTAACCCCGTAGCGTTCGACATCAAGACAACTGTCCTCAACGGTTTGAGGGACAAGCAATTCGATGGGACTGAAGCTATGAGTCCTCATGAACACTTGAGCCGCTTTGCTGAAACCTGCGAGTTTTGTGTGCAACCAGCAACCGTGACTGAAGCACAAAAGAAGCTAAGGCTATTTCCTTTCACCTTAACGGGAAGAGCAAAAGATTGGTTGCTAACAATTCCAAACGGGACTGTCCAAACATGGGAAGAGTTAGAGCTGAAGTTCTTGGAGAAATACTTCCCTATGTCTAAATATTGGGAAAAGAAGATGGAGATCTCTAACTTCAAGCAAGGAGAAGGCGAATCATTGTATGATGCTTGGGAGCGATTCAATTTGCTTCTTAAGAGGTGCCCTAATCATGAGTTCACTGAGAAACAATACCTCCAAATCTTCACCGAGGGGGTAACACCAAACACTAGAATGTTCTTAGATGCTTCCGCGGGAGGTAGTCTCAAAAGTAAAACTGATCATGAAGTTCAAGCTCTAATTGAAAACATGGCTGGCAATGAGTATCGTGATCAAGCTAAAAAGAAAGAAAGAGGAGTGTTTGGGGTGAGTGAACAAACTGCTATCCTTGCTAACCAAGCAGCTATGAACAAACAAATCGAAGCTCTAACTAAGGAGTTTCAAGGCTTCACTTTGGCTCATAAGCAACAACAAGTGGCTGCAATCAAATGTGACTTATGTGGTGAAGAACATCCCAACGGTGAATGTGTTCCGGAAGGATCAAGTGAAGAAGCTAACTTCATGGGAGGTTATCAAAGGCAGAATCAATACTACAATTCAGGCATTAATAAGCATCCAAATCTAAGCTACTCAAATAACAATGCTTTGAACTCTCAGATGCTCACTCCACCTCAACAACAACAAAGGAAGCCATCAGCTCTTGAGGAAACTATGATAAACTTCATGAAGATGACTCAAGGCAACTTTGAAGAGATGAAGAAGAGTCAAGAAGCTGAAAGAAAAAACAATGAAGCTTCTAGGAAGATGCTTGAAACTCAACTGGGGCAATTGGCTAAGCAGTTGGCTGAACAAAACAAAGGCGGATTCTCAGGTAACACTAAAGATAACCCTAAGAATGAGTCTTGTAATGCTATTGAATTGAGGAGCAAAAAGGTTTTGACACCTTTAGTTCCAAAAGCTCCAAAGAAGGTTGATGAAGTAGTTGAGGTGGAGGAGAATGATGTAGTTGAAAAAAATGATGAGGGTGTAGTTGAAAAAGAAAATGATCATGGAGTAGTTGAAAACGAAAGGAAGAAAAAAATAGAGGGAGAAAAAAGTGAGAAGTTAATTGATGAAGATTCAATCTTGAGGAAGTCGAAGAGTCAGATTTTGAAAGATGGAGACAAACCACAGGTTATTCCATCATATGTGAAGCTTCCATACCCTCACCTTTCGAAGAAGAAAGAAAAGGATGAAGGCCAATTCAAGAAGTTCATGCAACTTTTCTCACAACTTCAGGTGAATATTCCTTTCGGTGAAGCTCTAGATCAAATGCCGTTATATGCTAAGTTCATGAAAGACTTGTTGACTAAACGAAGGAAGCCTAAGGATGATGAGAACATAGCACTTTCTGAAAATTGTAGTGCTATTCTTCAAAAGAAGCTGCCACCTAAGCTGAAGGATCCTGGTGCTTTTACTATCCCTTGTTCAATTGGACCGGTAGACATTGGAAGAGCTTTATGTGACTTGGGAGCAAGTATCAATCTGATGCCTCTTTCAATGATGAAGAAGCTTAAGTGTGGGGAACCAAAACCAACAAGAATGACCATTACTTTAGCTGATCGGTCAATCTCTTATCCTTTCGGTATACTTGAAGATGTGCTAGTCAAGGTTAATGACTTGGTATTTCCAGCAGATTTTGTGATCTTAGATATGGCTGAAGATGAAGATATGCCACTCATCCTAGGAAGACCATTCCTTGCAACTGGCCGTGCTTTGATTGATATTGAGAAAGGAGAGCTAATGTTGAGATTCCATAAGGAGCAAGTAGTGTTTAATATATTTGAGGCCATGAAGCACAAAGATGAAAATCCAAAGTGTTACCGGATTGACATTGTTGAAGAAATAGTTAAAGATGACTCTTGTGAACATCAACCAACACACCCTCTTGAACGTGCAATTGTGAATTCTATAGCAAAAGGTGAAGATGATGAAGATCTTGAAGTAAGTGAGTGTGTGAAGCAACTAGCAGCAAGCAAGCAAGAGTTGGGTCCGGTAAAAATAGAAGAATTAATGGGTAAGCATTCTATAGATGCTCCTATTTTGAGTAGAGAAGGAGAGAAAAATCCAGAATTAAAAGAACTCCCTTCTCACTTGAAATATGTTTTTCTCACTAAGGATGCCTCTAAACCAGTAATCATCAGCAATACCTTGACACCTTTGGAAGAAGAAAAATTAATGAGGGTGTTAAGAGACAATCAAGGAGCTTTGGGGTGGAACATTTCTGATTTAAAGGGTATTAGTCCAGCTTATTGCATGCATAAAATACACATGGAGGCTGAATACAAACCGGTGGTTCAACCTCAAAGGAGACTTAACCCAACAATGAAGGAAGTGGTAAAGAAAGAGGTGCTGAAGTTACTAGATGCAGGTATGATCTACCCTATCTCAGATAGCTCATGGGTAAGTCCAGTTCATGTGGTACCCAAGAAAGGAGGAATGACGGTGGTAGCAAATGAAAAAAATGAATTGATACCTACCCGCACCGTCACTGGTTGGAGAATGTGTATAGACTACCGGAGGTTGAATACCGCAACAAGGAAAGACCACTTTCCATTACCATTCATGGATCAAATGATTGAGAGATTGGCTGGCCAAGCCTTTTATTGCTTCTTGGATGGGTATTCAGGGTATAATCAAATTGCAGTGGCTCCGGAAGATCAAGAAAAGACTGCCTTCACTTGTCCATTCGGTGTGTTTGCTTATCGAAGGATGCCCTTTGGGCTGTGTAATGCGCCAGCAACCTTTCAAAGGTGCATGCTTTCCATCTTCTCTGATATGATAGAGAAGAACATTGAGGTATTTATGGACGACTTTTCTGTTTTTGGTAAGTCTTTTGATCAATGCTTGTTCCATTTAAATGTTGTACTTAAAAGATGCACTGAAACTAACCTTGTTTTGAATTGGGAAAAATGTCATTTTATGGTAACTGAAGGTATAGTTTTGGGGCATAAAATAAGTGCTAAAGGCATTGAGGTGGACCAAGCTAAGATAGAGGTTATAGAGAAACTTCCTCCACCAATCAATGTTAAAGGAGTGAGGAGTTTCCTGGGGCATGCCGGTTTCTATCGGCGGTTCATAAAAGACTTTTCTAAAATTTCCAAACCCCTCTGTAACCTCTTGGTCAAAGAAAACGAGTTTAATTTTGATTCTGAATGTTTAAATGCTTTTTCTTTGATTAAAAACAAGTTGGTGACTGCACCAATAATCATTGCACCCGATTGGGATTTACCTTTTGAACTTATGTGTGATGCAAGTGATTATGCTGTTGGTGCAGTCCTAGGCCAACGCAAGAACAAATTTTTCCATGCAATTTACTATGCAAGCAAGGTTTTAAATGAAAATCAAGTTAACTATTCCACAACTGAAAAGGAATTGCTTGCTGTAATCTTCGCATTGGAAAAATTTCGTTCTTATCTAATAGGCTCCAAAGTCATTGTTTTTACAGATCATGCAGCTCTCAAATATCTCTTAACTAAAGGGGATTCAAAGCCTCGACTGTTGAGGTGGATCCTATTATTGCAAGAATTTGATCTTGAAATTCGTGACAAGAAGGGAGTCGAGAACGTGGTAGCTGACCACCTCTCAAGGCTGGAAAATGATGAGGTAACAAAGAAGGAGAAGGCCATCAAGGCCGAGTTCCCTGATGAACAGCTGTTTGCTATTGGAGAAAGACCTTGGTTTGCTGACATGGCAAACTTTAAGGCCGGTAACATAGTTCCTGATGATATGACCTATCCGCAGAGGAAAAAGTTCTTCAAAGATGCGAACCACTACTTGTGGGATGACCCTTATCTGTTTAAGGTAGGTACTGACGGTTTGATTAGACGTTGTGTTGCAGGTGAGGAAGCACATAGTATCATGTGGCACTGCCATAGCTCAGCTTATGGAGGCCACCACAGTGGAGAAAGAACAGCTGCAAAAATTTTGCAAAGTGGATTCTGGTGGCCCACCCTTTTCAAAGATTGCCACGACTTTGTCACAAGATGTGACAGATGCCAAAGGACAGGTAACATATCAAAGAGGAATGAAATGCCCCTAAAAGGAATCATTGAAGTTGAACCATTTGATTGTTGGGGTATTGATTTTATGGGACCATTCCCTTCCTCTTACTCTTATCTCCATATTCTAGTCTGTGTTGATTATGTCACAAAGTGGGTTGAAGCGATACCATGTGTTGCGAATGATGCTAAAACGGTTGTCAACTTCCTTCAAAAGAATATTTTCACTAGGTTTGGAACCCCTAGAGTATTGATCAGTGATGGGGGGAAGCATTTTTGCAATAATTTTCTTGAAAATGTGCTCAAAAAGTATAACATTAAGCACAAAGTTCCAACTCCCTATCACCCACAAACTAGTGGTCAAGCAGAGGTTTCAAACCGACAGCTGAAACAGATTCTGGAGAAGACAGTTGCGTCAAATAGGAAAGATTGGTCTAGGAAGTTAGATGACGCACTGTGGGCATATAGGACAGCCTTTAAGACCCATCTTGGGTTCTCACCCTATCAGTTAGTCTATGGGAAGGCATGTCATCTTCCAGTCGAGCTAGAACATAAAGCTTATTGGGCCATTAAGGCCTTAAATTTTGATCAAATAGCCGCTGGTAAGAAAAGAATTTTGAAACTTAATGAACTTGAGGAGATGAGGCTTAGAGCGTATGAAAATGCGCTCATCTATAAAGCCAGGACAAAAAGGTATCATGACAAAAACTTAGTGTCTAGGGATATTAACTGTGGACAACTAGTTTTGTTGTATAATTCCAGGTTGAAGCTGTTTCCTGGGAAGCTCAAGTCAAAATGGTCTGGACCATTCTTGGTCAAAAGTGTGTCACCATATGGAGCTGTTGAACTAGTGACACCTGAAGGAGATCGAAGTTTCAAAGTAAATGGACAAAGAGTTAAACCATACCTAGGTGGCGACCTACCAAAAGGAAGGGTGGCACTCATTCTGAAGGACCTCTGAGGATCCTTGGCAGTCAAGCTAGTGACGATAAAGAAGCGCTGAGTGGGAGGCAACCCACTAGATTTACTTTGTTTTTAATCTATTTTCTTTTTAATGTCGAATTCCATTGAACTTATTTCCCTATTGTAATTGCTCCTGCACTTGTTTATTATTAATGAATTTGTTTTGTTTCATGTGACCTATTCCAGTTTAGTAACAGTTGTTTGATGAAACGGTATTCCAAAAGTTCTAAAGGAGGGGTGACTTGATTCAAAGGCGAAGTGTACGGCGTTGCTAGGTAGTCACATACTCCCAGAAATCTCAGCCATAAGGTTCATTGCCAAATTTTGTTTTTCAATTTACTTATATTTAGATTAGTTTTCCATGCAACTACATTTCTAGAACTTGCATTGTTTCTCTATTATTGATTGGTCTTTGTCAATTACACACTGAGGCAAAAGTGCTTGGTTCTGTGAGCCTTTTTGAAGCCTACCCTGTTTTAATTTGTTAAATTTATCCTTTCTTAACCAATTGTGAGCCGGTAGGATTAGAACTTTTTGTTCGGTGACAAACTACATTACAAGCCTAGAGACTTTTAGGACTTGTCCCTTAATGTATTTTCTGAGTTAAGGCATTGTAGAATGTTGCTAAAGATTAAGTTTGGGGTTGCTATTGGAATTTGTAACCAACTAAGTTTGGGGTGGGGGTACTAGAGAATAAGAGAACAAAAAATGAAAGAAATATGAGATTGTCATGCAAAATATACACATAAAAATGGTGTATCAAAAAAAAAAAAGAAATTGAATGATGAAAAAGGGACAAAACATTGAAAATCCGAGTAACTTCAAACTCGATTGTCCCTAAATGTTAAAAATATTCTCTAGTACCTTTGCATTGATTGTATTTCCACAAGGTGAATGAATGAAGGATTGAATTTTGTGCTTTAACTTCCGTAGGAATGCCTAACTCAAATTTTGTGTAGCCTACTTATCCAAATATATCCCACCTTCCACCTAAGCCCCGTTATAACCCTAAAGACCTCAAAAGTGTGTAATGATATTGACTTTGATTGATGTTTAGAAACTTTTCAAGCGTATGGTAATATGTAGACTTGCATGTCGACTGGTAGAACCCTGTTTTAATTTGATGCGAGGAGTTGTGAATTGGTGGATGCGAACAAGTCAAACTAGCTCATCTTTAGCTAGAAGGAGAATGAACTTTTGGGTACTATCGTTTTGTCAGGTAACTGTTATTTTACTGTCGTTTGTCACTGTTGCAAGCAAATTCCTTGAGGACAAGGAATGGTTTAAGTTTGGGGTTGTGATGACATTCTGTCATTACGTAATATTAGGGACTTATTGTGACATTTTGATAGAGTTCTCATGCAATTTATACTGTTCTGGAGTGCAAAAAGCTTAAAATATTGAAGTCTGTTCGAAGGAAGTCGCGCCACGCCAATTTCAAGCCGTGCTGCGATTTTTGAAGCAAAATTACATCCTCCCTGTTTGAGGGAAATCGCGGCACGCCAATTAACAAGGCGCGGCGCGATTTTGATGGGTCAGGCCCATGACTTCTATAAATACTGCACTCAATCTGAAGAACAAGGGTTACGATTTTGGAGAACGAAAGTGCGATTTTAACACCCAGAAGGCTGCAGCGGAGAGGATTTCATCATCTCTAACCCAGTTTATGTATGTTTTAATTCTTTCATTGATTATGCTATTTGTAAACTCAATTATGAGTAGCTAAATCTCTTAGAGATTGGATCCGAGATGAATCTTTGTAACCCTAATTGACACATGTTGCTGTGAAACTCTATTTTGTTTATGAATTCAATTCTAGTTTATTCAATTCAATTGTTCTTAATGCTTTTTATATCTTGATCACATATAACTTGATTTCGTGAGAATGAATGACCACTGACCATGGCTTTCAACTTAGACCTAATTGAATTGTTCTAATAAACAGGGTTAGTCTAGGAATAGATAATCGTTTGTTAGTGATAATAGGTTAACGTTCGGTAAAACCTTCAAGAATTATTAGACCACCTAAGGAATTAGGGGCTGTAGTTTAAGAAGAGGGTCCTAACTCAAGGGATTGATTAGGGCTATTTTGTTAATCATCGTAAATTAGAAAAGGATTCATAACAAATAGGTGCAGTAGACCAATCAGGGGAACTTAGAGGATTCGACGGATCTGATCTCATCTTTCTCTCCTATTTTCTTAATCAAATCTTTACTTTTTATTTGATTTCTTAAAATCAAACCAAATCTACTGCCTAGTGGCAAACCAAAAATAACTTTTATACATCCTAATTATATAACGCAAATTGAATTATTGAAGTTAAAAACAGTCCTCGTGGGAACGATATTTTTACTACTTCGATAGTATTTGGTGCACTTGCCAAACGTCTATCAGACTTCTACATACAAGATTGTCAGATTTGGTTCAAACATCATGTTGTTAGGGAGACGAAGAGATCTTTCATAGTGGCCTGCTATGAAATTTGGAGGAATAGAAACGAAGAGATTTTTCAAAATGTTAGGAAAGCTACATGGGCATCTGTCAATAACATAATATCATATCATTCTTACATGGTTCATGCTCTTGGCCCAACAAATAAATGCCATGTGACCCATCAAGTGCGTTGGAATCCTCATCCGAAAGACTTTATTAAAATTAATGTGGACGGACCTTCTTTTGGTAATCCTGGTATTGCAGGTATTGGAGGTCTTTTGAGAAACAATAGGGGGAATTGGATTCATGGTTTTTTTGGATATTGTGGCAGAGCTACTAATTTATTGGTTGAACATTCAGCTATTTGGAAGGGTCTTCAGTTGGCGTGGGATCTTGGTTACCGGTCTATCATCATGTAATCTGACTCTCAAGCAGCTTTGGATCTTATTGTTGATACTAGACAAAATGATTTTCATCCTCATGCAACTTTGTTTTCTCTCATTAGGAAGCTTTCTTCTCTTCCATGGGTGGTCTCTTTTAGTCATACTTTGAGAGAAGGGAAAGAATGTGCTTACTGGTTGGCTAAATTTGGTGCAACTAATATCGACTCCTTGAAGATGTGGACTTCTCCTCCTCCTCAATTGGATATCATCCTGCTTGCGGATACCTCTGGGGTATTTAGGCATAAGATTGGCTAGTTTGTTTTCTTGTCTTTTAATTTCCTCTTCATCAAAAAAAAACATCAGGTCCCTAAAAAAATTATTTCTAATTTTAGTCCCTCTAACCTTCCTGTTATCGATTTTAGTTCCTACTTGTTCATAGAAGTTCGTGTTCAAAATGAATTTACATGATGACATTTCATTAATGAGACATTATAATATTATTAGTTTAATTTTTTTTCTTTGGTAGCCGAGGTTTGAACCTCGAACCTTGCATATATTATGCATTGTCCTTACCAACTGAGCTAAGTTCACGAGGACAAATTATTAGTTTAATAATACAACTATTTAATTTTTTTTCTAGTTTATCAATAACTTCAAATTAAAGATTAAATTGTTAACTTAATGATTAAATAGTCGAGTTAATTAGTTAATCATATTTTTAGGGGTTAAAGTGTTTTAACCCCTGCAATATATGTCATTTTCGGGTTTACACCCTGTAATTTTTTTTTATTTATTTACCCCCTGTAAAAAAAATCTTAAAAATCCCTTAATAGGTAATTCAAAAACCAAAAAATAAAATTCATAAATTTTTGTTTTTTAATGGCCTATTAGAGAGATATTATAAAAAAAAAATTACTGGGTGGTAAATAAAAAAAGAAAAAAAAATACAGGGTGTAAACACAAAAATGACCTATATTATAGGGGGTAAAGTCTGTCAACCCTATTTTTAGATCTCAACAATGATACTCCCTCCGTCCCTTAATGTAACCCCCCTTTGCATTTTTCACATTTCTTAAAAAAAGTTGTCAGTGTAATTAATGTGTCTGTTTTGTGTATTAATATTACCAAATTGTCATTTGTTTGTATGTGTATTAAATTTGACTATTCATATTTCAAGACAAGTTAGTAGTATTAATTAGAGGTATGTTTAGGAAAAAAGTAATAAATGCATCTAGTAATTTGAAAAGGGAGTTACATTTAGAGACAAAAATAAAATCAAATGGGTGGTTACATTAAGGGACGGAGGAAGTATATTATAAAAAAATAAAAATAACCTAAACCAAAACTGCCAGATTTTAAACTTGGGGAATCAACTGCACAAAATATTGAAAATAGAGACCAAAACTATAATTAATCAAGCTAAAATAAAATGAATTCATGTATTTACCTCCACATTATTTTATTATTATAGTAAAAAAATTGTGAAGTATATTTGGTGGAAATACGGGACCCCACATGCTTTACATAAGAAAAAAGATGGGTAGACACCTTTTTTTACACGCCTCTCATGTACACCCCATGTGTCAGGGGTATTTTAGTAATTTTGCATCACATCATCACTCTTTTTAGATATCAAAAGACTTATCTTTCCACTCTACAAGATGGGTAAGACAAGCGAGATAATTTTTCGGAAATATGTCCACCCCAATTCCACCACGACTGAAGCATATCATATCAGGATTATAAGAATTGTCTAAGAGCCTCGCACTCTAAAATCTAAATCACCTTGTTCTTCGATCACTTAATTAAGACGGGCACTTAATTAAATCTAAATCACCTTGTTCTTCAAGTCTCTAGCGGGCTGCCTCAAGTCTGCTCACCCTAAATCCACTGAATCAGAGTCGTGAGAGCTAGTATGAAATATTGAAACCGAATCTAAGGCTAGCTTGTCAAAATCTGTCCACAAGTTGTGTCCTCATAGGACAGCTGCTCGGATAAGGGTTGGGGGATTAGAAACTTTAGTCAATCATTATAAAGGTTAACTCAGATTCTTGACACGTAAAAATTGTTCTACCCTAAGTACAGTGTATTCCGATGAAAAAGGAAACTATTGATTGAAGTCTACAACAACAACAACCAAGCCTTATCTCACTAAGTGGGGTCGGTTACATGGATCAAATGCCGCCATAATGTTCTATATTGATTGAAGTCTAATGACTCAAAACAATCACCACCTTTCATTGACTGTAGATCTCATGTCCTAATGAATCAAATTCCAACAAGTAATTTTTGTAATCTTAATTATTGAAATTTTATTAGATATCTATAGCTCAAAACTCATTAGGAGTCCATGCTAACCAAAGCTCTGCTGTTTATGTTGTTTAAGTGTGATCACAAGTTCTACACATAGTTAATGTGTCTCGTACCTTTGTTCAACACCAATTCCTTGTCCTTTCTACCACTTTTACCATTTTTTTTATACAAGTCAAATTTACTTTTGAGTAATTTTCAAGTTTTGCACATATTGGTCAATCATCACATGCTTGCTTGTACCATTTTTTTTTCAAACAAACCAAGGGATTAGAACACAAATATGAGAAAATTAAATTAAATTTTCTTCTACCCATAAATAAAATCATCTCAAGAAACATGGCCTTTAATCTAAAGATTTGGCCCTCTTTGATAAAAAAATAATAATAAAATAAAAAGTGGATATATATCTGCAACATTTTATTTTATACACTCTACTTTATCATTTTTTTATACAAGTCAAATTTACTTTTGAGTAACTTTTTTCATTTGCAATTTTTGCCACTCAAGGACCACATCACATGCTTGTACCATTTGATTTCCAATTTTCATACAACCACTAAGAGGATCCAAGGGTGAAAGAAGAAGAGAATTGGATATAAAAAGGGGGAAATTTTCTAAGAATAGAGGCGTTGTTCAAACAAGCGATATCTCTCCATTGTAACAAAAATTCAAACCACCATTCTCTCTTCAGTTCTTTCATGTTTTCCAAGCTAGCAACTATCCATATTTTGCACAATTTTCAAAAGAAAATGAAATATGTGTTTGTAACATGAGTAGTTAGTGGACTTGGCAAACGAGATAAAAGCTACCCACTTAACCAATGTTTGGTATCACCGTTGGTGTATCAAAATTACCATGATTCATCATTATTTTCTAAAAGTTATACTTTGTAGCTTTCGTAAAATCACATCAAATCACCGTGATTCTGACATACTTACCATGATACCCAACACACACTTAGATTCACTCTTATGTTTTGTCGGTGTTTCTAAGTGAAGGAGTTGTTTGTGGACTCACGACAAATGAGTTTGTAAATTATCTTTTTCTTTTCATCGTCACATTTTGTCAAATATAAAAAACCTCCATTCTTTTTCATTTTCACGTTTAATTAACCGAATCAACCCTTACCACTTTTTGCTTATGTTAGTGTTGGAGCATATTAGTCGAGATGCAAGATGCGGTTTTGTTTCGTTTGCTTATTTCTCTAATGATAGTTTAATGGGTCAAAGACCAAGGGAGGTTAGTGCTTTTGTTAGAATAGAGAGAGGGTGTCCTCGTGAGCTTAACTCAGTTGGTATGGACAATGCATAATATATGCAAGGTCCGGGGTTCAAACCCCGACCACTGCAAAAAAAGAATAGAAAGAGGGTGTGTCACATTTTATCCCCTGGTGAAGTTAATTTGGCCAAATAATAAATGTTTATCCCCTGGTGAAGTTAATTTGGCCAAATAATAAATGTATTTTATAACTTGAAATGAACTTTATATTTGTATTGATTTTTTAAATAAGAAATATATAGCTATTAATGTTTTTTTTTTGTTGTTTACCAATACATTCTTTTTAAAGAATACAAATACATATATAGGTAGTAAGTAATGGTTTAGGAGTATAATTTTATTTTTGTAAAAGATATAGGTAGTAATGGTTTTCCTTAAAAAAAAAAAAAAAGGTAGTAATGGTTTATAAGTATTTTTATGTTTAAATAAATTTTTATAAACTATTGAATAAATAATAAATTTTATTGACAATAAATTGATTCAAGTGGTATGGAACTATGACCCCTTAAGAAAGAGGTTAAATTAGGTTCAATCTAAACGATTCTGCAATAAAAATTAGTCACTGCTAAACAATGGTGAACACTTCATATCAATAACATGATAACAAAAAAAAAATCTGTTATAATATTTAACTAAATATATAACACAATTGCAGAAAGTAGTTTTTTACTCAAATAAAAAATATTTATTAAATTGATTTTATGATCAAAATAGATTTTTTTTTGGACAAAAATACAAAATAATATTAATGTTTTATATATCCAGTCAATAATGATTGATGATCAATTATATTTGGAGGATTGTTAACCCAATCATATTTGGCTGTGTTAGAGTTAACCTAAATTGTTCTAGCTTAGACAGATAATATGGGCTAAATGAATTTCCAAATTTAATTAATTATTCATCCTTAAATGACATAGTTTTATAATTATTAATATTAAGTTGATTTTTTGTTAAAAAATTATGCTATGATACAAAAACTAATTTAAATAAAAAATTTAATTGATTGAAAAATTGCCTCCGCAATTGTATAATTAATTATGTGACATATTTGTTTATACAAAAGTTTTGAGTATGCATTTGTTTGTATCTGCAGATATAATTCTTTTTTGAAATATTGAGTCCTTACCAACATTTCTGATCTCTCAAGAAAAAAAAAATCACGACCAACATTTTTAAGGCTGTATTTTATGCAAACCATCACCTTTTAATTTTGAAAAATGATATTTGTACCAACCTTTTTAACAACTTTCTCTCTCATACTCACAATATCTTCTTATTTTCTCTCTTCCTTTTTCTCTCTCCATTGTTTTTAACCAATGAAAAGAGAGAAAAAGAAGTTGTCACCAAAAGTTGTTTCATATAGTTGTTCAAATATCATTACCCTTTAATTTTATAATTGAAAAGTTATGCTGGAGAGTTTGGAGAGAGCCCAGAGTAGTCATTGGTTAAATGTTTAATACCCCTAAAAGACTTAGAATATATATCACACACAAATGTGGGACCGATTATTCACACACAAATTTTCTGTTTTAAACCTTAATTATTGAATTTTTAATTATTTATCTATAGCTAACAACCCATTAGTTCATGGTGATCCCCTAATGCTGCTAACCAAAGCCCTGTCTAATAATGCATAAAGTTCAATGTTTTTAAGCAGGTTGTGATCATAAGTTCCACACAGTCAATGTGCATTCTACCTTTGTTGACAAACTTCTCACATAAGAGAAAACAAATAAGATAACAATTGTTAATTTTATATATTCAACTTTATCATATTTTGATACAATGCAAATTTACTTTTGAGTAAGTTAAGTTTTGCACATTTTGGCCAATCATCACATGCTTGGTACTATTTGTTTTAAAATTACAATGTAACAGTCAACCTATGTTATTATCCGCACAAAACACTTCTTCTTTTCATAATAGCTATTCTTTATATTAATCTCTCCTACAAATTAAGTTCAAACAAACAAACATAGAGAGATTCACTCTTCTTTTCTTTTTTGTTTTCTAAGCTAGCTACTACCCTTCTTTTCTTGCTTCTCTCTTTCTGCACAATGTGAAAAGAAAAGAAAAAACTTTTTTTAGTATTTATTTGTGCCCTAATTATAAAAACGTTGCTTAGAGTGCTAGAACAACAACAATGACAAGTCCATTGAACACTTGAGAAGGGAAAAAAAAAAGAGGTGTATGTTTGTAACTGGAATAGTTTGTGGACTTGGCAAATGAGTTAGAAGTTTCCAAAGTTGGTACCTTATCTCTTTTTCTTTTCACCACCACATTTTGCTAAATATCAAAAACCATCCATTTTTTTGCAAATAATTTTCTATCTAATCTACTCTTTTTTTTTTGTTCAAAAATTAAATATTTGAAG
This sequence comes from Medicago sativa, assembly GCF_051527215.1. NCBI lineage: Eukaryota > Viridiplantae > Streptophyta > Magnoliopsida > Fabales > Fabaceae > Medicago > Medicago sativa. Next base: position 12,918,844 of record NC_140754.1, read on the forward strand.
GTTGCTATTTATCTTGACTTTCAAATCCTTTGAAGGTTTGAATTTTCTCACCAATTCTTGTCATATTGTTTGGGTACTCACTTTTCATCTTTTCTGTTACGGTGTTACCTATATTTTTTTTTTTATAAAACAATTGTGCTCTTTGCATATTGTTACTTTAATTTTGATTATTGTTCTATTTTTCATTTAGATGTTCAGTTTACAATTTTTTTCATAGAAAGTTTATGGATAGTTCGGCTATTTATTTGTCTCCTCTATATATATGTGGATCTCTTTAGTTATTTTTCTCTTCATTTTTAACTATTAATCATAATCAATATCCAACTATTTTCAAATTTTTCTTTGCTAATGGTTTTTACACCTTGTAATATCTAATTCCATTTGGTTGAACATTAAAGTGAACGACGACGAAGTTATCATCATTAACGAATTAAAATCCCGCACATCATGACAAATCTAAAGCATCGTATATCTTTATGAATTTGAATGATTTCCTAAAAACTTTGACATTAGACTGTTTTTCAATTAAATTTGTTATATATTTTGTATTTGCTTTCAAATTTTCAATTAAACATGTGATGTGAATAACATTTGTTGAATTGGAGGATTACAATATTTTATTGTCAAAGGTATCTTTTGTCCTTCAAGAAGGCTTTAATATTCAACAAAGCGGATTGACTATTACAAGGCAAAAAAATTATTGCGGAAGAAAAAAGTTGAAAATAGTTTGGGATGTATGTTTGAAGGTTAAAAAATGAAGAGAAAAGTTTCCACAAGGATTCATCCATATTAGGTCACCTTCTTCCTTTCTTTAATTTTGCAATTCTGGAGCCGATATTAATTTTGTGAAGAGTAATGAGTTTTTTTAGTGAAGAAGAGAAAAGAGTAAGGTTGAAGAGATAAAATTGAAAAAAGTTGAAACAGAAAAGGGTGATAAGGGAGAGAGAGAAGAGTTTGATAGTGTTTCAACAGAAAAGAGTGATAAGGGAGAGAGAGAAAAGGGTACCATTTGACTTCAGCTGAAATATCGGCATGTGTGATAATAAGTCAATTGCCAACAGCCACCTCACGTCGAGACAATATCGTGAAATTAATTTTCGTGACAACTAGCATTTTCCTTTTCCAATTTTCGTTATAACCTTAATCAAAGTTTTTAAAAATTGGGATATTATTTATTAATAAATGAGAAAAAAGTGTAAAAAAAATTAACAATGTTTTGGTAATGAAAGAACCAGGGATTCGGTCTTCTAAATATATCAATTTTTTCAGTTTTAGTTCGTCAAAAGTTTCTTTCAAATTATAGTCCCTCTAAATTTTCTGTTATCAATTTTTGTTTTTACTTGTTCATAAAAGTTCACATTTAATGTTCCAAATGAATTTACTTGACGACATGTCATTAATGAGATCTTAAAATATTAATATTGCACATGTTAATGGAACTAAAAAGAGCAATTTTTTTATTGAAAAACAACAATTATTTATTAAAAAGTTATATATTTAACATGTGTAAATTTGCACATGATAGAAAAACCCCTAATTTAATAATACAATTATTTAATCTTTACTTATCGATAACTTCAAATTAAAGATTAAAACTAATTTCCGGTGCTGATTATTACCAAACAAGGTTCTAGGGATACCGGTGCTGATTTTGGGTTCGGAGTTTATAATGATCATCATTATCATTTAGGATACTTTCTCTATGGAATTGCAGTGCTTGCTAAGATTGATCCTATTTGGGGTAGAAAGTATAAGCCTCAAGCTTATTCACTCCTGGCTGATTTTATGAATTTAAGTATAAATTCAAACCCTAGTTACACGCGTCTAAGGTGTTTCGATATGTACAAGTTACACTCTTGGGCTGGAGGGCTAACGGAATTCACTGATGGAAGAAATCAAGAGAGTACAAGTGAAGCTGTGAATACATACTATTCTGCAACCTTAATCGGGATGGCGTATGACGATGCTGAACTCACAGCCACTGCATCAACACTTACATCATTGGAAATTCTTGCGGCTAAAATGTGGTGGCAAGTGAAAGAAGGAGGGAATATGTATGAGAAAGTGTTTAGTAAAAACAATAAGATAATTGGTGTTCTTTGGTCTAACAAAAGAGACAGTGGTTTATGGTTTGGTCCGGCTGAATGGAAAGAATGTAGGCTTGGGATTCAGCTCTTACCATTGCTTCCTATTTCTGAAGTCTTGTTCTCTGATGTTATGTATGTGAATGGTCTTGTGGAGTGGACATTACCTGCTTTAAAAAGGGATGGTGTTGGAGAGGGTTGGAAGGGGTTTGTATATGCCTTACAAGGGATTTATAATAATGAAAGTCCACTGCAGAAGATAAGAAAGTTGAAAGGTTTTGATGATGGGAACTCATTGTCTAATCTATTATGGTGGATTCATAGCAGGGCCGATGATTTGGTGGCCGTTCATTAAGTGAGTGATTTTTACAAAGAAATTGAGAACAACGAATCATTTTGTCTTACATTTCCTTATATGTTATTGGTCTTAATGTATTTTCAATCCTTTTTCGTTATATTTCAGTGGTTGCTACTTGCTAATATAGAAATTATGATGCATTTCACGATTGCTTATTACTTCCATGGCAGTCAAGTGGGGGCAAGAAAGTTAATGTGTTTCAAATGGTGTTTTTGTTATTTTCATTCATCCTTAATTTTTGGTGATGATTATAGGATTGTTTAAAGTAAATGTCCAAAATATAAAACTACAAAGTTTACGACAGAATAAAAAGAAAAAATATCACAATTTTATTAGTGATAGGTAGGTATAGATTTCAAAACTTGTAAGAGTTGAACTCTACATTGATGAGTGATGACGATAATCGGCACTGAATACAGTAGATTTCTTGTGCTGAGTATCTTGTAGATTTTGTTAAGAGTCCCACATCGGATAGGTGATGGCCTGACAATGTGTTTATAAGTGGGGGCAATCCTCACCTCACAAGCCGGTTTTGTGGGGTTGTGTTAGGCTCAACCACGTTTTCTAATACTAAGACTAATACTAAGAGATTTTCATTCAATGACGGGTTTTCATTCATCATTCATAACATAAGTTAATAAGTTATTGGTGTATGGAATGTTAATAAGTTATTGGTGTATGGAATGTAGGTGATTCATAAATAAGTTAATAAATTTATTGGTGTATGGAATGTAGGTGATTCTAGGTGATTCATAAGTTATTAAGTTAATAAATTTATTGGTGTATGGAATGTAGGTGATTCTAGGTGATTCATAAGTTATTGTGATTCATAAGTTATTGTGTATGGAATGTAGGTGTATGTTATTGTGTATGGAATGTAGGTGTGTATGGAATGTAGGTGATTCATAAGTTATTGTGTATGGAATGTAGGTGATGAAGGTCATTCATAAGTTATAATAAATTGGCACTGTGTTTGGGACCTCTTAGAGATTTTGACATCACGTTTTTACTCAAAATCTTTAGACATTAGATATATTTTTAAACATTAGATATATTGATCAATTCTCTTATATATCCAACATGTTATCAATTTCTAGTCAATGTGGGGCTGATGACGCATTTGAATTCTGTTCTGCACTGGGTCAAGGCCATTATCTCCATTGATCGGGTTGTCTCAAGTCTCAAACGCAAGCGCGCCCCATAGCATGGACTAGCTCTAAATCCACTGAATTAGAGTCGTGAGAGCTAATCTGGACTATTGAAACCAAATCTAAGGCTAGCTTGTCATAATCTTTTCACAAGTGTCCTCATAGGACAACTGTCCGGATAAGGGTTGGGGGATCATAAACTTTAGTCAATCATTATAAAGACTAACTCATAGACTATTGACACGTAGAAATTGTTCTACCCTGAGTACCTCTTATATTCGGTGTATTCTTACTTGATCGTCAAAGTGTTTGTAGATACATCATCTCTTCAGAAGAAAAAGGAAACTATTGATCAAAGTCCAACAACTAAGAACAATCACCGCCTTTCACTGACCGTAGATCTCATGTTCCGACGAATTAAATTCCATCTAATAGTTTTTTAATCTTAATTATAGAATTTCTATTATATATCTATAACTCAAAACTCATTAGGAGTCCATGCCAACCAAAGCTCTGCTGTTTATGTTGTCTAATGCATAAAGTTCAATGTCACTACGCATGTTATGAATTGTGATCACAAGTTCTACACATAATTAATATGTTTCGTACCTTTGTTCAACATACTCTACACAAGTTTCAATTCCTTGTCCTTTCTGCCATATACAATACTTTTACCATTTTTCTATACAAGTCAAATTTACTTTTGAGTAATTTTTATGTTTTGCACATATTGGTCAATCATCACATGCTTGCAGCTTGTGCCATTTTTTTTTTCAAACAAATTTACCACTGGATTAGAACACTAATATGAGAAAGTTAAATTAAATTAAATTTTCTTCTGCCCATAAATAAAATCATCTCAAGAAACATGGCCTTTAATCTAAATATTTGGCCCTCTTTGATAAAGAAAAAGTGGATGTATATCTACAACATATTCTTTTATACACTCTACTTTATCATTTTTGTTATATAAGTCAAATTTATTTTGGGTAACTTTTTACTTTTGCAATTTTTGCCACTCAACTCAAGGACCACATGCTTGTACTATTTGATTTCCAATTTTCATTCAACCAATGACCATGTACAATGGTAAAAAAAAATCAACAACCTTTAACACACACTTTTTCAATTTTCAACACTCCACATCATTTTCTCTCTCTTAATTCAATACCCATTCAATTTTATCCACTCAAATGGTTTCTTATTCTTATTTCTTATTCTTAGATTCACTCTTATGTTTTGTTGGTGTTTCTAAGTGAAGGAGTTGTTTGTGGACTCATGACAAATGAGTTTGTATCTTATCTTTTTCTTTTCATCGCCACATTTTGTCAAATATGAAATGCTTTGCAAATGCTTTTTTTTTTTTTATACCTAAAAACAAATGCTTTTTTCTCTTCTTTTTCACGTTTAATTAACCGAATCAACCCTTACCACTTTTGATTTTGTTCAATTAAAATCCATAGTTAATGTTGGAGCATATTAGATATTACTCGAGATGCAATTGTATGAGATGCAATTTTGTTTCGTTTGCTTATTTCTCTAATGATAGTTTAATGGGTCAAAGACCAAGGAGGTTAGTGCTTTTGTTAAAATAGAGAAGGTGTGTCATATTTTATCACTAAGTGAATGTAATTTGGCCAAATAATAAATGTATTTTATAACTTGAAATGAACTTTATATTTGGCGATATGGGTCGTAATGGTTTTTTTTTTAAATAAGAAATATATATGTCCCCGTGAGTTTACCTCAGTCGGTAAGGACAAATACATAATATATGCAAAAGTCCGGGGTTCGATCCCCAGACACCACAAAATATATATATGATGGTGGGTTGGAGAAGATGGAGGGTGTAATGAGTTTATGAGAATTGATAGAATATGGTAATGTTTTAATTGAGCATTTAAATCTCAACCATTGGCTTTTAATCAAATGGTTGATAATTATTCTCACCATTCTCATATAAGATACTCATTCTCATATTATACATCTTATATATATATATATATATATATATATATATATATATATATATATATATATATATATATATATATATATGACATATACTATGAGAATGCCTATTTTATATGAGAATGATTATTAATCATTAGATTAAAAATAAATAGTTAAGATTAAAAAATCACATATATGTCTTCCCTTATTCTATCATTAACCCAATTCATCTTCTCCAAGTTAGAGTAAACTATACACTCGGTTTCTTTCTTCGGTTAATTTCTCATCAGCCATCACCTTCACCTTCTTTTCTTGTTTTTTTTGTTTTACCTTCTGCTAAGATAACCCCACGTCATTATTTCTCATGTGGTTTACGTATTGATTTCATGTTTTCCATTGTCTCCATTTCATGAAATTGGATTTAACCTAATGAAATGTAGACTCTGTTGGTCAATTTCAATGACTAAAGTGACGAACATAGTCTACATTCAGAGACTAAATTGATTAACAGAGTCTGCATTCAGAGACTAAATTGACTAACAGAGTTTACATTCAGGGACTATTTTGCAATTTATCTGCATTCAGGGATTAAAATGACGACTCTTTTCTCATTCAGGGACTAAAATGACTAATATCCCTATAAAAAACGTTATAGATGTAAATCGTTTAAAATTCTTAAAAGAAAATTACAAATTAAAGTATATGCCTACATAAAAAAGTGAAGACTCATTTTAACTCTTCATGATTTTCATGAGAGTCAATCTAGTCATTAGTAAAAACTTTTTAGTTGATTTTTTTTTTGGTCTAACCGATGATAAAGTGATAGTTTAAATTAATTTTTTTTAAGGAAGTTTAAGATTAAATTAACTGTTCTTTCAAAAAAAAAATATTAAATTAACTTTTTTTGACAAAAAGATTAAATTAATTGTTAATCCTTTTTTATTTTAATGGTCCGCACCAAAATGGAAACCAAAATTGAAGTGAAGAAAACAGAACAACAAAACCAGAAAGAAAGAAAAAAAGAGAGGTGTAACAGAAAAGAAAGAAAAAAACAATGGCAGGATTATTAGCATGGGCAGCAGATGTAGTAGGAGGAAACGGAGGATCAGAATCAGCAACAGAAGATTCATCAATTCCAATTCTCTTTTCCGATTCTCAAAAAACCTACGTTCGCGAACTCGATTCCAAAACTAACTCTCTCCAACGTTCGATTCAAGATCTACGCCTTAGATTGCCTCCTCCTGATATCTCTCAGCGTCTTCCTCATCTTCATGCTCATTCTCTTGCTTCTAATAACGCTCTCGCTCTTCAGTTGAACGCTCATTCCTCCACTCGTCATCAGGTATGTATCTAAATTTAATTCATGAAATGGAATTGTTAGGTTTTGGATAATTTAGTCATGAAATTATTGAAGTTACCAAATGATGTCTGAATTTGAAAATGATTGATTACATTATTTATGTTGCAAGGACACTTCTGATTGAAGGCGTGTCCTTGTGACCGACAAGTGTCAATGTCCAACACCGGCATGGCATTGACTAAATACATTGAATTATGTCACTTTCTCAAAATTGTATCGGTGTCAATGTGTCTGTGTCCGTGCTTCACTCATACACGCTAAATGTAGAGAAACTGGTTATTGTGGCGTCAACATATCAACTGTCTGTGCAGCCTTTTAGCATCTAAGCTGTACTTAGGGGATTTTAATTGTTCGATATAGTCATGACAAACATGAAATGTGTTGAAATTTATTTTTGAGTCGCATTATGTAGCTTACACTTCAATTGAAGATGTGTTCACATGCATGACACCACCTGTGTTGCACGGAAACTTCTGATTGAAGACGTGTCCTGGTGTCAGACACGCATCGTGTCGATACTTGTGATTACATTGAATTATGTCATTTTCTCAAAATTGTATCTGTGTCTAGTGTCCGTGTCAGGATCGTGTCTAGTGTCCGTGTTTGTGTTCGTGATTCATAGGGCAGCATATGGTTACATTCAACCATGTTTGGATAAATAGCTTATTTTGCAGCTTATATCATATAAGGGCATATGCATAAGCTATTTCTATAAGGCAAGATAAAATAATGTCAAACTGTATTTGTATAATAAGCTATCATTAAAAGCTTATGGAAATAAGCTCAAAAGAGCTAATGAACATCAGAACATGTCATAAGCTGTTTTTATAAGTACTAATGCTAGTAAAGAAGCTCAAATAAGCCAATCCAAACAGGGTCTCAATCACTTCCATTTTGTAAATTAGTATTGGTGTCTATGTGTCTGTGAGTATGTCAATTTAGTTGTGAAATTACAAAATGATTGTTGAAATTGAAAATACTACATCAATTTTGTCTTTTTTGAGCTAGTCAATTTAGTCATGAAATTGTTTAATTCTTAAAATTCTAGGTGTTTGTCAATTAAGTAGTGAGAGTACTGAGATTACAGTAGTCTTTTTTTGAGTCAGTCAATTCAATCATGCAATTGTTCATTTCTTGAAATTGGTGTTTTCATTGTAGTACTGAAATCACCGAAATTTTAAAATGATTCTTGAAATTTAAAATACTTGTTCACATTAGTTGTTTTTAAGTCGGTTAATTTAATAATGCAGTTGTTTAATTCTTGAAATTGTAGTTGTTTGTCAATTTAGTGGTGAAATTATTAAAATTTCAAAATATTATTCAAATTGAAAATGCTCGGCTACATTGGTATTTTTGAGCCAGTCAATTTTGGTATGAAACTGTTTGGAATGACTGATGTGGTCGAAGATTTTCAATTTTAGGGATCGTTTCGTGATTTTGTTAGTTTGAGATACCAAATTGTCTACTGCAATTTCAGGGATTTAATTGAAGATTTGTTTTGTTTCGATTGTTATATGAGACTGATTTGCTTTTGTGGTATGAGGACAGGCCCAGCTTAGAGAAGAGACGCTGAAGGAAGAAAATGCTGCTTTCGAGAATGCTATATCCAATTGCGAGAATAAAATCAAGGAAAAAATGGAGGAGGCTGAATTACTACGGACCAAGTTAGAGGTGAGACTGAGGATTGTGATATGTATGTTGTATCTTGTACTGAATCAAAGTAGTTGTATGATGCTGTTAATGTGTGTGTATGTGTGCCATTTGGTGGTTTGCTATGTATTTTTGGGAATTGAAGTTCACTGCACGATGTTTTAATTATCGTTGTTGTTGATTCGTATGTTTTGGGGTACAGGAGATGGATGAAATTGAAAAGAAGCTGAGGGCTGAGCTGGAAAATATGCAGTCGAGATCTTCTGTCAATGCCAGCCAATCTTTGATATCTGAGGGTTGGGAGGAAGAAAACAAGATAAATAATAGAGCTGGCTTTGATGCAGATGCAGAAGCGTTAAAAACAACTATGCTAGAAAAATTGGATGAGAAGAAGAAAGAGCTGGTTTGTTCTTGTTTCTTTAATCACACGATTCTCTTTTGTCTTCTTAAAAATAACATATTGCTCAATACTGAACGAGTAAGAGTGCGTTTGAACTTTGAATATATAACTTGATTAAGCACTTATTCAGTCAGCTATTCTAGGGAGTTTATTTAAGTGCTTTTTCATATACTATGGGCCTGTTTGGATAAATAGCTTATTTGCAGCTATATCACAAGCACTTTTCATGATAAGCGCTTATGTGTAAGCTTGCATAAGTTAGTTTTATAGCAAAAGATAACGTTAAATTGTTTACGTATATGCTATAAGTTGTTTTTATAAGCTATATTGGAGAACTTATTAAAATTGGTTAAAAAAAGTTTATGAAAATCACCATAAGCTGTTTTCATCAATTCTCCTGAACAGTCTCACCAAACTTATGCCACTAGATAAGCTCAAATAAGCCAATCTAAACAGGCCCTATTTCCTCTAGCTTATTGAAATAAGTTTATCTTAAAACCAATCCATAATTAATAATTGCTAAATGATTGAAGTGGTGTTGTGGTTCGTGAATTTGCATTTCTTCTGTCAAGTATCAATTCGGTCAGATTAGTCCCTCGAGAAATTGGAGACTAATTCGATACATTCAAGGACTTATTTAGCTGATTAGGTGTATTTAGAGACATTGGGTATGATTTGATTGATTGCAATGTAGTCAGGATCGAGATCCTACTAGGATCGGTCGGCCGGTGAAAGAACGTAAACACAAGGAACGTAACACGGTTCGTAAGTAGGATTGGTAGGTTGTTGATAGAGTTGAGAGAAATAGATAGAGAAAATAGAGGGAAAACAGAGGAGCCAAGCATAAAAACAGAGGTAATAGAGGAAAAACAGAGGAACCATGCAACAAAATAAAGAAACAGAGGAAACAGAGGAAAAACGGCAAAAAAAAACAGAGGAAACAGAGCAAAACCGAACCAGAGTAAAGTCGAAGCACGATCGAGGTGCTGTGGCACGTAAGTCGTGCGATCCTATGACCTGGGACTCGATCTTGGCTACATTGTTTGATTGTTTAGAGATTAATGCGACCAACGGTAAATCTTTCTGAACTAAATTGATTATTGTTCTAAAGAACTTGATAGCAGTTGGACACTATCTCTCATAATATTATAGTTATACATTCATATAATGGAAAGGGGAGGAAGAGATTTGACATGCTATATTTCGTTCGAGGAGAGATCTAATCCATTTCTTAAAAGAAATGAACATCTCAATAAATAAAGTTTTAGTGTATAAATGTGTAATTATTAATTAATGTCACCAATTTTATGATGCATGCACTGATATCATTTATTCATTCAAAACTATAGTTATGGACACCTGTTTCTTTTGAAAAATAGCGAGAATCCTTACCCATTTCCTTCAACTAAATTGATAATTCAATAGGTACAGTGTAGTCATGATCAAGATCCTAAGTAGGATTGGTCGGCCGGTGAAGGATCGGTAGGTTGTTCATAGAGTTGAGAGAAAAAACAGAGAAAATAGAGGAAAAACAGAGGAAACAAGCACACAAAAAAACAGAGGTAAAACAGCAAAAAACAGAAAACAGAGCAAAAATGAACCTGAGTAAAGTCGGAGCACGGTTGAGGTGACGTGGGTACAATAGATTTCCTTTTAAATGCAAATTAAATGCAATAATTTAGTGTTAAAATATTATACTTAATGGTTAATGGACTTTTAAAGTGATGGTGCAATAAAGCATTGACTTTTGAATGTTTTTCTTTGACTATTTGTTGCGGCTTTGCATTTTGACTGGTAGTCTTCAATTCTGATTTGTGACGCTTGCATTAATTGTTGGTAGCATACTTGATTTAGTTACCTACCAGAACTGAAACAATAATTTAACTATGTTGAAATATTGTTTTCATGTGAAGAACTCTTATTTTATTTTCAGAGTTCAATGGAGGATACTGTAAAAGCATTAGAGAAGAAATGGGCTGCAGTGCAGGAAAATGCACTTAAACAGCCTTCCCCAGGTATTATATCTTACTTATGTTATGTTTATATATGTGTGTCGGTGTATGTGAAGGAAAAATTAAATTATTATCTGAGTGCATAATGATGTCCTTTGTTTGTTTCTTTTGATCCTTCCTTGCCTTTTTTGTATTTGGTTGCTTTAGGTGGCATATATTCTGTACTTAATGTGTACATCGGTCATGGATCCTCTGGAACCTTTGATTGATCGATCACACTGAGTTAAGATGTCAAGAACTTGTTTATAGTAGGGAAAGTTTCAAAGCATGATTAATAATTATGTATGCAAAATGCCATTTGAACTTGGTATAGTTTTGTTTATGGGCACTAAATGATTCAATAAAAATTCAACATTGCACTGTATTATGTGATTTCTTGTATGTTGGAAAATCGTCAAGCATGTTTGCTTTTAAACATTAAATTCGAGAAGTTATAGTACTTCTTTAGTGATATGTTACCAAATGGTTTTATTCTGCATGTAATAATAGTTTTCAAAATGCAGACAGAAACTCTTGTTGGGTTTTGTTTTGGAGTATTTCTAGGTTGGACATGTAGAGGGACTAGGCTGCTTTTCTAGGATGTATTTTCTTTTTTGGTTTTTTTCCCCCTGATGCTCCTGTTTGTACTTTTCTAAATGAATTATTCTATCAAAAGGAATAAAAGAAAGAATCCAGTTGGGGGTGGCTTTGATTCCGTTCCATCTCCGTAATCTTATCGTTTTTATTGTTTAAATTCTGTCACTAATTTTGCATACTTAAGCTTCATCTTGCAAGCATTATTTTAGCTTTAAACCTTTCTTAACTTGTTTTGCAGCACAAAGAGAGAAGACATTAGATAAACAACTTCATGGTTTACTTCAGCAACTAGCAGTTAAACAGGTGCTTTCCATACTTCATTGTTTATGTTTCTACGTGCTTGATATTTTGTGTTTAAAAAATAGTTTATTTTATCTTTCTATCGCCACAAAAAATGGCGATGGTTGAATAATAACGACTATTTGAATGATTATCTGGTTGTTAATTTTGTGTATTTGATTGCCTTCTGAAGATGAGTCTAATAAGCTGTCTCTCTTTCTTGCTTTCAGACACAAGCCGAGGGCTTACTTGAAGAAATTCACCCGAAAGAGGTGGAGCTGGAAAGATTGAATGCACAATGGCGACAACTGCAAAGCAACAACTCAGACGTGAACAATGCTAGAAATCGTTTTGTTAGAGGCTCCTCTGATAAGGTACATGGTTTGTCGGATTATGATGGTCATCAGAGGCTTCCATACCATTCTGCAGGCAGAACTGAAAGCCAGCAGAGGCTTATGCTACTTAGGTCGGCATTTGTGCTTTATATTTTAGCGTTAAACATAATTGTATTTATCAGGATATCATTTTGACCAAAATTAAAATTATCTTATTACATTTTACGACTGAACCTTTTTCTTAGTTGATTATGACTGGACCTTTGTTTGTACTTATGAATACCTCGTGTGTGTGTGTGTGTGTATATATAACAAGAAGTTTCTGGAAAAGTTAACTTGTTAACCAAAACTCATGTTACATCTGTTCATACTGCGTAGAGTTACTTACAGCCGAAGAAAAGTTAACGAGAGGAAAATCGTTGAATACAAAAAAGATTAGACGTTATGATAGCGGTTGAAGTTGCAAGATTTTATGATAAAAGGAAGAGAAAATAACAGGAACCTAAAATATTATTGATACTTGATATAAAAAACTAAACACTAGACCCTATTTATAGGGACACATAAACTCAATCCTAGATAAATAGAAATCATAAACTGATTCTAGGAAATAACTTACAATACTCAAATATAATATAAAAGATATTATGAGATTTTTTATAATATTCTAATAAATAGTTATGGTAAGCTTTAGTTACTTTTGAGTTTGTTGTTGGGAGAGATGATGGTTGATAAAGAAGCAACTAGTTCAAGTTATTATTGTTCTGTGACCTTTCTGTTAAGTGATTTTCACCATGGAAGTCTAATCTATAGGATGAAGTAATTTGTGTTCCTTCAACTTGCAAATTTCTTGAATCTTGTATATACCTTCCTATTCCTAGTTACCTGAGAGAGCATTTACTTATTGAATCGAATTTAGAGATTATGCATCGACTATAGAACTTCATCATATCAGATAGTTTTACACACTCAACATAAAATTCTTAAACTCTTGAATATTTAAATTTTTATATTCATAATTTGACAGCAAGGTTTGATGTTAATAGGGGAAAGAATATATAAGTATATTTATTTATACCAAAAAAAGGAAAGGAAAAAGAGAATATATAACTATATTTCATGGTTTTTTTTGTTCATGATATGTATGACAGCCCCAAGAATGGACAGATAGCTACACCTATGCTTAGCCTCAAAGCTCAAGTCAGTATCATTATCCAGGCACATGAAATTGCTTACTACCATACGTCAATGCATTGCTTTGAGATCTAGGATTCACTATTTTTTTATCCATGCATTATCAACTTCATCAATTCTAGTAATGTCTATACCATCCAAATAAATGTGAGATCAGAACGTTTTGATGTATCCTTTTTGTCTAGATCATCTTCATCAATTCAAGTTAATGTCCACAACATTTTAATCAATATTCTAATTTATAAGTGTCCATGCTAGCAATTTAATAGAAAAATTAAGAAAACTAGATCAATAAATAAATTAATAGTTAATACCATTGAGCTTATTGAGACTGATTATTGACCAATATGATAATCAAGACATTCCACCAAATATGATACAAAAATTACAAATCACTTTGCATATACATTCTCTATGTTATTATCTATGTAGTAAATAAATACATTCATCAATCTCTTTCATCATTTCCCCTACCCTTTGTGTAAATACAAAAAAATTACAATAGAGTAAGCAAACCCTCAAAAAGTAAATAATAAACAATCTCTTCAATATAGTTAACATATGTAAATCTTATTTTCATAAAACACTCTCTAGCTTTGAACCATAAGATGTGTGACTTTGTACATTCAACATATATAGCAAAAACTCATTCCATGTATCAACTGGTCCAGGTAAACACCAATGAACACAATCATTGTAAAATGTCACATTTTTTACCATAGCATGTCCATAGTTATTAGGGTGTCCATCAGGTCTCAACAACATAATTTCAGTTGTATTTAACATCAAAAATTTCAAACCTTTCTTTGATGCTTCCTCTTGTGCTACTTTAAATTCATTCACTTGTGTTAAATATGTCTCAAGAATGTAACCATTTAAGTTCATTTCTTCCTTGCTAAATGGTTTTGTCCTCACACAATTCCCTCCTTTGTTCCAATCTCCATTCTCAAAATGTGATGGAGAAAATGTCCTAAAAAATGTCACACCTTTAAAATTTTCAAGATTTGTTAAGGTTCTAAATGCAGTCCTAAATGCCATTTTGTAACCATAATAGTGAGCAAGATCTGTTACATTCTCCATTCCACATTTGTTGCATCCAACAAGTTGACCCTTTTCATAGAACAATAGTGGTCTAAAAAACCAATGTCCTGCTGAGATTATCACTATGTCAAAATTTTCAACTTGACTAGACCATGCTTCATCTACCTCATCTACATATAATTTCATGATGCTGTTGTATGAATGACCATTTTTGTCAGCATCCTTTGATCTCACAAAGTATGGTGACCACAGATTACCAAGGGTGAAATTGTAATCGGCGAAGAAATACCGTCTGAAATATATGACATTTGTTGTGTATTTATGAGAAACATCCTCGGGTTGAGACGCCTGAAAAAAGAGAAAAAAAAATACATAAGCATGTTTGGTTATCTGGTGTCAAAAATTGGTTTTGTATATAATTGATTTTGTCAAATAGATTCTAGCTAAAAGTGAGTTGAATGTAAATTGATTTTAGATATATAAATGAAAAAGTGAGTTCCACAGTAAATTTGAGACTAAATTAATCGTAGAGTCAAAAGCTCCGAATTCTAGCTTCAAGTTAGAATCAATTCTAGAGGCAAAATCAATTTACTTTAAAACATCGAAGCATGTCAAAATTAATTTTACACCTCTAGAATCAATTTTTCCTCCTCCAAATGTGAAACCAAACATTCACTAAGATGGATTTGCAATATAACTATGCAGACAAGATCATCAACAAAAATTTGTGTAAACATTTGTGAAATGATTAACTAAGAAGGATGGATACAATCAAGGGAAGGGAACAAGGATAAAAACAAGGTTTTAAATCGCAGCCACGGTTGCATTCTTAGATAATGCGGAGAATCACAATCAAATACGATTGACGCGACCAACACAAATCAGTGAGGAAAACATGAAAAAACCTTGATGTCACGGCTCAAGTCGCAGTCACGGACATAGTATACTATGTTATGAAAACTTTTTTTGAAGAAACTAAATTAACCCATCTAAATTGGCACCGGGGAGAATCGAACCTGATACCTCGAGGAGGAGATCGAACCTGATAACTCGAGGAGGAGCACACTCTCAAGTCTCAAGCCAATACCACCAGGCCAACCCAAAAATTTATGAAAACTGTTTGATGTAAACAAAAAAAATTTCTCCTGCTCTTTTGAAAAAAAAAACAGAGAAAACAGTATGAGTTGATCATTACTTACTTGACTTAGGAGGCACAACAAAGATTGCAACTGATTTCTCCCAACAGAATCTCCAACAAAAACCATTTTCTTTCCTCTAACAAGCTCTAAGAATTGAGTTGCATTAAACAACGGAAGCTCGCATTCATTTGGTTTCCATCTCCAACGAAGATACTCATCGTCCGGCCTACCAAACTTCATGCAGTTTTGTTCATCAATCATCCATTTGCATGTTACATTGTTATAGTAAGGTCCTTCAGAATGAGGAATCCAATTACCAGAAAAGATGTCACATCCTTTTGTTTCTGTTTTGTTGTTCATGTGTTGGACAGAAGACATGTTTGGTGATGGTTCATCTGTGTTTCTCATAAGAATAAGAGGAAACATGATGAGAAGAAGAGTGAATGGTACAAGAAAAACACTTTTGGTTGTTTTTCTTGTTGTGTACTTCCCATTGAGAATCTCATTGGTTTGAAACTTCATGGTTGAGATAAATTTTGAATATAAAACTTTGATGAAACAGTTTATATAAATGTTGGTAACTTTAGTTCTGATTTTTTTTGGTTATGATTAATCTTTCAACTTTTTCTTTAATTCAAGTTTCAAACTAAACTTTCTTAAAGTGTTCCATATTATAGCTAAATCACTATCATTAATTCATGATGTGACAAAGTTTTGATAAAATATTTTTATTAATATTTCATAATGATTTTAAAACTAACAAGGAAAAAAAAAAAAAAAAAGGAGTCTTATTTTCACTTTAATTTGACTAAGGCAATTTTCATTGACCCTTTATGGCTGCAAGCCAATTCATAGCCAACTAAATTTGATTAATTAAATATGTTAAAAAATGCAAAAGGGGACAATATTTATTTAATATCTAGCAAAGGGAATCAAGTTGTATGAATCACTTTTTCACTCTTTGTTTAGTAGGATTTGTCAGTTCCTTTTAGAAAGAAAAAAACATAATTAAAGGAAGTAACTAAGATTGGTAAGAAAGATATTTTAATGCATGTACAGTGTACTTTTTGTGTGTAAACAATCATGTATACAGGTTGAGCTAATGCTATTACACCTCCTCACGGAGCGATCTTGGCTACGACGCTTACTTCTGGGGAAGAGGTTTAGTAATTTGAAGTTCGGACGAGAGGTTAGTAAAGTCTGATCAATGATCGTTATAGTCAGGATTCTAATATAAGTTGTCCCTAATTCAGGTTCTCCCGACCGATTCGTCCTTAACCGAATCTAATCAACCACTTAATTCTAATAAGTTGATTGAAACTTACTAAAAATAGGTTATAAACCAACTTTACACTAAATTGGTTTGTGCTACAATATGTTGTTGATCAATGAAAAAGCAATATGCTATGAAGCCAATGAAGAGCTATGGTTGAGGATTTAAGGACAAGAGCAAAAATTAGTGACATTTCAGTTTTGTCTCCTATATTCCTGTTTTTTTGCTACTTTATTTTTATTCCTGCACAATTATTGTCTAATTTTGATGAACATGTATTGTTACATAGTATACAACTGTAAAATATCAATGATTGTATTACAACAAGGAAATGTAAACAAAATAGTATTTTATTTTGGTACCTTGTTTTGCATATTTTTTTTTTTTTGGTGAACTCCTTGTTTTGCATATTATTATGGAAAATGTTTACTAGTGCTTCTGGGTACTCTTTAAGACCATTGAATGATAACTTTTTATGAAAATATGTGTAGCATTAAAAATTAAAATATTTAACTTTTGTATAAAATAATTTCTCCTTTTGAAATCCTTCAAGAGTGCCCCGGGAACACTCATTAACGAGACTCATTATTTATTGAAATGATTAATGCTACATCCACAAAAACAACTAATTATGGTGTAACATGTAACATATTGTGAGAAGAATCAAATATAACTCAATCAATGTGAACATTGTTTTGTAACATAACATGGCCCTTTAGGAAAAAAGATTGATGTTGAGTATTTTAATTTTTTGCTTATGAAAATCAATTAGATGAAGGAATTATTTGTGCTCATTTGTACCATTGTGACTTTATCATTGTTCACAGCAAATGCACATGAGACTTATATTTGTAAAATTTTGGAAGAAAGTAGTGGTTATGGGCATGAGAATATTGCTGTCACATAGTTGAGTTTCTATATGCACTTTAGTCCAATATTTTAATGCTTAAAAGCAAATCAAAAAATGAAGCTTAAAATAGATAATTAGATAAGCTCTAGACTTGTAGGTCCAATGATGTTAAATTTCTTTTTGGAAATTTGGACCATATGGTTGGTCCCAATGAAAGAATGTTACCTGAAGTTGGCAGATTTGGAAGGAAGTGAAGAGAAAGGGAATAATATATTAGTTGGTGAGAGAGAAACATCTAAAAGCCAACAAATAATTATTTTTAGAAAACTTTCTTGTATAAAATAATGAGCATTTTTTAATCAGATGAAGTAACCACCAATTTGTTAATGATTAATCTTTGTAAAAAAAATCTAGCTTATCACCTTAAGTATGTGATCTTTACTCTTAATCATGTTTATTCATCAAAAAGACTTAGAACTCAAGACCTTGTTCAAAATATTTGAACTAAGTTTCACTATGTTCAACTTAATATTGTTTTGATTTGAATTTGTTTGTGTATGATTATTGCATTATAACACATCCAAAACTAAACACCAACAAATTAGTTGTTCAAATTTCTTTTCACAATATATTGTAGGAAGTCTATTGAGGGCATTCATTAATTAATTATTGAAGCATCCATAACACCTACTTGTGTACTATAAAACAAATTAGACATTTAATGATAATCTTGAGATAATACTAAAAAAAACAATGATAGTCTTGATGATACTAAAAAACCTTTGATGAGTCTCGTAAATACAATTTAGTTGGTAGTTCCATGGACATTAAAATGCAGTGTGTGAGTCCCCCACTAAGCTATTGGACTGAAAAAATCATCATTTAAAGCAAGTAAACATTGATGCAAATTTCATCTAGTCATCTCCCTATGTCAAATTTGATCCTAATTGTATTTTTAGCAAGTTCACTTTAGTTTTAGTAACTTCATGAACATACACCATTATGTTTTTTTATCACTATTAATTTTTTAAATAATTTAATCACATTTTAGAATAATGTTTCATATTTGGATTAGAATCATATTTTGTGATTAACATTTAAACTAACTTGTCTGTCTGGTGGGGCACTCAAAGTGTTCGATGACAGCCAGAAATGTCCAAAGCTTGGTGGGTAAGACATCGGTTTTATATAAATACAATTTTTTAAAGATAAGATCATAAGAGCAATCTAATGGAAGCTTGAACTTAAGCTTCAAATAATTGAATAATAATATTATTAATACTATAATCAGATAACGTTAATAGAGTACAGTTGGCCACACTACTACCAGTTAATATATGCTTCACAAAAAATATAATTGGGTTTAGCTTTGATGCATGTTGTTGAAATAAAGTTCTATTATGCAATTATTTGATTGTGTTAATAATTTTCATTAATTAGGGATTACATGAAGCATCAAACTTTTTGAATTGAGTTACTCAAATAAGAGTTTAATTAGTATGTACATGCACCACCAACATGTGGTTGGTATGGGTCATAATAGACTCGAACATCTTAAACAAATGGTTAGCATCCTTATATTGAAGGAAGAAATATATAATTCGATTGATTTTATATTTTATTACTTTAATTTATATCTTGCACAAGAAAATATAAATTTGGGGTTGCAAGAATGTTACTTTTAATTGTTGAATTTGCGATTTGCTTCTCATTCAAAACATGGTTTGTCATTACGGTGAGGTGTAAATTGTTAAGAAAATCAAATTATTCGTAAAAGATATTCACTTTTAAACAGTGGTGTGTCGTAAGACTTTATTTTAATAAAATCAAATTTCTTACCACATGGACCGACATGGACATGCATGGTCTTATCCAGTCACACTCTATAGCTTAAAAATGATGTTTATTTAGAATTCTTAAACCTCACAATTTTTTCATTTAAATAGATGAGATGAGTGTTTGGGTTCATAGAACCGGTCAATGTCAAGGCACACTTCAAAATTCATAGATTACATACATATTGTCTATTAACGAAGTCCTAATGTTGGCGGTGAAAATTTATTTCATGCCCTTGTGGAATATGAGTTAACTTCTAATGAACTGAATCAACTTACATTGCCTAAACCTCACCATTTGTTCTCATAAATAATTGAAAACATCGAAAACGCCATGGTATGTATTGACCATCAAACTATAAGGGACTAAATAAGTATCTAATTAATTCTTTTAAAAAAATCAAATTAATGTTTTTTACATTAAAATATTAACTAATATTACGAATCCAAAGTGGCCAAACACATCTTTGAAATATTAAAAGGCAAGGAAAGTACACTACTCCAAGTCCAAATTAAGGTATGGCTTCACTTCACAGGGAAGTCAATATTTTGACAAATCTTTCCAATTTTTACATTTCACGTTATGTTTTATATACATTGACACATTTCATTCTAATCCATAGCTTATAACACACCCCTTTGGTATGTTCTTTTCTTTTGACCCTTTGCTACGTTCTTGGCTTTTCTATCACAAAAGTTATTAAGAGATTCACCTAAATGCTTTAATCATAAGCGTATGTACTAAGATAATAGCATTAATAAGTTGGGGTAATACTTTATAAAAGTAGTCAAATATCTATTGCAATTTGTCTCTCATTATACATTGTAATACACAATTTATTGACTTAAGTACCTTTCCTTGATGCGAAATAGTACCTTTCTCTTTAATGGTCAAATTAAGTACACCAAAAATGTTGATCCAAATACCTATCATCTTGACTCAAGACAATTGTTAGAGTAAAGAAACGTCTCGTATAATCTATAATAGATTAATGTTTAAAAATCGCTCATAACGTTGAAGATGATCAACTTAACTAACACTTTTAAGTAGAAATTTAGAGTTATTTTTGCGATTGAGACATTAACATGATCAAAATTGATTCGAGAAAAACAAGAGAAAACATGAGTAGGGCTTTGAGATATTTTATTTTTTTTTTCTTTCTTGTTTAGTCATTAATCATCTCAATGGTGACAACAAATAATACCATAAACTTCTAGCACATACAAGAAGAGTTATCAATAATGTTAGAATTTGTAGACCCTATGAATAACTTCATCAACCTAGACGTCGTCCTCAAGACAATTTGCACTTACTTGAGAGAAAGACTTGTGTGGACCAGGACCAAACAATTGGGTTTGGTCACATACATAGTTTTTTTCTTTCTTTCTTTACTTTTTCCATTTTCTCTCTCTTCTCTCTTCTCTCTCTTCTCTCTTCTCTCTCTTCTCTCTCATTTCTTTGGTTGTGACCACACAATGGGATTTGGTCCCTGGTCCACACAAGTATTTTCCCTTACTTGATTGGGAGAATATGAACTTAGCCACGTAGGGTCTTTGGTGCGGTTGAATAAAGCAAATATGGACAATACACGAACACCAATCATAATTTTATCATAGTTATTACTCCCTCGTTTCAAAATAAGTGTCGTTTTAGGTGTTTACACACATATTAAAGAATGCAATGATTAAAAAAAAGAGAATGATTATTTTACTAAATTATCCTTATTAACTATTTGTTAGTTTTAAAAGTAATACTTTGGAAGTAGTGTGTAGAGTATTAATTGGAGGGTACAGTTGAAAAGAAAAAGTTATTATTGCATTGGAAATTGAAAGTGACATTCATTTTGAAACAAATTTTTTTTGCTAAAGCGACACTCATTTTGAAATGGAAGGAGTGCTTATTACTATCACTTGATGTTGTGGATTCAATTGTCTCAATTGAAACTTTTCCTCTTTTTCCCATTTGGATAAGAGGATAATACTCTCCCTCACATGAAAATTATCACAAATTAAGGAGAAGGAATAAATTAATAAAAGAAAAAGAATAACAACTTTATTAGGAGAAAGAGAGAATAATAAACTAGGAAATTGTATATATTAAAAATGTTAATTAACTTTTTATGAAAGAAAGATGTATTGACGTGAGTTGGACCTATCATAGTGAAGGATAACTCCATGGACTTATAGAATGCTTAGAGAAGTGGGAAATTAAAGGTTCAAACATTTGCATATCAATGTCTACGAAGTTACTAACCGAGTTACCCTTATAGAAAAAAATTATTGATCTTTTTTTATGATGGTATAAATATATAAAAAAAAAAACTTTTTAAACATTTTTGGGTTTCAATAATAATGAATTAGTTAGGTGGATAGTCAATTAGTGAGAGTGAGGTGATTGGTTCTAATAATTATAAAGATAATTCCAATAAAAAATAAAATTTATTAATAAATTTAATATCACTAATTAATTTAACAAAATTTCTTAATTTTATCCTTCAAAAAAAAATTCTTAATTTTAATAAATTTATTAATGTCTCTCACTTGTGAGCCGCCGTCCTATTCTGCAACTTTATTTTCTTCTCCTTCTTAATTACACTAAAGAGGTGTGATTTAGAGTCATTTTTTTGACCTCATAATACACATATCATGTATATCATTTGAGATTTTGAGTTTTTTCACGGTCATGTTTAAAATTTTAGAAGAATGTTTCCCAAAAAAAAATAGAATTCTTAAAAAAAAAAAGAATTAAATATGAATTTTTATGTTTTTGACGTTTAAAAAATCATATTTAGTTATTGTAATTTTTTTGCGAAGAGAATTTTATAATATCCCAAACCTTTATAATATCATGTCATTCAATAAGGTATATGGTGTGATATATGCATTGCCAGTTCCATTCGATCGACATCATAATTAGTGTGTGTGGTGCTATTCCATCGATAAATTACTCCTTTGGCATAAATATCAATCACTAATGTCTGATTTTGAGGCTGTTATTCATTCGTTTAGTTCTATTATATGAAGTTGATGTTTCACGCCTTGTTGTGGTGGTTGCTAGTGCTATATCCAGAATTTTAATATAGGGATGGAAAAAAAAAATTAATTGAAAGGTTTTTTAGAATATAGTGTCTGCAAATACTCCAATGCTCTGGTCAATTCAAGAATGAGATAGTTGAAAGGTTATTTAGAATATAGTGTGCGTAACTTTCTACTCATGCAAATGTTTATTTATAGACGAGTTTAACGAAAATTGGACGAAAAACCTTGTTGAGTCTGTTGAGGAATTTTCCAACGTGATTTACAGATTAGCGTCTGATTTTTTTTCAATGTGGCTGCCAATATTTGTGATATTTGGCGTTTCGAGGAGAGATTTATTTGAATCTTTGAGTTTGATGGTTTACTTGAAAAGGAGGCGAGATTCGCTCGTAGGATTTGATTCAAAGTGACTTTTCGATCTCCAAATAGTGTTTAAGTGCTCCATGTCGTGCCGTTTGAAGCATATTGTGGATCGTTGGATGTGTTACTCTTAAGGTATCTTCTTTCTAGATTTTGGTTTTCTATAAATAGGTGGAAAAAACTTGCTTTTAATAATTTAAACTCTTCAAAACTCCTCTTCTTTCAAGTTTTCTTCTGAGACTTTTCGGTAATTTCGTGAGAGTTTATTCTCGGTCGAAAATTTTATGACGGTTGATTACTTTTCCTTTCCAACCCACGATGTCTCTAGTTCATACTCATTTATAGGTATCGTTCTTTATTCCAAATACTAGATTTTTTTTTTCTTTTTTGCTACCATTTGTTTTATGGATTCTCCATGTTCTCGGGTTTTTTTTTACTCTAGGGGTTCTTGCTCCTCTGAATATCCCAGTGGTTTTAGAGGTTTTGTCTCCAGCATCTACATAGGATCGACTAGTGCCACCTTTGACGTTGGTGACTGCCACTAAAAGGAACTACGTGGAGGGATTTGGGTTGAGTGCAATCAGCATATCTTGATTGGAAGATCTAGATGTCACTAACTGTGGTCAGTCAGACCCTCCCGATTGCGCACAAACTCAATCCTTATGTGGAGAGTGGTGTTATTTCCTCGACTTGTGCTCGTAGATTGTGAGGTCTAGAAGCGACGCTTGAGGGACACTTTCTTTGCCCTTTCACTCAAACATAAATGGAAGGATGTCTCAAATTCACTTATCTTCCTCAGGTCTGAACAAGGATAGAGAAATGTTGAATGGGCTCACTGTTCCTCTTGAAGTCCCATGGAGCCGTTGCGATTAATTTCTTTGTATACGTTGAAATCAAATGCATAATGACTAGGTTTTATCCAAGGTAAGCCTTAAAACACATGCATCAAATTCTCACTATTTGGTTCATAAAGTCATACAATAATATTTTAATCGTAACATGTGGAATATAAACACATAAAACTTAATTATCTACAAACACAATATAATTTGCATAAACTATGATACTAATTCTTGGAGTTTCTTTGGGCTCCAAGGAAAACAATATCAACTTATACCAAGAATCTTCAATTTTATTACCAATCAACAAAATTCATCTCTACAAAATCCAAAAAATATGGCAATGATAGTTTATAAGAAAATTAGCCATACATAAATAATATTTAGAATCTATCTAATTATCAATCTATTTGACGCCTCTCTCTCTTAGACTTTGCCCTCTCCATCTTCAACATTTCTAGCAAGAAATCACTCCATGTGTCTATAGGCCCTGGCAAACACCAATGAACACAATCATTATACAATGTCACATTTTCTTGAGGTAAATGTCCATACCTACTAGGATGACCATCTGGTCTCAATAACATTGCTTGTGTGGTATCAAGCAACCTGAATTTCAAACCATTTCTTTTGGCCTTCTTTTGAGAAATCTTGTACTCTTCCAATTGGATCATATATAACTCCATGTTAGTTCCTTCTAACCTTGCCTCATTACTCTTAAATGGCTTAGTTCTCAAACAATTCCCACCTTGATTCCATATACCATTCTCAAAATGAGATGGTGCAAATGTCCTAAGAAATGTCACACCCTTAAAATTTTCTAAGCTATTTAAGGCTCTAAATGCAGTCCTAAAAGCCTTTCTATAGCCATAATACATTGTTAAATCAGTGACATTTTCTAAGAGACAATAATGACATCCAACAATTTTTCCTTTCTCATAGAATACCATTGGCTTGTAGAACCAATGTCCTCCATTGATTATGACATAGTCAAAATCTTCCATTTGTGATGTCCATTTTTCATCAAATTCATCTAGGTAAAGATTGTAGAGACCAGTGTGGGTTGGTCCATCTGAATTTTCTTGTTGAGTTTTGACAAGAAAGGGTGTCCAATAAGCAGCCATGGTGAAATTGTAACTAGGGTATTTCCATCTCATGAAATAGTCATCTTTTGTGTATGATACATCTATAGGCCATTCCACCTAGAAAAAGTTAAATGGTATAAGATTAAGAAATTTATTTATCAATGAAAAAATATAGAAGCTAGCATAATTTTAATAAAATAAAATAAAAAAATGAAACTATACAATAAGAGTTTTTCTTGCATATAAAGTCTCAAATAATTTAGAGGGTCATGGGTCTTTCATCTTTGGATTGTATTCTAGTGGAAATTATTCAATATTCGCATGAAAACAAGAAGTTAAGCCCAAAGGAAATAATTAAATTAGTTGGATTGTCAC
This sequence comes from Medicago sativa, assembly GCF_051527215.1. Lineage (NCBI taxonomy): Eukaryota > Viridiplantae > Streptophyta > Magnoliopsida > Fabales > Fabaceae > Medicago > Medicago sativa. The sequence goes on from NC_140754.1 coordinate 12,944,026, forward strand.
ACCACATGTTAGCATCATGCTGTTATTGTACGTTGTCATTGGTTAGATATTGACAACTATTTCATTGTCAACTTAACCTTTTGCATTTAGTAAAAAAAAAATACTTTATGAATTAAGTACGATATCTATAAATACATATAATAGTTCGTAAAAATATTCAAGTACCATTAAAATGGTTAAAACACATCAAAGCATAAACGAATGTACTTAAATCAAAATGATTCGTCCTAGCAGAGCTCATTAATGACTTAATTTCGATCATCTGGTTATATAAAATAGTTTGATATAAAAGTCAATTAAAATAGATTCATGCTAACCGGTGCCCTTGGGGCACTGGTTAATGATACCAAAAAGGAAATTATTACAATAAAAGGAAACTCTTTTTAACTTATTATAAATTAATTACACATTTTCAATGTATTAACTACTATACAATTTCCTTTTTAGTATCCTTAACCAGTGCATCGGGAGCACCGGTTAGTATTTCCCATTAAAATATCATCGTTTGTTTACTTACACCATAATAACACTATTGTTTCATAAAATATCTATTCAAATATTTGAACGAGTGTCTCTGTGAAGATAACTCGGTTGACATGTTAAAGTATTGTTATATGCAGGGGTAAAGGTCCGAACCCCAGACACTCCACTTATTCACCTTACAATGTGAATTCTAACCACTAAAGTTACTTGACCAAAAATAAAATCTCAAATACTGATATGCGGATATTGAATATGTGCAAAAACCATTTTACACTAACTATACATATAAATGAAAATTTTATATTACATACGTTTTATTAATAGACTTTAGGAAGAAAAAAACTGATTCAATTGACTTATCCCATAGGCTAAATGTACTTGTGTTTTTCTGATTAAAGTTTGACTAGTAAGTGTATATTTTATGAGTTGGAGGCTTCAACTTTGGATACACTATATTTGCTAGTAACTCGAAAATAAAGAAAACCAAGAACTGAAATTAATTAATAAAATAAATAAAAAGTGACTTGAGACTGTGTTCTTGTGGCCTTGTTAGGGACATGGAATGTGATTGCCAGAGTTTACATCTCGTGCTAAGATTCGACTTCTTGTGGCATGCTTTGCTTAATTACTGAGATAATTTATTTGGTTACACAGGTTTTCATATATTTGTTTTATATTTATATAGTATTTTATAAATAAATTTGCAATGAAAGTTTGTGAAAACTATAGTTTTAAACATGTAAAGTCAAAAAAATGAATTTTATTTAATGGCGTTTTATTTTATATAAAGTTTGTGAAAACTATAGTTTTAAACATGTAAAGTCAAAAAAATGAATTTTATTTAATGGCGTTTTATTTTATATATTGCTATTATATTAAGAAATATACCTAACAGGTTTTCTAAAGTCAAATTTATTTTATAGATAGATGGACTGAAGCACATAAATGGACTTGTCATCTCTGAGGTACTAAAGAAATCTCTGGGTAAAGAAAACCGACATTTAGAGTAAAAGTCTATTCGAGTACTATTTATTTGAGAGAAAAAGTCTATTCTATTTATTATCTGTATTAAATGAGTCCTGAGATTGAGGTTTATTTGTCAAATAATAAATGTGCTACTTTTTAAGAGTAAAACATTTGTGATGTTTGATTGGGAGGCAAGTAAAGTCTGAACGAAAATTGTTTTACATAAAAGTCAAACTTGAGTTCTCTTAAATAATACGTTATTTGATAGAACTCGTTAACCATTTGAAGCCAATCTCTTAGTTTTTTTTCTTTCTTTTCTTGACTAAGTGTTACTTTGTAATTAAAGTAGAGTTATTTGGGTCAATGTCATCTCTATTTCTTAAAAGGATCTGACTATGCACACAAATTGGAGATTGGTGGAGTCAAGCTATAGCACTCCATTTTTTTAATAAAAATTGAGTACTTTATTTAGAGATAGATAGATGAAAAAAAGTTTCAAAAAGTTAAAAAGTTAAAAGTCAGACCTACTTAATGTTGAGGCTGGATTTCAACTTTTTGTTGCATGTATCTCACAAAATGAAGAGGACCTCAACTTTGTGGGGTTTATTATTTTTATTTTTTGAAAACTCAGTATCTGACCGACTAATTCAATGGGACCAATCTCACCTTCCACTTGCAGAAGCCTCATCTAAAGTTAGAGCAAAACTCTATATGGACTTGCACACTGAAATCGGCACCAGAATAAATCGAACCTGAGACCTTGAAAGCTCCACACTCCAAGATCTCAAACCAACCACTAGACCAACCTATTAAAAGTATTTTAATAAAGGGAATTATTAATCTCTCACTTGTTTCTATGTTTCTCCTAAATGAAACCTTCCATTTCTTTTGACAAATGACTAGAGTCTCAACTCATTTGAAATAGGATAGAACATCATTGATGACTACTACTTCATCAATCTATAAGCTTGATCAAGGAGCACAATGATAGATTTTTTTATCAATGTGAATTAAAGCCTCTATGAATTGTCATTGAAGCAAATAGTGTATCATTGATTGATGGTATTTTCGGTTCAAAAGTTTGTGTAAATAAAAAAAAAAAAATGATACATTCACACCACATGCCAAATCACTTAACACCAAAGCAACTATAATTAACATAGACATCAAAAAAGGGATAAAAGCAAATGATAAAAAATGATGATTAATTTTTTTAACTAAAAATTGCATCAAATTAAATTGAAGAAGTGTAGAAGTGAAACTTACCCTTGATAGAAGACAAATCAATGACTGCATGTGATTTCTACCAACAGAATCTCCAACAAAAGCCATAGATTTTCCTCTAACAATTTCAAGAAATTGAAAAGGATTGAAAATTGGTAGTTCACACTCATTTGGCTTCCATCTCCACTTCATGAACTCAGAATCTGGCCTACCATACTTCATGCAATTTTGATGCTCATGAATTGCCCAACATGTTTTGTTTGTGTAATATGGTCCTTTTGGATTTGGCACCCATTCACCACTAAAAATGTCACAATTTTTCAAAGATGTTGAAGGTAAATTTTCTTTCTCAATTGAATCAACATTTGAAGAGTTTGGTTCTTTAGACTTGCTCATCATCAAGAGAAATGATGAACCAAACAAAGGATAAGACAAAGGGGTGACAAGAACTATAATTATGACAAAGATTGCTAATAAAATTATTTTTGGTAACATTTGTTTTTTGTTATTGTTTCCATAGAGATGCTCTTTCTCTTGGAACTTCATTTTTGGAAGGGTTATGGAGAAAGAGAGAAAACAAGAGAAAGGTGTAGGGAAATAGGAGGATAAGGGAAATGAAAGAAGTTTTGGACTATATATTGTGTGTGAAGTTTATGATTTTGCTTTGAATTCTAATTGAGTGTTTTTTTTTTCTTCCTATAAACCATTAGCAATGCTTCAAGTTGTTTTCATTGCCATTAATAGACTTAAATATTGGGTATCATGATTCATGATATCTCACCCTTTGCGATGTTCTCAGTTTTAGACACAGAAATATTTTTTTATAAAATATTGGGTATCATGATTCATGATATCTCACCCTTTGCGATGTTCTCAGTTTTAGACACAGAAATATTTTTTTATAAAGCAACAAAGTAGACTTTGGTAAAATTAATTTAGAAATAATTATTATGCAAAAAAAATATTTTGTTTAAATATATAGATATAATTTCTGGAGTTTCTTATACTTATATAAGAAAGTAAAATCATTTGGAATACATATAGATATAAATTTAAAATTATAATTCTCATATGTCAAACCATTTACCTCAAAAAAAGCAATTATATAGATGTCTATCGAACCTGAGACCTTGAGGAAGAGTACACTCGCAGGTCCCAAGTCAATACGACTGGCCCAACCCAGGTGGGTTCTATATATAAATTGTTATGCATGTATTTAAAGAATAATATCACAATATGGCATTATAATATGTTATCATTTTATTTTATTTTTTGACAGGATAATAGTATGATATGATTGGAGTCTATATAAAACATTTATATGGTCCATGCATGCTTATTAAACTTATAGAAAAATATAAGATTTTACTTATTTTAAAATGTAATATTAAATACTAAAAATTAACTTAAAAACTCTCAAATATTATTGAAAGATTTTGTTTATTTGACCAAAAATATTATTGAAATATGTACTATATGACTTTATTTTTTTTCATATAAGTCACAAATAAAATTACTTAATTAAGATAAATACTAATAACGCATACACTCTCTAGAACGAAACATAAATAAAAATAAAATAAATATTAGGAAAGAAAGTTTTTTTTTCTCGAGAGGATATTGGGAAAGAAAGTTGATCACATGCAATTTATGCAATCTCAATTAAAAAAAATGTAAACTGTTTAAGTTACCCTCATTCATGTAAAACTATTTGTCGAGCTTAACTCAGTTGGTTGGGACAATGCATAAAATATGCAAGGTTCGGGGTTCAAACCCCGGCCACTGCTAAAAAAAAAAAAAAACTATTTGACATGTTATTCATATCCATCAAGAATTTACGTGTTTCTAATCTATGTTATTAATTTTAACGTTAACGGATCTCAATAATAACATATCAAATTATTTTAGATTTATATAAAAATTTACATAAATAATATATGTGATATAAACTTATAAGGGTAAAATATGCTTTTCGTCCCTGTAATTATAGGCCATTTGAATTTTCGTCCCTGAGCTTACTAATCCTCCCATTTCGTCCCTGTAAAAGTTAATCACTTGAAATTTCGTCCCTCGCCCCTTTTAATCACTGCCACGTCAGCAAATTACGAAAATGGCATGGGAAATGACGAAAATACCCCTGACTTATTTTTTTTCCTTGAAAAAAATTTCAAAATTTTGAAAATTCTTTTTTTAAATTAAAAAAATCTGAAAAAATAATTAAAAATCATAAAAAATTTCGGAAAAAAATGTTAAAATTAAAACTGAAAAAACTGAAATTTTTCGGAGAAAAAATCGTAAAAAAAAATTCGGGAAAAAACTGGGAAAATTTTTTTGTGAAAATTCTTTTTTTAAATTAAAAAATCTGAAAAAATAATTAAAAATCATAAAAAATTTCGGAAAAAAAATGTTAAAATTAAAACTGAAAAAACTGAAATTTTTAGGAGAAAAAATCGTAAAAAAAATAAACAAAAAAATAAGACAGGGGTATTTTCGTCATTTCCCATGCCATTTTGGTAATTTGCTGACGTGGCAGTGATTAAAAGGGGCTAGGGACGAAATTTCAAGTGATTAACTTTTACAGGGACGAAATGGGAGGATTAGTAAGCTCAGGGACGAAAATTCAAATGGTCTATAATTACAGGGACGAAAAGCATATTTTACCCAACTTATAATCTAACGATCAAATTTTTAAAGTATGTATCGGGTAAAATAATATTAAATTGTATGACGTTGGTATAAGATTTCATCATTGTTTTTTTTTTTAGGGAAGATCATCCATCTTGTTATAAGTCAATAAATAATAATAAGTACTCCCTCCGTTTCAAAATGAGTGTCTTTTTAGGTGTTTACACACATATTAATAAATGCAATCATTAAAAGAAAGAGAATGGTTATTTTACCAAACTATCCTTATTAACCATTGGTTAGTTTTAAAAGTAATACTTTGGATGTAGTGTGCAGAGTATTAATTGGAGGGTACAATTGAAAAGAAAAAGTTATTATTGCATTGGAAACTAAAAGTGACATTCATTTTGAAACAAATTTTTTTTGCTAAAGCGACACTCGTTTTGAAACGGAGGGAGTAATAGAATCCTCATGAACCTATAATATATCAAATTATTTTGGATTTATGTAAAAATTTACATAAATAATATATGTGATATAAACTTATAATCTAACGAACAAATTTATAAAGTATGTATCGAGTAAAATAATATTAAATTGTATGACGTTGGTGTAAGATTTCATCATTGTAATTTGATCATCCATCTTTTTTTTTTTTAGGGAAGATCATCCATCCTGTTATAAGTCAATAAATAATAATAAGTAATAGAATCCTCGTGAACCTATTTTAGTTGGTAGCAATATTACGATATGCATATGTCGGTTTTGAATCTTAAAATCTCCACTTATTCATTTAAGAGGTAAATTTATAGTCAATAAACTAAAAAAATAAAGTGAGAGTCTCTTACTAGAGAATAGATCCACGAAGAATAGAACCTTCTTTCTTCTTTTCCTGTTTGTTTTTTAATCTTAGCTTTGTAACCAAAAAAAAAGAATAGATCCACGAAGCCACGAGTAGAACCGACATAACTCAACAAGAATGTGTGAATTTTCAAGAATCGATTTTAGAAAAATGCTACTAGTAGAAAGTTTGTGGAATCGATCTAAATACAGATAATGATGTCTTAGCAGGATAAATGTATGTGCTGTGAGCATGTTTTATTTATTTATTTTTTTTTATCAAAAGTGAGCATGTTGTTTAACGCTTACTAAGAGGCCAATTAAGAACAACTAATATAGTAGTATTAATTGATTATTTAAAATGGTAAATATTGAATGATTTTGATGCAATCGCGAGTTGGAACCGTGAGCAGTTTCGCAGATTTTGTTTTTGATATATGTCGTTCAGAAAGCCGAGACATTGCTGGTCGGTGGCTTTACTTCTTTGGCAAATTTGGGCTGCACGTAATGATGTCATTTGGAATGATGCTCATCATACATCAACAAGCATTGGGAGGACGGCACTAGATGCATGGCAACAATGGCAAGAGGTTCATAAACAACTCTCACTATCGGTTGTGCAACACAGGCATAATAGAGTGCAAGGCAACAACTCAGTTTGGGAGAAACCGAGCGAGACGTGGTTGAAGTGCAATGTGGATGCCACGTTCCATGACCGTAACCATATTACAACTTTTGTGTGCTGCGTTAGAGACTCTCGCGGGCAATTTATCCATGCTCAAACGAAATGGCAGCGGGCAAATATGACAGTTTTGGAGGGGGAGGCAGTAGCCTTACTCGAGGCCGTTCACTTTGCTGATGCGAATAGATGGGACCGGGTTGTCTTCGAGTCCGACTCATCTACTCTAGTGCAAGCTCTATCGTCTCAAGGTCATGGTGATTCAGAATTCTATGCTATTGTTTCTAGTATTATTTATCAATTATCTTTACATTCCAACTTCGAGTTGAAGTTTGTTAGGAGACAAGTGAACATGGTTGCTCATACTTTAGCTAGGGCGGCCTGTTCTTGGGCTAGTCACCATAATTTTTATTCTTATCCTTCTGGTATTGAACATTGGTTGATTAATGATAATAGTTAAATTTGCTTCGGTCAAAAAAAAATTGAATGATTTTATTTCAACAAAAATAATTTTACGCTAACATCTAATTCTATCTTCATCATATATTCCCTTCTTTTTTTTATTACAAAAGAGAAAAAAAAATTGTTCCAAAAAAATTGAATTTGTACAATGTTTTTGAAGTTTTGATGATAACAAATTAATGAAGAAAAATCAGATATTGTAATATATGTTTAAGTTTGCAAAACCATAAATTAAAATTTATTAAGGTCTGAACATATTGAAGAGCATTAGAGCATCCACAATGGTAGTTCCCTAACAATGACTCCTTAAATGGACCCCACGTGACACATCAATTATTTATAATTTTTTAATAAAAGTACTATTAAGGACTCAATCACTCCAATGTCAATACACTAATAAGGACTCCAATGAAAAGTACTTAAATATGTTCCACTATCTTTACATCATTAAACAAATATAATTTACCTATTACTCCCTTTTACAAGTGGGACCAAGTAGTACACATTTTATTACTCCTTTATCCAACTGGGACCAAGTACTACACATTTTATTATTTTTTTAAACGTGGGACCCGTTAGTTACCCATGAGAGAGAGGGTCCTTATATACTTGCTCGTTCCTTAACGGGGACTTATTTTTTCTTCCTCCAATGGAGGGTCCTTAACGGGGAGTGGTCCCTGTTAAGTAAGGACCCCCCATTGGAGATGCTCTTAGAAGCACAAGAGAAGTTAAAGACTTTATAGAAGATCTGAAGAAAGGTCAATCAGAAGTCAATAAGTAATCTGAAGTGACTAAGTCACCAGACTCTGGATCATTAGACTCTAAGTCACCCAAACCCTGAGTCATCTAGACTCTCAGAACCTAGAAGCCATGTCATCTCTATCTTCTTCTAAGAAGGGTTATTTTCAGCCTCTGACCAAGTACAAATTGTCTTTTTCTGAATTATGTGCTAAGTCAAAATTCAAGGATAAAAGGAATGAAACAGATAATTCTATTTGCATCAATGGATTTGAAATGTCTTTTCAAACGACCTTAACTATATCAGACAACTTTCCAACATCTTGATTTGGTAGCTTCTCAAAAACTCTTAATGCGCTGACACTTCTCCAATGTCTCTCAAACTCTTTCCCATATAAGGAGCCGAAGACGTGAAGAACAGAACAAGACTCTAAAATATTAACATGTGCCCTTACGTTGACACTTAAGAATTTCTTACTAAGTTCATATCTTAGAAATTCTAAGTATTAAGAGTCTTACTCTGTTTTGTATTTCTTTACACCTCTAATTGTATATCAAGTGTAAAACCAAACAATCTTTTATTTGATTAAGTTAAATTGTAAGAAGTCTCTTTCAATAAGCATAATTTTTTCTTTGGCTGGTAACAATATCAACAACTACGATATTCTAGATTTAAAATTGAGTAAAGGTGTTCAGCCTGACTATATTAATATTATCAGTTGAGTTAAGTCTTACGAACAATAAACTTATTTCTTTTGTTTATAAAAAGCGTAATAGTGAAATTACACATATGGTATATCTTTATATCGATACGGTTGGCGTCACAAACAAGAATATCATTAACCCAAATAGAAAAGTTGGGCCTTCTATAGTGTTGGCTTGATGGATATGTCCAAAAAGGATAGAAATTTGTTCATTAGGCCCATTCAATTGCTCACATGCCCTTGAAACTACTAAAAGTACCCTCGGTTTATAACTTCCGAACAGTATGTTAGTTAACTCTCGGTCAATTAAGTTCAGGAGTTATGCTTCGATGCGCACTAATACATACTGGAAGAAGAAAAAAAACCACCATTTCTGTTTCAAACCATTTTCTTACACTTTTCCTCCTTACTCCAACAAAGTTTGTCAAACTCAAGCAACAAATCAAACTCAAACAACAAATAAGTGTTAAAAATATTTAAACCTACACATTCTATCTCATTTTATATGTTAGGGTTTTTGAAGTTGGTGAATATGATTGTGATTTGAATATTTTTTTAGTTATGTGGGTACTTCTTAATCAATTAGAAGGTTGGTTTTAATGTAAACATAGTTTAAATTAAGTATTAGAGAAATTTAGTAGTTTAAGAATTGAAATAACAATGAAATTTTTATGTTTATTTTGTGTTCTAGGTGTTTGATGAAATGCTTCAAAAAATGTTTAATTGATTTTTTTTTGTTGGTTGTTGTAGATATGGTTGACGACGTTGGTAGGTTGAGACTCGACAGGCCGGTCCAGCTCATCTTTGTACCTGAAGAGCTGCTTGTTACTAATCCTCCTCCTAAATTTGGCAGTCAGAGGCGAGTTATAGACAACATCGATGCCACAACTTCAATGTCTTTAGAACCTTCACAGGCTCCAGAAGCATCACATGTTGCACTGTAGTATAAGTATGAGCATCATGACAAGTTTCCAAAGGCACCACAACCACCAAAAGACACCCCACCACCACCACCTAGGTATGTTCATATGACATATGGTGGTGGGACTTCTGATTGGTCGTTACTGCATAATATCCATTCGCATGTTAAGCCAATATATAGATGGGAGAAGTGAGTACATTAATTTTGATTTGTACAGTAAAATCAAGATACCGTTGTTTTTTAAGATTGCACAATGTTGTAATGTACTATTGATATATGTTCTTCTATGTAGTTTAATTAATTTCGGTTCATTCAACTCTTATGGCGATTTAGATTTTGATCCCAACTTATAAAGATCCAATTAATTTTCAAATAACCTCTTTGCAATTTTCAGATTGATCTGTTATGATGATTTACATTTATGTTTTTGTTTATTTGCTCTATAAAGATGTGATAAGCATCTCAAATGCATAAACATTATGAAGAAGATAACCGACATGGATAAACAGTCACATCATCTGACTTGATTTTTAAATATGGTGGAGGTTTATGGTCTTAGTTCGTTTTTCCAGACCCCATTTACTCACATGAAGATCCAATTAATTTTTAAATACGGTGGAAGCTTATGGTCTTAGTTTCACTTTCTTATTTGTGAAATGACCATCACACTTGTTGATGTGTCATGTCTTATGAAATTCAGGCGAGTTAGCTTTTCAGATGTTCTATGTGATGTTCCAACACTAGACACAAAATACGAATGTTGAATGTAATGTTTAGAACATTGCGCAAACAACAACAAACAAAAGATCAAAACGTAAAAGACAAGAAAGTAAAAAGGCACAGGAGAATTGTTAACTCAGTTCGGTGACAAACACACCTACTTTAAGGGCTACCAAGCCAGGAAGGAAATCCACTAGTGTAGTCCTTATTCTAAGTTCTCAGCAAACCCTCAGTTTACAACTTAAGACCTATGACCTACCCGTATTGACTTCAACCTAGGAACTCTTAGATCTGAGATCCCATCTCACTTCCACTCAATCAATCACAGCCCCTGTGATTATCAAATTACAACTCAATAAGATGAAGTTAGCTTCAAACACAGACTACTTTCGTGCTTCAAAGCTTAGGAGTAGTACAACTTACAACTCAATAAAACACAGTCCTTAATATGTATCAAGGTCATACAAGAAAGGCTCACAAATAACAAACGACTCAAAACCGTAAAATGTTATTTCTTCAATGACGCCTTGAATTGATAATTAGGTCTTGCAGTCTTGTATATATACTGAAGCAATATGGGCTAATAATTCTTGTTGGGCTTCAGAACAAAACAGATCCAAGCGGTGACCCGCTACACAAGAATCAGGAACAAATAAAGCAACTCCTAAAATGTCAGAACATCTTTAGGAATAATCCAAACACATCCAAAGTTTCCTAAATTGTTGACACAACTTTAGGAAATAATAAACCATCTGATTCTATAAAAAAAAGCACGTTACTTGGCCAACAAGAAATAATGTGTGGATTCCTTAATAAGATAAAGCGCACGTATAACTAGGCACATAAACAGGGCACACTAAACTGTGTCAGGATGTTGGAACATCGTATCCAACATCATACCAGAGTGCCAAACATGTTGGAACATTGTATCCAACATTATGCTTGAATAATTGTTTTAGCAAAAGTGAAGCCAATACACAAATATCCAACATCTTATGCAATTTCATATCCATGGTAAGCTGATGAGCCATCGAGCATGAATGTCCAAAGAATAAGGTGTTCCTTTGCTTGATGAGTTGCTTGGTTTGACATCGAAGATGCCCATGGTGAGTACGAAAGATTGAAGGATTCTCACATCACATTTAGTTGGTTGCTTGAAGTTTTTTAGGATCATAACACAAAAGTCATACAATTGGATAGTGCACCAAGGAGAGGGATATGTAGCATGTTTCTATTATATATATATATATATATGATATCGACCCCAACTATATCGTGGAGAGGCCACACACAATGTGGTTAATTTTTGGCAAGAACCAAAAGTCACTGGATAACTATAATACTTTTTTGATTGCCTAGAGGTGAAAAATGTGACTCTCAACACCTATGACGACCATGATCAAACACGTCCGATCGAAGACATGTGTTGGTACTTTTGATAAATAAAGTGAGGTTGCAAGTTGATTTATCGTCAATTGTCAAAGCGTGTGATGAATATAGACGTATTCAGATCGTTCTGAGGCATCCCTATGTTGTACAAGAGATTAATATCTTTCAGATATACTAGGCATTCCAAGATTTTTTTGTGCATGTTATACTAGATGACATGTAGGGTCTATTTGTGGAGGCACCCTATTAATTTGTATCAGGTTACATTGTCTAATTCTATAGGGTATCTCATCTTAAATTAGTGGCTCTAGTTGACGAATATCCGCCTAAGCCAGCAAATGTGGAGATTCAAATAGAGGAGGGGAATCCCAATAATACTTTAGATACATTGTAGATATGCAGGCTGGTTAGGAATATGGTATTGGATGAGATGGAAAATGATACCACTTAGGACGGTGTGTGTGTGTGTGTGTGTGTGTGTGTGTGTGTGTGTGTGTGTGTGTGTGTGTGTGTGGGGGGGGGGGGGGGGGGGGGGGGTGTTATAATTAATTGACACCATAATGTCAAACTTAATATATGACACCTCCCATAATTTTTTACCACATAACTAAATTAAAGATCCACATTGAAAGTTATTATAATAAAAATAATGTCTACATAATTTAACATTAATCGAATATCATTTGATATGCCAGTTGCATCAGAATTAATGTCTTATGAACTTTTATCAAACATGTTAATTTTTATGTATCTCATTTACATAGCAATATCCAATTAATTTGACGTCATGGTGTCAATTGATCCACACACACACATATGGTACTCTGCAGCAGATTTTCCATGAAACATAGCCGACCACTCAGTATCAAATCGCACTTAGGAGGATTATGTTCTGATGACTGTGATGAGTTTATAAGTATTTGATTTTTCCACCTAATTCTCATGAATGATGTGTACTGATATATATATTTTTTTTTGAAGAAGCTAAATTAACCCACCCAAATTAGCACTGGGATGTGTATTGGTATTTTAATACAACAACAATTATGACTCTAATGACTTAGATGACTCTGGACACTCTAATGACTTTTATGTCGAATGATTTTATATTAGAATTTGGGGAAGTGTTGAATGATTTTTAAATTGAATGTGTATGAATGCTCTGTGTTTGAATTTAGTTTAATGTCACAAATTTTATATCATTTTAAATGTTGAATAAATTTTGAGTGTTGAATGTGTTTTTCTAAATGCATAAGTATGTTTAAGCGTGTTACAGCAAATCAGTGTATCACATGCCCTTTCTGTTGTGTTATGCTTTGTGTTCTGGATAAACTATTTCCTAACTTTTGATCTTGGATTGATATATAACTCGTTAACACTAACAATCAGAAATTGCAAACTCATGAGAGTATTATTGGAAAGTTGAGGGATCTAGGAGCCATTGAAGGGGCCTAATCAGCAAATTTCAAAGAAATATCCTAAATCTAACTCATTACACAACCGAAGAAGGGTCAAACAAAGGATAATACAATAAATTTTACTCCTTACCCCCCACATTTATTCCCCTTACCCCATAAACTTATAAAATAAAAAAAAATAAAAACCTCTTAAGTAATCAAAACAAAATTAATTTCTCATTTTTTACAAAAGAAAAATGGAAATTTTCTCTTCATAACGGCAAATGCAAATTTGAATACTCAAAATAAATTGAATTTAAGACTATCAACGAGTAAGTCTTGAAAAACTCAAATTTTCGAGTTTTCCAAAATAGTTGAGTTTTCCTAGATTCTAGGAAATTTAATTGTCTAGAATGTGATATTTTTTGATTTGGATTCTTTCCATTGAAAATTTTCTCAAGTTTTTTCATGTACAATATCAACCATCAAACATGAAAGAGAAATTGAGAATTAAATTATAAAGAAAAATGTTGTTATATTTTAATAGTGGAGATTGAAAATGAAGAAAACTTGAGAGAATCCAAATTCGATATTTTTATACACAAGATATTTAGTCATAACTAAGTGTTCAATTTTTTTTTCTTTTAAAATCTCATTCCAAACAATTGAATTTTGTAGAATAAATATTATTTTTTCTAAAACAATCGGATGCCAAGAAATTATGTAAAAGATTGTTTTTTTAAGAGAATGTCAAAGATTGCTCCAAGGTTGTTTTGAGGATAATTTATTTTTTACTATTGTATTCATTTATTTAAAGAGAAGCTTCATGTTTTGAAATTTCATTTTGGGAAGAGAAGAAAATAAGACAAGGGTATCAAAGCAGTTTTGAGTTCACACAAAGCAGAAAAAACCTATGAATACTTGCTTTGGATATTATTGAGTTTTGTTTTTTGTTTTTGCATCACCTTTTCTAATCACAAAATTGGTGGACTTAGCAAAAATGGTCATGTAGAACTACAATTCAAACACGTGCATTCCTCATCAAATAGATTCTGATTTGGATCTTTTCCTTCCCCTCATTCTTTCCTTCCCCATTCTTCATAAGTTATATTTATTTCTCTCTAAATTTTAGAGAGTAATCAAGATAGAGAGAAAAAAAAAAGATCAAGAGAGAGATAGAGATAAATTGTGGAAGGAGGACAAAGGGGAAAATGAGGGGAAGAAGATGATCCAATTTGAACACATTGCCTCTAACAGGACAAGACATGTTGGTTCGTCCAAAATAAGTTTGTGCTTGACTAACTTTAAATATATAATAAAATCACTTTAAATATTCCAAAATCGTTCAAAACTAGTTGGTGCTTGGCTAACTTGAATATTAATACTTTTGATGACATCAAAAGTTCAAACATTGAATTTAAGCAATTGAACATTTGTTTGTAACATCATTAGTTCATAACTTCATCTGGTCTTATATAAAAGAGAAAGTTGAATCAACAAAAGTTAGTTTATTTAGTTCATTGTATCAGATATATCAACTTTTATTTACTCGAATTTCTCTTGTATATAAAACCTAAGGGAGTGTATAATTTGAATTGAATACAATTCAATTGATAGACTTTATCCATGACATATCTACGTGTATAACAAGGAGGTCAGACGCTACTAACGTTTTAAATTCTAAATTTAATATTTTTTATTTTTATTCAGGCTCTCTACCAAAACATATTTAAGTGTTGTAGTGTTCACAAACTTTTCAATTGACTTTTGATTTCATATATCCGCTCATGTCCAAAAATAAACAGGTGTCCACTCCTCGCTAATTTCTTATTTTATTTTTTAAAAAGGCATTATTGAATTAAAAGAATCAATGTAAGCCATTGACTCTTAAAACCGAACCGTTGGATTTACTTCTACTTTTCTCCCTATTACCATCAATAAGGTGACGCCCCTCACATCTTCTTTCTTCTCACATTTGATCTCTCTCTCTCTCACTCTCTCCACATCGATATCTCTCTAAAAACCTAAGACCCTGACCATCCACTCGACCCCCTTTTTAGCCACCATGAGCCACCTCTTAAAAATATAAATCCGTTAAACAATTCTTCATAGCCTACTATACAAAACCCTTTCATCGGATTCGCATTTTGGAACCAAGAAAATTGAAGGTTGTCTCATCTCTCTTTCTCATTGCAATTTCTAGAGTCGAATGTGAGTTCTTTTTTTTTTTCTTTCTTTCAATCGATCCCCTTTTTATAATTTCATTTTTATATTTTTCAACTACTTCTCCTTTAATACTTTCTTTCCTTTCCTCTTTATTTTTGGGTTTCGTGGATTTTCTTGTGAAGATTTCATTTTTTGTGACATGCACGAGAGGTGTAAATTTTGACAGATTGATGATATAATTAAAATTTTGAAGCATATAAATGTAATTATTTTAGTATGAAATTTGATGTAAATTTATTGAACGCAAATGGGTTGCATGACTTCATGTATAGAGTTTTCAAATGGGTTGGCCTGGTTCAGAGGTTCGACTGCATAAATGGACCAACTCAACCCAACCTATTTATAGCTGGCCACATATTCTAGAAACAGACCCGATCTATGTGGTCCATGGGCCGAACTAGCCCGTCTCTTTTTATTTTTATTTTTTTATTCACTCTTTTTTTTTTTTTATATATTCGTTCTCCACAATTATCTATTTGCTAAAATATGATTGAATACTCATAGAAATGTAAATATTTTTTACATTAACATTTAATATTCATTAAACTCTAGATTTTTTATCAAAAAAAAAATTAAACTCTAGATTTATTCATTCAATTGAATCAAATTAGTAATTTATAAGCTTTAAAAGTTTAACTAAATTTATCCATTTTTATTAAGTTTACATTTTTTTTAAAATGTAGTATTTTTAACAAAAATGAACGAAAATATTGATACTGGACCAGCCCAAAGCCTGATGGGCTAACCTGCTCCGGCTAAATTTTTATATGGGCCAAATTGGTTAGAATAAAAAAAATCGGAAAATTGCTTTTCTGACATAGAATACTTCCTATTGACACAAGTAAATGACGCTTTTACCCCCAGCGGCAGTTAACAACCGTTGGAATAGGCGCCGGCAGTTAACTGCCGCTGGCTTCCAGCGGTTGTCAACTGCCGCTGGAAGTTGGTTTTCTACACAAGAGGTTTTCTGCACATGCCCACTCACCAAACTTCCATTTTTTTAATTGCTTTTCTGACACAGCTTTATTGAGTTACCTTACCTACAACTACAAGCCTTTCATATATATTCATAATAAATGTGTGTCACAATTCACTCTAACTACAATCCTCTCTTTACATTTTCCTTATTGTGGATTTCTTCCTCTATTTATTTCATTCAACATTTCTTTGTCAAACACTAAGTCCAACTCCAAACCATTTTTTTTTGTTTTATTTTAACCATGAAGGGATAGAGAGAGGGATACTGACAAACATCATGAAAAGAGTCCACTGGTAACGAGACTGAGCATTCAAACCAATAACAGTGCTAGAAGGGTGTCGGATTATAGTGTAGAGAAGCCAAACATGATAAATTAACAACACCAATATACCAACAGGAATCAAAACATAATCCAAATCCTTTATTTCCATCTTCTTTTTCTTTGCAACTACTTGCTTTGGAAATCACTACTTCTAGATCATCACTGTCCCTCTTTTAGTCTATCTTCTTCTGCCTTAAAAAGTTTCAATTTTGATTAATGGGTACTCTGTTTTTTCTTTTACGACTTCAAAAAAAAACAACAGTGTTTTTGTTCTATGAGGGGGAGAGAGAGAAAGAGAATGAAAAGATGATGATAGTGGCAATTAAATAAGAAAAGCAATTAAAAAATGGAAGTTTGGTGAGTGGGCATGTGCAGAAAACCTCTTGTGCAGAAAACCAATTTCCAGCGGCAGTTAACAACTGCTGGAAGCCAGCGGCAGTTAACTGCCGGCGCCTATCCCAACGGTTGTTAACTGCCGCTGGGGGTAAAAGTGTTATTTACTTGTGTCAATAGGAAGTATTCTATGTCAAAAAAGCAATTTTCAAAAAACCGAATATATTTAAGTTAGGCCTGACTCAAAATATGGATTAATAGGTCGACATATTAGTCCAATCTATTTTGACAGCTCTATCCATATATGGGATGACCTATGGTGGAGTCGGGTAGATAATGCTTCCCCCACATATTTTACCAATATTTATGGAGTCATAAGTTTTTTATATTGAAGGATAAGTTTTTTATTTTATTTTTCTCATATTCCAATTATTCCTAACACATTTTTGACACTACAATCAGTGCATAATCTTTACACTCTTTCTTCAACTCATATCCTTTTCATATCCAAACAACTTTTAATATTCAATTAATATTTTAAAAAATATATAAAAATGACGGATTTTGTTATTTGAACCACATCAACATATACATGAATCCTTAATTTCTATTCCTCCATTTGGAGAGACAACAAGAAAACACAAACACAATTACTTTTTGCACCCTGACTATATTTTTTGCAATCTCTTATAAGAAGTGGAATCTCCCTCTACAACCAAAAAAGGGTTAAAAAATTTCACAAATCCTCCTTAATATAAGAAAATAAGATGCTGTGGAAAATACATATTTGCCCCATTCTACTTTTCTGCCACGTCACACTTTTAAGGGTAAAACATGTCTAAAATTTTTTCCTACTTATCTACTTCTATCTACTTCTACTTCTACTAAAATTACTTAACTACTCATACCTACTTTTCTTTATTTAATAATAAACTTTTCTCTCTCATCTTTCTTTATTTATAATAATAATATTTTCTCTTTCATCTTTATTTATTTAATAATAAACTTTTCTCTCACATTTATTTTTTAATAATAAACTTTTCTCTCTCAATCTCAATCTCACTCTCCTCTCTTATTTTTTTTCTTACCAACTTCCTTCATTTTTCCCCATTCTACTTTTCTCTCTTCATTTTCTCTACTAAATTTCAATTTGGTTTTACTAACAAGTTTTTTTTAGAGAAAACTAACAAGTGTTGTTGTTATAGCCGAATATGATTTTGTATTTTACGATAACACTATTACATAATACGTTAATTATGTTTTTCCACGGTATGCATATTAATATTTTTCACACTCAAACATTTAGTACATAAAATCAATTATTATTGTTATTTATTAACTTTTTTTTTATATCGTCAATACTAAAACAAGAACAATATTATAATATACTATGATTAATCATACTTCAATTTTTTTTAAATGTATCACTAAAAAACCCGTTGGAGTGTATAATTGTAACACGAAACCCATTTTAGTAACTACAACGAGTGATCAGTTTTAATTAGTATTTTTTTTAATATCTCTAATTAAACACCGCAATTGCCTAAGTTTTATTATTATATTCAAAAAATATATGTGGGTGTATGAACTATATATTAATAAAAATATATATGAGTATATGTTTGTTTATGGGAATATATTAATATATTAATATTTTTTACGATAACACTATTATATAATACGTTAATTATGTTTTTCCACGGGATGCATATTAATATTTTTCACACACAAACATATTAGTAAATAAAATCTATTATTATTGTTATTTATTAGCTTTTTTTCATATCGTCAATACTAAAACAAGAACAATATTATAATATACTATGATTAATCATACTTCAATTTTTTTTAAATGTATCACTAAAAAATTTGCCTGAATTGTATAATTGTAACATGAGATCCATTTTAGTAACTACAACGAGTGATCGATTTTAATTAGTATTTTTTTTAAATATCTCTAATTAAACACCGCAATTACCTAAGTTTTATTATTATATTCAAAAAATATATGTGGGTGTATGAACTGTATTTTAATAAAAATATATATGAGTATATGTTTGCTTTATAGGAATATATTAATATATTCTTATTTATGTAATCTAATGAGAACTATATATACTGATAAAATATATATGAGTGTATGAACTATATATTAACAAAAATATATCTCACTGTATTTTTTTACGGGAATATGTTAGCATATGTTTATTTATGATATTCTTTCAAAAAAAAAGTTTATTTATGATATATATTTTACGATAACAAAATTGTATAATGCATTAATTATGATTTTTCACGGAATACTTATTAGTATTTTTCAAACTAAAACATATTAGTAAATAAAAACTATGATTATTTTTATTTATTAACTTTTTAATATCGTCAATTCTAAAATTAAATATATATTTGTTCATATTAAAATTTAATAATTTTATAATTTTTTATTACTACCGATCAATATAGACATTATTATGCCTTGAATACTTTACATATTTTCACCATGGACAAACAAAAATCACTATTGCAAGCGCAGCCGATACTCGACACGCGGCGGAGCCGCGGCCATACAGCGCGGCGAAGCCGCGCTACCCGTGCTGTAGGATTATCTCTAAAGTAATGATAATTATTATACACTTGAAAAATTATCGTTGCTAAATGTTTTATACAATATAGCTTAAATGCACGGGTTAAGTTGTCAATGACTAAACTAATACTGATACACTGGACATGTTTAACTTAAATACACGGGTTCAGTTGTCAATGACTAAACTAATACTGATACACGAGACATTTTATCATTGATACAAGGTTTATAATAATTGTAATACACGGGCCATGTTGTTATTATACACTTGAAAATTTGTCGTTGCTAAATGTTTTATACAATATAAAAAATTCTACACAATGTTAGAAAGGGATAAGGTGGCTATATATTAAAGTTTCATAAATTGCTAAAATGCATAAGAGAAGTTGGTATCGATTAAATAGAACTATTATACTTGAGACAAGCTGTCGTTAATAAAATTCACTAAAACTTTGACATTAATTAAACGAAATTATCATGCACTTGAAAAGATTTGTGATCTTATTTCATAATTAACTTAAATGCACGGGTTAAGTTGTCAATAACTAAACTAATACTGATACACGAGACATGTTTAACTTAAATGCACGGGTTAAGTTGTCACTGACTAAACTAATACTGATACACGGGATATGTTATCGTTGATACAAGGTTTATAACAATTTTATTTTAATGAATCCAAATATCATAAAATTAATTATACAACCACTACAAATAATTAAATAATTATTCACAATCTCATTATTATTAACCTTCACCCTATATCTTTTTGTCCAATCATTCTCTACTTTTAAACGACATTTTATTCATTAATTATTAAATACAAACTTATTTTCATGACTACTAAAACAAAAATTCATTTTCCATTACTTTTGTACATGCTATTAATGCATTATTATCTAAATTTTCCATGGAATAATTTAAATATCAAACTCTTACTGAACCCGTGCGAAGCCGCGCTACCCGTGCTGTAGGATTATCTCTAAAGTAATGATAATTATTATACACTTGAAAAATTATCGTTGCTAAATGTTTTATACAATATAGCTTAAATGCACGGGTTAAGTTGTCAATGACTAAACTAATACTGATACACTGGACATGTTTAACTTAAATACACGGGTTCAGTTGTCAATGACTAAACTAATACTGATACACGAGACATTTTATCATTGATACAAGGTTTATAATAATTGTAATACACGGGCCATGTTGTTATTATACACTTGAAAATTTGTCGTTGCTAAATGTTTTATACAATATAAAAAATTCTACACAATGTTAGAAAGGGATAAGGTGGCTATATATTAAAGTTTCATAAATTGCTAAAATGCATAAGAGAAGTTGGTATCGATTAAATAGAACTATTATACTTGAGACAAGCTGTCGTTAATAAAATACACTAAAACTTTGACATTAATTAAACGAAATTATCATGCACTTGAAAAGATTTGTGATCTTATTTCATAATTAACTTAAATGCACGGGTTAAGTTGTCAATAACTAAACTAATACTGATACACGAGACATGTTTAACTTAAATGCACGGGTTAAGTTGTCACTGACTAAACTAATACTGATACACGGGATATGTTATCGTTGATACAAGGTTTATAACAATTTTATTTTAATGAATCCAAATATCATAAAAGTAATTATACAACCACTACAAATAATTAAATAATTATTCACAATCTCATTATTATTAACCTTCACCCTATATCTTTTTGTCCAATCATTCTCTACTTTTAAACGACATTTTATTCATTAATTATTAAATACAAACTTATTTTCATGACTACTAAAACAAAAATTCATTTTCCATTACTTTTGTACATGCTATTAATGCATTATTATCTAAATTTTCCATGGAATAATTTAAATATCAAACTCTTACTGAACCCGTGCGTTAGCACGGGTATACTACTAGTTATCTTTAAAAGGGTTTGCTTCTCTTCCTTTTTAGTCATCACTCTTCTTTTTCTTCTTATTTGTGCAATGAGTGAAGAAACTAAAAATATCTTTCATTTGTGAGCAGAATCAACAATGTTGGGGCTAAAAAAGGTGGTGATGACTATAAAAGCTAAAATAAAGTCATTGAAGAAAAAGAAGGAATATAATAAGGTGGAGAAGAGTGAGAGTATGAGAATGGAAATAAGGAGCAGGAAGGCCAAAAAGCTCATTGAAGAGACTCTCAAAGTAGCTGATTCACCTAAGTCCAAAACTTTTGTCTTATGATGATGCTTTAGGTTTTAGAACTTTTTTTAAAATAAATTATGATTGTAATTAAGTTTATTTATTTTGTTCATCCTATGTTGTTTCAAAGAGATGTTGGTAACATCCACCATGAACCAATCTAACCAAGTGTTAGTGACATGACATATTTGTGGTGAATATAATTCTAGTAGTTGGATATTGCGTGAGGAACATGTGTTGTATTTTTTATTTGTTTTTGATATATGGGTGAATGTTTTCTCTGTGTATTTTATGACATAAAAATTGATGAGACCAAATAAAAGTATAATTTAAATAAAAAGGTAAAAGCTTATCTAGCTAATTTTTTGGTAATATTTTCTTTTATAAAATATGTGGTTCTTTTGAATCAGTGTGTTACGAATTAAAACTTATTTAAAAGAGAATTAGTCGTTTGTGTAATATGGCTTGACTCGAAATATCAGCCTTCACAATTGTAGGTGGATGATCAATTTCAAAAATACATTTTTTTTTAAGATAAAAAATACAAAGAAGCTAATAATAATGTATTTTTATTAGCTTGTTAGCTAAAGTTAACAAAAATACATTCTCTTTTTTAGGGGTTGTTAACAAAAATACATTCTCATTAGCTTCTTAATTATCCTTATCATATAGACACAAATATATATGACTTTGTTAGCTTATTAAGGTCACATGTTTTTGTTAGACGAAGTATAAATATGATCTGACATTCACATACATAATTACGATGTTACAAGTTTGAGTTGCATTTGCCGGTTAAGGTAGAACACGCATGATTTATAGTCCGAACAATTATTACGAATCTCATTGCTTTTAGATATATTTCCAAAATTAATTTCATGTCTCTTTTTTATTTTTATTTTTGACAAAATGTCTTTTTTGATTTTTGATCCGCCCAATTATTGTGAATCTCATTTCTTTCAAAAAAAAATTCCAAAATTAGTTTCTCATCTCTTTTTGGTTTGATGACAAAGAATCATATTAAATTTTTACAAAACGAGCATAATCACTTTTTTGGGTTGATGATATAGACACAAATGGAAAATTTTAGGTTCAAATCCGAATAACCATCTTTGTGGTATTTGGCTGTAGTTTTCATGCTGTGAAGCAAACAAAGTGGGGTTAACAATGGAGGACAAGAAGATCATGTACAAAGTGGTTTCTGATAAAAAAAAAACAAATACCTGCACATGAAAAAGAAAGTTCAAAGGAACCACAAAGATACTTTGAAAAGAAAATGACTTTTGCATGAATGTCTCATTCAAATGCCTTTGTCGATATATTCATACCACCACACATCTTATTAAAAACATGACTTATCAAAGATATATAGCAGGGGGAAATATTCAGTGACAGAACAACGCTTTTTATCTTAAAGATTTGGAGGATATTTATTTATCTTCTAAATTGTGCTCTTCCCGTAAAATTATAATTTAGAATAGTACTAAAATACACAAGAGCACTAAAATAAAATTGTGAGTCAATTCTAACTTAACAAGACGTTCTTAATTCGAATTCAATCATAAGAATGGAACAATTTTTTATCATCCATTATGATCCTACTTGGTTTAGCACAATTCACACACAAAATTACCAAAAAGTATAAAAAAAATAAAATGATTGAAATTTTCAACTAAAACTACTCGGTTTAGCACAATTCACACACAAAATTACCAAAAAGTATAAAAATCGGTTTAGCACAATTCACACACAAAATTACCAAAAAGTATAAAAAAAATAAAATGATTGAAATTTTCAACTAAAACAATTTAAATTAATAAACAGCTCACAATGTTTTTAATGAAATTTTCTAACTCACTAATAGTTTTTTTTTCCTTTTCAATTTGATCAATAACTCACTAATGTTACAACATCAATCAGCTATAATCACATTATTTGGTTGCTACTACTTGGGGGATGTAATATACGAGAAATATAATATTTTTTAGAGGGGAACTATTAAATGTTGGGGATTTGGTGGAACATATAAAGTTCATCTCTTGGTTTTCATTCACTGGGAGAAGGAGTAGAATTTTAAATTATGTATTTTTTAGATTGGTGGCGAAATCCTTTAGCATGCTTAAAATGCATCTAAGGATATCCTTGTAAAAGTTTGAGTATCACTTGCACTCAAGTTAGTACCTCTATGCTTATGAAAAAGAAAATAAAAACATCAGCTATAATCACCCAGCACAGGTTGAGGCATTTCGTTGAGTTGAGCACATGAACAAGGGACCGATAATCCAATTCAATCACAAGATTAAGGCCAAAGTCGCAAACAAGTTCATTCGTCATGCAGACTTCTATTGTCTCAGCGGACCGTGAGCAAAGTCGAGGCAATAATGATACTATCAGATTCATTTCTGATATTTTTCATTAATCCTACACATTTAGATTTAGATAGAGAACCTAACATACATAAACACGATCCCTGCATTGTCGCCTTTATTTAGTGATGTTCCACTTCAACAGTCATGTGCTTACAATTGAACAGAATTATAAAGTGAAAGTTCAGTTGAACTCTCTCAACTCATGTTAAATCACATGGCGAGATTACTCCTAAACAGATAACCAAATCAAATTGAAACGACAGATGTTGACAATTTGAACTCGCTTAAAATACTATAGTTTTGCTTTGAATTTTACAGCATGTGAAAGCTATCCCCCACAATCACAAGTACAACAAACTTCATACTAGCAATATTCTTAGAACATCATTTAACTCTGAAGACACTTGGGCGTTCCATGAGTCATAGTAATGGATGGATACAAAAGTGCTTACTAATATAAGCGGTTACGATAAAGCATTCGAAGTTCCTTGCAAGAAGTGCATGTCCATGGTCGCAATGGAGGGTCCATGCAATAAGAATGAATTCTTCGACATCGACAAACATCACAATTCTCAAGTAAATCTTCAGGTTCCCGACCACCGCAAATTACACAAGCACCTGCCTGTGAGGACTGTATAAGCAAAATACAAGTCACAAATCATACTACAGTAATGCATAAACTTCCAGCCAAAATGTGTACAGTAAAGATTAATGAGTTATTCTAACATATCATCAGAATTCAGAAGTGCGTTGTAGAATAAAATATTAGGTTAAATATGTTTTTGTCCCGTAAAATGAGCAAATTCTAGTTGTCTCTTAAATTTTTTTCTTTGGTTTTCATCCTTCATGTTAGAATGAAAGAATCTTATCCAAATATTTATCATTCACAAAATTAAAAAGCGCAGGTACTACTATTTGATTTAAGTTTTAAAATAGTACGAGAATATTAAAAACAATTAAGGATAAGCCAACAATAAATATAGTTTAATACGGATAAGCATACCTCTAAGCTATTGTCTGGAAATTCTTGATCAATTGGGATATAAAAATCTGAGCTAGTGTAATCACATGGAATTGTCTGGTAGTATGCTTTTTGATCACTGGTGTCTGCATGCTCAACTTTCATGATCTTCATAATACTTGCCTTGCACAAAGGACAGTTTGAAACTTTCCCCATTGCTTTCTATAAATATTGAAAAACAATAATGAGAATGAAAGAAACATTGAAAATGACATCTATAGAGTAAAGTTATACAAGACTGTCAAATGAGTTCTACATATTCGATTCAAAGTTCCGTATATAAACCATAACCTATTGTAAGGGAAAATTAAAATAAACAAAAATACTACAGCAACAACAAAATCCTTTTCACAGTTGAAAATCGAAGATGCATTGGAACGTTTTTCCGGTAAGAATGAAAGGATAACAAAGCATATAACCAACTTTCAAATTCATTCAAAAGAAAATAGCCAGCATAAGACAAGACTATACTAATCAATTAATAGGCTCTGATGTATAATAATAAAAAGATATTGGCAAAAGACATACTCTGCGATCAACCCAACCCTGGATGCATGAAAAACAAAAACGATGTCCGCACTCCAAAATCCCCCTTGTTGAACTGAAATCTGTCCAACATATAACACATGACAACTCATTTGACGTAGGGGAGTCATCAAAATTATCAACCACATCACCATCGGAGAACTTTTCAGCAGCACTGGAACATAAATCTACTGATGTTTGTGTCAGAGGAAGGGGATCTTCTATAAACAAAGTTGAATTTCGGAGAGTAGATATATGATTCGAATCTCTGCTCTGCTCAATGCCATCTGAACTTCCATCGATAGTTCTACTTTGACTAGATAGTCCAGCATCAAGTCCTTCACTATTTTCTTGAATATTGTCAATATTGACATGGCGAGAAAGGCTAGATGTAACTGCAGCTTCAGTGTCTTGCCTATCTATTTCGCAAAGTTGGTCATCTGTGTTTAAATCCAAAATTATAGGGGCAAACGTCACTTCACCATCATTTTTCACAACCCTTCTTCCTTTACGAGAATGTCTAGCCGTGGTACTAACATCATTTCCTCTATTTCTTTTACCTTTCCTTGACAGTCTAGGTGGATATGAACTTGACTCCCCATGCTTGAAAAAAGGAAAGTAGAGACAAATAAGATTAACGGACAATCAAGAAGAACATAAACATAATTCATTTACTTGGTCCATCATATAACATAATGCACCTACAGGATTGTAATGCCCTTCTATTTATGGGATTAAATAAATTCATTGTATGTTTGTTCTTGTACCTAAAGACACATGCATAAATAACAAGTTGAGAAAATGGATACGCATTAACTGTTAACATGAGTATTAATTACACCACATATCACATCCTGAAAGCTGAGCCCTATTCAGAAAATTAAGCAACATATTTATGAATCAGAATTCAGAACATGCTCGGAAACATGAAAATGAACATTGCATATAACGATTGAATTCTTAAAAAAAAAATATAACGGTTGAAAAGGAGCTAGAGGCGAATAGAGAGAGCAAAAAGCCTGTTGTTACCTGTTTGAGTAAAGAAGAATCTTCCAAAACAGAAATTCCACAGACCCCAGAACTGAAGTCAGTATTTTGCCTTTCAGACACAATATCACATGATCTGCCTCTGACCACTTTATTCTTGGACAAGGTACTTGCTTGAACATTGACTGGAATTTCCATTAATAATGGCCCTACTTCTTGTCCACTGAAAAAAATAATGATAATAATAAGTTAACTTAAGAACAAGTGTTCTCCAAATTTTACTAGACAGCAGATTATAACAAAGGGAAGCATCAGTAACATGAACTCCAAACTAAATAACCGCCTTATTTGTTAATAAGGTCAATGATGCTAAACCTCAAACTACAAAACAGCCTTCAGCAAGCTCAGACTCCACACAGAGAAGCCCACCACATAACATAAATATACATAACACATAACAACAAAAACCAGTGAGGTTTAACTCGTCAGCTTTTACCACTAACAACACTCAAAAACAATCTTTACTTAAAATTTAAGCTACTAGATTCAGGTCTACGAATGGTTCTATACCTGTAAAAGTAAATTTCAGTTTAAACCAGACACGACCCAAAGCAAAACTTGTCACAGCAAATTGAGCAGTTTATGCATTTCCAAAAGTCATTTAAATTCACACTCACAAAATCCCATGGTGCTGTCTTTTTTCTATCAAAAGGCCCTAATAATTTTATAAAATCCAATGCATTTTGGTATAATTCTACAATAATTGGGAAGAAAAAAAGAGAGAACAAAATCACCTTTGCAAAATATAAGAACCTTCTGGCACACGCCTTCCTTCCTTTATACAGTCTTCAACCCAACGGTGGTTGACTATATATATTCCTAACTTACGGGCAATGTCATACTTCTTTCCTTCAAACTTCCAACACACCTGAACATTCAAACACAATATTCAATTATAAACAGAACATAAACTGAACAAGAACACAGAATGCGATTAAACAAATGTCATCAAACCTATATCTATGTAAAATTAAACTAATAAGTATCTAAACATTTGGAGAACTCTTGTTTAAAAGCTAGCTACAAAGGAGAAAAAATTAAGCCACTTAAACGCTCCACTTAGCATCTCGTAGACGCATAGTACTCAATGTGGAGCATCGGCCTCACATAATAGTGTTGTTAAATAGCTGCTATAGCGGAGCTATATCTCTATTGCATAGCGAAATTTGAACAAATCGTTATTGTTCATTGATACGCCATTTGGTATAAATTATTGTGAAATAGCTGCACTATAACACTCATGTGTAGCGGAATTTGAACAAATTGCTATTTTTTCCTATCCGCAATTGACAACACTACCCATAATACACAATCCCTATCATAGCCTTTCGCTGAAAGCTGACATCCCAGCGGCTTCACTCTACAACACTTCATTCAGCCTCAAATAGTTTTCTGATCAATTCTATAAAAAAAAATTCCCTCTCTTCAACTTTTTTCTTTTTAATTTCTAATATTCAAATTTCCTAAAATTTCACTAATTCATCCACTTCATCTCTAACAAATTAGCGAAAAAAATCCTAATAAAGTTAGATTTTGTTAAATCTGAACACTGTATACAAGCAATCGAACTACACAACAATCAAAAAGCTAAATTCTTTAACGAAAACGAAGAAACTAACTAACCAGATGCGTAATTGACTTCGACATATCTCCAACGTAACTGGCACCGGAACGCGAAATGAGCTTAATAAGATTGAATCGCTCGAGTTCACGGTAACCACTCACTGTTGCAACCACTCGATCCATACCTTGAACCTTACAACCTGCTCAATCGAATTCAGCAAGGAAAAAAAAAAGTAAAATTAAAAAAGGAAAAGCGTCGAATTCAACAATTTTAAACAGAATCGAAACGAGAATTAGAATTAGGAGAAATTGAAGTGAACGAAACCCTAACACAGTTGAAGGATTCGATTATGAGCTGAAACTCGAAACCCTAGAGAGAGAGAGAGAGAGAGAGAGAGAGAGAGAGAGAGATTAACCTTTGTATTGTTCAGTGAAGAAGCTATTGCCGGGAAAGTTCAAAATTTCGAAATTTTGAAGTGAAAAAGAGATTAATAAAGAGTTTAATTGTTGTATTTATATTAACATAGGGTTATATTTATTGGGCTATTTTATTAAAATTTGTCTAAAAAATTGTATAGAATTCATCATCAAATTGAACAAACAAACAAACAATTTAATATTATTACTTTCTCTATAAAATATTAATATAAATTAAAAGGTCTTTAAACTATTCTCTCATTTAACTATTGTGGCCTAGAGACTAAATTGATGTATTTTCCACAATTTAAGAATTCACAAACTAAATTGATAAAAGAGTGATAATTTATGTGTAAATTGTCTTTTCATTTTAAAAAGTTCATAAATTATTACTTTTGAAGAATTATTCATTTTTTTTTATCAATCAGCCTCCATTTAAAGTTTATTATTCCATAGTTGAAACACTGATTCTTACATAGTGCAATGTTACACTAACTTAGAGCTCTTTTGGATGAACTTATTTTTAAATTTATGTAAAACAATTTAAGCAAATAAATGATATTTATATATTATTCACAAACTTTTGTTTTTGACAAAATATATTATTCATAAACTTATAAACTTATTAAGGTAGTTTGTAAAATAATCTAATTTTCATTAGAGAGAATTTATTAATTAACATATTAACATAAACACTTATTTTGTAAAAGTCACTTTGATTCCTGAATTTGTAAGGAGTGGTCACAATAGTCACTCAATGTATCAAAATTTTAAAATAATCCTTGATTGTGCACTTTGTTAGTCAAAATATTCTACGACGCTAAAATAATCCATCAATACTCACAATAACTCTTTTCATACAGGGACTGAAATGAAAATAACTAGGTATTTATAAGGACTGATACGACAATAAATAAATATATTGAAGTACTAATATGAATATTAACAAAGTACTTTAATATCAGAGACTAAGTTGACTAACGAAGTGCACAATCAAAGACTATTTTAAAATTTCAATACAATAAAAGAGTATTGTGGTTATTTGTTACACATTCAAGAATCAAAATAACTATTAACCTTTTTATTTATTTATATAAGCTATTGCAATAACATACTATTTTTCATAAATTTATGGAGTATAGTAAACCACCAAATTGGACCTTGTCTTTTTACCAAATTCTCAATTTGATCATTGACTCTATTAATAACTCAAAATGGTCTACATCGTTATCAAACACTTATAAAAATAGAATAAAATCACTACTTTTAGCTGCAATCAAGGCTGATTTAGAGTTAAAGGACGCATGCCCGACTGATTCGGTGTTGAAGGAACTAACGGAGGGATCTAACTAAAAAACAATTGACAAAGCATTAACCATTTTAAGTCATCAATAAAATTAAGACTAAATTGAGAATTCGGTACAGGGACAAATTTGATGGTTTCCTCAAAATTTATGTTATTGCAATACCTTCACTATTAGACGTTGAAGAGAGACTGACCAAAAAAAAAAAAAGAAGTTGAAGAGACAAACGACATCGTTTTATTTCAAAGCATTGCTTTACCAATTACCATATCGTCATCATCAATTGATTTCATTTTCGAAACCCTAACAAACCTTCATCATCGTTTTCCTCCAATCCACCTCTTTTCTTCTTCAATTCTCACTCATCCTAGCTTCCATTCAACTTCTCAATTCACACTTTCTTCAATTTTCACCCCCTCTTTACAAAACCCTAACTCACAGTGAGAATGAAGAAATCTTCACAACAAACAGTGGCAGCAACACATTCAGATCTACCTGACGAGTGTTGGGAGTATATCTTCAGATACGTCGTTATAGACGATTTGGATTCTGTATCCCTTGTCTCCAAACGGTTCCTCTCTATCTCGGACCGTCTCCGATTCTCAATCCTTGTCGAAAGTGAAACACTCCCTATCCTCAATCGCCTCCTCGAAAGGTTCACCAACCTCAAATCCCTGAGTTTCTCGTTTTTTCACAACGACAACCTTGACATCAACAACCTTCTCTGTAATATCTTTCATTTTCCATTGAACAAACTCACATCTCTAGATATTTTCGCTCTATGCCCCTTTCCCTCAAATGGGTTTCGAGTTTTTTCAAAAAAGATTGCAACTTTGACCTCTCTAACTTGTTCCTACAGTTTTCTTAGTAACAACGACCTATCACTCATTGCAGAGTGTTTCCCTTTGCTCGAAAAACTCAACATCTTTCGGCCTTTTGATAGACAACCTTTATCTAGAGTAAACAAACTTAACTTTATTGATGGATTGTACTCTCTGTTATCCAAGTGTCGATTTATACAACATTTGAATCTTAACCACGCAGGTTTTCTGAACGATCAACATGTTGCCGAGTTGTCTTTGTTTCTTGTTGGTTTGAAGTCCATTGACCTTAGTTTTTGCTATGATCTGACAGAATCAGCCTTGTTTTCGCTCGTAAGAAACTGTCCTTCACTTAGTGAGATTAAAATGGAACGCACAAGTATTGGGAAAGAGAGTGCAGTGAGATCTAATATTTTGAGGGATTTTGTTGGTGCAAGCTCTCAACTGAAGTCTCTCTGTTTGGCTCAATGTGAGCACTTGAAAGATGAAAACATCATATTGTTTTCTTCCATTTTCCCCAATTTGGAGCTGCTTGATTTGAATTATTGCGATCAAATATCTGAAGGTATTTGTCAAGTTTTAAGGAGATGTTGTAAGATTAGCAATTTGAATTTAAATGGATCTTCAAGAGTGAATCTACTTGGGATAAACTTTCTAGTTCCCAAGCTAGAGTTGTTGGACTTGTCATATACGAAGGTTGATGATGAAACACTTTATGTCATCTCAATGAATTGTCCTGGGCTTTTGGAACTATTACTGAAAGGTTGTGAAGATATCACACCAGATGGAATGAAACACGTGGTAAAAAACTGCACACAATTGAGAAAACTGAAAAGTATGTTTGGGGGGTTTTCTTATTAGCAACGAAATTAGGAAACTCTTCTCGCGTCGGGGATGCCTTCTTCGCACGCATCTTTGAGATGATTTTTGAACTTTGTAAGTTGCTTTTGTTTTTAGATTTAATTGTCCGAGAAATTACTTTTTTTAAAATATCTACTCCCATATGTGCATTTATGATAAGTGAATGGTTGCGAGTTGTTGTACATTCAAACAACTCCCACACAAGGTCAACACTCTTCAAATTACCCTTCAACATTGTTCAGCTGTTTAGTCAATGGTAGTGAGATCATGTCCTTCAAACCCTTTTAGTGAACGGTTGCTAGACAACCATCATCTTTTGTAGTGTATGAATCTCATGTCTTTTCACTAACAATTTTTGTTCAATTTGTCATCATTGCATCCAAATATGGTTTTTGATAGAACACTATGGCGTCATTTGATCCATGTAGCCGACCCCACTTAGTGGGATAAGGCTTGGTTGTTGTTGTTGTTGTTGTTGTTGTCATCATTGCATCATTTGTTTGCTGATGTTGTTGAAATTAGTATCTTACGTTTGATTTATGCCGCTGGCTTAAGTTCGATAGCATTAGTGTAGTAATATTATATCACTTGTCACAAATCTGTCAAAAATGTTTTAGACTTAGAAGAGCATTTCTCTTTACTGGTTCTGTAACTTCTATTTGGTTCTTTAGTCTAGTGGTAGCGGGAAGACAGTTTATTTCATTAGCTACATTACACGCAGGAGAATCAGAAGTATGATATCTGAGAAAATCTGTTGTTCAATTTGTGGACTTTTGATTACCAAGGAAAAGCAAAATAAGTAGAATGCTAATAATTTTTCAAATGCAATTTCTTTTCATTATGATAGTTTTTCTAATTTAGTTACTTTACCAAGGTTTTGGTGACATTGTAGATGTTGCAATTTTGCTTAAACAACAGAAAGAGTATTATATTGTGTACTTTTTTGAATTTGTTTATATGGATTCTTTCATCTAAGTAACTAAATAGTGTATTATTTTTACAGTAGTTGGGACTTATGATCTGTTTGGGACTTATGTTTCCTTGTATTTCCTTTAAGACAACCCGAGTATGTATGTACTGTATTAGCACAAAATGTATGATATCGTGTTACTGTGTTGTAGACTACCTAGGAACCATAGTTGTGTTGTTATTTCAGTGATATCCTACACTATTGGTTATGTACGTACACTTTTGTGCGCCATAGAATATCTATAGCGTTTGATTTTTTTATGAGAAAATTTGATTTAATTATATCCGTTGGCTTAATTGAAGGCAGGCACAACAACTAATATCACATGTATGACATAAATGCCTTACTTATATGAGTTAGGATCCTATCCATTTCTGCATTTCCCAAAAGAAATTGAGGTGTCTATTACTATAGTTTTAAAACAATAAAAGGGGATTAATGCACACATTTTTAGAATTTGTGACATAAATTGAATTTATCATAAATATCTCAACACTCATAACAGATCCCAAATTTCATGTAATTTAGATCTTTCAAGTAATTAGGATATTTCTTGTAACAAGATAACTGAATTTGTAATTTCTAAAATTTGCATATAGTGGCAATCCTTGTTATTAGCCTCAGTTCTTGTGCATGAAGTTTTTATAATTTGGCAGGACAAGCTCCATAACCATATCAGAGAAGTATCATTTATTACTTGACAGCAATCACATACTCATTCTGAACAACTTAAAAAGATGATCCAAAGCAAAACTTAACCAAACTGAATCTACCGTATGCATTCATATAGTTGTGTCTTATTCTCATTCCGGTATACCTTTATATGTTACTCAGTAGTAAACAAAAAAAGGCATTCTGATATGCTGCATGTTTTTTAGTGAACTGCTGTTAAGATTTGCTTGTTTTGATGTCTGTCTAGTTATTGATCAGTTTTTTGAGTGGGGTTTACTACAGTGCCGCGGCTGTTATATAGCATACATGACAGCAGCAGCTTCAATTGATGCAAATTAGCTGATGTAGTTTTAATTTAGGGAGTGTTGGTGTCAGTGTGGTGAATTTGTCTTGGTCTGCACTGTGTGATTCTGTCTTGGTGTAGTGATGTATTTTCAATTTATGGGGCTGCTGTTTGGTAGAAAGGTTATAATAATGCCTCGTCACTACTCTTCTTTATCTTATATTCGCAAATGCCTCGTCATATGATTTTGTCAAGTTTGCTCTTTGAGATCCTAGTTAATATATGTATAAAATTTTCTTTTTGGAATCCAGATGTGTTTGTGTCATTCTAATAACACATTTAATTTAGGTAATTTAGGTATATATGAATAGGATCCTAAGTCATTTTGTTTCCATCATCAAAGTTCTGATATCTAGCTGTTGGGTCTTTATTTCTGCGGTTGTGGTTGTTAATTAGGTGTAGGCTTCACAGCCAATTGAGTGACATTTGAAATAATGTTCATTCATTTTGTGTATGCTGCTACAGGTTACCGGAGATCGAGGCAAAGATTGCAAGATTGCAGTTCAAAGAAAAAACCTGTCTTGTTTGATTAGTGTGAAGTGTTCCAGCTGATCTGTTGAGTGACAGATTTCATTAACCTTGTTACTATTTATTCTGACTGCTGGGGTTACTCTTGTTTTAATTTGCTAATGAATTTGATGAAATGTATCAACCTTAGGTTAAATCAGACAATCATTTGTTTCTTTTACTTGAAAAGAAGCCTTTATAGGTTTGTAAGTGATTATCTATAGAAAAAGTCAGATCAGGGAGAATCTAATATATTTGTGAATTCCATGTCATATTGGTTTGAATCGGTTAGAAATTTGTCTAGATATTCTGTAAAATGGTGTCTTGTGAGATACAAAAACTTACATTTGCTTTCATCAAGTAAAATGATGAATCTTGTAAAGTTGAACAGTTGCCAGGCTTGCGCAGTTACTCAAAATACAAACAAAATAGACAATCATTGCATAGCTTAGACCATGCAATCTACATACATATGCTTCTACCTTGTCACAGCTAATCTAGAATATATACTATATGCTACATAAGCTAGCTACTTACAGAACAACAAACAGATCACCAACTCAAATTCAGCAGCAACAAATTTGGCATTCATATCAGCAACTTAAAGTTAACAACTAATATTTAATATAAGTAGTTCTAATGTTCTATAAATCTAAAAGTGGTTGCTGCAAAGAAAGCTGCAAGTAATGACCTCATTATTGAAATACAATTCTTGAAATACAAATTAGCAATACTAATTCTTGAAAATGGTTCATAAGCTCTAGGAATAATAGTATATAATACTTGCAACTTTTTATAAAGTCTATGTTCTGGCATATTGTGTATTATAGTCGCAACCTTTTTTGAAGTGATCTTAAAATTTTTAAGTCTTTGACCTGAAAGTTTCTTACTTGAACACACATAACCTCAAAATGTTATAAGATCACTTCGAAAATGGTTAGGCTCCCATTTGTACAAGTAAGAAAGTTTCATAAAAACATATAAACTTTGATATTAGTAATTTGCAACTTTCATATAAGCTTTAACAAAAAAAAAACTGGCATTAGGAATTTTCGTAAAAAAGAGAGTATAGGAGATTCTAGGGCTGGAGCAACAATGTTTTCTATTTTTTTCTAACTCACAAAAGTTTAAATTATTGAAGAATAATGTACTTTTGAATCATATAAAAAAATAGCATTATTGTCTTAAAAAGTTATGTAGAATTCAACTTCAAATTGAACAAACAGTCAATTTAATCCTATTATAGTTTAGTGACTAAATTGTTGTGTTTTTCCATAATTTAAGAATTAATAAACTAAATTGGTGAGAAAGTGATAATTTATGTATAAATTGTCTATTCATTTTAAAAAGTCCATAAATTATTATTTTTGAAGGATTATTCATTTTTTTTGGGGGTTAAACAACCTTCATTTAAGGTGAATAAGTGATGAATCCTTAGTTGAAATTCCAATCCTTACATAGTGCAATGTTACACTGACTTAGAGCTCATTTAGATTGACTTATTTTTGAATTTATGTTAAACAGTTTATGCAAATAAATAATTTTTTACGTATTATTTATAAGCTTTCAAGGTAGTTTATAAAAAATCTGCATATGAAAATACAATTTTCATTAGTGAGAATTTATGAATTAACATATTATCATAAAAACGTATTTCTTTGTATAAGGTATTTTTCATAAGTTTTAAAATAAGTCATTACAAACAAACCCTTGGAGCATCCACAATGATAGTATACTAATAATGACTTTAGAAATAGACCACACATGTACACATCATTTATTTATATTTTTTTTTAATAAAAGTATTTATTAAGGATCCAATAACTTCAATGGGAATACATTATAGAAACTCCAATAGATTTATTAAAAAAAAAAAAAAGGAATTCCAATAGATGATTGTTAAATAGGCCTCATTATCTGCATATGTACTATGTCTTTTTTTTTGTCATGAGTGTAGTAGTTAGAGAAATTCACCTTTTAGATGAATAAGCGGGATGTTCGAGGTTCGAACTCGACCCCAATATGTATTATGCATTAAAAAAAGAATCTAAAAATAAGTAGAATAACATGAATTTGATTTGGGGTGTACGTGGGTCAGTTTGAGTTGCGTTTGGTCAAACCCAAAATCCGAACAATGTAGGGTACTCCCGTTTGGGTGAGCTCAAATAATCAGTCATTGCAAATAGGGGTCATTTAAAATTTAGTCCATGAATTTGTTAATCCTTGTTTTTTGCCACTACACAATTTAATCACTTAAAAAACTGGTCCCTCAATCAAGTTAATGGCTGTCACATCATCAATTAGCTGACTAAAAGTTGATTTTTTTTTAGAGGGACTAAAATAAAAAGTTGATATATATTCATAAAGACTTATGATCACGATGATATAGCTGTGAGAAGTGAACATTGACATAGCTATTTGATGAGAGGAATGCTAGTAACACACATTCTACCACATACATTTCAACACACTCTTTTTGATTGATTAAAATTCAAATGGGTCCACCAAATCATGTGGGTCCTATGTAAATTTGGTGGGATGAGCCTCATGTGGATTTTAACCAATCAAATAATGTGTGTTGAGAAGTGTTTATTAAAATATGTGTGGCTAACATTTCAAATTTGATCAACATTTAGAAGTTGAAGTAGACAAACGGCATCGTTTTATTTCCTTTCAAAAAAAAAAAAAAAAACGGCATCGTTTTATTTGAAAGCATTTAGGAGTGAACTTTAGCATCGTCGTCATCAATTGATGCGATTTTCCAAACCCTAACAAATCTTCATCATCATTTTCCTCCAATTCACCTCTCTCTGCAAAACCCTAACTTACCAATCAGTCTCTTCTTCTTCTTCAATTTTCACTCATCCAAGCTTCCATTCAACTTCTCAACTCACCTTTTCTTCAATTTTCACCTCTCTGCAAAACTCTAACTCACAATGAAATGGAAGAAACCTTCGCAACAAACAGTGGCAGCAACACATTCAGTTCTACCTGACGAGTGTTGGGAGTGTATCTTCAGATTCCTCGTTAAAGACGATTTGGATTCTGTATCCCTTGTCTCCAAACGGTTCCTCTCTGTCTCGGACCATCTCCGATTCTCAATCAATGTCGAAAGTGAAACACTCCCTATCCTCGGTCGCCTCCTCGAAAGGTTCACCAACCTCAAATTACTCAATCTCCACCCATCAGACATCATCAACCATGACCTCAACAACCTTTTCTGTAATATCTCTCATTTCCCATTGAACAAACTCACATCGCTTGATATCTGCTATCTACCCTCCTTTCCCTCAAATGGGTTTCGAGTTTTTTCACAAAAGATTACAACTTTGACCTCTCTCACTTTTTTCTACAGTTTTCTTAGTA
Organism: Medicago sativa; assembly: GCF_051527215.1. Classification (NCBI taxonomy): domain Eukaryota; kingdom Viridiplantae; phylum Streptophyta; class Magnoliopsida; order Fabales; family Fabaceae; genus Medicago; species Medicago sativa. The sequence continues at coordinate 12,981,601 of NC_140754.1, forward strand.
ACAACGACCTATCACTCATTGCAGAGTGTTTCCCTTTGCTTGAAAAACTCAACATCTTTCAACCTTTCGCTAGAGTACCTTTCTCTAGAGTAAACCACATTAACTTTATTGAGGGAATGTACTCTCTGTTATCCAAGTGTCAATGTATACAACATTTGGATCTTAGTCACGCTTATTTTCTGAAGGATCAACATGTTGCCGAATTTTGTTTGTTTCTTGCTGGTTTGAAGTCCATTCACCTTGGTTCTTGCTGTGATCTCACAGAATCAGCCTTGTGTTCACTCGTAAGAAATTGTCCTTCACTTAGTGAGATCAAAATGGAATACACTTGTATTGGGAAAGAGAGTGCAGTGAGTTCTAATATTTTGAGGGATTTTGTTGGTGTAAGCTCTCAACTGAAGTCTCTCTCTTTGGCTCGCTGTGGGCACTTGAAAGATGAAAACATCATATTGTTTTCTTCCATTTTCCCCAATTTGGAGCTGCTTGATTTGAGTGGTTGCGATCAAATATCTGAAGGCATTTGTCAAGTTTTAAGGAGATGTTGTAAGATTACTCAGTTAAACTTATTTGGATGTTCAAGAGTGAAGCTACTTGGGATAAACTTTGTAGTCCCCAAGCTAGAGGTGTTGGACTTGTCATATACGAAGGTTGATGATGAAACACTTTATGTCATCTCAAAGAATTGTCCTGGGCTTTTGGAACTATTACTGAAAGGTTGTGAAAATATCACACCAGAAGGAGTGAAACATGTGGTAGAAAACTGCACACAATTGAGAAAAGTGTATTTGGGGGGTTTTCATATTAGTAACGAAATTAGGGAACTCTTCTCGCGTCGGGGATGCCTTCTTTTCAAGTATTTTTCTGCCGACTTTTGAACTTTGTAAGTTGCTTTTGTTTTTAGATTTAAGTCTGAGAAATTACTTTTTTATAATGTCTACTCCCATATGTGCATTTATGATAAGTGAATGGTTGCGAGTTGTTGTACATTCAAACAACTCCCACACAAAATCAACGCTCTTCAAATTACCCTTCAACATTGTTCAACTGTTTAGTCAATGGTTGCGAGATCATGTCCTTCAAACCCTTTTGGTGAACGTTCACTAGCAATTCTGGTTCAATTTGTCATCATTGTTTCATTTGTTTGTTGTTGTTGTTGTTGGAACTAGTATCGTACGTTTGATTTATTCCGCTTGCTTAAGTTTGATCGCATCAGTGTAGTAATATTATCTCACTTGTTCACTAGTTTTGCTTGTTTTGATGTCTGTCTAGTAATTGATCAGTTTTTTGGATGGGGTTTACTGCACTGCCGTGGCTGTTATATAGATATATGACATAGCAGCTTCAATTGATGCAGATTAGCTGATGTAGTTTCAATTTAGGGAGTGTTGGTGTCAGTGTAGTGATTTTGTCTTGGTGTAGCGATGTAGTTTCAATTTATGGGGCTGCTGTTTGGTAGAAAGGTTATAATAATGCCTCGTCACTACTCTTCTTTATCTTATATTCCCCAAATGAACAAGTTGTTGCGCCACTTTTTGTTGTTGTACCACTACCGCACAGACTTTCTTTCGCACATCATATGATTTTGTCAAGTTTTCTCTTTGATATCCTAATATATGTATAAAATTTTCTTTTTGGAATCCAGACGGGTTTGTGTCCTTCTAATAACACATGTAATTTAGGTATATAGAATAGGATCCCAAGTCATTATGCTTCCATCATCAAAGTTCTGATATCTAGCTGTTGGGTCTTTATTTTTGCGGTTGTGATTGTTAATTGGGTGTAGGCTTCACAGCCAATTGAGTGACATTTGAAATAATGTTGATTCATTTTGTGTATGCTACAGGTTACCGGAGATCGATGGAAGATTGCAGTTCAAAGAAATTTAAGCAAGTTTGGATTAGTGTGAAGTGTTCCATCTGATCTGTTGAGTGACAGATTTCATTAATCTTGTTACTGTTTATTCTGACTACTGGGGTTACTTATGTTTTCATTTGCTAATGAATTTGATGAAATGTATCAACCTTAGGTTAGGTCCATAGGTTAAATTAGTTTCCATCTTTCAAGAGCTTCTCAAATGAGACAATAATTTGTTACTTTTACTTGAAAAGAAGCCTTTATAAGTTTGTAAGCGATTATGTATAGAAAAACTCAGATCAGGGAGCTTCTATTATGTTTGTGAATCCATGTCATATTGGTTTCAATCTGTTTGAAAGGTATCTACATATTATGTAAAATGGCGTCGTGTGAGATACAAAAACTTACATTGCTTTCATTAAGTAAAATGAAGAATCTTGTCAAGTTGAATGAATAGTTGCCAGGCTTGTGCAATTACTCAAAATACAAACAAATATACAATCATTGCCTAGCTTAGACCATGCAATCTGCCTACATATGCTTCTACCTTGTCACAACTAATCAAGAACATATACTATATGCAACAAGTTTGGCATTCATATCAGCAACATAAAGTTCATGAACTAATATTTAATATAAGTAGTACAGCTGAAAGTTGTTTGATAATAAGAAAAGTGCAAACTCTTTGAGGAGGTTGCTGCAAAGAAAGCTGCAAGTAATGACTTGAAATACAAATTAGTAATACTAATTCTTGAAACTTTTTATAAAGTCCTGCAACCTTTTTTGAAGTGATATTAAATTTTGTAGTCTCTGACCTGAAAGTTTCTTACTTGGACACACATGACCGCACAATGTTGTAAGATCACTTCGAAAAAGGTTAGGCACCCATTTGTACAAGTAAGAAATTTTCATAAAAACTAATAAACTTTGATATTAGTGATTTGCAACTTTCATATAGGCCTTAACAAGAACCCACTAGATAAACCAAATAAACATTGATTTACATATGCAAATAAATTTCATAAAAAAAGAGAGCATACGAGATTCTAAGGCTGGAGCTACAATGTTTTCTAATTTGTTCTAACTCGCAAAAGCTTAAAGGAATGAAAAATAGTATACTTTTTGAATCATATAAAAAAATAGAATTATTGCCTTCAAAATTATATGGAATTCAACTTCAAATTGAACAAACAGTCAATTTAACCCTTAAATTATTACTCTGACATCGGTTTAGTCCACAAATTATTGATATAAATCAAAAGGTCCTTAAATTATTCTCTTGTTCAACGATTATAGTTTAGAGACTAAATTGATGTATTTTTCTATAATTTAAGAATTCACAAACTAAATTGCTGAGAAAGTGATAATTTATGTATAAATTGTCTATTCATTTTAAAAAGTCCATACATTATTATTTTTGAAGGATTATTCATTTTTATTTTTATTGTTTTTGGTCAAACAATCTCTTAACGTGATGAATGATTATTCTCTTAACGATTATTGTTTTTGAAGATAAATAAATGATGAATCCAGAACTAAAACTCTAAACCTTACATAATCATATTGCTCTCTTAACGTGTAACAAATGATCATAATAGTCCTTCAATGTATCAAAATTCCAAAATAGTCATTGATTGTGCACTTGATTGTCGAAATAGTCTCTAACGTTAAAATAGTCTATCATTAATTTGTTCCATATAGGAACTCCTATGCCAATAAATAAGTACTTATAGATACTGATACAACATGACAAATGAGAGATCAATAATATAATATTAATAAAACATTTTAACGTAAATGACTATGTTGATTAACATAGTGTCAAATCAAGTACTATTTAGAAATTTCAATACATGAAATATAATGTGATTATTCCTTATAAATTCAGAGATCAAAATACAAGGGTTAAATATATTTTTGGTGTCTATAAATATATCAACTTTTCGTTTTAGTCTCTCTACAATTTTCCTTCAACTTTTTGCCCCTATAAAAATTTCAATAATTACTTTTGGTCCGTATTTTTAAGTTAATTTTGTATTTTTTTAATGAAATTATGGAGAAATGTGTAGAATATTGTAAAATCTTAAAAAAAAATAGATTTTTTTTTTAAAAAGCACAAATTAAATATGAATTCTTAATCGCCAAAAATATAAAAATTCATATTTAATTCATGTTTTGTTAAAAAATTCTATTTTTTTTGGAGAGATTCTTATAATATTATAAATTTTCTGCAAATTTTTATTCAAAAATATGAATTCTACATGTGAGTTGAAGATGCCAAAACTAAAGATGGAAATTTTTAGAAACTAAAAGTTGAAGAATTTTTTTAAAATGACTAAAATAAAAAGTTAAAACTAAAAAAAATATTTAATCCAAAATACAATGTGTTATTCATTAACTGGGCTATGATATCTTACGATGAGAAGTGAACATTGACAAGTTGAGATAGCTATTTGGGGCCGTATGGATTAACTTATTTTAGAGTTTATAAAAAACAGCTTATGTAAATGAATAAATTTTTATGTATTATTTATAAGTTTTTAAAGTAATTTATGAAAAAACAGTTTATGAAGATATAATTTTCATTTGTGAGATAAATTAAAATAAAAACTTATTTATTTAAATAATTTATTTTTGATAAGTTCAAAATAAGCTCAATCCAAAAGGACCTTGGTTTTGAAGTAGACAAACGACATGGTTTTTGATTTGAAAGCATTTAGGAGCGAACTTTACCATCTTCATCATCATTTTCCTACAATTCTCCTCTCTCTTTCTTCTTCAATTTTCACTCATCCTAGCTTCCATTCAACCTCTCAATTCACACTTTCTTCAATTTTCACCTCTATCTGCAAAACCCTAACTCACAATGAAAAGGAAGAGACCTTCACAAGAAACAGTGGCACCTACACATTCAGATCTACCTGACGAATGTTGGGAGTGTATCTTCAGATTCCTCGTTAAAGACGATTTGAATTCTGTATCCCTCGTCTCCAAACAGTTCCTCTCCATAACCAACTCTCTCCTATTCTCACTCACTGTCGAAGATGCAACGCTTCCTATCCTCGGTCGCCTCCTCGAAAGGTTCACCAACCTCAAATCCCTCAGTCTCTACCCATCAGACATCATCAACCTTGACCTCAACAACCTTCTCTGTAAGATCTCTCATTACCTATTGAAGAAACTCACATCGCTCAAGATCTCCAACCTACACACTTTTCCCTCGAATGGGTTGCAAACATTTTCACAAAAGATTACAACTTTGACCTCTCTCACTTGTTCCTACTGTTTTCTTCGTAACAACGACCTATCACTCATTGCAGAGTGTTTCCCTTTGCTCGAAGAACTTGTCATCAATAACCCTTTAATGTTCAAGTATTGCAACCCTTCAATAACCAACACGCCCACCAACTTCATGAATGGAATGTACTCTCTGTTATCCAAGTGTCGATTTATACAACATTTGGATCTTTACTGGGCTTCTTTTCTGAATGATCAACATGTTGCCGAGTTGTCTTTGTTTCTTGTTGGTTTGAAGTCCATTGACCTTAGTTTTTGCTATGATCTGACAGAATCAGCCTTGTTTTCGCTCATAAGAAAGTGTCCTTCACTTAGTGAGATCAAAATGGAACGCACAAGTATTGGGAAAGAGAGTGCAGCGAGTTCTAATTTTTTGAGGGATTTTGTTGGTGTAAGCCCTCAACTGAAGTCTCTCTATTTGGCTCGTTGTGAGCACTTGAAAGATGAAAACATCATATTGTTTTCTAACATTTTCCCCGATTTGGAGCTGCTTGATTTGAGTGGTTGCCATCAAATATCTGAAGGTATTTGTCAAGTTTTAAGGAGATGTTGTAAGATCAGGCATTTGAACTTATCTGGATGTTCAGGAGTGAAGCTCCTTGGAACAAACTTCGTAGTTCCCAAGCTAGAGGTGTTGGACTTGTCATATACGAAGGTTGATGATGAAACACTTTATGTCATCTCAATGAATTGTAGTGGGCTTTTGGAACTATTACTGAGAGATTGTGACAATGTCACAGAAAAGGGAGCGAAACATGTGATAGAAAACCGTACACAACTGAGAAAAATGTATCTGGGGGGTTTTCATATTAGTAACGAAATTAGGGAACTCTTCTCGCGTCAGGGATGCCTTCTTTTCAAGTATTTTTGTGCCGACTGTTGAACTTTGTAAGTTGCTTTTGTTTTTAGATTTAAGTCTCTGAGAAATTACTTTTTTTATAATTTCTACTCATATATGTGCATTTATGATAAGTGAATGGTTGCGAGTTGTTGTACATTCAAACAACTCCCACACAGAATCAACGCTCTTCAAATTACCCTTCAACATTGTTCAGCTGTTTAGTCAATGGTTGCAGATCATGTCCTTCAAACCCTTTTAGTGAACGTTCACTAGCAATTCTGGTTCAATTTGTCATCATTGTTTCATTTGTTTGTTGTTGTTATTGGAACTAGTATCTTATGTTTGATTTATTCAGCTCGCTTAAGTTTGATCGCATATCTGTTGTCAAAAGCGGCCGCGCTGACCACTATAGCGAAAAAGTCACGACCACTGCGCCAGGCCGCATCGGCGCGTGTCACAAGTGGAAAGCGGTCAAAGCGGACCTGTCAATAGTAAAAAAATAACTTGTACTAGTTGTATATAATTGGTATTGGCAATTTTCGATTTTGCTATCCCTTTTATTTCATATTATGAATACTTCATGAAATTTTGAGTAATGTTTAACGTATTTTAGTATTTCTTTTTTAATAGTATGATATTTAGTATTAAATTTATTAGTGGCCGCACCACCGAAATAACGTCCGCCGCGCGCCGCGCAAATTTTTGTGTTGGCTGCGCCGCACCAATTTTTGTGTTGGCCGCGCCGCGCCGTATTTACCGCATTGACAGCAGTGGATCACATCAGTGTAGTAATATTATCTCTCTTGTCACAAATCTGTCAAAAATGTTTTAGACTTGGAAGAACATTTCTCTTTACTGGTTCTGTAACTTCTATTTGGTGTGTTTTAGTCTAGTGGTAGTTGGAAGATAGTTTATTTCATTAGCTAAATTACTTAATTGCTACGTAATGACTTAATGACTTTCACCTCAACCACACAGGAGAATCGGGAGTATGATATTTGAGAAAATCTGTTGTTCAATTTGTGGATTTGTGATTACCAAGGAAAAGCAAAATAAGTAGAATGCCAATAATTTTTCAAAAGCAATTTTCATTATGATAGTTTTTCTATTTTGGTTACTTTACAAAGGTTTTGGTGACATTATAGATGTTGCAATATTGCTTAAATAACAGAAAGAGTATTATATTGTGTACTTTTTTGAATTTGTTTATCTGGATTCTTTCATGTTAGTAAATAGTGTACTACTTTTACAGTAGTTGGATGCTACTCTCTACTTCATTTGGATGAATATATATATCATAACAACAACATTGCTTCATATATGTTTCTTTCCAAAGATTAATTGCATTTGATTCTGTGAAATATTGTTGCAGTAGACAAATAATTGGTCAACTGCTTTCTTGCTGCATATGACTGACCTGATATATCTGTTTGGGACTTATGTTTACTTGTATTTCCTTTGAGACAACCTGAGTTTGTATGTATTGTATTAGCACAAAATGTATGATATTGTGTTGCTGCATTGTAGACTACCTAGGAACCATAGTTGTGTTGTTATTTCAGTGATATCCTACACTATTGGTTATGCACGTACACTTTTGTGCGCCATAGAATAGCTATAGTGTTTGTGACTGTTTTACGAGCAAATTTGACTTAACTATATCCGTTGGCTTGATTAAAGGCAGGCACAACAACTAATTACACATGTATGACATAAATGCCTTACTTCTATGAGTAAGGATCCTCTCTATTTCGCAAAAGAAATTGAGGTGTCTATTACAATAGTTTTAAAATAATAAAATGGGATTAATGCACACATTTTTAGAATTTGTGACTTAAATTGAATATTTATACACCAAATCTATAATAATGGAGATGTCTATTTATTTTAAGAAATGGAGAGGATCTCTACTCAACTTATTTCAACAACTTCTAAGTATGTGGCTGTGTATAAATGTACCCTTATCATAAATACCTCAACACTCATAACAGATCCCAAATTTCATTTAATTTAGATATTTCAAGTAATTAGGATATTTCTAGTAACAACATAACTGAATTTTTAATTTTTAAAATTTGCATATAGTGGCAATCCTTGTTATTAGCCTCATTTCCCTTGCAGTCAGTTTTTATTGTTCGCCAGGACAAGCTCCAATGCCATATCAGAGAAGTATCAATTATTACTTGAAAAGATGATTCAAAGCAAAACTTAACCAAATCGAATTTACCATATGCATTCATATGGGTGTGTCATATTCTCATTCCGGTATACCTGTATAGGTTACTCATTAGAAAACAAAAAAAAGGCATTCTGATATGCTGCATGTTTTTTAGTGAGCTGCTGTCAAGTTTTGTTTGTGTTAATGTCTAGTAATTGATCAGTTTTTTGGGTGGGGTTTACTACACTGACGTGGCTGTTATATAGCATATATGACAGCAGCAGCTTCAATTGATGCATATTAGCTGATGTAGTTTTAATGTAGTGAGTGTTGGTGTCAGTGTAGTGATTTTGTCTTGGTCTTTTCTGCACTCTGTGATTCTGTCTTGGTGTGGTGATGTAGTTTCAATTTATGGGGCTGCTGTCTGGTAGAAAGGTTATAATAATGCCTCATCACTACTCTTCTTTATCTTATATTGGAAAATGAACAAGTCGTTGCTCCACTTTTTATTGTTGTACCACTACCACACAAATTTTCTTTCGCACATTGTATGATTTTGTCAAGTTTGCTCTTTGAAATCCTCATTAATATATGTATAAAATTTTCTTTTTGGAATCCAGATGAGTTTGTGTCCTTCTAATAACACATTTAGTTTAGGTATATATGAATAGGATCCTAAGTCATTATGTTTCCATCATCTAAGTTCTGGTATCTGGCATTCTGGCTGTTGGGTCTTTATTTTTGCGGTTGTGGAATTGTGGTTGTTAATTGGATTTGGGATTCACAGCCAATTGAGTGACATTTGAAATACCGTTGATTCATTTTGTGTATGCTACAGGTTACCGGAGATCGAGGGAAGATTGCAGTTCAAAGAAATTTAAGCAAGTTTGGAATTAAAGAAAATGTGTCTTGTTGGATTAGTGTGAAGTGTTCCATCTGATCTGTTGAGTGACAGATTTCGATAACCTTATTACTGTTTATTCTGACTGCTGGGGTTACCTATGTTTAATTTGCTAATGAATTTGATGAAATATATCAACCTTAGGTTAGGTCCATAGGTTAAATTAGTTTCTGGCTTTCAAGAGCCTTTCGAATGAGACAATTATTTGTTTCTTTTACTTGAAAAGAAGCCTTTATAAGAGTGTAAGTGATTATCTATATAAAAACTCAGATCAGGGAGCTTCTAATATGTTGAACAGTTGCCAGGCTTGTGCAGTTACTCAAAATACAAACAAACTATATAATCAATGCCTAGCTTAGACCATGCAATCTGCCTACATATGCTTCTACCTTGTAACAACTAATCAAGAACATATCTATATGCTACATAAACTATCAAGTTTGGCAAATTCAGCAGCAACAAGTTTGGCATTCATATCAGCAACATAAGTTCATGAACTAATATTTAATATAAGTAGGAAAACTAGAAGTTGTTTGATAATAAGGAAAAGTGCAAACTCTTGGAGGAGGTTGCTGCATAGAAAGCTGCAAGTAATGACTTCACAATGTCTAATTCTTGAAATACAAATTAGCAATACTAATTCTTGAAATTTTTTATAAAGTCTATGTTCTTGCATATTGTGTGCCTGCAACCTTTTTCGAAGTGATCTTAAATTTTGAAGTCTTTGACCTCAAAGTTTCTTACTTGGACACGCATGACCTCACAATGTATCATCACTGTGAAAAAGGTTAGGTTCCCATTTGTACAGGTAAGGGATTTTCATAAAAACAAATAAACTTTGATATTAGTAATTTGCAACATTCATATAGGCCTTAACAAACAAAAAAAAAAGTGGTATTAGTATTTTGCAGCCCCTGTCAATTTAGTTTTTGAATTAGTCACAAAAGAGAGCATTGATTTCCTGTCAAAAAAAAAAAAAAGAGAGCATTGATTTACATATGCAAATAAATTTCATAAAAAAAGAGGGCATAAGAGATTCTAAGGCTGGAGCTACAATGTTTTCTAATTTGTTCTAACTCACAAAAGCTTAAAGAATGAAGAATAGTGTACTTTTGAATCATATAAAATCACAAAAGCTTAAAGGAATGAAGAATAGTGTACTTTTGAATCATATAAAAAAAATAGAATTATTGTCTTCAAAATTATGTGGAATTCAACTTCAAATTGAACAAACAGTCAATTTAAACCTTAAATTATTACTCTGTCATTAGTTTAATCTATAAATTATTGATATAAATCAAAAGGTCCCTAAATTATTCTCTTGTTCAACTATTATAGTTTAGAGACTAAATTGATGTTTTTTTTTCTTCATAATTTAAGAATTCATATATTAAATTGCTGAGAAAGTGATAATTTATGTATATATTGTCCATTCATTTTAAAAAGCCATACATTATTATTTTTGAACGATTATTCATTTTTATTTTTTATTTTTTCTGTCAAACAACCTTCATTTAAGGTGAATAAGTGATGAATTCACAATTGAAACTCTGATCCTTACATTGTGCAATGTTCTTACATAGTGCAATGTTATACTGAATTAGAGCCCGTTTGGATTGACTTATTTATGAATTTATGTAAAACAGTTTATGCAAATAAATAAATTTTTACTTATTATTCATAAGCTTTCAAGGTACTTTATAAAAAATCTACATATGAAAATACAATTTTCATTAGTTAGAATTTATGAATTGACATATTAACATAAAAACTTATTTAATTGTATAAGGTATTTTTCATAAGTTTTAAAATAAGTCAATATAAACAAACCCTTATAACATCCACAATAGTAGTAAACTAATAATGACTTCAGAAATAGACCCCACGTGTACACATCATTTATTTATAATTTTTTAATAAAATTATTTATTAAAATATTATAAATAAGCGGGATGATGGTTAGAGAAACTCACCTTTAAGATGAATAAGAGGGATGTCTGAGGTTCGAACCCGACCTCTACATGTATTATACATTATTCATTACCAAGTGAGTTAAGCTTAGAGGGACGTGTACTGAGTTCTTTATGTGTGCATTAAAAAAAAACCTAAAGATAACCAAAATATCATGAATTTGATTAGGGGTGTACATGGGTCGGTTTGAGTTGCGTTTGACCAAACCCAAGACTCGAACCATATATGGTACTTCAGTTTGGGTGAGGTCAAAAAACCACCTGTTATACTATTGGGTCGGTTTTGACAAACCAACTAATTTTCGGTTTGAGTTTAGTTGGGTAGTGAGTCACCCAAATTATTTTTCTCTATTTTGTTAATATTAAATAACTAATGACATATCCTCGTATATAACTAATGGCGTGAACCTTTCGTATCCCACTGGTGTGGATAACAAAAGACACGACTTAAACATGTTTTAAATATCTCGAAACTGATAATAAATACGTATCGATCCCATTTTTAACATGTAAATAATTTGCTGGGTCAGTGGTCTACCTGTTAATATTAACATAATATGATAATCATTATTCATGTCATATTCATATAGCTAGTTTTCCCGTATTAGCATGTCATAAATCTATGTTATATTGCACACCATTGGTACATCTTATTTTATATTATCCCATAACCCGTACAAAGTTAAACTCTTAATTCTTTCTCAATGACACTCTATTGAATCAAAAAATATTTAGAGTGTAATAACTTAATTCATGCCTCTTTTCATATGAGTTATGAAATCAAAAGCCAAGTCCATAATCTTTAAAAAAGGTTCGGTATTTCTGAAATTGAAGTGAGGTAGTTAGGTGATTGAAGAGGCCAGTTTAAGGATTGGATTTTGAAAGGAATTGATGAGAATTTGAATCAGATCGCATGCGAATAATCTCGGTTGTAATCCAGTAAAGTTTGAATTTCGAGTTTGAATATTTTTTCTAGAGGGATAGAGTGTAACATTCCAAATATAATGAAGAGAGTAATATGGGAAATACGCATTGGAAGTCCAAAATCACAAAATCATTTCTCCTCCTCCCTTTCTCTGTTCTTCCAGCCGAGAGTTTTCTCTCTTCCTCAGTCCTCACCCATAAGGGCAATATGGGAAATATGAAAAATAAGTTTTTGACAGCTTTTACATGAGATAAAATTCATGGAAGTGACAACCCTTAGCATTTCTTCTCCATGGAAGTGTATGTGACCTTTTCCCCAATTTCTCTTTTTCCTAATTTCCTAATGTGTAGTTTTCGGTAATTAAAGGTTTGTTGGATTGATAGGAGCTGCTGTTGAATATGGATTTGGAGAGATAAGCTTAATCTGATTCAGAAGCTGATGGTGAGTTCTATATTGAGCTTGAATTTGATTAGATAGAAATGGATTTGTTATTTTGGTTATGGTGGAATTTTAAGAAATGTTGCTTAAAATTTGTATAGACCTAGTCGTAAATACTTGTGCAGGAATCGTTTTTGAGTGTGAATTAAACCATTGAAAAATAGACAAAATTTAACACGAAATAGGCTTTGGAATGGACTAATTCAGTTATGTTATGATGGAGAAAAATGAGTTACTAGTTTCAGCTGTTGAATCAAAAATTCTGCACTAATATAGTTGGAATGTTTATGTTATAATTTTCGGTACAGTGGTCTGTTATTTAATATTGTTTTTTTTTTTTTTTTTTTGTTTTTGTAGGAAACTATTGTTATCACTCTCTTCGCACTTTTGAAGTTTGACATATCTATTTGTGAACATTGAGAAATTGGAGGAGGCAAACGACATCGTTTTATTCAATTTTCACCTCTCTGCAAAACATCATATTGTTTTCTTCCATTTTCCCCAATTTGGAGCTGCTTGATTTGAGTGGTTGCGATCAAATATCTCAAGGTATTTGTCAAGTTTTAAGGAGATGTTGTAAGATTAGGAATTTGAATTTAACTGGATGTTCAAGAGTGAATCTACTTGGGATAAACTTTGAAGTTCCTAAGTTGGAGGTGTTGAACTTGTCATATATAAAGGTTGATAATGAAACACTTTTTGTCATCTCAAAGAATTGTCCTGGGCTTTTGGAACTATTACTGAAACGTTGTCAAGATATCACACCAGAAGGAGTGAAACATGTGGTAGAAAACTGCACACAATTGAAAAAAATGTATTTTAGGGGTTGTCATTTAAGTGACCAAATTAGGGAACTCTTCGCACGCATCTTTGAGATGACTTCTTCGCACGCATCTTTGCGATGACTTTTGAACTTTGTAAGTTGCTTTTGTTTTTAGATTTAATTGTCAGAGAAATTACTTTTTTCAAATGTCTACTCACAAATGTGCGTTTATTCATGCATGATAAGTGAATGGTTGCGAGTTGTTGTACATTGAAACAACTCCCACACAAACTCAACACCCTTCAAATTAACCTTCAACATTGTTCAGTTGTTAAGTGAATAGCTGCGAGATCATGTCCTTCAAATCCTTTCAGTGATCGGTTGCTAGACAACCATCATCTTTTGTAGTGTATGCATCTCATGTCTTTTCACTAGCAATTTTGGTTCAATTTGTCATCATTGTATCATTTGTTATTTGTTGTTGTTGTTGTTGGAATTGGTATCTTATGTTTGATTTATTCCGCTTGCTTATGTTTGATCGCATCAGTGTAGTAATATTATCTCGCTTGTCCCAAATCTGTCAAAAATGTTTTAGACTTAAAAGAGCTTTTCTCTTTATTGGTTCTGTAACTTCTATTTGGTGTTGTAGTCTAGTGGTAGTTGGAAGATAGTTTATTTCATTAGCTAAATTACTTAATTGCTATGTAATGACTTAATGACTTTCACCTCAACCACACAGGAGAATCGGGAGTATGATATTTGAGAAAGTCTGTGGTTAAATTTGTGGACTTGTGATTACCAAGAAAAAGCAAAATAAGTAGAATGCCAATAATTTTCAAATGCGATTTTCATTATGATAGTTTTTCTATTTTCGTTACTTTACAAAGGTTTTGGTGACATTATAGATGTTGCAATATTGCTTAAATAACAGAAAGAGTATTATATTGTCATTGTGTACTTTTTTGAATTTGTTTATCTGGATTCTTTCATCTAAGTAAATAAATATATAGTGTATTACTTTTACAGTAGTTGGATACTACTCTCTACTTCATTGTTGCAGTAGACAAATAATTGGTCAACTGCTTTCCTGTTGCATATGATCTGTTTGGGAATTATGTTTCCTTGTATTTCCTTTGAGACAGCCTGAGTACGTATGTATTGTATTAGCACGAAATGTATGATATTGTGTTACTGTGTTGTAGACTACCTAGGAACCATAGTTGTGTTCTTATTTCGTGATATCCTACACTATTGGTTATGCACGTACACTTTTGTGCGCCATAGAATAGCTATAGTGTTTGCGACTGTTTTACGAGCAAATTTGACTTAATTATATCTGTTGGCTTAATTAAAGGCAGGCACAACAACTAATTACACATGTATGACATAAATGCCTTACTTATATGAGTTAGGATCCTCTCCATTTCCCAAAAGAAATTGAGGTGTCTATTACTATAGTTTTAAAATAATAAAAGGGGGTCAATGCACGTATACATTTTTAGAATTTGTGACATAAACTGAATTTTTAATTTTTAATATTTGCATATAGTGGCAATCCTTGTTATTTGCCTCATTTCCCTTGCTGTCAGTTTAGTATTTGCCAGGATAAGCTTCAAAGCCATATCAGAGAAGTATCACTTATTACTTGAAAAGATGATCCAAAGCAAAAATTAACCAAACTGAATTTACCGTATGCATTCATATAGGTGTGACATATTCTCAGTATACCTGTATAGGTTACTCATTAGTAAACAAAAAAAGGCATTCTGATATGCTGCATGTTTTTTAGTGAGCTGCTCTCTAGTTTTGCTTGTGTTGATGTCTGCCCAGTAATTGATCAGTTGATGCAAATTAGCTGATGTAGTTTCAATTTAGTGAGTGTTGGTGTCAGTGCAGTGATTTTGTCATGGTCTTTTCAATTTATGGGGCTGCTGATTGGTAGAAAGGTTATAATAATGCCTCGTCACTACTCTTCTTTATCTTATATTCCCCAAATGAACAAGTTGTTGCGCCACTTTTTGTTGTTGTACCACTACCACACAGACTTTCTTTCGCACATCATATGATTTTGTCAAGTTTGCTCTTTGAGATCCTAATTAATATATGTATAAAATTTTCTTTTTGGAATCCAGATGGGGTTGTGTCCTTCTAATAACGCATTTAATTTAGGTATATATGAATAGGATCGGAAGTCATTACGTTTCTATCATCGAAGTTCTGGTATCTGGCTCTTGGGTGTTTATTTTTGCAGTCGTGGACTTGTGGTTGTTAATTGGGTGTGGGTTTCACAGCCAATTGAGTGACATTTGAAATACTGTTGATTCATTTTGTGTATGCTACAGGCCAGGTTACCGGAGATCATGATAAGATTGCAGTTCAAAGAAATTTAAGCAAGTTTGGAATTAAAGAAAAAGCTGTCATGTTGGATTAGTGTGAAGTGTTCCATCTGATCTGTTGAATTAAAAAAATACTGTTACTATTTTTTCTGACTGCCAGGGTTACTTATGTTTTCATTTGCTAATGAAATTGATGAAATGTATCAACCTTAATTTCCATCTTTCAAGAGATCAGATGACTTTAGGAGTAAGCTATGGTTTAGAAGTTTGTATCCATTAGGCTGAATACTTCCTGCCGTTCTTAAAGCTAGATGTTTTTGATAAGGTAGTCTTTTAAATTTTTTTTGCAACAAGTTGGTCATTTAATTTAAGTCATAATATTTTTCCACCATTACCCTCTTTAAAAATAGTTTACGTGGATGTTTAATGCTGAAGTTGGTCGGTTCAAATTCACTTATCCCAAAACTATGATTCATAGGCGTATTATCCAATATTGCTGATAAACAAAATCAATCGGTTGCTTAATTTATGATGTTGTTCATGAGACCTTTATCAAACAGGGAAAATGGTTGTCGTTTGTATAACTACAAGAATATTGCTAATAAGATTCGGCAGTATTTCAACTTTGAAAATACTGATAGTTATACAAAATCACGCAATTGACAGTATTGATAGTTCTACAATTGAAAGTACCAACAGTTACACAAAACCAAAGAATGAAACGGTAACATAATCAAGAAAGAGAGGGAAAATGGTGTTCACCTGTCCTTCCTTCGAGCACCAATGACGTAATATCACGCAACACAGAATACAATAAACCCTTTTATCATGAATGTATGCTGCCATTTCCTCTTCGATCGGTCTTACTTTCATCATATCCCTTTAACTTACAAATAATATTTAAATTGCATCCACTTTATGCATATGTTATCCTCAAGCATTTTTCCTGTTTGCTTAGACAGTTCAGGAACAAATTGAAACTTGCTCTGATTTGCTCAACAAAAGAAATATAAGTTAGAGGAGATGAGATGAGAAATTAGCTCAAGCATGTCAGTAACGAATGACTCATGTAATTCAACTTCAAATCCAACAAACAGTCAATTTAACCCTTAAATTTGTATAGACCTAGTCGTAAATACTTCTGCAGGATTAATCGTTTTTGAGTGTGAATTAAACCATTGAAAAATAGACAAAATTTAACACGAAATTGGCTTTGGAATGGACCAATTCAGTTATGTTATAATGGAGTGATAGAGTGTAACATTCCAAATATAATGAAGAGAGTAATATTAATTAGAATTATCTTTAAGTCAAATCAAGAAAAATAAGTATTTTAGTCCTTCCCAAAAGGGCAATATGGGAAATATGCATTGGAAGTCCAAAATCACAAAATCATTTCTCTCTTCCTCACCCATAAGTCCAAAATCCTCCATTTTTGACAGCTTTTATATGAGATAATGAGTATCTAAAATAGTACAAGAAAAATTCATTTTCCTATGGACGAAAATCATCATCACTCAAGTTGCCTCTTATTTTCCCTCTTTAACAAAACCCAATTTCTCTTTTGACTATTTTCCTAATGTGAGCATATGTTGTTGGATTGTTGAATATTGACATAAGGAATCAAGTAGGATCTGAAATTGAAGGATTGAAGAAAGCCTAAGACTTGGAGAGATAAGCTTAATCTGATTCAGAAGCTTATGGTGAGTTCTATATTGAGCTTGAATTTGATTAGATATAAGAGATGGATTTGTTAGTTTGGTTATGGTGGAATTTTAAGTAATGTTGGTTAAAATTCGTATAGACCTAGTCGTAAATACTTGTGCAGGAATCGTTTTTGAGTGTGAATTAAACCATTGAAAAATAGCGTTTTTGAGTGTGAATTAAACCATTGAAAAATAGACAAAATTTAACATGAAATAGGCTTTAGAATGAGGGAGAAAAATGAGTTACAAGTTTCAGCTGTTGAATCAAAATTTCTGCACTAATATGGTTGGAATGCTTATGTTAAAATTTTCAGTACAGTGGTCTGTTATTTAATATTGTTTTTTATTTTGAAGGAAACTATTGTTATTTAAGCATGTTGGATCTGTTGAATTAAAGAAAATACTGTTACTATTTATTCTGACTGTTGGGGTTACTTATGTTTTCATTTGCTAATGAAATTGATGAAATGTATCAACCTTAATTTCCATCTTTCAAGAGATCAGATGACTTTAGGAGTAAGCTATGGTGTAGAAGTTTGTATACAATAGGCTGAATACTTCCTGCCGTTCTTAAAGCTAGATGTTTTTGATAAGGCAGTCTTTTAAAATTTTTTTTTTGCAACAAGTTGGTCATTTAATTTAAGTCATAATTTTTTTCCACCATTACCCTCTTTAAAAATAGTTTACGTGGATGTTTAATGCTGAAGTTGGTCGGTTCAAATTCACTTATCTCAAAACTATGATTCATAGGCGTATTATCCAATATTGGTGATAAACAAAATCGATCGGTTGCTTAATTTATAATGTTGTTCATGAGACCTGTATCAAACAGGGAAAATGGTTGTCGTTTGTATAACTACAAGAATATTGCTAATAAGATTCGGCAGTATTTCAACTTTGAATACTGATAGTTATACAAAATCACGCAATTGACAGTATTGATAGTTCTACAATTGAAAGTACCAACAGTTACACAAAACCAAAGAATGAAACGGTAACATAATCAAGAAAGAGAGTGAAAATGGTGGTCACCTGTCCTTCCTTTGAGCACCAATGACGTACTATCACGCAATACAGAATACGATAAACTTACAAATAATATGCTGCCAATGGTTGTCGTTTATCATGAATGTATGCTGCCATTTCCTCTTCGATCGATCTTACTTTCATCATATCCCTCTAACTTACAAATAATAATTTAAGTCATAATTTTTTTCCACCATTACCGTCTTTAAAAATAGTTTACGTGGACGTTATATGCTAAAGTTGGTCAGTTCAATTCACTTATCTCAAAACTATGATTCATAGGTGTATTATCCAATATTGGTGTCAAACAAAATCGATCGATTGCTTAATTTATAATGTTGTTCATGAGACCTTTATCAAACAGGGAAAATAGTTATCGCTTGTATAACTACAAGAATATTGCTAATAAGATTCGGCAGTATTTCAACATTGAAAATACTGATAGATATACAAAATCATGCAATTGAAAGTACTAACAGTTACACAAAACAAAAGAGAGGGAAAATGGTGGCCACCTGTCCTTCCTTCGAGCACCAATGACCTATATCAAGCGACACAGAATACGATAAACCCTTTTATCATGAATGTATGCTGCCTGATAGATTTCTGGCAAGTGTACCAAAACGCTATCGAAGTAGTAAAAATATCGATCCCACGAGGACTGTGTTAATCTCAATTCAGCAATAAGGTTAATATTTAGGATGTGTAAAATATTTTGTTTGCCACTAGGCAGAAGATTTGGTTTGATTGCATAAAATTAAATAACATAAAATAAAGATTCGGTTAGAAAATAAGAGAGAGATGAGATCAGGTCTTTCGAATCATCTATGTTCCCCTAATTGGTATACTGCACCTATTCTTCTGAATGATTTTCTAGTTCCACGATAGTTAACAAAATAGTCCTAATCAATCCCTTGAGTTAGGACCCTCTTCTCAAACTAAAGCCCCTAATTCCTTAGGCGGTCTAATAATCTTTGAAGGTTTAAGCACGTTAACCTAATATCACTAACAAACGATTATCCATTCCTAGACTAACCCTGTTTATTAGAACAATTCAATTAGGTCTAAGTAGAAAGCTATGGTCAGTAGTCATTCATTCTCACTAAATCATGTTTATATTTGATCAGGATATAAAAAGCATTAAGAACAATTGAATTGAATAAAAACTAGATTGTCATTCACAATAAATAGAGTTTCACAGCAACATGAATCAATTAGGGTTACAAAGAATCATCTCAGACCTAATCTCTAAGAGATTTAGCTACTCATAATTGAGTTTACAAATTGCATAATCAATAGTGGAATCAAAACATACATGAACTGATAGAAGGTTGAAGAAATCGCCCTCCTAGCCGTCTTTAGGTCTCAAAATCGCACTTTTCTGTCTCCAATTCGTAACCCTTATGTTTGAGAGTGAGCTGAGCTTAAATAGGCAACTTCTGGATCGCCCAAAATCGCGCTACGGTTGTGAAAATCGTACCACGATTTCACTGCTTCAAAAACATGCATTCTGCCAAGCCAAAATCGCGCTACGGTTGTGAAAATCGCGGTACGATTTCTGGTTTTCCAGCACTTCCAGATTTTCTGCTTTTCACACCCCCAGTCTGTCTAAAATTGCTACAGACTCAATAAAAACATCAGCACAACTGTTTCTTCAAAATCTTCTATTTTTCTGCTCTTTTTGCTGCTTAATCTTGCTTGTGAACTCAAAAATGTCATGAAAAAGACTCTAAAAATAGTGCATGACTGACTGTCATCACTGCCATTTCCTCTTCGATCGGTCTTAATTTCATCATATCCCTTTGACTTACAAATCATACTTAAATTGCATCCACTTTATGCATATGTTATCCTTAAGCATTTTTTCTGTTTGCTTAGACAGTTCAGGAACAAATTGAAACTTTCTCTGATTTGCTCAACAAAACAACCATTTTGTTAGGCATAACACAAAAGAAATAAAAGATAGAGGAGATGAAGCTGAACTATTAAAAATTTATCTAGACCTGAATTAGTACAAGCATGTCAGTAATGTATGACTCATGTATGTCTCCAACAAAGACAATTGATATGAGCACTTTGATGTCTCCAGTCTCCTTACCAAGATCCCTATTGCATTCAATAGATTTTTACCTTCCCAACTGATTGGATTGCCCAAAGGATCTACATCAACAAGTACAAAGTCTCCGTCTTGCATGTCCCAAACATCTCGCATATTTGTATAACCTCGAGTTCTCTTTCCTTTACTTGAACTTTCACTTGTACTGCTGAAAGAGACTCAATGTGATTTCCCTCTTTTCTTGAGTTCGTCCAAAATTTCATATAACATTCAACTTTCTACAATACCTCATCGCACTTTCTACAGAAAGCAAAGCCAAACATGCATGATCAACAATGCAACATAACATGGTTTTTAAATTTGCAACAACCTTAAAAGCATCATGAATACTTTCTAGCACTATTGCTGATCACATGCATGCAAGTATGAGCAGCCTCTATTCCCAGTGTCATGCCAAAAATTGATTGACTTTGCAGCCTCTATTCACATTAATCCAATCACACTTGAAAAGTAACACCTTAGGACAAGAACGCCATGTACAATAAACTTATGAACATGGTGTTTGATTTTAAAAGAGATTAGTATCTAAGTGATTGACACCTATAAATACACAAAACAGAGGGTCAAACTTTTGACATAGTTAATAAATTTTTTTTTTTGTTCAGAGTTAATAAACTTTTGAATGGTTAAAAAGAAACGTTGTCTTCCAACTTAAATTAAAATTGTTAATGAAATTTCAAAAACTTCTAAAATAGTTACAACACTCTTTGAAGTTATTTTAAAAAATAATGATTTTTTTCCTTAAAAAAGTTGTAACAAACGATCTCATAGAGCTAATTTGTTACGAATTAAAATAAAAGTGACTTTAACATTCAATATTTGAGAGATTATTTCTTAGAGATTTTATAAAAAACTAGAATCTATTTTGTGTTTGTTTTTTGTAATAAAAATCATTTTATTTTAAAAAATTATTTAGTTAGTTACAAAATTATTTCAATATTTTTCCCTAAAAAAAATTATTTCAATCTCTTGACATTAATTTCTTTCTCCTCTAAAAGGGATTTTTTTATTTTTTAGTTTTTACAAAAAAATATTATGGAGTTGTTTTTTTGGTACAGAAAAATATGGAGTGGTTTTTTTTTTTTGAAACAAAAAATATGGAGTGGTATTTTTTTTTGAGAGAAAATATGGAGTGGTATTGTTGTGTGGAAAAAAAACAAAAAAATATTAAAAAAATGGACAAATAAATCGATATAGTGAAAGAAAGATTGTCACAAACAAAGCGCCCTAGTTCCTTTACGGAAACCCTAAAACACAATAAACCGGAGGCGCCGTATGATTTCTCTCTTCTATTTGCTTTCCCACCGGCGTCGTCAGTGCTCATACCATTCCCTGCCAATGAAAATGAATAGAAAATCTTCACTGGAAAATTTACCACCAGTGAAACTCTTCCGAAATCCAAAGAAAAGGAAGAAGAGAACTTCTTCTTTCAAATCTCCACAACAGTTGGTTCAGGAAGAAACATGTTCATATTTACCTGATGATTGTTGGGAAATTGTCTTCAGATTCCTCATCATCAACGACAACAACCGTCATCACTGTTTAAATTCTCTATCCCTTGTCTCCAAACAGTTCCTCTCTATCACCAACCGTCTCCTATTTTCGCTGTATGTCTCGGATCAAACACACCCTTTCCTTGATCACCTTTTTGAAAGGTTCACAAACCTCAATTCCCTCAACATCTCGCGTAAAATTCCCACTGATGCAATCCACTCTTTGATATCCAAGTTTCGATGTTTACAACATTTGGATCTTGAATGCTATTATGATCTGAACGATAAACATGGTGCCCGGTTGTCTTTGTTTCTTGTTGATTTGGTGTCTATAAACCTTAGTTATTGTTCCGGCCTCACAGAATTATCCTTGTTTTTACTAGTTAGAAATTGTCCTTCACTTAGTGAGATCAAAATGGAAGATACGGCTATTGGGCAAGAGATGTTAGAGAATAAGGATTCTTTGACAGATATTGGTGTATACCCTCAATTAAAGTCTCTCTGTTTGGGTGACAATAGGTTGTCAAGTGTCGAAAAAATCAATATGTTCGGTTCTTCTTTCCCTAATTTGGAGTTGCTTGATTTTAATAGTTGTCATTGGACATCTATAAATATCTGGCAAGTTATAAGGAGATTTGATATGATTACACATTTGTACTGTAATATCCCGCTTGTCAGCTAATGGGAAATTTCATCTGTTAAATGTATCAGAGGACTAAGATTCATGGAAAGTGATTTTTGGTGAAGAATGTTAAGTACCACGAAAGATATTAATGAGTAATGTCAGTCAAGAATGGGCTTATGTGTCAGTGTCAGGAAACACGACTAAGGCGAAGGGTAAAGTGGTAAAATGTCGCAAGCGACTATATAAGGCCACAAGGGCCATTTTTCCTCATTTCTCACTTCACTTTCTCTCTCTAGGTTTTTGGGAAAACATTTCTCTCCTCCTTCTCTCTAGAAATTCGCCTCCCTCTCCTCTCTAAGACATCTAATCTTCCTTCAATACATGATCAAGCATGGCTTAGCAAGCAAGAAACAAGTAGAGAAAGAGATTAAAGCATAGTTAGGAGGAAAGGGCTAAAGATCAAGAATGAAGAGGAAATTAGGGTTGATGCTTGAAGCTTGAAGATCAAGTGCAAATCATTAGGTGAGTTCTTAGATAGAACCCACCATTGGGATTATGTGTTTAATTGCAAGCAAAACATGATTTTTAGTTAAGATTAGAGAAATGAGAATTTTATACCCTAGCCTTGATCTAGTCTTGTACATGTTAATATTGCCATGAAAGATGTTTTATAATGTATATATATATTGCTGGATGTTTTGGTGCATTGCAGGAACCATTAGAATGAGTTTTGGGTCAAAAATTGGAAATTTGGTACCACAGACCCGAAGAACCACACTATTAGCGAAATTCTACGCTAATAGCGTAATTCTCCAGAAATGCCACGCTCCAGGGGCGCTATTAGCGCAGCCCTCTGGTTTGGCCAACTTACCTTTGGCCTGTTGGCCCTTCCTCGGGTCGGTGGTGCATTCCATAACTTTTCTTTCAACGTATTACAACTTTGTAACCCCAAAACAACATCTAGGTAATGCACATAACATCAAACGATTCTTGAAAAGAAAATCATGGCAATCTTAACAAGAATGGCAAGAGTGATTCAAGAGAGAATAGCCGATTTACTCGGGTAGCAAAGAACTAGGCGTGGGATGAAAGTAGAGCCTTGACATAGCTTGTCAAGAACTAGAATAGTTAGTAAAGAAATAGAATGTTAGGCATGAGTAGTATGCTTGATTAGATGCGAAGTGATATAAAGTATCCTATTCGTATAGAACCTAGAGTGCCATACAACTATGACAAGACGTGAATTGATCAGACATCTCTTCACATAGCAAGTTAAGCAAGCATATAAGTTTACCTCTAGTTGGATCGTATAGGAATCCGAGGTAAAAGAGATAGCTTGTATAGATTTAATACTCATGCATATATATAGAACAAGACTTTCAAGTTAAAGGTGCCATGTCTCTTGTGTCCACACTAGGATGGCTCAAGGGGTTTCCATTAGGTGAAATGGGGTTAGCCGTAAGGAACCCGCATGTCACTTAGTAAGCAAGATGTAGTGGTCGTGTCTCTTGTGCCCACATTAGGTTGGCTCAAGGGGTTTCCATTAGGTGAAACGGGGTTAGCCGTAAGGATCCCGCACGTCACTGCAGGAGTGCCATTGGTTATACCTTAGATAGGTTTCCATCGGATAGATAGGGATTGCGCTCGGGGTTACTCCACTCGGGGCTTTCCGTAAAATGAACTCAGATAATGCTTGTTTGTTAAACGCTAACTTATGAATGAATTTGACTGTGCATATTTATTAGATATATTTATGTTATGTCATAGAGCCTTGACATAGATCGTCAAGAATTAGTAGAGCCTTGACGTAGATCGTCAAGAATAGTAGAACATAGACGTAGATCGTCAAAACTAGTATGATAGCAAGATAAGATACGATGTTAGAAACATCGTATTTTGCATTAGAGCAAATAGAGAAAGATATGCCGATGACGATCTTAGGTTTCCCCTAATCGTCCGGTTTAGAATCGTGTCATGAATATAGTATGCTTAGGCCTCGATACGTAGAGCGTATTCTTGGCAAAGCGGTTTTAGATTCCCCCTTGACCGCCATGACACGTATAGAAGAGAAACCTATAACAAGTTAAGTTGAGGCTATGACGGCCCTAGTATGCACGACCGTCTAGTATGCAGTCCCCACACACGTATAATCAACCGCCAGGTTGTATTTTAGACACGTGGTGACCGTAGGTTTCCCCTGAGGTTACCTATAGCCTAGGATTTAGGGGAACTCACTGAGACCTTATGTCTCATCCCAATCCTTATTTGTTTCAGATAAACAGGTTGGATTAGCAAGCTAGTAGCCGAATGGATGATGCGACAAGTGTTCGTTTGTACCGCTGCAGGATGTATGGATAATCAAGGTTGCATATAATATATTTATGAAAAGCTGAGTTGTATTTATGTTGTACAAACGCATATGTTGTATAAGATTATTCATTCGAAGTTTTAATGTTGTAAATTTTAATGTATCCAGTACTAAACTAATACACATGCTAGACTTTCTAGATACGTCTAGTATGGGTGTTACATGTACTTAAACGGATGTAATGCAGATTTGGACATATCTGAAATGAACTTTGTACTTCCCAAGCTACAAGTGTTGGACTTGACAAAAACAGGTGTTGAGGATGAAACACTCTCTGCGATCTCAAAGATTTGTCCTGGGCTTTTGAAACTATCACTTATAGGTTGTTACTATGTCACAGAGAAAGGAGTGAAAGATGTTGTGGAAAACTGCAAACAACTGACACAGATTGAAGTGCCAGAAAATAGTGATAAAATTTTGGAACTCTCCATGAATCCCTTCTATGCTAGTGTTCTGAAATTGACATGAACATTGTAAGAAATTATTTTAATATCTACTTCTCTAAGAAATTATTTTTTAAAATTGTCAACTTACAAAGGTGCAGTCTGTTGTTTTTGTTGTTGTTGTTGTTTATATTGAGAATTCATAACTGAAGTATCTTGGGGTGGGAGTAAAATTCTATATTGAATTCAAATAAATGTGAAACAAAAATGGTATGAAGTTCATTAGTTATTTTATTGGCTAATTAGAACTATGATTCTTCGTTTAAATTTTTGAAATATAGATTTTGAAAAGTAAAGGGCTGGTTTTTGAGGATGTTATGCTTAGAGTTTTATAGATTTGTGTTAAATTTGACCACAGACCTACTATTATTTTCCATTTTTCTTTAAACTTTTTTGATAGAACCATCAAATAAAAGGATCTTGAGTTCATAGTTTTCACCAACAATAATAGATATCGACAATAACCGGTTTAATTTTAAATCATCCCTAGGGAACTTTTGCTGGTGTAAGGCCTTGCTGTACTCTAATTTAATAGGGATCTGGTTTGAGTTTCACCCACGTGCACCGGTTCTTAATGAATTCTTGTTAGAATTCTGTTAACAAGATAACTGAATCAGTCATCCTTAAACCTTACATATAGTGGCAATCCTTGTTATTAGGTTCTTAAATGTTTTCTTGTTAGAATTCTGTTAACTTGAGATTTAGTGTGCTTTTGTAGGTAAATTTAGTTATTTGACATGACAAGCTCCAAAACCATATCAAAAACTAGATTAAAATTATGATCCAAAGCCAAACTTGAACAAACTGAATTAAACATTTATATATGGTCCATGTTTTAGGTACGCTGCTGTAAAGCTTTGTAATTTGTTTTGATGTCTGTTTAATAATGGATCAGTTTTGTTGCTGCGGCTGTTATGGCATAATATGAAATTCATGTGGCTGCTATTTGGTAGAAAGGTTATATAGTTCTATACGCCGGAAATTCATAAATATTATCAGTTTTGATAGATCCGCTAAAATCAAGATATGCAGAATGTGTTTGTGTCCTTCTAATGTCTTTAGTTTTATGCACTTCTCAATCAATTGAGTGACATTTTCTGGTTGTGATTTTTTTTTTTATGCCTACAGGTTACTGGAGATCGGGGGAAGACGGTTGCGGTTTAAAGAAATTTAAGCAAGTTTGGAATTAAAGAAATAGGTAGAATGGAAAGGTTCCAAAGAAAAATTGAGGGCCCAGGAATTTGCTTTATTTTGTTTTTTTATTGAACAAGAATTTCCTTTATTTTGTTATAATTATATCGTTGGAGCAAAAAGTTTGTCTTGTTGGATTAAGGTCTAGTTTTCCAAAAGTATTTGTTCAGTGGCAAATTTTATTAGCCTCATTGTTACTGTTGATTCTGATTTGTTTGCTAATGAATTTGATGAAATCTATCAAGCTTAGGTTAGTTTCAGGTACACGTAGTTTCTAGCGTAAGATATTGTATACCCTCTTGATACAATTTATACAATTAGAACCAAATAAAAATCAAAATGATGAATGCATATATTATAGCAACCCTAAGATTGACATATTATTATTATTATTGCACAAATTCCCTTAATATTTCCTAGTAGAAACTAACTTAAATTCTCATTCATGTTGAAACTCATCCACACATTTCATGAATACAATGGTCATTATATTGATCCAAGAGATTGAACATCCACAGTGGCTCTTCACTCCACATGTAATATTTTTGTTGCCTTGGAGATTTTCACTTGTATTACTATATGTGAACTAGTTGTAAGTGAGGTCTAAGAAGTAAAGAATTGAGATGGTCTTTCCAATAGGAACGTCAATTCCAATCGGACTATGAAACAGAACATTTGAAAACATGCATGGAATACTGGTCAGAGAATTCGAATCGGACTAATATAGTATCACAAAGCATCTGTTTTACTGCACTTGATCAGTTTTTTATGTCTTAATCGTTTGCGAGTAAAATACCATTTAGATCATTAACCGGAACTTCATCTCAGTTTTTGATAAATACATTGATCATAAAGTAATTATCATATTGAGTGGATTTGTTTGATGATTTCTCTTAGTGACTAAGGGATTAAACAAGCAGTGATAAAGTTTACAACTCTTGGATTATTAACCGGAACTCCATCTAAGTTTGATAAAATTGATCAAAACCTGATTATCAGATGCTCTTTGTTAAAATACCCTCACAACCATTTCTGGTTATTAATGCAGTTATTGTGCTATTTAAGTATAAAATATGTTTTAACACACACACAAACACACACACACACACAAACACACTCTTTAATATTATTTAAATATACGAGGTAAAGTCGTTTGAATTTACGTCGAGTTTACGTGTTGATTTCAGATAGACAGAATAGACATGCTTAAATTTTGTATGCTGACAACCTTGAATAGAATAGAACCCCACGTTCAGGTCATTGGAAGCTAATTTTAGCATTGAATCTCATAGCAGAGTCACCGTAATATATTTTTTTATTATGCTAAAATATATGTTACCATGAGTGAATTTCAGGCACAAAATTCTAACTCTACACAAGCTAGTGAAAAACATATAGTTTGAACAAAATCCTTAGTGAAATATGTTCTTGTTACAGAAGATGAAAGTAAATGATGAAGACCTTATTTCTCAAACTTGCTGCCTTTGAAAAACTCTGATAAATTTTAATTGAGAAAAAGGTCACAATTAAGTATTTCATATTTTTCAAAGTTTAAGGCAAAGTATTATAAACTAAGTGGAACAATATGTTTTCATTGTATCTGTTTAATATATTCAATAACATCTCTCTATTTTCGCCACCCGCTCTTAAATAAATATAAAAAATATTATTTATTACTACTATTGCTATTGAGTGTAGCTCGACCTAACCTATTCCAGATGTATGATAAACTTTTGTTTTTATTTTGAAAGGATGATAAACTCTTCTATAGTCTTCGGAATAAAAAAAGGAACACAAGGTGTTTTAATTTTCAATTTCAGTAAAAATAAAACGTTGATTTCAGTAAAAATAATTAAGTATGAAGCAAGGGCTAAAAGCGTAAAAACACTTGACCTTCTACAAACCCTGATTTATACAGTTTTTTTACTACGTCTTGGCAAAACCCTGATTTCTCTGTGACACAGCCTTTTTGTGTTCTCAAAACCCTAACTCTCTCTAATGGCTGAAACAACAATTTCACATATGAAAAGGAAGAGAACTTCTCTCAAATCTTCTTCACAACAAATTCAGCAACATATTTATATTTACCTGATGAGTGTTGGGAAACTGTGTTCAGATTCACCATCAACAATGACGACAAAACAACAACCGTCGCAACATGATTTCTCTCTCCGCCGTATCCAAACAGTTCCTCTCCATCACAGACCGCATCACCGGCCGCCTCCGGTTATTGCTCCCTCTCCGCCGGAATCAAACACAACCTTTTCTCCATCGCCTCTACAGAAAGTTCACCATCCTCAATTCTCTCAATCTCTCGCGATATAGCGGTTATGACCTCGACGACCTTCTTTGCCAAATCTCTCGTTTCCCATCATTGAAAATCACTTCACTCAATCTATCCTATCAACCCACTGTTCCGGAAAATGGGTTGCGAGCTTTCTCTCAAAATAATACAATTTTGACCTCTCTCACTTGTTCCCACGTTTATGATATCAATGCCTCTCATTTGTTCCTTATCGCAGAATGTTTCCCGTTACTCGAAGAACTCGATCTCAGCCACATTGGAATGTTCATGCACACTATGGTACACGAGACTGAGAGCTATGTCCTTGGGGTACAGGCTCTCTAACTAGCACTTTTCAAAGTTTGCAAGGTTAATCTTTCTTACTTTCCCATCAACAATCAATCGCTTTTCCACTTGTTCAACAACTGTAAGCTTCTCCAGGAAGTCAACATGTTTGGTTGTCGTGAATTAACCAATGCAGGCATTGCTTCTGCTCTCCGTGAGAGACCAAAATTGACGTCTTTATTGTTATCAATATCACTTCATCATGTTGAATTCACTGCTTCACATTTAATTGACTCATTGGTGAGCTTGAAGAGTTTGACTTGTCTTGGTTTGTCTGCTTTGAATATCTCCAATGAGTTGCTCTACACTATTGCAAGGAAACGTCTTCCTTTGACAAGACTTCTCCTCAAATATTGTTCTGGCCGTTATTATGATGGACTCTTTTGTTTGTTATCCAAGTGTCATAAAGGTTTCCAACATTTGGATCTTGAAGATAATAGGTTTCTGAATGATCAACATCTTGTCAAATTGTCTTCATTTCTTGGTGATTTGGTGTCCGTAAACCTTAGTAATTGCAGTAAGATCACAAAATCAGCTTTGTTTGCACTTGCTAGGAACTGTCCTTTACTTGGTGAGATCACAATGGAAAATATTAGGGGTAGTGTAGCAATTTATGAATCTTCGGTGCATATTGGTGTATATCCTCGATTAAAGTCTCTCTATTTGGGTAAAAATTCATGGTTAAGTGATGCAAATATCATAATGTTTGCTTCCATTTTCCCCAATTTAGAGGTGCTTGATTTCAATTCTTGTAATAACATATCTAAAGGTATTTGTCAAGTATTGAGAAGATGTTGTAAGATTAGGCATTTGAACTTAGCCTTCTGTAAGAAAGTGAAGCTACTTGGAATGAACTTTGTAGTTCCCAAGCTGGAGGTGTTGAACTTGTCAAATATAAATGTTAATGATAAAACACTATATCTGATCTCGAAGAATTGTATAGGGCTTTTGCAATTATCACTTCAAAATTGCAATTATGTCACGGAGGAAGGAGTGAAACATGTGGTAGAAAACTGCACAAAACTTCAAGAGATTTATTTGGGGGATATTCATTTAAGTGACAAAACTAGGGAAATCTTCTCGCGTCATGGATGCCATCTTTGCTAGAATTTTGAAATTGCTGTGCTAAAGTATGAACACTGTAAGTTGTTTTTGTTTTAAGATTTACTTCTCTCAAAAATTACTTTTTCAGAATTTCAACTTAAAAATGTGCATTTATTCATTAGTTTGTACATGATAATTCCCTAAGGCTTTGTTTTGGAGTTTGGAGGGAGGGGAAGACTTTGGAGGGCTGAATATAGGGGAAAAGGGTAAAATCTTTCACAATTTTTGAAATTCTGATATGCTGCATGTTTTTTAGTGATCTGAGGTTTACTGTGTGATTTTCTCTTCATGTAGTTTCAATTTATGGGGCTTCTGTTTGGTAGAAAGGTTATAATAATGCTTCATCAGTACTCTTCTTTATCTTATATTCGCAAATCAACAAGTCGTTCCTCCACTTTTTGTTGTTGTACCATTACCACACAGACTTTCTTTCGCACGTCGTATGATTTTGTCAAGATTGCTCTTTGAGATCCTAATTAATATATGTATAGAATTTTCTTTTTGGACTCCAGATGGGTTTGTGTCCTTCAAATAACACATTTAATTTAGGTATATATGAATAGGATCCTAAGTCATTATATGTTTTCATCATCGAAGTTCTGGTATCTGGCTGTTTGCTGTTGTGGAGTTGTGGTTGTTAATTGAGTGACATTTGAAATACTGTTGATTCATTTTGTGTATATATGCTACAGGTACCGGATATCGAGGGAAGATTGTAGTTCAAAGAAATTTAAGCAAGTTTGGAATTAAAGGAAAAGCCTGTCTTGTTGGATTAGTGTGAAGTGTTCCATCTGATCTGTTGACTGACAGATTTCGATAACCTTATTACTGTTTATTTTGACTGCTGGGGTTACCTATGTTTAATTTGCTAATGAATTTGATGAAATGTATAAACCTTAGGTTAGGTCTATAGGTTAAATTAGTTTCTGGATTTCAAGAGCCATTCAAATCAGACAATTATTTGATGAAAAGAAGCCTTTATAAATTTGTAAGTGATTATCTATAGAAAAACTCAGATCAGGGAGACTCTAATATATTTTTGAATTCAAGAATTCAATGTCATATTGGTTTGAATCGGTTTGAAAGTTATCTACATATTATGTAAAATGGTGTTGTGTGAGATACAAAAACTTACATTACTTTCATTAAGGCAAATGACATTGATGATACTTGTATTTCCTATAAAACTGTTGGCTTGAAACCAGTCAATCGATTAGAACTAGACTATTGTTCACATTTGAGTAACTAAAGCTTCATACTCGTGATTGAAACCAGATTTCCCAAGTTTTCAAAAGATTATCTACACAATCGAAGGTTCCAAAGAAGCATGTGTTGATTGTAGAGATAAAGTTGCAGAACTTTTAGTAATTGATTTAGTAAAATATTTGAACTATGTTATTATTAATTAAAAATTGAGAATTCTATATGGAAAAGATAAAGAAGCTTGTATAACATGTTCTTGCAAACAAATCATCATATGACATTTGCAAATGAGGTTGTACAATTTATAGATAGCGATTGGTGATATGCCTAAGTCACTAATTATATCCATTGCATATCTAAATGATCGATTTGGTCCTTGCTGCTAATGAACTATTGAAGAGGGTAAGGAAAACTTTAACTACAACAAAATCTTGTCTTATTTGAAACATGCACAAGTACAGTAGTGGCAAATCTTGTATTATTAACTATAGAACTAGTAACTTAGACATATTACTTAAATCCTTATTTACTCCATTCATCCAAGCCTTGATCTCTTCTTAGGTATTGGGTGGAATCAAACTTTCTCGAATATCTTCATAAGATCTGACCAAGGAGGCATACAAAACGATTGATCCTTTTGTATAATGTTGACCAAATATTGAGAACATGATTATTTCATCGTCGTTGTTCTTGAGCTTCATCTGAATGAACCAAACGCTTCCATCTGAGCCGATCGATGGACGACGATAATCAACATTATCCATCCTCATCATGTATTTGGGGTTGAGTTGGCGATTAATTTTGTTTAGATGATCCTTCAACCTGGATAATTTAACATCAACCCGAACCTTGAAAGGATTGGGTTTTTCCACGTAATAGTAAACTGCGGCTAATTTGATATCTTTTATATAAGAGTTCATGGTTCTTTTTTGTGTATTCCAAATGATCCAATACTAACCTATTTAAATTATAAAAGTTTATGTGCATCATTGGCCACATAAGTTGTCGGTGCAATGTGAACCTCAGAAAAATTATACAATCAGAAATGTCCCAAACCATACAAAGTACGAGTTATAACACAGTGTTGTGTCGGCAAGATTAACTCATTAAACATGTTTTTATGAGTTGCTAAACCAGACTTGATTGGTCAGGCTAATGGTATCCACACTTTTTTATCCCTATTTATTGACAGTTACACTCTATCCAACCTCCGTTCACAAATTCCCCGTTTAAATACCCACCCATTCTTCACAAATTCTCATTCCTTCTTACATTCTATTCTTCTCTTTTATAGCAGTGCTCAGTGTATGCTCCAAATTTAGCTTTAATTTACCCCTCCTCTCCCATCTTCGCATTTCTTGGCATGCTCCAGATTTCTCTTTACACCTCATCTCCTTTCTGAGGATGCTGCAAATTAAAACTCCTCTCCCTTGTAAGGATGTTCGAGAGGGATGACAAATATTTCCCTCCTTCTCCCTCCATCTTCTTTAACCACAAATTCGCAATAGGTGTCTCATAAATTCTTGTAATAAGCATTATGATAATGTATATGTATTATGAAACTATTGATCAATTAATAAAAGTCTTAAATCATTGAGAATTTATATCACGTCTCATTACATTTAGGTTATTTTTTGGATAAATTACACAATTAGTCCCTTAACTTAATTTTAGGTAACACTTTCGTCCTTTATCTTTCACGATTTAGTCCTTTATCTTATAAAATGACAATATCTTATCATTTTTTATGAGATTTTTTCAATGAAATTTGATTTTCTAGGCTTGTATGATGAAAATTTTCGTTTGTCTATGAGTTTGATGATTTTTTTTGGAGTTTTGTTTGTTTTTTACATGAAAAAGGATAACTATGTTGTTATTTTATAACATAAAGGACTAAATCGTGATAAAAAAAAGATAAAGGACGAAAGTGTTACCTAAAATTAAGTTAAGAGACTAATTGTGTAATTTTGCCTTATTTTTTTGACTTTCAATTATGTCATTTTTATAGTGTATGTTATTTATATAAATTTATTTTATTTTTCCGTATTCCTTTTTTTTTTAATAAAATCTTATTCTTTTTTTTTTTTTTTTTTATAAAATCTTATTCGTATTGTTATTTCCATGTTAACATAAAAAATATTAAAAAGCCTTCCTTCAAAAAAAAAAAAATTAATAAAAAGCCTGAAAACACCTCACCTTTGTAGCGTCACTTTTATTTATTTATTTAATATTCACGTATCCAGTAAAACCCTTATTTTCACTACACCTATCCCTCGTTCTGTTCTCATTCGAAACCCTACAACACTCAAAACTAGCGCAGTATGACTTCTCATAGCTTCTATTTCCTTTACCACCGTTGTCGGCGGCGCTCATACCATTCCCGGCCAATAAAAAGGAAAAGAAAATCTTTACCGGTAAGTTTAACACCATTGAAACTCTTCCGAAATCCATTGAAAAGGAAAAAGATCAGAACTTCTTTCAAATCTCAATTGTGTTCAGATTTACCTGATAATTGTTGGGAAATTGTCTTCAGATTCCTCATCATCAATGACAAAAACCGCCATAGCTGTTTAAATTCTCTATCCCTTGTCTCCAAACAGTTCCTTTCCGTCACCAACGGTCTCCTATTCTCGCTTACTATCTTCGATCAAACACACCCTTTCCTTGATCGCCTTTTTGAAAGGTTTACAAACCTCAATTCCCTCAACCTCTCGCATTACAAATGTGACCTGGACATGCTTCTCTGCAAAATCTCTCGTTTCCCATTAAATATCACATCACTCAATATTTCCAATAATTTGGTCTTTCCTGCTAATGGGTTGCGAGCTTTCTCCCAAAAGATTACTACTTTGACCTCTCTCAATGCTTCCGACATTCATTCTCTTGAAAGCTCTCACCTTTTACTCATTGCCGATTGTTTCCCTTTGCTTAAACAACTCAACCTCGGTAAAAGTTTCAGAAAAAATCACACTAATTTTCTGAATGATCAACATGTTGCCCAGTTGACTTTGTTTCTTGCTGGTTTGGTGTCTATAAACCTTAATGGTTGTTATATGCTCACAGAAGTATCCTTGTTTTTACTTGTTAGAAACTGTCCTTCACTTAGTGAGATCAGAATGGAAAAGACTGATATTGGGAATGAGAGTGTAGAGATTAATGATTCATTGACAGATATTGGTGTATACCCTCAATTAAAGTCCCTCTATTTAGGTAAGAACTATTGGTTAACTGACGAAAACATCATAATGTTTGGTTCTTCTTTCCCCAATTTGGAGCTGCTTGATTTGAGTTATTCTGGTTCTTTAATATCTGGAGGTATTTGGCAAGTTGTAAGGAGCTTTTATATGATTACACATTTGAACTTAGAGGATTGTCCAAATGTGGACATATTTGAAATGAACTTTGTACTTCCCAAGCTAGAGGTGTTGGACTTGTCAGATACAAATGTTGATGATGAAACACTCTATGCGATCTCAAAGAGTTGTCCTGGGCTTTTGGAACTATCACTGATAGATTGTAATTGGGTCGCGGAGAAAGGAGTGAAAGATGTCGTGGAAAACTGCAAACAACTGAGAAAGATTTATTTGGATGATTTTCATATAAGTGATAAAACTAGGGAACTCATCTCTCGCCATGGATGCCTACTATGTAAGTTGTCCTTGTTTTAATATTTACTTCTCTAAGATATTTTATTTTTTTTTTTTAAATTGTAAACTTACAGAGGTGCATTTACTAACCAGTCTGCTGTTTTTGTTGTTTTGTTTATATTAAATTCAAATAAATTTGAAACAATGTGATTACTTTTTTGAATGATATAAATATGTTTGTCATCAATAGTGCTATGCTTAGAGTTTCATTGAGTATGAGTGTTATCTGGTGCTTGTTTGCAAGTGTTGATAGCCTTGTTTGTTGCAAATGAATTTTGCTGATCAAGGAGATGAAAGTATTGAATTGGTGTTTGAGTGCAGTATTTTGTGATTTCCAAGAGATCATGTATACAAGATATATTAATGGTTCAGGTGAATTAACTAGTGGTAGGAGCATAGATAGTTCTTTTGTTTTTATCTTCCTCTTGATAAAAATAAAACAGTACTCCAGAGACTAAAATAGTAGTTTGTTAAAAAACTATTAATTTATTTTTAATATTTTAGAATTTACAGTTTTTGGAGGGTCAAATATCTTACTGACTAGAATTTCATCTCTAAGGTGACCAAATGGAGAATTATGACACTTGTTGATTCATTTTGTGTGTGCTACAGGTTACCGGAGATCGAGAGAAGATGGTTGCTTTTCAAAGAAATTTAAACAAGTTTGGAATTAAAGAAATATATAGAACTAGAAGATTCCAATGCTCAAATGAGTGCCTGAAGAAATTTATTTATTTTGTTCAATTTCTCATTCATTGTTTTGTAATGATTGTTGAAGCAAAAAGTCTGTCCTATTGGATTAAAGTGAAGTTTTCCAAATGAACTGTTGATTGGCAAATTTTATTAACATCATTGATATTGTTTATTATGATTTCTGGGGTTACCTATGCTTTATTTGGTAATGAATTTGATGAAATGTATTTACCTTAGGTTAGGACAAAGTTAAAATAGATTCTAGCTTATGACAGCTGCTCAATGAGAGAATTATTTGTTAATTTTACTTTAAAGTAAGTATTTAGAAGTTTATAGGAGTATATCACATCAATTACCTGGACAAAATTTCAGGTGTGAGTAATTTAATCTTAGAGATATTACGCTACAAAAATCTGAATTTTTATTTTGAAGCTTTCCTAAAAAATTTCTTTATTAAAAAAATTATATCAAAAAGATATTACGCTACGAAAATCTATTTTAAAAAATGCTATAACAAACGGCGCTGAAATCTCTAAGAAATCATCTATCGAATATTGAATGTCAAAGTCACTTTTATTTTAATCGGTAACAAATGAGCTCTATCAAATCGTTTGTTATAACTTTTTTAAGGTAAAAAAAATATTTATTAAATAGTTTTAAAAGTATTTTATCTATTTTAGAAGTTTGAGAAATTTCATTCGTAATTATTCACAAACATTTCGGAACTGTAAAACTTCATCTGGGTATAGCTCCTAAAATGGATAATTGACTATCACTTGCCAAGCATTCATGATGGTGTCAAGCAAATCCGAGGATTTCATATGTTCTCCTTTGTAATCTTTGACTTTGCAATCCAATATGCATCCAACTCTCACATTTTTTAAAATATGAAATTCACACACTAAAATAGTAGATGTTAGAAATTTTTTGGCAACAACCTTCATCAGTGCAATATCGTTGTTAGTAAATATTACCTTCTACATTTTTATTTAACTTCAACATATTAGGACACTCTTGTAGAGCCCAGGTTAAATTTTCCTCTTTCTCCATAGTGAAAAAAGCAAATCCGACGACATTATATATCATCTTGGTTGAGGTCAAACCAACAATCTCATCAAAATGGCATTTTGTATTGACTATTTTTATAATTCGAATTCATCACCAATACAGTTGAAAAGATGTTAAACAATATCACAGATTCAGGATGTGCCAAAATATATCTTGTACAATTTTTGACCCATTAACCGTTCTACAATTGAAAACATAGTTGTTTTCTTCAAATTTGTTGAACTCTTGCATCTCTGTTCTCGAACCTCTGATTCTCAGTTTGTATCGGTGACGTGCATTATAAGTTTTTCTGGCGACTGTCACATTGTCTTTCTGTCTACCTTTCAAATCCAAAAGAATATTTTTCGGTTTTATCAAATTTCTTGTCATATCACCATCAATCTTTGTCTCATTCGTAGTTACTCGACCAGCCAACATAAGACCTTCTAATTGTGGCACCATCTTATGATTATGCAATCCTGAAAAAATATTGAGACCCTAGAGTTTTGTTGAACTGAAATAACCATGCAACCTAAAGGAACACCCACATTTGCTTGAACCTATGTCTTTTCGTTTAGACTTCTTCTTTGATCCTTTATACTTTCCACTTCTTTCACAAGCTTAAACAAGATTCGGTTGTCTGCGTCCGGAACCACTGTATGATTTATCTATTTTAAGCGTAAATCAAACCTATAGTTCTTGACAACGAGCCTAGTTAATCATCTCCTCTCTACATACTTCTTTTTCTCTTTCTGACAAAATATTCAACAACATCAACAAAATATACCTTTGGATCCGGCTTTGAAACAAAAGCAGGTTCAACCATATACATGGATACATAACAAAAAAATTGTGTAAAAAAAACCATTAAAATACTAAGCAAATGCGTAAACAAATGCATTAAAGTAATAAATTATTTATAAAAACTAGCTGTCAACCCGTGCTTCGCACGGGGTGGATTGCTTTTTTTTTTTTCGGATAATTTTGTTGGCAATCACATTTGTTAACGGTTAAAAGTGAACTGATTCTAAGGAGTATTGTTGAAATCATAGAACACTGTTGTCCTTTTCAAATATGGAAATGAACTAACATACCAACTAACATAACAACCATTGTTATTACACATATAGTGTACTGCAGTCAAAATATAGATGTTGCGATATAGTCAAAAACCTATTTAAGTTTGATTACCAAAAAAGGGTTGGATTATTATATCCAAACCATCGTTTCAACACATAGTCATCGAAATATTATACAAATTGTACATTGTTAACACATTTGCAGAAGTTGAGCTCCCAGCGAGATCCAAATCATTTTTAGCATAAGCAAAGAGAGATTCCTGTTGCAATAAAGAGAGGACAGAATAATGTATAAGCAAATAGATTTGCAATCTTAACACCAAAGAAACATGTTTCTTTCAAAAGTAATCAGTACCTTTTGTTGTTTATTGGTCGGAGTCAGCATCCATTTCTTGGCTTGGGAGAGAGGATTGTTGTCTGCGCTGAAGGGTAGAGGAGTTGTTTGTAGAATAGAGGAGAAATTGCATCTTGCGTGATTTTTTTTTCTCTGCAAACTTAATGGGCCAGGTTATTGGGCTTTGATGAAATTGAGAGCATTTTAAACAAATTCTCTCAAATGGGACATGGTAGTATTTGCATTGGTGTAAATAGCAAAACTAAGAAATAAGCATACATGTTTGTATTGGTTTGCTAATTGTTTTATTTGATAAAAATAAATTGAATTCTTGATAAATTGCTGAGTTTATAATCTAGTTAATCTAAATATAATTTTTTTTTGTTGTTGTTAATAATTTTTTTATTCTTGTCTAGTTAATCTAAATGTAATAACGATGTTTTTTGCCATGATTGAGTCACACTTGAATTCCAATTTGGTCCTAGGAGTGATGCAATTACATGAGCAAAATCTTTTCCACCCATTTCCGATTATAGTTGTGTTGATATTTGTTTCTGGGTCATTTATGAAAAACAATTTACATATTGTAATTGTGTTAGCGGTACCGCATAGTCTTAGATATTCGTGGTTTTTAGTTCGTAGAAAGTTACCAAGATCAGTTGGTAAAACCTGCAAAATGAAAAAAAGGAAATAAAATAGTAAATCATTTGTAAAAATGATAGAAACTTAAATGATAATAAATAATTTGAGATAATTGAACTCGAATATTATGATACTTACAAATTTTGGACCAATTGGTGAATTTTTGGAAATTGTGACTTGGAATATTAGGTCTCTGGTAATGCAAGTGGATAACCGATGATAAGATGGATATTCATTTGTTGTTGCAGAACCCTCGAATATCTTGGTTTGAAAAACACTATTTCCAAGATATGTGAAAGATATAAGTGGTTTCATTTTTATATTATAGTAATCTCTGAATTCGTCCCAACCAAAAGTAAGCATTGGTGTCGTCATGATTTTGTTAAACGTTACTCGATGACTATTACCAATACCATCTTGTAGCGTCCAATGTTCTTCTAATTCATCGAAATGTTCTGCAACAAAAATTGGATCTAATTCGCAAATTATCTGGAAAATAAAATAGAGAATGTTAATTGTTTAGTGAACTAAAGAGAATAAGTAAAAAGATGATAAAAGAAATTAATGAGTTATGTCATTAATACTTCCGTGCACACAGCTAAGAAGGATGGTCTATTGGATTCAATTGCCATTAATGGAGCTTTGCTGGTTTCTCCTCTTCTTTGATTTGGTGGTAGCTCACTGATGGAGGAGAGCTTGACTCCATTAGTGATGTATTTAAGAAGAAATGTTTTTAAAAAGAAAGTTTCGTTAAAAATTTAAAATATTGTAGTTGTTAGTAAGTATTATTGAGTTGCGGTGTGTAGAAGGAAGGAGAAGAAACTATTATTCTACAGAAGCTTTTTTTTTTCTCAATTGAAGTGGAGGAAGTATGTAGGATTATATATAAGGTAAGTTTTATAGGATGTCGATGATGTAATTTGCACATATTTTTTGGAATATAAAAGGTTTGATTGAGACATTAGTGACATAAAGACTGAACATGTTTCTTGCATGTTGTACATTCACACATAAACTTTATTTAAATAATAATATAATTATATTACAGACATTATATAATAGAGATTGAATAGAGCAGGATGCATAATTAATATTACAAACACAAGACAGTTGTAGTATGCAGAATTAAGTATAATCTGCCTGCCCTCATCAGCAGATTATTTCTTTTTCTCCTCCTTAATATAATTTTGTCCTTGTAATCTTTAAACTGATCACATAGATGTTAACTACTATCGACAATAAAAAGTTTCACACCCAATTTATCTGCAGGTTCCCTAGCTTCAGGGCTGACTTTGACTGGCATCAAACGCCAATATACTACAGGACCTATGCTAATAGCACTCACATGAATATTCACTTCTGGAGATTTGAAAAACTCCAATAGAGCTTCTCACAATGAACCAAGGGTAGATGCAATGCAAGGGCACAAACACCCTCACCACTCCTGTAAACCGAGCTCAAGAATATAATAGCATGTTCAAGTCCCTGAAATAACAGAAACTCTTATCAAATATTTGATTATCTACACATTTATAAACATAATTGGATAAAATGTGATGTTTATACAAATTTAAATTGATCCATGAAGTTATCCCGACACCATATGAGACTTGTTTTACCTCTATTCTAGATCTCTATCTTGCAAGTGTCGGGACTTCCAAAAAAAAAATCTTCATCAACTCTGAATTTTAATTTGACAGTATTTTACGTAGCCAACCTATGTAGAAGATAGTTGGAACACTGAACCAAATGCCAAGAAGTGAAACATAATATAAGTTAAGACAGTTACAACGTTGTTGTCATTATAGAATCACATTTAAACTCTAAAATATTATTAGATCAATTAAATTTGTAAGAAAAATCTTTTGCAGACACGTCCGATCTTGACGATACAAGTTCCTCGTGTTTAGGTTAGTACATTTGTTTTCCGTCTAATTTTTTCGTATTTGGATAAGTGATAGACTTGTTTCCCATAGATTTCTTACAATATCAAAGCTACATCATATCAAACTTAGCTTATAGTAATAGGCTACCAAATTTAAAGCAAAACAAAATTAAAATTGTCTTTGTAGAGCATTGACAATGTGAGTGAGTTAGAAAATATAATAAAAAAGTTATGATTTGTCAAGGATATGTGGAAAAGCTAAAAGAAGAAAAAAAAGGCGAGATAGAGAGAGATTACTCACCAAAAAAATGCACTCAATGCTGAAGAATGACATAATCATATAAAAGCAGATCCTCGCCTCCTAGAATGAATTCATCACTACATTTACAAAATTATACATAACCAATAATTGAATAAAAGAATGAAAAATTAAAAGATATTTCCCCTACTCATTTGCTGCCCTGATGATTAATATAAGACCTTCTTACCTAATCTATTTGGTTCCATCAAAGAATTTAAGTTTTAAAAGTATTGTAAAGAACTAATTCTACATAGCTTAAATAGATATGACACAACTATAGCAAAAATGATTGATATCAGCCGCCATTTCCCCCACTCACTTGTTGCACTGTGATTAATATAAGACCTTCTTGTACATACTCTAATTATACATGGCTTAAATAGATATGTCATAGTTATAGCAGAAAATATGGGATATCAGTCGCCAGTTACCAAAACCGAGAACATAAAAACTATCACCGCAATCTGCCATAGCGCCATAGTGACAGATATTCCATAACAATGCTAAGAAAAAGCATTAGAAACAAATTAATTTTTTCCAGAATCTCACCTTACAATATGTCTGGATAGTTGATCAGAAGTTGTTCACCTTATAAATTGTGCAATCTCACATTTCCTTCTCATGTGACTTCTTTTTTTATTAATAAATTGTGCACCTTCTCTTGATTAACCAACCTTTTAGCATCTTCAAAAGCCTATAGAACAAAAATGGAATCACATTTCTCTTCCATCAAAAGTGCTACAACAATAACTAATTATACCTTAACCACTAAACACCACTAACCTTTGGTTCAGATTGTTTAGACACTTTATAAAGTTCAACACCACTAACTTGATCAGTACCATCATCATTCCCTTTGTACCTATACCAACTAAAAGACAATACGAAGTAACCCAAATTAACAACTTAAACTTGCCATATCAAGTTGCATAAATTAATCTCAAATTGTAATCTGCAGCTATAAACTTAAAAATCAGGAGGGAGATCCGCAAGCTTGTTGCTGATAGCAGGCACCTTAATGGATTTATTCACTCTATGCTTCCTGTCAAGAACACGTCAGGTTATAAATATCATATTATTACGGTTTCTTAAACTTTTAAAGTAACAGAAAATAACTATTAATGTAGCAACCATAAGAATTACCTCTTCAAATGTCTCCTTCTCATTTTGCACATGATTTGAGGTTCCACTCCCCTCCCTCAAATTTTGAAAAAGGAATACCTACCAAAAAAAGATAACTATAGAAACCATAGTCACAAACCAAGAAATGAAATCCACCAAATCAAAGGACATAATTGAATTCACACAAGGGAGACATAGAAAGGTAATAGCAAAGAAAGACTTTCTTTATTGGTCATGTGTTGGACATAATACTGGGAATTTTTTTTTTTAAGGCGGCCAATTGGTTAAATTTCTGGAAAATATTAGACATTTAAGAACCTCAATTCTGCTATCAATTGCTAATTCTTCAAAAACCATATAGATGACAAATATGTTTTCACAGAATGTAGAACCCTATAAACTTTGCTACTTGCATAATCATAAGCTTTATAGAAAATGTAGAGCATGAACTTCGGCAACAGACCGGAGTTCCCGTTCAAAGTTTCATATCCTACCCTCAAGTTTTTATTTTTTATTTTTACAATTGAATAAAAACTCATTTGTGTAAAATAAATCACAATTTCAACTTAATGAATTTAGTGGTACACATCATATTCATTGCTTTAGGTCTCTAAAACTGCAACATAGTAGCTTAAAAAATCTTAATATACATCATGCTAGGATTAACAAATGAAGATATTTGACAGATAAAAATGCAACAAATGATGCTTGTTAAGTGATACCAAACTTCAAAACAACTTATATTCATAGTTGTTCCTTAGCAACTTAAAAATACCTATTGTTAAGTGATACCAAACTTTAGCACATCAAAACAACTTATATTCATGGTTCAGCACAAATTCCTACTTCTGCCCCCAACTTCAAAATCGTCTACAGACTTCAAATCTGGACCAAAATCAATGAAACTGGTACAAAAACGTCCAGAATTTCGTTAGCTAACCATAGCATCAAAAATCACTTGATTCCAAGTTACAGGGAGTGAGTTCTTACCGTTTTAGTGGAGCCCTGTCCCAAATACGGGTTTCACCAAACTTCTTCCAAAAACAGCTTATTCCTAGCTTGTATCCCAATCAGCAGCCTAATTACAAATTTATCCACTTCTGCCCTTGCCCTAATCCTCCATAATCACTTTCTGTCAGCTTCTAAAACAGCTCAATTATGATTTAAGCAATTCTGTCAACTCCCAAAATAGTTTATCAGTTCACCAACTACTCATATGGTAACTTAAATATAGCATTGGTAATATAAAGAACACATAACCATACCTGCAACAACTTGTATTCCAACTTAAGCTTCTGCAAAACAACTTAATGGACAACTTATTGCTTCTAAAGACTTCAATTTTAACCCAAACACTAAAACATCAATTCAAACATACCCCACAACAACTTAATTGCTACTTTCTAAACAATCTGATGGCAATAGTTCAAAACTATACAAATTGAGAAATTTTATTTCACATATTGAGACATTGCCTCAAACACTTGGTGAGCGCCACTCCCAACCCATTTATTTTTTACATCAATTCACTTTTTACATCAAACAAAAGTCATAACTGATAACTTATAAAGCAAAAATCTGAAATAAATAATTTGTTTAAATAAAATCACATCATTGAGAACAGAACATTTACCAGCTTTGAACAATGCATTCCCTTCTTCCTTCTTCTTTCCATCTGCATCAATCTTCTCTTGCGTATTAAGATCCCATGATTACACTTTCACTAATGAATATCATCTCTAGCCCTCTTCATACCTACACAATCAAAATCAATTAACAATTCATTTGATCAATTATATCAACAACAACATTAACAACATAATTAATAAAAAAAAAGTGAGAATTCAAAAATGTTGTTTGAAATTTTTAAATTCTAAAACAGAATTTCATCATTTTAACATTTGAATAATTAAGGATTAAAAATAAAAACTCATGAAATTTACCATAAAGTAGCTTCACTTTTCGTTCAAACACAATCACAACACCTCCTGATAAAAACCAAAAATTGATATTATCTCTATCAATGAGAGAGATAAAGCTTATAAAAAAGCACTTTACTTAATTATTTCCTTTCAAATCA
The DNA here is from genome assembly GCF_051527215.1 of Medicago sativa. Lineage (NCBI taxonomy): Eukaryota > Viridiplantae > Streptophyta > Magnoliopsida > Fabales > Fabaceae > Medicago > Medicago sativa. Next base: position 13,025,818 of record NC_140754.1, read on the forward strand.
TACACAACTTCAAAACTGAACCTCCAACACCAAAATCAAATCTTCAAGTTCAACCCTGCAGTATTTGAAGCAAACAGGAATCACCAAAAGTTGTTCTTTGTGAGAAAAATATTGCATGTGAGAAAAATCATTTGAAGCAAATCAGAATCACCCAAAAACAGACAAAAACCTCAAAATCAAACCCTTAAAATAATAAGAATAACTTTCTCAAAACATGCAACCAGAATCAATGTTGAATAAAAAATGAAATCAAGAAAAAACAAACCCTCTAACATTCAATTGAATAACCAATCGCACAAAAAAAAGGAGGAAAACGCAGAAAAGTAAACAGAAAACACAGAAACCTTAAACCCTAAACATGCATGTTGTTAGATTGATGAAAAGATGAAAAACCCACCTTTGATGATGCTGAAGCAGCTCTGCGTTTTTCTACGATCCAGAACCGTGACCTTCTCCCCTCTTCTCTGGTTCCCTCTTCTTTCTCTCGTTCCCTTTGCTCTCTTCTCTCTATTACTGTAGCATTCATACCACTCCATATATATAGGGGAAAGACATCATTTACTAATTTACCAAACTGCCCCCACAGGGGTAAAATTGGAAAAAAAACGGACAAAGATTTTTCTATATAGTTTAGTTTAGTAGAAAACTCATTATGGTGTAAACAAAAAAAATTATGGTTTAGAAAAAACTGTAAAAAAAAAAAAAGCATTATAATACTATCTAATATGTAAATAAAACTAAAAAAAAACATCTTAAGGTAATTATCGGAGGTGCAAAAATGAAATTTTAAATTGAACATCGGATAGTGTTGTATATCAGGAGTGTTATTGAGGTCAGTTTCATAATTTCAAACGGCTTAAAAAGAAATCTTAAGTCACACACACACACACACACACACACACACACACACACACACACACACATATATATATATATATATATATATATACATATGTATATGTATATGTATATACATATGTATATGCATATGTATATGGATATACATATGCATATGTATATGCATATACATATGCATATGTATATGCATATACATATGCATATGTATATGTATACATATACATATATATAAGCTAACCCTGATCCCAACTTGATCCCAAACCTGAAGCTAAACCCTCAAATCATCAATCGGATATCACAAAGGTTGAAGTTCCTAAGTTGGAGGTGTTGAACTTGTCATATACAAAGGTTGATGATGAAACACTTTTTGTCATCTCAAAGAATTGTCCTGGGCTTTTGGAACTATTACTGAAACGTTGTCAAGATATCACACCAGAAGGAGTAAAACATGTGGTTGAAAACTGCACACAATTGAAAAAAATGTATTTTAGGGGTTGTCATTTAAGTGACAAAATTAGGGAACTCTTCTCGCATCGGGGATGCCTTCTTCGCACGCATCTTTGAGATGACTTTTGAACTTTGTAAGTTGCTTTTGTTTTTAGATTTAATTGTCAGAGAAATTACTTTTTACAAATGTCTACTCACAAATGTGCGTTTATTCATGCATGATAAGTGAATGGTTGCGAGTTGTTGTACATTGAAACAACTCCCACACAAACTCAACGCCCTTCAAATTAACCTTCAACATTGTTCAGTTGTTAAGTGAATAGCTGCGAGTCAAATCCTTTCAGTGATCGGTTGCTAGACAACCATCATCTTTTGTAGTGTATGCATCTCATGTCTTTTCACTAGCAATTTTGGTTCAATTTGTCATCATTGTATCATTTGTTATTTGTAGTTGTTGTTGGAATTGGTATCTTATGTTTGATTTATTCCGCTTGTTTATGTTTGATCGCATCAGTGTAGCAATATTATCTCGCTTGTCACAAAACTGTCAAAAATGTTTTAGACCTAAAAGAGCTTTTCTCTTTATTGGTTCTGTAACTTCTATTTGGTGTTGTAGTCTAGTGATAGTTGGAAGATAGTTTATTTCTTAGCTAAATTACTTAATTGCTATGTAATGACTTAATGACTTTCACCTCAACCACACAGGAGAATCGGGAGTATGATATTTGAGAAAATCTGTGGTTAAATTTGTGGACTTGTGATTACCAAGGAAAAGCAAAATAAGTAGAATGCCAATAATTTTCAAATGCGATTTTCATTATGATAGTTTTTCTATTTTTGTTACTTTACAAAGGTTTTGGTGACATTATAGATGTTGCAATATTACGTAAATAACAGAAAGAGTATTATATTGTCATCGTGTACTTTTTTGAATTTGTTTATCTGGATTCTTTCATCTAAGTAACTAAATAATGTATTACTTTTACAGTAGTTGGATGCTACTCTCTACTTCATTGTTGCAGTAGACAAATAATTGGTCAACTGCTTTCCTGCTGCATATGATTTGTTTGGGACTTATGTTTCCGTGTATTTCCTTTGAGACAGCCTGAGTATGTATGTATTGTATTAGCACGAAATGTATGATATTGTGTTACTGTGTTGTATACTACCTAGGAACCATAGTTGTGTTGTTATTTCGTGATATCCTACACTATTGGTTATGCACGTACACTTTTGTGCGCCATAGAATAGCTATAGTGTTTGCGACTGTTCTACGAGCAAATTTGACTTAATTATATCTGTTGGCTTAATTAAAGGCAGGCACAACAACTAATTACACATGTATGACATAAATGCCTTACTTATATGAGTTAGGATCCTCTCCATTTCCCAAAAGAAATTGAGGTGTCTATTACTATAGTTTTGAAATAATAAAAGGGGGTTAATGCACGTACACATTTTTAGAATTTGTGACATAAACTGAATTTTTAATTTTTAATATTTGCATATAGTGGCAATCCTTGTTATTTGCCTCATTTCCCTTGCAGTCAGTTTAGTATTTGCCAGGATAAGCTTCAAAGCCATATCAGAGAAGTATCACTTATTACTTGAAAAGATGATCCAAAGCAAAACTTAACCAAACTGAATTTACCGTATGCATTCATATAGGTGTGACATATTCTCAGTATACCTGTAGATAGGTAACTCATTAGTAAACAAAAAAAGGCATTCTGATATGCTGCATGTTTTTTAGTGAGCTGCTCTCTAGTTTTACTTGTGTTGATGTCTGCCTAGTAATTGATCAGTTTTTTGGGTGGGGTTTACTGCATTGCCGCGGCTGTTATAGAGCACATTTGACAGCAGCAGCTTCAGTTGATGCAAATTAGCTGATGTAGTTTCAATTTAGTGAGTGTTGGTGTCAGTTGGTCTTTTCTGCACTGTCTGATTCTGTCTTGGTGTGGTGATGTATTTTCAATTTATGGGACTGCTGATTGGTAGAAAGGTTATAGTAATGCCTCATCAAATATTGGCAAATGAACAGGCCGTTGCTCCACTTTTTGTTGTGGTACCACTACCATACAGAATTTGTTTCGCATATGGAATGATTTTTTAAGTTTGCTCTTTGAGATCCTAATTAATATATGTATGAAAATTTCTTTTTGGAATCCAGATGGGTTTTTGTCCTAATAACACATTTAATTTAGCTATATATGAATAGGAGCGGAAGGCATTATGTTTCCATCATTGAAGTTCTGGTATCTGGATGTTGGGTCTTTATTTTTGGACTTGTGATTGTTGTTGAAATATGATGCACATTTCTAGAATACATTAGAGAAAACTAGAATAACATAAAGTTGCTACATGTTTCTAGATTGTTCTATTAATGTCTAGGTTAAGTTAATGCCTAGAAACATCCATAATATTCTAATGTAGAAAAGGCAAACAAAGGCCTAGATTATTCTAGTTCTAGAAACATCTACAAGCACTTATAAATAGACTTATATGGGTGCAATTGTATTCAAGCCTTTAAAGCCTTTAAGCCTTTGAGATGCAATGTCAATAATATTGAAGGCTTCACCATATCACTAATGTGTCTCCTCCTACAATATGCTCATCACTAATGTGTGTCCCTACCACTAGCTTCCTCACGCTCTATATTTTCCAACAGTGGTATCAGAGCTGCGTTCAGTCATTAACAGGGCGTAGCAAAATATGACCTCGTGTCACCAACTATATGTTCTTCTATAACATGAATTCTTCAAAAGTAGAAATTCTCAGTCTACGACTCAAACACAAAAGGAGTACATGTAGCCACAAGGCTCTACTCTGTTTGAGTTCAAACAAAAAAAAAACTAAGAAGGCTATAGAGGAGTTCAGGTAGCCTAACAGCCCGATCCTCTAAAGTTCAAGTTCGACTAATGTCGAAGACCTATGGCGAATAAGACACTCAAGTTCAAATAGAGCACAAGTCCAGGCAATAAATATAAATGGAGACCTGTGACCTCTGATGCTTAACTTGAGTACAAGCATAGGTAACTACTAGAGCAAGAATGAGTCCCTGTCAAGAATCTACTACATGAGTGACAAGGAGACTCACAAGCAACTATGAACAAGAAATTCTCCCTGTCAGAAATCTTCAACAATGTCGACAAGGAGATTCACATGCAACTAAGGAGGAAGAATGGTCCATGCAGAAGTCTTCATCAAGACCAATAACAAATATCATGGCTGGAACAAATTTTCTATCATGTCAAATTGATCAACTATGAAGAGTATCAATGCAGGAGGAGATGATAGCACAAATCTATGTTTGAGCAACTACGTACTACATTGGAAGTTTTCGAAATATACATCAAGGAGGAGTGTTGAAATATGATGCACATTTCTAGATATTTCTAGAATACATTAGAGAAAACTAGAATAACATAAAGTTGCTACATGTTTCTAGATTGTTCTATTAATGTCTAGGTTAAGTTAATGCCTAGAAACATCCATAATATTCTAATGTAGAAAAGGCAAACAAAGGCCTAGATTATTCTAGTTCTAGAAACATCTACAAGCACCTATAAATAGACTTATATGGGTGCAATTGTATTCAAGCCTTTAAGCCTTTGAGATGCAATGTCAATAATATTGAAGGCTTCACCATATCACTAATGTGTCTCCTCCTACAATATGCTCATCACTAATGTGTGTCCCTACCACTAGCTTCCTCACGCTCTATATTTTTCAACAATTGTTAATTGGGTGTGGGCTTCACAGCCAATTGAGTGACATTTGAAATACCGTTGATTCATTTTGTGTATGCTACAGGTTACCGGAGATCGAGGGAAGATTGCAGTTCAAAGAAATTTAAGCAAGTTTGGAATTAAAGAAAAAGTGTCTTGTTGGATTAGTGTGAAGTGTTCCATCTGATCTGTTTGAGTGACAGATTTCATTAACCTTGTTATCATTTATTCTGACTGATGTGGGTACTTATGTTTTAATTTGCTAATGAATTTGATGAAATGTATCGATCTTAGGTTAGGTCCGTAGGTTAAAATAGTTTCCATCTTTCAAGAGCTTTTTAAATGAGACAATTATTTGTTTATTTTACTTGAATAGAAGCCTTTATAGATTTGTAAGTGTTTATCTATCTATTGAAAAACTTACACTGCTTTCATTAAGGCAAATGAAATTGATGATACTTGTGTGTGTGTCTATATATATATATATATATATCCTATAGAACTACAATTGTTCACATTAGAGTAAAGCTTCATAATCGTGTATTATAGCTTGAAACTAAATTTCTTTAGTTTTCCAAAGATTATCTACACAGCCAGAGTTCTAGAGAAGCATGTGTTGATTGTAGAACCAAATAAAATCAAAATGATGAGTACATACATATTGTCGCAACCCATGAGAATGAAATATTGTTTATTATGACTTCAGACATAATAAAGAATATGTCAATTCTGACATGCTTAAATTGATATTTTGCAACGCAACCATACTTTCTAAAAAAAACACAACCAATCATTTAAAAACTAAAATTAACTGTCCTTCAACCAGTAATGAAATTTAATTCATATATATTGGACCTTCTTTTTATCATCGTCACTCCAATCGGCTTTTGGCTTTTCTAGTGCGATATCGTTGGCAACAACTTGTGGTTGAAACCACCCGTTGACGACGGCCTCCCACACGTCCATGTCAACCGATTGAATATGAACGCTCATGCATTCTTTTCAATAGTCGTAATTTTCTCGATCGAAAATAGGTGCTCTATTATACGCCCCCTTGGGCTCCTTATTTGTCATATGGATCAACTCTTCCTGTAGTTAGCCGTTAAAGAAGAGACCAAGCTCTATGATACCTCCTATTCTTCTATATGACCAATTAGATTGCGCGCTAGGGGGGGGGGGGGGGGTGAATAGCGGTTTTAAAAGTTTTACGACCCCGTCCCGTTTGGAGAATGACCCTTATGGCATGGCTTAGTCAGTTATTCTCGCAGTTCAGATAAGATTCGGACCGCCAATTCTCTGAAAGCATGGTTCTTGCCTTCCTCTTTCCTCCCTCCTTGGAGCTCGTCCATTCGTTAGGTGATCCCTTGCTCTCACGTTCGAGTGTTTGCTCGTCGTTTAGGCCGGTGAGTGAGATTTCTGCTCATTGCAGTCACCTCCAGGGTTCTTCGCACCTGGATAGTACCAGGACCCTTGTGTCCCGACCCTTGATCAGATAAATCCTCCAGCACTTAAACCAAAAACTAAAAATGAGCCTTGCGACGAGACGCGAACATCCCCCATGCTGCAGTTCCCTCCGGTCCGTTCCCGGGTTGGGTTAGGGGAACATCCGAGCGATTGCCTTCGGGGATCCAAACGCGCTCACAAGGCGCACAATAAGAATAAGACCAATTGAGACTTCATAAGAGACCATTTGAGCTGCAGATCGTAATGCTCCTAGAAAGGCATATTTCGAATATAGAGGAGTGAAAGTTCCCAACAACGAGTTGATCATACCCTTCTTAGAACCGTACGAGCACGTCCTATGTAACCCCCCATCGCGCTTACGGCTCTATACCCCAACCCAACTAGCTCTGGCCCCCGGTCCTTCCTTTCTATTCCTCGGTAAGGGGACCGTGGGAGCATGGGGGGGGGGGGGGGGGGGGGGGCGATATCCGCTTTTGACTGATAGAAAGCATCTCTCTTTTGTCCCTCCTGACCGAACCCGAAAAGAAGAACTTTATGCCACTTTGTACACTTTAGTGTAGGCACCTTCTTTAAACGTGCCAAGCTTTCAAATACGATTTGAAATGTTTTGACTAATTGGAAACAAGCTTGAACAATCACAACAATTACAAAAAGTTAAAGCTATGTGCCAATGAGATTTACAATAGAGTTGAGAAGTACACAATGTAAATCCTATTACAATCAAATATTAATAGTTCTTGACGATTTGCAAAACTAGACAATTTCAAATCCAAACCTATAATGAAATATAACAAGCTATCAATCAAAAACACAATGTATATGCAATTGATGAATTATATAGGAATTGAAACTAGTTGATCCAAGCACAATTGTTAAACTTAACTCATTGAATTAGATAAATTTTTATCAAAATTACTTAGATCAATTATCAATTTTATACACTATCACGTTATCAATTAACATATACAATTAACGAAAATTAAAGAGGATAAGGAAAAGAGAACGACACCGATATTGTGTTTTATGGAACACAGTGTTGGGTCATTATGAACAACCATGAAAATAAAGTAAGTGTGCGGGGATGGGGATGTTGAGTTTGATGTTTGGCAAGACTAGATGGGATAAGATTAGAAATGACAACATTGTAGAGATAATTGGGGTAGCACCTATAGTATAAATATTGTGGAAAATGAGTTTAGGTGTTTTGGATATGTAGAGAGAAAACCTATGGATTCTTTAGTAAGAAGAGTAGATAATATAGAGGATAGTTATGTTACAAGAGGTATAAGAAGACCTAGAAAAACTATAAGAGAAATTATTAGGAAAGATTTATAGATTAATGAGTTGGATCAAAATATTGTATATGATAAAATAATATGGTGTATTTCGGTCGATGTAGTAGACCCCACTTAGTGGAATAATATTTGGTTATCGTTGTTGATGTTGTTGTCGTCCTTTTCATCGTTTGGAAGCATTAACTCATGCTCAACAACAAATCAACAACTAATATTTCATTTTTCTTCAAAAAAAAAAAAAAAACTAATATTTCATTTAACGATCAACTGTCCCATTTATTTATCAATGAGAAAATCAACTTTCCATGCATCACACGGGTCCAAATACTAGTATTATCAAAAAGATGATTTTTTTTTCTTAAAAAAGTTATAACAAACGATCTCATAGAGCTCGTTTGTTACGGATTAAAATAAAAGTGATTTTGACATTCAATATTTGAGAGATTATTTCTATTTTGTGTTTGTTTATTGAAATAAGAATCATTTTATTTGAAAAAATAATTTAGTTTGTGCTGTTTTTGGATTTCCAAACTGTTGTATTTGGATTTCCTAATTCTATTATCTACCGAAGTTGTTACTAGGTTGAGTCACGACCAGGTCGCTCTCTTTAAGACGTTTCGTGGCACTGCCCAAAATTGTGCAAGACAGACTATCAACCACGCCGCCTCCAGGATAAAACAAGCCCAGCTACAACTGTGCGATTAAATAGTGCACTGTAGAAAACCGTTCGAGAATTACACATTCAATATGGTACTAAGACCACTCTTTTAATACTGAAACCACTTTAATATGGTATTATTACCATTCTATTATGGTGCTAAGACCACTCAAATATGGTGTTTCCACCTTTCTAACCTTTAAGTTCTTCAAACTATCAAAATGGTACTACGACCACTCAAATATGGTGTTACCACCATTTCTCCTCAAATAGAAAAAATATTGTTATAATATTTATATAGAGTTAAGATCATTCTTGATTCCAACGGGACATTGTTATTCCAAATAGGGACTATGATCTTAAAAGTACTCTTTATTCCGAAGGGACGTATATTACCGAAGGGACTATGTTTTTAAGACCATTCTTAGTTCCGAAGGGACATTATACCGAAAAGGGACTATGGTCTTAAGAACACTCTTAATTCCGAAGGGACAGAAAAAAAGGAGATGAAGAAAAGAAGGACTCGTCAACACAAGTCAAGAAAGGGAGAAGAGAGAAAGAGTTCTCGACAACTCAATGAAACTCTTTGGTGTGTAAAATGCACTATGTGAGTTCCCCATTTATAGGGAAAATTCACAACTAATAAGTGAGAAACTTTGGGAACAAGTAATATGAGAAACTTTGGGAATAAGTAATATATTACTTTGTGATTAAGTAATTCACATATTAGTTCTAATACAAAAATATCTCAATTGAGTACCAAAATATATGTACAAAAATATATTTCAGATCAAGTACTAAAATATATTAGATTGCCTACCAAAATATTTCAGGTTGTATTCCAAAATATTCTAGATTGCGTTCCAAAATATTTTAGCGAAACTTGGGGACTAAGAAAACACTTTCTAATAATGATTAAATTAATTATTTAATTTATCATTTCCAAATAATAAAATATATATCAATATATATATATATATATATATATATATATATATATATATATATTTTTTTTCTATAGTGTTTACTTCGTTCACATAATTATGTACCCCCATTAATTAGAGGTACACCCCCAAATAATAATGATTAAATTAATTATTTAATTTATCATTTCCAAATAATAAAATATATATCAATATATATATATATATATATATATATATTTTCTATAGTGTTTACTTCGTTCACATAATTATGTACCCCCATTAATTAGAGGTACACCCCCACTATATAAACACTACTAATGTGTGTTTTCCATCCGATGTGGGACTTCCACTTTTTTCAATTCACACAACACTAGTTCTACCCAACATGGGAATTTGTGTTTAGTATTTTTGCTCAATTTCCACACATGTTCCAACAGTTTGTTACAAATTATTTCAATCTTTTGACACTAAGTTTTTTTTTTTTTTTTGGTACATGGCACTAATTTTCTTTCTCCTCTTAAAGGGATTTTTTTTTAATTTATTTTTTTACAAAAATTATGGAGTCACATTTCTTTGTACTGAAAAATATGGAGTGATTATTTTTTTGAAGGAGTTGTTATTGTTGTGTGGAAAAAGACACAATAAGATAAAAAAAAAATTGGACACAAACAAAGCCCATTAATATTGTCTAATTCAAATATATTAATGGAACGAACAATTGTCGTTGGTTAATTTACAAACTACTCCTAGTTCTTTTACCGAAACCCTAAAACACAATAAACGGGAGGCACCGTATGATTTCTCTCTTCTATTTCCTTTCCCACCGGCGTCATAGGTGCTCATGAAATTCCCTGCCAATGAAAAGGAAAAGAAAATCTTCAACGGAAAAATTACCACCAGTGAAACACTTCCGAAATCCATTGAAAAGGAAGAAGAGAACTTCTTTCAAATCTTCACAACAGTTGGTTCAGGAAGAAACAAGTTCATATTTACCTGATGATTGCTGGGAAATTGTCTTCAGATTCCTCATCATCAACGACAACAACCGCCATTACTGTTTAAATTCTCTATCCCTCGTCTCCAAACAGTTCCTCTCCGTCACCAACAATCTTCTATTCTCGCTTACTATCTCCTATCAAACACGCCCTTTCCTTGATCGCCTTTTTCAAAGGTTCACAAACCTCAATTCACTCTTTGTTATCCAAGTTTCGACGTGTACAACATTTGGATCTTGGAGGCAATTATTTTCTGAATGATAAACATGTTGCGAAGTTGTCTTTGTTTCTTGTTGATTTGGTGTCTATAAACCTTAGTCTATGTCGAGCCCTCACAGAAGTATCCTTGTTTTTACTAGTTAGAAATTGTCCTTCACTTAGTGAGATCAAAATGGAATATACAAGCACTGGGGAAGAGACGTCAGAGAATAATGATTCTTTGACAGATATTGGTGTATACCCTCAATTAAAGTCTCTTTATTTGGGTCATAGAGAATGGATAAGTTTCGAAAAAATCATAATGTTTGGTTCTTCTTTCCCCAATTTAGAGCTGCTTGATTTGACTTGTTCTGATTCTTTAATATCTGGAGGTATTTGGCAAGTTGTAAGGAGGTTTTATATGATTACACATTTGTGCTTAGAGGATAGTTCAAATGTGGACATATCTGAAATGAACTTTGTACTTCCCAAGCTAGAGGTGTTGGACTTGTCAGAAACAGATGTTCATGATGAAACACTCTATGCGATCTCAAAGAGTTGTCCTGGGCTTTTGGAACTATCACTGAAATATTGTGATTGGGTCACAAAGAAAGGAGTGAAAGATGTTGTAGAGAACTGCAAACAACTGAGAGAGATTGTATTGGAATATAATCATATAAGTGATGAAATTAGGGAACTCGCCATGGATGCCCACTTTAAAAGTGTTCTGAACTTTGTATGAACAGTGTAAGTTGTCCATGTTTTAATATATAATTCTCTAAGAAATTATTATTTAAAATTGTCAACTTATTATTCATAACTGAAGTATCTTGGGGTGGGAGTAGAATTCTATATTCTATTCAAATAAATGTGAAACAAAAGAAACAGTCAATTAGATAAATTATCCCTGTTGATTCATTTTGTGTATGTCACAGGTTACCGGAGATCAAGGGAAGATGTTTGTTTTTCGAGAAATTTAAGCAAGTTTGTGTTGAAATATGATGCACATTTCTAGAATTCTCTAGAATACATTAGAGAAAACTAGAATAAGCTTAAAGTTATTATATGTCTCTAGATTGTTCCATTAATGTCTATGTTGAGTTGTAGCCTAGAAACATCCATAATATTCTAATGTAGAAAAGGCAAACAAAGGCCTAGATTATTCTAGTTCTAGAAACATCTATAAGCACCTATAAATAGACTTATATGGGTGCAATTGTATTCAAGCCTTTAAACCTTTGAGATGCAATGTCAATAATATTGAAGGCTTCACAATATCACTAATGTGTCTCCTCCTACAATATGCTCATCACTAATGTGTGTCCGTACCACTAGCTCCCTCACGCTCTATATTTTCCAACAGTGGTATATCAGAGCTGCGTTCGGTCATTAACAGGGCGTAGCAAAATATGACCTCGTGTCACCAACTATATGTTCTTCTATAACATGAATTCTACAAAAGTAGAAATTCTCAGTCTATGACTCAAACACAAAAGGAGTACATGTAGCCACAAGGCTCTACTCTGTTTGAGTTCAAACAAAAAAACTAAGAAGGCTATAGAGGAGTTCAGGTAGCCTAATAGCCCGATCCTCTAAAGTTCAAGTCCGACTCATGTCGAAGACCTATGGCGAATAAGACACTCAAGTTCGAATAGAGCACAAGTCCAGGCAATAAATATAAATGGAGACCTGTGACCTCTGATGCTTAACTTGAGTACAAGCATAGGTAACTACTAGAGCAAGAATGAGTCCCTGTCAAGAATCTACTACATGAGTGACAAGGAGACTCACAAGCAACTATGGACAAGAAATTCTCCCTGTCAGAAATCTCAACAATGTCGACAAGGAGATTCACATGCAACTAAGGAGGAAGAATGGTCCATGCAGAAGTCTTCAACAAGACCGGCAAGGAGACCAATAACAAATATTATGGCAAGAGGTGGCACAAATTTTTCTATCATGTCAAATTGATCAACTATGAAGAGTATCAATGCAGGAGGAGATGATAGCACACATCTATGTTTGAGCAACTACGTACTACATTTGAAGTTTTTGAAATATGCATCAAGGAGGAGTGTTGAAATATGATGCACATTTCTAGATATTTCTAGAATACATTAGAGAAAACTAGAATAAGCTTAAAGTTATTATATGTTTCTAGATTGTTCCATTAATGTCTAGGTTGAGTTGTAGCCTAGAAACATCCATAATATTCTAATGTAGAAAAGGCAAACAAAGGCCTAGATTATTCTAGTTCTAGAAACATCTATAAGCATCTATAAATAGACTTATATGGGTGCAATTGTATTCAAGCCTTTAAACCTTTGAGATGCAATGTCAATAATATTGAAGGCTTCACAATATCACTAATGTGTCTCCTCCTACAATATGCTCATCACTAATGTGTGTCCCTACGACTAGCTCCCTCACGCTCTATATTTTCCAACAGTTTGGAACTAAAGAAATAGCTAAAACTAGAAGATTTCAAAGCTCAATTGAGCACAGAAAAAATTATTTATTTTGTTCACTTTCTCATTCATTGTCTTGTACTAATTGTTGGAGCAAAAAGTCCGTTTTCCAATTGAACCGTTTATTGGCAAATTTTATTAACATCATTGTTATTGTTTATTCTGATTGCTGAGGTTACCTATGTTTTATTTGGTAAATGAATTTGATGAAACGAATCAACCTTAGGTTAGGTCAAAGATAAAATAGATTCTAGCTTATGACAGCTTCTCAATGAGAGAATTATTTGTTTATTTTTCTTTAAAATAAGCATTTAGAAGTTTATAGGAGTTCATCACATCGATTACCTGGACAAAATTTCAGGTGTGCGTAATTTAATCTTTAAATTTTATTGTTTGGTAAAAGGAATAGGTAAACCAAAGAAGTAAAATGTTTCCGAAAAAAGTAAACATAGTTGGTTGAATGGACAGATAGTGGTGGTGATCGAAATCAGAGCATTAAGCTTGTTTCAGCAATCAGTTCCTTGCTAAGTGGAAAAGGAAAATCAATTAATTTCTAGCAACTAAAATGTTATAATTTACCAAATTGGGATAACAAAACTAAAATGTTATAATTTATATGCTGATAGTTGTTGTATTAATTAGTTGGTCACTCTGCACAAGATAGATACACTTACGCGTCTTTCAATTTTTATTGAAGGAATTGCATGACTTGGCTACCATTAGACACGACTGCAAACAGTGAAAGAGGAACTGCGGAACAAAAGTGCAAAATCGATGATCCTAGGACTAATTTTTGTTCCACCACAGATCCTAAACAAAATAGGAAAACCGATGATCCTAGGGCTAGTTTTTGTTCCACCACAGATCCTAAACACATTAAAAAGTTACATGTTAGGAATTATAACTACTTGGAATGTAGCTTTAGTTATTCCTCACACATTTGTAGAGAAATTGCATTGAAGGTTGAAGAAGAAATACTGAATTTTGGAAGCTTAATTCTCTATTTAGGATAAACCACATCTTGTTAGAAGTAAAAGGCAAAGTACTTCTATTTCTCAGTAACCTGTCCATCTAAGGTTATCTGAGCAATTTGAGGTTTCGCCATCTGATATTACCCCAAAATTGAAGGTTTTTTCAACCTACTGATGAATTATCTTATTTAATTAACTATATTGATACATTTTTTTTCTTTTAAGAATAACTATATTGATACATTATAACCCCTTTCTCTTTATTTCCCGCCACTTATACTTCAAAAAAGGTAAGACATTAACATTGGGATGTCTTGTAAAGTTTAAATTACTCACCTGTTTGGTAGAACACTAAACCAATGTGACTCACATTGGGATGTTAAAGACTAAAAATGATATGTTTTTGAGATACATACTCATATGATACCCGTACGAGACATGCCGGATAACTAAGAGAAGTATCCAGACCTAAACAGTTGTTTTTTGTTTGCTTCGACATACCTTGGGCATCCATCAATCACACAAGGACTTGTCTGTGGTAATCATAATCCTCAGCCACCCCAGTTTATTAAATGGTTAACTAATCCTCATACCTAACCTTGCCACATCAGCAGTGGCTCTAACTAACTCTGCCACATCAGCAGAAATAGCTAACTATAACAGTACTTGTGCTGATGGCAACAGTAGAATTTCTTCACAAATGCATTTTTCAGTTCAACTATTTTAACAAAATGCGGACTGTGGAGTCTTTCATAGTATGCAAGCTATTATTTTTTGTAACTAGCAGGTTGTCATGTGTACTAATAGATTTATCTTTTGTTTCCATAGTCGTTTAATTTTTTTTTTTTTTTTTTGCAACAAGTTGGTCATTTAATTTAAGTCATAAAATATTTCCACCATTATACCCTCTTTAAAAATTGTTACGTGGACTTTTAATGCTAAAGTCGGTCGGTTCAAAGTCACTTATCTCAAAACTATGATTCATATAGGTGTATTATCCAATATTGGTGTCAAACAAAATTGATCGATTGCTTAATTTATCAAACAGGAAAAATAGTTGTGGTTTGTATAACTACAGGAATATTGCAAATAAGATTCGGCAGTATTTCTACATTGAAAATACTGATAGTTATACAAAATCATGCAATTGACGGTATTGATAGTTCTACAATTGAATGTACTAACAGTTATACACAACCAAAGAATGAAATATTAACAGAATCAAGAAAGAGATGGAAAAATGTGGTCACCTGTCCTTCCTTCGAGCACCAATGATGTACTATCTCACGACACTGAATGCGATAAACCTTTTTATCAGGAATGTATGCAGCCATTTCCTCTTCGGTTCATCATATTCATATCCCTTTGACTTAAAATCATACTTAAATTTCTAAAATCATACTTAAATTTCCTCCACTTTATGCACATGTTATCCTTTTCTGTTTGCTTAGAAAATTCAAGAACAAATCAAAAAAATTTAAGTTAGAAGAGATGAGTTGAAGCTGAACTATTAAAAATTTATACTGGACCTGAATTAGCTCAAGCCTATCAGTAATGTATGACTCTTGCAAGTGTTTCCAACCAAGACAATTGATACAAGCACATTGATATCTCCTTACTTAGTAATGTATGACTCATGCAAGTGTTTGCATTCAATAGATTCATCTTTCCCAACCGATTGGACCCAAAGGATCTACATCAGCAAGTACAAAGTCTCCGTCTAGAATGTCCCAAACATCTCGCATATGTGTATAACCTCGAGTTCTCTTTCCTTTCCTTGAACTTTCACTTGTACTGCTGAAAGAGACTCAATGTGATTTCCCTCTTTTCTTTGGATCGTCCAAAATTTCATATAACATTCAACTTTCTACGATTACTCATTGCACTTTCTACAGAAAGCAAAGCCTCTATTCATTCCCAGTATAATGCAAAAAATTGATTGGTTTTGCAGCCTCTATTCACATCAATCCAATCACATATGAAAAGTAACACCATAGTACAAAAACTTTTAAAAACATAGTGTTTGATTTTAAAAGAGATTATTATCTAAGTGAATTACACCTAGAAATACACAAAACAGAGATTATATTAATAAAATTTTCAATTAAACAAGAACCATTGTCTTCCAACTTAAATTCAAATTACGAATGAAATTTTACAAACTTCTAAAATAGATAAAATACTTTTAAAACTATTTAATAAATATTTTTTTTACCTTAAAAAAGTTATAACAAACGGTTTCATAGAGCTCATTTATTACAGATTAAAATAAAAGTGACTTTGACATTCAATATTTGATAGATGATTTCTTAGAGATTTCAGGGCCGTTTGTTATAGCATTTTTTAAAATAGATTTTTGTAGCGTAATATCTTTTTGATATAATTTTTTTAATGAATTTTTTTTTTTTTTAGGAAAGCTTCAAATTAAAAATTCAGATTTTTGTAGCGTAATATCTTTTTGATATAATTTTTTAATAAAGAAATTTTTTAGGGAAGCTTCAAATTAAAAATTCGTTTGAATAGCTTATATTAAAATATCACTCTAAGTATTTTACGATTCTGTTAGTTTTTTTTTGGATACTAAAATTTTTCTCTAAAAATACCTATTTCAAATAGTTTTCATAAAAATAATTTTTCAAGATGTCGTTTTGAAATAATATGTGATTTTGAGTAAATTTTCAATTTTTTTTTAGAAATACGAGGAAAAATCCATTTTTTCAACATCTATAACAAACGGGCCCTTTATAAAAATAATTTTATTTTCAAAAACAATTTAGTTTTATACAAATTATGTCAATCTTTGGTGTTTTTTATTTTTTTGTACAGAAAAATATGAAGTTTTGTGTTTTTTATTTTGTTGTACTGAAAAATATGAAGCGGTGATTGTTGTGTTGAAAATGACACGAAAAGACAAAAGAAAAAAGGACAAATATATCGATATATAGTGAAAGGAAGATTGTCCATAAGCAAAGGCCATTGTCTAATAAACCCTAAAACACAATAAACCGACGCCGTTTGCTTTCTCATATCTTCTATTTCCTTTCCCACAAGCGTCCACTAGCGAAACTCTTCCGAAATCCATTGAAAAGGAAGAAGAAAACTTCTTTCAAATCTTCACAACAGTTTGTTATGGAAGAAACATGTTCATATTTACCTGATCATTGTTGGGAAATTGTCTTCAGATTCCTCATCATCAACGACAACAACCGTCATCACTATTTAAATTCTCTATCCTTAGTCTCCAAACAGTTCCTCCGCCTCACCAACGGTCTCCTATTCTCACTTACTGTCTACGATGAAACACGCCCTTTCGTTGTTCGCCTCTTCGAAAGGTTCACACACCTCAACTCCCTTGACCTCTCACACTACAACTGTGACCTCAACCAGCTTCTCCGTGCAATCTCTCGTTTCCCATTAAATATCACATCTCTTAATATCTCCAATAATCGGACCATTCCCGTTAATGGGTTACGAGCTTTCTCCAAACAGGTTACTACTTTGACCTCTCTCAATGCTTCCAACATTCAATCTCTTAAAAGCTCTCACCTGTTACTCATTGCCGATTGTTTCCCTTTGCTCAAACAACTCAACCTCGGTGAAAGTTTGAGCAACAATCACACAAATGCAATTCACTCTTTGTTATCCAAGTGTCGACATTTACAACATTTAGATCTTGATTGTAATTATTTTCTGAATGATCAACATGTTGCCAAGTTGACTTTGTTTCTTGCTGATTTGGTGTCTATAGACCTTAGTCTATGTCGCCACCTCACAGAAGTATCCTTGTTTTTACTAGTTAGAAATTGTCCTTCACTTAGTGAGATCAAAATGGAAAGCACAAGTATTGGGGAAGAGACTTCAGAGTATAATGATTCTTTGACAGATATTGGTGTATACCCTCAATTAAAGTCTCTCTATTTGGGTGAGAACTATTGGTTAAGTGACAAAAATCTCACAGTGTTTGCTTCTTCTTTCCCCAATTTGGAGTTGCTTGATTTGAGTTTTTGTAGTGATTGGACATCTGAAGGTATTTGTCACATTTTAAGGAGATGTTATAAGATTACACACTTGGACTTAACCGGATGTAATGCAGATGTGGACATATTTGAAATGAACTTTGTACTTCCCAAGCTACAGGTGTTGGACTTGTCAAGTACAGATGTTGAGGATGAAACACTCTATGCGATCTCAAAGAGATGTTCTCAGCTTTTGAAACTATCACTGATAGGTTGTGACTTGGTCACAGAGAAAGGAGTAAAAGATGTGGTTGAAAACTGCAAACAACTGAGAGAGATTGTATTGGAAGATTCTGACGTAAGTGATACTATTAGGGAACTGGCCATGGATGCCTTATTTGCTAGTGTTCTGAAATTTCTATGAACACTGTAAGTTTTCTTTGTATTAATATTTACTTCTCTAAGAAATAAATTTTTAAAATTGTCAACTTACAAAGGTACATTTACTAATCAGTCTGTTGTTTTTTATATTGAGTATTTGTAACCGAAGGATCTTGGGAAACAAAGATGTTTCCATGCTGCAATTGCATATAAAGTGATATGTTGTTTATATTTAGAACATATGACTTTCAATTTTTACAATATAGATTTTGAAATGCTCTTTAGCTGTAACTATCAAATAATACGATTTTGAGAGTTCGTAGTTTTCACCAACAATAGCTGTAAGGCCTTGGTGTGAACAATGATGTTGATGCATATTTTTGCCAGCCTTATTTGTTTGCAAATGAATTTTCTGCATCAATTACATGCTTTGTATTTGAGCCTTGGTGTATATATAGGTGAATTAACTAGTGGTAGCTGGTGGGTGTCTAGTCTGATACTAATATACATTAATAATATTGATGTAATAAAAGTAGTTCACTTGTTAATACATTTACATATATATTGGATTACCATGTTATTGATCTACAATTGTGGTAAATTTAACTTGGAGATCCTAATATCTTTGTATAGATTTTTCTCTCAGGAATCTAGATGGGTTTGTGTCCTTCTAATAACACATGTAATTTAGGTATATATGAATAGGATCAAAAGTCATTATGTTTATTTTCGCGGTTTTGATTGTTTAATAGGCATGGGCTTCACAGCAAATTGAGTGACATTTGAAAGAGAGGAAGTTACAGGAGATCAAGGGAAGATGGTCGATTTTCAGGAAATTTAAGCAAGTTTGGAATTAAACAAACAGCTAGAACTAGAAGATTTCAAAGCTCGATCAATCACCTAAATTTTTTTTTTTTGAGGGAAACCTAAAAAATTTATTTATTTTGTTCACTTTCTAATTCATTGTTTTGTAATGATTGTTGGAGCAAAAAGCCTGTCTTATTGGATTAAAGTGAAGTTGTCCATTGATCTGTCTTACTGATGATTGGGGTTACCTATGCTTTATTTGCTAACAAATTTGATGAAATGTATCGACCTTAGGTTAAGTCCAAGTTAAAAATGATTCTAGCTTACGACAGTTTCTAAATGAGAGAATTATTTGTTTCTTTTACCTTAAAATACGGATTTAGAAGTTTATAGGAGTTCATCACATTAATTGGCTCGACCATTAGACATGACCGAAAGTAAGATTAGCAAGTAATATAGACAATCCATATATTGTTATAGTAAAAGGCAAAGTACTTCTATTTCTTAGTAACTTGTCACCTGATTTTCTCATTACTTATTCCAGGAAAAAAAAAAAACTGGCCAAACTGAGCAATGTGAGGTATCTCCATGTGATATTACACCAGAATTGAACGTTTATCCCATCTACAGATACACCAGAATTGTATACACTAGAGATTCATATATATCGAGTTCAGTTTTGATAGAACCCGTAAAATCAAGATGCATGTGTGGAATGTGTTTGTGTCCACTATGTTGCCAATATCGAAGTTTTGCTATCTAGCTGCTTGGTCTTTATTTTTCAAGTCACTGTTGATTGTTTTTTTTTTTTTTTTATGCCTACAGGTTACTGGAGATCAAGGGAAGGCGGTTGCAGTTCAAAGAAATTTCCGCAAGTTTGGAATTGAAGAAATAACTAGAATCGAAAGGTTCCAAAGCACAATTGAGTGCCTAAATTTCCTTTATTTTATTATTATTGGAATAAGGTGTAGTTTTCCAAAAGGATTTGTTGAGTGGCAAATTTTACTAACCTCATTGTTACTGTTTAATCTGATTTCTGAGGTCACCTATGCTTTATTTGCTAATGAATTTGATGAAATGTATCAACCTTTGGTTAGGTCAAGGTTAACGTAGTTCCTACCTTATGATCAACAAATTTGTGCAACATTCCATGGCAATTTTCAAGCTTAATGTTGTATACCCTCATAGTATAGTTTATACAATATATATCGTAGCAAAAAATAAAAATCAATATGATGAGTGAACACTTGCAATTAGCACGATATTGCATGCCAGAACAGATTTAACTTTCTGGTTTGCCTAAACTCATCGCTACTTTATAAAAAAAAGCAAAGCATATGTAGAAACTAACATAAATAATGGAGCTTGTTGTAATAGAGCTCTAAGATGTAAAGAATTGAGAAGGTCTATTGAATGGGAACATCAAGTTAATTTGAATCGGACTATGAAACGGAACATTTGAAGACATGCATGGAAGACGAGTCAGAGAGAATTCCAATCGGACTAATATAGCATCACAAAGCTGCATCAAAGTCTGTTTTACTGCACTTGATCAGTTTTTTATGTATTAATTGTTTGCGAGTAAAATACCATTTGGATCATTGACCGGAAATTCATAGTTATTCCCAAACTAGTTTCCAGGTCCCTTTCAATGAATATAAAATTCACAATAATATCATAAACAATGACAAACATAAGTTTTAGCAACTACTAGTAAATTAACGCAATAAACAAATAGATAATTTTGTAGCAACAACTTGAATAAAACAGAAAACGCTAGTGGGATGAAAATAAAAGTTGAGAGTGTTTTGTGATCTGATGGATAGACATTTTATACACGTAGGCAATTTAGATGAGTTGGATCATTTCAAGGGTTCTAATTGTTGAGGTATCGATATATAGTCATAAATAGGTGTTTTTTTTTTTTTTTAAACAGCCAAATATATTAAAAAAGCCACAAACCCCACTCAAGATGAGCAAGGCTGCGCATAACAATTGTTACAGCAGAGGAATGAAAACAAAAACCCCAATAACAGCCCCTTACACCAGTAACAACAAAAACACCAAATAAATGACAGCAAAACTAGTGACAGAGAGCAATCCGCAATACACAGAGCCCACTCAGATTGCCAAAGCTTCCTAATGCCGCAACTAAAACCAAACAGTCACACTCCAAGAAAAAAACGGGGATTCCAACACCATTCATAATATAAGCACGTCGCAATTTTGAGCCTACTCAAGCTCCATTGCCTCGAAATCACCTTAAAAATCTGATCATTTCTCATCATCCAAACCACCCACACAACGGCGTGCCAAATTAGCCAAGCTCTTCGTCTAAGTTTTTTAAACCGCACCTCACTAAACCAACAAATAACATGAATAAATAAGTTCGGGGGCGTGATAAAATTAAAATTCAACCACCTCATCACCTCTGTCCACACCCTCGAAATCACCCCACAATGAAGAAATAAATGGTTAACGTTTCATCTTCACTATCACAAAACACACACCTTTTAGAATCCTCCACTCCCAGTAAGTGCCTTCTTGATAGGTTTACCTTGGTCGATATACGGTCAAGAAACAAGGTCCAAGAGAAAGCCAACACCTTGGATGGTGCCATACTCTTCCACAGATCTCTAAAAACCACCTCCTCCTCCGTCGACAAGCTTTCGTCTAAACGCCTCAAATTTTGTAAATAAGAAGACTTGACCGTAAACACTCCCACCTTATCCAGCTTCCACACCTATATATCAACACCCTCCCCTATCACCGCTCCCTCCAAACACAACAAAAGAGAGTTAAGCATATTCACCTCCCACGCAAAGAACTCTCTACGCCAAGAAAACCGCCACATACCACCGGCTACGGCGGATTCCCACAACTCCCCCACCTTCACCTCTTGAGTATTTGCTATGGAGAATAACCGCGGAAAAGTGACCATAAGCAGAACACTCGAGACCCACGTGTCCTTCCAAAACAATGTTCCCATTCCATCCCCCACCTTCCAAACCAACTCCCTATTAAACCATCTCACCCCCCCTTCCTCCTCTAAAGACACCACATCTTTCCACCAACGAGAAGCTAAAGACGGCCAAATTTCCCCCTCCAAACGGATTCTACTACTAACCAAAGGCCCATATTTGTCCTCTAACACCTCCTTCCACATTGACGCTTCATTATCATGAAGACGCCAACTCCACTTACCTAAGAGACTAATATTAGCCAAACTAATATCCCTCACGCCTAAGCCCCCTCTACTCTTAGGTTGGCACACTTTCCTTCACTTCACCCAACAAATCTTATTCACCCTATCGTAAACTCCACCCCAAAGGAACCTTCTTTGGATACAAACCACCTTCTTAATCACCTTAACAGGCATTTTCAAAAAAGAGAGATAGAAAATAGGTACCGAATTCAAAACCGAATTTAGAAGGACAATACGACCTTCCAAACTAATATAATTAATTATTCCCCCATGAGTTGAGTTTGGCATTAATTTTCTCCAACACCGGTTCCCATGTTGACAACTTCTTAGCATCCGCCCCTACCGGTAAACCCAAATAAGAAAAAGGAATAGAGGAGAGACTACAATTTAGGAGCAAGGAAGCCATCTCCATAACTCTGGCGCCACATTAACCCCCATAAGACAACTTTTGTGAAAATTTACCTTTAAACCCGAAGCCATCTCAAAACCCCTTAACACCGCCTTAGTAGTCCAAAGATTTTCATTTTCATTTCCCTAATACACAAAGTGTCATTGGCATATTGCAAATGTGAAATTACCGACCCACCCCTCTTCACTTCAAAACCTTTAAACAAATTCCGATTGACCGCATTATTCATAAGACCACTAAATCCTTCCGCCACTAAGAGGAATAAAAATGGCGCCAAGGGATCCCCTTGTTTCAAACCCCTTTGGATATCAATTTCCTTCGTTGGACTACCATTTATCATAATTAACATGCTTCCTCCAAAAACACATGACTTCATCCAAGCTATCCACTTGGCATGAAATCCCACCCTCCTAAGCATATACTCTAAGAAGCTCCAATCCACTGAATCATAAGCTTTCTCAAAGTCCACCTTAAGAATAAGGCACGGGTCATATCGAAGGCAATATTTGACAGTAACATGTAACAAAATAGTTTAGTTGAATGTCATAATTGTTCTAATTAAATTCATAATATTAATTATCATAGACATTGGTACTGTACCATATCATATTATGTCCATGACCTCGACCTTGATATTGTAACATGACATCGACCCGACACAGATTTTGATCTTTTAATTGGAATGAACAATAAATGCGATTATCATTGAAATTAGGAACATAATTTGACAAACATAATAGCGAGACGGGTTAAGATTTAAGTAATAGCAAGACGAGTTAAGCTTTATTAATAAGTGATAGGGTTAATATTGTAAAATTAAGCAGAGAAATTAGGGTAAATCTAGTGCAAAATATTCCTTACGGGTTAACTTTAAGTAATAAGAGATAAGAGATAATAGAAGAGATATGGTTAATATAGTAAAATTAAGCAAATAAATTAGGGTAAATCTAGGGCAAAATATTGCTTACGAGTTAACTTTTAAGTAATAAGAGATAATAGAAGAGATAGGGTTAATATAGTAAAATTAAGCAGAGAAATTAGGGTAAATCTAGGGCAAAATATTGCTTACCGGTTAACTTTAAGTAATAAGAGATAAGAGATAATAGAAGAGATAGGATTAATAAATTAGGGTAAATCTAGGGAAAAATATTGCTTATGGGTTAACTTTAAGTAATAAGAGATAATAGAATAGATAGGGTTAATATAGTAAAATTGAGCAGAGAAATTAGGGTAAATCTAGGGCAAAATATTGCTTACGGGTTAACTTTAAGTAATAAGAGATTCATGGTTAAGGGGTGAAAACATCATAGTTTTTGCTTCCATTTCCCCCAATTTGTAGTTTCTTGATTGTCATTGGTGTAATCGCATTTCTGAATGTATTTGTCAAGTTTTAAGGAGATGTTGTAAGATTAAGCATTTGAACATAGTTGCTAGATAAGGTTAAGTTTACAATCACATATGTTGTCCCATCATATGACCTAGAATCAATTAACTATTTTGCTAGTCATCAAAAGTTAATTGGTACCATAGATTTCACGTTGTTTGCCAGATATGAAAACATACGATGTAGGACTTGTAAAAATATAATTGAATTTTAGAAAGTATATAATCAACTAAGAGAATACATTGAATGCTTAGCTATACCATGGTCTAATCTCAACACAATTTGTTTTTCATATCTTTAATCCTTTTTACTCTCTTACCAAACAAACTCTTTCAATCATTTATTTACTTACTGCTGTGAAAGAATACAAAAAAAGTCCTCTTATAATCTACGCATCATTTTGATGCAAGTACATACTCTTGACTTACTTAAAAAAATAATTAATATAATACAGTTATTTCATTTCTAATTAGAAAATATAAAAAAATCACTAATTGATTAGTGACTATTAAAAAAATAATTAATATAATACAGTTATTTCATTTCTAATTTAGAAAATATAAAAAAAATCAACTAATTGATTAGTGACTAACAATTGTCTTGTGTATGAATAATGAAGTGTAAAAA
Source organism: Medicago sativa (assembly GCF_051527215.1). Lineage (NCBI taxonomy): Eukaryota > Viridiplantae > Streptophyta > Magnoliopsida > Fabales > Fabaceae > Medicago > Medicago sativa. The sequence continues at coordinate 13,050,595 of NC_140754.1, forward strand.
AACCAACATAACTTTTATGGTGACTTTCACTTGTACTGCTGAAAGAGACTCAATGTGAATTCCCTCTTTTCTTTGGATCGTCCAAAATTTCATATAACATTCAACTTTCTACCATTACTCATTGCACTTTCTACAGAAAGCAAAGCCTCTATTCACATCAATCCAATCACATATGAAAAGTAACACCATAGTACAAAAACTTTTAAAAACATAGTGTTTGACACCTAGAAATACACAAAACAGAGATTATATTAATAAAATTTTGAATTAAACAAGAACCATTGTCTTCCAACTTAAATTCAAATTACGAATGAAATTTTACAAACTTCTAAAATAGATAAAATACTTTTAAAACTATTTAATAAATATTTTTTTTAACTTAAAAAAGTTATAAGTATTCATTTGTTACCGATTAAAATAGAAGTGACTTTGACATTCAATATTTGATATATTATTTCTTAGAGATTTTGGGCCCGTTTGTTATAGTTTTTTTTTTTTTTGAAAAGGTCTGTTTCGAAGAGAAAGTCGGAAGAACAAGTGAGAGAGGTCAAAGTTGTAATATTTTGGGAGAAATCTCTCAGCCCATTTACGGGAAAGGTGTTGTAGCCGCTGGAGACAATGAGCGATGTGAGTTTCTTCAACGGGAAACAAGAGATTAAGTGAAAAACGTTGTCGAAGTCAATGCCGTGGTTGAGCCTAAGGGAAGTGAGGTTGGTGAACCTTTTGAATAGGCGTTTGAGGAAAGGGACTCTTGAGGGATAGATAGTGAATGAGAATATATGAGAGTTTGTTATGGAGAGGAAGTGTTTGGAGACCAGGGATAGAGATTTCAAACAACGACAACCATGGTCGTCGTTAACGATGAATTGGATAATAGATTCCCAGCAATCATCAGGTAAATATGAATATGAATATGATCTCTTCTTCTTTTTCATTGAAAGTGAATCGTATGAGCGTTTCCTTTTCATATATTGTTGACGCTGGTTCCGATTGATGATTTTAGGGTTTATGTTTCAGGTTTCGGATCAAATTGGGGTAGTAAATTAAATACTGTTATATATATATATATATATATATATATATATATATATATATATATATATCCTTATTTATTATTTTGTTAAGTCTGTAGCTACTTAACCTAATTTTTTCCCACCACTAATCCCTTATTAGGTTTGCAACAACTCAATCCTAAAATTTTGGCTCTAAATTTGCATCATTAAATGCTAATCCTCAACCCTATAATTTTGGCTCTAAATTTGCATCATTAGTTTGTGATTATCCATGCTACCTCAACCAAAACCCTAATATTTTCCTCTTTTTTTTTTTTTTACCTATACATTCATATATCTCAAGGTTCGCATTAAACCTTTCTCTCATCCTTCTTTGTTTACTTTATCTTATAGCATTCAGATAGAATCTATAGAAGAAATTGAATATATCCAAAACATTAGTGTTTATTACATTTGTTATTTTTGCTGTTATTTTTAGTCCTCACAGGCATAAAGATAGGCTATGGTAAAGAAAGATTATTTTGATTGGAACAAATTTAAAGAAGCAAAAGTAATATTTATACCACGGGATACCAATTATTTCATCTCTTATACTTTACTTTTATATATTACAGTCTATTCGACTCGTTCGGCGCACGGGTCAACAATATATATATATATATATATATATATATATATATATATATATATAGGGATAGGATCAAATGACACCATGGTGTCGAATTAAATTTGACACCAAATCATAACCATTAATCCAACTTTAATCCGACGTCTCTCATCAATTTATTAAATGCTCACATACATACTTGATCTAAATTTTAATTTTAGAAACAATTTATTCTTTCTTTTTTTGATTATTTATTTACCATTTGATTTTTCCTTACAATTTTTTTTTTTTTTTTGAGATTCTATTTACTAATCTTTGTTCAATCATCTTTGTATCCCCTTTGTATTGGCTACTCTTTCATTTGTTGCATGGTAGTATTCTTGAGTTCATGCTGCTAATATTCTTGTATCCGATGTTCTAGCATTTGTGTTTTGCTTTCGCTTAGTAGGATATGTTCTTTTTAATTTTTTGGTGCAATTGTTCTGGTGCTCTTTATAAATCAATTTTCTTTGGATTCTTCTAAGAAAAATAAAAATAAAAAAGGTTAATAGGAATAAAGAAATAAGGATGTTAAGCCCTTAAAAAATGACAGTGAATAGGGTGAGAATTGGGGGTTTGAGAGAGATATTGAGTTGGCTTTTTTTATTCCAATTATACCCTTCAACAAATTTTTATATAATAATATGATATTGTTGATTTTATTAAAAAAGATAAAAAAAATTGTTATATTATTGTTGTCATTGAAAATATAAATATGGTTTGTAAAGTCTGTTATACTTATAATTTGTTATCTATATCAAAAAATTTATATAAAATATCGTTTGTAATTTACACGCAAATTAAAAATATTCCCTCACCTTCCCTCCCCTCCAAAACTCTCGAACCAAACAGACTCTTAATCTCATGTATCCATCTTCATAGATATGGATCAATGTTTTGTGGGTTCTCTGGCTTATTTAGGGGATTTGAAACGGCCGTAGACAACCCTCTGGACGGGTTGATACACTAATATTAAATTCGTCCCCATGGGTAATAATATTGTGTTGCTCTGGTGACCGATTGAAGGTGAACTAGTGAGAGTGATGAAGAAAAACCAAAAATGGTGGTTAGGATGATAATCTTGTGTTGCTCTGGTGAACTAGTGAGAGTGATGAAGAAAAACCAAAACTGGTGGTTAGGAAATTTCTGAGAGTTTGTTCCTCGGTGTTCGACGACGATGGAGACTTTAAGGGCTGTGTGGGTCAAGACCTTTCGTATTCCTTTGCACATTTGGGATATACATGAAATGGTGCACCTAAATTAACATAATCTCCAATGTACGAAGACCATTACAAACTACATACTATGGTTATTCATTACTTTGAGTGGATAAAACGTTAATAGTTAAACTTTCATTAAACGTTCCTTAAATTAATAGTTAAGCTAATGGTGTGCTCACGAGTTAGTCAGGTAGTCCCATATAATCCTAGCCTCCACAATTATTCTCATGTACGGTCATGTATCTGGCAAATGTTAGCAAATGAAATGCAATGAATTTCATCCTTAAAAAAATTAAAATTAGTGAATTTGAAAACTTGGGAGAAGTAAATTTGTGAATTAGTGAATGTGAAGTAGAACACATCTCATATTTCTCCAAATTTATAGTTAATATATCTTTAATTGATAGGATTCTAGGAGTAATTACATCACAATTTAATCACTTCCGAATTCGCGTGAGCTGCTAATTTAAGTTTCCCCGCCATCATGTACACATCTTGATGCTAGCATATTGATGACAGTTCGTCATATCATATTTTTTAGAGTCTTTTTAAATAAGTTTTGATTGTATTTTTATTAGTTTAGTAATTAATTTAAAGTCCTTTTAAATAAAATGTCATGTCCTTGTTTATTGAGTCAAGTAGTGTATTGTTACTATTATTGTCAATTAGTATGACATATTCTTAAGTTTAAAGAGAATGAGAAACAACTAATATTTTGCCACTATTGTGCCACTGGTCTAGCCTAAGAAGAAAGAGAGGTATGAATATAAATATCATTATGCATAATTAAATAACAATGGGGTTTGACCAAGTGAGAAGGTTGACCCGAATTGGGAGAAAGTAAGGCTGCCGCACAACAAAAAGGAAAGAGCCACACGTTTTGGGAGAGTTCTTTTTGTACAGGAGCTACACAACAGCAAAAGAGGAGGGTCACGTTCTTCTTGTACAGGTAGCATATTTTTTGGGAGAATTTTGGTTTGGCATTTCTAGAGAAACACAAAGCAAGGTAGTTAGGAGTAGATTCAACCCAAGATTTGTTGAGACATCATGGATCTAGGCATTGAATCTTCATCTTTTCTTCATCCTTTGCAAAGCTATCATAGATATATGTACCTACATCTACTCTTGTGGTTTTGAGGTATTCATACAAGCTATTATGTAATCTTTTGATCTTTTAATATATGGTTCTAGTTATTTATTCAATATTGTTGTTATTCTTGCATTTAATGTTTTATTGAGATCTAAAATGATATGGACACATACTTTTGAATATAGAAATAGAATAACAATCTATCTTAAGTTATCACTCTAGACATGAATGTTAATATTTGATAATCACTTTTAATCTAGAACTTAATGTTTTTGGGTCATTTAATCGGTTGGAAATCGTCGATTAAACGATCCGATCGACTTTGTGCTCGTTTAAATGTTTGGAAAATCGATATTTAAACGATCCCTTAGAAATAATGATATCATTTGGACACGAATGATAATGTCGAGTGATTGTGATAATATCGTTTAAAAAGCTAGAATCTGTTATTTGATCGAAAGATTGCAGTTGTTACGCTTGGTTGAGTGTCTCTGACCCCAAGCGAAATGGTCATATAACTTCTCTATTTATTTTATGTCAAATAGATTATATAGTTTATGTAACGCCCCGTTTTTCAGCACCAAAAATTGTGTCTGTTTTTTTTTAAACGAACAAAAGAATAAATAAAACCTTTATAAACTCAAGTCATAGAGTTTTATTCACAAAATACATTAAAGGTTCCTTTTCAAAATGAAGGTCTGAGTTATATAGAGCTTTGTATGACGATTGATCAAATTATAATAAACGATTACATCCCTACGCAGAGGGAAAATTTCCTAACAAAAGTACTATCCAAAATTAAAAGACTACTAAGCTGATCTCTAACTCTATAACAAAAAGTTGGGTACTAGATCCACCAATTCTATCAAGCCTAAGGCTTTGTACCTACTAACTATGTGAGTATGTTACCCTTAAATGTGACCTGTCCTGACGCCGGGTCGAATCCCCAAAAGGTAGTAGTCCAGATATCAGGGAAGCTGAACTTCGTCGTCTTAGATGGAAGCGTCCGAGATCCCATGGTTTCGTCGTAATCTATGGCATATGGCCCACACATCCACTGAAAGGGTCACCATTTCCGAAAATAACATATACAGGAAACATAAACAGAGAAAGCATTATACGTGAATTAGAGATCTCAATCTAACTCAGGTACATAAACAAGTATAAAAAGGTGATCATAATAAAGATAATTAAGACTCGAATCCTAATGCAATGCCTATATGCCGATGCATATGATTCCGGAATTAATACCGCTCCGCAGAGGGTTGTGGCAACTCCACTAGGGAGATGAGTATCTACTCATCTATCAGACTCAATGATCCACTACGGGATAAGGTGGTTTTAAAACACACCCCGTGCCACCTCTCCGGTGTGCACCTCGTGACTCCTCTCTGGTGGTCACGTAACTATGAATGCATGGACATATTATTTTCACCAGGTATGTGGACTTTTAGTCACATGTTACTACTTAACTATACCATGAACAATTGTTTTCTCATGCATAAATGATCACGTATATATTTTCATTTAATCAGCTTGAAATTTACAAGAAAACACATATGAAAAAGAGCAGATATACAAAACAAATTAGCATGTATAAGTATATCTAAAAAGTGGATAGGGCCCTTACCTCGAATAGCTTTTCATCCACACAAATATGTTTATTGTCCCTTTAATTTCTTTTAGTCATGAAAGTCCCTCCAAGTAAATGTTACAATAAAAGGCGCCTTTTATTGTAACAGCCCTGCAGGGTGGGTCCCGCATGCACACCTCGGTGGCACCGGCCTCGCCTAACGACCCCCGACACTATTACTCACAAGCTTAATCACTACCCCCCTAGTAGTCTTTTCTTTTTGCCTCCCGTGGGAATGCATTGAACTAGTACTTATCCCCAGGTACTAGGTTCGATTCCCACGGGAGGCAAAAACACTACTAGGGGGTAGTGATTAAGCTTGTGAGTAATAGTGTTGGGGGTCGTAAGGCGAGGCCGGTGCCACTGAGATGTGCATGCGGGACCCACCCTGCAGGGCTGTTACAGTTTACACAAACACACATTTTAAATTCATACAGTTAGAACAATATTGATGTTGAATGGCTTGAATATCGCGCTAGTCCCTGTGGAGACGACATACACAAAAATACTTACTTTTGATTAATAGAAAAATACTACATCAAAATGGCGCCGTTGCCGGGGACTGGCGTTTAGATATTTTAAGCATCACGACAATTTGTATTGTTTTGAGCATTTGTATATAATTTGTAAATATTTTTTGCTATTATATAGTTGTTTGCACTAACCCCTCTTTGGTATACAAAGAAAAATTTCTTGTTAGTTATATCAGTTTCATATTGAAGAAGTGATGATTGTTGTAGAGAGAAAGGAACAGTTACTTAACAAGGAAGAATTATGTGAACAAGAGGGGAAGAAGGTATTTCTATTTGATAAAAAAAAAAAAAAAAAAGATGGACAGAAAGAAAATCAAAAATCAAAGTCCACATAATTCGTTTTTTTTTTCAATAACTCGTATTTGTCAATTGTGTCAGTTGAACTTTTAATTGTTGTGTTATTTATTTGGATAACTCAGTGTAACCCTTGTTATGTAATTGAATCTGAACTTGTTTATTATTGAAGAATTTGCTTGTTTATTGACTTTTTCCATTTTAGTAACAATTTTGTATTCAAACGGTATTCCAAAAGTTCATAAGGAGGGAGTGACTTGAAATTCAAAGGCGAAGTGTATGGCATATGTGTAGGTAGTCACAACTCCCAGAAATCTAACACTGTAAGGTTCATAGCTAAATTTTATTTTTCAATTTACTTATATAGAGTGTTCCGTGCAACTACATTTCTAGAACTTGCATTGTTTTTTTATTGTTGATTGGTCTTTGTCATTTACACACTGAGGCGAAATTGCTTGGTCCTGTGATGTTAGCCAATATATTTTACTAGCTGTAATAAATGTGGTCAAAGTATAGTTGACCTAGATTTAAAGAAGATTCGAACAGAGTGTTGTATTGAAAGCAAATATGGGTTCGAAGATGGTAGAAGACTTCGATAAAGCAGTTTTCGAAGGTGGTTATCAACGGTTATTCTTTAAGTCAGTTTGTATTTTAAGTTTGTTTTCAAATAAGTAAAACTGTCGACTTGTGGCAGTTGTAGTTTGAATTTCAAAGAAGTGTAGTTATTTCTAGACTTAGTATAAATAGTAGTTTTTCATAGGAAAAACAGGTCACAATTCCATCATACAAACTTACACTCAAAGTATCCGTATGGAAGCGAGAAACGAGTCACAAGTTGCAATGTATGAATCTGTGTACCAACTCTTATTTAATCAATGCAATTTACCCTTTTTTCTTTAAGTGTTCTTGCACTTTACTTTGTTAAGTTCGATTGAGTTCAAGTGGATTGAATTCGATTGTTTTTATTGTATTTCTTATATTTTCGACACCAAAACACAGAATTTCTAACAACAAGAACAAACACAATATGTCCTAAGATTTACTGGTTGATCTTGCAAGTTACCATGTGTAAACCAGCGGTTGTTTACGAAAATCCAACGTAAACAAATTGGCACACCCAGTGGGACTGTTTGTGTTTTTTGTTTATAGTTTTTGTTAGAGTTTCTTTTAATTCTGGTTTGTTTTGTTGTGTATGCAATTAAGAAACAAGAAATTGCTTCTTAATATGACACGCGCTAACAACCAAAAGAAAACAAATCCAACATCTTCAAATGAAGATGTGGATCAAGTGACGGTTGAAGATGATGTTTCATCCCCAGGGAATGTTAGAACATCACAGGCTGTTCCGATTAGTAATACAGTCACTCAAACATCGTCTCAGGCCATGCCTTCGATGGCCACAGTAATTTCTCAAGCCATACCTTCGATGGTTACCCAAACTTCCCATGATTATCCAAATAATACTTCTATTCAAGGAGTTTGGGATCATAGATCAATGCCATATGGTATGCCATCATCATTGATGCAAGGCTTACAAACTAGTGGTAATATGTTTTCAGAGAATTTAAATGTATCATTACCACAACTTTTTGGTCCTGGGATATCTACAACATATAGAAGTTCCCAACAAAATTTAACCAACGCTTCTATGGCTGCCATTAGGCAAACTATGGAAGAAACTAATCATGATATGGTTAATATGATGACCCAACAAATTGGTACTGTCATAAATCCTTTAATTCGAGACACCAATACTAGTTATCAACGGTTGTCTGATCAAATGGAAAGAATTGCCAATTTCTTTGGCGCTCCACCAATCCAAAATACCCAATTGCCTCAAAATCGAAATTTGAGGGCAATTGAAATAATTGCTGATGAACCAGTGGTTCGAAATCATGAAAATATTGTCCAACCACAAGTAGTACAACCACAAGTTCAGGCAGAACCTGAAAGACAACCCATTTTGGTTAACAGAAACCAAGATGCCGATCAAGTGGTTTTACAAGCCCGTCGAAACAATTTCGATGGTCAGAATAATATAGCGGGTATTGTCGAGGCTTTGTTAGCCCAAAATGGTTTGAATATGGGTTTACATAGACCAAATTTTGTGTCTCCTTTGTCTGAGTATGTTTTAGACGCTGAATTGCCTAGAAATTGGAAAATTCCGAAGTTTACCAAATTTGCTGGAGAAACTAATGAATCTACTGTCGAACACATTGCTAGGTTTCTCATGGAAGCAGGAAATATTGCAGAAAATGAAAATTTGAGAATGAAATATTTCCCAAGTTCTTTGACAAAAAATGCTTTTACTTGGTTTACAACTTTACCTCCTCACTCAATTTATAGTTGGAACCAATTAGAAAAAGCCTTTCATGAACAATTTTACATGGGTCAATCTAAGATTAGTCTGAAAGAATTGGCCAGTGTTCGACGTAAAAGTCATGAGACAATCGATGATTATCTCAATAGGTTTCGTCTCCTTAAGGCTAGATGTTTTACTTCTGTTCCAGAATATGAATTGGTCGAAATGGCTGCTGGTGGCCTCGATTATTCTGTTCGAAAGAAATTAGATACCCAGTACCTAAGAGACATGGCCCAATTGGCAGACAGAGTTCGACAAGTTGAAAGACTTAAAGCTGAAAAAACTAGAACTCATAACAAATTTCCTAAAAAGGAAAAAATTGCCTATATAGAAACAGGAGATAGTGAATCCGAATTTGATTGGGGTTTAGATATCATTGAAGACAATGATATAAACCTAGCAGAATTAAAAGATGGACCTCCATATGCTTGTAAAATGTTGAGGCCATCCAATGGAAAAAATCCTGAAGATCCCAAGAGTGACAAATATCCTTCTAAAACTTATACTTTTGATATTACTAAAAGTGATGAAATCTTTGATCTTTTAGTTAATGATGGCATAATATTAGTGCCACCTAATATGAAGTTGCCTCCTTTGGAACAAAGGAAGAAAAGAGGATTTTGTAAATTCCATGGTTTTTTAGGTCATAACTTATCTCGATGTACTCGTTTCAGGGATTCTGTACAAAAAGCTCTTGACGAAGGGAGGCTGAAATTTGGAGAGAAATCAAAACAGCAAGTGGATGGAGATCCTATGAAAAAGGCAGAGTCCATGTTTGCTGATGTTTCTGCCAATGTGGCAGAATCCATGTTTGCTGGTATTTCTATCAATATGGTGGAAATTTCAGATAATATTGATACAGAAATGGTTACTGAGGACCATCAAATTGAAGAGCCAGTAGTTACTGAAGATCAATTGGCCAAGGAAATGGAGAAAGCATATCCAAAGGCTGAAGAAGATTTGGTTGATTTTTTAAACCGATGTAAAATATCTAACACCAATGCTATGCTTTGTCCTCGATGCAGTGCAGTGTTCGATAAAGAAGCTGCAAAAGCAGTTGAAGGATATCAACCTCAAACAAAACGTAAAGGAGGGTGGTTCGAGAACCGTTCTAAATTTGGCTTTAACAAAAGAGGTGTTCCTTACAAGATGAAAAATTCAGAGAAGTATCAAGTGAAGAATCATAAGAAGACGTTCGTTCCTTCATCGAAGTCTCCTATTGATACTTGGGTTTTCTCTGGGGGCAAGAAAACTGGTCATTCTGCGCCTCCAGCACCACCAACAAAATGGGTAAAAAGAGCTGTCAAAGTTCCGGACCAACCGGAGAGTTCTAATCCTAACAAGTATGCTTACAAAAATAACTATAAAGGTAAGAATCCTATGACTAGAACTCAATGGCGCCATTTTCAACGCCAGAAAAAGGAAGGAGTTTTGAAAGATGTCACTAATGATGACAAAAGTAAGGGAAAACAACCAATAGTTTTCGAAATGGTTAAAAAACCAGCTACTGAAAGAATTTTCCCGCCATTATCTTCTGCTTTAAACATCCCCAAAGGGGATGATGATATTCTAACTTCTACTTTTTCAGATTCTGAACCAAGTCTTGACATTATATGTGTGGTTTCTGTACTACCAATTGAATATGCGTATGATGTATCTTCGAAAACCAATCATGATGATGAATGTGATTTCACTGAGGAAATGGCTCGTCATAGGCCTCTGTGTTATTATGTTATGAATAATGGCTGCATCGAAGATCAACATGCAGTGTTCGAGAAACCTGATGATAGCATGAAGCTTCATTTAAAGCCTTTGTTTATTCAAGCTAAGTTAAATGGTGTTGGAATTAACAAAATGTTAGTAGATGGTGGTGCTACTGTTAATCTCCTACCACAATCTTTTCTAAGGAAACTTGGTATTTCTGAATGTGATTTGAAACCACATAATGTAGTGCTCACTAATTATGAGGGCTCTACTGGACAATCTCTTGGTGCTATCGAACTAGAATTGGTAGTAGGAAGCATAACCAGAGCAACTGTGTTTTTGGTAGTTCCTTCTAAAGCCAATTTCAATGCATTATTAGGAAGGGAATGGATCCATGCTGTAGGTGCAGTTCCTTCTACAATGCATCAAAGGATTGTGATTTGGAGGAAAGATGGTTTGGTAGAGAATATTGAGGCTGATCAGAGTTATTATTTCAAAGCTGAAGTTGATAATCAAGATATCAACAAAAAGAACTTTGACAAACAGCTTCAATATATTGCACCATTCATGGAAAATGATGCATCAAGTTCTATGACTAAAGAAGAAAAATTCTTTGTAAAACTTGCACCAGAATGGGGTTTTCGTTGGAAAACTGCATTCGATGATGACTTCGTAGTGGTGAACAATGAAGATTGCCATGAGAAGATACCTGTAAAGGAAAAAGATTTGCTGAAGACAAGAAGTACTTCGTACAAGAGGGTTACTGATGACCAAGAATATTCAGCAAATGGAATCTCACCAACTGGGTGGGATATCAATAATTGATCGATGGTTGAGCCCAGCATATGGGAAAAGATTACGGCTTATGTAGCCGAGAAAAACTTCGATTTGGCTGAAACAGCCAAAGAAGAAGAGGTCTTCGATGCTTCAGTAGAAAATAATTCTGATGACCTCATTGATGATAAAAAATTAGACTGTATTTATGATGATGAACCTTTGGGTTTTGAAGAAGATCCAATGGGATCTACAATAAAAATGAAGGCCCAAGATCCTCTTGAAGAAGTGGATATAGGAGATGGTTCTGTAAAAAGACCAACATACATAAGTTCAAAGATTCCTAAGAGCTTCAGAGATCGAATTGTGGCGCTGTTGAAAAATTACAAGGATTGCTTTGCTTGGGATTATCATGAAATGCCTGGTTTGAGTAGAAAGGTAGTAGAATTGCAATTGCCAATCAGGACAGACAAGAAACCAGTGAAGCAAATTCCAAGAAGGTTTGCACCAGAGATTCTACCAAAAATAAAAGAAGAGATCGAAAGACTCCTCAAATGTGGCTTCATCAGACCTGCAAGGTATGTTGATTGGTTAGCTAATGTAGTTCCTGTTAAAAAGAAAAATGGAAGTATAAGAGTTTGTATTGATTTTAGAGATTTAAATCTCGCCACTCCTAAAGATGAATATCCTATGCCAGTAGCAGAAATGTTGCTAGATTCTGCAGCAGGTTTCGAATATTTGAGTATGCTTGATGGTTATTCAGGTTATAATCAAATATTTATTGCTGAAGAAGATGTTTCTAAAACAGCATTTCGATGCCCAGGGGCATTAGGATGTTATGAGTGGATAGTAATGCCATTTGGTCTTAAAAATGCTGGTGCTATATATCAAAGAGCAATGAATTCAATGTTTCATGATTTTATTGAAGATTTTATGCAAATTTACATTGATGATATTGTTGTGAAATCATCTTCTGAAAACAAACACTTAGAACATTTACGTTTATCATTCGAAAGGATGAGACAATATGGATTAAAAATGAATCCATTAAATTGTGCGTTTGGTGTTTGTGCAGGTGATTTTTTAGGATTTGTTGTCCATAAAAAGGGCATCGAAATCAATCAAAATAAGACTAAAGCTATAATGGAGGCTAAAGCACCCTCTACCAAAAAAGAGTTGCAGTCTTTATTAGGCAAAATAAATTTCCTCAGAAGATTTATATCTAATCTAAGTGGCAGAGCGCAAGCATTCTCGTCATTACTTCGATTAAAGAAAGAGGAAATTTTTAGATGGGAGCCTGAACACCAAAAGGCATTTGAAGACATAAAGTCATATTTATCTAATCCTCCTATTCTTTCACCTTTGTTGAAAGACAAAAAGATGAAGTTATACATAGCATCATCTGAAAGAACTATAGGGAGTATGTTAGCACAAGAGGATGAAAATGGTGTAGAAAGAGCCATTTATTATCTTAGTAGAGTTTTAAGTGATGTTGAAACAAGATATCATCCTAGTGAGAAATTATGTCTTTGTTTATATTTTTCATGTATGAAACTTAAGCATTATATAAAGCCTTTTGATGTTTATGTTTATTCCCATTTCGATATTATTAAGCACATGTTATCTAAACCTATTCTGCATAGTAGAGTTGGTAAATGGGCTTTGGCACTCACAGAATATTCTTTAACTTATCAATCTTTGAAAACTGTGAAAGGCCAAATAGTGGCTGACTTTATTGCTGATCATTCCATTGAAGAACCTGTGACTGGGGGCATCGAAACATTTCCATGGACATTATATTTCGACGGGTCTAGTCATAAAAATGGTTCTGGAATAGGTATAGTTATTGTTTCACCAACAAATGAGGTAACCAAATATAAATTTCGAATTAGCCAATATTGTTCGAATAATGAGGCAGAATATGAAGCCTTAATAAATGGTTTAGAGATTTTGCTCGAACTGGGGGCGAAATGTTTAATCATTAGAGGTGATTCTGAATTAGTAATAAAGCAAATAACAAAAGAATATAAATGCCTCAAAGAAACTTTGATAATGTATTACACTATAGTTAATGCATTACTTAAACATTTTGCTCAAATTGAAGTTCAACATGTTCCTAGAGCAGAAAATCAAGAAGCTAATGATTTAGCTCAATTGGCTTCTGGGTACAAACTTTCGAAGGAACAAGAGCAAGAGGTTATTGAAATTAAAACAAAGCGTAATTCGATAGACATTGTGCCTAACAAATTGTTAAGACCAAAACTTGGGGGCATGGAAGCATCTCAAGGATACCTTCAGAGTGAAAAATTTTCTGAAATTTTGGTCATTAACAATTTGGATGATAATGATTGGCGAAAACCCATAGTCAATTTTTTGGAAGATCCAGATGGCACAACTTGTAGGAAAGTCAAGTATAGAGCCTTGAGTTATGTGATAATAGGCAATGAATTATTTAAAAAGACTCCAGAAGGAGTTTTACTTAAATGCCTTAGTGAAGCAGAAGCATATTTGGCTGTATCGAATACTCATAGTGGTGCTTGTGGTACACATCAAGCAGGCCATAAAATAAAATGGCTTTTGTTTCGACAAGGTGTTTATTGGCCAACCATGTTAAAAGATTGCATAAATTTTGCTAAAGGTTGTAAAGAATGTCAAGAACATGCTGGAATTCAAAAAGTACCAGCTAGTGAATTACATTCAATAGTGAAACCTTGGCCATTCAGAGGATGGGCTTTAGATGTAATTGGGGAAATCAAACCTAAGTCATCCAAAGGCTACAAATATATTTTGGTTGGAATAGATTATTTCACTAAATGGATAGAAGCTGTTCCACTAAAAGATGTTACTCAAGATGAAGTTATAAACTTCATTCAAAAATTTATTATTTATAGATTTGGCATACCAGAAACTATTACTACGGATCAAGGATCTGTATTTACTGGTCGAAAGATGGTAAAATTTGCTGAAGAAATATGATATAAGTTGTTGACTTCAACACCATATTATGCTCAGGCAAATGGTCAGGTAGAAGCAGCAAATAAGAATTTGATTACTATAATCAAAAGAAAAGCTAGCCAAAAGAAAAAACCCAAAGAATGGCATGAGTTTCTTTATGAAGCTTTATGGGCAGTTCGAACTTCTCCTAAAGAATCTATAAATACTACTCCTTTTCGATTAACATTTGGCCATGATGCTGTATTGCCAACAGAAATCTTACTTCAATCTACTCGAATTCAAAGACAAATCGAAATTCCAACAAATCAATATTTGGATATGATGTTGGATGAATTAGTAGATATTGATGAAGAAAGATTAATGGCTTTAGAAGTGCTTACAAAGCAAAAAGAAAGAATAGCAAAAGCCTATAACAAAAGAGTTAAATCGAAATTATTCCTGCAAGGGGACTTAGTTTGGAAAGTTATCTTGCCGATGGATAAAAAGGATCGATGTTTAGGAAAATGGTCTCCTAGTTGGGAAGGACCATGGAAAATTCTAAGAGTTTTTTCGAATAATGCGTATGAGATCGAAGAATTACAAGAAGATCAGAGAATTATACGCATAAACGGTAAATATTTGAAAAAATATAAACCGATGTTACAAGAAATTAAAATTACACAAGAGTAATTTGATTCGAAATAAAAACTTGGCATTAATTTAAAAATGCCAACTGATGGGCTGGTTACATCGAAATGCTTAAAATGGAAAAACCATTACAAAAGAAAACACAAAGTACTTAAAGACTAAAAGCATTTAAAGATGGTTTTCACCATTCAGTTACAATCCCAAAACGATCGAGAAACCAGCGAATTTCTGTATCGAGACGACACTTGAAGCAAGCATTGACCAAGTAGTATTCATGATCTGGCCCAGGTAGAAGTGAATACCAACCTCCAATTCTCCCATCTCCTGCACAGTTGTGGTAGTTGTTGCAAAAACGACGCCTAGTAAGCCAAATAGGCATGGGCCTATTCCACCAAGGACAGCGAAATCGATAAGTTGAAGTTCCTCCCAAAATGTCGCTTCGAAATTCTGCCAATCGATGTGTCCATGCAAGATCTTCGAAGTTTTCGAGGATGTTTTCTGGCATAGGCATGGAGAGCGCATTGATGAGAAGAAGGTAGTACCTTGCACTCAGAGAGCCAGTGGCGTTGATAGCAGTAGTAAGGAGGCGTTTTATTTCTTCAATGTTTGGATTAGCATCCAACATGTGTTGAGTGCTTCGAAGAATACAGAACATGGCGTTGCCATGATTCCAGAGTCTAAGTTTAAAAGCAAACTTAGAATGAGCCACCATAGCATTGTTGTACCATTCATTGGGGTCGTAGAAGAAGTAGAGGACATCATTTCCAAAAGCCCTAGAAACTTCAGAATCCTCACTGACGCGCCAATGCCTGCTATTGGTATGGCGAAAAGCGAAAAGATCTTTCCTGCTTTGAGCAGCAATCTTTGCAGCAATCTTGACTAAAAGATCATCACTCAGATTATCAATGGTGGTCATGATGATTTAAGAAAGAAAAAGCTTTGAGTAAGAAGGATTTTTCAGACGAAGACGAAACAAAGAAAAGAGTGATTTTTATAAAAAGGAAAATCATATTTATAGTGGAGGGAAGTTGAAAGAAGTGGCTCAATCAAACGGTTCTTCTTGCTTTGAAGATGATGACACGTGGGAACAGTTATTCCGATGGCCAATGGTTACTTAACTTCGTAACCTGAGGGAAGTTTTAAAGGTTTTTTTTTTTTTAAAAAAAAAAGGATTAATTTGTGTTAAAAGGTCATTTATTTGTTTTATTCCTTTTCAACTTCCTAGGCAAGTTTAACTTGTTGGGTTAAACAAAAAAGTTACTTTTTTGTTTCCTCGTCATTAAAATGTCTTGGAAATTGTTCCAATCTTATTTGGATTTAAATAAAATTTAAATTCGATATAAGAAAATAAGAAAGGAATTTCGATGATTGAAAAGAAATTGTCGTTCGAAATAGAAAATGGTTCACAGATTGTTATAAAGACATTACAGACCAAGATATTCGATAAGGCTGAAATAAAATAAAAGTCTTAGAGAATAAAATGGAAACAGAACTAAATCTCAAATGATGAGATGAGTTTCTCGATTTGGCTCTTGTATTCAGCCAGTTGAGTATCGAGAGCATGGTTGTCACTTGCAAGTTGAGCAATGGTAGACTCTAGTTCCTTGGAGAGCTTGAATTTGTTAATAGCTTCATTGGCTTCTCGATTTCTGGCTTCATCCTTAGCCAAAATTTCAGCTTTTTGAGCTTCCAGTTCTTTAATTTTGGCATCGATGTCAACCACTTGCTGCTTCGCATTGTTTCTTTCTTGCTGAAG
This sequence comes from Medicago sativa, assembly GCF_051527215.1. Classification (NCBI taxonomy): domain Eukaryota; kingdom Viridiplantae; phylum Streptophyta; class Magnoliopsida; order Fabales; family Fabaceae; genus Medicago; species Medicago sativa. The sequence continues at coordinate 13,067,202 of NC_140754.1, forward strand.
AGTTTTAAATTTCTCTTGGAAGGATGACAGTTCGATCACAATTTGATCATGATGCGCTTTCTTCTCTGCCATTTGAGCTTGATCAGTTTTCCTCTTCTGGAAGTTTTGATTAACACTCTCCAACATTGGTTCAAGATAATTAAACAGGTTTCGAAATTTCCAACCAGTTGGGAGAGCACCAAGTTTTTCAAATAAACTCCTGATTTCAGCAAGAGCTCCAGCATCTTTTTCAATCAACTCTAGCAAGTTGGCTTCGATGATCTTCTTTTGAAATTCTGCTAGCAGGTTGTTCTTTGAAGTCTCAGAGGGATTTCCCTTGGATGAATCAGAAGTTTGGCCAGTGCTAGTTGAGAAAAGAGTATTACTCTTAGCTATCAAGGCAAAGGCATTGAAAGGATCATCTTTGGCCAATCGATCGATTTCTTCTAGATCGATCATAGGGGTATCTTGTTGAGCAATCATTTCTGCATCACCAGGAGCATTTTGTCGAGTAGTTATGTTTGTATCTTCAGTAGCAAAGTTTGATACATTATCTCCAAGGGTGGGTGCAGAATAAGATTGATCATTGTTGAGTGATTCATCATTTACCAAGTCATCAGTGGGTGTTTCTGTTTGTTGTTGTTGAGGAGGATCCACTTTAAGACCTTCTGGACTGCTAGCATCATCATGCTCATCTTCTTTGTCTTCAGCAATTGGTGAAGTGGTCTTCGAAGAAGGAAGAACTTGCCCATGTTGTGATGGATTAGTTTGTTCTTGTTCGATACCCTAAAAAGAATAAGATCAATGCTTAAAACAAGATACTTAAAAACATTGCGTATAAAATATGGTTTTGATAAAATACCTTCGAACCATTATCACCAACATGTGAATGAGCACTAGAATGAGAAGTCTTTCGAAGACGTTTGAATGGTTTAGATGGTGAGATGGGGGGAGAACCTTCAGAAGCTTCCACTTCGACTTCCTTTTCTTGGACAAGTGAAATTTGTTCTTGTTTTCTTTTCCTTCTTCCTTCAGTATGGACTTTGGGAAGTGTTACTTTGGAAGCTTCAATCTGTTCTTTAGTTATCTCCACCTCGCTATCATCATCAGAGAGATCGACAGTTGCTTGTTCTTTCTTGTTCTTTGATCTAGAAGATCTTTTTGATGAAGTTGTTTTCACTTTGGGTTCCTTTGATTTAGAAGGTTCCTTTGATGCAGTCTCAGATTTCTTCGATTCAACTTCTTTAGTTTGGGAAGCTTTCTTTTTCTTCTTGTCAGACTTGCTTTTCGAAGTGTTCTGGGTGCTGGCATCATCGAGCTTTGCTTCTCCTGGAGTTAAAGGCAAAGCTGAAATATGTGATTATACAGATAAGTACTATTTCTTCTAAAAATAGTATTAATATATTTTAGTGAAAGAAAAATCATACCCATGATACTGGGAGTTTCGATTCGAACTTGGGATAATTCATAGCCAAGTTCACCATTATATTGGTATAAATGGCATTTAGCATAGGTTACTAAATTATTTTGTGGGAATTTGAAATTATAAAGTAACCATTTTGGGTATGGTGGCCTAAAGGCCAAAGCAAGATTACAAGATGGAAGTTTTGCTAGTTTCATTTTCTTTTCTAAAACATAAAGATATTTATTGGGTGTTCCAGGGGGAAAAATTGTTTCTGGAATTTTTTCTCGAACTTTATCTCTCAGAGTTTGAGCAGCATAATATACTGTCCTCTTTGGATGTAAAGGGTCATATGTTGTTTGATAATATCTTTGAAATTGCTGAATTTCTTTAATGTGCGTACCTCTAGTCTTCTTGTCTTTGTTCTGCAAAGTGTGAAAAGTACTGGTCAGTTGAGGCAGCAATTCATCAGGATTCCCTCGATTGGATTGGCGTGTGTAATAATTTCGCCACCATCGAAAGAATGCTTCAGAGCATGCAAATGATGTTGAGAAATATGTAGGCTCGAACACAGTTGTTTTCCTGGCTTGAATTATGGATTTCCACACAGGTTCGATCAGAGGAATTTTCCATTCACTTATACTTTTGAACAAAGAGCTGGGTTTCGATTGAACCATACCAAACTGTCTAGCTACATGGTTAGGTTGATAACCATATACTCCATAAGGACTACCAGGTGTAAGTCTGCTAGATAGATAGGTAGGGGTCAAATAAGCTTCCCATATAGCATTGATTTCTGTTTTGTTGGCTGCTTTCGAAGTAGTGGGAAAGTCCTCTTTGAACCAGTTAGGTCCATATTTCCTAGTGGTAAATGGTGCCATCATAGGGGTGAAAATGGGACAATCAAGCAGGGTTTCATAAGCATTCTCAAAAAGTTGTTGTGAAGACTTATTCCCATCGGGGTGAAACATAGCTAAGCCTATACCTTCAGTGGTCTTGTCTGAGTATGCTGATGTGTAAGAGGAAGGTAGGATCGAAGCAAGTTTTGATCCAAAAATGGCTAAAAGCCATAGTTGGAACAACCATATGGGTCCTGATACAACTAAATTCCCACCAGTTTGGGGATAATCTCTAAGATTATTAGTTGTATGGTTAAGGGTTTCATACAAAGAACCTAGAATCAGTTTGCTTAAACAGATATCTGTTCCTTCATGTAATTGACTAGCTAGACACATGAATTTCTTAGGGACTTGTACTGACCTTGAGCAAAAAACATGCATAGATAACCAGTAGGTCAAGAAAGCTACATGTTCATCTGCAGATACTTCAGCACATTCGGTATCATGGTTGTTAGCTATAAACAAACCATAGGCAGGGCTATCGAAATTTACTGAGTATTGAGAGGTGGTAACATCTGGATTAAAGGTGTATCCAGTTGGTTTTAAGCTAGTAAGGCCAGCCACATCTAAAAGGGTAGGAGTGAGCATTCCACATTTCAAGTGAAGGCTGTTGTTCGATGGGTTCCAAAAATGTAAAGCAGCAAATATCAATTCATTATGGTATTTTGGACCATATCGAGATATTTGGATGAGATCAAAAATCCCTTTCTCCTTCCAGAATTGTCCCTTTTGTTTTTGAACTTTGTCTAACCAAGCAATGTATTCTGGATAAGTTTTTGGTTCAGTCCTAATTTTGGATTTTACAAAACTTAGGTCAAAAGGACCTTTTGTGAAAATTAAAGGAGGTTGAGTTTCGATGCATGGGAAAAGAGAGTTAATCTCTGGAGTTTCAGGTTCTAGAGAAATGGGGCCTAAGAATGCATGTGGAGTATCAGTACAAGGGATGATTACCTGGGTTTTCCAGATAGCTTTTTCAGCTTCATTGATCTCTGGTTCGTTCATAAAAGCAGGAGCAGCACTGGCGATTTCTTTAGTAAAATCAATGGGTTCTTCGCGATTCACATGAGAAGTTCCTGCTGCGTTCGTCATTGTTTAAGTGTTTTTGTGAGAATTTGATGAATAGTGAAGATTTCGTGGTTAAAGATAGAAGTTGCAGAAAATTCAAAATGTTTTCTTCGAGAAAATTTTTGACGGAGAAGAGGAACAGTGAAAGTGAAAATGAAATGGTGAAAAGTGAGAAGAGTAAAGGTGAGTTTGTTTCTATATGGACCTTTGATCATGACACATGTCAAGATCTTATTTTGACAGTTTTACCATTAAAGTGTTGTCTTTTCCAATGTTAGAGAACGTGGCCCACTAACTAAGATTGTGGGGTCAGTATTTAAAGGAAATTTGAATTAGTTTTGAATTAAATACTGACATCATTCATTTCGATGGAGAATGTTAGTTATTTTTTTCAAAAACGTCTTTTTCTTCTTCGGTGAAATCGAAAATGGCGTTTCTGGGGGGCAATTTGTTAGCCAATATATTTTACTAGCTGTAATAAATGTGGTCAAAGTATAGTTGACCTAGATTTAAAGAAGATTCGAACAGAGTGTTGTATTGAAAGCAAATATGGGTTCGAAGATGGTAGAAGACTTCGATAAAGCAGTTTTCGAAGGTGGTTATCAACGGTTATTCTTTAAGTCAGTTTGTATTTTAAGTTTGTTTTCAAATAAGTAAAACTGTCGACTTGTGGTAGTTGTAGTTTGAATTTCAAAGAAGTGTAGTTATTTCTAGACTTAGTATAAATAGTAGTTTTTCATAGGAAAAACAGGTCACAATTCCATCATACAAACTTACACTCAAAGTATCCGTATGGAAGCGAGAAACGAGTCACAAGTTGCAATGTATGAATCTGTGTACCAACTCTTATTTAATCAATGCAATTTACCCTTTTTTCTTTAAGTGTTCTTGCACTTTACTTTGTTAAGTTCGATTGAGTTCAAGTGGATTGAATTCGATTGTTTTTATTGTATTTCTTATATTTTCGACACCAAAACACAGAATTTCTAACAACAAGAACAAACACAATATGTCCTAAGATTTACTGGTTGATCTTGCAAGTTACCATGTGTAAACCAGCGGTTGTTTACGAAAATCCAACGTAAACATGTGAGCCTTTGAAACCTACCCTTATTTTATTTGAAATTATCCTTTTTGAACGCCAAATTGAGCCGGTAGGTTTAGATCTTTTTGTTCGGTGACAAACTACATATTTAGCCTAGAGACTTTTACGATTTAACCCAAAATGTTATATTTGAGTTTGGCTAAGTAGGGTGTTGCTAAACAATAAGTTTGGGGTTGCTTTTGGAATTTGCAACCAACTAAGTTTGGGGTGGGGTACTAGATAACAAAGAACAAAGCATGAAAAATATACACAAAAAATGGTGTATCAAAAAAAACAGAGAGAAAAATAAAATGAAAAGAGAAATGGGACAAACAATGAAAAATTTGAGTAATTTCAAACTCGATTGTCCCGATAGTTACAAATAATCTCTAGTACCTTTACAATTGTTGTTTCAAAGGGTGAATGAGGGGTTGAATCTTTGCTTTAATTTTCGTAGGAGTGCCTAATTCAAATTTTATGTAGCCTACTTATTATCCAAATATTATCCCACCTTTACCTAAGCCCCGTTTTAACCGTGCAAGACCTCAAAGTGTGTAATGACATTGATTTTGATTGACGTTTAGAAACTTTTCAAGCGTATGGTAATATGTAGACATGCACGTTGATTGAGTGCGAACCCTTGTCATATTGTTGCGTGGAGTTGTGAATGGTGGATGCATGAAAGTCAAACTAGTTCATCATTGGCTAGAGGGAGATGAACTTTTGGGTACTACTACTTGGTTAGGTAATTGTTATTTTACTGTCGATTGTCAATTTTAGAAGTAAATTCCTTGAGGACAAGGAATGGTTCAAGTTTTTCTATCAATCAAAAGTAAGTATTTTTGTGTATATCGTCTCCACAGGGACTAGCGCGATATTCAAGCCATTCAACAATCAATATTGTTCAAAGTGTATGAATTTAAAATGTGTGTCTGTGTAAACTATATAAACTATTTGACATAAAATAAATAGAGAAGAGATATGACCATTTCGCTTGGGGTCAGAGACACTCAACCAAGCGTAACAACTGCAATCTTTCGATCAAATAACGGATTCTAGCTTTTTAAACGATATTATCACAATCACTCGACAATATCATTCGTGTCCAAATGATATCGTTATTTCTAAGGGATCGTTTAAATATCGATTTCCCAAACATTTAAACGATCATAAAGTCGATTGGATCGTTTAATCGACGATTTCACAACCGATTAAATGACCCAAAAGCATTAAGTTCTAGATTAAAAGTGATTATCAAATATTAACATCCATGTCTAGAGTGATAACTTAAGATAGATTGTTATTCTATTTCTAGATTCAAAAGTATGTGTCCATATCATTTTAAATCTCAATAAAACATTAAATGCAAGAATAACAACAATATTGAATAAATAACTACAACCATATATTAAAAGATCAAAAGATTACATAATAGCTTGTTTGAATAACCACAAGAGTATATGTAACTACATATATCTATGATAGCTTTGCAAAGGATGAAGAAAAGATGAAGATTCAATGCCTAGATCTATGATGTCTCAACAAATCTTGGGTTGAATCTACTCCTAACTACCTTGCTTTGTGTTTCTCTAGAAATGTCAAACCAAAATTCTCCCAAAAAATGTGCTACCTGTACATGAAGAACGTGACCCTCCTCTTTTGCTGTTGTGTAGCTCCTGTACAAAAAGAACTCTCCCAAAACGTGTGGCTCTTTCCTTTTTGTTGTGCGGCAGCCTTACTTTCTTCCAATTCGCGTCAACCCTCTCACTTGGTCAAAGCCCATTGTTATTTAATTATGCATAATTATATTTATATTCATACCTCTCTTTCTTCTTAGGGTAGACCAGTGGCACAATAGTGGCAAAATATTAGTTGTTTCTCAATAATAGTAACAATACACTACTTGACTCAATAAACAAGGACATGACATTTTATTTAAAAGGACATTAAATTAACTACTAAACTAATAAAAATACAATTAAAACTTATTTAAAAAGACTCTAAAAATGTGATATGACGGACTGTCATCACATATATCTTTTCATAATTGACATAAAATAATGGCTCCTTGTGACATATTTTTTTTTCGCACGGTTTCATGAAGCCGACATTCTTCAATTCATGTGAATAAGGATTATAGGGCGAAACTATTCTAGTTAAGCTAATAGGGTGCTCACTAGTTATTCAGGTAGCCCCATATAATCCTAGCCTCCACATTTATTCTTGTGTAACGTCATGTATCTGAAAATTGTTAGCTAATGAAATTGAAATGCAATGAATTTCATCCTTAAAAAAAATTAAAATTAGTGAATTTGAAAACTTGGGAGAAGTAAATGTTTTCTGAAAAGAGTATATAGTCTTAGAATGTGAAGCAGAACATATCTCATATTTCTCCAAATTTGTAGTTGATAGATTTTTAATTGATAGGATTCTAGGAGTAATTACTTCACACTTTAATCACTTACGAATTCGTGTGAGCTTCTAATTCACGTTTCCCCGCCATCATGTACACATCTTGATGCTCGCATATATCTCTTCACCGTTGACATTAAATAATGGCTCCTTGTGATATTCACTTTTCACACAGTTCCATCAAGCCGACATTCTTCAAATCATACTAATAAGGATTATAGGGCGAAACGATTCTAGAATGCAATAGCCATCGACTAGGGGATGCAACGTTAATATTTCTGGTTTACTTCTCATAACTTCTTCGTGCAGTTGTACTTCTAGGCTCTTCTCATTATCTGCTATTTTTCTGTTGTGTGGAATTTTAGTTCTTCCTCTTCAAGAGAAGTGTATGGATGAGCTCCCATTTGTCCAAATCATGTGGTTGAGGGAGTTAATGTTAGGTTTTCCAAATGGTTGCTAAATATCCATTTAAGTATGCCATAATTTTAAATCATTGTGGCATGCCATGGACTGCAGTTATAATAAAGAATGTGCCAATCTCAGGGCTGCTACAATATATGCGTGTGCACTCATCATTTTGTTTTTTATTTGTTGCTACAATTAATATATTGCATAAATTGAACCATACCACATGTGGGTATAGAATAATAACCCATCATTTAACATGTAGCTTGAAATTGCACAAATTTTACAATTAACAGATATGATACGTTAAGTGTATGTACAATAGAAACTCATCATGTAACGTGTGATTGCACAACATACACGAGGTTCTAAGTCACTAATTCTATCCATTGAGTTTCTAGATGAGCAATTTGGTGTTTCCTTCTAAAGAACTATTGAAGAGGGTAAGGAAAAAGACAGCAAAATCTGATTTGAAACATGCCCATGTTCAGTTTCTACTCATATTTGAGCAATTGTCAGCGATTCAAAGCTTTCGTGCCAGCTAGTTTTATTAGCGTTTGTATCTCACAAAGCAATTTAAAAGTAATATATGCAGAGTTTCACCCCCAGCAGGGAATAATTCTGCTATTGAACATAATAACCACAAGAGTAGTTACAATCAGATTATATCAATTTAGAAGAAGATCATATGATGGATACAGTTGGAGGAATATACATATGGTAAAAAACAAGTAAAAGGAAGTGAAAATCTAAGAAACTTTAGATGGACAAGTTACTGAGAAATAGAAGTACTTTTCATTTTACTGAGAAATAGATATTAATTGTCTATATTACTTGCTTATATTAGCTTCCAAAATTATGTGGCTCATGATTTAAGTTCTATCACGATTTAAGTTCTATCATGATGCGGAATCATTGTTCTAATTAGCCAATATAATAACTAATGAACTTCATACCATTTTTGTTTCACATTTATTTGAATTCAATATAGAATTTTACTCCCACCCCAATATACTTCAGTTATGAATTCTCAATATAAACAACAACAACAAAAACAACAGAATGCACCTTTGTAAGTTGACAATTTTAAAAAATAATTTCGTAGAGAAGTAAATATTAAAATAATTTCTTACAATGATCATGTCAATATCAGAACACTAGCATAGAAGGGATCCATGGAGAGTTCCAAAATTTCAGTTGTTTCTGGCACTTCAATCCTTGTCAGTTGTTTGCAGTTTTCCACGACATCTTTCACTCCTTTCTCCGTGACATCGTAACAACCTATAAGTGATAGTTTCAAAAGCCCAGGACAAATCTTTGAGATCGCATAGAGTGTTTCATCATTAACTCTTGTATTTGACAAGTTCAACACCTGTAGCTTGGGAAGTACAAAGTTCATTTCAAATATGTCCACATCTGCATTACATCCGTTTAAGTACAAATGTGTTATCACATCAAATCTCTTTATAACTTGCCAGATATTTATAGATATCCTCCAATGACAACTTTTAAAATCAAGCGACTCCAAATTGGGGAAAGAAGAACCGAACATTTTGAATTTTTCGACACTTGACAACCTATTGTCAGCCAAAGAGAGAGACTTTAATTGAGGGTATACACCAATATCTCTCAAAGAATCATTATTCTCTAACATCTCTTTCCCAATAGCCGTATCTTCCATTTTGATCACACTAAGTGAAGGACAATTTCTAACAAGTGAAAACAAGGATAATTCTGTGAGGTCCGAACAATAACTAAGGTTTATAGACACCAAATCAACAAGAAACAAAGATAACCAGGCAACATGTTTATCATTCAGATCATAATAGCATTCAAGATCCAAATGTTGTAAACATCGAAACTTGGATATCAAAGAGTGGATTGCATCAGTGGGAATTTTACGCGAGAGGTTGAGGGAATTGAGGTTTGTGAACCTTTCAAAAAGGCGATCAAGGAAAGGGCGTGTTTGATCCGAGACAAACAGCGAGAATAGGAGACGGTTGGTGATAGAGAGGAACTGTTTGGAGACAAGGGATAGAGAATTTAAACAGTGATGACGGGAAAGCAAATAGAAGAGAGAAATCATCCGCCGCCTCCGGTTTATTGTGTTTTAGGGTTTCCGTAAAGGAACTAGGGCGCTTTGTATACCTGGGATATGATCTAGGCAATGGGCACTTTGTTTGTGGCAATCTTTCTTTCACTATATCGATTTATTTGTCCTTTTTTTTAATATACTAGACTTTTCACCCGTGCTGCCGCACGGGTCATATAAATGGCAAATTTCACATTCAAAAACAAATTGACATATTACATAACTCATTAACCAAAACATTCACATTAAGATAATAAAGACAATTGTATTTCACGGAATTCATTTTGATAAATTAGTAAAACTTCTTTGTAAACCATGTTTGAAGTACTGATAATGCAAACAATGTCCTTGCTGTTAGGAGAATTTTCAGACCACTTTTAAATTATAATAGTAACAATTTTCAGACCATGATGAACTCTTAATCAATTAATTAATCATAACACAAAATTGTGCGCCAGTACCATAGATATTATACCACAGGTTCGCAACATACCACCAAAATAAAAAGCATTAATTAAAAAAATAAAAATTCAAACAGAAATGATTTAACTATTACATCAATTTTCAATCAATCCAATCCATAATATTTCAATGTGATAAAGAAAACTTCATTGTATTCAAGGGACGGAGCACCAATCTTTATCACCATTCCTTCACACAGTCCTAAACTTATGCAATAATGCTTCCAATCTCCACCAATTTTGCATTGCCTCAAAGGTGACCGTTCAAAATTATTCGTACAGTTCCAAGCATGTCCGGTATCATCAATCAGCTTAAATGTCTTGCAATCCTTTGAAAGCATCGAATCCATAAACTTATCATAAGACAATGTCTGCAAAATAATAAAAAAAATTAATTTGAAAGATACACTATTAAAATAATAGAAATGTAATAAAAAATTTATAAATATTTGATGTAAATGAATGTAACTTTAAAGACAAATACCAGGAGACAGGAGGTTATGTCCTTCTTCTTCAACCACTTGACAACAAATTACTTAAAGTTGCTGCTTTTATATGATCCGGGAAAAGAACACGACTCAATCTTAAACTTAAACAGGAACATGGGTTGGGTAGGAAATTTCATCTCCATAACTATCTTGCACCTGGATAATGAACCGATCAGGTTGAACACGTATTAAAGTGATTTAACCATCATACTTCAGGTTATAAATGCGATGAAGCTCAATCCATCCATGGGCGAAACAATATCTATTGTCTTTGACTTTAATCTTTACTTCAAACTAATTATAATTAGGATCACTTAGTTCAACAAATCGTTTCAGGTGACTCTTAAATATATCAATCAACAGATTTGGAACAACAGCAACAGCATGTGAGAAATGCAAATGTATAATTATATAGTCACATAAGTTTTATAAAACATCATATTAATAATATTATATAGATACACTGAATGAAAATGCATAAAACGGTTTCCCTAATTTGGATTGAAGTGAACACATAAATTACGGTACTTCAATCGAGATCAAGGACATCCAATCAGTTGCCGCTGCACATTAACAAATATGAATTGAAAAAAACACTTAATTCCATGAATCCTTTTATTCTTCTATCATGGTAGCATAAAAAATAAAAGAACTATCAAAAAAACGATAGAATGTGTGGTTTTTATAGATCTTTTTTTTTTTTTAAACTCAGCCGAATTGAAAGAGCACACAAACTTAAAGGAAATATGATAATAGTTTTAGCAGATGTATTTGAATGATAGCATTATAATGAATTTAAAAAAAAAGTTGCAGAAGAAGAATAACATTAACAAAAATAGAGAAAAATATATAACTGCAGAAGCTCGTAAAAGCATATTAGCAAATACGCCGAAGAAAAAGAATTATAAAAGCACTACACTATAACAGGAAGATCATGAAGGCATGTTCAGTATAGAATTTCTGTTTGCAAAAAATGATATTAGTATACATTAGCAGATTAGCAAACACAAAATTACATACCATCCTGCACAATCAAACACAAAATTACATACCATCCTGCACAATCAAAATTAGACCAGACAATCTCTTTATAAACAATTTGTCCTGCAATGTTCCGAATCACATTCACTATCACAATGCCTAACCTGCTCATAATCACTAAAATTTGCAACTATAATGGGGGACAATGTTGGGTTTTGTTTTAATGTCTCACCTGATATTTGCTTAAATGGGAGAGAAAGAATAAACAATCTGTCCTGCAATGTTCCGAATCACATTCACTATCACAATGCCTAACCTGCTAATAATCACTAAAATTTGCAACTATAATGGGGGATAATGTTCGGTTTTGTTTTAATGTCTCACCTGATATTTGCTTGAATGGGAGAGAAAGAAATAGCTGAGAATACACTGCAGAAAAAGATGTTAATGTGAGAACAGAGTTGAGAATGCAACAAAAAAGTTGCTTAAGAACCCCAACCGCAACAAAATTTGCCAACTGCCACAAACCAAACATTGCAAACTTAAACATGAACTTATCTCGGTAATTGATCGATCCTGACATTGCAGACTTGAAATTTGTCTAACACACATGGTCATGGTTTTTCTTTTTATTGTATGAGTGTAAGAGACAAAAAGAGAACTTTAGCTCTAATTGTGCATTTATACTACAAAATGAAGCCATGACATATTGTTAAAGCTTAGTTCAACTTAATACTACCAGTAAGCAGAATAATAAAATAAAATTAAAAAAGCTCAATGTATCTCAGTTCCATAAAAAAACCTACGCCAATGGTCTTCAATGAAAAAAAAAATGAAAAAACAACTAAAGAAAGATTAATTTACCAATAACAGTTGGAGATAAACCCTCAATTTGAAGATCCCTTATCTGCAAAATGTTTGATTTCTTACTTGCAAGAACTGCCCCTTAAAGAGTCATTCTACTTAATCATATGTTCATCACAAACATAAACATACAAAAAAATAAAAAATAGTTCCAAAAATAGGTTTGTGAATACTTTCTTATGATGCATATGTCAGTTTCTTTTGTACACTGTCACTGAAGCCGACAATGGATGTGTTTGTGTCTAACTTCAATTAAAATCGAAGCTTATGATGGCTACAAACACTGAACCAGCCTATAAATTATAACAATATAAAAAGACTGTAACAATTGTGATAGACTAACTTTGGGGATGATTCTATATACACCTACATAATTTCAATTTTAAATGCCTAAGATTTATAACAAAATAATCAAGTAACAATAACAGCCACGAAGGTATAAAATAAAGGAAGAAAAACAAACTAATGTATCAGGACCCTACCATTCTCAATTCAGGTTTAACCTTCCTTTATCACACAATCCAGGGAAAATAGATTGCGAAAAAACACAAATAAGTGTTAGAGAGAGTAATAAAAAGGAAAGATATAAATAATTTTAAGATAATGTGAATCAAAATAAAACAAACGGTCCCTATTTATACATGAGAAGTCCTAAAGAAGAGGGTAATGAATTCAATTGGGAAAAGAGTAAAACTGAATGAACAAACTTTATCCTACAAAACGGCTAAACAATAACACCAAAGGCAAACTTGAAACTGAAGTAGCAGAAAAAAAATTACATACCTATATGAACTCAAATCGAGCCACACCACCATCCTTCACATCAAAGTTATATACCTGCCACATTCTCAGTCCCCTCCACTCTTTTTTCTCGCTAATTATATTGAAGTAATCAAGAACTACATCCAAAAACAGCCAATAAAGCATGAAAAACATAATAGAGTCCAAACGCAATTTTACTCTAAAAACTCAGCAAAATAAAAGCTCAAACAAAAATAGGTACAAAATTAAAATCAATACAAAACATTTGTCATGAGATAACTACCACACAACCAAAATTGATTAAGAGCGTTACTTTTCTATCAGAAAAGGAAAACCTGTAATATTGATGAGAAAAAATAGGGAGATAAAATCAGAGAAAAAAATTAAATGAGATAGAGAGAAACTGATACACCCAATCCAAAATCGATGAATATTAAGATGAATAGATCCCTTATCTGCAAAATATTTGATTTCTTACTTGCAAGAACTGCCCCTTAAAGAGTCATTCTACTTAATCATATGTTCATCACAAACATAAACATACAAAAAAATAAAAAATAGTTCCAAAAATAGGTTTGTGAATACTTTCTTATGATGCATATGTCAGTTTCTTTTGTACACTGTCACTGAAGCCGACAATGGATGTGTTTGTGTCTAACTTCAATTAAAATCGAAGCTTATGATGGCTACAAACACTGAACCAGCCTATAAATTATAACAATATAAAAAGACTGTAACAATTGTGATAGACTAACTTTGGGATGATTCTATATACACCTACATAATTTCAATTTTAAATGCCTACGATTTATAACAAAATAATCAAGTAACAATAACAGCCACGAAGGTATAAAATAAAGGAAGAAAAGCAAACTAATGTATCAGGACCCTACCATTCTCAATTCAGGTTTAACCTTCCTTTGTCACACAATCCAGGGAAAATAGATTGTGAAAAAACACAAATAAGTGTTAGAGAGAGAGTAATAAAAAGGAAAGATATAAATAATTTTAAGATAATGTGAATCAAAATAAAACAAACGGTCCCTATTTATACATGAGAAGTCCTAAAGAAGAGGGTAATGAATTCAATTGGGAAAAGAGTAAAACTGAATGAACAAACTTTATCCTACAAAACGGCTAAACAATAACACCAAAGGCAAACTTGAAACTGAAGTAGCAGAAAAAAAATTACATACCTATATGAACTCAAATCGAGCCACACCACCATCCTTCACATCAAAGTTATATACCTGCCACATTCTCAGTCCCCTCCACTCTTTTTTCTCGCTAATTATATTGAAGTAATCAAGAACTACATCCAAAAATTGCCAATAAAGCATGAAAAACATAATAGAGTCCAAACGCAATTTTACTCTAAAAACTCAGCAAAATAAAAGCTCAAACAAAAATAGCCAAAATAAACAAACAAACCAATTGCAAAGGTATTGTGAAATAGTGAATTTAGGTACCTTGGCGAAACCTTTGGCGTTACCGATTTGAGTACCAAAGAAGACGGTGACTAAAAACCCTATTGATTAGATAAACCATAATTGAAAATTCAATCGCTTTTTAACATCAATATAATTCAAACATAAAGAGTAATAACAATTTGTAATCAGAAAAGTGAATAAAGAAAAGGTACCTGAAGCTTTTGCAGTGCAATTGGTTGAGAAACACCGGTGATGCTGATGAATGTGTCAATCGTCTCTTGATTAGGTGTCGCCATGGAAATCGAAATCGCAATCGAATTTTTGACTTGTATGGTTACGGTTGTGTTGGATTATGGCTTTGAGAGCTTGTGAGGCGATTTGTATTTACTGGATTTGTGAAGAATTCGGGGTTTGTGATGATTGGTATGGGTTGGTGTACGGTTCTGCTTCTGGTTTGTGTTGTGAAACCGGCTGTGAAATTGTGCGTGAAGAAATTTGCGGCTTTTTTTGTTATTGTGTTTATGCGTTTAATTGGCTGTGAAACCGGCTTGTTTGGGTAAAACAGTAATTGTAGCCATTAGGGTTTTGGAAAAATTAGGGCTTCAAAATAGGCTTGGGGACAACTTTTATATATAGATAGATTTTTTTGTTATTGTGTTTATGCGTTTAATTGGCTGTGAAACCGGCTTGTTTGGGTAAAACAGTAATTGTAGCCATTAGGGTTTTGGAAAAATTAGGGCTTCAAAATAGGCTTGGGACAACTTTTATATATAGATAGATTAGGGCTTCAAAATAGGCTTGGGGACAACTTTTATATATAGATAGATTTTTTTGTTATTGTGTTTATGCGTTTAATTGGCTGTGAAACCGGCTTGTTTGGGTAAAACAGTAATTGTAGCCATTAGGGTTTTGGAAAAATTAGGGCTTCAAAATAGGCTTGGGACAACTTTTATATATAGATTTTTGTGTCTTTTTCCACACAACAATAACCACTCCATATTTTTTGTTTCAAAAAAAAAAACCACTCCATATTTTTCTGTAACAAAAAAACAACTCCATAATATTTTTTGTAAAAAATAAAAAATAAAAAAATCCCTTTTAGAGGAGAAAGAAATTAATGTCAAGAGATTGAAATAATTTATTTTTAGGGAAAAATATTGAAATAATTTTGAAACTAACTAAATAATTTTTTAAAATAAAATTATTTTTATTACAAAAAACAAACACAAAATAGATTCTAATTTTTTATAAAATCTCTAAGAAATAATCTCTCAAATATTGAATGTTAAAGTCACTTTTATTTTAATTCGTAACAAATTAGCTCTATGAGATCATTTGTTATAACTTTTTTAAGAAAAAAAATAATTATTTTATAAAATAACTTCAAAGAGTATTGTATCTATTTTAGAAGTTTGTGAAATTTCATTAACAGTTTTAATTTAACTTGGAAGACAATGTTTCTTTTTAACCATTCAAAAGTTTATTAACTCTGACCAAAAAAAAATAAAAATTATTAACTATGTCAAAAGTTTGA
This sequence comes from Medicago sativa, assembly GCF_051527215.1. Taxonomy (NCBI): domain Eukaryota; kingdom Viridiplantae; phylum Streptophyta; class Magnoliopsida; order Fabales; family Fabaceae; genus Medicago; species Medicago sativa. Next base: position 13,083,060 of record NC_140754.1, read on the forward strand.
CCCTCTGTTTTGTGTATTTATAGGCATCAATCACTTAGATACTAATCTCTTTTAAAATCAAACACCATGTTCATAAGTTTATTGTACATGGCGTTCTTGTCCTAAGCTGTTACTTTTCAAGTGTGATTGGATTGAAGGGAATAGAGGCTGCAAAATCAATCAATTTTTGGATGACATTGGGAATGAAGATAGGCTGTTTTTACATGGTTCATACTTGCATGCATGTGATCAGCCGTAGTGCTAGCAAGTATTTAAGATGCTTTTAAGGTTGTTGAAAATTTAAAAACCATACTATGTTACATTGTTGATCACTACAAGAATTCCCCAATCTACTAACCAATACAAAATTGCATTACTGAGGGATTTAGGCCCTCAGTAATTACTGGCGGAATAAAGCTTCAGTAACATCCAAAAAAACCCTCAATTAAGTTACTGACGGAAAAATCCCACAATAAATCAGTGAGTTACATTACTGACGGATAAATCCGTCAGTATTTTCAATAAAGAACCTACCAATTATTACTGAGGGAATGGAAACATAATGACATTTGATCCTATTCATATATACCTAAATTACATGGACACATACTCATTGATCAATATGGTAATTCATATATATATATATATATATATATATATATATATATATATATATATATATATATATGAATTACTTTTATCACATCAATTCAACACTTGCATAGACAATGATGAAAACAAGCACAATATAATCAACAATGAGAACTATTGATGACACCAACCAACACACATCACAACACCCCTTCCAAGTACCATCACCACAAGAATTTACATCATGCAAAAAAGGACTCATTCTCCATAGTGGTGATTAAATAATTACACATGTTTGTGTTGATATAATAATTAATGAACTCATATCATCTTTGTTTCACATTTATTTGAATAGAATATAGAATTCTACTCCCACCCCAAGATACTTCAGTTATGAATGGTAAGTTGACAATTTTAAAAAATAATTTCTTAGAGAAGTATATATTAAAACAAGGACAACTTACACTGTTCATACAAAGTTCAGAACACTTGAGTTCTATAATTTCATCACTTATATGATTATATTCCAATACAATCTCTCTCAGTTGTTTGCAGTTCTCTACAACATCTTTCACTCCTTTCTCTGTGACATCGTCACAACCTCTAAGTGATAGTTCCAAAAGCCTAGGACAACTCTTTGAGATCGCATAGAGTGATTAATCATGAACATCTGTATCTAACAAGTCCAACACCTCTAGTTTGGGAAGTACAAAGTTCATTTTAAATTTGATCACATTTGTACAACGGTGTAACTTCAAATGTGTAATCATACAAAACCTCCTTACAACTTGCCAAATACTTCCAGATATCAAAGAACGATTCAAATCAAGCAGCTCCAAATTGGGGAAAGAAGAACCAAACATTATGATTTTTTCGAAACTTGACCAGATATTGTCACCCAAATAGAGAGACTTTAATTGAGGGTATACACCAATATCGTTCAAAGAATAATTATTCTCTGAAGTCTCTTCCCCAATACTTGTGCTTTCCATTTTGATCTCACTAAGTGAAGGACAATTTCTAACGAGTATAAACAGCGATAATTCTGTGAGGTCGGGACATTCACTAAGGTTTATAGACACCAAATCAACAAGAAACAAAGACAACCAGGCAACATGTTTATCATTCAGAAAATAATTGCAATGGAGATCCAAATGTTGTAAACGTCGAAACTTGGATATCAAAGAGTGAGTTGCATTAGGATTATTAATGGAGATTTTGAGTGATGTGATATTTAATGGGAAACTAGAGATTTTGCACATATGCATGTCCAAGTCACAGTTGTAACACGAGATGTTGAGGGAATTGAGGTTTGTGAACCTTTCAAAAAGGCGATCAAGGAAAGGGTGTGTTTGATCGAAGATAGTAAGCGAGAATAGGAGACCGTTGGTGACGGAGAGGAACTGTTTGGAGACAAGGGATAGAAAATTTAAACAACGATGATGATTGTTAGCGTTTTTGATGAGGAATCTGAAGACAATTTCCCAACAATCATCAGGTAAATATGAACATGTTTCTTCCTGAACCAACTGTTGTGGAGATTTTAAAGAAGAAGTTATCTTCTTCCATTTCTTTGGATTTCGGAAGAGTTTCACTGGTGGTAAATTTTCCAGTGAAGATTTTCTTTTCCTTTTCATTGGCAGGGAATGGTATGAGCACCGGCGACGTCGGTGGGAAAGGAAATAGAAGAGAGAAATCATACGGTGCCTCAGGTAGGTTTATTGTGTTTTAGGGTTTCGATAAAAGAACTATGGGGTAGTTTGTAGGCAATGGGCTTTGTTTGTGACAAATATTTCTTTCACTATATTTGTCCACACAACAATAACCACTGCATATTTTTATTCAAAAATAAATAAATAACCACTCCATATTTTTCTGTACCAAAAAAACAATTCCATAATATTTTTTGTATAATAAGAACATTTCCACATAAACATTGAATGTATCGGCAACCATTGTTGTTCAAGATTATCAGGTTTTTTGTTTGGATGAAATCCCATAGCAATCTCTGAGCCCACCGATCCTAGCTAATTCATCTCCTATTATTCATCACCGTGATGCCTTTTCCTCAACGTTTTTTTCACGCCGCCGCCCTGGTTGAATTTCCGATGAACTTTAGCTGAACGGGTACCCCAATTTTCAATCGATTATGGAAGTTCATCACCTGGCTATCTCAATTTCTGATTTCTCATCTGAGTAAGTGTGGTTCTCTCCTAAGGTCCCTTTCTCTGATTCTGTTCTTTAGTGGGAGCTGGGTTGTTTCGATTGATTGTCCCCAATCTAATCGATTTGTTTCTTCCTATTGCTGAGGAATCTGTCTAGTTTAGATTACATTCAATTTGCATAATCTCTGTCCTTATGTTGTGTTATCTATTGATGCTTGCTGTCTAGGCTTGTTAAGGAATTTCATTAAAAACTACTTTGGGTGGATTCGATAGGTTTTTCTTGTATGAATTAAATCCTTTTTGTTTCCGTTGCTCTCACTAGGAATTTGTTTGGTCGATTCTGCTTATGTTTCTATGTGCCTCGATACTGTTCATATGGTCTATTATCTTTGGGAAATTCCAATTTGAGAAAATTTCTTTACATTTCGGAGCTATTAAGGGTCTGATCAGCTGGTATTCTTATTTTGGGGCAGTTATATATAATCTTTAGTGTGAGATTGGCTTAGTACTTTGGTTTGGAAAGCGCACTTTTTCTCTTCATGGGTACTGTTGTGCAAGTCCACTAGGACTTATGATAGTGCTTAGTTGGAATTGCCGTGGTTTAGGCCACCCGGATGCAGTTCCGTCCTTAAGGGACCTTATCCGACATCACAAACCGGACATTATTTTTCTTTGTGAAACTCTTTGTCATGCAAATAAAATTGAGGAGATTCGTCGGAATGTTGGTTATGAGGCTGGTTTTAGTGTGGATAGAGAAGGCAGAAGTGGAGGTTTAGCATTATTATGGAAAAAAGAGAGATTTTGTGAAATCCAAAATTATTCACGAAATTTTATTAATGTTATTGTTAAAGAGGAGGTGACTAATCAAGAGTGGCGCTTGACGGGATTTTATGGAATTCCCCAAAGGGGCCAAAGAAGAGAGTCATGGAATATTTTACGCATGTTATCACAACAATCTTCGCTTCCTTGGTGCATTATTGGTGACTTTAATGATATTCTCTCAAATGATGATAGGCGCGGAAGAGTTCCACATCCACAATGGCTATTTAGTGGTTTTCGAGAAGCTGTTAATGACTGTGGCTTAATTGATATGCCTATGCAAGGACATGCATATACTTGGTCTAGAAGAATGGGATCGAATCATGTTGTTGAAGAGAGACTTGATCGAGCTTTGGTTACTAATTCCTGGATGACTATGTTCCCTCAGTGCTTACTTCAAAATTTAGTTACAGGGGTGATGTAGTTTCTTTGTACATGTCATAATCTATATATATGTTAGTATAGTATAGGATCGTTTCCACAGGGAGTTACGTTAATCATAAGCATTTTCACAACAGTTCACATTAAGGGTTTGGATATAAATTGATTGTTTGTAACACTATATCCACAGATGACATAAAAGTAAAAACGAGAGGAGATCGAACTATTTCGCTTGCGGTATAAGATAACGAGCAAGCATAACAGCAACAATCTCTCGATCGATTAACAGACTCTAGCTTTATAACCAATATTATTACAATCATTTCTACAATATCCTTCGTGTCCAAAGCGACATCGTTATTTCTAAGTTAGCGTTTAAACATTCGTGTCCAAATTCCTTAAACGATAACAAAGTCGATCGGATAACTTAATCGACCGTGTCCAGCCTGATTAAGTATCCGAAAGCATTAAAATCTTGATCAAAAGTAATTATCAAAGGTTTACAAACTTGTCAAGAGTGATATAACAAAAGATAGATTGTTATTTTAGTTCTAGATTCAAGAGTTTGTGTCCAAATCATCTTGAATCTCATTGAAAGCATTAAACATAAGAATAACAACAATATTGAATCATTAAGCTAGAACCTTATATATTAAAAGATCAAAAGATTACACAATAGCTTGTTTATTACCTCAATACTACAAAGAAGATGATAGCTACACATAGACATGTAAACTAATGCAAAGGATGAAGGAAAGATGAAGATTCCACGTCAAGATCCTTCGTGTCCAAAGTGATCTTGAGTTGAATCTACTCCTAAACCACTTGCTTTGTGTTTCTCTCTTGGAAATAGCTCTGACCTCTCTCTTAGAATGTATGAAAAATATCAATGGAATAGTGAATGACCTAAAAGAGAGGTAAAAATGCTATTTAAATGGCCTGTGTTTTAGTACATACGCCAATAGCGCAATCTACGCTAATAGTGTGGTAAGTCGGCCTATAATCTGGCCAATGAGCTTGTGCCACGTTGGCCTTGCCCTGTTTCTACGCTTCAGCTACGCTAATAGTGTGGTCCTCTGGAGCTTCTACGCTTATAGCGTAAATCACGCTAATAGCGTGTTTCTTCATGACCAGCTTCTGCTTCTACGCTCCAGGTACGCTATTAGCGTACCTCTCTGGACTGATTACGCTAATAGCGTACATTACGCTAATAGCGTGTATCTTCACATGTGCTCCAGATCCACGCTCCTTGTACGCCATTGGCGTATCACTCTGCAATTGGGTATTTCTTCATCACGCTAATAGCGTAGGACACGCTAATGGCGTATGAATTTGAACTTTGACGTTTCTTGCTCCTTGCTTGTATTTTCCTGCACAAAAAGGGTAGAATAAGGCTCAAAAGCATAAATGACATATTTACACAATAATTGGAGTTTTCCATAGAGAATCTTGCAAAACAAGTCACTAAAATGCCTAAACTCCTATATGAAATATATCACTTTTAAACACTTATCAAACTCTCCCCAACTTGGCTTTTTGTTTGTCCTCAAACAAATCAATTGAAAAGGAAACTAACAAGGCTTTGGACAAGGTTTTCAACAAGGTGTCAAACAATTCAAAATAAAAATAAACAAATGGATTTTCAAAAATGATCGCGTGGACAAGCATGAAGTCCACCGCTATTCTAGGTGCAAACTAAGAATGCGAAATATGTCCTAAGCACAAACTATACATCATAAACTTCAAAACATAAACATAACTATCTATGAACCACACCTAACACACTTCTTTAAAAGTAAATGGAATACTATGATAACAATAAGTAAGGTAATGAACACACATCCAACAATTATGCTAACATCCTATTTAAGTTAGGTGTCCATCCAAATATCGTCTCAAAAAGCATAAAAGCATGGATCAAAAGGTCTTAAAAGGGTTATAACTTGGCCGGGCTACAAAAGAAATGTCATATGTGGGGCAATTGATCAGAAAGCCTATCAAAGAGGAACATTTTTTTGTATCACAACTTGAAATCCAAATACTTCCCTACCAAGAATTACAACCTTTGGTGATTAACAATCAAACCAATAACCTTAACAACTTATTCTATTTTTGATTTTTCTCTTTCTTTTTCTTCTTTTTCTTTTCTTTTCTTTATCAAATGTACAACTTTTTCTTTGATTCAATGTTGTCAGGTTATTTTAACAATTTCACCACAAACTTGACATATAATGCCTCCTTTTTCTCCCCAACTTGAATACAACAAAACTCTAATTGAATGTTCCCCTATCCCAAGGCAAGGGACAAAGTACAAAAAGGTTAAGGGTTCTACAACGTAAAATTATCAAAGTCCTATAAGATTCAACCATGAACTGGATTTTTGAAAAATTTCAGGCAAATTCAACAAGCATTGTGCTTATGAATATTGACAGTTCATGTTTGAGGACTTGATTCATTTGGCTCGGATTGGGGTATCAGATACTCGCTCTTCTCACAGGTAGGCTTTATGTGGTCAAGTAGGTTAATCTCAATTCAAAAAGTGCCTTGATCCTTTCCATGCTTTCAAACAATTCAAAATAATTATCAGATTTAACATAACTAAAACAAGTTAGACGGTGATTATCGGTCTCCAGCATATATAACAGATTGAAGCTACCTCACATTTATGTTAAGTACTAAGTGGTTCAAAAATATTTATGTTTACGACAAGAATTAAATGATATATATTTTGTGCAATCTCATTAAAAACTACAGGAAACCAATACCTTGGCTTTACGCTTTCTCACTAGTAATATCATTATCACTCACCTGCTTTTGCTCAAACATTGGCTCCATGGAGCACTTTAAGATTTATTGTTCATGAGCAATTTTCTTTTGAGAGACACAAGCAAGATTTAAACAAAAAATTCATCCAAAACATAAGTTAAAATCCACAAGCTAAGTTATTAAACCATAGTAATATAAAGTACTAAAGTATCAGGTCGAGCACTAAAAACCACAGTGCTCGAAGAGTACAAAATATAACCAAAGTGCAAAATACAACCAAATTAAATAAGTTCCAACATGAAATAAAGAAAGCAAAAGTTCGAAAGCGAAAAGAAAAAACATCACTAAAAATCCAATGATATCACTGATCATCATCAGCATCACCCATGTCAAGATCCACATCCACATCTTCACCATCAACTCCAGCATCATCGGGAGTAGCCTCATCATCCACAGCATCTGCCACCCCCACATAAGGTCCTGGCCTGCCCTCAGGCCAATGAACAAAGCTCTGATACTGGTCAGGAGACATAACCGGGTACTCAGCATTTCCCGGATACATGTGAGCATTATAGAGGTCCTGATGAATGCCTTGGTTGCTCCTCCAAATTGCCTCGTTCTGATCCATCAAGAAGTTGTTCTGGTCCCTCACGTACTGGTTATGCATCTGCTGCTCCAGCATAAAGGTCTGCAAACCTGAAAAATCAAAAGAACCAGTGCCCTCAGATGGGCCAGCCTCATCATCAGAGAAATGGTATTGAGCTGCCCTCTGCTTTGTTTTCTCCCAGGTACGAAGAGAAGTGTCAGTAATGGCCCCCTCAATGTCTTCATCAAAGGGTCCAGAAATGGGCACTCCATAGGCCTTCAGCAATCCCATGATAAGTCCCGGGTAGAACAAAGCAACCTTCTTAGCACCTGTGGCAACCTTCAAAGCCACAGCTTTCATCTCATTGGCTATGATGCGAGCAATATCAACAGGCACTCCTTTCATAATGCACCAAATGAGTGGCAGAACGGCTTTTGGGGCATCGGATGTATGGGCTCTGGGAAGGGCATTGTGGACAAGAAATTGGAATACTAAGTGGGCCTTAGCAGTCATCTCCTTTGTGAGTGCATGCCTAACCTCTCCCCTATCATTCTTTACAAAGCACCTACCCTTGTTCATGATATCCCGCTCAATTTGGTCAAACTTCTAGTTCCCCTAAGCATTTCTCTTAGCATAAGTACATAAGGTGGGCATAGCGGGATCAGGTGAAGGCTCAAGGTCTAAAGCATTGTCAAGGAAATCATTAATGGAATCCCTATCAAATGGGATTTGCTTCCCTCGGACATAAGAAGTCCAGGAGAAAGCATCAGCAAGGGTGGTGGGTGAGGCATCAGGAACAGCATTACAATAGAACTCCTTGATTAGGTCAGTGTTAATTTCAGTTTTGGGAACAAGGAGTTTGGTCCACTTGCGACCAGTGAAAATGTGGAGCAAATCTGAGTATTCACCACCTGGTTGAATGTCAAATGTTCTCTCATGCCATGTTTTGTATTGTGCCATCTTTTTAAACCTGGCAGAGTGGGCAGGGGTGGGAAAACGGTTAGGGCTCACTGGTGTGGCTGAGGTGGAGGCAGATTTGCCTCTTGGACGTTTGGTCCCGGTAGTTTTTTCAACATTTTTCGGTGCCGTCTGCACCAAAACCAGGAAACACTAACATATTGCATAGAAAATATTAGCACAAACTAGAATTGGTCATTTAAAAACATCATAAATTTTGAAAATCTGGGCAAGTATGAAGAACCACGCTAATAGCGCCTGCCACGCTAATAGCGAAATTTTCTGGAAAAAATTTCGCTATTAGCGTAAATTTCGCTATTAGCGTATTTCTTCGTACCTGCAATTTTCAAATTTTCAAAATTCTTGTTCCTGCAATTTCACAGCACATACCAGCAATTTTCAACCCTAGGTTTCATCCTATGTCTCTACAACACAATATAATCTTGAAAAGGAATCAAAATCACAACATTGGCACACAAATCATTCAAAACCCTTATTTTTCAAATTTTTACAAAATGGGTCAAAATCAAAAGATGAATGTTTGTTGCATGTGGGTTATGATTCTTGTTCCTTTTCAAACTATAATCAATGAATAACAGTCTCTAATCACAAAGCAAAATTCTAACCCTAACCTAACCATTGTTAATCATGCCAAAACATGGATTTTTACAAATGAAGGACAAGGAAAGGAAAAGAAAATCAAACCTGTTAATGTAGTGAGCAGCAACACAAATGCTAGAAAGAATGATGCAAAATGGATGCTTGACTTGAATTGAAAAGTGGGTTTGAGTTTTAGGGTTAGTGTGTGTGAGAGAAAAGTTTTTGTGTGTGTTTGTGAGAAAATGAGAGAGTGAAACCGTAAAAGGGAAAAATGAGGAGTTGTGGGAAGTTAAGGGGAGTTAATCCCCTGGACTCACCAAAATTTTTCTCCTACGCCAAACCTACGCTATTAGCGTAGCTCTCTGTAGCTCCCACGCTAATAGCGAAATGTACGCTATTAGCGTGATGCTTCAGGATCAGTTTTTTCAAAGTTGTTTCAATTCAGCTTTCAATGCTTATGTACTACTACTATATGCAATAAACATAAAAATACTTACAAAACTGGGTGTGCCTCCCAGCAAGAGCTTGTTTTACGTCCTGAGCTTGATGCTTTTTGAAGAAATCATGGTTCGATTAGTGAAATCGTCGACAAACACCGATCAATTTTACCACCGAAGTAGGGCTTAAGTCTCTGCCCATTCACAGTCCAGTTGGCTTTTGTGACTGGATCCTCAAGTTCAACAGCTCCATATGGTTTGACCTCTTTAACCATGAAAGGTCCGGACCACTTAGACTTCAATTTGCCCGGAAACAGTCTTAGTCTTGAATTGAAAAGTAACACCATTTGCCCCGGCATGAATTGTCTCAGAATGATCTTCTTATCATGATATTTCTTGGTCCTTTCTTTCTAGAGCTTTGAAGATTCATAAGCTTGATTTCTCAATTCTTCAAGCTCATGCATTTGAACTTTTCTTCTTTCATCGGCGTTCTCTTGATCAAAGTTTAGGAACTTCAATTCCCAAAAGGCTTTATGTTCGAGCTCGACCGGTAAGTGACAAGATTTACCATAGACCACTTGGAAAGGAGTGAGGCCTATAGGAGACTTGTAAGCAGTTCTATATGCCCACAAACATCAAGTTTAGCTGACCAATCCTTCCGAGATGTAGAGACCGTCTTCTCAAGTATTCGTTGGACCTCTCGGTTGGAAACTTCGGCTTGTCCATTCGTTTGCGGATGATACGGTGATGCTACCTTGTGCTTGACTCCATAATGATCTAGGGTTTTGGCAAGTTGTGCATTGCAAAAGTGTGACCCTCCATCACTAATAAGAACTCTTGGTGTACCAAACCGGGTGAATATATTTTTCTTTAGGAACTTCACTACCGTCTTGCTATCGGCTTTAGGCGATGCTACGGCTTCCACCCACTTTGAAACATAATCAACAGCGACCAATATGTACTTATTGGAATATGAAGAAGGAAAGGGGCCAACAAAATCTATACCCCAACAATCGAACACTTCCACTTCAAGGATAAGTTGTAGAGGCATCTCATTTCTCTTTGACATTGATCCGGTTCTTTGGCATTCATCACAATGCTTGCAATGTGTATTAGCATCTTTGAATAGAGTTGGCCAATAGAACCCGGATTGAAGTACCTTTGTGGCAGTTCTTTCCCCGTTGAAGTGACCTCCATAGGGTGAATTGTGACATCGCCATAGGATCTTCTTTGCCTCTTCATCATCCACACACCTACGCAAGAGATTGTCCGCTCCAATTTTGAACAAGTAAGACTCATCCCACACATAGTGGTTAGCATCATGGAGGAACTTCTTGCGTTGTTGCCATTCAAAATCTTCCGGAATGAACCCGGTTGCTTTGTAGTTCACCATGTCGGCAAACCACGGTCTCACATTGATTGCAAGCAACCTTTCATTGGGAAATTCTTCACGAACTTCCGGTTCATTCATGGTTACCTCATTGTTTGTCAACCTTGAAAGGTGATCAGCTACAAGATTCTCCGTGCCTTTCTTATCTTTGATCTCTAAGTCAAACTCTTGAAGCAACAACATCCATCGGATGAGCCTTGGCTTTGAGTCGGACTTAGTAAGGAGATACTTGATAGCTGCATGGTCAGTATAGACAACAATTTTGGAACCTACAAGGTAAGAACGAAATTTCTCCATTGCATAAACTATTGCAAGTAACTCTTTTTCAGTTGTGGCATAATTAATTTGTGCCTCATTTAAAACCTTACTTGCATAGTGAATAGCATGAAAAAATTTGTCCTTACGTTGACCCAAGACTGCACCAACAGCATAATCACTTGCATCGCACATTAATTCAAAATTTAAATTCCAATTAGGAGCAATGATGATTGGTGCAGTGGTCAATCTTTCTTTCAAAGTTTCAAATGATAAAAGACATTCATTATCAAAAATAAAAGACTTATCTTTGTTGAGCAAGTTGCTCATAGGCTTTGCTATCTTTGAGAAGTCTTTAATGAATCAACGGTAAAAACCGGCATGGCCAAGAAAACTCCGAACACCTTTGACATTCACCGGTGGTGGAAGCTTTCCAATAACATCGACCTTTGCTTGGTCTACCTCGATACCCTTTGAAGAAATCTTATGACCAAGGACAATACCCTCGGTAACCATGAAATGACATTTCCCCCAATTGAGCACCAAACTAGTTTCAATACACCGCTTCAGCACGGTATCCAAGCTATTCAAACACATATCAAATGATGAACCAAAAACCGAGAAATCATCCATGAACACCTCCATGCATTTACCAATTAAGTTGGAGAAGATTTCTTGAACACACCGTTGAAAAGTTGCGGGTGCATTACACAAGCCAAATGGCATTCTTCGATAAGCAAAAATACCAAAGGGGCAAGTGAAAGCTGTCTTCTCGTGATCATCTGGGTTCACGGCGATTTGATTGTAACCGGAGTAGCCATCTAGGAAGCAATAAAAGGATTGACCAGAGAGTCTTTCAAGCATTTGATCCATGAAGGGCAAGGGGAAGTGATCCTTCCTTGTTGCTTGATTGAGTCTTCTATAATTGATACACATCCTCCATCCGGTGACGGTTCTAGTTGGGATCAACTCATCTTTATCATTAGTGATCACCGTCATTCCTCCTTTCTTGGGAACTACTTGAACCGGGCTTACCCAAGGACTATCCGAGATAGGATATATCATGTCGGCTTCAAGCAACTTGACTACTTCCTTTCGCACCACCTCTTTCATGTTTGGATTCAAGCGGCGTTGAGGTTGTGCTACCGGTTTGAAGTTTTCTTCCATCATAATCTTGTGCATACAATAAGATGGACTTATCCCTTTCAAGTCGGATAACTTCCACCCTATCGCTTCCTTGTTGGCCTTGAGAACCTCTACCAACTTTGTTTCATCATTGATGGACAAGGAGCTACTAATGATCACCGGTTTTGTACCATCTTTCTCAAGAAAAACATATTTCAAATTAGATGGTAAAACATTTAATTCTACCTTGGTGTCATCAACTTTTTTTTCCTCCTTGGGTTCTTCTTTCAAATCTTCAAGTATGGCTTGATTAGGAAGAATCTCCTTCAAGGAATCTAGCTCCTTCAAACACTCTTCAATGGCTCTTGCTTCATCTTCATCAATAACATTGAGTGCGTCCACCAAAGCACTCTGAAGGGGTGTTCTCTTGTGCAATTGCTTCCGAGTAGTTAAGATGACTTCTTCGGTTACATCCATTTTGAAGCATGCACCCTTGTCCTTTGAGTACTTCAAGGCTTCCCGGATGTTGAAAGTAACCTCTTCATCATTTACCTTGACCTTCATGATGTTATCATCAAGATCAATCATCATCCAAGCCGTTTGCATGAAATTCCTTCCCATTAAGATAGGCACATCCTCATCTTCTTCGACATCCATAACCACAAAGTCAGCCGGAAAAATAAATTTTTCCACTTTTACAAGAACATCTTCGGCCATACCTAGTGGTTTTGTAAAGGATTTGTCGGCCAATTGCAACATCATCCTAGTCCTCTTTATACAAAGGTCACCAACTCTTTTGGCAACGGACAAAGGCATGAGATTTATGCTTGATCCAAGATCAAGTAGTGCTTTACCTACATGTGTTGTGCCAATAGCTACCGGTAGAGTGACTCTTCCCGGATCTTGCTCTTTCTTAGGCATTGTTCTTTGAATAATAGCACTACAATTGGCATCAATTTGGATCGTCTCTTCATCGTTGACTCTTCTCTTCTTGGAAAGGATATCTTTCATGAATTTCGCATAGACCGGCATTTGCTCCAAGGCTTCTGAGAATGGTATATCAATTTGCAACTTCTTGAAGAGTTCAAGAAACCTTGCGTATTGCCGCTCTTTGTCTTTCTTCAATGGAGCATGTGGGTATGGTAAGCGTTGAGGCACTACTTGCTTCTCAACTTCTTGTCTCTTGCCTTTATCTTTCCCCACATCTTTCTTCTTCCTCTCCATCTCCTCTTGTTCCACTAGTTCTCTTTTTTGATTTTTTTTCTTTTTCAACTAATTCTTCTTTATTCTTTATATACACTTCCTTCTCTACCTCTACAACATCCTCTTCGAACTTCTCTATATCCTCCTCATTAACAACTTCATCATCCTTCTCTTCAACTACAATTTCTTCACCTACCCCTTTACCTACTACTTTACCACTCCTTGTAGCAATAGCTTTTGACTGCTATGCTTTGTGATGCTCCTTAGGATTTGGTTGAGTGTTGGCGGTGAAAGTGCCCACTTGCGGAGGACCTTGAGCCATTTGTTGTGCTAACTGACCAACTTGCGTTTCAATGCCTTTGATGGACGCGTCAGTGTTTTTCTGGTTAGCCATGGACATTTGCATGAATTGCTTCAAAGTCTCTTCGGTGCTTTGGGAATTGTTAGGTTGTTGGGGGTTATTTTGTGGTGGGAATTGGCATTGATTATTGAATGGTTGTTGAAATTGAGGGTACGGTTGTTGGTAAAAGTTTGATTGTGGATATTGGTAGTTATTATTGTAAGGTGCTCGCCATGGTCTTTGAAAGTTTTGGTTGGCCGGATATCTTCCTTGAAAATTGGAAGTACCTGGATTTTGGGATTGTTGTGAGGTTCCGGCTTGTAGTGGTTGGTTAGGTCTTTGTTGGTTTCCCACATAATTTACCTCTTCTTCAAAAGAACCAGGTGTGGGACAAAAGCCGGTGGGATGATCTCCCGTGCAAAGCTCACAAGTGTTAACCTGAGATGTTCCTCCTTCTTGCTTGAGAGATTCGAGAATTTGTTTTGGCATAGCTCTCATCTCCTTTTGCATAGCTTCTATTTGTTGAGTGAGAAGCTTATTTTGAGCCAAAACTGCATCATTTGCTTCTAGTTCAAGGATACCGGCTTTCCTTTGTTGAGGATTCCGGTTGTGAGTAGATTTTCTTGTGTTGAGAGCTATTTGGTTGATGATTCTGACATCATCAGCTGGATTTTTCAAAGCAATAGATCCACCAGCACTAGCATCTAACATTGTCTTGGACATATCTTGAAGCCCTTGATGAAAAAGATATAGTTGCATTTGGCTATCAAAACCATGCTTTGGACAATTCCTTAGCAATGATTTATAGCGCTCCCAAGCTTCACAAAGAGACTCACTTTGGCCTAGAGCAAAAGTTGTAATTGATGTTTTAGCTTCAAGATGTCTATCCTCCGGAAAGAATCTTTCTTGAAACGCTTTCTCTAGCTCCGTCCAGTTTTCCATCAAAGAAGTTGGTTGATCAATATACCATTCCTTAGCCTTCCCAATCAAAGAATGAGGAAACAATTTCACGAACATAGGCTCTTCCTCATCTTCCTTCATACCAAGTGTCCTGGCGATACCATAGAAATTGGTTAAATGTCTATATGGATCCTCATGATCCATACCGGTAAACTGGTTATGAGTTATCAAATTTATCAACCCCGACTTCAGCTCAACTGATTTAGCATTTTGATTTCCAAGATTAGCTAGCCTCCTCGGACTAACCCACATTGGTAGAGCATCATTTCTCCTTCATTAGCCATGACTACTTCGGGTTCACTCTTCGGAGATGATAGTTCAGAAGAGTGTGAAGAACCACCAAGTGATATAGTATGCACCGAACTGGAAGGAAAAGGAATAAAAAGTGAAGATTCCGGCTGAGCCAGCCCGGCTAATCTTTTAGCTTCCTTTGCTTGCTTCTTAAGTAACCTAGCGGTTTTCTCAATCTCAGGATCAAATTGAAGGTCTTCTTTAGAAACGGTACCTCGCATACACAAAGTTTAAAAAGACTATACCAGGTGGTTAGCATAAAAAATAATGAATGATATAAGTGTATAAGTATATGCATGAAAGAATTTTGTGCAACATTGACTTAACATGACAAAATTGTTTCAATACTTATAATAAATTTTCCGTTACTCCCCGGCAACGGCGCCATTTTGATGTAGTTTCTTTGTACATGTCATAATCTATATATACGTTAGTATAGTATAGGATCGTTTCCACAGGGAGTTACGTTAATCATAAGCATTTTCACAATAGTTCACATTAAGGGTTTGGATATAAATTGATTGTTTGTAACACTATATCCACAGATGACATAAAAGTAAAAACGAGAGGAGATCGAACTATTTCGCTTGTGGTATAAGATAACAAGCAAGCATAACAGCAGCAATCTCTCGATCGATTAACAGACTCTAGCTTTATAACCAATATTATTACAATCATTTCTACAATATCCTTCGTGTCCAAAGCGACATCGTTATTTCTAAGTTAGCGTTTAAACATTCGTGTCCAAATTCCTTAAACGATAACAAAGTCGATCAGATAACTTAATCGACCGTGTCCAGCCTGATTAAGTATCCGAAAGCATTAAAATCTTGATCAAAAGTAATTATCAAAGGTTTACAAACTTGTCAAGAGTGATATAACAAAAGATAGATTGTTATTCTAGTTCTAGATTCAAGAGTTTGTGTCCAAATCATCTTGAATCTCATTGAAAGCATTAAACATAAGAATAACAACAATATTGAATCATTAAGCTAGAACCTTATATATTAAAAGATCAAAAGATTACATAATAGCTTGTTTATTACCTCAATACTACAAAGAAGATGATAGCTACACATAGACATGTAAACTAATGCAAAGGATGAAGGAAAGATGAAGATTCCATGTCAAGATCCTTCGTGTCCAAAGTGATCTTGAGTTGAATCTACTCCTAAACCACTTGCTTTGTGTTTCTCTCTTGGAAATAGCTCTGTCCTCTGTTTTATCTTGGTTTTCGGGTGTCAAACATTGATTACGTTTGAACCTTTTTAACCGTTGATATCTCATTTTTTCTTGGGAAGGAAAAAATAAGCAAAACCCTTGAGAATCGAGGTCCGGGAGTTGTTTTCGCTACGGGAAGGTGTTAGGCACCCATAACGACTATAGTATCCTATAGGAACCATCTTTACTTTCTACGCGCGCGCTTTATTTTTAAATGCTATTTTTGAAAAATGATATTTAAACCTAAGAGTTTTCTAAGTGAGGAATTGGAGGGAGAAGAAGATGTTTGAGTTTTTATTTTATTTGAATTGAAGGAATATTGGTTCCTTGCCTACGTACCCTTTTAAGGGATCAAATCCACCGTAGTTCTCTTCCAAAAAATGTTTTTTGTTTTTGTTGGTTGATTTTAAGTTTGAAAATTGGAACTTTGAAGAATGAGAGAGAGAGAGGCCTCAAGGGCATAAGATTGTGAAATTGTGAGGTTTGATTAGTGATTTTTGGAAAGAAAAAAAAAAGTCAAGTATGATTAATTTTCATTGAAATTTGATTAAGAAAATAAAGAGAAAATGCAATGGGATTTTGATCCCAAGGTTTATTTAGAAATTGATTTGAGTGGTATTGTTCATATTTTTTTGGAAAATGATTTTTCTAAGTGTAAATCCTAGGCATTCATCTAAACATTCAATCCTAAACATACATCTAAACATGCATATCCTAGCCATACATCTAAAATATCTATGTGATGGGTGTGCATGTGTCGGTGTACATCATTAGAGTCCATTGTCCTTTACATCATGCCCTAGTTTACATTCTATGGTCTTGCAAGAAATTAAAGTTGCATGAAGTAAAATACAAAATTCCTAAGTGTTACATTCTAATTTTTGCGTGAATTTTGAAACAAAGACCAAGAATAGAAGATGGAGGATGAGATGCCTTATGGAATGCATGAAACATGAAATGAAGGAGTTAGTAGCACATGATAATATCAAGAAAATAAAGCAAGTAAAAGTTACTATAACAAAAGCAAAGAAATTACCACAAAACATAGCAAAAATGATGCAAAGCATAGCCAAAATTACACCACAAAATACAAAGCTCACATGACTTATAATCCTCACATTTTAACACATTTTAAAGACACGAACTCAGATTTTAAAATGGGGATCAGAGGGATATGAGAAACCATGCATTTTAATGGTGAACTTAAGCATATTTTTCATTATTCATTCACAAACAAATCTTGCAAAGCAAGTAACTAAACACAAGGCACATACATATAGTAAAAACACATTCAAACAGCAACAAGACCTTCACAAATCATATATCATGAATCAAAACATCCATCAAGAATTGGAATTGGAATCACACAATTTTCATAGGCTTTTTACATAAAGTTTCACAATTAAAGCACTAAAACACCATATTATTTTTTTATCAATTTTCCAACACAACAAATATCACAAAAGGACCACAAAAAATAAAGAAACATGTATGAATTTTTATAGAATTTTTCAAGGATTTTTAGACTCAAAAAATGTACAAAACTTCACCAATTTTAACAAGAATAGTAATCAAATTAGCAAGAAATACTAGATATATTTTCCTCAATGTTTTAACACATAAAGATATCACAAAAAGGTCAAAGAACATCTGAAAAAAAATTATGGAATTTTTGCAAGAGTTTTAGGCAAGGCAGGGGGTGCAGACAGCAGCACTGGGGGGCTCAAACAGTAACAGAAATAACAACTCAGTGAAACAAAGGAGAAAGTAGTTGGGCCTGGCATGGAAAACGAAAATGGGCTTATGGAGGAGGCATATAAATTCAATTTTGCTGCAAATAGACCTCATTCCTTCTTGTTCTCCCTCTCTCTAAAAAAATTTGCTCTCACTTCTCTCTAAAATACAGTCCGCCGGAGAAGATGAAGAGTGGTGGCCGGAGTTGCTCCGACGCGGTGGTCGGCCGGAGAGCCGCCGCGTCGGAGCTTTTTTTTTGTTTTTTTCGAAAATTTTTATATCAAAAGGCTCCACTCCTTCTCCTCTTCTCGATTCTCAATTCGGATTTTCAAGAAAAGGCTTCAATCTTTCTCGATCTAATCAAGCAAATATCAAGAACAAAAGAAAAGGAGAGATATACCTCTGTTTCGGATTGATTCGCGACAGCTTGTGTTGTTGTCGTTGAGCTCCGATCTCGCCTAAAAACGGTTGCACTTTCTTCTTCTTCCTCCTTCGCGAATCCGGTTCGGATTTGTTCTTCCTCACGTCAACTTCGATTCTGGATTTTTTGTTTGTTGTTACACGCTACTCCGTTGTGTTGTTGTGTGGGAACCGTTTGAATGGATGATGATGATGATGATTGTTGTAAGTTGTTGTGACGTTAAGAGATGGATTTGGACAAGTTTTGTATTGAATTTGGTTGAGAATTGAAGGTTGTTGGAGTGGAGGAAAGTGGTGGTTATGGAGGTTGAAGATGAAGTTGTGGTGGTTAGAAGAGTTTGAAGATGAAGTTGTGGTGGTTAGAAGAGTTTGTTATGGTGGAGATAGAGGATGAGAAAGGTTGTTAGAGGTGGTGGAAGAAGTTTGATGGTGGTTGGAGGTTGTTATGGTGGAGGAAGTGGTGAGAAAGTTTGTTAGAGGTGGTGGGAGAAGAAAAGGGCACGGTTAGAGAGAGAAGAGGGAAAAAGAAATTGATTTTTTGTGATTTTTGTGTATTTGTAAAAAATGATTAATGAGAAAAAATGATTAGTTCCTTTGACCTTGACCATGACTCATCTATTTATAGGTGATGAATGGGATTGATGGACCAATGAAACAATGCCATGTGTACTTGAACTTAACAAACTTTGACTTTGACTCTAACAAACTTGAAAAAGGATTAAAATGCAAATAACAAAAGTACAAGGACCAAAATGAAAATTAAAACTAAAATTGAATTGAAAAAGTAAATTGAAATTAACGTAAAGCGAGACAATTAAAAGCAACAAAGCAGATTAAAATGAATCAGAAATTTTATATGAAATGACCAAAACGCCCCCTAAGGACTAAAATGACTCAAAATGACTCAAATGCAATTTTAAAATGGTTTTTTAACAGGGAATAAAAGCAAGAGTTTATACAGGCAAATTAAAAGACTCAGAGACAATTTTTTAGGGATTAAAAGGAATTTTATCACAGGAAATGACTAAAATGCCCCTAGGGGCTAAACTGACTCAAAGACTTCAAATGTGCTTTTTGAAATGGATTTAAACATGGAATTAAACAAAAAATTCATTCAAACCAATTGAAAGGACTCAGGGACAATTTTTCAAAGATTGAAAAAAAATTTAACACAGGAAATGACTAAAATGCCCCTAGGGGCTAAACTGTCCCAAAATGACTTTAAACGTAATTTTTGAAATGGATTTTGACATGAGATTGAAACAAGGACCTATTCAAACCAATTGAAAAGACTCAAACAATTTTCAAGGACTAAAATGAGTTTGAATGCAGGAAATGACTAAAATACCCTTCTTCATGAATTTTGCAAATAATATTGAAATAAAATGCAGAGAAATATGCAATTGATTAGAGACAAATTCAAATGACTTGAAATGCAAGAAAAGATACTTTTGGATGACTTGAAATGCAAGAAAACATAGACAAAGTCACAATTGAAAGTATTTTTAAACATAGACAGTAGAAATATGCAAATATAGCAGAGTGAAATATCAGAGTAAACAGTAACAAATAGGCAATCTTTCAAAGGTCCAAAAGACACATATCAGAGATAGAAAACATCTTGAGAAAATATTTTTAGGTCCAAAATTAGGGTATAACAACCTCTCTCTTAGAATGTATGAAGAATATCAATGGAATAGTGAATGACCTAAAAGAGAGGTAAAAATGCTATTTAAATGGCCTGTGTTTTAGTACCTACGCCAATAGCGCAATCTACGCTAATAACGTGGTATGTCAGCCTATAATCTGGCCAATGAGCTTGTGCCACGTTGGCCTTGCCCTGCTTCTACGCTTCAGCTACGCTAATAGCGTGGTCCTCTGGAGCTTCTACGCTTATAGCGTAAATCACACTAATAGCGTGTTTCTTCATGACCAGCTTCTGCTTCTACGCTCCAGGTACGCTATTAGCGTACCTCTCTAGACTGATTACGCTAATAGCGTACATTACGCTAATAGCGTGTATCTTCACATGTGCTCCAGATCCACGCTCCTTGTACGCCATTGGCGTATCTTTCTGCAATTGGGCATTTCTTCATCACGCTAATAGCGTAGGACACGCTAATGGCGTATGAATTTGAACTTTGACGTTTCTTGCTCCTTGCTTGTATTTTCCTGCACAAAAAGGGTAGAATAAGGCTCAAAAGCATAAATGACATATTTACACAATAATTGGAGTTTTCCATAGAGAATCTTGCAAAACAAGTCACTAAAATGCCTAAACTCCTATATGAAATATATCACTTTTAAACACTTATCAAGGGGCGTCTGACCATTCACCTATCCTCCTCAGCACTGAACAAAAGTTGTATGAGTTCAAAAAGAGACAATTTCGCTTTGAGAATAGTTGGCTTGTTGAACCTGAGTTGGATTCGGTGGTCCATGACGGTTCGTTTCATGATGTTAATGAACCATTGATCACACGACTCCAGCACTGTACAGAGGAGTTGGACCAGTGGGGTCGCTCACTTCGTAAGAGGTACAAAGAAGATATTCAAAAGTGCAAGGACAGAATTAAAGAATTGCAAGGCTTGGGTGATGTGGAGACCGATGGTGAGATAGTTCTTTTGAAGGAAAAGCTCAATCTTTTGCTTATTCAAGAGGATACTTTCTGGAAACAACGAGCTAAGACTTTTTGGATGAGGGATGGTGACATGAATACAATGTTTTTTCATGCAGCTGCCACTTCACGAAAACAAAAGAATAAAATTACTAAGTTGTTTAATGATGAAGATATGGAAATTAGTTCTCAGGAGGGCCTTTGTAATTTGAGCATAGAATACTTTAGCAATATCTTTACAGCTGTTAGTTGTGTAAAGGAACCAGTAATACAGGCTGTGGCAGAATGTTTGAACGAAGAGGATAATCAATTTCTCATAGCTCCATTCAGTGACGAAGAATTTCGTGATGCTATTTTTCAAATGCAATCTGATAAGGCCCATGGACCTGATGGTTTGAACCCTGCATTTTACAAAAGATTCTGGACTCTTTGTGGTGAAGAAGTAGTGGCGGCTTGTCGCAGATGGCTTCATGAAGGTAATCTTCCCACTGTGCTTGGTGATACTAATATTGTTCTAATCGCCAAATGTGATCACCCTCGCACTATGAAGGATCTTAGACCGATATCACTTTGTAATGTGGTGTATAAAATTTTGGCCAAAACTTTGGCAAATAGATTACAAAGAGTCTTGGACAAATGCATTTCAATCGAACAGTCTGGTTTTGTTGCAGGGAGGACAATCACTGATAATATCCTAATTGCCTCAGAGATAATTCATTATCTGAAATGTAAGACTCGAGGTAATAAGGGTGAGGCAGCGTTAAAGATTGACATTAGTAAGGCATATGATCGTGTTGATTAAAATTGTCTATTTGGCATTATGGAGAAGATGGGATTTAATCTGATTTGGATTAAATGGATGCGCATGTGTGTCACTACCGTCAGTTATCATGTTCTTGTTAACGATGACAGAGTGGGTCCAATTTATCCAGGAAGAGGATTAAGGCAAGGTGATCCGCTTTCACCTTATCTTTTCATTCTTTGTGCTGAAGGCATGTCGGCACTAATTAAGCAAGCTGAGAGAAATAATATTCTACATGGAGTGAAGGTATGTAAGAGAGCTCCAACTATTAGTCATCTTCTCTTTGCTGATGATAGTTTTTTATTCTTTAGAGCAAATGAAAATGAAACTCAAGCATTGAAAGACATTCTTGATACTTATGCAAGTGCTTCTGGCCAGCTTATTAATATGCAGAAATTTGAAATTTATTTTAGCCGTAATGTTCCAGCTATTAAGAAGAATACTCTTTCTAACATGTTACGGGTTTCAGAGTGTATAGGCACTGGGAAATATTTGGGCCTCCCCTCCATGATTGGCAGAAGCAAGAAATCTATTTTTAATTACATCAAGGATCGTATATAGAATCGTATTTCTGGATGGAGTAGTAAAATGCTATCCCAAGCCGGGAAAGAAGTTCTGATTAAATCAGTGGCTCAAGTTATTCCATCCTATTGCATGAGTGTATTCCTTCTCCCTCATTCTATAGCAGAAGACATTGAAAAAATGTTGAATTCCTTTTGGTGGGGTATGAAAAATGAGGGGCGTGGAGGTATCCGATGGATGAGTTGGTAAAGGCTTACTATGAGGAAAGAATGGGGCGGAATGGGCTTTCGTCATATCCATGGTTTCAATTTAGAAATGTTGGGGAAACAAGGTTGGAACTTCTTAACCAACCTGAATGCTATGGTCTCTAGAATTTTCAAAGCTAAATACTTTCCGAATTGGGATTTTTTTAGGAGCGTCCTTGGGACACAATCCTAGTTATGTTTGGCGTAGCATATGGTCTTCTCGAATATTGTTGAAAATAGGTTACCGGTGGAGAATTGGTGATGGTTCAATTATTCCGATTTGGCATTCTCCTTGGCTCCGAAATGAGGCAAATCCTATTATATCAACTCCAACAATTCAAACCGCTGCAACCGCCACTGTAAGTCATTTAATTGATCCTCAAACTAGGTCTTGGAATGAACCACTGATTTGGAATGAACCGTGAGCAAAATGATGCAATTATTTGGAGGTTCGATAAGAAAGGTGTTTATTCAGTTAAAAGTGCATATCGTGTTTGTGTAGATGTGTTGATTAATAGAGATGAATGGAAAGTAGAAGGTGATTGGAATAAGTTGTGGTCTCTACCGATTCCTCCAAAGGTTAAGCATTTCATGTGGCGCCTTGGAAGGGACTGTCTACCGAATAGACAAAGGCTGAATTGTAAAGGAGTGGAGTGTACCTCAAATTGTGTAATTTCTCAATCTTATACAGAGTATAATTGGCACCTATTTCTTGTTTGTGCGGATAGTATAACATGTTGGCGGAAAGTAAATCTTTTGCCTTTGTTGGAAGAATTGATGGATGGGGCTGAAAGCTTTGGTGATGTCTTCACTTGCATGTGGCAGCGATTGTCAGTGAAACAATTGGTGAGTTTTTCTATGACTTCTTGGAGTATATGGAAGAGACGGAATTTGCAATTGTGGGAAAACAAAATTGAATCACCATATCAGATTTTGCAGCGTGCACAAGCAGTGCTTAATGCTTGGGAATGTGCTAGAAGAGTACATCAGACTCACATCATGACTCAGCAGCAGACACATGCCGCAGTTTGGCAACCTCCCAGGGCTGGTTTGTTAAAATGCAATGTTGACGCAGCAATTTCCACCGCTGATCGGAAAATTAGTATGGGAGCAGTCTTAAGAGATAGTGAAGGACGGTTTGTACGGGCTATGACAGATGTCTTAAAAGCTTCTATGTCTCCGGCGGAGAGTGAAGCTTGGGGGCTGCATCAATGTCTCAAGTGGAACACAACTTTGGGTCATTATAGGGTTATCTTTGAATCAGACTGCAAGATGTTAGTTGATGACGTGCATTCCAATAAGGTGAATCATTCGGAGTATGGGTTAATAGTTAAAAGTTGCAGAAATTTACTCCAAAATTTTAACAACCATGAAGTTGTGTTTACTAGGCGTCAAGCAAACGGAAGCGCTCATGCTCTTGCAAGGGCAGCTTTATCACATGCTTCACGCAATATTTTTGATGTAATTCCAAGTTGTATTGCTACTATTATTATTAATGAAATGCCATAAGTTTTGTTTGTGTCAAAAAAAATAATATTTTTTGTAAAAAATAAAATATAAAAAAATCCCTTTTAGAGGAGAAAGAAACTAATGTCAAAAGATTGAAATAATTTTTTTTTCGGGAAAAAGATTGAAATAATTTCTGACCAACTAAATAAGTTTTAAAATAAAATGATTTTTATGGCAAAAAACAGACATAAAATAGATTCTAATTTTTTATAAAGTCTCTAAGAAATAATCACTCAAAGAGATCTTATGTTTTAACTTTTTTAAGAAAAAAAATCATTTTAAAAGTTTGTGTCTTCTAAAAATAATCTAAGAAAGAATCATTTTTTTTAAAAATAACTTTAAAGAGTGTTGTATCTATTTTTAGAAGTTTGTTAAATTTCATTAACAAATTTAATTTAAGTTGGAAGACAATGTTTTCTTTTTAACCATTCAAAAGTTTATTAACTATGTCAATAGTTTTGTTTGTATCTAGGTGTACTGTCAATCACTTAGATACTAATCTCTTTTAAAATCAAACACCAGGTTCATAAGTTTATTGTACATGGGATTCTTGTCCTAAGGCGTTACTTTTCAAGTGTAATTGGATTGATGTGAATAGAGGCTGCAAAATAAATCAATTTTTGGCATAACACTGGGAATGAATAGAGGCTGTTTTTACATGGCTCATACTTGCAAGTATTTATGATGCTTTTAAGGTTGTTGGAAATTTAAAAAACAAATTATGTTGCACTGTTGATCATGTTTGGCATTGCTTTCTGTAGAAAGCGCAATGAAAAATCGTAGAAAGTTGACTGTTAAACGAAATTTTGGACGATCTAAAGAAAAGAGGGAAATCACATGAAGTCTTTTTCAGTAGTATAAGTGAAAGTTCAATTAAGGGAATGAGAACTCGAGGTTATATACACATATGCGAGATGTTTGGGACATGCCAGACGGAGACTTTGTACTTTCTGATGTAGATCCTTTGGGACAACCAAACCGTTGGGAAGGAAAAAATATATTGAATGCAATAGGAATCTTGGTGTGGAGACATCTAAATTAAGCGACACATGTTGTATGAGTAATCATATGAGTCTTAGACACCGGCGTGTGTCCGACCGGACACGCTTAATTCTAAGAGTGTTCATGCTTCATAGAGATTCAACGAAACGACTTGTATTCATGCTCAGTTGTATATGCAATGAAATCACTTGTATACAAGAAGATAACTTACTCTTGAAGAATTAGTTTTTTGTGGCTTAAATTCAAGCATGGAAACATATGTTTAAATATAATAACTTTAAAAATAAATAGTAGGCATCAAAACAAATCAGCATCTTATCTGTTAATAACTCGTGTTTTAATGATCAAAATGGTATTTTACTCGCAAACGATTAAGAGATGAAAAACAGTTCAGGTGTAGTAAAACAGACTTTGATGCTTTGTGATACTATATTACCAGATACAAATGCCTCTCTGACTCTTATTCTGTGCATTTCTTTAAATGTTCCGTTTCATAGTCCGTGTGGAATTTTTCATACCGTTCCCATTCGAAAGACCTTCTCAATTCATTCCATCTTAGACCTTCTCAACAAATGGAATATTATTAACTTCTGTTATTGTTACTAGTGGAGTGACTTTAGCACTAAGGATTCACTCTGTTCCAAAATCATAACATCTCAATCAATGACATCAACACAAAGTTGATATAAAAGAGGGCCAAATGCCAGCCATTTTATTTTATTTGAATCAGCAAATTATACTTATAAGCCCCTGTTCAATCACAAGATGTTGCCGTAGCCGTGAAGAAAGGGCGAAGACGCCTAGCCTCAAAACAACAACAATTCTACTACACAATACTCCATACCAGCACAGAAAACTAATATGCAAAATAACGTTTTGTTCAAATTCCGTTGCACAATAGTGAGATAGTGCCACTATAACTGTTATTGTACAATATTTTCTACTAAATAATGTATTGCGGCACAATTGTAATTTGTTTAAATTCCGCAATCCAAGAGCATTATAGCCGCTATTTAACAACACCGGACTGAATTTGTTTATGAAAAACAATACCTGACAAGAGATTTTCTTATTATTATGGCCGCTATTTAACAACACCGGACTGAATTTGTTTCTGAATTTGTATAGGATGCTTAATTATATACATTATGAAAAATATCGTAACGGCTCACGGAAGTGGCTTTTATACAAGAAAAAATAAAATAAAAAGCTTTTTAGGACACTTCTATGAGTTATGCGACATGTGTCGTACGGGTATCATATGAGAGTCCGACATCGGCGTGTGTCCAATGGGACATGCCTAATTTGAAGATGTTGGAACATTAGTGTGATGTTGGAAAATAAATTGGAAGATTAAACACCAAGTAATCATACTTTGATCTAATGTTGTGTGAATTGAAAAAATAGAGTGTGGGGGTCCCACATAAAATAGAACACACACATTAGTAGTGTTTAAATTGCGGTATTTAATTTTAAATACTTGATAATGATAAAAATAATAGTAATTACTATTTTTATTCGAGAATATCACTTCCCATAAATTTAGCTTATGGTGGTTGTGATAAGAATAAGAATTTAATTAAATCTCTTATATTTCCTTCATTCAAATCCAATAATTTGTTTCCTCCACTTTTGTGGATTTGTTTCTTTTGATCCTATCCACAAGTGTTGTTGAACTGATTAATGGATAAACTTCATTTTAACTTTATCCATTAAGAGTAACTGTTGTCGCAATTTGTGCTAAAACAGTTACAGAATCTCTATATAAATAGAGGACACCACTCAGTTCAAAAAATACACCAAATCGCACAGTTGATGCTTCCTGTGCGATTTCTCTCTTCTCCCTCCGACTTGTGCTAACGGGTTTCTTCTGCTTCTACTCCTTTCTGTCCCTTCGGAATTAAGAGTGTTCTTAAGACCATAGTCCCTTTTCGGTTTAATGTCCCTTCGGAATTAAGAATGGTCTTAAGTTCATAGTCCCTTCAATAATCTAAGTCCCTTCGGAATAAAGAGTACTATTAAGATCATGGTCCCTTTCATAATAATAATGTCCCGTCGGAATTATGAATGATGTTAACAGTATATAAATTATTTAAATATTTTTCTATTTGAGGAGAAATGGTGGTATCACCATATTTGAGTGGTCGTAGTACCATATTGAAAGTTTGGAGAACGTAAAGGTTAGAATGGTGGAAACACCATATTTGAGTGGTCTTAGCACCATATAGAATGGTAATAATACCATATTAAAGTGGTTTCAGTATTAAAGAGTGGTCTTAGTACCATATTCGAAGGAGTAAATCTCGAACGATTTTCTACAGTGCAGTAGTTAATCGAACAGTTGTAGCTGGGCTTGTTTTATCCTGGAGGCGGCGTGGTTGATAGTCTACCTTGCACAATTTTGGGTAGTGCCACGAAACGTCTTAAAGAGAGCGACCTGGTCGTGACTCAACCTAGTAACAACTTCGGTAGATAATAGAATTTGGAAATCCAAATACAACGGTTTGGAAATCCAAAAATAACAGAAGAGTATTTGTGCTTCATAGTTACTAATGTTATATAGAGATTCAAGGAAATGAATGACATGTATTCAAGCTCAGTTGTATAATGCGTTGTTACTAATGTTCAATGCTATGATTAGCTTCAAATGACCTGAACGCATCATATCAACATCTGATCTGATGCACATGTTTCATACGCAACAAATCCATTCAATATGATAATCACTTTTTTATCAATGGCTTTATTAAAAACTGAGATGAAGTTTCGGTTAATGATCCAAATGGTATTTTACTCGCATACGATTAATACATAAAAAACTGATCAAGTGCAGTAAAACAGATTTTGATGCAGCTTTGTGATACTATATTAGTCCGATTGGAGTTCTCTGACTCGTCCTCCATGCATGTCATCAAATTTTCCGTTTCATAGTCCGATTCGAATTTTCTTGATATTCCCATTCAATAGACCTTCTTAATTCTTTACATCTTAGAGCTCTGTTACAACAAGCTCAATTCTTCATCTTGGTTTCTACATATGCTTTCAGGGGCGAAGGGCTTTAGAGCCATGGGGTAGCATTGGCTACCCCAAAAGAAAAAAAAAACTTGAGCAATTAACATAGTTTAATACTATAGCTACCCCATTAATATATTATTTGGCTACTTCAAACAATTTTGTTGGTTCAAAGAGAGTTGATATTAAATAATATTCATAATCTATTTATTTTAGTGTCCATTATGTATAAATTTGACCTTTTTTTAGAGATATAAATTTGACTTCTTAAAACTCCATATAGCTAAACTTTTATAAATAACTATTGTTAGCTTTTATTTTCTTTGTTTTTTTAAGGAAGCTTTTATTTGCTTTGTTGCCGTTTCATTAAATATAAGGAAAAATTATGTGAATTTATTTTACTCGTTGATTAAGATTAATATATTAGTTTTTAAAATATATTTTATTTCTTTCTATCAAGTAAAAATTATTGTGAATTTATTTTACTCGTTGATTAAGTTTTAATATATTAGTTTTTAAAATATATTTTATTTCTTTCTATCAAAAAAAATATATTTTATTTCCTCTATATGTTTGGCCCCCTCGTTAAAATTGTGGTAGCTTCGCCGCTGTATGCTTTGGTTATTTTAGAAAGTAGTGATGAATTTAAGAAAACCAGAAAGTAGTGATGTAAGTGTTCAGTCATCATTTTGATTTTGATTTGTTGCTACGTGCGATTTTTTTTTTTTTTGAAAGGAACTACTACGTGATATATATATATATATATATATATATATATATATATATATATATATAGTATAAATTGTACCATGAGGGTATACAACATTTAATCTTGCAATAGCCAAAGAATGTTGCGAAAGGTTAATACATTTCATCAAATTCATTAGCAAATAAAGTATAGGTGACCTCAGAAACCAGATTAAACAGTAACAATGAGGTTAATAAAATTTGACACTCAACAAATCCTTTTGGAAAACTATACATTATTCCAATAATAATAAAATAAAGGAAATTCTTAGGCACTCAGTTGTGCTTTGGAACCTTTCAATTCTAGCTATTTCTTCAATTCCAAACTTGCGAAAATTTCTTTGAACTGCAACCACCTTCCCTGGATCTCCAGTAACCTGTAGGCATAAAAAAAAATCAACACTGACTAGAAAAGTTAAGACCAAGGAGATAGATACCAAAACTTCGATATTGGCAACATAACGAACACAAATACATTCCACACATCTTGATTTTACAGGTTCTATCAAAACGGCACTCAGCATATATGAATATCTAGCATATACAATTAAATTATGAAATATTTTCCATAAAAATTTATCAGAAAACATCATATACATCAAGTTTAGGAAATAAGGCCTTCATCATCTACTGATTTTGTTCAAATTATATTTTTTCCATATCGTACTATATTTATACCCTTTCTACTAAATAGAAGCCACATGAATTGAATCTACATCAGCACCAACACTCCCTAAACTGAAACTGCATCACTACACAGACATCAAGATGAAGGAAGAAACACCAACATTCCCTGAATTGAAACTGCTGCTTCTGTCATATATGTTATAACAGCCGCGGCAATAAAACTGATCCATTTCTATACAGACATCAAAACAAACAAAACTTTACAGCGGCTTACTTACAACATGCACCATATCTGAATGCCTTTATTTGATATAAGAAGTGATTGAGGATGAGTCTGTGACGGATGTCAAGGGAGAATTGATACTTATCTAACTCCTAAATTACCTGATGTAATCTAGTTTCTAATATGGTTTTGGAGCTTGTCATGCCAAATAATTAAATTTACCTACAAAAGATTGCCACCATGTGCAAAGGTTTAAGGACTACTGATTCAGTTATCTTGATACTAGAAATATCCTATTTACTTCAAATATCTTAATTACATGAAATTTGTGATCTGTTATGAGCCTTGATATAAGTTAGGCTTTTATGCCTGACATGTGTGATGAGTTGTTAGTCCTTCCGTTCGTTAAGCCAACATTAATAATTAAGTAAAATATTCTCATATAAAAATTCAAACTCAATAGATATTATATGGCAACAATGGTCAAAATAATGGTTGAGTGCACAAAGATGGTGCAGCCGTGCAGGCAGCGTTTGAGACTACAAAGATTGACAAAACAAAACTAAAACTATGTACGATATATATAAAAATGCTACCACATTTAACAACACTACACTCAATTTCTTAACTACATTGTACATTATATAAGAATGCTACAATATTATTCAGGGAATTATCAGTAAATGCACGTTTGTAAGTTTACAGTTTAAAAAACTAATTTCTCAAAAAGTAAATCTTAAAATAAAACCAACTTACAGAGTTCAAACTTCAGCATAGCATTTTTAGATTACCAGCAAAGAAGGCATCCATGACGCAAGAAGAATTTCCTACTTATCTCAACTAAATCTAAATCTAAATCACCCAAATAAATCTCTCTAAGTTGTGTGCAGTTTTTTACCACATGTTTAACTCCCTTCTTTGTGACCCTTTTACATTTTCTCAGTAATAGTTTCAAAAGCCCCAAACAATTCTTTGAGATCGCATAGAGTGTTTTATCATCAACATTTGTACATGACAAGTTCAACACCTCCAGCTGGTGAATTACAAACTTTATTCTAAGTAGCTTCAGTCTTGAACATTCGGATAAGTTCAAATGCTTAATCTTATCACATCTCCTGAAAACTTGACAAATACCTTCAGAGATGTTATTATAAGTATATAAATCAAGCAGCTGCAAATTAGGGAAAAAGGAAGCTAACATCATAATCTTTTCATCGTGTAACCAATCATTTTCACCCAAATAGAGAGACTTTAATTGAGTGTATACACCAGAATTCTCTACACTCACCATCCCAATAGCTGTGTTTTGCATTTTGATCTCACTAAGCGAAGGACAATTTCTTACTAGGGAAAACAAGGCTGATTCTGTGAGCCTTGAACAATGATTAAGGTTTATAGACACCAAATCACCAAGAAACAAAGAGAACTCGGCAACATGTGTATCGTCAAGAAAAAAAGTGCCACTAAGATTCAAATGGTGAATACATCGACACTTTGATAACAGAGAGTGAATTCCATTAATGAAATCAGTTTGATTGTTGACCAACTTAGATTTTGATAACAGAAAGTGAGTTCCATTCTTGAAATTAGTTTGACATAGAAAAGGGTAATTGAGTTCGAGGTTGAGTTCTTTGAGCAATGGGAAACAATCTGCAATGAGTAACAAGTCATTTTTCTTGAGAAAATTGATAGAACAAGTGAGAGAGGTTAAAGTTGTTATGTTTTGGGAGAAAGCTCGCAACCCATCTGCGGGAAAGGTGCTTTCACTGGAGTAAAGGATCGATTTGAGTTTGTTCAACGGGAAACTAGACTGGCCGGAGAAAACGAGCGATGTGAGTTTCTTCAACAGGAAACTAGAGATTAAGCGAAAAATGTTGTCGATGTCACAAAAACCGTCAATGTTGTGGTCGAGCGTAATGGAAGTAAGGTTGGGGAACCTTTTGAGTAGGTGTTTGAGGAAAGGGACTCTTGAGGGATAGACAATGAGTGAGAATAGGAGACTGTTGGTTATGGAGAGGAATTGTTTGGAGACGAGAGATAGAGAATTCAAACAGTAACCACCGTCGTCCTTAACGAAGAATTTGAAAATATATTCCCAACAGTCATCAGGTAAATTCTCAACCATTTGTTGTGAAGAAGAATTGAGAGAAGATGTTCTCTTCTTCTTTTTAACTGGAATTTCTGGTGAAGATTTTAGGGAAGAAGGTATTTTCTTCCTTTTCATTGAATGGTGAGAGTGCCGCAAATAAAAGATATGAGAAAGTGTTTCAGGGTTTCGGATCAATACAGAACTAGGGTTAGTTTGTTTGTAAAGTAAATACTGTTATTCCTTCTCTATTTATATGAAACTAGTAAATGGGCTTTCACGGTGGACTCAATTTCATGTGAGGCACTTTTGCAACACGATCAATATACAAGTAAAACAATTTTCTTTATTTCAAAACAAATTTCATTTACTTCAAACCAATTTAATTTTTACTGTTGACCATAATAGAATGTACAAAGAATTGTATTAAAAAATAGAATAATTATAATAAAAAAATAATCTATTTTCCTATACTATATTGTGCTCTTGATTTTTGGATGTCAAACCATTAATTGGGTTTGAATCGTCAATCTTTGAACTTTCTACTTTTATTCGTGGGAAGGGAAATAGTGAGTAAAAACCCTTGAGAGATTAAAGGTCCAGGGGTTGGTTCCGCATAGGGAAGGTTTTTAAGCACCCTAAATGACTACGGTACTCCGTAGGAACCTCTTGCCTAAATTATCTTATGCTAAGTTATTTGATTATTTTTGAAAAATAAAGGCCTAAAAGTCTAAGTGAAAAAATGGAGGGAGAAGAAGCATGATTTTTGGTATTTTTCATTTGATTTGGAAGGATAAAATCCTTTGCCTACATACCCTAAAGAAAAGGGATCAAAACCAATGTAGTTCACCTTAAAAATTTATTTGGTGGGTTGGATTGATTTTAATGCTTTAGAAAAAGTTTTTAGAAGGGATGAGAGACCTCAAAGGTATAGAAGAATAAAAGAAGTGAAGTTGATTGATTTTAATTACAAGAAAGCAAGTCTAAATATAGATTAAAATTGATTAAAAATTTGATTAAGAAATAAAAGGAAAAAGACCTCTTGGGTTAAAATCCAAGGAATTTTCTTAAGAAAAAATTTGAAGTTTGACATATTTGATTTTTTGGAAAAGATTTTTCTAAGCTAAACGTAAACTAACGAAAATCTAGGTGTAACGACGTAACATAATAAAATGCAACTAATAAGAAAAATAAAATGCATGTATTACGTTGATCCCTATTATACACACTAACAATTGATGACAGTAAAATAAACTAGACTCTTGACCCGTGCTACCGCACAGGTCTTTCCAGAAGAAGTTAAACGAATAAGTCGCAACAATGTAAACATATATAGTTTAATAGAAGTCATATAAAAATTAAAAAATAAAATGAATTGAAAATTGATTTCATCGGTTATGGCCATTATTTGATGGTGAAATGTCAAAAATTTAAAATTACAAAACAGGTTGACACTATTAAAAATTACAAAAGAAATTAATAGAGATAAATGTTGCAATAAAAATAAAAATCTTCATAACATTTTAATCTTACCAAAACATCTATTTACTTTTAGCAGATCCAAAAACATACTCCCCTCGGTCACATTTATAAGCAAAAATGCACTTTTTAGGTTCATTGAATAAATAATGAATTTGGTCTATATATTGACCAAATACATTAAGTATTGAATGAATCTAAAAAGTGATTTTTTGCTTATAAATGTGATCGGAGGGAGTAATTTATTAAGCTTATTTGTTTGCTTTTTGGTAACAAAAGTTAGGAAAATATTTTTTTTAAAAGGAAAATTAACACACATGTTAGCATGATCTCGAAAATCAAAATAAGTAGAACTATAACTAATAATTAAGACCCGTTAACTATAAAAAAAACCACATATTTTACTGATATTAACTAAAATTTGAAGTAAAATTGGTGATGTCCTTTTTTCAGTTTACAATAGGATCCCTTTAAACAACCATTTATAGGTGGTATGGTATCCATGTACTTTTTTGGATGATGACTAAACCGATTGTTAGAGATTTCACATTGAGGCTTAAAGTCAATTATATAATCCATAAGAATAATTATTTATATATAAGTTTAAATATATGTATTAAGTTTAGAGATATATACAAAGAATTTCCCATTTTTTACCATTAAACAATAGAATTTTCCATTTCAGAATCTCAACAATAATAATGTGGAGTGGCTTAAACTTTCTATTTTTTGGTCATTGCTACTATCTTTCTTCCATTGAGAATCATGCTATGAGTATCCTATTAATTTTCTCTTTTTGAAAAGCTTTTTGGTTACATTCTCTTTCTGAAATGCTACAATATGAATCTGTCAATGTGAAAGAAAAAAAATTAATACCAGTAAAAAAGAAACAACTTTAACTTGTATGAAACAACAACACAATGATACAGGTACACATCTCATATTCCCTAACACTTATTCAACACCCTATTTTATCTTTATGATTAAAAGTTTATGCATAAAAAAAACAACAAAAGATTCATATTCATCCAATAAAACACACTTAAGCTTTTTTTGCAATAAAAAAAAAAAAAAGATTCATATATTTCAAATGAGGATTAGTGCTATTACATATAGTTTTTTGGCTCCCCAATTCCATTATATTGGGGAAAAAATGTTGTTGAATATACAAAGAACTTAGATATCAATGACTAAAGCTAATATTATTTCAAAAATAAAAAAGACTAAAACTAATATGCAAACTGAAGTTATATATGCCCTTCTCAATGTCAGAGTCATGAGTGATCGCTCTATTTATTGGTTGGTGGGATAAATTAAAGGTGAAATCCTATTTATAATTTTATATAGTTCGGATGGCTTCAAATAACACAATATACCCAACTTTTTGTCTCTGCATCAAAAGGCTCTGAAGTATTATCCTCCTTATCAATCATTGTTGAAGAATTTTTTTGGTAAAAATCCCCAAAAAGATTATTAAACTGTTTCTAATCAAACCCATAAAACAAAATAAAAAATGAAAATGAAAGATGATTCAACTTACATAATTTGTAGACGAGGGAATTTGGATGAATATTAAAGACAATACACACTTGAATCTGCAATAGTGAGGGGGGACAACATCAATGTAATTGTAGCCGAAACCATGTTGTCGATGAAGAACAGTCCTAAAACTCACTATTCCAAAGCAAATTAAGAAAACAATTTGTACCTCGAACGAATCAATAATCCATTTTAGCCATTCAGATACACATTAAGAAAAAGGTCAACAATTGAAGATAAACCAACTATCCTCAAAAGAAAAGGAATTGCACATGAATAAAAATGATGACAGAATTACCTCAACGACAAAATATTCAAGACGACGGCGAGGTAAACAGGAGGAGCGGCGCTGGTACAACCTTAAGAAACTGAGTGATACAGAAAATAGGAAATTAAAGATCATCCTTGCTGCTCCTTGTGTAGGCCTTCTAGCGCCCTACATAAAAAGAGAATAACAAATTGTTACCACATTGATTCAAGTCCAGCACAGGAAAAAAAAACGACACTGTTGCATTCTTACATCCCTAACATGAAACTGAATGCAAATCCTTATGTATTGAAGTCGTAATTCATTCACAATTTTGTCAAAATCAGTGACTGGATTTAGATTCAAAGGAGCTGCACAAAAAAACACCAAGCAACTGACACTACTAGAAAAATCATGAACACCGACGGAATTTAGAGACGGATTTTGTTCTGTCTCTATTAGAGACGGAATTAGAGATGGAATATAATTGGCTGAGACGGAAGTTGAGATTTTACCTTTAGAGACAGAATTTAGAGACGGTTCTTTCTGTCAGTAACATTTTCCGTCTCTAAATCCGTCTCTGACATATATAATTTATTATTTTATAATTTAAACTCAGGTAAAAATGCCCAGAGACTGAATTAATCCGTCTCTAAAAAAATTATAATTTAAAATAAATTAGTCCCGTAGGCTCCCAAAATGAAGCGTTTACTACACCAAATTAAACAATCGTTCTTTAGAAAAATAGCATCTGCCTTCTCTTTAGAAAAAATCGTTTTCCTCTCCCTCCGTCCAAACAAGCCGTACGAGGCTAGCAAGATGTAGACGTTTTTGGGTGGTGCGCACGCCTCTTGCGGCTGCACCACCTTCATCCACCTCCTAAGAGGGTCACGCCGCCTCGTCGATTCCGGTGCTGTGGTGGTTTCTTCTTCTACTCTTGGTTCTTTTCCTTGATTGTTTCAATGTTTTCGATCCGGTCCCGTTTTAATTTGTCCCGATCTGTTCTAGATCTGACTGCTACGCCGTACACGGCTGTCTGCTACGCCGTTCACAGCGGTCTGCTACGCCGGAGACCTCTCTCTGTTTCTGTTCACGTTTTTTGGTGGTGGTGGGGTGGTTGTGGTGGTGGAGTTACTGTTCACGGGTTATGATGGGGTGGTGGTGCGGTTCACGGTTGTGGTGTTGTTTATGGATTTTGAGGTGGTCACTGAGTTTGGGTGTTGATGGGGTGGTGGTTCAGTTGGAGTTTTGTGTGGTGGTGGTGATGAAATGGTGGATTGCAGGTGGTGAGAGAGGGTACCGTCAGCGGGAACAACGAAGATGGTGGTTGCAAGGTGGTTGACGAAGAAACAGGAACTTGAATCATCAAAGAAGAAGAGATCTGAAACAAGGGAACTCAGTTGAGCCAAAAGAGTATGCTAAAGAATACGATGGGGTTATTAAAATTTTAATAAGTTAATTTAATTTAATTAAACCATTTATTTGTTTACTTATTTACTCATTTTACTTGATCTGTGTTAAACAAAAGGAGTTGATTAGGTTGAAGTGTGAAGCTAAACTTAGGGTGGATTTTATGTTGACCCTGAAGCTATATTCTTGGTAATTATCATTGTTATTGACCCAAAATCAAGGATTATTTTGCAGAAACAGAGGTAAGGAACATAAGTTGATTTATAACTCTTTTTCTACAAGTTTTGACTTTCAAATATAGTCGTGCATGTTGGATGAGGCTGTTTTTATTCAACATTTAATTCATCCGCGCCAGCATTGGTTATCAATGTTCCTTTTATGCTGAAAAAAAATAATGAATGTTCAAGAGCTAACAATGCTAGATATTCATATCTCAGCACTAAATAACTGATGTTAGATACCTTTCAGGTCTATAAATAATATCTCCGAACATTTACTTTAGGATTTAATGTGAATTACTGATTCTTTTGGGGAGGGATGGAGGAGGGTAATGCACCAGAACCAGAAATTGAATCTTACATGTGTGATACTTCTTGGTGTGCAGGAGTTAAGAAGATTTCCAACGCTTTCAAATGACATTGCAACCGCTGCAAATGAAGCACTGGATAAATTCCGAGACGAACGCAAGAAGACAGTTACGCGGCTGGTTGATATGGAGTCTAGCTATCTAACAGCAGAATTTTTTAGGAAGATTCATCTTGAACCAGAAAAGAACCCAAATGGACCACCAAATTCAAGATTGGTACGTAATTTTCTACTGGTCTTCTCTATAAATTGCATTCTTTACGTGTATTACTATTACAGGTCTTGTTTGGGTGGAATGGATCTATAGTTTATGAATCTTAATTTTACATGGCTCGTCACATGAAATTTTTATATCTCTCTCTTGATGACATGAATATCAATAAATATTATTATTTTATGGCCATTTTAATGCTCATGTAAAGAACACATCTTTTATATGAATGTACAATCTATGAAGCTCCTGCTGAGGCGGAGTTCAAGAAAGAGTGAGACCCATAACAAAACTATTGTCGGCGGCACTTTGACCTTATATAACTCTGTTTTTTATAACTCAATGAATTGGTTTTATTTTTGATGGGTGCTGATTAGTAACTTCATTGGCTGATTGAGAATGTGTCAAGGTCTGTTTGTGTTAAATTTTTAATGTTAAATAAAATTAAAATAGTATGTTGGTTTATAGAAGAACATATATACACTTGTGACTCTTTGTTTTTGTGTGAGTTTTTGAGGTGCTGAGTTTTTGCTACACAAAATATATGTATAGGATGTGTGTTTGTGTCTACATTTTCTTTATGTCTATTGTATGAATTATAAGTTGTAGCTTTGAAAATGAAACCTAT
Organism: Medicago sativa; assembly: GCF_051527215.1. Lineage (NCBI taxonomy): Eukaryota > Viridiplantae > Streptophyta > Magnoliopsida > Fabales > Fabaceae > Medicago > Medicago sativa. Next base: position 13,120,771 of record NC_140754.1, read on the forward strand.
GTATGGAACAGGAATTTTGTGCTTGCGTATGTCTACTACTTGAACTCCAAGGTGATTGAAACCATTATCAAGTTTAAGGTGATGGAAACAATCATGATTTGGATCTTACTTATTTGATTTTGGTTTATAGAAGAACATATATACACTGGTGACTCTTTGTTTTTGTGTGAGTTTTTGAGGTGCTGAGTTTTTGCTACACAAAATATATGTAGTTAATGACGGAATGATGAATATACAAGAAATAGTGGATGAGAGAAAGGTTGTCTCTGCTACACAACAGGTATCTTAGTAAGTAATGATCCTTAGAGTTGCTGATGGAATATTTAGTTTACATGGGAAATACATGGATTATGTGAGTAAGTCAAGATGGGGATTATTTGAAGTTAGTTGAAACTTCACTAGTTATTTTATATGCATTACAACTTACAAGTGATTTGAAACTGACCTAGTTACTTTAAATTACCAACCAACTCTCTCTGTTCGTGTTTAGTTGCAGCAGCAGGGTAAGTGATGAATATACAAGAAATTTTGTTTTGTATGTTTTCTTGGCAGCTTTGTAGTTTGTTAGCGTGTTTTCGATTATAATCCCAACTTGAAGATTTATGTATTTTGTGAAGTTGAGACTTACGATTGAATCCCTCATGGGCAGTTATTCAATATACTAAATTTAAACTTTTTAGAAACCTTAGATAATAACAATTAACACCTTTTCTTTGTTTTATGCAGCATCTTTACCAAATTGAAGTTTTCTATCTTTGATTGATTTAATAGCATTCCATATAGTACAATTGTCTCTAAAAAGGTGAGATATTAGTTCTAAATTTTAATCCATGTTATTTATTTTTTCAATAAGTTTATTGTTTAGTGTTTGATTTAGAACATGATTTGAAGGCTGTCTTTGTTATGTAGAATATTGTGTTTTGAAGGCTAACTGACTTTAGTTGGTTTGCAAGGATAATAGGATATCACACCTAGGTATTCAATATCAACTACTTGTTTAAGGTTTGGTTATTTGAGCGTGAAATCAATAACATTAGTTTATGTCTAAACAAGGATATGAGTGATTGTGAATTTTTTACTTCCTTTGCATTCATGTCACTACATATATTGTTTTTGAATATGACTTCAAGTTTTGGCAATAATGCATCTTAAATGTGATTAACTTACTAGAACAATGTCTCGGTTACTTGGGGGAAGATTGAGAAAACAGAACGTAAGGTGATTTTCCGCCTCCAAATCCATGCTACACATGTAAGTTTTCTCTTCAGTTGAGTCATTATGTAACTCTAATTGTTTATTGTTCTATACATAAAGGACTATTAAAGAAAATTTGTTGACTAGCTTGATTGACATTGCTTTGTTTCCTTGGCATAATTATTGAAAACAACAAAAACTATGCTTGAGACCCACATATTTTAAATTTTGCAGGCTGATGGAAGTTACTTATTTAGCTTAGACATTATTCCGAAGCTTTGTCAATTAGCTCAAGAACATGTCAAGAGCATGAGAGAATGATAATGTAAATGAAGGAGGGGATAGTAACAACAATTTAGAGATTTGGAAAATTTTAGATTCATTATCATATTATTATTTTTAGGTAATGGATAGTTTTACTTTGATTTGTTCAGTTATTTGCAAACTATATTTATGTATTTTTATGAGTACTCTTATCTTGAATGAGACATTATTATGTTGATCAAAATTTGCAAACTATATTTACGTATTTTTAAGAGCACTTTTGGTTGATTTTTTTTTTTTTTAAAAAAAATTGAAGTTAGAGACGGAATATAAATTCTGTCTCAGTAGAGACGGAATTTATTTTATGTAGAGACAGAATTTGGTTTCTTTGTAGTCACGGAATATATGATTCAGAGACGGAATTTTTCCGTGTCTGGTAGAGACGGAATCTGTAAATCCGTCTCCAATTAGCTTAGAGACGAGGAAATTAACCACGGATCCAATTCCGTCTCCAATTCCGTCTCCAACTTGTTTAGAGACGGATTTTTTGCATTTTAGAGACTGATTTCGCCCGTCTCTAATTTGGATTTTTCTAGTAGTGTGATTAGAACCAAATATATTCAATGAAACATGATTAGATTGATTAGAACAGAAATTGTATGGAAATCCATTAAGATTAACTGTACCACAAAGGTATGTGCACGCCACTATTTATACCGGACTCATAGACAAAATGAATTTGAATCACGGTGACATGTGTAGACAATGAATTGGGGAGTTGGAGAGACTTCTCGTGGAATACAAATTCACTTGCTGCATGGAGAGATATGGAAGGCCACATTAAATGTTTAATGGATTAGTGGGTAGTTGGCAGGAATGACCGAAATTAATGCAAGAAAATTTTGTTAATTTTGTTAAAAAAGGTTGGAGCGATCTGTATTGTCAAAAAAATAGGAGTGGATATGCAACAGATAAATGGGAGTGGAATTTGTTAAGAAGGACTGTAGCGACAGATAAGAGTGGATATGCAACAGATTTGTTGTTTTTATTGTTAATAATATTTTGTTAATAGGAGTGGATAGGAATAATTTGTTAATAGGAGTGATTTTTTTTTATGTTTATCTGTTTAGTAGGAAACGGTTAGGAACAATACGATTTTTGGCTTGCAAAAAAATAGGGTTAATAGGGTTAAACAAATCGGAATTAAGCTTTAGGGTTAAAACAGTAAATTTCAGCAATAGGGTTTAGGTTAAAATTAGAGCTAAAATAAGCTTTCAGGTTAACTTTTATAGATAAATAAATAGATTAGGGTAGAAAATATTTGCTTCATAAAAAAAAGGCAGGAGGATAAGAATAAAATTGGTGCAATGCATTTTTTTAGATGGAATTTGTTATGTTAAATAATTGCAAACCTAAAAGTGTAGAAAATATTTGCTTAAAAAAAAAAAAGAAGGATAGGAATAAAAAAAAAAGGAGGATAGGAATTCAAAAAAAAATAATAAGGATTCGGCCGGCCAAAAGGAGGATAGGAATAAAAAAAAAGGAGGATAGGAATTAAAAAAAATAAGGATTCGAAAAAAAAGGAGGATAGGAATTCAAAAAAAAAATAATAAGGATTCGGATAGCCAAAATTATAGCAAACTTGATAACAAAATTCGGCTGACATTAATTAAGTAAGATGATCAATGGCTAAAATTGAATGGCGCCTAAATGTGCAAGATCCAATGGCTCAGAAAAATGGAGGGAGAAATGGGGGAAAATATTAGGGTTAGAAATAGCTTTAGGGGTTAAGCTTTATTATATAAGATAAGATGACAAGAAATAAACATGCATGCAACACAAATTAAATAATAATTAGAAATAAACAAAAATGAACTAGAAATAAAATAAACCACAATTAATAATGAACAAGCGAATTAAACGAAATAAAAAAACAGTAATAAAAATGAACAAATAATAACAATTATTAAAAGTTAGAGTGCTTAAAAAAGGGAGAAATAAAATTTTAGTGGTGCAAACAGAAAAATAGTAGTGAAAAATAATAAAGGAAAATGGGCTCATGCTGGACGAATTTGGACCATCTGATTAATCAGGAGGTCCAGATTCAATCACAGTATAGTCTCATCACAACTACTAGATCAACTGGTCCAAGGGATTAAGAAAACAGGAGCACAATAGTATTGGTACCTGCTGTGCACACCAAGCTCAATGGTTACAATCAGTCATCATCCATGAGCATCAAACTACCCTTTAACTTACACTTTATTATAGATAAACACATGCTTCTTCTGAAGTCCAGAGAAATGCTACAGACACTAAATAGCCTTGCATACACTAAATTTGCTAATACGATCAGTGCAGAGTAATATAGCCTTGCATATACACAGAATTGTAAATTAATTTAATTATCATATCAAAAACAAAGAGAGAAAATTAAAGTTTTCATAAAATATCACCTAATCGTTTAAAGTTTATAACTTTTCAAATAAAGTTTAATGATATTCACAAATTAATTGGTTGGAGAAAATCAAATCCAAAACAATAAATAACAAAGAAATCATCCCTTTTTACTCCAAACACAGAGCTATTATTAGAAATTGTTCTAGAGAAAACCAAAGCAAAAATATTATTAAAAATGAATGCTTACTCGATAAAGAGGACTATCATTGGAGAGAAAGTTTCCCATTCCACTGCAACATTTTCAAACACATAGTATGCATATCTAAAACTGAAAAAGAACCACATAAAATCCGAATTGATTAATAAATTAAATTAGAAATCTTCACTTTGCAATACCAACATAAAAAATCAAAGCTAAAATATTATATAAAAAAAAAAATGAATGCTTACTTGGTCAATAGGGCTATCTTTGGAGAGAAAGCGGTGAAGATCCAATTGCTCACTAAAACATTTTATCAAGCATGTGTTGGGAAAATCTAAAACTGAAAGAGAAAAACATAACATTCAAAGTGATTACCAAATTAAATTCAGCGAGTGATTGTGATTAAGATGATTGAAAACAGAAATACCCTTAAATGGTAATCGCAATTTTGAAGTGATAAAAGAAAGCACAAAATTGAAATTTTGAAGCGATTTGTTTTGTTCAAAAAAATAGGAGTGATTTGTATTGTTCAAAAAAATAGGAGGGATTTGTTTTGTTCAAAATAATAGCAGCGATTTATGAGTGATTTGTTGCTTTGAAGGGTAATACAGTAATATTAAGCATTAGAGTTAGGTTAAATTTAGGGCAACAATTAGCGTCCGGTTTATCTTTAATAAATAAGAGATAAGAGATTTATTACCGATTGATTGAAGAAAAAAAATAGTCTTAAGAAAAAAGATAGTAGTGATTTTCTAAAAATGATAATGATTTAAGCGTAACCAAAATCCGGGGCTTACAGATTCAGTTTAAAAATTCAATTTAGTTTTTCTTTTAATGTTTTTGTTAATAAGTGTAAATATGAAGTGTCTTATAGATGTAGATGTGAATGTTGAGCAACTTAGATATGAGATGAGATGATCAAAATATTCAATGTCTTATAAGGTTTTGCATCTGACTTACAAGGAAAGTAAGGGAGATGAAAAACCTCTAATTTTGGGTTGGTCATCTAATTCAAATGATCTTCTTCGCACCGGTCCTCATGTTTGTATGTTACAAATGTATCATATACATGTTATTAGATTATTCTCCCTACGTACCAAAATAATTGTTTCTCATCTTATTGAAAATAAAAGGCCAAATACCACTTTTTTGATCTTTTTAGTTTGACAGAATTCTCAAGTTAGTCTGTTTAAGTTTCGAAAGTTTCAATTAGGTTCTTTTAGTTTGACAGAATTCTCAAGTTAGTCTTTAAGTTTCAAATAGGTCATTTTAGTTGATTAACTATTTCACCGTTACCCCTGCTGTCAGTCTCCGTTTAACTGATGCTGATGTAGCCTTTAATTGTTGACTTGGATCAAAACGCTGCCTTTTAAAAGCTCTAGGGTGTCAAAATGTTTCGTTTAATGGTCACAAATGACCATTTATAGTGCTCGAATGTTCATTTGTGACCATTAAATGTAACATTTTGACACCTGGAGCTTTTAAAAGGCAGCGTTTTGATCCAAGTCATAGTGCTCGAATGTTCATTTGTGACCATTAAACGTAACATTTTGACACATGGAGCTTTTAAAAGGCAGCGTTTTGATCCAAGTCAACAATTAACGGCTACATCAGCATCAGTTAATTATAAACTGACAGTAGGGGTAATGGTGAAATAGTTTATCAACTAAAATGACCTATTTGAAACTTTTGAAACTTAAAAGACTAACTTGGGAATTCTGTCAAACTAAAATGATATATTTGAAACTTTTGAAACTTAAAGGATTAACTTGAGAATTTTGTCAAATTAAAAGGACCAAACGTGGTATTTGGCCAAAATAAAAACATAAGTTTATCATCCGCATAGAATAGGCTAAGCCAAGCTACACTTTATAGTAATAGTAGTAATAAATAATATTGTTTACTCCTTCAAAAAAAAAAATATTGTTTACCTTTACTTAAGTAAGTCGGCCTTATAGATCGAAAAGACTTTTTTATGACCCGTAATCTGACCTTTTTAGCTAAATAGACCTCCAAAGGAGATTAAATTACCTCTATTTACCAAGAAAAACTTGATCTGACTTGTCCTATAGGCTAGGCTGTAGGCCCTTATAGTTCCGCTTAGATTATTCCCATCCCTATCTACTATAAAATCTAGGAAACAAATTACCCATCAGATTACAAAACTAACCTTCTAAACATATCTCCTTTTTTCTAATTTTTGTTTTGCAATAAATAATTTTTTGGGAGCATAAAAATATTTCTATCTCAATTTTTAACAGATGTCCTTATTTTTCTATTCTTTTTTTTAAAAGAGAGTTTTCTTTTGCAATAATCCTTATTTTCACGCATTCTAAAAAATGATAATTTTTTTTTATCAATTTTGTATTTTTTTATGTCATTTCATTTTTTCAAGTGTTATTTTCAGCAAATGCGTTACTAAAGAGTATGGTTAGAAGATACAGTTCATATATGATACAATTGTTTGTAACTAGTCAATTGTTTTAATATATTAATTATAATTTGTTATAAAAATCAAACACGAGACAAATGTACGTCACTATAGAATTACTCAAAAATTCTTTAAAAAAAAAGAATAACTAAATAATTCATATTTTTTTAGTATTTTTTATAGAAAATAGAATAATTATAATAAACTAATTATAATTTGTCCCTGTGAGCTTAGCTCAGTTGGTAAGGACAATGCATAATATATGCAAGGTCTGGGGTTCGAATCCCAGTCATCACCAAAAAAAACTAATTATAATTTTACTAATTATAATTTTTTACACTTCATTATCTTCACGTTGTTTTTCACTAAAAAAAGTCACCATAAAGTTATGTTGGTTTTTGTAGACTTCATTATTCATACACAAGACAATTGTTAGTCACTAATCAATTAGTTGATTTTTTTAAATTTTATTACTAATTATAATTTTTTACACTTCATTATCTTCACGTTGTTTTTCACTAAAAAAAGTCACCATAAAGTTATGTTGGTTTTTTTACACTTCATTATTGTTAGTCACTAATCAATTAGTTGATTTTTTTAAATTTTCTAATTAGAAATGAAATAACTGTATTATATTAATTATTTTTTTAATAGTAACTAATCAATTAGTTGATTTTTTTTTATATTTTCTAATTAGAAATGAAATAACTGTATTATATTAATTATTTTTTTAAGTAAGTCAAGAGTATGTACTTGCATCAAAATGATGCGTAGATTATAAGAGGACTTTTTTTGTATTCTTTCACAGCAGTAAGTAAATCAATGATTGAAAGAGTTTGTTTGGTAAGATAGTAAAAAGGATTAAAGATATGAAAAACAAATTGTGTTGAGATTAGACCATAGCTAAGCATTCAATGTATTCTCTTAGTTGATTATATACTTTCGAAAATTCAATTATATTTTTACAAGTCCTACATCGTATGTTTTCATATCTGGCAAACAACGTGAAATCTATGGTACCAATTAACTTTTGATGACTAGCAAAATAGTTAATTGATTCTAGGTCATATGATCGGACAACATATGTGATTGTAAACTTAACCTTATCTAGCAACTATGTTCAAATGTTTAATCTTACAACATCTCCTTAAAACTTGACAAATACATTCAGAAATGCGATTACACCAATGACAATCAAGAAACTACAAATTGGGGGAAATGGAAGCAAAAACTATGATGTTTTCACCACTTAACCATGAATCTCTTATTACTTAAAGTTAACCCGTAAGCAATATTTTGCCCTAGATTTACCCTAATTTCTCTGCTTAATTTTACTATATTAACCCTATCTATTCTATTATCTCTTATTACTTAAAGTTAACCCGTAAGCAATATTTTTCCCTAGATTTACCCTAATTTATTAATCCTATCTCTTCTATTATCTCTTATCTCTTATTACTTAAAGTTAACCGGTAAGCAATATTTTGCCCTAGATTTACCCTAATTTCTCTGCTTAATTTTACTATATTAACCATATCTCTTCTATTATCTCTTATTACTTAAAGTTAAGTCGTAAGCAATATTTTGCCCTAGATTTACCCTAATTTCTCTGCTTAATTTTACTATATTAACCATATCTCTTCTATTATCTCTTATCTCTTATTACTTAAAGTTAACCAGTAAGCAATATTTTGCACTAGATTTACCCTAATTTCTCTGCTTAATTTTACAATATTAACCCTATCTCTTATTAATAAAGCTTAACTCGTCTTGCTATTACTTAAATCTTAACCCGTCTCGCTATTATGTTTGTCAAATTATGTTCCTAATTTCAATGATAATCGCATTTATTGTTCATTCCAATTAAAAGATCAAAATCTGTGTCGGGTCGATGTCATGTTACAATATCAAGGTCGATGTCATGGACATAATATGATATGGTACAGTACCAATGTCTATGATAATTAATATTATGAATTTAATTAGAACAATTATGACATTCAACTAAACTATTTTGTTACATGTTAGTGTCAAATATTGCCTTCGATATGACCCGTGCCTTATTCTTAAGGTGGACTTTGAGAAAGCTTATGATTCAGTGGATTGGAGCTTCTTAGAGTATATGCTTAGGAGGGTGGAATTTCATGCCAAGTGGATAGCTTGGATGAAGTCATGTGTTTTTGGAGGAAGCATGTTAATTATGATAAATGGTAGTCTAACGAAGGAAATTGATATCCAAAGGGGTTTGAAACAAGGGGATCCCTTGGCGCCAGTTTTATTCCTCTTAGTGGCGGAAGGATTTAGTGGTCTTATGAATAATGCGGTCAATCGGAATTTGTTTAAAGGTTTTGAAGTGAAGAGGGGTGGGTCGGTAATTTCACATTTGCAATATGCCGATGACACTTTGTGTATTAGGGAAATAAAAATGAAAATCTTTGGACTATTAAGGCGGTGTTAAGGGGTTTTGAGATGGCTTCGGGTTTAAAGGTAAATTTTCACAAAAGTTGTCTTATGGGGGTTAATGTGGCGCCAGAGTTATGGAGATGGCTTCCTTGCTCCTAAATTATAGTCTCTCCCCTATTCCTTTTTCTTATTTGGGTTTACCGGTAGGGGCGGATGCTAAGAAGTTGTCAACATGGGAACCGGTGTTGGAGAAAATTAATGCCAAACTCAACTCATGGGGGAATAATTAATTATATTAGTTTGGAAGGTCGTATTGTCCTTCTAAATTCGGTTTTCAATTCGGTACCTATTTTCTATCTCTCTTTTTTGAAAATGCCTGTTAAGGTGATTAAGAAGGTGGTTTGTATCCAAAGAAGGTTCCTTTGGGGTGGAGTTTACGGTAGGATGAATAAGATTTGTTGGGTGAAGTGAAGGAAAGTGTGCCAACCTAAGAGTAGAGGGGGCTTAGGCGTGAGGGATATTAGTTTGGCTAATATTAGTCTCTTAGGTAAGTGGAGTTGGCGTCTTCATGATAATGAAGCGTCAATGTGGAAGGAGGTGTTAGAGGACAAATATGGGCCTTTGGTTAGTAGTAGAATCCGTTTGGAGGGGGAAATTTGGTCGTCTTTAGCTTCTCGTTGGTGGAAAGATGTGGTGTCTTTAGAGGAGGAAGGGGGGGTGAGATGGTTTAATAGGGAGTTGGTTTGGAAGGTGGGGGATGGAATGGGAACATTGTTTTGGAAGGACACGTGGGTCTCGAGTGTTCTGCTTATGGTCACTTTTCCGCAGTTATTCTCCATAGCAAATACTCAAGAGGTGAAGGTAGGGGAGTTGTGGGAATCCGCCGTAGCCGGTGGTATGTGGCGGTTTTCTTGGCGTAGAGAGTTCTTTGCGTGGGAGGTGAATAAGCTTAACTCTCTTTTGTTGTGTTTGGAGGGGGCGGTGATAGGGGAGGGTGTTGATATATAGGTGTGGAAGCTGGATAAGGTGGGAGTGTTTACGGTCAAGTCTTCTTATTTACAAAATTTGAGGCGTTTAGACGAAAGCTTGTCGACGGAGGAGGAGGTGGTTTTTAGAGATCTGTGGAAGAGTATGGCACCATCCAAGGTGTTGGCTTTCTCTTGGACCTGGTTTCTTGACCGTATATCGACCAAGGTAAACCTATCAAGAAGGCACTTACTGGGAGTGGAGGATTCTAAAAGGTGTGTGTTTTGTGATAGTGAAGATGAAACGTTAACCATTTATTTCTTCATTGTGGGGTGATTTCGAGGGTGTGGACAGAGGTGATGAGGTGGTTGAATTTTAATTTTATCACGCCCCCGAACTTATTTATTCATGTTATTTGTTGGTTTAGTGAGGTGCGGTTTAAAAAACTTAGACGAAGAGCTTGGCTAATTTGGCACGCCGTTGTGTGGGTGGTTTGGATGATGAGAAATGATCAGATTTTTAAGGTGATTTCGTGGCAATGGAGCTTGAGTAGGCTCAAAATTGCGACGTGCTTATATTATGAATGGTGTTGGAATCCCCGTTTTTTTCTTGGAGTGTGACTGTTTGGTTTTAGTTGCGGCATTAGGAGGCTTTGGCAATCTGAGTGGGCTCTGTGTATTGCGGATTGCTCTCTGTCACTAATTTTGCTGTCATTTATTTGGTGTTTTTGTTGTTACTGGTGTAAGGGGCTGTTATTGGGGTTTTTGTTTTTATTCCTCTGCTGTAACAATTGTTATGCGCAGCCTTGCTCATCTTGAGTGGGGTTTGTGGCTTTTTTAATATATTTGGCTGTTTAAAAAAAAAAAAAAACACCTATTTATGACTATATATCGATACCTCAAAAATTAGAACCCTTGAAATGATCCAACTCATCTAAATTGCCTACGTGTATAAAATGTCTATCCATCAGATCACAAAACACTCTCAACTTTTATTTTCATCCCACTAGCGTTTTCTGTTTTATTCAAGTTGTTGCTACAAAATTATCTATTTGTTTATTGCGTTAATTTACTAGTAGTTGCTAAAACTTATGTTTGTCATTGTTTATGATATTATTGTGAATTTTATATTCATTGAAAGGGACCTGGAAACTAGTTTGGGAATAACTATGAATTTCCGGTCAATGATCCAAATGGTATTTTACTCGCAAACAATTAATACATAAAAAACTGATCAAGTGCAGTAAAACAGACTTTGATGCAGCTTTGTGATGCTATATTAGTCCGATTGGAATTCTCTCTGACTCGTCTTCCATGCATGTCTTCAAATGTTCCGTTTCATAGTCCGATTCAAATTAACTTGATGTTCCCATTCAATAGACCTTCTCAATTCTTTACATCTTAGAGCTCTATTACAACAAGCTCCATTATTTATGTTAGTTTCTACATATGCTTTGCTTTTTTTTATAAAGTAGCGATGAGTTTAGGCAAACCAGAAAGTTAAATCTGTTCTGGCATGCAATATCGTGCTAATTGCAAGTGTTCACTCATCATATTGATTTTTATTTTTTGCTACGATATATATTGTATAAACTATACTATGAGGGTATACAACATTAAGCTTGAAAATTGCCATGGAATGTTGCACAAATTTGTTGATCATAAGGTAGGAACTACGTTAACCTTGACCTAACCAAAGGTTGATACATTTCATCAAATTCATTAGCAAATAAAGCATAGGTGACCTCAGAAATCAGATTAAACAGTAACAATGAGGTTAGTAAAATTTGCCACTCAACAAATCCTTTTGGAAAACTACACCTTATTCCAATAATAATAAAATAAAGGAAATTTAGGCACTCAATTGTGCTTTGGAACCTTTCGATTCTAGTTATTTCTTCAATTCCAAACTTGCGGAAATTTCTTTGAACTGCAACCGCCTTCCCTTGATCTCCAGTAACCTGTAGGCATAAAAAAAAAAAAAAAATCAACAGTGACTTGAAAAATAAAGACCAAGCAGCTAGATAGCAAAACTTCGATATTGGCAACATAGTGGACACAAACACATTCCACACATGCATCTTGATTTTACGGGTTCTATCAAAACTGAACTCGATATATATGAATCTCTAGTGTTTACAATTCTGGTGTATCAGTAGATGGGATAAACCTTCAATTCTGGTGTAATATCACATGGAGATACCTCACATTGCTCAGTTTGGCCAGATTTTTTTTTTTCCTGGAATAAGTAATGAGAAAATCAGGTGACAAGTTACTAAGAAATAGAAGTACTTTGCCTTTTACAATAACAATATATGGATTGTCTATATTGCTAATCTTACTTTCGGTCATGTCTAATGGTCGAGCCAATTAATGTGATGAACTCCTATAAACTTCTAAATCCGTATTTTAAGGTAAAAGAAACAAATAATTCTCTCATTTAGAAACTGTCGTAAGCTAGAATCATTTTTAACTTGGACCTAACCTAAGGTCGATACATTTCATCAAATTTGTTAGCAAATAAAGCATAGGTAACCCCAATCATCAGTAAGACAGATCAATGGAAAACTTCACTTTAATCCAATAAGACAGGCTTTTTGCTCCAACAATCATTACAAAACAATGAATTAGAAAGTGAACAAAATAAATAAATTTTTTAGGTTTCCCTCAAAAAAAATATTTAGGTGATTGATCGAGCTTTGAAATCTTCTAGTTCTAGCTGTTTGTTTAATTCCAAACTTGCTTAAATTTCCTGAAAATCGACCATCTTCCCTTGATCTCCTGTAACTTCCTCTCTTTCAAATGTCACTCAATTTGCTGTGAAGCCCATGCCTATTAAACAATCAAAACCGCGAAAATAAACATAATGACTTTTGATCCTATTCATATATACCTAAATTACATGTGTTATTAGAAGGACACAAACCCATCTAGATTCCTGAGAGAAAAATCTATACAAAGATATTAGGATCTCCAAGTTAAATTTACCACAATTGTAGATCAATAACATGGTAATCCAATATATATGTAAATGTATTAACAAGTGAACTACTTTTATTACATCAATATTATTAATGTGTATTAGTATCAGACTAGACACCCACCAGCTACCACTAGTTAATTCACCTATATATACACCAAGGCTCAAATACAAAGCATGTAATTGATGCAGAAAATTCATTTGCAAACAAATAAGGCTGGCAAAAATATGCATCAACATCATTGTTCACACCAAGGCCTTACAGCTATTGTTGGTGAAAACTACGAACTCTCAAAATCGTATTATTTGATAGTTACAGCTAAAGAGCATTTCAAAATCTATATTGTAAAAATTGAAAGTCATATGTTCTAAATATAAACAACATATCACTTTATATGCAATTGCAGCATGGAAACATCTTTGTTTCCCAAGATCCTTCGGTTACAAATACTCAATATAAAAAACAACAGACTGATTAGTAAATGTACCTTTGTAAGTTGACAATTTTAAAAATTTATTTCTTAGAGAAGTAAATATTAATACAAAGAAAACTTACAGTGTTCATAGAAATTTCAGAACACTAGCAAATAAGGCATCCATGGCCAGTTCCCTAATAGTATCACTTACGTCAGAATCTTCCAATACAATCTCTCTCAGTTGTTTGCAGTTTTCAACCACATCTTTTACTCCTTTCTCTGTGACCAAGTCACAACCTATCAGTGATAGTTTCAAAAGCTGAGAACATCTCTTTGAGATCGCATAGAGTGTTTCATCCTCAACATCTGTACTTGACAAGTCCAACACCTGTAGCTTGGGAAGTACAAAGTTCATTTCAAATATGTCCACATCTGCATTACATCCGGTTAAGTCCAAGTGTGTAATCTTATAACATCTCCTTAAAATGTGACAAATACCTTCAGATGTCCAATCACTACAAAAACTCAAATCAAGCAACTCCAAATTAGGGAAAGAAGAAGCAAACACTGTGAGATTTTTGTCACTTAACCAATAGTTCTCACCCAAATAGAGAGACTTTAATTGAGGGTATACACCAATATCTGTCAAAGAATCATTATACTCTGAAGTCTCTTCCCCAATACTTGTGCTTTCCATTTTGATCTCACTAAGTGAAGGACAATTTCTAACTAGTAAAAACAAGGATACTTCTGTGAGGTCTCGACATAGACTAAGGTCTATAGACACCAAATCAGCAAGAAACAAAGTCAACTTGGCAACATGTTGATCATTCAGAAAAAAATTGCAATCAAGATCTAAATGTTGTAAATGTCGACACTTGGATAACAAAGAGTGAATTGCATTTGTGTGATTGTTGCTCAAACTTTCACCGAGGTTGAGTTGTTTGAGCAAAGGGAAACAATCGGCAATGAGTAACAGGTGAGAGCTTTTAAGAGATTGAATGTTGCAAGCATTGAGAGAGGTCAAAGTAGTAACCTGTTTGGAGAAAGCTCGTAACCCATTAACGGGAATGGTCCGATTATTGGAGATATTAAGAGATGTGATATTTAATGGGAAACGAGAGATTGCACGGAGAAGCTGGTTGAGGTCACAGTTGTAGTGTGAGAGGTCAAGGGAGTTGAGGTGTGTGAACCTTTCGAAGAGGCGAACAATGAAAGGGCGTGTTTGATCGTAGACAGTAAGTGAGAATAGGAGACCGTTGGTGAGGTGGAGGAACTGTTTGGAGACTAGGGATAGAGAATTTAAATTGTGATGACGGTTGTTGTCGTTTATGATGAGGAATCGGAAGACAATTTCCCAACAATCATCAGGTAAATATGAACAAGTTTCTTCCATAACAAACTGTTGTGAAGAATTGAAAGAAGTTTTCTTCTTCCTTTTCAATGGATTTTGGAAGAGTTTCGCTAATGGTAAATTTTCCAGTGAAGATTTTCTTTTCCTTTTCATTGGAAGGGAATGGTATGAGCACCTAGGACGTTGGTGGGAAAGGAAATAGAAGATATTAGGGTTTCGGCAAAAGAACTAATGGTTGTTTGTATAGTGTTCATTCCATTTATATATACTAGATTTTTGACCCGTGCCCCGCTCGGGTTTATTGTAAAAAAATTGACATAAGAATAATAAAATGCAATATATAATTTTTTTGAAGGGATATGCAATATATAATTGGTAATGGTGAAAAAAATAACACGTGATAATCTATAGTAGTCAAAATAAAACACTTCATAAAATGTATGAAATCTGAAAATATTATAAAAGAAAATTAGGTTAAGTTGTTGCAGACTTAACAAAAATTAATAAATAAGGATTAGGGTAGAAAATATTTGCTTCAAAAAAAAAAGGCAAGAGGATAGGAATAAAATTGGTGCGATGCATTTTTTTAGATGAAATTTGTTAGGTTAAATAATTGCAAACCTAATTTGCAAATGAGCGGGAAAAAATTAGGTTAAGTTGCTGCAGACGTAACAAAATTAATAAATAAGGATAAATAAGGATGTCAAAAAAACAGACATGAAATTAAAAAAAATCCAAAAAAAAAGTGTAAAATTCTTGCAAAAAAGAGTATAAAATAGAAGGATCATACGTGATCATTGATATAGTAGAAAATATTTTCTTCAAAAAAAAAAGGCAAGCAGATAGGAATGAAATTGGTGTGCAATGTATTTTTTTAGATGGAGTTTGTTAGGTTAAATAATTGCAAACCTAATAAAGCAAATGAGCGGGAAAAAATTAGGTTAAGTTGCTGTAGACGTAACAAAATTAATAAATAAGGATGCATTAGACAATGGGCTTTGTTTATGGACAATCTTCCTTTCACTATATCGATTTATTTGCCCATTTTTCTTTTAAACTTTTGTCTTTTTCAACACAACAATCACCACTCCATATTTTTCTGTACAAAAAATAAAAAATAAAAACAAAAGATTGAAGTAATTTGTGCCAAAAGATTGAAATAATTTGTGTCAAAAAAAAAAATTTAATATAAAATCAATTTTATTACAATAAAAAACACAAAATAGATTCTAATTTTTTTATAAAGGGTCCATTTGTTATATATTTTGAAAAAATGGATTTTTCTTTGTATTTTTAAAAATGATATTTTTTTTGGGAAATTTACTCAAAAATAAAATCACATATTTTTTTCAAAATGACATCTTTCAAAAATGATTTTTATGAAAAACTATTTGTTTTTTTTTTAGAGATTTTTTCTAAATTTTAGTATCCAAAAAAAACTATAACAAAATGGTGAAATACTTAGAATGATATTTTAATATAAGCTATTCAAACGAATTTTTAATCTGAAGCTTTCGTAAAAAAATTATTTGTTAAAAAATATCTATTTTCAAAAAAAAAAAAAACTATAACAAACGGGCCCAAAATCTCTAAGAAATAATATATCAAATATTGAATGTCAAAGTCACTTCTATTTTAATCGGTAACAAATGAATACTTATAACTTTTTTAAGTTAAAAAAAATATTTATTAAATAGTTTTAAAAGTATTTTATCTATTTTAGAAGTTTGTAAAATTTCATTCGTAATTTGAATTTAAGTTGGAAGACAATGGTTCTTGTTTAATTCAAAATTTTATTAATATAATCTCTGTTTTGTGTATTTCTAGGTGTCAAACACTATGTTTTTAAAAGTTTTTGTACTATGGTGTTACTTTTCATATGTGATTGGATTGATGTGAATAGAGGCTTTGCTTTCTGTAGAAAGTGCAATGAGTAATGGTAGAAAGTTGAATGTTATATGAAATTTTGGACGATCCAAAGAAAAGAGGGAATTCACATTGAGTCTCTTTCAGCAGTACAAGTGAAAGTCACCATAAAAGTTATGTTGGTTTTTTTACACTTCATTATTCATACACAAGACAATTGTTAGTCACTAATCAATTAGTTGATTTTTTTTATATTTTCTAAATTAGAAATGAAATAACTGTATTATATTAATTATTTTTTTAATAGTCACTAATCAATTAGTGATTTTTTTATATTTTCTAATTAGAAATGAAATAACTGTATTATATTAATTATTTTTTTAAGTAAGTCAAGAGTATGTACTTGCATCAAAATGATGCGTAGATTATAAGAGGACTTTTTTTGTATTCTTTCACAGCAGTAAGTAAATAAATGATTGAAAGAGTTTGTTTGGTAAGAGAGTAAAAAGGATTAAAGATATGAAAAACAAATTGTGTTGAGATTAGACCATGGTATAGCTAAGCATTCAATGTATTCTCTTAGTTGATTATATACTTTCTAAAATTCAATTATATTTTTACAAGTCCTACATCGTATGTTTTCATATCTGGCAAACAACGTGAAATCTATGGTACCAATTAACTTTTGATGACTAGCAAAATAGTTAATTGATTCTAGGTCATATGATGGGACAACATATGTGATTGTAAACTTAACCTTATCTAGCAACTATGTTCAAATGCTTAATCTTACAACATCTCCTTAAAACTTGACAAATACATTCAGAAATGCGATTACACCAATGACAATCAAGAAACTACAAATTGGGGGAAATGGAAGCAAACACTATGATGTTTTCACCACTTAACCATGAATCTCTTATTACTTAAAGTTAACCCGTAAGCAATATTTTGCCCTAGATTTACCCTAATTTCTCTGCTCAATTTTACTATATTAACCCTATCTATTCTATTATCTCTTATTACTTAAAGTTAACTGGTAAGCAATATTTTGCCCTAGATTTACCCTAATTTCTCTGCTTAATTTTACTATATTAACCCTATCTCTTCTATTATCTCTTATTACTTAAAAGTTAACTCGTAAGCAATATTTTGCCATAGATTTACCCTAATTTATTTGCTTAATTTTACTATATTAACCATATCTCTTCTATTATCTCTTATCTCTTATTACTTAAAGTTAACCCGTAAGGAATATTTTGCACTAGATTTACCCTAATTTCTCTGCTTAATTTTACAATATTAACCCTATCTCTTATTAATAAAGCTTAACTCGTCTTGCTATTACTTAAATCTTAACCCGTCTCGCTATTATGTTTGTCAAATTATGTTCCTAATTTCAATGATAATCGCATTTATTGTTCATTCCAATTAAAAGATCAAAATCTGTGTCGGGTCGATGTCATGTTACAATATCAAGGTCGAGGTCATGGACATAATATGATATGGTACAGTACCAATGTCTATGATAATTAATATTATGAATTTAATTAGAACAATTATGACATTCAACTAAACTATTTTGTTACATGTTACTGTCAAATATTGCCTTCGATATGACCCGTGCCTTATTCTTAAGGTGGACTTTGAGAAAGCTTATGATTCAGTGGATTGGAGCTTCTTAGAGTATATGCTTAGGAGGGTGGGATTTCATGCCAAGTGGATAGCTTGGATGAAGTCATGTGTTTTTGGAGGAAGCATGTTAATTATGATAAATGGTAGTCCAACGAAGGAAATTGATATCCAAAGGGGTTTGAAACAAGGGGATCCCTTGGCGCCATTTTTATTCCTCTTAGTGGCGGAAGGATTTAGTGGTCTTATGAATAATGCGGTCAATCGGAATTTGTTTAAAGGTTTTGAAGTGAAGAGGGGTGGGTCGGTAATTTCACATTTGCAATATGCCAATGACACTTTGTGTATTAGGGAAATGAAAATGAAAATCTTTGGACTACTAAGGCGGTGTTAAGGGGTTTTGAGATGGCTTCGGGTTTAAAGGTAAATTTTCACAAAAGTTGTCTTATGGGGGTTAATGTGGCGCCAGAGTTATGGAGATGGCTTCCTTGCTCCTAAATTGTAGTCTCTCCTCTATTCCTTTTTCTTATTTGGGTTTACCGGTAGGGGCGGATGCTAAGAAGTTGTCAACATGGGAACCGGTGTTGGAGAAAATTAATGCCAAACTCAACTCATGGGGGAATAATTAATTATATTAGTTTGGAAGGTCGTATTGTCCTTCTAAATTTGGTTTTGAATTCGGTACCTATTTTCTATCTCTCTTTTTTGAAAATGCCTGTTAAGGTGATTAAGAAGGTGGTTTGTATCCAATGAAGGTTCCTTTGGGGTGGAGTTTACGATAGGGTGAATAAGATTTGTTGGGTGAAGTGAAGGAAAGTGTGCCAACCTAAGAGTAGAGGGGGCTTAGGCGTGAGGGATATTACTTTGGCTAATATTAGTCTCTTAGGTAAGTGGAGTTGGCGTCTTCATGATAATGAAGCGTCAATGTGGAAGGAGGTGTTAGAGGACAAATATGGGCCTTTGGTTAGTAGTAGAATCCGTTTGGAGGGGGAAATTTGGCCGTCTTTAGCTTCTCGTTGGTGGAAAGATGTGGTGTCTTTAGAGGAGGAAGGGGGGGTGAGATGGTTTAATAGGGAGTTGGTTTGGAAGGTGGGGGATGGAATGGGAACATTGTTTTGGAAGGACACGTGGGTCTCGAGTGTTCTGCTTATGGTCACTTTTCCGCGGTTATTCTCCATAGCAAATACACAAGAGGTGAAGGTGGGGGAGTTGTGGGAATCCGCCGTAGCCGGTGGTATGTGGCGGTTTTCTTGGCGTAGAGAGTTCTTTGCGTGGGAGGTGAATATGCTTAACTCTCTTTTGTTGTGTTTGGAGGGGGCGGTGATAGGGGAGGGTGTTGATATATAGGTGTGGAAGCTGGATAAGGTGGGAGTGTTTACGGTCAAGTCTTCTTATTTACAAAATTTGAGGCGTTTAGACGAAAGCTTGTCGACGGAGGAGGAGGTGGTTTTTAGAGATCTGTGGAAGAGTATGGCACCATCCAAGGTGTTGGCTTTCTCTTGGACCTTGTTTCTTGACCGTATATCGACCAAGGTAAACCTATCAAGAAGGCACTTACTGGGAGTGGAGGATTCTAAAAGGTGTGTGTTTTGTGATAGTGAAGATGAAACGTTAACCATTTATTTCTTCATTGTGGGGTGATTTCGAGGGTGTGGACAGAGGTGATGAGGTGGTTGAATTTTAATTTTATCACGCCCCCGAACTTATTTATTCATGTTATTTGTTGGTTTAGTGAGGTGCGGTTTAAAAAACTTAGACGAAGAGCTTGGCTAATTTGGCACGCCGTTGTGTGGGTGGTTTGGATGATGAGAAATGATCAGATTTTTAAGGTGATTTCGTGGCAATGGAGCTTGAGTAGGCTCAAAATTGCGACGTGCTTATATTATGAATGGTGTTGGAATCCCCGTTTTTTTCTTGGAGTGTGACTGTTTGGTTTTAGTTGCGGCATTAGGAGGCTTTGGCAATCTGAGTGGGCTCTGTGTATTGCGGATTGCTCTCTGTCACTAGTTTTGCTGTCATTTATTTGGTGTTTTTGTTGTTACTGGTGTAAGGGGCTGTTATTGGGGTTTTTGTTTTCATTCCTCTGCTGTAACAATTGTTATGCGCAGCCTTGCTCATCTTGAGTGGGGTTTGTGGCTTTTTTAATATATTTGGCTGTTTAAAAAAAAAAAAAAACACCTATTTATGACTATATATCGATACCTCAAAAATTAGAACCCTTGAAATGATCCAACTCATCTAAATTGCCTACGTGTATAAAATGTCTATCCATCAGATCACAAAACACTCTCAACTTTTATTTTCATCCCACTAGCGTTTTCTGTTTTATTCAAGTTGTTGCTACAAAATTATCTATTTGTTTATTGCGTTAATTTACTAGTAGTTGCTAAAACTTATGTTTGTCATTGTTTATGATATTATTGTGAATTTTATATTCATTGAAAGGGACCTGGAAACTAGTTTGGGAATAACTATGAATTTCCGGTCAATGATCCAAATGGTATTTTACTCGCAAACAATTAATACATAAAAAACTGATCAAGTGCAGTAAAACAGACTTTGATGCAGCTTTGTGATGCTATATTAGTCCGATTGGAATTCTCTCTGACTCGTCTCCATGCATGTCTTCAAATGTTCCGTTTCATAGTCCGATTCAAATTAACTTGATGTTCCCATTCAATAGACCTTCTCAATTCTTTACATCTTAGAGCTCTATTACAACAAGCTCCATTATTTATGTTAGTTTCTACATATGCTTTGCTTTTTTTTATAAAGTAGCGATGAGTTTAGGCAAACCAGAAAGTTAAATCTGTTCTGGCATGCAATATCGTGCTAATTGCAAGTGTTCACTCATCATATTGATTTTTTTTTTTTGCTACGATATATATTGTATAAACTATACTATGAGGGTATACAACATTAAGCTTGAAAATTGCCATGGAATGTTGCACAAATTTGTTGATCATAAGGTAGGAACTACGTTAACCTTGACCTAACCAAAGGTTGATACATTTCATCAAATTCATTAGCAAATAAAGCATAGGTGACCTCAGAAATCAGATTAAACAGTAACAATGAGGTTAGTAAAATTTGCCACTCAACAAATCCTTTTGGAAAACTACACCTTATTCCAATAATAATAAAATAAAGGAAATTTAGGCACTCAATTGTGCTTTGGAACCTTTCGATTCTAGTTATTTCTTCAATTCCAAACTTGCGGAAATTTCTTTGAACTGCAACCGCCTTCCCTTGATCTCCAGTAACCTGTAGGCATAAAAAAAAAAAAAAAAAAAACAATCAACAGTGACTTGAAAAATAAAGACCAAGCAGCTAGATAGCAAAACTTCGATATTGGCAACATAGTGGACACAAACACATTCCACACATGCATCTTGATTTTACGGGTTCTATCAAAACTGAACTCGATATATATGAATCTCTAGTGTATACAATTCTGGTGTATCAGTAGATGGGATAAACCTTCAATTCTGGTGTAATATCACATGGAGATACCTCACATTGCTCGGTTTGGCCAGTTTTTTTTTTTTCCTGGAATAAGTAATGAGAAAATCAGGTGACAAGTTACTAAGAAATAGAAGTACTTTGCCTTTTACTATAACAATATATGGATTGTCTATATTACTTGCTAATCTTACTTTCGGTCATGTCTAATGGTCGAGCCAATTAATGTGATGAACTCCTATAAACTTCTAAATCCGTATTTTAAGGTAAAAGAAACGAATAATTCTCTCATTTAGAAACTGTCGTAAGCTAGAATCATTTTTAACTTGGACCTAACCTAAGGTCGATACATTTCATCAAATTTGTTAGCAAATAAAGCATAGGTAACCCCAATCATCAGTAAGACAGATCAATGGAAAACTTCACTTTAATCCAATAAGACAGGCTTTTTGCTCCAACAATCATTACAAAACAATGAATTAGAAAGTGAACAAAATAAATAAATTTTTTAGGTTTCCCTCAAAAAAAATATTTAGGTGATTGATCGAGCTTTGAAATCTTCTAGTTCTAGCTGTTTGTTTAATTCCAAACTTGCTTAAATTTCCTGAAAATCGACCATCTTCCCTTGATCTCCTGTAACTTCCTCTCTTTCAAATGTCACTCAATTTGCTGTGAAGCCCATGCCTATTAAACAATCAAAACCGCGAAAATAAACATAATGACTTTTGATCCTATTCATATATACCTAAATTACATGTGTTATTAGAAGGACACAAACCCATCTAGATTCCTGAGAGAAAAATCTATACAAAGATATTAGGATCTCCAAGTTAAATTTACCACAATTGTAGATCAATAACATGGTAATCCAATATATATGTAAATGTATTAACAAGTGAACTACTTTTATTACATCAATATTATTAATGTGTATTAGTATCAGACTAGACACCCACCAGCTACCACTAGTTAATTCACCTATATATACACCAAGGCTCAAATACAAAGCATGTAATTGATGCAGAAAATTCATTTGCAAACAAATAAGGCTGGCAAAAATATGCATCAACATCATTGTTCACACCAAGGCCTTACAGCTATTGTTGGTGAAAACTACGAACTCTCAAAATCGTATTATTTGATAGTTACAGCTAAAGAGCATTTCAAAATCTATATTGTAAAAATTGAAAGTCATATGTTCTAAATATAAACAACATATCACTTTATATGCAATTGCAGCATGGAAACATCTTTGTTTCCCAAGATCCTTCGGTTACAAATACTCAATATAAAAAACAACAGACTGATTAGTAAATGTACCTTTGTAAGTTGACAATTTTAAAAATTTATTTCTTAGAGAAGTAAATATTAATACAAAGAAAACTTACAGTGTTCATAGAAATTTCAGAACACTAGCAAATAAGGCATCCATGGCCAGTTCCCTAATAGTATCACTTACGTCAGAATCTTCCAATACAATCTCTCTCAGTTGTTTGCAGTTTTCAACCACATCTTTTACTCCTTTCTCTGTGACCAAGTCACAACCTATCAGTGATAGTTTCAAAAGCTGAGAACATCTCTTTGAGATCGCATAGAGTGTTTCATCCTCAACATCTGTACTTGACAAGTCCAACACCTGTAGCTTGGGAAGTACAAAGTTCATTTCAAATATGTCCACATCTGCATTACATCCGGTTAAGTCCAAGTGTGTAATCTTATAACATCTCCTTAAAATGTGACAAATACCTTCAGATGTCCAATCACTACAAAAACTCAAATCAAGCAACTCCAAATTGGGGAAAGAAGAAGCAAACACTGTGAGATTTTTGTCACTTAACCAATAGTTCTCACCCAAATAGAGAGACTTTAATTGAGGGTATACACCAATATCTGTCAAAGAATCATTATACTCTGAAGTCTCTTCCCCAATACTTGTGCTTTCCATTTTGATCTCACTAAGTGAAGGACAATTTCTAACTAGTAAAAACAAGGATACTTCTGTGAGGTCTCGACATAGACTAAGGTCTATAGACACCAAATCAGCAAGAAACAAAGTCAACTTGGCAACATGTTGATCATTCAGAAAAAAATTGCAATCAAGATCTAAATGTTGTAAATGTCGACACTTGGATAACAAAGAGTGAATTGCATTTGTGTGATTGTTGCTCAAACTTTCACCGAGGTTGAGTTGTTTGAGCAAAGGGAAACAATCGGCAATGAGTAACAGGTGAGAGCTTTTAAGAGATTGAATGTTGCAAGCATTGAGAGAGGTCAAAGTAGTAACCTGTTTGGAGAAAGCTCGTAACCCATTAACGGGAATGGTCCGATTATTGGAGATATTAAGAGATGTGATATTTAATGGGAAACGAGAGATTGCACGGAGAAGCTGGTTGAGGTCACAGTTGTAGTGTGAGAGGTCAAGGGAGTTGAGGTGTGTGAACCTTTCGAAGAAGCGAACAACGAAAGGGCGTGTTTGATCGTAGACAGTAAGTGAGAATAGGAGACCGTTGGTGAGGTGGAGGAACTGTTTGGAGACTAGGGATAGAGAATTTAAATTGTGATGACGGTTGTTGTCGTTTATGATGAGGAATCGGAAGACAATTTCCCAACAATCATCAGGTAAATATGAACAAGTTTCTTCCATAACAAACTGTTGTGAAGAATTGAAAGAAGTTTTCTTCTTCCTTTTCAATGGATTTTGGAAGAGTTTCGCTAATGGTAAATTTTCCAGTGAAGATTTTCTTTTCCTTTTCATTGGAAGGGAATGGTATGAGCACCTAGGACGTTGGTGGGAAAGGAAATAGAAGATATTAGGGTTTCGGCAAAAGAACTAATGGTTGTTTGTATAGTGTTCA
The DNA here is from genome assembly GCF_051527215.1 of Medicago sativa. Taxonomy (NCBI): domain Eukaryota; kingdom Viridiplantae; phylum Streptophyta; class Magnoliopsida; order Fabales; family Fabaceae; genus Medicago; species Medicago sativa. Next base: position 13,145,195 of record NC_140754.1, read on the forward strand.
TTCCATTTATATATACTAGATTTTTGACCCGTGCCCCGCTCGGGTTTATTGTAAAAAAATTGACATAAGAATAATAAAATGCAATATATAATTTTTTTGAAGGGATATGCAATATATAATTGGTAATGGTGAAAAAAATAACACGTGATAATCTATAGTAGTCAAAATAAAACACTTCATAAAATGTATGAAATCTGAAAATATTATAAAAGAAAATTAGGTTAAGTTGTTGCAGACTTAACAAAAATTAATAAATAAGGATTAGGGTAGAAAATATTTGCTTCAAAAAAAAAAGGCAAGAGGATAGGAATAAAATTGGTGCGATGCATTTTTTTAGATGAAATTTGTTAGGTTAAATAATTGCAAACCTAATTTGCAAATGAGCGGGAAAAAATTAGGTTAAGTTGCTGCAGACGTAACAAAATTAATAAATAAGGATAAATAAGGATGTCAAAAAAACAGACATGAAATTAAAAAAAATCCAAAAAAAAAGTGTAAAATTCTTGCAAAAAAGAGTATAAAATAGAAGGATCATACGTGATCATTGATATAGTAGAAAATATTTTCTTCAAAAAAAAAAGGCAAGCAGATAGGAATGAAATTGGTGTGCAATGTATTTTTTTAGATGGAGTTTGTTAGGTTAAATAATTGCAAACCTAATAAAGCAAATGAGCGGGAAAAAATTAGGTTAAGTTGCTGTAGACGTAACAAAATTAATAAATAAGGATGCATTAGACAATGGGCTTTGTTTATGGACAATCTTCCTTTCACTATATCGATTTATTTGCCCATTTTTCTTTTAAACTTTTGTCTTTTTCAACACAACAATCACCACTCCATATTTTTCTGTACAAAAAATAAAAAATAAAAACAAAAGATTGAAGTAATTTGTGCCAAAAGATTGAAATAATTTGTGTCAAAAAAAAAAAAATTTAATATAAAATCAATTTTATTACAATAAAAAACACAAAATAGATTCTAATTTTTTTATAAAGGGTCCATTTGTTATATATTTTGAAAAAATGGATTTTTCTTTGTATTTTTAAAAATGATATTTTTTTTGGGAAATTTACTCAAAAATAAAATCACATATTTTTTTCAAAATGACATCTTTCAAAAATGATTTTTATGAAAAACTATTTGTTTTTTTTTTAGAGATTTTTTCTAAATTTTAGTATCCAAAAAAAACTATAACAAAATGGTGAAATACTTAGAATGATATTTTAATATAAGCTATTCAAACGAATTTTTAATCTGAAGCTTTCGTAAAAAAATTATTTGTTAAAAAATTGCCGATTGTTTCCCACTGCTCAAAGAACTCAACCTCATTCAGCCTAATTTTATTAATGGAATTGACTCTCTGTTGTCAAAACGTCAATCGGACAATAATCAAACTGATTTCATCAATGGAATTCACTCTCTGTTATCAAAGAGTCAATGTATTCAACATTTGAATCTTGAAAGGACTTTTTTTCTTAATGATACACATGTTGCCGAGTTCTCTTTGTTTCTTGGTAATTTGGTGTCTATAAACCTTACTGGTTGTGATATGCTCACAGAATCAGCCTTGTTTTCCCTCGTTAGAAATTGTCCTTCACTTGGTGAGATCAAAATGGAAAGCACAGAAATTGGGAAAGAGAGTGTAGTGAATTCTGGTGTATACCCTCAATTAAAATATCTCTATTTGGGTAGAAATTCAATGTTACGTGATGAAATGATTATAATGTTAGCTTCCTTTTTCCCCAATTTGCAGCTGCTTGATTTGAATACTTGTGAATACGTATCTGAAGGTATTTTTCAAGTTTTAAGGAGATGTGGTATGATTAAGCATTTGAACTTAGCCAGATGTCCAAGAGTGAAGCGACTTAGAATAAAGACTGTAATTCCCCAGCTAGAGGTGTTGAACTTGTCATATACAAAAGTTGATGATAAAACACTCTATTCGATCTCAAAGAATTGTTGTGGGCTTTTAAAACTATTACTGCAAAAATGTAAAAGGGTCACAAAGAAGGGAGTTAAACATGTGGTAGAAAACTGCACACAACTCAGAGAGATTTATTTGGATGAATTACATTCAAGTGAGATAAATAGGGAATTCTTCTTGCGTCATGGATGCCTTCTTTGCTAGTATTCTAAAAATGCTATGCTGAAGTTTGAACTTTGTAAGTTGTTTTTGTTGTAAGATTTACTTTTCTGAGAAATTAGTTTTTTAAAATTTAAACTTACAAATCTGCATTTACTTAGGACAATTCCCTTAATAACATTGTACTGTATAATTCTCATGTCTTTCCACAACCAACTCTGGTTCAATTTGTCATCATTATTAGCTTATGTTTGATTTATTTTGCTTGCTTAAGCTTGATCGCATTGGTGTGGTAATGTTATCTCACTGGTCACAAATCTGCCAAAAATGTTCTAACTAAGAAGAGCATTTATCTTGAATTGTTTTTTGACTTCTATTTGGTGTTTTAGTCTAATGTTAGTTTATTGATAGTTTATTTCATTCTCTACATTATATGATAATATCCTACGCTGTCTGTTACGAATGTATACCGTTTTGTGCTATATAATATTTGTTGAGCTTCACTTTTTATACTAACAGATTTGACTTAATTATATGGCCTAACAACTCATTACACAAATTTCATGTAATTTAGATATTGAAACTCGTAACAGATCACAAATTTCTACGTAATTAGGATATTTCTCATAACAGATCACAAATTTCATGTAATTTAGAGTTTTGAAGTAACTAGGATATTTCTAGTGACAAAGTAACTGAATCAGTGATCCTTAAACCTTTGCATATAGTGGCAATCCTTGTTATTAGGTTTTTGAAAGTTTTCTCAGAATTCTGTTTAACTTGAGCTTTAGACTTTAGAGTGCTTTTGGTATGTGTGGAATGTGTTTGTGTGCTTCTAATAAAACATTTAATGTGGGTATATATAAATAAATCGGATCAGAAGTCATTATTTAGCCAATATCGAAGTTCTGGTATTTAGCTGCGGGGTCTTTACATCTCAATCAAGTCACTGTTGATTTTTTTTTTTTTTTACCTACAGGTTACTGGAGATCGGGGAAAGATGGTTGCAGTTCAAAAGAATTTCCTTTATTTTGTTATAATTGTTGGAGCAAAAAGTTTGTCTTGCTGGATATATTAATGTGTAGTTTTCCAAAAGTTGCTGTTTATTTTGATTGAATTTAATGAAATGTTGGATTTGAAGAATACGTTTGCCTAAGAATTTCCTTTATTTGCTAATGAATTTGATGAAATGTATTAATCTTTGATTAGGTCTAGGTTAACCTAGTTTCTAGCTTATGACTAGCAAATTTGTGCAACATTTTGTGCAAGGTTCAGCCCTGAGATTGACATACTCTTATTATTGGCAAATTTGTTCAACATTCTGTGGCTATTTCAAGCTATTATTGACACAACAGATTTAAATTTCTAAAAAAAGAAAACTAATATAAAGAATTGAGCGTTTTGTAAGAGGTCTAAGATGTACAAATTTGAGAAGGTGTTTCTATGGGAATGTTAAGAGAATTCCAAGGCGACTATGAAACGGAACATTTGCATCACAAAGCAACAAACTCTGTTTTACTGCACTTGATCCGGTTATTAGTATATTTATTGTATTATTTACATGAGTTGTTAACAGGAACTCCATCTCAGTTTGATATTGAAATTGGTCAAAAAGTGCATTAGATCCTTTCTGTTGATTATGAAACATGTGCATCAGATGCTGTTTGTTAAAATACCCTCTCAACCAATTTTTCTTAGGAATGTGCCTGGTTATTAATGAATTTATTGTGCTATTTAAGTATAAAATATGTTTTTAATACACACACACATGCACACTTTAATATTATTTAAATTTTCGAGGTAAACTAGTTTGAATTTATGTCGAGTTTACGAGTCGATTTAAGATAGGCAGAACAAATTTGCTTAAATTTTTGATTCCGACAACCTTGAATAGAACCTTGCATTCAGGTCATTTGAAGCTTCTCAAAGCATTTAATAGTGTCCTAAAAAGATATTTTTTTTTATTTGCTTCCTTGTATAAAGTCCCTTCCTTGAATCATTAGGAAATTTTGTATAATCTATATAATTAAGCATCCTTCTGAATGGCATCATATAAAAACATAACGCTGCAAATTGTCGATATAGAAACAAACAATTTCTTTTGGCTGACTACTAAAGAAAGTATATGAGAATAGCCATAAAAATACCTTATTTAGTAGAAAATAAGTCTGGCTACAGTGCTTTTGCATAGTAGAAAATATTGTAAAACAACAGTTATATAGTGGAATTATATCACACTATTGTTCAGCGGAATTTGAACTAACCGTTATTTTCCGCTATATCCGCAATTGCCGACAATGATTCAATCTAACTCGAAAATTTGAGGTAGAAACCAAATTCTAAATGAAGTATTGTAAAATTTAAATTTTGAAATGTACACATTACTATTATTTTTCTAAAACTGAATCCAACTATGCAAGAAACATTCGGTCAAAAAACAAAAAAAAAAAAAGACCAAACAGAATCCCTTTACCAAAATCTTATTAGTAATTTACAGGAAGGATACAAAAACAAACAGGGATTAGGACAAATATCATATTTATTTCCAAACAACATCTTAAGTTATTATTAATGTAAGAAACTTTAGTCCCTTAAGTTATTGTGACAAACAGTCCTCGTGAGCTTAGCTCAGCTGGTTGGGACAATGCATAAAATATGCAAGGTCCGGGGTTCAAACTCGGCCACTACCAAAAAAAAAATGAACAAGGTGTCTAACGTTTGCCCCTAAGAGATCAAAACTTGGAAATAATTGTTATTTAAGTAACTCTATCGAAACAAACTGATGAATCAAATTGTATAATATTTCAAACTAATGAGATCAAAATGAAAAGAAAAAAATTAGAGGTACAAAATAAAATATAAAAACAACATAACGGACCATAATTTTAATTTTTTGAATATTAATAAAATTAGTGAGTTGGACAACGCATTGAAATATGCATGGTTTGGGTTCGATCTCTAGGCACCCTACTTATTCACCTTCAACAGGTGAATTTTTAGCCGCTAAGCTACGTTACAAAAAATAAAAATATAATATTTTAAAATTTAAAAACAAATGTTTTACTTGTTGTATTAATGAAAATAAATTTTTTAAAAAATCTCTCAAAAAAAAAAATTAAAAACAAATGTTTTACTTGTTGAAAAAGTCCTTTACTCGGAGTCCACCAACAAAGCCTACTGACTAATGCATATATTACTATTTTACTTTACAACAAGCAAACTATCTATCGTTCTGTTCTCATTCGAAACCCTAAAACACTCAAAACCGGTGCAATATGGTTTCTCATAGCTTCTATTTCCTTTCCCAACGGCGTAGGCGGAGCTCGTACCATTCCCTGCCAATGAAAAGGAAAAGAAAATCTTTACCGGTAAGATTAACACCATTGAAACTCTTCCGATATCCATTGAAAAGGAAAAAGATCCGAACTTCTTTCAAATGATTGTTGGGAAATTGTCTTCAGATTTCTCGTCATCAACTACAACAACCGTAATCACTATTTAAAATCTCTATCGCTCGTCTCCAAACAGTTCCTCTCCATCACCAATAGTCTCCTATTCTCACTTACTATCCTGGATCAAACACGCCCTTTCATTGGTCGCTTCTTCGAAAGGTTCACACACCTCAACTCTCTCAAAATCTCGAACTACAACTGTGACCTCAACAAGCTTCTACAAGAAATCTCTCGTTTCCCATTAAATATCGAATCACTCGATATCTCCAATAACCCGACCTTTCCTGCTATAGGATTACAAGTTTTCTCGCAAAAGATTACTACTTTGACCTCTCTCAATGCTTCCGACATTCATTCTCTTAAAAGCTCTCACCTCTTACTCATTGCCGATTGCTTCCCTTTGCTCAAACAACTCAACCTCGGTAAAAGTTTGAGAGAAAATCACACTAATGCAATTCACTCTCTGTTATCCAAGTGTCAACATTTACAACATTTGGAACTTGATCGCAGTAATTTTCTGAATGATCAACATGTTTCCCAGTTGACTTTGTTTTTTGCTGATTTGGTGTCTATAAACCTTAGTCTATGTCGAGACCTCACAGAAGAATCCTTGTTTTTACTAGTTAGAAATTGTCCTTCACCTAGTGAGATCAAAATGGAAGGCACGGATATTGGGGAAGAGACTTCAGAGGATAATGATTCTTTGACAGATATTGGTGTATACCCTCAATTAAAGTCTCTCTATTTAGGTAAGAACTATTGGTTAACTGACGAAAACATCATAATGTTTGCTTCCTCTTTCCCCAATTTGGAGCTTCTTGATTTGAGTTTGTGCAATGGCTATTTTGAAGGTATTCCTCAAGTTTTAAGAAGATGTTATAAGATTAGACATTTGAACTTAGCCAGGTGTTCATTTGAGGACCTATTTGAAATGAACTTTGTAGTTCCCAAGCTAGAGGTGTTGGACTTGTCAGATACATATGTTGATGATGAAACACTCTATGCGATCTCAAAGAGTTGTCCAGGGCTTTTGGAACTATCACTGATAGATTGTAATAGGGTCACAGAGAAAGGAGTGAAAGATGTCATGGAAAACTGCAAACAACTGAGAAAGATTTATTTGGAAGATTTTTATATAAGTGATAAAACTAGGGAACTCATCTCTCGCCATGGATGCCTACTTTTCTAGTGTTCTGAAATTGATATGATTACTGTAAGTTGTCTTTGTTTTAATATTTACTTCTCTAAGAATTTTTTATTTTTTTTTAAATTGTAAACTTACAGAGGTGCATTTACTAACCAGTCTGTTGTTTTTGTTTTGTTTATATTAAGAACCAATAACCGAAGTATCATGTTTTGTCTATATTCAATTCAGAAAAATTTGTGCGGAATATGATTACTTTTTTGGATGATATAAATATGTTGGTTTGTGTCATGAATAGTGCTCTGCTTCTCATTGAGTATGAGTGTTATCTAGTGCTTGTTTGAATCATGATCCTATGCGAGTGTTGAATGGATGCTGCTGAATTTATATCAGTTAGCTGTGTGAAAAATGATGTTGATGCATATTTTTGATAGCCTTGTTTGTCGCAAATGAATTTTGATGATTTGTGGAGAGGGTATTTTTGAGTGCTGTATTTTGTGGTTTCCAAGAGCAGTGTATCCAAGGTATATTAAGAGTGTGTTTGGATGGGGGAATGTTTTGAGGGAATGTAATGTTATGAGGGAATTCAAATACTTTGAGGTGAATTTCATTGTTTGGATGGGGGAATGTAATGTAATGTTGAGGAAATGTAATGTTATGAGGGAATTCAAATACTTTGAGGTAAATTGCCTAGAATTTTAAATTCTTTAAAATTTTCAAATTACCTCATCCAAACACACTCTAAGGGTTTTTGGCAAGAATGTCATTAGTTTCGGTAGCAGGTTCATATTAGGGGGTAGTGTTTTTATTTGTATTGTATTGGATCCTTGGTGTATAGGTGAATTAACTAGTGGTAGGAGCATAGTTAGTTCTTTTGTTTTTATTTTCCTCTTGTTAAAAATAAAACAGTACTCCAGAGACTAACATAGTGGTTTGTTAAAAAACTATTATTATTTTTTTTAATATTTTAGAATTTACAGTTTTTGGAGGGTCAAATATCTTACTGACTAGAATTTTATCTCTAAGGTGACCAAATGGAGAATTATGACACTTGTTGATTCATTTTGTGTATGCTACAGGTTACCGGAGATTGAGGGAAGATGGTTGCTTTTCAAAGAAATTTATGCTCAAATTAGTGCCTGAAGCAAATTTTATTAACATGTGTTATTGTTTATTCTGTTTGCTGAGGTTACCTATGCTTTATTTGTTAACGAATTTGATGAAATGTATCAACCTTAGGTAAGGTCAAAGTTAAAATAGATTCTAGCTTATGACAGATTCTCAATGAGAGAATTATTTGTCAATTTTACTTTATAAGAAGCATTTAGAAGTTTATAGGAGTTCATCACATTAATTGCCTGGACAAAATTTCAGGTCTGAGTAATTTAATCTTTAAATTTCATTGTTTGGTAATATGAATAGAATGTTTCTGAAAAAGTCAACATAGTTGGTTGAATGTGCAAATAGTGGTGGAGATCGAAATCAGAGCTTGCTTCTGAAAAGGAAAATCAATTAAAATGTTATAATTTACCAAATTGGGATGACAAAACTAAAATGGTCGATGCACAAATAAATTTTCAATACATGCATGGTTCCCTCTATATACTGATAGTTATATTAATTAGTTGGTCACACTGAAACGATAGATTCACCTATGCATCTTTTAATTCTGATTGAAAGAATTGGACGACTTGGCTACCATTAGACATGGCTGCAAAAAGTGAGAGAGGAACTGCGGAAAAAAGAGTAAAACGGATGATCATAAGACTAGTTTTTGTCCAACCACAAATCCTAAACACTTTGGAAAGTTAAATGTTAGGAATTATTACAACTTGGCTGTAGCTTTAGTGATTCCTTGCATAATTGTAGACATCATCATAGGATTCAATCAGCTATTAAGTAGAGAAATTGCATTGATGGTTGAAGAACAAATACTGAATTTTGGATCCTCGAGTCTCTATAAGCAAGTAATATAGACAATCCACATCTTGTTAGAAGTAAAAGGCAAAGTACCTCTATTGCTCGGTAACTTGTCGATCTAAAGTGTCTTGGATTTTCACTCCTTTTTCTTGTTTTTTACCATATCTTCTTCCAAATGTATCCATCATCTGATCTTCTGCTGCGATTGTAACCACTCTGGTGAGGTGAAACTCTACATATATAAATAGAATAGTTTCTGTTTTCTTATTACTTATTCCAGAAGAAAACCTGTTCAAGCTGAGCAATGTGAAGTCTTTTTCCACCTACTGATGAATTATCTTATTTAATTAACTATACTGATACACTATAACTCCTTTCTCCTTATTTATCTTCACTTATACATTAAAATTAGGATGTTATCGAAAGTTTAAATTACTCATCTGTTTGGTAGAACACTAAACCAATGTGAATCACTTTGGGATATTAAAGACTAAAACTGATGTTTTTGAGATACATAAATTTGACTATTTCCTATGAAACTTGCAGGCATTAGAACTAGTCAATTGCTCAATATTTTGTACACCACGTCAATTCATTTGAAGCTTCTCAAAGCATCGATCCTCCAGAGCACAGTCAATTGATTATGCAAACATTGTTTCCATAGTGAATTTAAGCCACAAAAATCCAACTCTACCAGAGTAAACTACTTTCTCGTTACAAATCTTTTCAAAATTATACGTGGTTGTGACAAAATCATAAGCTATCTTCTTTTATACAAGTCATGTCCTTCAATCCACAACTGTGCATGAATACAAGTCATTTCCTTGACTTTCTATATAACATTAGTATCTCTATATGAAGCACTATTTTAATACATGTCAGATAAATTAGAGAAGTGTTCAGTCCTAAACAGTCGTTCTTAACTTGCTTTGACAAACCTTGGACACTCGTCAAACACACAAGGACTTATCTGGTAACCTATTTCTATGCTAATCATAATCCTTAGACACCCCAGTTTGCTAAATGGTTAACTAATCCTCATACCTAACCTTGCCACATCAGCAGTGGCTCTAACTAACTCTGCCACATCAGCAGAAATAGCTAAATATAACAGTACTTGTGCTGATGGGAATAGGAGAATTTCGTAGTATGCAAGCTGTTAATTTTTGTAGCTAGCAGGTTGTCATGTGTACAAAAAGATTTATAATGACTTTAGGAGTAAATTGTGATTTGATATCTATGGTGTAGAAGTTTGTATACATTAGGCTGAATACTTCCTGGGGTTCTTAAAGCTAGATGTTTTTAATTTATGTTAGTCTTTTAAATTTTTTTGCAACAAGTTAGTCGTAATTTAATTTAAGTAATGAAATATTTCTACCATTACCCTCTTTAAAAGTTGGTGGGTTCAAATTCACTTATCTCAAAACTATGATTCATAGGCGTATCATCCAATATTGGTGACAAACAAAACTGATCGATATGCATAGTTGTCGTTTGTATAACTATTACAATACTGCTAATAAGATTCAGCAGTATTTCAACATTGATAGTTCTACAATTGAAAGTACTAACAGTTACACAAAACCAAATGAAAAGGTAAAATAATCAAGAAAGAGAGGGAAAATGGTGGTCACCTGTCCTTCCTTCGAGCACCAATGACATACTATCAAGCGACACAGAATACGATAAACCCTTTTATCATGAATATATACTGCCATTTCCTCTTCGATCGGTCTTACTTTCATCATATCCCTTTTGATTTACAAATAATACTTAAATTGCATCCACTTTATGCATATGTTATCCTTAAGCATTTTTTTCTGTTTGCTTAGACAGTTCAGGAACAAATTGATATTTGCTCTGATTTGCTAAACAAAACAACCATTTTGTTAGGCATAGTACAAAAGAAATATAAGATAGAGGAGATGAGATGAAGCTGAACTATTATAAAAATTTATACTAGGTCAAAATTAGCTCAAGCATGTCAGTAATGTATGACTCATGTATGTCTCCAACAAAAACAATTGATATGAGCACTTTGATGTCTCCTTACCAAGATCCCTATTGCATTCAATAGATTTTTTCCTTCCCAAGTCCCGACGATTTGGTTGTCCTAAAGGATCTACATCAGAGAGTACAAAGTCTCCATCTGGCATGTCCCAAACATCTCGCATATGTGTATAACCTCGAGTTCTCTTTCCTTTACTTGAATTTACGATTCCTCATTGCACTTTCTACAAAAAGCAAAGCCAAACATGACCAACAATGTAACATAATATGGTTTTTAAATTTTCAACAACCTTAAAAGCATCTTAAATACTTGCTAGCACTACCGCTGATCACATGCATGCATGTATGAGCCATGTAAAAACAGCCTCTATTCATTCCCAGTGTCATGCCGAAAATTGATTGATTTTGCAGCTTCTATTGACTTCAATCCAATCACACTTGAAAAGTAACACCTTAGGACAAGAACGCCATGTACTATAAACTTATGAACATGGTGTTCGATTTTAAAAGAGATTAGTATCTAAGTGATTGACGCCTATAAATACACAAAACAGAGGGTCAAACTTTTGACATAGTTAATAATTTTTTATTTTTTTTGGTCAGAGTTAATAAACTTTTGAATGGTTAAAAAGAAACATTGTCTTCCAACTTCAATTAAAATTGTTAATGAAATTTCACAAACTTCTAAAATAGATACAATACTCTTTGAAGTTATTTTAAAAAATAATGATTTTTTTTCTTAAAAAAGTTACAACAAACGATCTCATAGAGCTAATTTGTTATGAATTAAAATAAAAGTGACTTTAACATTCAATATTTAAGAGATTATTTCTTAGAGATTTTATAAAAAATTAGAATCTATTTTGTGTTTGTTTTTTGTAATAAAAATCATTTTATTTTAAAAAATTATTTAGTTAGTTACAGAATTATTTCAATATTTTTCCCTAAAAAAAAAATTTATTTCAATCTCTTGAAATTAATTTCTTTCTCCTCTAAAAGGGATTTTTTTTTATTTTTTAGTTTTTACAAAAAAATATTATGGAGTTATTTTTTTGGTACAGAAAAATATGGAGTGGTTTTTTTTTTTTTTTGAAACAAAAAATATGGAGTGGTTATTGTTGTGTGGAAAAAAAACAAAAATATATTAAAAAAAAAATGGACAAATAAATCGATATCTTATTTACTAAAGCTTAACCCCTGAAGCTAACCCTAACCCTAATATTTTCCCCCCATTTTTCCCTCCACTTTTCTGAGTCATTGGATCTTGCACATTTAGGCGTCATTCAATTTTAGTCATTGATCATATTTCATATTTATCTCTTCTAGTTTCCGAAACAACTATTTCATATTTATCTCTTCTGTTTTCCGAAACAACTATTTCATATTTATCTATAGCCCTATTTTTCCGAAACAACTATTTCATATTTATCTCTTCTGTTTTCCAAAACAACTATTTCATATTTATCTCTACTTTAGCTTATCCCCCCAAGCTAACCCTAAACCTAATATTTTCCCCCCATTTTTCCCTCCACTTTTCTAAGCCATTGGATCTTGCACATTTAGGCGCCATTCAATTTTAGCCATTGATCATATTTCATATTTATCTCTTCTATTTTCCGAAACAACTATTTTATATTTATCTCTTCTATTTTCCGAAACAACTATTTCATATTTATATCTTCTATTTTCCGAAACAACTATTTCATATTTATCTCTACTTCCGAAACAAATTGGCCCTACAACTATTTCATATTTATCTATAGCCCTATTTTTCCGAAACAACTATTTCATATTTATCTCTTCTGTTTTCTGAAACAACTATTTCATATTTATCTCTACTTCAGCTTATCCCCCCAAGTTAACCCATATTTATCTCTACTTTAGCTTATCCCCCAAGTTAACCCTAACCCTAATATTTTCCCCCATTTTCCCCTCCATTTTTCTAAGCCATTGGATCTTGCACATTCAGGCGCCATTCAATTTTAGCCATTGATCATATTTCATATTTATCTCTTCTATTTTCTGAAACAACTATTTTATATTTATCTCTTCTATTTTCCGAAACAACTATTTCATATTTATATCTTCTATTTCCCGAAACAACTATTTCCAAAATTACGTATTCACGCCACAGCTAGAAAAGATTTGGTGGCAAAGTTCAGGTCCATGGTTGAAGAAGGGGGTACATATCAGCTTGAAAATGCAATTGTAGGTTTTAATGAAGGTCATTATAAGGTAACTTCACACAAACATAAGCTTAGTATGATGCACAGTTCAACTTTTACCAAAGTACACTCGCCTGCTATCCCTATGAACGTTTTTGAGTTCAAGTCATTCAATGAAATTCTCTCTTCAACTGTCGAGGAAGTGTCTACGGGTAAGACTTCAAAGACTTCAATTCTGAATGTGCGTTGTACATTATTACTACCTATAAGCATTCCTTTAGGAATTTCATACATTTGTTATTTGTGTTTGCCTTTGTATACGTAATTTCAGATGTTATTGGTCATGTAATTGAAAGAGGTGATATAAGGGAAACTGAAAAGGATGGAAGGAAAAGCAGGGTTATTGATCTCACTTTAGAGGATCTTGAGTAAGCTTTGTATGTTTCTCTGTATCTGGTTCATGTAATATAATTTTAATATACCTTATGTTCCTGAATTGATATTTTGGTAATATTTTATTACAGAAACAACCACTTGCATTGCTCTCTTTGGGGTGAACATGCTGACAAAATTGTGACCTTTTTTGGCAACCATGACAACCACACACCTACTATATTGATATTGCAGTTCTGCAAGACACACATGTATATTGATATACCTTATGTTCCTGAATTGATATTTTGGTAATATTTTATTACAGAAACAACCACTTGCATTGCTCTCTTTGGGGTGAACATGCTGACAAAATTGTGACCTTTTTTGGCAACCATGACAACCACACACCTACTATATTGATATTGCAGTTCAGCAAGACACACATGTATTTAGTTATGTCATGGTTTAAGTTTGTGCTTTCTGCTGATATCAAGAATGAAATGTGAAATTATATATGTTCACTTGCTGTTGAATTTTTGAAAAATTAGGTGCTATGGGAGTTGTTAATGCCTTTAATGGGACTAAGCTGATACTTAATGGCGATTTGCCTGAAGTCGCTGCGTACATGACAGGGTAACCATTTACATTTTTATATGTTATTGAATAAAGGCAAGTATTTTTGGTCGTAATTAAGTTGTCTGGAGGTCCTCCCATCGTTTATGGGTAGCTTATTTGGCATACGACCCTAACGATATCCACTAACAATAGTTTTCTGATGGCATGTTAGAATTTGTAATAAGTAAGAAAGTTTGAGAAGATGTGCACACAGAAAAAGGCAGCACAATATTAATAGTAACACTGTCAAATATTATTGTCCAATTATTATTAATAGGTTACATGAGTTATATGTTGTCGTCCCTTACCTTGCTACTTGAGTCTCGCTACTCTTCTATTGACATTGGTGCCCTTTTATTAGAATGAAAAATGCATCAATACAGTTAACTCGAAGTGTCAGCCAGATTTCAACGAATAGCTCCGCGTCTTTATCAGATGACTTGCTCAACACCAACCGAATGACAATTGAAAGCATGATTGAGTCAACTGAGGTGGCTATCTATTTAATGAAATTTTTAGATGTATTTTTGGATTCATCTTTGTTATTTTTGTTCAATATTTTTATGCAAAAGGCTACGAAATATTTACAGATCTGTCAAGGTTCGGTGCTTGCCACTGTATGTGAGATCGAAACTGGGGTTGATTGGTACTTTCGATCATGCACCCAGTGTGCTTCATTGGCCACAGTTGACAACGGAGTGCTCTGTTGTCGCAAGTGTAAAACTTGCAAGGTGCAGTCCCAAGGGAAACAAATTTTATCCGAATATAATTTTTGTTTTTATCATGCGTGGAATTGTATTGATATAGTTGATTATTTGATAGGTTCAAGCTGCATGTCAACGTGATGGACGACACAGGGTCCACTACTTTTGTTCTTTTTGATCGCTAGGTGACCCAGTTTATTGGGCGTAATGTGCAAGACTTGATCAATGAACGTGATGAGGTAGTCGTGTATTATATAATTGTATAAATGTGTGGTCTATATATGAGGTATATCTACCGACGAAAATTTGTACTAACATTTTATTATTTTTGAGCAGGGAGCAGTAGGCAATGATTATCCTGCTGATTTTAATGTGCTGATTGACAAGCAAATTCTTTTCAAGGTTGAGGTTGGTGAAGGAAATGTCGTAAAGAAGTATTGGAATTATGCTGTAAAGAAGGCATCTGATGATGTTGGTGTCATTGAGCAGTTTATGTTTAAGTAGAATTTGAACGTAGAACATAACTGATATTACGGTTTTATAATTGTTATAGAATAATGCGCATAAAGGAAGAATTGTGTTGCTAATTGCTTCCCTTTATTGATGTATACGTGATAGAAACCCGACAATGGATCTGTTGTTGAGCTTAGTGTGGATGGTGTTGCGCCAAACAATTCAAATGTTCCGATGGTAATTATTACATTAATCTTTCATGAGTCCATAAAGTTAATCCGTAACACAATTGGTAATTATTACATTAATCTTTCATGAGTCCATAAAGTTAATCCGTAACACAATTGATCAAATTGTTTGTCGCCAATGTCTGCAGGATGTACCAGAGGCTGAGGACTCATGCAACAATACACGTGTGATTGACACACCAACCACCAAAACAGGTGCTAAGAGGTCCTCTAATAGCGTTGACTCAGTGGGTGTTGATGATGATGAAGCTGGCCAGACGTCGGTCACAAAACCTACCAGAGTTGTTCGTGTCAAAATTGAGCACAAGGACGACAAAGATGTTTAGCTTGCTCGAATGCTGGAACCGTTTGCTTTGTTATCGAATTCCTTCAATATGCATAAATCAGACATTAAATAATTTGTGTTTTTTCCTTTTGTTTTTTACAGTTTGGTTTTTAAATTTCTTCAAGTTGTTGTGTCGGCTATATTTACTTAGCTAAGGAAACTTTTTCCAGTCCACCTAAATAAATTTATTCATTGGCATATGTATTATTTCAAAAATTTATTATCATTGTCTTTTATTAGCGCTTCGACCTCTAAATGTACGAAATTTATTTTGAGATCTACCTCCGGAAGGTGTTAATATATTTCTGAATGTTAGATAGTCAATCACCAAGTTGGTATGCTTGATGAAGAAAGCTCAATACTGATTTGGCTTGAGTAACAAGATCTCGCGCATTCACAGGTTAAATTAAAAGTACAGATTGACAAAACCAAGTTAGTATGTTTGTCTTTGCTTAGTATGTGTTTAAGCGAAGGAACATTTTATAATGTTTTAAACAAGTATGTAAAAAATCATCAAAAAATTTAAAATTTTAAGCATAATTAAACAAATTTTAATTTAATAGGGACTAAAACTACGTGCTAAATTTTTTTATAGGAACCAAGATCTATCAAAAAAAATTATGAGGACTAAAAACGAAATTTGATATATTTATAGGGACTAAAAACTTAATTAATTCTTCGTTTTATTATGTATCAAATTATTCCGGCCCGTGAGACCCGTGCGATGCACGGGTCGGCGTTCTAGTAGTGAAAGAAAGATTGTCACAAACAAAGCGCCCTAGTTCCTCTACGGAAACCCTAAAACACAATAAACCGGAGGTGCCGTATGATTTCTCTCTTCTATTTCCTTTCCCACCGGCGTCATCAGTGCTCATACCATTCCCTGCCAATGAAAATGAATAGAAAATCTTCACTGGAAAATTTACCACCAGTGAAACTCTTCCAAAATCCAAAGAAAAGGAAGAAGAGAACTTCTTCTTTCAAATCTCCACAACAGTTGGTTCAGGAAGAAACATGTTCATATTTACCTGATGATTGTTTGGAAATTGTCTTCAGATTCCTCATCATCAACGACAACAACCATCATCACTGTTTAAATTCTCTATCCCTTGTCTCCAAACAGTTCCTCTCTATCACCAACCGTCTCCTATTCTCGTTGTTTGTCTCGGATCAAACACGCCCTTTCCTTGATCGCCTTTTTGAAAGGTTCACAAACCTCAATTCCCTCAACCTCTCGCGTAAAATTCCCACCGATGCAATCCACTCTTTGATATCCAAGTTTCGATGTTTACAACATTTGGATCTTGAATGCTATTATGATCTGAATGATAAACATGTTGCCCGGTTGTCTTTGTTTCTTGTTGATTTGGTGTCTATAAACCTTAGTTATTGTTCGGACCTCACAGAATTATCCTTGTTTTCACTTGTTAGAAATTGTCCTTCACTTAGTGTGATCAAAATGGAAGATACGGCTATTGGGCAAGAGATGTTAGAGAATAATGATTCTTTGAGAGATATTGGTGTATACCCTCAATTAAAGTCTCTCTATTTGGCTGACAATAGGTTGTCAAGTGTCGAAAAATTCAAAATGTTCGGTTCTTCTTTCCCCAATTTGGAGTAGCTTGATTTTAATAGTTGTCATTGGAGGATATCTATAAATATCTGGCAAGTTATAAAGAGATTTGATGTGATTACACATTTGTACTTAAACGGATGTAATGCAGATGTGGACATATTTGAAATGAACTTTGTACTTCCCAAGCTACAGGTGTTGAACTTGTCTAATACAGGAGTTAATGATGAAACACTCTATGCGATCTCAAAGATTTGTCCTGGGCTTTTGAAACTATCATTTATAGGTTGTTACGATGTCACGGAGAAAGGAGTGAAAGATGTCGTGGAAAACTGCAAACAACTGACAAGGATTGAAGTGCCAGAGACAACTGAAATTTTGGAACTCTCCATGGATCCCTTCTATGCTAGTGTTCTGATATTGACATGATCATTGTAAGAAATTATTTTAATATTTACTTCTCTACGAAATTATTTTTTAAAATTGTCAACTTACAAAGGTGCATTCTGTTGTTTTTGTTGTTGTTGTTTATATTGAGAATTCATAACTGAAGTATATTGGGGTGGGAGCAAAATTCTATATTGAATTCAAATAAATGTGAAACAAAAATGGTATGAAGTTCATTAGTTATTATATTGGCTAATTAGAACAATGATTTTGCAGCTGCACTGCGTTAACTTTTAATTATTATTTTGGGAAATGTGACGGATTGTAAGAAGCGGTTTGGTAAATCGTGATGTGTGTTGGTTGGTGTCATTTGTACTGGTCTGCTTAGAGTTTCATCCACGGTAACCGGTTCTCATTGTTCTGGAATCTAGTGGATGTGTGGGCTTCACAGCCAATTAAGTGCCATTTGAAAAAGGGGAAATTATCACTTTTGATTCATTTTGTGTATGCTACAGGTTACCGGAGATCAAGGGAAGATGGTTGCATTAAAAAGAAGTTTAAGCAAGTTTGGAATTAAAGAAATAGCTAGAACCGGAAGATTTCAAAGCTCAATTGAGTACCCAAGAAATTTCTTTATTTTGTTCAATTTCTCATTCATTGTTTTGTGATATTTGTTGGAGCAAAATGTCTGTCTTGTTGGATTAAAGTCAAGTTTTCCGATTGATTGGCAAATTTTATTAACATCATTGCTATTGTTTATTCTGATTGCTGAGGTTACCTATGCTTTATTTGGTAATAAATTTGATGAGCTGTATCAACCTTAGGTTAGGCCAAAGTTAAAATAGATTCTAGCTTATGACAGCCAATTCTATTAGAGATACTAGTTTGTAGTAGTATATATACTTGTAATAACCCCATTAGTGGGATAACTTCATCATTTGTAATATTCACTTTTATCATCAATACAAACATATTTGAGTTTTCTCTCATTCCTTCATTGGATATCATGTTTCCTAACATGGTATTAGAGCCTCTTCACGATTCTTTGGGCCACCTGTTATCAGGTTTCCGTTATCGGGCCACCCGTCATTTATGTTCACGCTTCAGATGTGCAATCCTGAGCATGAGGGGGTGTGTTAAGAGTCCCACATCGGTTAGGAGTTGACCTGACAATTTGTTTGTAAGTGGGGGCAATCCTCACCTCACAAGCCAGTTTTGTGGGGTTGTGTTAGGCCCAACCACGATTTCTAATAATCAATGAGAGAATTATTCGTTTCTTTTACTTTAAAAGAAGCATTTAGAAGTTTTCAGGTGTTAGTAATTTAAACTTTAAATTTCATTGTTTGGTGGTATAAATAGTGATGGTGATGGAAATGAGAGCTTGTTTAGGAAAACAATATTAAGATATAGTGGAAAAGGAAGATCAGTTTAGCAGAAGAAAATGAATTCTGCATCATGATAGAACATAAATCATGAGCCACATAATTTTGGAAGCTAATATAAGCAAGTAATATAGACAACAATTAATATCTATTTCTCAGTAAAATGAAAAGTACTTCTATTTCTCAGTAACTTGTCCATCTAAAGTTTCTTAGATTTTCACTTCCTTTTACTTGTTTTTTTACCATATGTATATTCCTCCAACTGTATCCATCATATGATCTT
This sequence comes from Medicago sativa, assembly GCF_051527215.1. Taxonomy (NCBI): domain Eukaryota; kingdom Viridiplantae; phylum Streptophyta; class Magnoliopsida; order Fabales; family Fabaceae; genus Medicago; species Medicago sativa. The sequence continues at coordinate 13,164,314 of NC_140754.1, forward strand.
CTTCTAAATTGATATAATCTGATTGTAACTACTCTTGTGGTTATTATGTTCAATACCAGAATTATTCCCTGCTGGGGGTGAAACTCTGCATATATTACTTTTAAATTGCTTTGTGAGATACAAACGCTAATAAAACTAGCTGGCACGAAAGCTTTGAATCGCTGACAATTGCTCAAATATGAGTAGAAACTGAACATGGGCATGTTCCAAATCAGATTTTGCTGTCTTTTTCCTTACCCTCTTCAATAGTTCTTTAGAAGGAAACACCAAATTGCTCATCTAGAAACTCAATGGATAGAATTAGTGACTTAGAACCTCGTGTATGTTGTGCAAGCACACGTTACATGATGAGTTTCTATTGTACATACACTTAACGTATCATATTTGTTAATTGTAAAATTTGTGCAATTTCAAGCTACATGTTAAATGATGGGTTATTATTCTATACCCACATGTGGTATGGTTCAATTTATGCAATATATTAATTGTAGCAACAAATAAAAAACAAAATGATGAGTGAACACGCATATATTGTAGCAGCCCTGAGATTGGCACATTCTTTATTATAACTGCAGTCCATGGCATGCCACAATGATTTAAAATTATGGCATACTTAAATGGATATTTAGCAACCATTTGGAAAACCTAACATTAACTCCCTCAACCACATGATTTGGACAAATGGGAGCTCATCCATACACTTCTCTTGAAGAGGAAGAACTAAAATTCCATACAACAGAAAAATAGCAGATAATGAGAAGAGCCTAGAAGTACAGCTGCACGAAGAAGTTATGAGAAGTAAACCAGAAATATTAACGTTGCATCCCCTAGTCAATGGCTATTGCATTCTAGAATCGTTTCGCCCTATAATCCTTATTAGTATGATTTGAAGAATGTCGGCTTGATGGAACTGTGCGAAAAGAGAATATCACAAGGAGTATTTAATGTCAACGGCGAAGAGATATATGCGAGCATCAAGATGTGTACATGATGGCGGGGAAACGTGAATTAGAAGCTCACACGAATTCGTAAGTGATTAAAGTGTGAAGTAATTACTCCTAGAATCCTATCAATTAAAAATCTATCAACTACAAATTTGGAGAAATATGAGATATGTTCTGCTTCACATTCTAAGACTATATACTCTTTTCAGAAAACATTTACTTCTCCTCCCAAGTTTTCAAATTCACTAATTTTAATTTTTTTTAAGGATGAAATTCATTAGCTAACAATTTCCGGATACATGACGGTACACAAGAATAAATGTTGAGGCTAGGATTATATGGGGCTACCTGAATAACTAGTGAGCACCCTGTTAGCTTAACTAGAATAGTTTCGCCCTATAATCCTTATTCGCATGAATTGAAGAATGCCGACTTCATGAAACCTTGCGGAAAAAATATCACAAGGAGCCATTATTTTATGTCAATTGTGATGAGATATATGCGAGCATCGAGATGTGTACATGATGGCGGGGAAACTTGAATTAGCAGTTCATGCAAATTCGGAAGTGATTAAAGTGTGATGTAATATTACTCCTAGAATCCTATCAATTAAAGATATATTAACTATAAATTAGGAGAAATATGAGATGTGTTCTTGTAACACCCATACTAGAAATTACCTAGGATATCTAGTATGCTCGTTAAACTTGGCATTGGATACATTAAAATTACAATAATAAAATTTCTTCTGAACATATCATAAAACTACTTGTCTATACATTTAAAATAGTACCACTGACGTGTACAACATACATGCAATGACAAGTAAATATAATTGTCCAGCTTCTTCTTCTACTTCATCACGAACTGCCCTGCTTGCGATCCACCTGTGTCTCTGAAATAAAATAAAAGGGATTGGGGTGAGACGGGATGTCTCAGTGAGTTCCACCTATCCTAGGCTGTAGGCAATCTCAGGGAACCTAGGATCGCCATTTGTCTCTAAACTCAACCATTTTGGGTTTATGCAGTTTTATCATGCATAACTGAGCGATCGGGGGATAACTAGGATCGCTATCTAAAAGACTGATATAATCCTGATACTAATACTCAACTCATAATCATAATTATAATCATAATGTCTGTCATATTATGTTAGAAATGTTAGCGTTGAACAAACAATATTATCTGAGTTGATTTTACGGAATAAACCCAGGTGGAGTAACCCCGGAATTTATTCCACTCTGACCGGTATATATATAAATATTTCCAACTGGCGGGAACCCAACTGACGGGGATACCGGACTCCTCTCATTATTGTGGGGTCATCCTCGCGGATAGTGCCCGTTCCAACTGGCGGGAACCTTTCGTATCCAACTGGCGGGATAGCGAAAGCCACAATTTAAACATGTTTTAATATTATAACTTGATCTGATTCTCTGATAACTGAGTCAATCCTCAACTCCACTACTGACGGGGAGATAGAGAGGAATAACTTATCTTAACTAATTTTCTTTTAATGAAAACATCCTGAAACTGATAATAAAGACGTAGTGATTCCGTCTTTATTATGAAATTATTTCTGATACTAACCTATTCAGGTTCTAGGCATATCGTTGTCATATGCCATTTCTAAAAGGTTATAAAATTTTCCCCATATCCTGATAAATTAAATTCGACTAATTAAGCCGAACTTCCATACTTAGAATTCTCTACTTTCCAATGATTGAAAATTTACCCATGAATAATTTGTTCAATAGCTATTTTACTCTAAACATTACTTTACACAAATAAATATACACTATGGTAGTGTATGATTAGAGGATATACATAATATAATTTCGGCTACATATTCGGCAATAATGAGAATTGGAGTCTTAGCTAAGTCAAACCATTATATTACCTTAAAAGTATAATTTATATTAGCTAAGAGTCGAAATAAAGTAGTAAAATCAAACAATTCTCACTTTACGTAACGTTAGCCGAAATTGCATATTTATTCATTCTCACGTAAAACTTATCATAATATTTTTCCTCTAACTTCTACATTACCATAATCATATTTATCAACATAAAAGTTATTTTAGAGTACTCTAGCAAGGGTATAAATCTTAATCATATTGTCACTAAATTATGTACTAATGTACTAAATCATATTCTATTATTCTAAAGGCATAATTTAACTACCCAAAGGGAAGTTTTCTAACTAAAGGAACTCACCGTGAATCATTCCTGCAAATTGCAAGCAGCTTATCCCAAAATCTGCAGCTCTGCTATCTCCAAAACTCTATAATCACTTTCCCAAAATAGCTTATGCCTTAGCTTATAGGTCTTGCCCCTTCTGAAACAATTCAAACCACTCGTGACATAGCCTTACTTCATCAACCAGTTTACACAAAAATTTTCATTTCAGTCCCTGCACCAGAAGTTTGCTGTTTGGCTATTTAAGCACTTCTAAAACAGCTTAATTATCATTTAAGCACTTTTAACATCACTAAACCAGCTTATCATTTTTCCATTACTCATATGTCAATTAAACATATCTCTCATAAGCTGTTCTTCAGAAAATAATACTTGAAACAACTTAACTTTCAACTTAAGCTATTCTTCAACGGCTTAACTAGCAACTTATAACTTCTATCACATAAATTTCGACCCAACCTTTAACACAGAAGTTCCAACATGTATTATTAGCCCTATGAACCACTTATACAGTAGTTTGAACTCACAACTTAGTCATTTAAGGCATTTTGATCAAAACAGCTTAACTGACAGCTTATTCCTTCTAAACCATTCATTTTCTGTTCAAATTTTCCAGAATCAAAACATACATGTATACACAACTCATATCCCATTTCCACAGCAATCCCAACATACTAACTTCAAAAATCAATTATGGAAGTTTTTGGGACAACTTGTGGCTTTTAGCTTTTAGCTTCTAGCTTCTAGCTTTTCATGCCAAACAACAACAACAATACCAATTCTACTAACAGCCCTTACCTCAAACTTCTTGCCAAGCCAAAACCCTAGCTTTTGTGTCTTGCTCCAACATGCTCAAACTTGCCTCTTATGCTCAAAACACCACATAAAGCTTCAATTGTCTCTACAAAGTCACCAATTCAACTCTTAGTTTTTTTTTTTTTTTATCATTTCTTCATACCATATTTCTAAATTCCATTACCACACATAATCCTCTTCCAATTACACATAAAACACATATCAAAGTTTGGATTAAATAAATTCCCATGAAAAGGTGATTATGCCACTTACCTTGTGATCAATTCATTCTTTGGTGCTCTTATGCAAACTCATAAGCTAATTTCCATGAAGCTTGAATGAAAATGAAGGTTATGGAGGAAGAAAGAGGAGGGGCGGTTTTGAGTGTTTAAGGAGGGAGGATGAATTTTGAAACTTAATTCTTGCTAAACACTCCACATGACACTCCTTGAATCATGTTCTTGATTATTTCATAGTAATTTTAGTGAAGAATTGAGAGGTTGACATGGTGGTAGTGTGGACCGATATTTTTGGAGTGAGAAGGAGGAAAGTTTTGTGCTTTGGTGAGTAGAATGATGTAGAAGAATGAAGAAAATGATAGAAAATATGTCTTGGTCCATTTTCAAATATCTAGGATGGCAAAATTACTAAAATGCCCCATTAATTTGTAACCATATAATTCTTCAAGTTCATTGGAATAATGTGTGAGATATTTACCGATTGACGTCGCATTTTTCAATAAATAATTAACCCTTCAGAAATTATTACCGTTCTGACATGTAACTGATACGACAATTTATTTAAAATTACGCGGGATATTACATTCTACCCCCCTTAAAGAAATTTCGTCCTCGAAATTTAGAGTTTACCTGATAATAAATACAAATAATTCCTCTATACTTTCGATCTGAGACTTTCACATACGTCTGTTACTAACTGATTTTCTTTATCCGACTAAATTATCGGTTTCCCTTGTTACATAAAGTCTTTCCACTACCTAGCCATAGATACAACTGACTTGAATTAATATGTTAAACCGATTTTAGGACATATTTTCCAATCTCATATGTCGAAAAGATTCGATAATAACCTTCTTATCTGTGATTTGTGAAATACATTATGCACATTCCGAACATAGTGGATAGTAAAGCTAACTGATGCATCTGATATCTTTCGAGTAAATTCCTTGTTCCACATATTCTTTATAAATTGTCTTAGGTTACTCCTACTTGTTTACCTTCACTGAATTCTTGAAAAATCTCATACGTCTACTAGAGTAACACTTCTATCGACTTTGTCAACTTTTATCTTGTCTTGGACGGATATGACCTTTGAGTGATCTTTCATGCTATGTCTGATCCCTATAAAATTTTATTTCTGAACTATGCCCCAAATAACGAGGTCTTATAATGATAATCAAATCATACTCTGTATAAGATCGTCCTTACTCTGAGCAATATCTGACGTCAAGTTTATTTCATCAAAAGTAAGAATTGTTCCAACTTTCTCCGTTAATTAATACATAAATAGGTAAATGTTACTTCTGATGTCTGTTATGTTTTATCTGAATAAACTCAACATTGTGCTACCTCTAACATCTGTTGGAAGTACTAACTGACGAGTACAATCTATAAATCAGATTTAAATACATAGTGTACTAACTGGCGAGTACATTAAATATATAAATCTTATATGAGAATGGTGCACTGACTGGCGAGTACACAATACACGAGGTAGTACAACTGATAGCTTAATACATAACATATATTTGTAGTCATTCAACTTTGCTTCTTCTATACCAGAATTTAAATCAATCACGATACACCTTGATCATATTAGGATGAGTAAAAAGTATCATCATAGATCTTCTCTTGAACTTATATGTTCAAAATATACATTTCATTCTTGAACAATATTGTTATAGCTGTTACTCTAGGGAATGTCTTATCATCTTTTCTTAATTCCATACTCATAACCTGAACATGCATAGTCCCATACCGTAGCTCACATAATTTTTCTAACTTATGTGATATCAATCTTTTCTTTATCTCAAAAAAATATGGAGTTTAGATTCCTGAACTTCACGACTAAAATTGCATTCAAGCATTTGCATTCATATTCTAAATAGTATATGTTCCCTCAGATACATGTTAATATACCTGATATTCCATGATAGTATTTCAAACCAAAATAAAAATAAAATCTTCAAGATACAACATTTATATCTTTGCCTCATACATGACTCCTTTTAACTAATCTGATACTTCTAAGTCATTCTTCGAAATCATGGCGTCGATTAACCGGGTTACATACTATAGGTGATTCCAATTTCTTATATTTAATAAGGTAGGAACACCTTCATCCTACTCTTACTACTTGAACTTTTTATATCTTTGAATCATGCGGTTTGGAAAATTGTTTAATTCGTCTCTTAAGATTTCCCATGAATATCTCATTCAAAGTCTTAAACTTTTGCACATTATGTTACTTCTTGCTGATTAATATCTCGCTGCGCTACTCTGATTTATTAGTTCACTTTGCTTAGGCGTACTACTCCAACCATACTGTAAATTTCTCCATCTCATTACTACATGTTATGAACATGGGGCTAACTTTACACTTCTTGCTATTTCGAGCACCGACTTATAATCACTGACGAGTCATTTTCAAATACTGCAATTTTTTTTTTCTTTAAACATGCACTACATACTTGTTTTCTCAAAGTGTTCCTTGAATGATTCTCACATTCACATTATTTATGAACTAAAACATACTTGAATCTTCGAGGCTTATTTCCATTTAGTTTGTTCTTGTCTGTATTGACAGTTACATTACACTTACGATCTCCTCTGTAATAACTTCGACTCCCAAAATTCGATCTAGTTAACAAAATCATTCTTTTGGTTTTCAAGACATTTGCATCAGAAAAATCATCAGATAAAAATGTTTAATTGCTCAATACTTTACTTCATTCTTAACTCTTTTACACTAGCGACAATTTTTCATGTAGCAGAACCTTAAAATAATTTTCAAATTCAAAAATCTTGATTTAATCTTTAACACATCAACCTATTGTATTCATGCGTTAATACATTCTTGTCCTCGACATTCCGTTGAAAGAACTTGACATCATTCGTCCATTAGTTCACCGAACTTCCGCAACTTATTATTATTAAATCTTTATTTTCCGTTCCGATCGAAAATTTACATCTTGTCTCTGACCATTACTGGGATCTCTTTCCACTTACTGTTATACTTGTATTTATTAGTCTAAATCAACTTAATAACTCATGATAAACGTATGGGGTCTGATTCAATTTCCTTAGTGTACTACTCCCGTTAGTCTAACTTCTCTTGCAATTTCTCATCAATAAGAATACATCTGAATCGTACTTTTATCCGTAAAAGATTTTTCCACTACTTTTTATTCATCCTTCTTGACACATATGATGCATAGCATCTTCACTTCCGGATTCATAAATTTGGCACTTTAAATTCGGGTGATACGACTAACCAGACATGATTTATCTGGCTTGCGTTGTCCATTAAATGCTTGCGTTGAGGAATTATCCTTATCTTCTCCAAAATAATTTACTTATTCCTTAATTAGTTCACTTAACAATTCAAGCATCAAAATCCAGCTCGTTTCGGCATTCAAGTCCTTCACTTCTTACATACTCTACATCCACCGAGAGCTTTTGGATTCCATTAATCATCTGACAATTTTTTTTCATACCTTACATCATACTTCTCATATTGAGACTCTTGTTAAGGTTACAATCATCCCTGAGTCTCTTCCTTCTCTTGTATCCAAATACGAAGTGCAGTTTAATAATATCAAAGTACTCCGTCTCACTCATAACATTTTCTATCCATTCCTGAGGAATTTCCATCTTCACAAATCACCAGCCACCTTTTGGCATTAAATACTTCTTTATCAAGATTCGTTATAAAACCTGACTTTTCTTCTTCATGCGCTTCATTCCTCCTAGGTCCTATTCAGCTCTCAGACATTTGTTCTAACTATCATATACTAGTTTGAGTTGATCAGGCTCAGCTAGATACGACATTTAGAATAAATATCCGGAACACAATGGTCCCACTGCATTTTATTGAATTCTAATGACCCAAGGCACGATCTGAATCGACCTGCTCTGATACCAAATTGTAACACCCATACTAGAAATTACCTAGGATATCTAGTATGCTCGTTAAACTTGGCATTGGATACATTAAAATTACAATAATAAAATTTCTTCTGAACATATCATAAAACTACTTGTCTATACATTTAAAATAGTACCACTGACGTGTACAACATACATGCAATGACAAGTAAATATAATTGTCCAGCTTCTTCTTCTACTTCATCACGAACTGCCCTGCTTGCGATCCACCTGTGTCTCTGAAATAAAATAAAAGGGATTGGGGTGAGACGGGATGTCTCAGTGAGTTCCACCTATCCTAGGCTGTAGGCAATCTCAGGGAACCTAGGATCGCCATTTGTCTCTAAACTCAACCATTTTGGGTTTATGCAGTTTTATCATGCATAACTGAGCGATCGGGGGATAACTAGGATCGCTATCTAAAAGACTAATATAATCCTGATACTAATACTCAACTCATAATCATAATTATAATCATAATGTCTGTCATATTATGTTAGAAATGTTAGCGTTGAACAAACAATATTATCTGAGTTGATTTTACGGAATAAACCCAGGTGGAGTAACCCCGAAATTTATTCCACTCTGACCGGTATATATATAAATATTTCCAACTGGCGGGAACCCAACTGACGGGGATACCGGACTCCTCTGATTATTGTGGGGTCATCCTCGCGGATAGTGCCCGTTCCAACTGGCGGGAACCTTTCGTATCCAACTGGTGGGATAGCGAAAGCCACAATTTAAACATGTTTTAATATTATAACTTGATCTGAGAGGAATAACTTATCTTAACTAATTTTCTTTTAATGAAAACATCCTGAAACTGATAATAAAGACGTAGTGATTCCGTCTTTATTCTGAAATTATTTCTGATACTAACCTATTCAGGTTCTAGGCATATCGTTGTCATATGCCATTTCTAAAAGGTTATAAAATTTTCCCCATATCCTGATGAATTAAATTCGACTAATTAAGCCGAACTTCCATACTTAGAATTCTCTACTTTCCAATGATTGGAAATTTACCCATGAATAATTTGTTCAATAGCTATTTTACTCTAAACATTACTTTACACAAATAAATATACACTATGGTAGTGTATGATTAGAGGATATACATAATATAATTTCGGCTACATATTCGGCAATAATGAGAATTGGAGTCTTAGCTAAGTCAAACCATTATATTACCTTAAAAGTATAATTTATATTAGCTAAGAGTCGAAATAAAGTAGTAAAATCAAACAATTCTCACTTTACGTAACGTTAGCCGAAATTGCATATTTATTCATTCTCACGTAAAACTTATCATAATATTTTTCCTCTAACTTCTACATTACCATAATCATATTTATCAACATAAAAGTTATTTTAGAGTACTCTAGCAAGGGTATAAATCTTAATCATATTGTCACTAAATTATGTACTAATGTACTAAATCATATTCTATTATTCTAAAGGCATAATTTAACTACCCAAAGGGAAGTTTTCTAACTAAAGGAACTCACCGTGAATCATTCCTGCAAATTGCAAGCAGCTTATCCCAAAATCTGCAGCTCTGCTATCTCCAAAACTCTATAATCACTTTCCCAAAATAGCTTATGCCTTAGCTTATAGGTCTTGCCCCTTCTGAAACAATTCAAACCACTCGTGACATAGCCTTACTTCATCAACCAGTTTACACAAAAAATTTCATTTCAGTCCCTGCACCAGAAGTTTGCCGTTTGGCTATTTAAGCACTTCTAAAACAGCTTAATTATCATTTAAGCACTTTTAACATCACTAAACCAGCTTATCATTTTTCCATTACTCATATGTCAATTAAACATATCTCTCATAAGCTGTTCTTCAGAAAATAATACTTGAAACAACTTAACTTTCAACTTAAGCTATTCTTCAACGGCTTAACTAGCAACTTATAACTTCTATCACATAAATTTCGACCCAACCTTTAACACAGAAGTTCCAACATGTATTATTAGCCCTATGAACCACTTATACAGTAGTTTGAACTCACAACTTAGTCATTTAAGGCATTTTGATCAAAACAGCTTAACTGACAGCTTATTCCTTCTAAACCATTCATTTTCTGTTCAAATTTTCCAGAATCAAAACATACATGTATACACAACTCATATCCCATTTCCACAGCAATCCCAACATACTAACTTCAAAAATCAATTATGGAAGTTTTTGGGACAACTTGTGGCTTTTAGCTTTTAGCTTCTAGCTTCTAGCTTTTCATGCCAAACAACAACAACAATACCAATTCTACTAACAGCCCTTACCTCAAACTTCTTGCCAAGCCAAAACCCTAGCTTTTGTGTCTTGCTCCAACATGCTCAAACTTGCCTCTTATGCTCAAAACACCACATAAAGCTTCAATTGTCTCTACAAAGTCACCAATTCAACTCTTAGTTTTTTTTTTTTTATCATTTCTTCATACCATATTTCTAAATTCCATTACCACACATAATCCTCTTCCAATTACACATAAAACACATATCAAAGTTTGGATTAAATAAATTCCCATGAAAAGGTGATTATGCCACTTACCTTGTGATCAATTCATTCTTTGGTGCTCTTATGCAAACTCATAAGCTAATTTCCATGAAGCTTGAATGAAAATGAAGGTTATGGAGGAAGAAAGAGGAGGGGCGGTTTTGAGTGTTTAAGGAGGGAGGATGAATTTTGAAACTTAATTCTTGCTAAACACTCCACATGACACTCCTTGAATCATGTTCTTGATTATTTCATAGTAATTTTAGTGAAGAATTGAGAGGTTGACATGGTGGTAGTGTGGACCGATATTTTTGGAGTGAGAAGGAGGAAAGTTTTGTGCTTTGGTGAGTAGAATGATGTAGAAGAATGAAGAAAATGATAGAAAATATGTCTTGGTCCATTTTCAAATATCTAGGATGGCAAAATTACTAAAATGCCCCATTAATTTGTAACCATATAATTCTTCAAGTTCATTGGAATAATGTGTGAGATATTTACCGATTGACGTCGCATTTTTCAATAAATAATTAACCCTTCAGAAATTATTACCGTTCTGACATGTAACTGATACGACAATTTATTTAAAATTACGCGGGATATTACAGTTCTACTTCACATTCACTAATTTACTTCTCCCAAGTTTTCAAATTCACTAATTTTAATTTTTTTAAGGATGAACTTCATTGCATTTCATTAGCTAACATTTGCCAGATGTATGACCGTACATGAGAATAAATGTGGAGGCTAGGATCATATGGGACTGCCTGACAAACTCGTGAGCACACCATTAGCTTAACTATTAATTTAATGAAAGTTTAACTATTAACTTTTTATCCACTCAAAGTAAGGGTGGCAAAACGGGCTCGGCCCGTCGGGCCAGCCCGTTTAACCCGCCATTTTAGGCGGGCAGGGGTGAAATTTTGAGCCCATCTCTCTAGTTAGCCCGCCCCTGTTAAGCCCGCTGAAAAAGCGGGTCATAGCGGGGTGGGGCGGGCTAGCCCGCGGGCTTATTAAACTTTCTTTTTTATTTTAGTGACCAAATTTTTAATTTACACATCCCATAAACAATTGGGCCAAATGATGCCAATTCAACCTCAAATTGTCTAACTCTCTCTGATAGTGATAAGTGATAACTGATTCACCACTAGTCCACTACCTCTAGAAAAAAACTAATTCACCACTGCATTATATTGAGACTTATTTCATGTTGCTGGATTTATTTTGTAATTTGTTTTATGTTGGATGTATGCTTGATTTATTTTAAGATTTGTTTAATGTTAGAGTCTTTATATTGAATTTATTGTTTTTATAATAGCAACGTATTTGTTAATAACAATCGACAAAAAACCACCCCGTTTTTGAGTTTGAGCCCACCCCCTCAAGTTGGCCCGCCTCGCCCCACCCCGTTTTTGACGGGCTAATAGCGGGCTTGCCTAAACGGGGCGGGCTGGCCCGTATTGCCATCCGTGAAAAACCATAGTAAGTACTTTGTAATGGTCTACGTACATCCGAGATTATGTTAATTTAGGTGCATTTCATGTATATCCCAAATGTGCAAAGGAATACGAAAGGTCTTGACCCACACATCCCTTAAAGTTCCATCGCCGTTGAACACCGAGGAACAACCTCTCAGAAATTTCCTAACCATCAGTTTTGGTTTTTCTTCATCACTCTCACTAGTTCACCTCCAATCGGGCACCAGAGCAACACAAGATTATCACCCATGGGGACGAATTTGATATTAGTGTATCAACCATTCCAGAGGGTTGTCTACAGCCGTTTCAAATCACTAAAATAAGCCAGAGAACCCACAAAACATTGATCCATATCTATGAAGATGGATACATGAGACTAAGAGTCTGTTTTGTTCGAGAGTTTTGGAGGGGAGGGAAGGTGAGGGAATATTTTTTATTTGAAGTGTTTAGTTCAATTTTCCGAAAGGTAGGAGAGGGGAGAGGAGGGGAGTAAATTATATTGCACTGCCAAAATGATCCTTAGATTAATTTAAAATCTCAATATTATACTTATAACAACATTTATTACTATTAGGTTATATTATCCTTTCCTTCAAAAAAAAAAAAAAAGGTTATATTATCCTTGAAACAACTTCTTATTGCGCACTTGTAAAAAAAAAAAAAAAAAAAAACTTCTTATTGCGCTAACGCTTATAGATTATTAACAATATTTTATAGAAATTTTGCGTCTAAATTACCAACAATATTTTATATAAATATTTTATATAGATAACAAATTATAAGTATAGTTATTTGTGACTTTTAAATGTAATAAACTATACAAACCATATTTATATTTTTCAATGACAACAATAATATAACAATTTTTTTTATCTTTTTTAATAAAATCAACAAATATCATATTATTATATAAAAATTTGTTTAAGGGTATAGTTGGAATATAAAAAGCCAACTCAATATCTCTCTGAAACCCCCAATTTTCTTTATATATAATATAGGTTAGGTTATATGTTATATTATCTTGTAACAACTTTTATACCATATAATTAACTATTTTTCTTAGTAACAACTTTTATTACTAATTGAAAACAACCATATTACTAATGCATTATTCCATCGTCTACATCGTGTTGTTGTTGATTGGATCATTATTACTAATTAATTAAGTTTAATTTTTTTTTTTTTGCTAAGCAAGGAGTAATGGCAGACATCGGGAGGAAACACCGACATACCAACTCAGTTGGCATCTGGGAAACCTCCGTCCTATGCCGCCAAACTCTAAAATTTTATTAAAAAAAAGGAAAAAAAATATACAAGAACAGGGGGGACTAGGCCAAAACCCTCAGAAGAAAAACAAACAAAAAAAGCTGAAAAAAAAAACTACTACAGACTAAGAAAATCTGTAGTTAAACAAACCAACTCTACGAAGAAATCCATATGCAACTGACGATCAGCCGGAAGAGTATCTAACCAAATAGAACTTTGAATCCCATGACTCAGAGTCATCAATTTGTCCGCACAGTTGATACGGACATTCCAATATAACAGAATTATTTGGAAGATGGAAGAGCACCCTTTGCGCGGGTTTGATAGGACGTACCAAGGACTTGCTTTTTACGAGTTTGTTTATGTGCCTTGGTAAGAACTTGAGTGAAGCCTTCATCAGCCATTCGTTGAACATATTCACGGATTCTGGCCCATAAATCAAGACCATCTTGAATGTTCTTGCTAACATGTTGTTGCACGGGTGGGACCGGAAACGATAAATTTACCTCTGCCTCATCTGTGATATTGTTTGTTGCGTGTTGGAAATCCGCAGCATCTTCTTTACAAGCATCAACAGACCCTTCAATTAGATCAGTGGCTGAACCATGCCCATCAATATTGACATGCACCTCTACATCGGGCAAGCTGGCAGCAGGGCTAGTAACATCAAAAGGCACCTCAACTGAAACATGTTCAGAAATTGCAGCAGCTACCTCGTGCTCAATATCTAGGTTAGCCACGTGAGTTTGAACATCAGAGGAGATCGCTTCCAATACATGTAGCGAGTTGCTGGGCAGCCGGTCTGCCTTCCTTGTAATAGCTTCTGGTTGTACCTCAAATGTGACGGTCACATCATTTAGATCTTTTTCACCATGGTTAGTGTCATCAGCTTGCACTTCTTCATTATGATTACCATCCTTCATGGCATCTGCCATGTCAGTTCTGCCTTCATTTTGCATTGCCGTCATAGTAAGTTCTGTGTGTGATTCAGGTAGCTGCTTTGGAGCATCAGTAGCCGTGACATCTGCCATGTCAGTTCTGCCTTCCATTTGCATTGCCGTCATAGTAGGCTCTGTGTGTGATTCAGGTTGCTGCGTTGGTACAACATTAGTCTCTGGCTGCAAGGTAGGAGAGGGTATTGAATTATCTTGCTGATTGTTCTCCACAGATGCAAACGCCTTTGAAGAGCCAATTCCCTCCGGGTTATCCTTCGATTTCCAGGTTTGTTTTGATCTTTGCGAATGTACCGGCTGCTTTCCGTTATCAACATTCTTCTTTCCATGGTTAATTGGCTGCTCATGCCTCTCCATACTTTGGGGGTGTAACCGACGACATGAATTGATGTTGTGACCAATACTATAACAATGAGAACAAAAGTCAGGGAGTCCCTCATATTCAATAGCAAGAGGGAAAGCAAAACCCTCGCGTTCAACCATCACCTCGTAAAAAATAGTCTTTGAAAGATCCAAATCAACAAGTATCCGTGCATAGTGCCCATACAGCCTGTTCCTCGTGACATTATCAATCAGTAACGGTGTACCTACCGCGCCCGCAATTTCATACAGTGTTCTCTCCATCCAATACTCTTGCGGGAGTTCCCAAAGCCTAATCCATACTTGTGTGTGCGTCTGCCTTTGGGTATGCAGATTGAAATCCTTAGTCCATTCAAATAGTCTAAGCAGCCCCGGTTTCAAACTCACTGTACCAGCTGCCCAAACAGTGCGCATATCATCGTGCGAAGCAAAAAAGAATTCATAAAATCCTCGTCCGAGTGAAAGCATATGCCATGGGCCTTTAACTTTCCATATCTTCTGCAATTTACCGGTGACATCTTTCGTTGCATAAGGTTTGTCTCCTTTGTTTAAGACCAAACGTCCCCGTAGGTTAATCTTGCAGTAATCGACACCCCGGGAGTAAGCAGTAGAAGAGATTGAGACAGATAGTGTTTCTCCACGGATTGAAGGCAACGGGAGAGGTTCAGAAAATGACGGAGTGCCACAAAGAGCTTGTGCAAAGGATGGTTTTGCAGACTGCACAGGAGGAGCAATCGGAGCAGCAGAAACATTTTGTGCCAAGGTCGGAATGATACTACCTGACGTCACGGTCACAACTGGAAGGGCAGAAGCGGCGAGCTCCGCCTGCCAGTCAAACATGGCAGGCGAGCAGAAGCACCACAAAAATAGGGCAAAATCGATCCAAACAAGAGATGGAGCAGAAGGCAGCGGTCAAATGAAACTTCTTGAATATCTATTCCAAACACTTGAACAATCAAATTGAATTAAATTGACTAAAGAGAAAGCCAATCGGTGGACTCAATTCAATCATTCAAATGGAAAAAGAGTTGTAATCGGTGGACCAATTCAATGCAATTTGTAATATTTGAGAGAGAATTAAACAACTAGCAATGAAGGAAAAACAAGAAAAGCAAACCGATTGGAATCGGCGCCGTCATGTTCCTCCCGTCCCCCAAAACATTGGTGTCCAAACATACCCTAAGTCAAAATTGAGATTTTGTAAAAGGGGGCTAAACACAAGGGCAGTCTTTGGCTATTTTTTTTTATTAAGGGGCCAAGGTCTCTAAATTTTGAAAGTTAGGAGGTGGAAAGTGTGTTTAAACCTTCTTTTCATTCATCTGTAACACATTTTAGAATTTTCTCTATTTTATTAAACAATGAATTATATTATTTAATCGTTCTAATTATTCTTCCTACGTTGTCATTTTTATAAAATATTTCTACATTCTTTTTTTTTTTTTGAAGAAACATTCTTTTATTTATATTTTTGAAGGATTCTACATTTTTTTATGGTCAACCATAAATATGATAAAAATTATATACCAAAGAAAAATATAAACATTTTAAATAGTTCTAAAATTTGATCACCAAAAAAAATTAGTTCAAAATTTAAGTTACTGCGGTATGAAATAAATAAAATTATCGCATTACTAAATAAAAGGAGTTCAGGTATGCTCCATTTACCTTGTGCTCCAACAAAAGTTACTGTGTTAGTGTTATGAAGTAAATAAAATTGTTTTACAAAAGTGCAACATTCACATGTCCATAGTCAACTCAAAGGAAAAGCCCATATTTTCGAATCCATCCTTTATTATTATAAAAGCTAGACTTGTTTGGCTAGCATGTTTGCCCTAATCCTCCCTATTTTGCCCTAATTCCCTAGCTTTTTTCCCTCCTAAACATGTAATAATTGCTCGAGTAATCTCATCCGTTCAAGCATTTGATCACATCCGTTTATTCGACCTTGAAAAAAGTTCTCTCACTTCGTTAATGCAATTGAATACCTATTAAAGCCTAATCAAGTCGAAACACGTACTAATCACTCTACCAATTACTGCCAATTGAATACCTATTAATGCTCACTTATAATGGCAATTAAGAACGTAGTTAATGGCTTGAAAACGTCATTAATGGCCATTAAAAATGTTTCACACATACACATAAACACCCCTAAGTTTATGGCAATTGAAGATGTTTCGCGCATACATTTTTTAGGCATTGTTGTTTCACGCATACACGCCTTGCTGTTTCACGCATACACTAATTCCTGTCGCATTAGGCTACTAACATTTCAATGTTTCACACATGGATTATTTACACCATATTGTGCTATCTGATACAGAGTGGTAGGAGGATATGCGTTTCAAGGTGAAATTTCCCTCGAATTTTACCACTAAAATATGCACTAATCACTCTACCAATTACTACCTATTAAAATTAATTATGACATACTTATTTCAAAAAATAACACATATCATGGTTGATCCGATTTTGAATAGTAATTATTGCGTACTGTTAATGACAATTAAGAACGTAATTAATGGCTTGAAAACGCCGTTAATGGCCATTAAAAACGTCGTTAACGTCCTTTTAATCCACGGCACTCCACGCTTTTAGTTGATTTTATGCATTATGCACTAACCACTCTACCAATTACTACCTATTAAATACAATTATGACATACTTATTTCAAAAAATTATTGCTGTTTAAAGGTTGATTCGATTTTTTTTTTTTGAGGGAAGGTTGATTCGATTTTGAATAGTAATTATGACGTAGTGTTAATGGCAATTAGAAACGTAGTTAATGGCTTTAAAACGTCGTTAATGGCAATTAAAAACTTTTGAACAGTAATTATTACCTTTAGAACACTACGATTATTCACATTTGAAACTGACGAAGAGAATTGCCAATTACCTATTTAAATACCACTTAGTTGTGCTATTACAACCATTCTCTACTTTAAGCAAATATATATCAAATATAACTCTTTCTTGCACTTGCTAATATGGCAAACACTTTCACCCCTATCTCAGCTGTGACAAGTGGAAGGAGGGATTTGAAGTTGATTGTCCGTGTGGCCCATATATGGCTGATCCGTGATAAGGAAAATCCAGACGATGTTATCTTCATGAACATGATATTGGTTGATGAGAAGGTATATTATATGTTTCGATTGTATAAATAAATGATCCTTTTTTCAAGTTGCCACTATGATAACATATAATATGGTTTATTTTTGATGACATGTTATTTTTTGTTTATTGAGGAAGGATCCATGCCACTGTTTGTAAGTTCCTGGTGCCAACGATTCAAGGAATGGTTGAAGAAGAAGGAACATATAAGTTAGAGAATGTCATGGTAGGATTTAATGAGGTACCTTACAAACTCTTGCCACACAAGCACAAACTTAACATGGCGGCAAATGCGAGATTTACTAAGGTGAATGCAGGCAATTTACCTCAGAACGTGTTTGAATTCATGTCTTTCAAAGACATTTTGATCTCTCCGTCAGAGGACGTGGTTACTAGTATGAAATCCTACCTTTTTTTTTTTTGCTAATTTGTTACTAGCTGTAATGTTAATGCATATTTTTTTGTTGTAGATGTCATTGGTCATGTAGTTGAGAAAGATGGTGTACGCGAAACCGAAAAGAATGGAAGAAAAAGCAAAGTCATTGATCTTACACTCGAGGATTTAGAGTAAGATGTGCAATATATAACTTATCGGTTTATTTCAATTGATGACTTTATTCTCATGATCGAGTTGATTGTGTTATTTGGTGTTTCAGGAACACCAGGATCCGTTGCTGTCTTTGGGGTGAATTTGCAACTGATATTGAAAACTACTTTGCAACCCATGACAACACTAAGTCTGTTGTGTTGATTGTCCAATTTGGCAGATTGAGGAAGTATATGGGTAAATATTTTAATATGACTTAGTGTTGTGTTCAGTGTACTCACTGTACTTATGAATTTAATACTAATTTAACTAATATTTACCCAATAAACAGGTGCAATGGGCGTGGCGAATTCGTTTTTCGGGTCCAAGGTTATCATGGATGGTGATCTTCCTGAAGTTGAAGATTATAAAAGAGGGTAAATATTAGTTAAATTAATAGTCACGACAATATTATTATGTTAGTTAGAAATTTGTGAATAGGTTCTTAATGTAAATGATGCCCGTTAACAGGATGAAAAATTGTCATGTTGGCCTAACACAAGGTGTTAGTCAGATGTCCTCATGTATTGCACGCCCTGTATCTGAGGAGTTGCTTGACACCTCCAGAATGACTATTGAGGATCTTATTGAGGCGAGATCGGTACTAAACATATCTTATTTCAATATATTGCATAATGTATTTTTTGGTTTCTGCTGTGATGGATTAAAATAAAGTTTTGTAATTTAATAGTTTGTATTTCAAATATTAAGAAACTTTTTTGTTTTGTTTTGAGGAAACATATTTGATCACTATTTTTAATTGTTCGATCACTATTTTTATCTATTGTAGACTTTTATATATTGCGATTGAAAACAAGATTAATTATATTTGCTTAAAGAAACCATAATAAGTTCATCTATTAATCTTATTGTTGCAATCTAAACAAATACTAAAACTAGAATAAAAATAGTGAAAAAAATACAGTCACCGATTTGTAGAAATAATAATAATAGTCATCATGGCTCTTTGATTAATTATGTAGTGATCATGTCTCAAACCATGGACGATAAATGCCATTTGATTTGCAATATAAGGTCTTAAGAGATCAACATATTTATTTCTTAGAAACCGACAAAATAGGTATATCGTCACATGAGAAATCAAATTTGAATTACTCCATGAGAACGTAGTTAATGCTAATTAAAAAACGAATAACTTACTTAATGCTAATTAAAAATGAATAATACACTTTTAATGCAATTAACAACGAATGACGCACTGTTAATGGCAATTAAATGGCTTGAAAACGTAGTTAATGGCAATTGAAAATTTTTAACTTGAATATTTTCCTATAAGAATTTCTTTTAATTGCTTTTATGAATTATGCACTAATTACTCTACCGATTACTACCTATTAAAAGCATTTATGACGTACTTATATCAATTGGTCACGAAAAACTTAATACACGGAGAAGTTAATCGACTATGCTATATATGTTATATATCAAATATGCTCTAATAAAAAAAAATAACCACGAAAAATATATTATACACATTTGTCACGCTATATGGAAAAGCTTTGCATCAATATGCACAAAAAATTTAACAACAAATATTGCATCACGAAAAAAATTGATGCAGTATATTTTTTGTTAAATTTTCTGTTTCCATTCTTTTCGGTAATGACACTTTTTTTTTATGCTCTCCGTTTTTCTTGATGATGTGACTTAAGATAGAGCAGTGCATGGCTATGTGCAATTTTGTTAACAAGTATTCAATTTTATTCAATTTTGTTAACTACCATTTCATTTTGTTATGTATGATATAAAACTTCTATCGGCTATGTATGGTTACATTATTTTCATTGATTCGATTAACTTCTATGTGGTAGGACCCGTGCGGTAGCACGGGTCAATGGTTTAGTATATATAGTTCACATGATATCTAAAAACCCTGACACTTGCTCAAAAAAAAAAAAAATCTAAAACCCTGATACGTAAACCCTAAAACCATCACTGAAAGATTTACCACCAGAAACAGCGGCACTATATGGTTTCCCATATCTTCTATTTTCTTTCCCACAGGCGCCGGCGGCACTCATGCAATTCACTTCCAATGAAAAGGAAAAACAGAACTTCTTCTCTCAAATCTTCACAGCTTGAAGAAGAAACATATTTATATTTACCTGACGAATGTTGGGAATCTATTTTCAGATTCATTATCAACGAAGATGACCAAAAAAATTAACCATCACAACTTGAATTCTCTTTCGCTCGTCTCGAAACAGTCCCTCTCCATCACTAACCGTCTCCAACTCTCACTCAATATCGTGAGAGGAAATGGCCCATTCCTCCACTGTCTCTTGAATAGGTTCACCAATCTCAACTCCCTAGACTTATCGCAATACCATTATTGTGGTAACCTCAACAGTATTTTGTGTAAAATTTCTTGTTTTTCATTAAATATCACATCGCTCAATATCTCCAACCATCAAAACATTCCCATTAATGGCTTGCAAGTTTTCTCTCAAAAGGTTAAAACTTTGACCTCTCTTGATTGTTTCGACACGTGTCTCAATAATCACAATGAACTGTTATTCATTGCTAACTGTTTTCCTTTTCTCAAAGAACTCAACCTCGGTAACACTTTGATCAGAAACAGAAGCACTGAGTTTGTTAATGGAATTCACTCTCTGTTGTTATCCAAGTTTCAACATATACAACATTTGGATCTTCATCACACTTCGTTTGTGAATGATCAACGAGTTTCAGAACTGTCGCTGGTTCTTGGTGATTTGGTGTCTATAAACCTTAGTAAATGTTGTAACATCACAGAATCAGCCTTGTTTTCACTAGTTAGAAATTGTCCATCACTTAGTGACATCAATATGAAATGCACAAATATTGGGAAAGAGAGAGAAGAGAATTCTAACTCTTTCAGGGATTTTGTTGTAAGCCTTCAATTAAAGTCTCTATGTTTGGCTGGTTGTTACCAGATGAGAGAGGAAAACATACTGTTCGCTTCCATTTTCCCCAATTTAGAGGTGCTTGATTTGGCCGGTTGGAGGGGCATTTCTGAAGCAAGTATTTATCAAGTTTTAAGATGTTGTAAGATTAAGCATTTGAACTTGAGTTTCTGTAAAGTAGGACTTGTCATATACAAACGCTGATGATCAATCACTCAGTATGATATCAAAGAGTTGTTGTGGGCTTTCGCAACTGTTACTGAAAAATTGTCAAGATGTCACCGAGAACAGAGTGAAGCATGTGGTTAATAACTGCACAAAATTGAGGGAGATCGATTTGAGTAAATGTTATAAACCAAGGTTTTCAGGTGAAATGAACAATAAACCTCCAAATCTGGAGGTGTTGAACTTGTCATATACAAAGGTTGATGATCAATCACTCAGTATGATATCAAAGAGTTGTTGTGGGCTTTCGCAACTGTTGTTGAAAAATTGTCATGATGTCACCGAGAACGGAGTGAAGCATGTGGTTAATAACTGCACAAAATTGAGGGAGATCAATTTGAGAGATTGTTATAAAGTACAAGCTAATGATATTGCCTTAATGATTGTTTTAAGGCCATCATTAAGAAAGATCATCGCTCCATCCTTAAAAATGAGGAAAAGCTTCTTGCATTATGGATGTCTTGTTTGCTAGTTTCTGAAAGTGTTATGCCGAAGTTTGAACTTTGTAAGTTAACTGTTTTGGTTTTAAGATCTACTTCTCATACAAATGTGTTACTTAATACATGCTCTCAGTCATTGCTAATCTTATTGTTAAAAGATTTAGGTTTAGCTATCATTGCTAATGTTACAAATGTTCGACTTCATTTTTCCAAAGCTTTGTGATGTTGGGAAGTTTGTTTGAGCTATCTTAGGTTTTCTAAACCTGCTTAAAATATTTCCTTGAGTTGGTTGTCCTCCTTGGCGACGGAATTTTTCCGCCGAGGTAGTTGTTATACAAAATTAGCAACCCTCAACCTAACCAAAGACGAATGATAGTTAGCAACAATTGCTGGCAACTTTCTTGTCAAATGGATTTCCGAGAAGTAGAAACTTACTCAGCTTCTGCAGACCGACATCTCTTCTACGTATATATGCTTCTAAGTAAAAACTCTGCAGAACCATAAACTACTCAAACTATAAATGAACGATACAATCACAACCTACATAAACCAGAAACTACAAACAAACTACATAATTATTGCCATACAATCTATCTTGTAACCATTTATTTAATTGAAACAATATCCTGAGGTCATTGGTTGTGGTCTTCTCTCGGAACCTCATGTTAAGTTTTCATTTGACATCCTTCATTGACCTTACGTGTGTGTGTGTGTGTGTATATATATCTAATTTACACATGTATTCATGAAAACAGTGAAGAACTTGATGCTGGAAGTTCAGATGGTATTGTCCAGAGCAGGGATTCAAGTCACATATATATATATATATATATATATATATATATAATTTACACATGTACTCATGAAATTCAACTTTGTTTATAGAAGATCAGTAGGCTTATGTTCCTTGAGACCTTGTTGTTTTTCTTTTCTTTTAGGTTCTTTTTACGTTTTAGTAATTTTTGGAATTTCAACTCAACATAATTGTTTATTTTTCGTCTATCGAAACATTTTGATCGATGCTTCCATGGAAAACATCAGAATTTTAAACCTCTACGTTATCAATTTTTACTCGAAATCGCTGAGAAATGCATGATTGTTGATAGATTAAATCTGATAGAATGCAAGGATTTCATATACAACAAAATCAATGCAGTTTTATAAATAATCCTGGATTAAGGATGAAGAAAAACATATTATTCTTATTGTTTCATCCAGAGGAGCGAGTATTGCACTACTTCACTATCTTACTTTTGAATTTTTTCTAATGTGTTTTCAAATGAATGAAATATCCTACTTTGTCGGCATCCATATCTAACAAAACGTTAATCAAATGAACGAACAGATACATGTCATACTAAAAAATATTCACAATGCGGCATCTTGGGATGTTTGTGGTTCTTCTTCTAATAGACTTGGAACTTCCATTATCTAAAAAATCATGTCATACTAGTTAGTCTAAAAAATCATGTCATACATGTGTAAAAAACATACAGATCAATCAATTTACCATACAACTTTCACTCAATCAAAATATCATCACTTCCTTGTTTTTCACACTTTTGACACGTCTGTACTAAAATTTCTCAGTTGAGTTGTTATATTTTTAAAACAAATTTTCACCTTAGGGTAATTTGTCACCCTTCTACCAAAGTAAGAACCCATAGGGTGTAACATCTCTCTATTGTTGTCACAACCGCTCTTTTTTAACTAACTTGTAACATCTCTCTAATGTTGTCTTTCTTTGCTTAGTTTAAATTTCCTAGATGTGTTTCACGTCGTTTGCGAGACATGAAAACACACAACGCGGGACTTGTAAAAATATAATTGAATTTTACAAAGTATATAATCAATTAAGAGAATGCATTGAATGATTAGCTAAAGTGGTCTAGTCTCAACACAATTTGTTTATCTTTAATCCTTTTTACTATCTGTTACAAACAAACTCTTTCACACATCGATAATTGTGTTTTGTATAACTAACCGACTTAGTTACCGCTGTGCGAGAAAAGAAAAAAATCCTCTTATAAAGTACACATCATTTTGATGCAAGTACATACTCTTGACTTACTTAAAAATATAATTATTATAATATAATTATTTCGTTCTATTTAGAAAATATAAAAAAAAATCAAATAATTGATTAGTGATTAACAATTGTCATGCGTATGAATAATGAAGTGTAAAAAAACCAACATAACGTTATGGTGAGGTGACATTTTTTTAGCGAAAAACAACGTGAAGATTTGAAGTGTAAAAAATTGAAATTAGTTTATTATAATTATCCTCTTTTCTGTGGAAAAAAATACTAAAAAAACTAATTATTTAGTTATTCTATTTTTTGTGAAAGAATTTTTTTAGAAATTCTATAGTGACCTACGTTTGTCTCGTGTTTGATTTTTATAATAAATTATAATTAGTATATTAAAACAATTGACTAGTGACAAACAGTTGTATCATATATGAACTGTATCTTCCAACCAAATTCATAAGTGACACATTTGCTGAAAATAACATTTGAAACAATGAATTATTTGTCATGTGAGCTTAGCTCAATTGGCAGGGTCATTGCATACTATATGTAGAGGCTGGGGTTCGAACCCCAAACAACCCACTTCTCCACATTTAAAATGTGTGAGCTCAAGCCACTAGACTACTTGACAAAAAAAAAAAATGAATTATTTATTACACAATAAGTTATTTTTTACAAAACAAAAGTTAGATAAAAGGAGAAATGTTTAGAAGGTTAGTTTTGTAATCAGATGGGTAATTTGTTTCCTAATATTTATAGCATATATGGATAGGAATAGGCTAAGCCGAACTATAAGGGCCTACGGCCTAGTCTAGTACAAGTCAGATCAAGTTGATTTTTCAATAAATAGAGAAGATTTAAATTCTTTTGGAAGTTTACTTAGTTAAAAAGGTCAAATCACAGGCCATAAAAAAAGTCTTTTAAACCTATAAGGTTGACTTACTTAAGTAAAGGTAAACAATATTATTTCTTACTTCTATCTATTACTATAAAGTGTAGCTCGACCTAGCATATTCCATGCGGATGATAAACTTATGTTTTTTTTTTGAGAGAACTTATGTTTTTATTTTGAAAGGATAAGAAACTCTTCTATAGTCTCGTAATATAAAAAGGAACATAACGTATCGGTTCAATTTTCAAGGGCAAAAAGCGTAAAAACACTTGACCTTCCACAAACCCTGATTTTGTTAATATAAAATCTTGTTTCTACAGTCTTTTTTACTACGTGCTCACAAAACCCTGATTTCTCTGTGACGCAGTCTTCTTCGTGTTCTCAAAACCCTAACTCTCTCTAATGGCTGAATCAACAATTTCACATATGAAAAGGAGGAGAACTTCTTCTGTTAAATCTTCACAAAAAATGGTTTCTTCCATTGAAACAAAAAGCAAAACTACTATTGATGCAGCAATATATTTATATTTACCTGATGATTGTTGGGAAACTGTCTTTAGATTCATCATTAACGACAACGACGAAATCAACAACCGTCGCAAGTTGAATTCTCTCTCTGCCGTATCCAAACGATTCCTCTCCATCACCGACGGCCTCCGATTCTTAACTTACTCTCCGCCAGAATCAAACACAACCTTTCCTCCATCGCCTCTTCAGAAGGTTCACCAACCTCAACTCCCTCAATCTCTCGCGATACCGTGGTGATGACATCGACGACCTTCTATGCCAAATCTCTTCTTTCCCATCATTGAAAATCACTATACTCAATATCTCCTATCAACCCACGGTTCCGGAAAACGGATTGCGAGCTTTCTCTCAGAATAATACAATTTTGACCTCTCTCACTTGTTCCAACATTTATGATATCAATGCCACTCATCTGTTACTTATAGCCGAATGTTTCCCTTTACTTGAAGAACTTGATCTCAGCGAAGTTGGAATGTTCATGCACACTATGGTAGACGAGTCTGATAGCTATGTCCATGGGGTGCAGGCTCTCTCACTCGCACTTTCCAAACTTCGCAAGGTTAACCTTTCTTACTTTCCCATCAACAATCAATCGCTTTTCCACTTGTTCAACAACTGCAAGCTTCTGCAGGAAGTAAATATGTTTGGTTGTCATGAATTAACCAATGCAGGCATTGCTTCTGCTCTCCGTGAGAGACCAACATTGACGTCTTTATTGTTATCAATATCACTTCATCACGATGAATTCACTGCTTCGCATTTAATTGACTCATTGGTGAGTTTGAAGAGTTTGACTTGTCTTGGTTTGTCTGCTTTGAATATCTCCGATGAGTTGCTCTACACTTTTGCAAGGAAATGTCTTCCTTTGACAAGACTTGACCTTAACATTTGTTTTGGCAATAATTATGGTGGACTCTTTTGTTTGTTATCCAAGTGTCATCAAGGTTTCCAACATTTGGATCTTGAAGATAATAGGTTTCTGAATGATCAACATGTTGTCAAATTGTCTTCTTTTCTTGGTGATTTGGTGTCCGTAAACCTTAGTAATTGTAGCAAGATCACAGAATCAGCTTTGTTTGCACTTGCTAGGAACTGTCCTTTACTTGGTGAGATCAGAATGGAAAACATTGGGGGTAGTGTAGTAAATAATGATTCTTTGGCGTATTTTGGTGTACTTCCTCTATTAAAGTCTCTCTATTTGGCTGAAAATTCTTGGTTAAGTGATGCAAATATCATAATGTTTGCTTCCATTTTCCCCAATTTAGAGTTGCTTGATTTTTTTTTTTTGAAACAACAATAATATTTATATAAGAGAACTATCCACAAAACATGGAACGAACTCACAGATCAATTACAAGGGGAGCGCTACAGCTGCCCCAGCACCCCAAAATGAAAAACCTGCCAACCTATACAGAAACAACACTACAACAGCAGCACCGAACCCCCACAAAACAAATACAAAGAGCAAACCAACACCTTTACACACCAACTATCTTATCTAGAAAGACACTCTCTTGGGTTCCAACACCACTCATAAAATAAACAAGTCGGTATTTTCACCCTATTCATACACCAATGCCAAGATATGACCTTGACTTGTTCCACCATTTCGTCAATCCCTGAAATTACATTATTAAAAATTCGACCATTCCGCATCTTCCAAACAATCCAAATCACCGCATTCCAAATCACTAACAACCCTTTTCTAGATTTCTTAGGGTACAAAGCACTTGACCAACCAAGAAAATGAGTCAACAAATTAGGAGGAGTTATAAAATTGATTTGCATCCTATTCATAACCCCCCTCCAAACTTGAGAAATAACATTACAATGGAGGAACAAATGGACACTTGTTTCGTCAACCAAACCACAAAAAACACACCTCTTAGAATCTTGACTAGATAAAAGCCTTCTCTTTGCAAGATTGACCTTTGTTGGAATGCGATCAAGAATCAACTTCCAAGAGAAAGCCAAGGCCTTAGACGGTGCCCTACACTTCCACAACTCTCGGAAAAGCACCCCCTCCTCCCTTGACACCTCTTCCTCCGTTAAATCCAATTTTTGGAGACAATCATAGCAAGATTTAACGGAAAAAACACCTCCCTCACCCGGCTTCCACACCCACCTATCCGGTTCCACTCCCACCACCACCCCCTCCAAAACCACCTTAAGATTATGTAACAAGTCTCTTTCCCACTCAAACAACTCTCTACGCCAAATAAACACCCAACCATCGGCCCCACCCCCTCTCTACACATCTTCCACACAACAATCTTGGTTAATTGCAAGGGAATAAAGTCTCGGAAATGTCACACCAAGGGGCTCATTATTCACCCAATTTTCCCTCCAAAAGAGAGTTCCCCTACCGCTGTTCACCTTCCTAACTAACTCCCTATCAAACCACCTATCTCCTCCCTCCACACCCAACGCCATCAAGTCACGCCACCAACAAGATGAGTAAGATGGCCATCCCTCCCCTTCCAACTCCACCCGCCTCCCCACTCTTGGTCCATATTTGCTCGCCAATACCAACTTCCAAAGTGACCCCTCTTCACATAACAACCTCCACCTCCACTTAGCTAAGAGACTTATATTCATCTTCCTAATATATTTGACACCTAAACCTCCTTTATCTTTAGATTGACAAATCTTACTCCACCTAACCCAACAAGTCTTCCTCCCTCCACTCCTCACCCCTCCCCAAAGAAAACTTCGTTGCAAGCTAACTACCTTCTTCACCACCTTCACCGGCATTTTCTAAAAAGACAAGTAAAAAATTGGGACCGAATTAAGTACGGAGTTTAAAAGGATAATGCGACCTCCTAAACTAACATACTTATTCCCCCAAGAATTTAATTTTCTTCTCAATTGTTCCAACAAAGGTTCCCACGTTGACAATTTGCGAGCATTAGCTCCCACCGGAAGACCCAAATATGTAAAAGGGAAAGACCCCAACTTACAATTAAGGAAATTACTAGCCATTTCCAAAAAATGCAGAGACACATTAACACCCAAAAGACAACTTTTATGGAAATTCACCTTTAGCCCGGAAACCATTTCAAACCCCCTTAAAATCGCCTTTAGAGTCCATAAATTCTCCACCGTCGCCTCTCCAATACAAAGGGTGTCATCCGCGTATTGAAGGTGAGAGACCACCACCCCTCCCCTAGCCACCTCAAAGCCTTTAAACAAATTTCTCCGTACCGCATTTTCCATAAGACCACTAAAACCCTCCGCCACCAATAGAAAAAGGAGAGGTGCCAAAGGATCCCCTTGCTTTAGGCCTCTTTGAATATTAATTTCTTCGGTTGGACTACCATTCACAAGAATAGACATACTCCCACCACACACACAAGCTTTCATCCAAGATATCCACTTCTCTACAAAACCGACCCTCCTAAGCATGTATTCCAAAAAACTCCAATCCACCGAATCATACGCCTTTTCAAAGTCCACCTTAAGAATTAACACTTCCTTTTTCCTTCTCTTGGCCAAATCCACCACCTCATTCACCACCAACACCCCATCCACCAAATGCCTCCCTTTAAGAAAAGCCGATTGGGACGCGGAAATAACGGAATTCATCACTTTTGCCAACCTACCGGCCAACACCTTTGAGAGGATTTTATACCAACTTCCCAATAAGGAAATCGGTCTAAACTCCTTGAGAGACAACGGAACTTTCACTTTCGGGATAAGCGTAACAAAATATGCCAAAAGACATTTTGGGAACACATCATTACCATGAAATTGATCAAAAAAGATTCTCACATCATTCTTCACAAGATACCAAAAATTCTTAAGGAAAGCAAAATTAAAACCATCCGGCCCCGGACTTTTATTACCGTCACTTTCCTTAACCACCAACTCAATTTCCCTTAACGAGAACGTCTCTATTAGAGAGCGATTATCCTCTTCGGAAATAGTTTTGAAATTCACACCATCCAATTTGGGCCTCTCCCACTCCTCACTTGATACTTGAGTTTTAAAATAATCCACAACCACCCTTCTCACTCCCTCCACATCATTCACCCATCCCTCCCCATCCTTAAGAGTTTTGATACCATTCCGGTTAGCTCTACTCTTCACACACCTATGGAAGAATTTTGTGTTACCATCCCCCTCCTTAAGCCACTTGGACTTTGATCTTTGATACAAAGTTGCCTCTTTGCTCTTCCACAATTTCCACAACTCCACAAACTTCGTCTTCCTCTCCTCCACCTCTACTAAAGATAGCAACCCCTCCTCACTCTTCAAATCCAAAGTCTCTATATCCTCCTTCAATTTAAGCAATCTCAAGTCAACATTACCATACGCCTTTCTACTCCACTCTCTAATATCCCCTTTCAACCCTTTCAATTTATCTTTCAACACAAAACCCATCCACCCACTCCCTCCATACTTCCTCCACGCATCCTCCACCACCTTCTTAAAGCTACTATTCTCAAGCCAAAAATTATTAAAACGGAATGGCTTAGGGCCCCAATCGATGACATCCACCTTCAACACCAATGGGCAATGATCGGAAACATCTCTAGGAAGTGCCCAAAGAGAATAATTCCCCCAACAATCCGCCCACTCCTCCGACACCAAGGCCCTATCAATTCTACTCATCGCCCTACCATTCGGTTGATACCAAATAAACTTTCTACCCACTAAATTCACATCCTCCACCTCCAAATCTTCCACCACTCTATTAAAAAGATTCCTTTCCAACCTACCTTCCGAAGAGACCGACGAATTCACCCCCCTTCGCTCCTCCGGCTCCAACACCGAGTTAAAATCACCAATAAAACACCACGCTCCCCGTCCTAAAGATCTTCTAAGAACCACCAACTTCTCCCATATCCGCCTTTTATCCGAAAGATCACACTTCGAATAGACATTCACCACAAAACATCTTTTCCGCTCCACTCCCCATTCAAGACACACACCAACTAGACCTTCCCCCACAAAAGAGTAAATAAAATTTGCCGCCGACTTACGCCAAATAGATAGAATACCACCACTATTTCCTTCCGACGGGAGATACACCCATTGGAAATCATCATCCCCCCATAAATTACGGCATACCAACTCGGACACCGTCTCCATTTTTGTTTCTTGAATAGCCAAAAAATCAACTTTGTAATTTTTCACCAACTCCTTGATTTTCTTTCTCTTCAAAACTCCACCCAAACCTCTAGTATTAAATGATAACACTATCATTAAATACCCATCGTCGTCCCCTTCGGTAGTCTTTTACCAACATCGACATCCTCGGCTACAACCATTCTATCAACTACCCTACCATCCGCCATAGAAAAGGTTATGCCCAACTCCTTTTCCACACCTAACAATCTCTCGGCATCTACCTCTTTCCCACGTTCCTCTCCCATTTCCTCCAAGGGGGTGTCCGGTACCCCACCCTCCTCTTCATTCATTAGGAATTGAACTCCGGACATAGGCAATTGTGAACAACTCGGTAAAACCACCTCTAACTCTCCTCCTACAATAGTCGCACACCCCTCCTTAGTACTCTCACCCCCTTTAGATTTTTTAACTCCTCCCTCACCCCCTTCCTTCTCTCTTCCTTTCTTGCCATTGACCGCCAACTCTTTCAACGCCATACACCTTGGTGCACCCAAACTTGTGCTACCTTTCTTGGGTTTTTTTGCTTTTGCAGCCCCCCTTTTCTTCAAAATTATGTCTGGAACACTTTCATTTTCAGAAAAATTAGATAGTCTAGGCCCAGCATCCAAAAGCCCATTAGGTTGCCTCACTTCTTCCAAAACCGGACCCACCATAGTGTTAGTAACATGCTGCTCAACATCACGCGCCCTTCCTCCTTATTATCCTCAACAACACGCGCCTGGCCCACCACAATTTGAATTTTCTCCCTCAAAAGAAGCTGATTATTGTTGTCAACATCTACAAGCTCCTTGTCTCTCACGTTGTCATCCCTTTCCCCATCAGTTGACCTCTCAAACAAATCCTCTCTGTCCTCCTGCCTTGAAGCAGCCTTGGGCCCCTCCCCTGACGCCACATGGCAGACATGTAATGGATCTTTCACCAAAACATGCTCCAACACACACACATCCAACTGATCCCCCAAAAGAGTTCCATCAACCATCTCTTGATCGTCCCTCCTATCCACGCCTCCCACCTCACCTGCCCTGGCCCCACACCCTTCTTCTTCCTTCTCATCCTCTGAAAGATCATCCTCCCTACCAGACAAGTCACCGGAACTGTCACCGGAAATGTCCACCGCCACCGGACAAAAAATATCGTTATCCTCATGAACATCTTCAAACTTCCCCTCATTAACCTCACTTCCTTCCACCTCTAATTTCACCACCGTCACTGAATCCTCCATCACCGAAATGTTATAGGCAGCCCCCATCACATTAATCTTCACCTTCTTATCAATAAAATCAAAACAAGAAGTAGAAACAAGAATTCTGGCTACATCAAAACGTCTTCTTCCCGCCGTATCATCGTCGATATCGATAAACTCTCCGAACACATTACCTATCTGCTTAAAAAAACTATCATCCCAAATATGTAAAGGCACCCCCCACAGTTTTAGCCATACCTTCCTCTTGTTAGCAACTAATTGAGGAGACCAAGGTTGCACCGATTTGAAGTTAGCTTTCCACCAATCTGTTTTAGTCAATCTGGCCTTCTCTATGTCTCCTTCTTTGTTACCTTGGAGCAGCACCAAACCGACACCCATGTCAATGGCTTTTAAGTTTGGCCACCCCTCCATAAACATGCTTGTCTGCACCGACTGTGCCTCTCTCGGATGATACAACACTCCACACAGCACTTGCGGAGCAACTCCATCATTTCTTCCGAAGGCAACACCTCCACCGTCGGATCCTCCTCCACCCTCCTCATCAGTTGCTTTTGCGCATCTGGAACCAGTGCCGAAGCAAACGATTTCTCAGTCACCACCATGGCTGAACTCACACCAGAACCACCTACTGCTCTCTTCCCCACACCACCCTCCTCCTTCCTCACCAGCTTCACCTCCTGACTATCTCTGTTGAAGCGAGAGAGATTCACCTTCAACTTACACTTACCACACCACACCTCTGTCATCCTACTCTCCATCACCTCAGCATCCTCCACATCCATAAACTTCACAAAACCAAACCTCTTACCCCACTTGGTAAGTTTGTTTGGTATGAAAACTTCCATAACGTTGCCAAACTTGACAAAAGCTTTCCATAGATCCACTCTAGAAACCTCATCAGAGAAGTTTGAGAAGAAAAATGAAGTGGTAGTGTCATCCAAGTAGCGAAACGAGATCCGTTTCTTCCCTCCCTCTGTTTTGAAATCCCCATTTGACCCACATGTCCCTTTTCCTCTCTCACTTTCTCTCTCTAGCATCTCTTTAACTTTTGCTATGATGCTAAAAATAAATAGAGTTGCTTGATTTATGCTTGATTTATATTCTTGTAATGGTATATCTAGAGGGATTTGTCAAGTATTAAGAAGATGTTGCAAGATTAGGCATTTGTGCTTAGCCGATTGTAAAAAAGTAGTGAAGCTACGTGGGATGAACTTTGTAGTTCCCAAGCTGGAGGAGTTGGACTTGTCAAATACAAAGGTTAATGATAAAACACTCTATGCGATCTCAAAGAATTGTTGTGGGCTTTTGCAATTACAACTTGATAATTGTAAAAGTGTAACAGAGAAAGGAGTGAAACATGTGGTGGAAAATTGCACACAACTTCAAGAGATTTATTTGGGGAAAATTCATTTAAGTGACAAAACTAGGGAAATCTTTTCGCGTCATGGATGCCATCTTTGCTAGTATTCTGAAATTGCTATGGTAAAGTTTGAACACTGTAAGTTGTTTTTGTTTTAAGATTCATTTATTTGAGAAATTACTTTTTCAGAATTTCAACTTAGAAATGTGCATTTACTCATTAATTGTACATGATAATTCCCTAAGGCTTTGTTTGAGAGTTTGGAGGGGAGGGGAAGGCTTTAGATGTCCAAAAATATAGGGGAAAAGGGTAAAATCTTTCTTAATTTTTGAAAGAGTAATTTTAAGTAAAAAGATAACTGAATTTTTTATTTTTTAAAATTTGCATATAGTGCCGATCCTTGTTATTAGCCTCAGTTTTCTTCCAGGCAGTTTCTATTCTTTGGCAGGACAATCTCCAAAACCATATCAGAAAAGTATCAATTATTACTTGAAACCCATCACATACTCATTCTGAACGACTTCTTAAAAACTTGATCCAAAGCAAAACTTCATCAAACTGAATTTACCGCAAGCAATCATATAGGTGTCTCATATTCTCATTCCGGTATACCTGTATAGGTAACTCATTAGTAAATAAAAAAAGGCATTCTTATATGCTGCATGTTTTTTAGTGAGCTACTGTCAAGTTTGCTTGTTTTGATGCCTATCTAGTAATTGATCAGTTTTTTGGGTGGGGTTTACTGCATTACCGCGGCTGTTATATAAATATATGACAGTAGCAGCTTCAATTGATGCAAATTAGCTGATGTAGTTTCAATTTTGGGAGTGTTCGTGCAGTGATTTTGTTTTGGTTTTATGCACTGTGTGATTCTGTCTTGGTTTAGTGATTTAATTTCAATTTATGGGGCTGCTGTTTGGTAGAAAAATTATAATAATGTCGTGTTACTACTCTTCTTTATCTTATATTAGTAAACAACAAGTCGTTGCTACACTTTTTGTTGTTGTACCACTACCACACGACTTTCTTTCAAACATCATATGATTTAGTCGTTGTGGAATTGTGGTTGTTAATTGGGTGTGGGCTTCACAGCCAATTGAGTGACATTTGAAATACTGTTGATTCATTTTGTGTATGCTACAGGTTACTGGAGATCAAAGGAAGATTGCACGTCAAAGACATTTAAGCCTGTCACGTTGGATTGTTGTGAAGTTTTCCATCTGATCTGTTTTAATTTTCTGATGAAATTGATGAAATGTATCAACCTTAATTTCCATCTTTCAAGAGATCAGTTGACTTTAGGATGAAAACTACCTGCGATTCTTAAAGCTAGATATTTTTAATAAGTTAGTCTTTTTAATTTTTTTGCAACAAGTTGGTCCTTTAATTTACATCATAAATTTTTCCCACCACTACCCTCTTTAAATATTTGTTTGCGTGGACTTTAATGCCGAGGTTGGTCGGTTCAAATTCACTTGTCTCAAAAATAAGATTCATAGGCGTATTATCCAATATTGGTGACAAACAAAATCGATCGATTGCTTAAATTATAACGTTGTTCATGAGATCTTTATCAATCAGGGGAAATAGTTGTCGTTTGTATAACTACTAGAATATTGCTAATAAGATTTGGCAGTATTTCAACATTGAAAATACTAATAGTTATATATGCAAAATCATGCAATTGACGGTATTGATAGTTCTACAATTGCATGTACTGATAGTTATACTCAACCAAAGAATGAAACGGTAACAGAATCAAGAAAGAGATGTACTATCTCGCGACACTGAATACGATAAACCCATTTATCAGGAATGTATGCAGCCATTTCCTCTTCGGTTCAACATATTCACATCCCTTTGACTTCAAATCATACTTTAATTTCCTCCACTTTATGCACATGTTATCCTTTAGTATTTTTTCTGTTTGCTTAGATATTTCAGGAACAAATCAAAAAAATATAAGTTAGAAGAGATGAGTTGAAGCTGAACTATTAAAAATTTATACTAGACCTGAATTAGCTCAAGATGTTAGTAATGTACGACTCATGCATGTCTTTCCAACTAAGACAATTGATACGAGCACATTGATGTTTCCTTACCAAGATCCCTATTGCATTCAATAGATTTTTACCTTCCCAACCGATTGGATTTCCCAAAGGATCTACATCAACAAGTACAAAGTCTCCGTCTGGCATGTCCCGCACACCTCGCATATGTGTATAACCTCGAGCTCTCATTCTTTACTTGAACTTTCACTTGTACTTCTGAAAGAGACTCAATGTGATTTCTCTCTTTTCTTTAGATCATCCAAAATTTCGTTTAACATTCAACTATCTACGATTCCTCATTGCACTTTCTACAGAAAGCAAAGCAAAACATGATCAACAGTGCAACATAATATGGTTTTTAAATTTTCAACAACCTTAAAAGCATCATAAATACTTGCTAGCACTACTGCTGATCACATGCATGCATGTACGATCCATGTAAAAACAGTCTTTATTGACGTAGTAACACCAATCCAATTACACTTGAAAAGTAACGCCTTAGGACAAGAAAACTTATTAACATAGTGTTTGATTTTAAAAGAGATTAGTATCTAAGTGATTGACACCTAGATATACACAAAACAGAGGGTCAAACTTTTGACATAGTTAATAAAAAAAAGAAACATTGTCTTCCAGCTTAAATTAAAATTGCAAATGAAATTTCACAAACTTCTAAAATAGATACAATACTCTTTGAAGTTATTTAAAAAAAAATGATTTTTTTTTCTTAAAAAAGTTATAACAAACGATCTCATAGAGCTAATTTGCTTGAAAAACTCAACATCAGTCACCCTTTAATGTCCGTGTTCCGTTACCCTCAACTTAGAGTAACCAACAAGCCTACCAACTTTATGGATGGAATGTACTCTCTGTTATCCAAGTGTCAATGTATACAACATTTGGATCTTAGTCAGACTTATTTTCTGAATGATCAACTTGTTGCCGAGTTTTCTTTGTTTCTTGCTGGTTTGAAGTCCATTGACCTTAGTTTTTGCCTTGATCTCACAGAATCAGCCTTCTTTTCACTCCTAAGAAATTGTCCTTCACTTAGTGAGATCAAAATGGAATTCACAAGTATTGGGAAAGAGAGTGTTGTGAGTTCTAATTTTTTGGGGGATTTTGTTGGTGTAAGCCCTCAACTGAAGTCTCTCTGTTTGGCTACCTGAAAACATCATATTGTTTGCTTCAATTTTCCCCAATTTGGAGCTGCTTGATTTGAGTTGGTGTCGTCAAATATCTGAAGGTATTTGTCAAGTTTTAAGAAGATCTTGTAAGATTAGGCATTTGAACTTATCCGGATGTTCAGGAGTGAAGCTCCTTGGAATAAACTTTGTAGTTCCCAAGCTAGAGGTATTGGACTTGTCAGATACGAAAGTTGATGATGAAACATTCTATACGATCTCAAAGAATTGTTGCGGGCTTTTACAACTGTTACTGAAAAATTGTGATGATTTCACAGAGGAGGGAGTCAAAGGTGTGGTAGAAAACTGCACACAGTTGAAAAAAATGTATTCGGGGAGTTTTCATATAAGTAGCAAAATTAGAGAACTCTTCTCGCGTCACGGATGCCTTCTTTGCACGTAGTTTTGAAGTGTTGTGCTGAAGTTTGAATTTTGTAAGTTTCTTTTGTTTTAAGATTTAATTCTGAGAAATTACTTTTTTAAAATGTCTACTTCAAATGTGCATTTACTCATGCATGATAATTCCATAAGTATTGGAGAAAGAGACTAAAGAGATGCAAGATAAAAGCTCATAACATAAGCATGCAGAGATTACTTAGCGCGCAAGTTTCCTTTAGCTTTGTAATTTCATTTCACATTTAGCTTACATTTACATTTCATGTAGTTAGTTAGAAGTAATAGTGATGATGTGTCACTCTATGCTTCTATATAAACAATGATTGTAACCGTTTTCATTGTTGTGAAATAATAGAATCCTTTACTCATATTTTCTTTGCTTCTTCTTCAAGCTTCATCCATGGCGGATTCCATGGTTTCTCAGTTCTTAGATGGTATCAGAGCAAGATTTTCTTGCTCTGCTTCCGCACATTGAAGATTGAACGATTGACAAGTTCATCTTCTTCGTTTACTCTGTTTTCTACTCTCTTCTCACCGTTTCGCCTTGTTTTGCGTTTCTGGTTTTCTCTTCGTTCTTTCTTGAACTTTTCCTCAGTTTTTCTTCGAATCTTTGATCGTATCTTTCACTATGGTGCGAAACAACAATAACAATCAGGATCAAAGTCTTGATCCATATTATGTTCATTCTTCAGATAACTCCACAACGGTTACGGTTACACCTCAATTGACCGGTGAAAATTATCACTCGTGGTCCATGAAAATGAGAAGAGCGCTTGCAATGAAGAACAAATACAAGTTTGTTGATGGATCTATACCAGTACCAGAAGAGGATGATTTGAACTACGCAGGTTGGGAAAGATGCAACAATCTGGTACATACTTGGATAATCAATTCTATTTCCCCTTCTATTGCACAAAGTGTGGTCTTCATAGAAAATGCAATTGACATGTGGAATGATTTGAAAGATAGATTCATGAGAGGAGATAGAATTAGAGTGGCTCAATTGCAAGAAGAAATTGCAAATCTGAAGCAAGGTAGTAAGAAAGTTACTGAATTTTTTACTGAATTGAGAGGATTATGGGAAGAATTGGATCAATACAGGCCTATGCCTCAATGTACTTGTCCAATTGCTTGTACTTGTTTGGCTATGAGGAATAACAAAGCCTTTAGAGCAGAAGACAGAATCATCAAGTTTCTGATGGGATTGAGTGAAGAATATCAAGGAGTCACATCACAAGTTTTATTGATGGATCCTTTGCCTCAGATAAACAAAGTTTTTTCAATGGTACTGCAGCAAGAAAGGAAGATGCAGTACAATGTGGTGTCATCACCAGTTGCTACTTTGGATGACACAGCTTCTGGATTGATTAATGCCATGGACGGTCAGAAGCAATTTGGAAGAGGTAGAGGAAATGGATATTCTCAAGGTAGAGGAAGAGGAAGTGTTAGAGTGTGCAGTTTTTGTAATAGAACCAATCACACTGTTGAAACCTGCTATAAGAAGCATGGTTACCCTCCTAATTGGGGCAGAGGAGGAGGAAACTCTTTTGCTAATGCTAATTTTGTGGATTGTGAGGATATTGAATCTAAGGGAAGCACTTCTGCTGGGAAAAATGAAGAGGGTGGAATGATGCTGACTAAGGATCAATATCAGAGTTTAATTGCTCTTCTTGAAAGGAGCAATGTTGAAACTAAAGGTTCAGCAAATATGATGAAGACCAATAGCTCTAATGTGAACATTGGAGGTAAACTCTTTATCAATAATGCTATTTGCAAAATTGATGATAATAGTTGGATAGTTGACACTGGTGCAACACATCATACATGTCACAATTTGAATTGGTTCACAGATTATAGGACAATTACACCAATTAGTGTAACTTTACCAAACAAAACTGTTGTAGAGGCTTGTCATAGAGGAAATGTAAGGTTATCTGATACCTTACACATACATGATGTGCTGTTTTTACCAGATTTTGCTGTGAATCTGATATCTGTCTCAAAACTATGCAAAGAACAAGATTGCATTGTAAATTTTGAGGCTAATCAATGTGTTATACAGGAAAAGAAGGATATGAGGAAGATTGGTTTGGCTGAAGAGATTGATGGACTCTATTACTTGAAGGCTGAGAAGAAAATACAAAAACAAGCCAAAGTTTCAAGTGTTTCTGTTTCTGATAAGAAGTCTGATAGCATAGTGCCTCCTGGAATTCTATGGCACCTTAGACTTGGGCATCTATCTCATGATAGAATGCAATGTATGAATAAAATGTATAGCTATATTTCTGTGAGTGGTCATGTAGCCTGTGACATATGTCAAATGGCCAGGCAAAGAAAACTGTCTTTTTCTATTAGTAAGAATAATGCACATGCTATGTTTGATTTAGTGCATGCAGACATTTGGGGTCCTTTTTCTACTGAATCTATTCATGGTTTTAAGTATTTCTTAACTATTTTAGATGATTATAGTAGACATGTTTGGGTTGTAATGATGAGAAACAAATCAGAGGCCTCAGAAAAGATCAGAAGTTTTGTCTATATGGTAGAAAATCAGTTTGAAAAGAAAGTAAAAACTGTCAGAAGTGATAATGGACCAGAGTTTCTTATGCAAGATTTTTATGCTAAAAGGGGTATACTTCATCAAAGGAGTTGTGTGTATACACCACAACAGAATGGGAGAGTAGAAAGAAGACATCAACACATATTGAATATTAGTAGAGCTTTAATGTTTCAGTCAAAGCTACCTAAGAAGTTCTGGTCATATGCAATTTTACACTCTGTGTTTCTTTTGAATAGAATACCTACTAAACTTCTGAATAATAGATCTTCATATGAAGTCTTATATGGTCAAGTACCAGATTTAAGTCAACTTAAGGTATTTGGTTGCTTGAGTTATGCTTCCACATTACCTGTTAATAGACATAAGTTTGATCCTAGAGCAAGAAAGTGTGCCTTTCTAGGATACAAATCAGGAATGAAGGGTTATATTTTGGTTGATGTTCACAACTCTGAAGTCTTTGTGTCCAGAAATGTGAAGTCTTTTGATTTGGAGTTTCCATTTCACTCTCTTTCCTTGAGTCCTGTTCCAAATACACACATATACATAGGAAGCAGACATGACTTGTCTGCTAAGTTACCTGATAACACAGAAGTGAGTATTTCAGATACTACTTCTGAAGTTATTTCAGAAGAAGATACTCTTCCTGATGAAGAGGAGAAAGAGACTGATCATATTGATGGAGCTATAGAGCCTGAACCTCTTAGAAAATCACAGAGAGTTAGCAAGCCTCCTACACACTTGCAAGATTATGTTTGTCAGTCTTCAGTTTATCCTATGACAAATTATGTTTCTTATTCTCAACTAACTCCTCAACATCAAGCCTATGCTCTCTCTATTTCACATGACATAGAACCCTCTAGCTTTCAGCAGGCCAGTAAAGACTCCAGGTGGTTAACTGCCATGCAAACTGAACTGGAGGCTCTCAATGCCAATAACACATGGGAGTTTGTAGATTTGCCCTCAGGTGCTGTTGCAATTGGTAATAAATGGGTATACAAAATCAAGAGGCATGCAGATGGTAGCATTGAGAGATTTAAAGCTAGGCTTGTGGCTCAAGGCTACACTCAAACTGAAGGGTTAGATTACTTTGAGACATTCTCTCCTGTTGCAAAGATGTCTACCATTAGAGTACTTTTGGCCCTAGCATCTATACATGGTTGGCATCTTCACCAATTGGATGTGAACAATGCCTTCCTTCATGGTGAATTGCATGAAACTGTCTATATGAAGGTACCTCCAGGAGTCATTTCTCCCAAACCTGGACAAGTTTGCAAGTTGCTCAAATCTCTTTATGGGCTTAAGCAAGCAAGTAGACAATGGTTTGAGAAGCTCACCACATTTCTCTATGCACAGGGATTCACTCAAGCCACCTCTGATCATACTTTGTTCATCAAATCCACTGCTTCATCATTTACTGCACTTCTTGTGTATGTAGATGATATCATCCTGGCTGGTACTTCTCTTACAATTTTTGATGAACTGAAATTGGCTTTAGATCAAACCTTTAGGATTAAGAATCTTGGCCAGCTTAAATTCTTCCTTGGGATTGAAGTGGCACGTTCTTCTAAAGGTATTTCCCTGTGTCAGAGGAAATATTGCCTGGAACTTTTAGCAGATGCCAAGCTTACAAGCTGCAAACCTGCTAGTACACCTCTTGATCCCTCTTCACGTTTACATCTTGATGGAGGTTCAGCCTATCATGATGTTGCTGCCTACAGAAGGTTGGTGGGTAGATTGTTGTATCTCACAACCACCAGACCTGATATTGCTTATGCTACACAGCAGCTTAGCCAATTCATGGCTTCTCCCACACTCACTCACCATCAGGCTGCTTTGAGAGTGCTCAGATATCTCAAGAGGTCACCAGGACGTGGTTTATTCTTTCCCCAATCATCTGACTTACAACTGCTTGGCTTCAGTGATGCTGATTGGGGAGGGTGCATAGATACTAGAAAGTCCATTTCAGGGTATTGCTTCTTTATTGGAAAATCTTTGGTGTCATGGAAATCAAAGAAGCAAAACACCATTTCTTGTTCCTCTGCAGAAGCTGAATACAGGGCTTTAGCTTCAGCAACTCGTGAACTACAATGGATGTGTTTCCTCTTGCATGACTTACAACAATCACCTTCACGCTTACCTGTTCTTTATTGTGATAATCAGAGTGCTTTGCACATTTCTGCAAATCCTGTGTTTCACGAGCGTACAAAGCACCTTGACATAGATTGTCATTTGGTACGTGAAAAACTGCAAGCAGGGGTCATGAGGTTGTTACCAGTTTCTTCGCATAACCAGACAGCTGATGTTTTCACCAAGGCTTCAAATCCACGCCAGTTTTATGACTGTGTTAGCAAGCTAGGGTTGATTGACATATACCAACCTCCAGCTTGTGGGGGAGTATTGGAGAAAGAGACTAAAGAGATGCAAGA
This sequence comes from Medicago sativa, assembly GCF_051527215.1. Classification (NCBI taxonomy): domain Eukaryota; kingdom Viridiplantae; phylum Streptophyta; class Magnoliopsida; order Fabales; family Fabaceae; genus Medicago; species Medicago sativa. Next base: position 13,206,010 of record NC_140754.1, read on the forward strand.
TAAAAGCTCATAACATAAGCATGCAGAGATTACTTAGCGCGCAAGTTTCCTTTAGCTTTGTAATTTCATTTCACATTTAGCTTACATTTACATTTCATGTAGTTAGTTAGAAGTAATAGTGATGATGTGTCACTCTATGCTTCTATATAAACAATGATTGTAACCGTTTTCATTGTTGTGAAATAATAGAATCCTTTACTCATATTTTCTTTGCTTCTTCTTCAAGCTTCTTCAAGCTTCATCCATGGCGGATTCCATGGTTTCTCAGTTCTTAGAATAAGTAATAGTGTTCTATTTTTATATAATGTACAATGTAATGCAAGCAGTTGAGTGTAGTGTTTTTAAATATGATATATGTGTGTGCATAGTTTTAGTTTTATTTTTAACATGTTATACTCTCAATTCACCATCGTTATGCTTTGAAACGTAACTTTAACCATTGCTATACATTCAAACAACTCCCACACAAGCTCAACGCCCTTTAAATTAACCTTCAACATTGTTCGGTTAAGTGAATGGTTGCGATACTATGTCATTCAAAGTTCAAATCCTTTTAGTGAACGGTCGTCTACCATATTTTGTATTGTATTAATCTCATGTGTCTTCACTAGAAATAGCAATTCTGGTTCAATTTGCTTGTTGTGTTGTTGAAATTATTAGCTTACGTTTGATTTATTTCTCTTTCTTAAGTTTTATCGCATCAGTGTAGTAATGTTATCTTACTTGTCACAAATCTCTCAAAAGTGTTATAGGCTTAGAAGAGCATTTCTCTTTACTGGTTTTGTAACTTCTATATCTATTTCGTGCTTTAGTGTTGGAAGATAGTTTATTTAATTCGCTACATTTTTTGATTGCTACTGATTGACTTAATGACTTTTAAGCTTTGATCTTAACCACACAGGAGAATCAGGAGTATGATATTTGAGAAAATCTGTCGTTGTTAAATCTGTGGACTTGTGATTACACATGAAAAGTAAAACAAGTAAAATGCCAATAATTTTTCAAATGCAATTTTATTTAGGATAAGTTTTTCTATTTTAGTTACTTAACATAAAGAGTGTTGCTTAAGACAACAAAAAGAGTATTATATTGTGTACTTTTTTGAGCTTGTTTATCTGGCTTCTTTCACTTAAGTGTTGTATTACTTTTATAGTACTTGGATACTTCTTTCTACTTCATTTGGATATATACACCATAACAACAACATTGCTTCATATATATTTCTTTCTAAATTTTAATTGCATTTGATTCTCTAAAATATTGTTGCACATAAGAAATAATTGGTCAACTGCATTCCTGCTGCATATGACTGCACTAGTATATCTAATTTATGTGACCGGTTTGGGATTTATGATTCTGCAGTTATTCTGTTTTGGCTGCACTATATATGATTCTGTCTTGGTGTAGTGATCTAGTTTAAATTTATGGGGTTGTTGTTGGGTAAATGATGAGCAATTGATTCATTTTGTGTATGCTACAGGTTACTGGAGATCCAGGGAAGATGGTGGTTGCAGTTTAAAAGTATGGAATTAAAGAAATAGCTAGAACCAGAAAGGTTCCAAAGCTCAATTTAGTACCTACAAAATTTCTATATTTTGTTCATTTTCGCATTCATTGTTTTGTAATAACTATTGGTGCCTTAGGTGCCAAATTCTGTCTAGTTGGATTAATGTGAAGTTTCCATCTGATGTGTTGAGTTTCAAATTTCATTAATGAATTTCTCTAGTTACCTATGCTTTATTTGCTGATAAATTTGTTGAAATTTATCAACTTTAGGTTAGTTCCAGACCTTTAGATGAGGGAGCTTCTAAAAATGGTGAGGTATATAACCAGATTTCTTCTCTAATTAATTAGAAGACTGTCATTGCAAGATCAGTGCAGTTTTTCTTTTTTTTACGTAAGATTTTTCAGAAAGCATTTTCATACTGACAAACATTAAACTAATGTGACTCCCTTCAAAAAATTAAACTAATGTGACTTTTAAGTGATTAATATTAGATTTTGCAATAATTATGATTTAGACATTAGAGAAGCCATTATAATAGAAACCATGAAGGATATCTCACAGGGCAGAACAGATTTCACAAAGCCAGGATATCTCACAGGGCTGAACAGATTTCACAAAGCCATCATGATTATAAGACGGTGAACGACCTTGTAATGTGGCCCATTTGTTAGCTACGGTGTCCTTCATGCTCTCATTTCAAAGGATAAGCTTATAGCTATCACTGAAAATGCTGAACAAGCATCCAAGGAGAGTGTTTGTTTGGAGAAAGAGCTCATCTCATCACAGCTTGTTGTCTTTGTTCCAAACACACAGGTGTTGGAGTCTGATCATGGGAGGCAGTCATTCCCATGCCAGCTCCGTATGTTGAAACCAGTTTGTATCATTTTCCCTTGGTCACTCCTATCACAACTACAGATGAGGTGCTTGGCCCTGATAAAGGGAAGGTCATAATCACTGGTAGCTCCAAGAATTTTACTGCAGCAGGCATGAAGAGTGTTCAATATTACGCAAGTTCTGGGGAGATTAGGAGGATACAGATCCTGCTACTGACAGTACTATGGATCACGACACTGACTCTGAGAAATTGGATACTTGTGAGACTAGTATTGCAGGAAAGTACTTAGTGCAGCATCCTCAGGAAGATAGCTTTGTCAAACCTGGTAGGAAGGCAAGTAAGAAAAGAGTTAAGTCTCACAATGGCAAAAGCACTGATGGCATCACAAGTAGTGAGCACATCCAAACTCGTTCCAAAAAGGGTGTAATCAAAAGCAATCCCAAATATGTTTGACTGTCATGAGATATGTTGTCTGGCAGATAAGTTTCTTGGCAGCTTATGGTTATGAGCATAGATTTAGTTGAGATGGTCATAGTTGACCTGCTTATATGCTGTAATATGTTGTAAAAAACGGCGTCCTTCTTCCGACTTAAACTAAAATTGCGAATCACACATCAACCCAATAAGAGTAACACCATAGAACAAGAACAATATGTACAAAACTTTTATGAACATAGTGTTTGATTTTAAAAGAGATTAGTATCTAAGTGATTGACACCTAGAAATACACAAAACAGAGATTATATTAATAAAACTTTGAATGGTTAAACAAGAAACATTGTCTTCCAACTTAAATTAACATTACGAATGAATTTTCTCAAACTTCTAAAATAGATACAATACTTTTTAATATTATTAAATAGATGATTTTTTTTTTTTTTTAAAAAAGTTATAACAAACTGACTAAAATAAAAGTGACTTTGTGATTCAATATTTGAGAGATTATTTCTATATTGTGTTTGTTTATTGTAATAAAAACTAGCAACAAACCCGTGCTAAGCACTGGCCCGTGCTCTGCACGGGTTAATTGGAAGTGCGGGGCTATGCATACTATATGAATTGAGAAGGAAAAAAAAAAACTAAAAGCCGACGTTAATGATAAAATGGTAAATTACTTTGACTTTCCTTGAGATTTTCTTAAATAACACAAACACCCCATCTAATATTTCAAACACATCAATCTCCCATCCTTTTATCCATTTCAATAACTTTGTAAATATACAATTTAATTTCAATCATTTTGGTTGTTTTCTCTTTTCACAATTAAGTTAAATGAGATTTTTTTTCTTAATTTATTTGTATTTGTTTTCTCTTTTCTAAATTAAGTTAAATGAGATTTTTTTTCTCGCAATGTAGAAATAATAACAACATTTATTTTTACCACCAAATAGAATCAAACATCGGCAATTACAGAAGAGATCAAAGGAGAATGTAGAAATGAGAAGAATTTTGATGGATGAACATTGTGGTTGATCAATGAAAAGAAAATAATCTTCCATATATGTGTTTTATTACATTATAGTTTAAAAATTAAACCACCTTGACTGAGGAACAATAAGTTGAGAAAAATCACCAAGTGAAAAATGGAAAGAAAAAATGGTCGAAAATTAAATGAGTTCATACTTGTATGAAGAAGTTAATTGCTCAAAATAAATGAAAATAACGAAATTTGAACCGTGTTATAGTATAAGAGAAGTGCTTGTCAATTTGATAATAAAAAGAAGAAGATTATTGTTTAGTTAAAAAAAAGAGCGGGTGTTTGTGTTATTTAAGAAGACCTTAAGGGAGGCTAATGTAATTTGTCCATGATAAAATCATTGAAATAATTGTTATTAAATATTATGAAGTAGTAAACTAAAAATATGTAGAAATATTTAAAATAGTAAAATTTTTATTATTGATAAAGATATCGTTATGAGTCCCGTGTATGAATTGTACAACAATATTATTTAGTGACTCATTTATCATGTTTTCAATATTTTTTATAGTCATATTTCTAAAAGATATAATAATTAATAATCTACAACAATAAAAAATAATATTTTATAATATGACATGGTGGCCTGACTTCTTTGATTCTCTATTGTTTTCAAATATGTTGAGATATGCAAGTTTCAAAGTGTCTTGTTTGTCTACACTCTGGTTCTTCAAGCTTGAAAGAGTTTTTATGCTTGTTGATTTGTTTAGGGAGTTTTGACACTTGGATTTTGATACCGTGGTGACGGTCGATCCATTAATTGTTTTTCGCAGAGGTTCACTTTTCATATTAGTTTTTTGGAACCTGGTTTCATGCCCGTGAACTTGTTCGCTTGTTGATTAGTGAATTTTTGTTACAATATATTTGGATCGATCCACTTGGGGCCCATTTGGATTAGCTTATTTTAGAGCTTATTAAAAACAATAGAATTGATTAGTGAATTTTTATGTATTATTTATAAGTTTTTAAAGTTGTTTATGTAAAAACAGTTTATAAAGATATACTTTTCGTTAGTGAGAGCTTATAAATTAAAATAAAAGCTTATTTATTTACATAAATTATTTTTCATAAGCCTAAAATAACCTCAATCCAAACCGAGTCTTGGTCTGATTTATTATGTGGTATCCCCGTTTTTTGTTATACTTGAGTCAGGTCTAATGCCCTCAGTCTCTTTATATATTTCTTTTTATTTAATATAATTTTTCTTTTGACTAAAGAAAAAGATAAATAAAAAACAAAGGCAAATTATTTTTAGAAAAGAAGCAATCTTGAAAATGTGTAATTTTTTGAAAATTAGGTATATGTCTTGTAATAAATATTTTGTAATTTTTTTAACTCTTTAGATATTTAAAAGTTCCCTAAAAGAAGATATTTACAAGTTGAATTATAGGAAAATTTGTTTTGGGATTAAGATTAAGTTTGTTTGTTTTGTTTTTTTAAAAAAAGATTAAGTTAGTGTGTTTTATCGAGTGAATTTGTTTTAATTTATTTTTAAGAGAAAAAATATGGGGAAGTTGAAGTAAAAGACACAAAAGAATATAATTTTGATGATGTGTCAAAAAATTAAGAGGGGGTAAAATTGTATTTTTGATAGACATTAATGTCATATTTAGAAAATAGAAGATTGTAAATTTTTTTAACTCTTTTGATATTTAGAAGTTGAATTATAAGAAAATTTGTTTTGATTGAATTAAGATTAAGTTTGTTTGTTCTTTTAAAAAAATTAAGTTTGTGTGTTTTATTTAGTAAGTTTGTTTGAATTTGTTTTTAGGAGAGAAAAAATAGGGGGAAGTTGATGAAAAAGACACAAAAGGATATAATTTTGATGACGTGTCAAAAAATTAAGAAGGGGTAAGATTGTATTTTTGGTGGTCATTAAGTTTCATATTTAGAGAATAGAAGATAATTTTATTTGAAAAAATAATTTAGTTTGTTACAAATTAATTCAATCTTTATGCACTAATTTTCTTTCTCCTCTAAAAGAGATCTTTTTATTTTCTTTTTTACAAAAATTATGGAGTAGTTTCTTTTTTATGTACAGTAAAACAAAATAAAATATTGAGTGGTTTTTTTTTTAGAGAAAATATGGAGTGGTTATTGTTGTGTGGAAAAAGACACAAGAAAGATAAAAAAAAATGGACACAAACAAAGCCCATTAATATTGTCTAATATATAAAAGAACGAACACAATACAAACTACTCCTAGTTCTTTTACCGAAACCCTAAAACACAATAAACCGTGGGCGCCATATGGTTTCTCTCTTCTATTTCCTTTTCAACCGGCCTCGCCGGTGCTCATACCATTCCCTGCCAATGAAAAGGAAAAGAAAATCTTCACCGGAAAATTTACCACGGGTGAAACTCTTCCGAAATCCAAAGAAAAGGAAGAAGATAACTTCTTCTTTCAAATCTCCACAACAGTTGGTTCAGGAACAAACATGTTCATATTTACCTGATGATTGCTGGGAAATTGTCTTCAGATTCCTCATCATCAACGACAACAACAGTAGTCACTGTTTAAAATATCTATCCCTTGTCTCCAAACAGTTCCTCTCCGTTACCAACAGACTCCTATTCTCACTTACTATCTTGGATGAGACACGCCCTTTCCTTGATCACCTCTTTGAAAGGTTTACACACCTCGACTCCCTCGACCTCTCGCACTACAACTGTGACCTCAACAAGCTTCGCTTCCCATTAAATATCACATCGCTCACAATCTCCAAGAATCCGACCTTGCTCAAACAACTCGACCTCGGTAAAAGTTTGAGCAACAATCACACTAATGCAACTCACTCTTTGTTATCCAAGTTTCAACGTTTACAAGATTTGGATCTTGAATGCAATTATTTTCTGAATGATAAACATGTTGCCCGGTTGTCTTTGTTTCTTGTTCATTTGGTGTCTATAAACCTTAGTTATTGTTACGACGTCACAGAATTATCCTTGTTTTTACTAGTTAGAAATTGTCCTTCACTTAGTGAGATCGAAATGGAAGATACGGCTATTGGGCAAGAGATGTTAGAGAATAATGATTCTTTGAGAGATATTGGTGTATACCCTCAATTAAAGTCTCTCTATTTGGGTGACAATAGCTGGTCAAGTGTCGAAAAAATCATAATGTTCGGTTCTTCTTTCCCCAATTTGGAGTTTCTTGATTTGCATCGTTGTGATTGGATATCTAAAGATATCTGGCAAGTTATAAGGAGATTTGATATGATTACACAGTTGTACTTAGACGGATGTTATGCAGTTTGGGACATATTTGAAATGAACTTTGTACTTCCCAAGCTACAGGTGTTGGATTTGTCAAATACAGATGTTCTTGATGAAACACTCTATGCGATCTCAAAGAGTTGTCCTGGGCTGTTGGAACTATTACTGATAGATTGTGATTTGGTCACGGAGAAAGGAGTGAAAGATGTCGTGGAAAACTGCAAACAACTGAGTGAGATTGTATTGGGAGGTTCTGATATAAGTGATGAAATTAGGGAACTCGCCATGGATGCCTCCTTTTCTAGTGTTCTGAAATTGATATGAACACTGTAAGTTGTCCTTGTTTTAGTATTTACTTCTCTATGAAATAATTATTTTTTTTAAATTGTCAACTTACAGAGTTGCCTATACTAACCAGTCTGTTGATTTGTTTATATTAAGAACTCGTAACCAAAGTATCTTGTTTTGTTGTTTTGTTTAGTCTATATTAAATTCAAATAAATTTGAAACTATGAGCATGGTGTGGAACATGATTACCTTTTTGGATGATATAAATATGTTGGTTTGTGTCATCAATAGTGCACCGGTTCTGATTGAGTATGAGTGTTATCTTGTGCTTGATTGCATCATGATCCTATGCAAGTGTTGAATGGATGCTGCTGAATTTATATCAGTTAGTTGTGTGAAAAATGATGTCGATGCATATTTTTGATAGCCTTGTTTGTTGCAAATGAATTTTGATGATGTGTGGAGAGGGTACCAATAGTTTGCTGATCAAGGAGATGAAAGTATTGAAGTGGTATTTGAGTGCTGTATTTTGTGATTTCCAAGAGAAGTGTATCCAAGATATATTAAAGGTTTAGTGTAGCAGGTTTATATTTGGGGGTTGGTGTTTTTATTTGTTTTGTATTTGATCCTCGGTGTATAGGTGAATTAACTAGTTAGTTCATTTGTTTTTATCTTCCTCTTGATAAAAAATAAAACAGTACTCCAGATACTAAAATAGTGGTTTGTTAAAAAACTATTAATTTTTTTAAATATCTTACACTTGTTGATTCATTTTGTGTATGCTACAGGTTACCGGAGATCGAGGGAAGATGGTTGCTTTTCAAAGAAATTTAAACAAGTTTGAAATAAAAGAAATAGCTTGAACTAGAAGATTACAATGCTCAAATGAGTGCCTGAAGAAACTTATTTATTTTGTTCAATTTCTCATTCATTGTTTTGTAATGGTTGTTGAAGCAAAAAGTCTGTCTTATTGGATTGAAGTGAAGTTTTCCAATTGAACTGTTGATTGGCAAATTTTATTAACATCAATTTTATTGTTTATTCTGATTAAAATAAATTTTATTAAAGTGAATTTGATGAAATGTATCAACCTTAGGTTAGGTCAACGTTAAATAGATTCTAGCTTATGAAAGCTTCTCAATGAGAGAATTATTTTTTAATTATACTTTAAAATAAGGATTTAGAAGTTTATAGGATTATATCACATTAATTACCTGGACAAAATTTCAGGTGTGAGTAATTTAATCTTTAAATTTTATTGTTTGGTAATATGAATAGGTAAACATCGTTGGTTGAATGCACAAATAGTGGTGATCGAAATCAGAGCTTCATTCAGCAACTAAAATGTTATAACTTATATGCTGATAGTTGTTGTATTAATTAGTTGGTCATACTGCACAAGATAGATGCGTTTACACGTCTTTCAAATTTTATTGAAGGAATTGCATGACTTGGCTACCATTAGACATGACTGCAAAAAGTGAGAGAGGAACTGCGGAACAAAAGTGGAAAATCGATGATCCTAAGACTAGTTTTTGTTACACCAAAGATCCTAAACACATTGAAAAGTTACATGTTAGGAATTATAACAACTTGGATGTAGCTTTAGTTATTCCTCACATATTTGTAGACAGCATCAGAGGATTCAATATGATATTGCATTGAAGGATGAACCACATAAGTCTTTTGTTAAGATAAGCAAAAGTACTTCTATTTCTCAGTAACTTGTCCATATCTTGTTCCAAATGTATCCATCATCTGATTTTCTGCTAAGCGTCTGCTGTAATTGTAAACACTCCGGTGGGGTGAAACTCTTCATCTGATTTTCTTATTACTTATTCCAGGAGAAAAATTGGTCAAACTGAGCAATGTGAGGTTTCTCCATATCTGATATTTCTCTTCACCTATACTTCAAAAAACGTAATACATTAACATTGTGATGTTATCTAAAGTTTAAATTACTCACCTGTTTGGTAGAACACTATACCAATGTCACTCACTTTGACTATTTCCTATGAAACATACAGGCATTAGAGTCAGTTGCCAAAACAATTTATTTGAAGCTCAATGTACTTTGTTTACTTAATAGAAGTTCAATGTACTTTGTTCTAAGATATTAAGCCTAAGCATCTCAATATTTTGTACACCATGTCAATTCATTAGAAGCTTCTCAAAGCATCGAAACTCCAAATGCACAGTCACCATCATTTTGTTTTGATTATGCTAACATATGTTTCCATGGTGAATTTAAGCCACGATAATCTAACTTTACCAGAATAAACTACTTGCTCCTTACAAATATTATGAAAATTATACACGTGGTTGTGACAAAATCATAAGCTATCTTCTTTTATACAAGTCACGTCCTTCAATCCACAACTGTGCATGAATACAAGTCATTTCTGAATTTCTATATAACATTAGTATCTATGAAGCACGGATACTATTGGGATTAGGCGTGTCCATTCAGACACACACCAGTGTCTGACACACACTCATATGATACCCGTACGAAACATGCCGGATAACTAAGAGAAGTGTCCAGCCCTAAACAGTTGTTTTTTATTTGCTTCGACATACCAGCAGAGATATACCTAACCTTGCCACATCAGCAGTGGCTCTAACTAACTGTGCCACACCAGCAGAGATGGCTAACTATAACACTTGTGATAATGGGAACAGTAGAATTCCTTCACAAATGCATTTTTCAGTTCAACTATTTTCATAAAATGCGGACTGCAGAGTCTTTCATAGTATGCAAGCTATTAATTTTTGTAACTCGCATGTTGTCATGTGTAAAAATAGATTTACTTTTCAATGTTATGATGACTTTAGGAGTAAGCTATGGTGTAGAAGTTTGTATACATTAGGATGAATACTTTACTTATCAATGTTATGATGACGCCTAATGCTGAAGTTGGTCGATTCAAATTCACTTATCTCAAATCTATGATTCATAGGTGTAGTATCCAATGATGTACTATCTCGCGAAATTGAATACGATAAACCTTTTTATCAGGAATGTATGAAGCCATTTCCTGTTCACTTCATCATATTCATATTCCTTTGACTTCAAATAATACTTAACTTTCCTCCACTTTATGTGCATGTTATCCTTTAGTAATTTTTCTGTTTGCTTAGACAGTTTAGGAAAAAATCAAAAAAATATAAGTTAGACGAGATGAGATAAAGCCGAACTATTAAAAATTTATACTAGACCTAAATTAGCTCAAGCATGTCAATAATGTATGACTCATGCATGTCTTTCCAACTAAGACAATTGATACGAGCACATTGATGTCTGGTTACCAAGTTCCCTATTGCATTCAATAGATTCATTTCTTCACAACCGATTGTATTGCCCAAAGGATCTACATCAGCAAGTACAAAGTCTCCGTCTAGCATGTCCCCAACATCTCGCATATATATATATATAACCTCGAGTTCTCTTTCCTTACTTGAACTTTCACTTGTACTACTGAAAGAGACTCAATGTGATTGCCCTCTTTTCTTTGGATCGTCCAAAATTTCATATAACATTCAACTTTCTACGATCACTCATTGCGCTTTCTACAAAAAGCAAATCCAAACATGATCAAAAATGCAACATAATATGAGCAAAACAGCCTCCATTCATTCCCAGTGTCATGCCAAAAATTGATTGATTTTGCAGCCTCTATTCACATCAATCCAATTACACTTGAAAAGTAACACCATATAGTACAAAAACTTTTAAAAACATAGTCTTTGATTTGATCCTGGTTGTATAACTTGTGGTAGGAGCTTGATTCAGCATTGTGGAGATATTAATCATCTTCAATTGAATATCCCTGGGGTGTTTAGACATTAGATTGCATAGTTAGTTCTTTTGTTTTTATCTTCTTCTTGGTTTGTTAAAAGACTATTCTTTTTTTTTTTTTTAATATTTTAAAATTTACGATTTTTGGAGGGTCAAATATCCTATTGGCTATAATATAACATCCCCTGCCATTCGAGTTATGCTCACCGGACTGAATTTACAAAATGGATAAATATGTTTTTGGTACCTCTTCTCTTGAAAAATTTTCAATTTAAATATGCTCACGACACTAAATATGTTTTTAGTCCTCATCCTCTATAAATATTCAGACTTTTCTGTTTAGTCCCTCTAGAAATTTTCTCCCACTTTTGGTCTCCAAAAAGTTTTACCTCACCTTTTTGGTCACAGCTTTTCTGCCAACCTATGTGTATCATTCAAAATTTTGAACCAGTTTTTGCATAAATGTTTAGAATATTCAAGAAATCTCTCCAAAAATTTTGAATGAGTTTTTTCAGAAATGTTTATCATTGTTCATTCATTTTGTGTATGCCACAGGTTACCGGTGATCGAGGGAAATTTAAGCAAGTTTGAAATTAAAGAAATAGCTAGAACTAGAAGATTCCAATGCTCAAATGAGTGCCTATAAAATTCTTTATTTTGTTCAATTTCTCATTCATTGTTTTTTAATAATTATTGGAGCAAAAACTCTGTCTTATTGGATTAAAGTGAAGTTTTCCAATTGATCTATTGATTGGCAAATTTTATTAACTTCATTGTTATTGTTTATTCTGATTGCTGAGGTTACCTATGTTTTATTTGTTAATGAATTTGATGAAATGTATCAACCTTAGGTAAGGTCAAAGTTAAAATAGATTCTAGCTTATGACAGATTCTCAATGAGAGAATTATTTGTTAATTTTACTTTATAAGAAGCATTTAGAAGTTTATAGGAGTTCATCACATTAATTGCCTGGACAAAATTTCAGGTCTGAGTAATTTAATCTTTAAATTTCATTGTTTGGTAATATGAATTGGTAAACCAAAGAAGTAGAATGTTTCTGAAAAAGAGTCAACATAGTTGGTTGAATGTGCAAATAGTGGTGGTGATCGAAATCAGAGCTTGCTTCTGAAAAGGAAAATCAATTAAAATGTTATAATTTACCAAATTGGGATGACAAAACTAGAAAGGTAAATCCACTGTTTTATCTTGGTTTTCGGGTGTCAAACATTGATTAAGTTTGAACCTTTTAACCGGTGATATCTTATTTTTTCTTGGGAAGGGAAAAAGTAAGCAAAACCCTTGAGAATCGAGGTCCGGGAGTTGTTTTCGCTACGGGAAGGTGTTAGGCACCCATAACGACTATAGTATCCTATAGGAACCGTCTTTATTTTCTACGCGCGCGCTTTATTTTTAAATGCTATTTGAAAGTGATATTAAGCCTAAAGAGTTTTCTAAGTGAAGAATTGGAGGGAGAAAAATGTGTTTGAATTTTTATTTTATTTGAATTGAAGGAATTTTGATTCCTTGCCTACGTACCCGTTTAAGGGATCAAATCCACCGTAGTTCTCTTCCAAAAAATGTTTTTGTTTTTGTTGGTTGATTTTAAGTTTGAAAATTGGAATTTGAAGAATGGAGATTGAGAGGCCTTAAAGGCATGAGATTTAAGAAAAAGTGGGGTTTGATTTGTTATTTTGGAAAAAGGGTCTAAGTATGATTAAAATTCATTGAAATTTTGATTAAGAAAATAAAAGAGAAAATCAATGGGGTCTTGGACCCCAAGGTTTATTATGAAAAAAGGTTTGAGTGATATTATTCATATTTTGGAAAAAGAGATTTTTCTAAGTGTAAAGCCTAAGCATTCATCTAAACATTCAATCCTAAACATACATCTAAACATGCATATCCTAGCCATACATCTAAAGTGGGGTGTGTGCATGTGTCGGTGCTTGTGTCGGTGTACATCATTAGAGTCCATTGTCCTTTACATCATTGGCCTAGATACATGCTATGGTCTTGCAAGAATTTAAAAGCATAGGAAAAATATTACAAAATTCCTAAGTTTTACATTCTAATTTTTGGTAAAACTTAAAGTGCAAGAAATAAGATGAAGGAGGAGATGAAGTATGGAATGCTTATGAATGAATGAAACATGAAATGAAATAGTTAGTGGCATAAGGAATAATAGGAATTGAAAATTATAAGCAAAAGAAATGCTAAAAAACTTGGCAAAAGTTAATGAACTTTTTAACCTAAAAGTAACTAAAATCACCTAACATTTACCATAATATCAAGACAAGTATATGACCTATAATCCTCACATCATGACAAGGTTTCAAAGGCTTTATTGTAATCAATAAAGTGAGAATTATGAGGACACATTCAAGTCAAGAATTATGATGTATCTAGGCACATTGGCATCATTTATTCACAAACATAACTTGCAAACCAAGCAATTAAACCTAATTCACACACATGCAACAAAAAAACACATACAAACAGTAGCTAAAACTTCACAAAATCATGTGGTATAGGTCACAAACTTTCATCAAAAAATTGGAGCTAAAATCAAGCAATTGTCACAAATTTTTTTAATACCAAATATCACAAAATAACAAGAAAATTATCACATTATCTTTTATCAATTTTTTTTAATATGCAAAATCATCACAAAAATACCACAAAATTATCAAGACATGTGTATGAAAATTTTTAGAATTTTTAAAGAATTTTTAGACACAAGAACATGTAAAACTTCACAAATTTTAACAAACATAGTAAACAATTAACTAGAAAAATACCACATATTTTTTAATCAAGATTTACACATAACAACATCACAAAAATGTCAAGAAAATGATCTAGAACACATAGAAATAAGCATGCAGGGGTTCAAACAGCAAGCAAGCAAGTGTATATAGCAAAAAACAACAAAAAAACGAAAAAAGAAAGGAGGCCTAGGCCCAACCCAAACCTGCATGGATCCTAGATCATCCAAACACACCAGGGACGTTGGATTGACCCAGGATCCCAAACCCTAGATCAGACGGTCAGGATACATGGTTCAGGGACGAACCAGACTGGCTCAACTGAACCGGTCTGGTTCACTTCTTTTTATAAACAAAAGAAGGCCGGTTCAAATCATTTTCAACCCTAACTTCTCTCTCTAACTCTCTCCTTCTCTCTCTAAACCCTCTGCAACGTTAACCTTGCCGGAAACTGGGGAGGACGGCGGAGGAAGATGAAGATTCGTCGGAATCTTCATCTTCTCCGATGAACTGATGCTATCTTCTAAACTAATTACCCAGAAATGTTCATCTTCCTCTCCAGTTTACAGATCCAAGGTTATTTTTGTGAAACTGTGATGAAAACGAAGTAGATCGGACTTTGAACTTACGGTTTCTAGGATTTTCAAGTTTTTTTCTAATTTTCTTGAAACCAAACCCTAATCTAACCTATTTTCTTCGCTGATGATGATTATAAATTCTGTTTTCGAAAATAAACGGTGGATCTTTGAGGCTTGGTGTTCCTAGGGTTTCGTTTCAAATCTTTTCGAATCTTTTCAAAGTTTTAGCTTCGATTCACCGTTTATTTTCGTATTCGAGCCTTCAATGAAGATTATAAGTGAAAAACGAGAAGGTTTTTGAATATACCTGTTGAAAACTGGAGATTCGAACCAAGAGAAAGGTGAGAACGATGTTTTAAGCCTCTTCTTCGTCTCTGATGCTTATTTTTGATTCAAGCTTCGAAAATAAATCGAAGCTCCCTCGTCTTCTCACTTTTCGTCTTTTCGAACTCTTTCTGGTGTTTGATCTTCTTCGTTTCTTTGCTTCGATCCTCTTCTTCTCTTCCTTCACCAAATCCTTCGTGATCGTAAACTTGTCTTTGACGATGCTTTGCTTGAATTGCGAAGGTGAAGATTCAGTGATGAAAGCTTTTCTGAGAATCTTCCATGAATATGAATCAATCTTATGCAGTAATCGTTGAATTGAGTTTTTTTTTTTATGAAATTTGCATGAATTTGTGATGAATTGAGGTGGTTAGAGTGGTTTCTGATTCTGTTACGGTGGTTTTTGTGGTGGTTGATAGTTTGTTACGGTGGCTAGGGTTTTGAGGAGAGAGAGTTTGTTAGGCCCTTTTGATGATGATGTGTCACTGAATGAATGGTACCGTCCCTGTGCACTTGATGAGTTGGCCTCTATTTATAGGCCAGGTGTGATGTTCTAGACCAATGTGGGACTGCCACGTGTTTTTGGACTTGTTTTGGACTGAACTTGGCTCAAGGACCTTCCTGCAATTTTTAAAAGTTTGGGACCAACCTGTAAATTTAAAAAAACTATTCTGCATTTGTAAAAAAAAACTTAAAAATTAAAATTCGAAATAAACAAAAAAAGACTTAAAAATAAAATTTGAAACTAGAAAAAGGACTTGAATGCAATTTTTGGAAGTTTTGAGGACTTTTAAGAAAGAAAGAAAATTAAAATAAAATTGGACTAAAAATTGGTAAATTTGACTAAACGTAAAGTGAAACGATTAAAAATGACAAAACGGACTAAAACGAACCAATTACCTAAATGAGGTACTTTAAAGTAACCTCTCTCTGCCAAAATTTCATGTGAAATGACCAAAATGCCCCTAGGGACTAAAACGACTCAAAACGACTCAGATGCAATTTTTTAAAGTGGTTTTTTAACAGAGAATCAAGGCAAGAGTTTATGCAAGCAAAATTAAAAGACTCAGAGACAAATTTTAGAAATTACACAGGGTTTTAACACATGAAATGACTGAAATGCCCCTAGGGGCTAAACTGACTTAAAATGACTCCAAATGCAATTTTTGAAATGGATTTTGACATGGAATTGAAACAAAGACCTACTCAAACCAATTGAAAAGACTTACACAATTTTTAAGGACTAAAATGAGCTTGGATACAGGAAATGACTAAAATACTCTTTTTCATGAATTTTGCAAATAACATTGAAATAGAATGCAGAGAAAGATGCAATTGATCAGAGACAAATTCAAATGACTTGAAGTGCAAGAAAGGAAGAATTGAGCTAGTATTTTTAGGTCCAAAATTAGGGTATAACAGCTGCCCCTATTTAAGTTTCTTTGTCCGGAGAGTCAAGAGACGAAGTCTTTGAGTTGACAGGACGAAGATACTTAAATATTAACATTTGCACTGTTTTTAGACATAAAAATATGCTCTCGGATTTTCACAATCATGAATGTCATTCAATATTTTGATTATGAATGCAAGACAAACAACTGGAGTCTATGGAGCATGTCATGTCACTGGGGATTCAGGTGGACATTGACAGGGTAGACAAACCAGGGGATAGATAATAGGGTACAAGTTGTTCTTTGGATCGAACTAGCCACCTGACCGAGGAATACAAAACAACAGATAGGTACAAGCTGTCCTTGGGATCGAACTTGGCACTTGACCGGAAACATAGGCATATAGGCAGATACAAGCTGTTCTTTGGATCAAACTTGACACTTGATTGAAGATACAAACAGATAGACAGGTGCAAACTGTTCTTTGGATCGAACTGGCTGTTTGGCTGGAGATATAGACAAAAGGGTAGATACAAACTGTTCTTTGGATCGAACTCGCCGCTGGATCATCACCACATCATGTAGGTAGGTGCAAACTGTTCTTTGGATCGAACTCGTTTGACTGATAACAAAACATAAGCTGGGTACAAACTGTTCTTTGGATCGAACTTGTTGTTTGTCCGGAATTATAGGTATATAAGCAGGTACAAGCTGTTCTTTGGATCAAACTAGACACTTGACCAATAACAAGATATGAATTGGAAATGGGATTTAGAAAGATACAAATTGAGAGTAAGTTGATATTGATTTGACTTGAAGATAAACATGACCATTTTTGTTGGCCCAAAAGCAAATTGAGAGAGGATTAACATTGACACACACATTGAATTGAAAGTTTGAGATTGAAAGAGAGATTGAAAATTGAGATTGATCAGAGACATAGACATAGACATTGAATTGAGAGTTTGAAATTGAATTGAAAAGTTGAAATTGCATTGAATTGGAGATTGGAATTGAATTGAGTTAAATTGACATTGAAATTGGATTGAAGGTTGAAATTGAATTGAATTTGACAGTTGAAATTGAAATTGTGATTGGATTGAAATTTGGAAGTGAGTTGAATTTTGAAAGTGAAGATCGAGTTGAGTTGGAAATTGAATGTTGAGTTAAATTGAAGGTGGAGATTGAACTGAATTGAAAGTGGAAACTGGGTTGGATTGAAAGTTGAAATTGGAAATGCAATATGTATGTATGGTATAACAACATTATTGAATGTATGAGCACATAAAATGCATGATTATTCATGTATGGATGCTTGAAATGCATGATTGGTTTGTAATTCGACAAGAAAGTTTCACAGAGATAGACAAAACATTGGAAGATTGGGCACGTAGTGGCTCGTGCTGCAACATATTCACATAGAAATCCTCTTTGGAGAGACCGTCGTTGAAAGACGTATCAAAACCATGGTTGAGGGCAATATAAACTTGTAGAGGAGGGACCCTTGGAAGATTCTTGGATACAGGTCGCCGTTGTTAGGCGTGTCAGTGCTGGGTAAACATTGGATGTTCGTATCTGTGGCCAACGCTTTTGGTTCTTTCATTCTTTTATTCTTTCACTTTTCAATCCCACTTTTGCCTGAACCGCCCTTTCGGGTTTTCGATTCATCGGGGAGTAAAATTCTTTTCATTGCCCCATTTTTGCCTGAATTGCCTTCATAGGTTGTCAATCAGCGGGGTGCTCATTTTTGCCTAAGCCGCCCTTTCGGTTTTTCAACTTAGCGAGCTTTTTATTTGCATTTTTTTTCAATTTTTCATTCTGTTTTTTTCATTCTTGCCATTGACCACAAATCATCCTGGGGAGTAACCTGCTCATAACATGTATTGAAATAGACATTGACATTCATTTATTCATGCATGTTTCATTGAAATGTACCCTATTGCTCAGGTTTGCTTTCAAAATAGACAAAAAAGGATTTTTCAATTTTCAAAAATGTTTGTTTCAGACATTGACATCATCAAATAGGAAGAAACTATTTTGTATATAGCATTGAAAATAGAAAGAAAAATAGAGTTTCAAACAATAGTACAGGCTCAAATTGATGTAGAAGAGTGAGAGTCAGCCAAAGGCATGACTTCACGGATTTACAAAGCTTGGAAAATGGTAATTTTATTGGTTGGTGATACATTGAACACGATGACCGCTATATTTCATAGAAATTTTGAATTCACAAGCACAGAAGCTTCTGATGAAGATGATCATTGATAGTTGCAGATGCCCCAAAGGGTGATGGTGGTTTGCCAGATATAGTTACTTGTCTTTTATTGTCAACCTCATTTTTGCATGAACTGCCCTTTCGGGTTTTCGGCTCATCGAGGCGCTCATTCTTGCCTGAGTTGCGGACAATCTCAGCGAGCTCTTTCATATTCATTTTTTTTGTCCCTAACTTTTGCCTGGATCGCCCTTTCGGGTTTTCGATCCACCGGGAAGCGCATTTTTGCCTAGGCCGCCCTTTCGGGTTTTCGACCTACCACGCTGTTCTTTTCTTTTTAGACAAAGTATTTCTTGACTATATCGGCATTAACAGGATTTGGAAGCTCAACACCATCCACGTGTGTAAGAATCAAAGCACCACCAGAGAAAGCCTTCTTGACAACATAAGGACCTTCATAGTTAGGTGTCCACTTGCCCCTTGGGTCGGGTTGCTGACTTATCCTTCTTTTCAATACAAGTTCGCCTTCCTTGAATTCTCGAGGTCGGACTTTCTTGTCAAAAGCATTCTTCATTCGCACTTGATACAACTGTCCATGAGCCATAGCATCCATACGCTTCTCTTCAATCAGATTCAATTGATCGTACCGACTTTGACACCATTCAGCCTCAGTTAATTTTGCTTCCATGATCACTCGAAGAGATGGAATCTCCACTTCCAGAGGGAGAACTGCTTCTATACCATATACCAGAGAGAAAGGAGTTGCCCCGGTTGAACTGCGTACCGTAGTACGGTAACCATGCAAGGCAAAAGGTAGCATCTCATGCCAGTCTTTGTAAGTAGTGACCATCTTCTGAACAATCTTCTTGATATTCTTGTTAGCGGCCTCAACTGCACCATTCATCTGAGGTCTATAAGGAGAAGAGTTGTGATGTTCAATCTTGAATTCTTCACATAAAGCTTGCATCATGCTATTGTTCAGATTGGAGCCATTGTCAGTGATGATCTTGTTGGGAACACCATATCGACAGATGATGTTACTCTTGATAAACTTGACAACCACTTGCTTGGTCACACTTGCATAGGAAGTAGCTTCAACCCACTTGGTGAAGTAGTCAATTGCCACTAGAATGAAACGATGTTCGTTGGAAGCCTTTGGTTCAATTCTTCCGATCATGTCAATGCCCCACATAGAGAAAGGCCATGGGGAAGATATAACATTGAGGGCGTGTGGAGACACATGAATCTTGTCAGCATAAATTTGACACTTGTGGCATCTCTTAGCATGTTTGTGGCCGTCACGTTCCATGGTTATCCAGTAATAGTCGGCTCTTAACAGTTTCCTTGACGTGGTGTGACCCGAAGCATGGGTCCCAAAAGTACCATTATGTACATCATGCATCAGCTTCTCAGCTTCTTGTTTATCAACACATCTCAACAAGACCATGCCATAGTTCCTCTTGTATAGGATTTCTCCGTCCAGAAGGAATTTGCTAGCCCATCTCCTCAAAGTCTTTTTATCTCTGTTGGAAGCACCAGGTGGATATTCATGATTCTGCAAGAATTGTTTGATGTTGTAATACCATGATTCTGCAAGAATTGTCATTCATATCTTCATCAGCCCGATCTGGTATATTTTCAATAGTAAACACATGAGCGGGTCTATCAAGATGCTGCACTTTGATTACGGGCACGTCATTCCAATGGTTCACACGAAACATAGAAGACAGAGTAGCAAGAGCATCAGCCATTTGGTTTTCATCTCGAGGGATGTGGTGCAGCTCAACCTTGGTAAAGTATGTCAACAGACGTCTTGCATAGTCACGGTAAGGGATCAGCTTCTCATGATGAGTCTCCCATTCACCCTTTATTTGATTAATAACAAGTGCAGAATCTCCATAGATGTCAAGATGTTTAATTCTCAGGTAAATGGCTTCTTCAATGCCCAAGATGCATGCTTCATATTCAGCTATGTTGTTCGTAATTCAAAAGTTATTCGAGCAGTGAAAGGAATGTGGTGCCCCTGCGGAGTTACAATGATGACCCCAATTCCCTTACCATAAGCATTAACAGCGCCATCAAACACCAATCCCCATTTGCTGTTGGGATCTGGCCCTTCACTGATCAGTGGCTCTTCACAGTCTTTTGCTTTCAGATACATGATCTCTTCATCAGGGAAATCAGACTAAATCAGCTGGTAATCATCAAGAGGTTGACAAGCAAGATGCTTAGCAAGGATACTTCCTTTGATTGCTTTCTGAGCTTTGTACACAATATCATATTCAGACAACAACATTTGCCAACGCGCAATCTTTCCAGTAACAGCAGGCTTCTCAAAGATGTACTTGATTGGATCCATTCGGGATATCAACCAAGTTATATGATTCACCATATAATGACGCAGGCGTTTGGCAGCCCAGGCTAAAGCACAACAAGTTTTCTAATGCGTTGTATACCGAGTCTCGCAGTCAGTGAACTTCTTGCTCAGATAGTAGATAGCATGTTCTTTCTTACCAGTCTCATCTTGTTGACCGAGGAAACAACCCACTCAATCATCTAACACTGACAAATACATAATCAAAGGCCTTCCTTCCACTGGCGGGACAAGGATAGGTGGTTCCAACAGGTATTCTTTAATGCTATCAAAAGCTTCCTGGCATTCATCATTCCATACAACAGGCTGATTCTTTCTGAGAAATTTGAAAATTGGACCACAGGTAGTAGTCATGTGAGATATGAATCTTGAAATATAATTCAGGTGTCCGAGGAAACCTCTGACTTGCTTTTCAGTTTGAGGGGCCGGCATTTCTCTGATGGCTCGGACTTTATCAGGATCGACTTCAATGCCTCTTTGGCTGACGATGAAGCCTAGCAACTTTCCAGATCTTACACCAAATGTGCACTTATTAGGATTCAACCGCAGCTTGTACTTTCTTAATCTTTCAAACATCTTTTTCAAATACACAACATGCTGCTCTTCATCACTTGATTTCACAATCATATCATCAACATATACTTCAATTTCTTTGTGAATCATATCATGAAACAGAGTGGTCATACCTCTTTGATAGGTAGCACCAACATTTATCAAGCCAAACGGCATCACTTTATAACAGAATGTTCCCCATGGAGTAATGAAGGACGTCTTTTCTCTATCTTCAGGAGACATTCATATCTGGTTATAGCCAGAGAAACCATCCATGAAAGAGAACACTTTGGATTGAGCAGTACTGTCAACAAGAACATCAATATGAGGCAATGGGAAATTATCTTTTGGACTGGCTTTATTCAAATCTCTATAATCAACACACATTCGAACTTTCCCATCTTTCTTCGGTACTGGTACAATGTTGGCAATCCACTCAGGATATTCAGCTGTCATGAGGAAACCCGCATCAATTTGCTTCTGCACCTCAGCCTTGATCTTAAGAGCCATGTCTGGACGAGACCTTCTCAATTTCTGTTTGACAGGAGGACAGTCAGGTCTTGTCGGTATTCGGTGTTCCACAATCTTGGGATCTAGACCCGGCATATCTTCATAGGACCATGCAAAGACATCTGGATAATCATGGAGAAGCTGAGTGATCTTCTTTTTCACCTCTGGCTCAAGTGCAGCACCGATCTTGATCTCTCGCTTGTTCTCTTCAGTACCCAGGTTGATGAGCTCAATCTCTTCCTGGTGAGGCTGAATGGCTCTTCTTTCTTGCTCAAGCAGTCGAGTAATCCCATACGGTATCTCTTCATTATCTTCCTCATCTTCAGGTTCATATACAGGGAACTCAAAATTTGGAGGAACCATAGGGTCACTGTGTTCAACGGGTTTATTATGGTTCAATCTGCATAATATGATTGGGATGATTTTAGAAAAATGTTTTTCATGCAGATTTTTGAAATTAATAAGAAAATAACAAATGTTTTGGTTTTTTCTGGCATTACCATTATTTCCAAGAGAAAGGCACTAAAAGATAAAAAAGAACAAAGAGTCGCGGAAAAGACGACAACTTTTTATTGATAACGGCAATGCCGAAACAAACATGCCCTTACAATGATATCACTTTCGCCTTGGGCAGAGCGAAAGGATTGTTATTTTGAAAACAAAGAAAACATGAGCAACAAAACACATTACATGGAAGCATGCATGACTAAAGGAACATCAATGGCCTCCCAATTTCTCACAGTGCCTCCTGGTACAACAAATGTAGGCACATAACTACTCTCAGCAGCATCTTCAGCAATAGCATTGATAAACCCAGCACTGTAGAAAGTTCCTGTTGAAACGCCTGAGGTCGGGGAGAATCCAAGGCCCTCTTTGCGCTTGTTTTCCAAAATCTGAATCACTTTGCCCCAGCCGGCAGCTTGCCCTTCTTGAACAGCTTTCTGGGCGTCTTTCAATGAAGCCATGCTAGCACTAGCCCTTCGGGGCTTTGCACCTTCAACAGTCAAGCCTTGAAATGACGTCCCTTCAGCGGACCCTGCTTCAACACAAGAGAAAGATGACACTTGGCTAACCAGATATGCTTCTTCACCATGCATAGTGACAAGCTTACCATTCCTCACGAACTTGAGCTTTTGATGCAAAGTAGAAGTTACCGCCCCAGCATCGTGAATCCACGGTCTTCCGAGGAGACAGCTGTAAGAAGCATTGATATCCATGACCTGGAAAGTGATCTGAAATGTCTCAGGACCAATGGTGATTGGTAGATCTACCTCCCCAAGAACATCCTTGCGAGATCCGTCGAAAGCCTTAACCAAATAGCTGCTTCCTCTTAGAGAAATCCCATGATGACTCAACTGTCTCAGTGTAGATTCGGGCATTACATTTAAGGATGATCCAGTGTCCACCAACACATTGGATATCATGTCAGATTTGCAGTGTACCAAGATATGCAGAGCTAAGTTGTGGTGTTTCCCTGCTTCGGGGAGCTCATCGTCACCAAACCCAAAGTTGTTGCAAGCAGTAATGTTACCCACTATTCCATCGAACTGATCCACAGAGACTTCATGATCAACATAAGTTTGTTCCAGTACTTTCATCAACACTTTCCTGTGAGCTTCTGAGCTCAAGAGCAGAGACAAAATGGATATTTTTGACGGAGTTTGCAGCAGCTGGTCAACAATTTTGTAGTCGCTCTTTTTGATAAGCCTCAGGATTTCGTCCAGATTAGACTCGTCAATAGATTGGCATGTTGGGCCAGGGTTCTTGTCAATAGGCGGAGCAATTGGTGGAGTTATTGTGGCAACAGGTGTAACCACCTTCTTTTGAAACAAGGGTGGACGGACTTTCCCGCTTCTCAGAGCTGTAATTTCGCCTGCAACATTATCAACTGTAGCTGGAGATACCAAAGGCACTTCCACCCCCTTCTCAATCATGGTTGCATTGTACTTGTAAGGGATTGCCTTTGTAGAGGCATAGGATACCAGACCGGGTAACCTGATCACCAAAGGCTCAACATTCCTTGTCTGAGATGCACTTTCAGCAGGAGAATCATGAAACACTGGCACGATCACACAAACATCACTGGCAATCAAGTGCTTGTCATCCATCAGGCTCTGTATATCATATTGCACCACACAACAACCCATAGGATTTTGAAGACATTCTGAACAAGAAGCATGATCGTGATTGAACAAAGAAGCCTGACAAAGTTTGACATGTAGTGGCACCAAGGGAGAAACAACATTTCGGACATCCAACATAGGAGCCTCTCTAGGAACAGGAATTCTTTCAAAAGCTTCAATCATGTTAACAGCAGCATGATTTGGAAGCGGATTGTCAAGAACATGAGGAACGCTATTTTCAAAAGTCAACCGACCTTTTTCTATCAGGTCTTTTATAATATACTTCAGAGCATAACAACCTTCAACATCGTGGCCTTGAGCACCCTGATGGAACTCACATGTGAGATCCTGTCGGAACCTGGGAGGCAATGGTGTAGGCGGAGGCTTGTCTGGTCTAGTGACGCAGTGTCCCTTAGCAAGTAAAGTTGGGAGCAGCTCAGCATACCGCATAGGTATTGGTGGAAAATAAGTCTTGGACCGAGGACCCTGTTGTTGCTGCTGCTGTTGTTGAGAAGGAGGCTGGTGTTGTACTTGCTGAGCAATGGTATTAACGGGCACTGGTGGTTGACCCGGTGGCAGAGGATATTGCTGATAAAATGGCTGGAAGAAAGGATGTTGAGAGTACTGCATGTATTGATAAGGCAAAGGTAATTGAGTAGCATTAGCAGGTGTAGACTGATTACCAGACACCATCCCTACTTCGGATTCTTTCCTCTTATGGTGGCCATTACCATACTTCTTTGGTGCACTGGCTGAAGATTCACCCTTTTCAAGAACAATGATACCCTCCCTGACAGCCTCTTCTAGACGAGTTCCCATGGTAACCATGTCAGAGAAGTTGTTTAGAGCAGAGACTATCATTCTTTCCTTATATTCCTTCTTCAGAGTCTTCAGGAATGTCTGTGTTAATTCTTCCTCATCGAGTCAAGGAGAAACATGGGCAGCTGCCCCTCTCCACCTCTGAGCATATTCACGGAAGGTTTCATCTGACTTCTGAGACAAGGACTTAAGAGAGTCCCTGTTTGGCTTCAAGCGGGTATTGAACTCATAATGACTTTCAAAAGCAGCTGCAAGTTCTTCAAAAGTATGAATATTGTCTTTGCTCAAACCCGTATACCAGTCTGCCGCATCTTCTGCTAGGCTATCTTGGAAGCAGTGTATCATTAGTGCATCATTATCTGCATAATTGGCCATCTTCCGGACGTACCGAATGACATGGCTATGTGGACAAGAGGATCCATTGTATTTGTCAAAATCTGGCACTTTGAATTTCTTAGGAATCTCAAATCGGGACACCAGGCATAGATCACGAGTTTTAGCAGAAACACCATTCCCACGGCTAGCCTTGACCTCACAGAGTTCTCCAGCCAACTCCCTTAACTGTTGTCTCATAGCTTCCATTGCAGGGTTTTGTCCATGCGGAGTATCGACATCAATCACCTATTGCACAGTATGGACAATAGGATCGGTAACAACAGTAGTCACTTAAGGCATAGAGGTGGATACAGGAATCTGTCCTTGACCAGCAAAACCAGAGACACCAGCAGCAGTATTAGGAGAGTAGAAAGCTGAAAGCCCATAAGGACGCCCGTTGGGCATAACAAAACGAGCATCAGAAGTCACAGTAGACAGTGGGATAGAGGGAATCCCTTCAGTAGAAACTGGAACAGACGTGGCTGGTTGTTCTTGTGCAGCCATCATAGTGGACATAGCGTCATGGGCCTTAGCCAAGTCTTCTTTTATAGCAGCCAATTCGGCATGGAGCTGAGCATTTTCTTTTTCAAAGTTAGCCATATTTCTTCTCTTGTGCAATCTTGTTTGTTGAACTCTGTCTGGTTGGTAAACTTTGCGAGCACGAGCCACTTTTCAGACTGCGGCGGACAAAACCAGGAGGCAATGAGCACGAGAGAAGTCTTTTGTGACCAATGAATGTATATGATGCATGAGATGTGTTAATGCATATGCAAAAAGACTCTTTTTGTGTTATCGAAGGGTTTTAGACAAATTGGAGCTCTTGTAAACATTACTAAACAACAATTGACATAAACGGGAAACAAACAACCAACATATAGTTTTACAAGACGATTCCCTTTGAAATACTAAGCCAAGGGATAAACTTTGAAATGTAAAGTAACATAAACGAATGGAAATAACAACAGGAAATGGAGATCCTCAAGCATAAGAAGTGGAAGCATCATCCTCAGACTCAGACTCATAGCTGCAGTATCAGGCATAGAAGTTACGGGCACCCCTAGCCCTCTTGGAATCCCTCATAAGCAACCTATCTTTTTCTTCAATCTCCTTCCTAGCTTTAGCCAACTCTTTCTTCAGCGTCATCACCTCATGAGTCTGCTGTTCACCCTTTCCATCGAAAGTCATAATCAAGTTCTCAGCCTCATAGTATCTAGTCCTCCACTGATGCTTCTCCCGACTCTCCATAGCTAGATGCTCCTGATACATCTCCTGAGTAGGTGGAAGTAGAGGCAAAGGCATGGTAGGAATAGATGCAGACACATATCTCATAGAGGGGTAAGGCATACCAATCTCTTCAGCTTGGTTTATTACCCACTGTGTATAGGCCTCATGAGCAACACCGGACCTTACACCCATATGCTTCACCTCTTTCTTCCGAAGCTTGGACCAAGCTTCCATGAAATCCTCTCTTATTCCCGTGGGAGCATTGGAATAGTGGAAGAAGTAGGGAGATGTAGCAAGATTGATGGGTTTTTCTTTCATCGGGAAACCAAATTGTCGCAAGGCGAGCTCTGGGTTATAGTTGATTCCACCCCGGGTACCAAGAAGAGGTACATTAAGAAATTTCCCACCACCAAAGATAATTTCCTTGACTCTAGAAGCGAGAGTGAGCCAAACCACTTCATTAGGAGTGAGAGCCATAATCCTCTGTGAAATAGACCAATTCTCCGGATTGTCGTGGAAAGACTTCGGAAGGTGCGAAATAAACCACCTATAGAGGAGAGGCACACAACAAAGAATGTATCCACGACCCTTGCCGGATCGATCGTGAATAGCATGGTATGTGTCAGCTAGCAAGGTAGGAACCGGATTCTTGGAGTGGAAGATCATAATAGCATTCATATCCACGAAGTCATCAAGATTCGGAAAGAGAATAAGCCCATAGATGAGAAGTGCGAGAATAGCTTCAACAGTGTCCTGACAAGTGGTGTTGAGGTCGGCTTTCTCAAGTAGATACTTCGAAGTGAACCCTCGGATGCGAGCCTTAGTGACAAGATTCTTAGAGACATCGGTGGTCTTGAGATAGAGATCTTTAGCAATAACCAATGGAGTAGGAGGATTCTCAAGTCCCGCGAAGGGCACCCCCTCAGTAATAGATAAACCTGTCAAGCAAGAATAAGCCTCTAGAGTAGGCACCAACTGAAAGTCGGGAAAAGTAAAGCACCGATACTCCCAATCATAGAATTGCACTAGAGTGTGCACAAGCTTCTCATCCACATTAGTCTGGAGAATAGTAAGTAAAGCCCCGTAACGATGTCGGAAACCAGTCGGATCCTCGACCTTGAGTGCCAAATCTCTTGAACTAGCCAAATCCACTTCCTTGAACTTGTAGGACTTAGTCTTCCCCATTCCTACAATGTTTACAAATTCAATTTGTCTAAGCCCTTCGATAAATGCATGGAAAAAGTTTATGCATGTATGCATGTATGCATGAATGCAAGATTATGTTCAAGTTCGGAGAAAACATGGTGGGTTGAAGTTCAAAGTCGAGGAGTCATGGGTGGACACGGTGTCCGGTGAAACTAGGGCTTTAGGATAATAGTAACCGGGTTCTAGAAAGGTTCCCAAGTCGCAACCTCTCCGACGTATATCACGGTGTTACGAGACAACACTCGCTCCATGATTATCCGTAAGTAGGTCTAACTTGAGTGTAGTATCGCGTGACGACTAAAACTCGAGACAACACTCGGTTTAGCCTCCGCACTGCATCCTAGAAAATGGCCATGGATGGGTTCGGTTATCTACGGTTCATAGCGTCGTAGAACAATTAGAAGTAAAGTGCCTAAACGCGACAACACGCGCCGACAACATCACCCCCAAAATGCCTCAGCTATGTGGGATTGATCGCATAATCCAAAACACGAGGCAACCCCCAGAATGAATTGTCGATTATATCCCTCCTAAATCCTAAGTTCACTCAGCCCGGGTGCAGAACTTTTGATATTCTCACCCCACACGTTTGCAAGAAATTAAACATTTATTCACATAAGAAAGCAAGTAAAAGAAATAAGTAAAAAAGAGCGTAAGCGCGGAAATAAAGACTAGGCGTAACTCTCGAATCTCCCCAGTGAAGTCGCCAGCTGTTTTATCTTGGTTTTCGGGTGTCAAACATTGATTAAGTTTGAACCTTTTAACCCGTGATATCTTATTTTTTCTTGGGAAGGGAAAAAGTAAGCAAAACCCTTGAGAATCGAGGTCCGGGAGTTGTTTTCGCTACGGGAAGGTGTTAGGCACCCATAACGACTATAGTATCCTATAGGAACCGTCTTTATTTTCTACGCGCGCGCTTTATTTTTAAATGCTATTTGAAAGTGATATTAAGCCTAAAGAGTTTTCTAAGTGAAGAATTGGAGGGAGAAGAATGTGTTTGAATTTTTATTTTATTTGAATTGAAGGAATTTTGATTCCTTGCCTACGTACCCGTTTAAGGGATCAAATCCACCGTAGTTCTCTTCCAAAAAATGTTTTTGTTTTTGTTGGTTGATTTTAAGTTTGAAAATTGGAATTTGAAGAATGGAGATTGAGAGGCCTTAAAGGCATGAGATTTAAGAAAAAGTGGGGTTTGATTTGTTATTTTGGAAAAAGGGTCTAAGTATGATTAAAATTCATTGAAATTTTGATTAAGAAAATAAAAGAGAAAATCAATGGGGTCTTGGACCCCAAGGTTTATTATGAAAAAAGGTTTGAGTGACATTATTCATATTTTGGAAAAAGAGATTTTTCTAAGTGTAAAGCCTAAGCATTCATCTAAACATTCAATCCTAAACATACATCTAAATGATGGCGTATTTCGCAAGTGTACGAAATCGTTCAAGTAGTAAAAATTAAAACGGTAAGACCGAGTGTCGAACTCAAGGATCGCGTTATACGGTTGAATTGTATTTAGAACTTAATTGAACAAAAGGTCACGAAGTTGTTTTTAGTGCAATAATGAAAATAACGGAAAATAAAGTGATTAAGATTAATTGGAGAAAGATGCTAGGGATGAATTTCACTAGATGACCATGAAAAGCTAATAACTTAGTCTCAACTATTGAATCGACTCATACGATTGTTACCGAATTATCTAATTTATTCTTGCCCTAATTCCTTAGTGACAAAAACTTTAAACCTAAACTAAAGACCTAATTCCTTAGTGAATTTGAAGATTAGGGTTAAGCATTAACGAACAAGAATTCTCTTAATGATTCCAAGGGTTTGTATCTATTCCTAGATTACAAAGGCAAGGATCTCTTATTTCAAAGCGTTTATCAATTCCACTTCCGTATCACAAAATAAACCGTGAATCAATTTAAAGGCGGCCGACACAATAAAAGCATTAAGAACGGAAATAAGAGAAACAATCATATGAATTTCAATCAATAATATAAACTAGGTCATAACAAACATGTTCATCTAGGTCTATTCATCCCCAACAAAGGAGGGTTTAGTTACACATAATTGAGCAATAAACAATAAAAGAAGAATTACAAGATGAATTCATGAATAAACCTTGTTAAAACTCCTTCAATGATGTTCCAAGTTGCTCCAAATCGCTCTCCTATGTGTTTCTAGGCCTTTTGATCTCCAAAAATCGTGCTCTCATTCAGAAACACCTCTTTTCTATTTATAAGAAGCTAAAAATCGGCCACCGTGCGCCAGAAATCGGTGGCCGATTTTCCAAAACGCGTGCCAGAAGTGCCAAAATCGGTGGCCGATTTTCCCTTATCGGTGGCCGATTTTTTCCGTAGCTGATGGCCTAAAACTGCAGCAAAAATCGGTGGCCGATTTCCAGTTTTCAAAATCTTCAATTTCTTTCCTTTTGTAGCTTGTAACTCCATGCATTGCAATGAATATGACCCAAAATGACATAAAAATGCCTAAGAAAAACTAGGATGACAGAGTGTCATCACTAAACATGCATATCCTAGCCATACATCTAAAGTGGGGTGTGTGCATGTGTCGGTGCTTGTGTCGGTGTACATCATTAGAGTCCATTGTCCTTTACATCATTGGCCTAGATACATGCTATGGTCTTGCAAGAATTTAAAAGCATAGGAAAAATATTACAAAATTCCTAAGTTTTACATTCTAATTTTTGGTAAAACTTAAAGTGCAAGAAATAAGATGAAGGAGGAGATGAAGTATGGAATGCTTATGAATGAATGAAACATGAAATGAAATAGTTAGTGGCATAAGGAATAATAGGAATTGAAAATTATAAGCAAAAGAAATGCTAAAAAACTTGGCAAAAGTTAATGAAATTTTTAACCTAAAAGTAACTAAAATCACCTAACATTTACCATAATATCAAGACAAGTATATGACCTATAATCCTCACATCATGACAAGGTTTCAAAGGCTTTATTGTAATCAATAAAGTGAGAATTATGAGAACACATTCAAGTCAAGAATTATGATGTATCTAGGCACATTGGCATCATTTATTCACAAACATAACTTGCAAACCAAGCAATTAAACCTAATTCACACACATGCAACAAAAAAACACATACAAACAGTAGCTAAAACTTCACAAAATCATGTGGTATAGGTCACAAACTTTCATCAAAAAATTGGAACTAAAATCAAGCAATTGTCACAAATTTTTTTAATACCAAATATCACAAAATAACAAGAAAATTATCACATTATCTTTTATCAATTTTTTTTAATATGCAAAATCATCACAAAAATACCACAAAATTATCAAGACATGTGTATGAAAATTTTTAGAATTTTTAAAGAATTTTTAGACACAAGAACATGTAAAACTTCACAAATTTTAACAAACATAGTAAACAATTAACTAGAAAAATACCACATATTTTTTAATCAAGATTTACACATAACAACATCACAAAAATGTCAAGAAAATGATCAAGAACACATAGAAAATTTTTAAGAATTTTAAAGTGCAAAAATAAGCATGCAGGGGTTCAAACAGCAAGCAAGCAAGTGTATATAGCAAAAAACAACAAAAAAACGAAAAAAGAAAGGAGGCCTAGGCCCAACCCAAACCTGCATGGATCCTGGATCATCCAAACACACCAGGGACGTTGGATTGACCCAGGATCCCAAACCCTAGATCAGACGGTCAAGATACATGGTTCAGGGACGAACCAGACTGGCTCAACTGAACCGGTCTGGTTCACTTCCCTTTATAAACAAAAGAAGGCCGGTTCAAATCATTTTCAACCCTAACTTCTCTCTCTAACTCTCTCCTTCTCTCTCTAAACCCTCTGCAACGTTAACCTTGCCGGAAACTGGGGAGGACGGCGGAGGAAGATGAAGATTCGTCGGAATCTTCATCTTCTCCGATGAACTGATGCTATCTTCTAAACTAATTACCCAGAAATGTTCGTCTTCCTCTCCAGTTTACAGATCCAAGGTTATTTTTGTGAAACTGTGATGAAAACGAAGTAGATCGGACTTTGAACTTACGGTTTCTAGGGTTTTCAAGTTTTTTTCTAATTTTCTTGAAACCAAACCCTAATCTAACCTATTTTCTTCGCTGATGATGATTATAAATTCTGTTTTCGAAAATAAACGGTGGATCTTTGAGGCTTGGTGTTCCTAGGGTTTCGTTTCAAATCTTTTCGAATCTTTTCAAAGTTTTAGCTTCGATTCACCGTTTATTTTCGTATTCGAGCCTTCGATGAAGATTATAAGTGAAAAACGAGAAGGTTTTTGAATATACCTGTTGAAAACTGGAGATTCGAACCAAGAGAAAGGTGAGAACGATGTTTTAAGCCTCTTCTTCGTCTCTGATGCTTATTTTTGATTCAAGCTTCGAAAATAAATCGAAGCTCCCTCGTCTTCTCACTTTTCGTCTTTTCGAACTCTTTCTGGTGTTTGATCTTCTTCGTTTCTTTGCTTCGATCCTCTTCTTCTCTTCCTTCACCAAATCCTTCGTGATCGTAAACTCGTCTTTGACGATGCTTTGCTTGAATTGCGAAGGTGAAGATTCGGTGATGAAAGCTTTTCTGAGAATCTTCCATGAATATGAATCAATCTTATGCAGTAATCGTTGAATTGAGTTTTTTTTGTGATGAAATTTGCATGAATTTGTGATGAATTGAGGTGATTAGAGTGGTTTCTGATTCTGTTACGGTGGTTTTTGTGGTGGTTGATAGTTTGTTACGGTGGCTAGGGTTTTGAGGAGAGAGAGTTTGTTAGGCCCTTTTGATGATGATGTGTCACTGAATGAATGGTACCGTCCCTGTGCACTTGATGAGTTGGCCTCTATTTATAGGCCAGGTGTGATGTTCTGGACCAATGTGGGACTGCCACGTGTTTTTGGACTTGTTTTGGACTGAACTTGGCTCAAGGACCTTTCTGCAATTTTTAAAAGTTTGGGACCAACCTGTAAATTTAAAAAAAACTATTCTGCAATTGTTAAAAAAAACTTAAAAATTAAAATTCGAAATAAACAAAAAAAGACTTAAAAATAAAATTTGAAACTAGAAAAAGGACTTGAATGCAAATTTTGGAAGTTTTGAGGACTTTTAAGAAAGAAAGAAAATTAAAATAAAATTGGACTAAAAATTGGTAAATTTGACTAAACGTAAAGTGAAACGATTAAAAATGACAAAACGGACTAAAACGAACCAATTACCTAAATGAGGTACTTTAAAGTAACCTCTCTCTGCCAAAATTTCATGTGAAATGACCAAAATGCCCCTAGGGACTAAAACGACTCAAAACGACTCAGATGCAATTTTTTAAAGTGGTTTTTTAACAGAGAATCAAGGCAAGAGTTTATGCAAGCAAAATTAAAAGACTCAGAGACAAATTTTAGAAATTACACAGGGTTTTAACACATGAAATGACTGAAATGCCCCTAGGGGCTAAACTGACTTAAAATGACTCCAAATGCAATTTTTGAAATGGATTTTGACATGGAATTGAAACAAAGACCTACTCAAACCAATTGAAAATACTTACACAATTTTTAAGGACTAAAATGAGCTTGGATACAGGAAATGACTAAAATACCCTTTTTCATGAATTTTGCAAATAACATTGAAATAAAATGCAGAGAAAGATGCAATTGATCAGAGACAAATTCAAATGACTTGAAGTGCAAGAAAGGAAGAATTGAGCTAGTATTTTTAGGTCCAAAATTAGGGTATAACATCCACAAATAAATTTTCAATACATGCATGGTTCCCTCTATAAGCTGATAGTTGTATTACTTAGTTGGTCACACTGCAAATGATAGATTCATCTATGCATCTTTTAAGTCTGATTGAAAGAATTGGACGACTTGGCTACCATTAGTTATTCCACACATAACTGTAGACAACATCATATAGGATTCAATCAGGTATTGAGTAGAATGAACCACATACTGAATTTTGGAACCTCAAGTCTCTATCTAGAATGAACCACATAAATCTTTTCTTATTATAAGCAAGTAATACAGACAATTCACATCTTGTTAGAAGTAAATAGAAAAGTACTTCTATTTCTCAGTAACTTGTCCATCTAAAGTTTCTTGGATTTTCACTCCATTTTCATGTTTTTGACCATATCTTCTTCCAAATGTATCCATCATCTGATCTTCTACTAAGCGTCTGCGGTAATTGTAACCACTCCGGTGGGGTCAAACTTTGCATATATGGAAGAGTTTCCTGTTTTCTTATTACTTATTCCAGAAGAAAACCTGTTCAAGCTGAGCAATGCAAGGTTTCGCCATTTGACATTGCCCCAGAATTGAAGTCTTCTTCCACCTACTGATGAATTATCTTATTTAATTAACTATACTGATACACTATAACTCCTTTTTCCTTATTTATATTCACTTATACATTAACATTAGGATGTTATCTAAAGTTTAAATTACTCATCTGTTTGGAAGAACACTAAACCAATGTGAATCACTTTGGGATATTAAAGACTAAAACTGATATGTTTTTGAGATACATAAATTTGACTATTTCCTATGAAACTTGCAAGCATTAGAACTAGTCAATTGCTCAATATTTTGTACACCACGTCAATTCATTTGAAGCTTCTCAAAGCATCGATCCTCCAGAGCACAATCAATTGCTCATTATTTGTTTTGATTATGTAAACATTGTTTCCATAGTGAATTTAAGCCACAAAAATCCAACTCTACCAGAGTAAACTACTTTCTCGTTACAAATCTTTTCAAAATTATACGTGGTTGTGACAAAATCATAAGCTATCTTCTTTTATACAAGTCATGTCCTTCAATCCACAACTGTGCATGAATACAAGTCATTTCCTTGAATTTCTATATAACATTAGTATCTCTATATGAAGCACTATTTTAATAACATGTGATATGATACCCGTATGATACATGTCGGATAAATTAGAGAAGTGTTCAGTCCTAAACAGTGGTTCTTAATTTGCTTTGACAAACCTTGGACACTCATCAAACACACAAGGACTTATCTATGGTAATCATAATCCTCAGACACTCCAGTTTATTAAATGGTCAACTAATCCTCATACCTAACCTTGCCACATCAGCAGTGGCTCTAACTAACTCTGCCACATCAGCAGAAATAGCTAAATATAACAGTACTTGTGCTGATGGGAATAGGAGAATTTTGTAGTACGCAAGCAGAGGGTTCTTGCTTCTGGGTTTAAAATAGAAATTCTTCGCATTAATTTTCTAGCTTCAAAAACCCAACAAAAGAAGTGTTCTAGTAGTCACTATTTAAGTTATGGGGTGTTTGGCCTGTTCGATTAAATATCGGTACATTGCTTATTTTCTACCTTTACTTTTCTAATGCATATAAGCTAGGTTGTTTGAAAACCATAATCTGAATCACAAAGGAAACTCCATAGTAAACAATGGAAACAAATAGATATACACACATTGAACTTTCTCATGCTCCAAAATTGGTTTTTCATCGACATATTCAGTCTGGCTATAGTGCTTTTGCATGGCGGAATTCAAACAAATTACAATTGTGCCGCAATACGTTATTTAGTTCAAAATATTCTAAAATAACAGTTATATAGTGGAGTTATATTACTATTAATTGTTCAGCGGAATTTGAACTAAGCGCTATTTTTCACGATCAGCAATTGCCAACAATGATTCAGTCTATAACTCGAAAGTTTGAGGTAGAAACCAAATACTAAATGAAGTATCGTAAATTGTACATTTTGAAATGTACACATTAATACTATTATTTTTCTAAAACTAAATCCAACAATGTAAGAACCATTCGTTCAAAAAACAAAAAAGAGACCAAACAGAATCCATTTACCAAAATTAACAATGAAAACAATTGAACATCTTATTACATTGAGTAATGAACAGGAAGGACACATAAACAAACAGGAATTAGGACAATATCATATTTATTTCCAAACAACATCTTAATTTATTATTAATGTAAGAAACTTTAGTCCCATAAGTTATTATTACAAACAACAAAAATGATCAAGGTGTCTAATGTTAGCCACTAAGAGTTCAAAACATGGAAATAATTGTAATTTCAGTAACTCAATCGAAAAAAAAAAAGTTATGAATCAAATTGTATGATACTAGTGTAACGTGATACATTTTATTTAAAAATATTTAACGGAGTTTACACATAAATAAGTTTTTCAGATATTATTTAATTTTTTAGTTTGATTTTATCAAGAATTTTGACATTATGTGGAACTTTATCTTCATATTTAAAATTGAAACAATAAATCACCGTTTATTGGAACCAAAAAGGTTAAATTTTATAAAGATATAACTATTTTTGTGAGAATGATAAAATAGTGGAACAAAGTACAACTATGCTTAAAATATAATACTCTATGAATAATTACTATATTCTTAAAAATATATCTAATTAATAAGAGTTCAAATTAACTTTGGTTTTTCACTCATTCAATATATTAAACATGTATGATTACCTATGTTTTAATCTACCATTATGAATAAAATTATTACATTTTTTTATTTAATCGCAATACTCTCTCGGATTTCAATTATAAAAAAATATATAACTTTAAAAATTTACTTATATGCAATTAAATTTACTTATATGCAATTAGTTTTCTTGATTTAAAAAAATATATAAAATTATGAAAAGTACCATATATTGGAAATTGTTTCATCGGAATAGAAAATAAAAAAAATAAATAAAACTTACATGAATTAAAATGTATATTAGAATAAATAACATTAAATAGAACCAAATTAAGTTATATTATATTTTTATTTAATTTAAGATAAAAAAATGTAATTTTTATATTTTATATTTAAGATTGGAGAGAATCCCTAAAAAAATATTGGAGAAGTACCATATATTGGAAGTTGATTCATGGGAATAGAAAATTAAAAAAAATAAAACTTACATGAATTAAAATGTATATTATGAATTAAAATGTATATTAGGATAAATAACATTAAATAGAATCAAAGTAAGTTATATTTTTATTTAATTTAAGATAAAAAAATGTAATTTTTTATATTTTATATTTAAGATTGGAGAGAATCCCTAAAAAAAATTGGACAAGAGTATTTCTCTCGGAAGCAAATTTTAATTTTTTTTTTTTGGTACAAGGAAGCAAATTATCTCTAGTGAGAAAAACTTGAGAAAACAATTTTCTTTAATCTCCTCCCTTCATTTTTTTTAATTAGATATCAAGGGTCAGAAATTTAAACACTCTAACCTAATTTCTTTATATTTTGATTGTTCAAAAAAAAAAAAAAATTCGTTATAACAAAAAATTCTTTATATTCGAATTCATCGTTTCCCCTTTTTTCAAGCAAACACTTCCTCCATCTTAAAGTTCCTAACCAAAAACTAGAAACTAAAACCTCCACCAAACGTGTGGGGAAGGAAAAGGTAGGAGATCTATGTTAGACACCTAGAAATACATAAAACAGAGGGTCAAACTTTTCACATAGTTAATAAAATTTTGAATGGTTAAAAAGAAACATTGTTTTCCAACTTAAATTAAAATTGCGAATGAATTTTCTCAAACTTCTAAAATAGATACAATACTTTTTAATATTATTTAGAAAGATGATATTTTTTCTTAAAAAAGTTATAACAAACGATGTCATAGAGCTCGTTTGTTACGGATTAAAATAAAAGTGACTTTAACATTCAATATTTGAGAGATTATTCCTAAGAGATTTTATAAAAAATTAGAATCTATTTTGTGTTTGTTTTTTGTAATAAAAATCGCTTTATTTAAAAAAATTATTTCAATATTTTCACACTAATTTCTTTCTCCTCTAAAAGGGATTTTTTTATTTTTTAATTTTTATAAAAATTATTATGAAGTAGTTTTTTTGGTACAAAAAATATGGAGTGGTTATTGTTGTTTGGAAAAAGACACAAAAAATATATTAAAAAAAAACGGAAAAATAAATCGATATAGTGAAAGAAAGATTGTCACAAACAAAGCCCATTGCCAAATGCATAAGTATACAAACTACCCCCTAGTTCCTTTACCGTAACCCTAAAACACAAAACCAGAGGCGCCGTATGATTTCTCTCTTCTATTTTCTTTCCCACCGGCGTCGCCGGTGCTCATACCATTCCCTGCCAATGAAAAGGAAAAGAAAATTTTCACCGGAAAATTTACCACCGGTGAAACTCTTCCGAAATCCAAAGAAAAGGAAGAAGATAACTTCTTCTTTCAAATCTCCACAACAGTTGGTTCAGGAACAAACATGTTCATATTTACCTGATGATTGCTGGGAAATTGTCTTCAGATTCATCATCAACGACAACAACCGTCGTCAGTGTTTAAATTCTCTATCCCTTGTCTCCAAACAGTTCCTCTCCGTCACCAACGGTATCCTATTCTCATTTACTATCTCTGATCAAACATGCCCTTTCCTTGATCGCCTATTTGAAAGGTTCATAAACCTCAATTCCCTCAACATCTGGCATTACAACTGTGACCTGGACATGCTTCTCTGCAAAGTCCCTCGATTCCCATTAAATATCACATCACTCAAAATCTCTACCAATCAAACTGATGCAATCCACTCTTTGATATCCAAGTTTCGATGTTTACAACATTTGGATCTTGAAAACAATTATTATTATCTGAATGATAAACATGTTGCCCGGTTGTCTTTGTTTCTTGTTGATTTGGTGTCTATAAACCTTAGAGAATGTTCCAACCTCACAGAATTATCGTTGTTCATACTGGTTAGAAATTGTCCTTCACTTAGTGTGATCAACATGGAAGATACAGCTATTGGGAAAGAGAGATTAAAGAACAATGATTCTTTAAGAGATATTGGTGTATACCCTCAATTAAAGTCTCTTTATTTGGGTCACAATAGCTGGTCAAGTGTCGAAAAAATCATAATGTTTGGTTCTTCTTTCCCCAATTTGGAGTTGCTTGATTTGTTTCGTTGTGATTGGGTATCTAATGATATTTGGCAAGCTATAAGGAGATTTTATATGATGACACATTTGTACTTAGACGAATGTAAAGCAAATGTGGACATATTTGAAATGAACTTTGTACTTCCCAATCTACAGGTGTTGGACTTGTCTGTAACAGATGTTCAGGATGAAACACTCTATGCGATCTCAAAGAGTTGTCCTGGGCTTTTGGAACTATCACTGAATGGTTGTTACGATGTCACAGTGAAAGGAGTGAAAGATGTGGTAGAAAACTGCAAACAACTAACAAAGATTGAAGTGCCACACACAACAGAAATTTTGGAACTCGCCATGGATCCCTTCTATTCTAGTGTTCTGAATTGACATGAACATTGTAAGAAATTATTTTTAAAAATTGTCAACTTACAAAGGTGCATTTACTTATCAGTCTGTTGTTTTTGTTGTTGTTTATATTGAGAATTCATAACCAAAGTATCTTGGGGTGGGACTATAATTCTATATTCAATTTAAATAAATGTAAAACAAAGATGATATGAGTTCATTAATTATTATATTGGCTAATTAGAACAATGATTACGCAGCTGCACTGCCTTAACTTTTAATTATTATTTTGGGAAATGTGACAGATTGTAAGAAGCAGTTTGGTAAATCGTGATGTGTGTTGGTTGGTGTCATCAATACTGATCTGCTTAGAGTTTCATCCACCGTCACCGGTTGTCATTGCTGATTAAATTGAGTATGAGTGATATAAATAGGATCAAAATTCATTATGTTTCCATCATGGAAGTTCTGGAATCTAGTGGATGGGTATTTATTTTTGCAGATTTGATTGTTTGAAAGGTGTGGGCTTCACACCCAATTAAGTGCCATTTGAAAAAGGGGAAATTATCACTGTTGATTCATTTTGTGCATGCTACAGGTTACCGGAGATCAAAGGAAGATGGTTGCTTTTCAAAGAAATTTAAGCAAGTTTAGAATTAAAGAAATAGCTAGAACGGGAAGATTTCAAAGTTCAATTTCTCGTTCATTGTTTTGTAATAATTGTTGGAGCAAAATGTCTGTCTTGTTGGATTAAAGTCGAGTTTTCTGGTTGATCTTTTGATTGGCAAATTTTATTCTGATTGGTGAGGTTACCTATGCTTTATTTGGTAATGAATTTGATGAACTGTATCAACCTTAGGTTAGGCCAAAGTTGAAATAGATTATAACTTATGACAGCTTATCAATGAGAGAATTATTCGTTTCTTTTACTTTAAAAGAAGCATTTAGAAGTTTTTAGGTGTTAGTGATGGTGATGGAAATAAGAGCTTGTTTAGTCAAACAATTCCAAGCTAAGTTGAAAAGGAAAATCAGTTTAGAAGAAGAAACAATTCCAAGCTTGTTTCTGCATCAAGATAGATTATGGAAATAATAGACAGCATTGGTGGATTCAATTAGCTATTGACTATAGAAATTTTAAACAGTGCAATTGGCTACCATATAAGACATGACTGCAAACAGTGAAAGAGGACTAGTATATTAATTACATAATTCTAAATTCTACACAGCAGGATTCAATTAGCTATTGAGTATAAAAGTTGCATTGAAGGTCGAAGAACAAATATTAAATTTTGGAACCTCAAGTATCTATCTAGGAAGAACTTAAATCATGAGCCACGTAATTTTTTTTTTGCTAACATAAGCAAGTAACTACTCTTGTGGTTATTATGTTCAATAGCAGAATTATTCCCCGATGGGGTAAAAGCTTTCAATCGCTGACAATTGCTCAAATTTGAGTAACAAAATCTTCGCAATCACAAGCTGGAGTTAGAGTCTTTCTCCTCACCCTCTTCAATAGTTCTTTAGAAGGAAACACCAAATTGCTCATTTAGAAACTCAATGGATAGTATTAGTGACTTAGAACGCCGTGTTGTGCAAGCACATGTTACATGATGACTTTCTATTGTACATACCGTGTCATATTTGTTAAATGTATAATTTCTGCAATTTCAAGCTACATGTTACATGATGGGTTACTGTTGTATACCGACATGGTATGGTTCAATTTATGCAACATATTGTAGAAACAAATAAAAATCAAAATGATGAGTACACACACATATATTGTAGCAGCCCTGAGATTGGCACATTCTTTATTATAACTGCATTCCATGGCATGCCACAACTGATTTAAAATTATGGCATACTTAAATGGATATTTAGCAGCCATATGGAAAACCTAACATAAACTCCCTCAACCACATGATTTGGACATTGGAGTAACTCACGCATATGGGAGCTCATCCATACACTTCTCTTGAAGAGGAAGAACTAATAATCCATACAAAAGAAGAAGAAAAAAACGAGAAGAGCCAAGAAGTACAGCTGCGCGAAGACGTTATGAGAAGTGAACAAAAAACATTACCGTTGCAACCCTTAGTCGATGGCTATTGCATTCTAGAATCGATCGCCCTATAATACATATTCATATGAATTGAAGAATGTCAGCTTGATGGAACCGTGCAAAAAAGAATATCACAAGGAGCCATTATTTGATGTCAATTGTGAAGAGATATATGCGAGCATCGAGATGTGTTCATGATGGAGGGGCAATGTGAATTAGCAGCTCATGCAAATTCGTAAGTGATAAAAGTGTGATGTAATAACTCCTAGAATCCTATCAATTAAAGATCTGTCAAATATAAATTTGGAGAAATATGAGATGTGTTCTACTTCACATTCTAAGACTATACACTTTTCATAAAGCATATGCTTCTCCCAAGTTTTCAATTTCGCTAATTTTAATTTTTTTTTAAGGATTAAATTCATTGTATTTCATTAGCTTAACTATTAATATAAGGAAAGTTTAATGAAAGTTTAACTATTAACATTTTATCCACTCAAAGTAATGAATAACCATAGTATGTACTTTTTAATGGTCTTCATACATGGGAGATTATGTTAATTTTGGTGCAACATTTTATGTATATCACAAATGTGCAAAGGAATACGAAAGGTCTTGACCCACATATCCCCTATAGCTGCCGTCGCAGTCGAACTCTGAGGAACAACCTCTCGGAAATTTTCTAACCACCTATCTTGGTTTTTCTTTATCACTCTCACTATTCACCTTCAACTGGGCACCAGTGCAACACAAGATTATCAACCTGTCCAGAGGGTTGTCTGCATTCGTCTCAAATCCTATGAATAAGCTAGAGAACCCACAAAACACTGATCCAGATCTTTGAAGATGGATACATGAGACTAAGTCAAAATTGGGATTTTGTAAAAGGTGAAAAACATGAGGGGAGTCTTTGGCTATGCCGCTAAATTTTGAAAGTTAGGAGGTGGAAAGTGCGTTTAAGCCTTTTTTATCCATCCGTAACACATTTTTAAATTTTCTCTATATTAGTAAAGAATGAATTATATTGTTTAATCCTTCAAATTATTATTCCTACGTTGTCATTTATTATACTAACGTTTGAAAACTATGAACGGTGTTTTGGTTATAAATTTTTTATTTTCATTAAACTAAATCTATAAATGTTTGTTGCTTTCAAGTTATAATAAACAAAACTAACCAAGATCATCTATTTCAATGACACCAAAAATATAACAAAAAAACATAAGTTAATTTTTTTTCATGACACCAAAAACAATCTTTATTATATAATACCTCAAAAAAAATCTCTATTATGGAAAAAAATTGTTTAAGTTATAACTGGGATAATGAAAATGTAAGTATACGGGCACGTGAGTGCCCGTCTTTGCGCTGGTGATAAAGAAAAAAAACAGATAGATATTTTAAAAAAACATATATATTTATATATAGGCTTAATTAATGATTTGGTCCCTTAAGTTATTTGTTGGTTACATTTTGGTCCCATAAGTTATTAACGTTACAATTTGGTCCCTTAAGTTATTTGTTGGTTACATTTTGGTCCCATAAGTTATTAACGTTACAATTTGGTCCCTTAATTTATTTTTTGGTTTCGTTTTGGTACCTTAACTATTCCTCCGTCAACCACTCTGATCCTTTATGTTATTAGAGTTCAGGGATCAAAACGAAACCAAAAAATAAGTTAAGGGACCAAAACGAAACCAAAAAGTAAGTTAAGGGACCAAATTGTAACGTTAATAACTTATGGGACCAAAATGTAACCAACAAATAACTTAAGGGACCAAATCATTAATTAAGCCTTATATATATTCATATTGTGTTTGTTACATTTATTTTAATATTTAAATTTATTCTTATCTATTTGTTACTTGTGTTATTTGTATTGAAAATCGAGAGTATTTTTGGAAGGAAAAAATCAACCCAAAAGAGCTGAAAGGGGTTGTTTTCTGTATATACAGTATAGAGTATAGTATAGATTTCTACATTCTTTTATTTATATTTTTGAAGGATTCTACATTCTTTTATTGTCAATCATAAATATGATAAATATTCTATACCAAATAAAAATATAAACATTTTCAATAGTTCTCCTCTCAAAAAAAAATAGTTCTAAAATTTGATCACCGAAAAAAATTAGTTCATAATCTAAGTTATGAAGTAAATAAAATTGTTTTACAAAAATGCAATACTACATGTCCATACTCAACTCAAAGGAAAAGCCCATATTTTCAAATCCACATATATATAGTTCTGATATCTAAAACGCTGAAACATAAACCCTAAAACAATCGCTGAAAGATTTACCACAACCAGCGGCACTAATACAATTCACTTCCAATGAAAAGGAAGAAGAGGACTTCTTCTCTCAAATCTTCTTCAGAACAATTGGTTAAAGAAGAAACATATTTATATTTACCTGACGAATGTTGGGAACCTATTTTCAGATTCATTATCAACGAAGATGACCAAAAAATTAACAATCGCAACTTGAATTCTCTATCCCTCGTCTCGAAACAGTTCCTCTCCATCACTAACTGTCTCCTATTCTCACTCACTATTGTGAAAAAAAAGCTCCCATTCCTGCACAGTCTCTTCCAAAGGTTTACCAATCTCAACTCCCTCGACTTATCACACTGCCGTTGTTGTAGTGATCTCAACAGTATGCTCCGTAAAATCTCTTGTTTCCCATTAAATATCACATCACTCAATATCTCCTTCCGAGAGACCATTCCCCTTAATGGATTGCAAGTTTTCTCTCAAAAGGTTAAAACTTTGACCTCTCTTAATTGTTCCAACATGCACCTCAAGAATAAGAATGAGCTGTTATTCATTGCCAACTGTTTTCCATTACTCAAAGAACTCAACCTCGGTAACAGTTTGATCAGCAACTGCAGCACTGAGTTCATTAATGGAATTCACTCTCTGTTGTTATCCAAGTTTCGAGGTATACAACATTTGGATCTTCATCACACTTGGTTTGTGAATGATCAACAAGTTTCCGAGCTGTCGTTGGTTCTTCGTGACTTGGTGTCTATAAACCTTAGTCAATGTGGGAACCTCACAGAATCAGCCTTCTTTTCACTAGTTAGAAATTGCCCAGCACTTAGTGACATCAATATGGGATATACAAGAATTGGGAAAGAGAGAGAAGATAATTCTAACTCTTTCAGGGATTTTGCTGTAAGTCCTCAATTAAAGTC
The DNA here is from genome assembly GCF_051527215.1 of Medicago sativa. Taxonomy (NCBI): domain Eukaryota; kingdom Viridiplantae; phylum Streptophyta; class Magnoliopsida; order Fabales; family Fabaceae; genus Medicago; species Medicago sativa. Next base: position 13,250,136 of record NC_140754.1, read on the forward strand.
TCTTTGTTTGGCTGGTTGTTACCATATGAGAGAGGAAAACATCATACTGTTCGCTTCCATTTTCCCCAATTTAGAGGTGCTTGATTTGACCTCTTGGAGGGGCATATCTGAAGCAAGTATTTATCAAGTTTTAAGATGTTGTAAGATTAAGCATTTGAACTTGAGTCACTGTCAGGTAGGGTTTCTAGGTGGAATGAACTTTAAACCTCCAAATCTGGAGGTGTTGGACTTGTCATATACAAAGGTTGATGATCAATCACTCAGTATGATATCAAAGAGTTGTTGTGGGCTTTCGCAACTGTTGTTGAAAAATTGTCATGATGTCACCGAGAACGGAGTGAAGCATGTGGTTAATAACTGCACAAAATTGAGGGAGATCAATTTGAGATATTGTTATAAAGTACAAACTAATGATATTGCCTTAATGATAGTTTTAAGGCCATCATTAAGAAAGATCACCGCTCCATCATTAAAGATGAGGAAACGCTTCTTGCGTTATGGATGTCTTGTTTGCTAGTTTCTGAAAGTGTCATGCTGAAGTTTGAACTTTGTAAGTTAACTGTTTTGGTTTTTAGATCTACTTCTTTTACAAATGTGCATTTTCTCATTATTCTGGTTCTAATTTTGTTAAAACAAATTTGAAATGATGATGTAATATTGATTACATGATCTTAAGTAATTGTTAATAGATTTAGGTTTAGCTATCATTTTAGCTCATGAATGTTGGACTTGATTTTTCCAATGCTTTGTGATGTTTGGAAGTTTATGTGTGCTTAAAATATTTCCTTGGAGACATTATTTTTCCGCGGAGGTAGTTGTCATACAAAATAAGAAACCCTCAACCTAACCAAAGACAGATGATAGTTAGCAAACAATTGCTGGCAACTTTCTTGTCAATGTATTTCCAAGAAGTAGAAGCTTACTCAGCTTCTGCGGACCGACATCTCTTCTAGAATTGAACATGTTAACTTAGGCCATATCTTCTACGTATATATGCCTCTAAGTAAAAACTACAAACGAACTATACAATCACTGCCTACATAAACCAGAAACTACAAACAAACTACATAATTATTGCCTAGCTTAGACCATACAATCTACGTATATATGCTTCTATCTTGTAAGCATGCATATGAGTGGTAATACTTGTATATTATTTAATTGAAACAATATCCTGAGGTCATTGGTTCTGGTCTTCTCTAGGAACCTCGACTTAAGTTTTCATTTGACATCTTTCATTGACCATACGTATTGACTTTCATTTCAGTGCATATATAAATAACTGATTTACACATGTATTCATGAAAACGGTGAAAGAGTTAATGCTGGAAGTGCAGATGGTATTGTCCGGAGCAGGGATTCAAATCATAGAGCTACTCTCCGAAATTCAAGTTTATAGAAGATCTCCTTCCTTTGACACAAACACCAGAAGGTTTATGTTAATTGCGGCCTTGTTCTTTTTCCATTCTTTTAGGTTGTTTTTAGTAATTTTTGGAATTGCAACTCAACCTAAGGTTGACTACTTGTTTATTTTTCGTCTGTTCGAAACATTTTGATCGATGTTTCCATGAAAAACATCAGAATTTTAAACCTCCGCATTATCAATTTTTACTCGTACTCGTTGAGAAATACATGATTGTTGATGGATTAACTATGAAGAAATGCAAGGATTTCATATACAAGAAAATCAATGTAGTTTTATAAATAATCCTGGAATAAAGGATGAAGAAAAACATATTTTTCTTTAGCCAAAAAATGGTTCATATAGCTTCTTACATCCAGAGGAGCGAGTATCGGACTACTTCAGTATCTTTTCAATTATTTTTCTCAAGTTTATTGTAGCTGAATGGTTACAACAAGGAGAATGACATATTCTTGAAACCATCATGCCAGATTTTGATGGCTAATTTTACTTCATATTAAAATATACAAACAACTAATGTGTTTTCAAATGAATGAAATATCCTACTTTGAACAGGTATGAGCATATATAAAAGTGAAAACTCTTAAGTGGGCATGCCTGTAATCTTTCAAACATTCCTTTTGATTGTTGTTTATCCTTCTTCCAAAAGAAGTGGGACTTCCATTATCTACAAAATCATATCATACTAGTCAGTCATATTGAATGAATTGAAAACGATCAATCATTGTACAAACCATCAAGGATCATAGTCATGATTTATGTGTCAATTTTCAAATGAATCACACCACTTCAAATTTTAAACTTAATTGAGTTTCCTATATAAAATTTTCAGAACAACAATGCGAAATTTCACTATTTTTGCTCTGATAGCTAATAAAAAATGGACAACAGAAAGAGGATATAATCATATAAAGAATCAAAGGCAATAGAAAACGTGCCAGAGGTGTTGAAGCTCAAGAGCCTACACAACGTGCCAGAGGTGTGGATTGACCATTTCACCCTGTATGGATTTCTTTTACACGATGTTGTCGTGTAAAAGGAGATTTGAGCAGCTACAGTTTTGGTTGTTGTTGTGCGGGACTTGCTGAGGGTCTAAGCTCTGGTTTCGTATTTTGGTGCGTCTTTTTCTTTTTGGCTTGCTGAAAGTGTCACGGAGGAGTCTGTGCAGCCTGGTTGATCCATAACTGGCTACTACGTGTGTTTGCCGGGGGATGCCTGTTTGTTAGTGTGCTTGTCTTTGGTGGGTGTGGTTTTTGGATGCTTTAGGTGTTTTTAGTTTTTATAGACTTTTTGGTGTTCCTGCATAATGCAGTGTATTGTATATGTAAATTGAGTATGTCTTCTTACCAATTCTTCAAACTTTAAGATAAGTTTTGTTATAAGTTTTGTTAGGCGATAACGAAATTTTGTTGCTCATTGTATCAACATCGTCAAAATTGTACGCTAGTCACCCTACTTTTTTTTTTTTGACGGAACTAGTCACCATACTTTTGATTTGATACCATCTTGAATTTCCTTATATTGATGAATGAAAATGTGATATAACTTTATTACTGTCACAAAAAAAAAATAGATAGTTTAAATTGAAATTAATGTGTTGTGAAATAAAAATTTAATTATTTTAAATTGAATTTAACGTGTTGTGAAATAAATAATTTTTTTCACTCATACAAGATTAAACAATTATATCACATTAATTTATATCTTTTCAAAAAATTAAACTAGATAATTTTTTCACTCGTACGAGTCAAAATCACTTTAATTTTAAAAATTATAAACATTTTTGTTATTTTATATCTTCTCAATTAAATTATTTTTAATTAAATAAAAATGGGTTGCAAATAATTTGGCCTCAAAATTGTGTGCGTCATTGTAATTTTTGAATTTATCAAAAGTGAAAACACACAGAGTGTCTTTTTTATTAGTCATTTTGGTCGTTGTCATTTAAAAAAAGTTATTTTGGTCATCAAATATATTTTGGTCGTTTTTTGTTGATTAATTTAGAACATGAAATTATTCACAAAATAACTATTAGAGATTCTCTCAAAAAAAAAAAACTATTAGAGATGTGTTTGTAAATTCAATGCACTTAAACATTGTATAGTCATAAATTTCACACATTTACAAACTAAAAAAATTATTTTACTTGTTGGGTTATCAAAATACATAACACGGTCTATCCACGCTTTAACTATTTTTTCTTTCACAGCTTCCAATATTGTACTTTCAACATAATTCAAAATTTTTAGAAATTGTTCACTAACTTTTCTGAACAATAACACTGCATGTGGATATAGCTTATCAAATGGAGAATTAACTATCACTTGCCAATGATGATGTCAACCAAATTCGAGGATTTCACATGTATTCTTGGGAAATCTTTGACTTTGATATTCAATATGCATCTAGCTTTCACATTTTTTAAAATATGAAATTCACACAGTAAATCAATATATTTGGAAGTTTCTTGACAACAACATTCATCAGTGCGGTATCCCTATTATTAACAATTACCTTCAAAAAAATTTTTACACTTCAACTTATTATCACACTCTTGTAGATCCCAAGTAAAATTTTCCTCTTTCTCACTAGGTATAAAAGCAAACCCGACGTTACATATCATCTCGGTTGAGGTGAAACCAACAATCTCAAATAATGATATTTTGTATTGACTAGTTTTATAAGTCAAATCCATCATCAATACAGTGGAAAAAATGTTAAACAATTTCACAGATACATGATGTGCAAAAATATATCTTGTTCAATTTTTGAACCACTAACCGTTCTATAATTGAAAACATAGTTGTTTTCTTCGAATTTTTTGCACTACTCTTGCATCTTTGTTCTGAAACCTCTGATACCCATTTTGTATCTGTGACATGCATTGTAAGTTTGTTTGGCAACTGTCATATTGTTTTTCCGTCTACCTTTCAAATCAAACAAAATATTTTTCGCTTTTATCAAATTTCTTATCATGTCACCCACAATCTTTGTCTCTTTTATATTTGAACGACCAGCCAACATATGCATATCTAACATTAATGGTCCCATCTTGTGATTATTCAAGACCACTCTACGATTTAACTACTATAAGCATAAATCCAACCTCTATTGCTTGACAACGAGCACAAATAATTGTCTACTCTCTATGTTCATACTTATTTTTCTCTTTCATAACAAAATATTCCACAACATCAACAGAATATACGTTCAACCATATCTATGTATACATAACAAAAAAATTGTGTAAAAAAAGCATTAAAATACTGAGAAAATATGTAAACAAATGCATAAAAGTAATTAAGTGATTACTCAAGACTACTCTATGATTTAACTACTATAAGCATAAATCCGACCTCTATTGCTTGACAACGAGCACAAATAATTATCTACTCTCTATGTTCATACTTATTTTTCTCTTTCGTAACAAAATATTCCACAACATCAATGGAATATACGTTCAACCATATCTATGTATACATAACAAAAAAATTGTTTAAAAAAAGCATTAAAATACTAAGAAAATATGTAAACAAATGCATAAAAGTATTGGGACATTATTGGGGAGGATATCGTCAATTTTGCCCTAAACATTTTCAACAAAAATGAATGCCTTAAGGAAATTAATCATATCTTCATAAGCCTTATCCCTATGGTTAACACTCCCACCCTACCCTCTGATATTCGTCCTATTAGTCTATGTAATGTTATCTTAAAAATCATAACTAAAACTTTGGCCAATAGGATTAAAATTGCTTTGCCTACCATCATTAATGACACACAAAGCGCTTTTCTCCCTGACAGACTCATAACTGATAACTCCCTTATTGTTTTTGAAGCCTTTCCCTACATTAAAGAAGCCTAGAAAGAAGAATAATGGCTTTGTTGGCATTAAGTTGGATATAGCTAAAGCTTATGGTAGCTTAGAATGGGATTTTATAGAACAAACCATGAAAGTTATGGCTTTCCCTACTAATATTGTAAACATCACTATGAATAGTATCAGATCTGTATCTTTCTCTATTCTCATAAATGGTTCGCCTACTGATTCTTTTGTCCCTAACAGAGGCATCAGACAAGGAGACCCCTTTTCCCCTTATATTTTTATCATGTGTGCTGAAGTTCTCTCTGGTTTAATTACTAACAGTCAAGAGGAAGGCTTTATTCATGGTGTATCTATAGCTACAAATGCACCTCCCATATCTCATTTACTCTATGCTGATGATTGCATTCTTTTTTGCAAGGCTAAACCAGAAGAAGGAAAGGCCATCAAGGACATCTTAGACAGATATCAACAGGCCTCTGGGCAAAGGGTCAATCTTGACAAATCTGACATGTTTTTCAGCCCTAATATTAGTATGGATTTTAAGAAGCTTTTTCAAGAACAACTCCCTGTCAAGATTAGCCCCAGCATCAACAAATACTTGGGTATGCGAACTCAATTTGGAAGGTCTAAAGAGCATGATTTCAGCTTCCTAATGGATAGAATTTGGTCTAAACTTGAAGACTGGAAGGAGAAAAATCTCTCCTTTGAAGGCAGAAGTGTTCTAATTAGGGCAGTAGCTCAAGCTATTCCCACATATATTATGAGTTGTTTCTTTTTACCTAAAGGTGTTTGTGATAAAATTGAAAGAGCGGTGTGTAACTTTTGGTGGGGAAGCTCAGGCACCAGCAGAAAAATCCACTGGGTTAATAAGGATATGCTTTTCAGAGCCAAGCATGATGGAGGAATGAGTTTCAAGTCTTTATGGGATTTCAATCTAGCTATGTTGGCTAAACAAATATGGAGAATGCATACTAGACCTGAATCTCTTCTAGCAAAGTGTTATAAAGCTAAATATTTTCCTTTATCAGATGTTCTTCAGGCACCTCTGGGCAGTAATCCCAGCTATGCCTGGAGAAGCCTGCACTCTTCTATTACCATCATCAATAAAGGTAGCTGCTGGAAGATAGGCAATGGTAACAACATCAAAGTCTGTAATGACAACTGGTTACCTTTTCAACCAAGTTATAGGCCTATCACTCAAAACCTTGCTATTCCAAACACTACTCTAGTTAGTGACCTTATTGATGACAACAACTCTGGATGGAACAAACCTATGCTAGAGAACATTTTCCTCCCTATTGACAAATTCGACATTGAGCAATTACCCCTCATAAATCTTAATGAGAAAGATGAATTAATGTGGATGCATGAATCTAATGGGCAATATTCTGTTAAATCTGGCTACAGGGCTATTCAAAGTTGGAAAATAAAGGATCAACTCCAACCTACTGCTAGTACCTACAATAATACTACTTGGAGCATCATATGGAAACTCCACACCATTCCTAGACACAAGATGCTTTTATGGAGGGTCCTGAACAAGTCTCTTCCTATAAGATCAGAACTCATGAAGAGAGGTATTCCTACTTCACCCCTCTGTCCTAGATGTAACTCCAAGATAGAAACCTATACCCATATTTTTATGACCTGCCCCAGAATCACTAGGACATGGTTTGGGTCTACATTCTCTATTCGTATATTAGATCAATCAATCATAGACTTCACAGATTGGGTTCAATACATTATTAACACAAAAGATGAAAAAGTTCTCATACAAGTAGCTTCACTAATTTATCACATATGGTTTGCTTGGAATACTATGATTTTTGAAGAAAAATTGGTACCTGAAGAAGACATTATTCGCCAAGCAGTGTAACGCCCGTTTCGATTATTTAATTATTTTAAATGAGTTTCAGAAAATATTTATATGATTAGTGTGATTTATAAGATTTATGTGATTTATATGATTTTAGAGAAATTTATGAGACATTGTGACTTAGTTTATTGTTTAATAAAATAAAATTCAAAAATAAAATAAATATTAAGTTGTGGGGTTATTTTGTGTAGAAATATATTTGTTATTTGATGTAGAGATATATTTGTTATTTTGTGTAGAAATATTTTTGTTATTTGATGTAGAGATATATTTGTTATTTTGTGTAGAAATATATATGTTATTTGGTGTAGAAATATATTTGTTATTTGTGTAGAAATATATATGTTATTTAGTGTAGAAATATATATGTTATCTGGTGGAGAAATATATTTGTTATTCAGTGAAGAAGTATATTTGTTATTTGGTGTATTAATATTATTAAGTGGGAGAGATACATATTTAATTTAGAAATAAAAAAGATTACAAGGAAAAGAGTAATTTTGAGGTGTAAGTGAAATTAGATGAGGGGTTATAAATAAGAGAAGTTATGTTTAGAAAGACATAGAACGTACGATCAGTTTTTGAAGAAAACAAGGTTTAGAGAGAAGAGAAGAGAAGAGAAGAGAAGAGAAGAGAGGAGAAGAGAAGAGGAGACAAAGATAAGAGAGAAGGGCTGCCAATCGATAATTCTAAGGTAAGGGTGAGACTAACTTTCAGTAATATTAAGTCTGTAATTCTGATAATTAGATTTAACATGTTGTAGGTTGAATTTATGAGAATTTGAGAATTAGGGTTTTGAGAGAGATTTGATGATTAAATGATGAAAACTTGCTGAATCAATGTAGAAATTGTGTACAGACCTTAGATAATCCATAGGATGATTATTGGAAGTAGTTTTGAGGTTAGAACCATGAGATTAGGTGAAACTTGGAGAAAATCTGCATTCTGCCCTAATTTTGATATTAAAACTGGTATTGATCGGTGTGGAATTGGTCTTAGGTGTAAACATGAAAGTTTTAGATAATTTTGTTAGCTTTCTAGTGGCTTTGGTTTGACGTGAAAATTATGTTTGGTTGTTGAGTTATGATGAAAATACTCCAAGGAGGTCTTAGCGAAATTGTACGGTGACAGCATTCTCTGTTTCATGTTTCTGTTCTGAATTAGCCTTTGGTATAAACATGAAAGTTGTTAATAATTGTGATATCTTTCCAGTAGCTTTGGTTTGGCATGAAAATTTGTTGTGGATAATTTATTATGTTTTTACAAAGATGCATGATGAATTGTTGATGTTTGAATACGATGTTATATGATGAATTGTTGATGTTTAAGCACGATGTTATATGACGTTGTTTATGATTGATGAATATGAAATTATGATGTGAAGTCGTTGTCGTTGTCGTTACCACAGTTGTCGTCAATGTCTTCAAAGTTGTAAGTTGTTTGTCGATGTCGTTGAAGTTGTTAAGTCGTCGAGTCGTCATGAAGTCGTCAAGTTGTTAAGATGTTATGTTGTCAGGATGTTAAGATGTCATTGATGTTCATGAAGTTTCTAAGATGTAAGTTGTCCATGCATACTCATTTAAAGATGAGGGCTTATGCCCTGGATCATTTTGCTCAACCAGAGATGAGGGCTCATGCCCTAGGAGCTTTTGCTCAACTAGAGACGAAGGCTCATGCCCTAGGAGCTTTTGCTCAATAGCGACGAGGGCTTATGCCCTAGGAGTATATTTATGCTCACAAGAGACGAGGGCTTATGCCCTATATTGGTACCACATGCATTTGCATTTTCATGATTATTCAAGATGATTTAAGACGATAAGAGTTGCATAGTCGAGTCAAGATGATTTAAGACGAAGAGTTGCATAGTCAAGTCGAGTCGTTAAGTTATGAAGTTTAAAGAAGTATCTAATGATGAATTATTATGATGTTTTAAGATGATTCTATATGATTTATGATATGATGTCTATGTTATTAAATGATGATATGTAATGATGTCTATTATTATTAATTGATGATATGTGAAGACGATTATGGTTATTATTAAGATGATACATGACAATGTTTATGATTATATTTATGATGATATATATGATGTTATGATTAAAATGATATATGATGTTTATGATTATATTTATGATGATATATATATGACGTTATGATTAAGACGATACATGATGTTTATGATTATTTATTATGATGATATAAGATGAAGTTAATGACTAATGTAGGAAGATGAATGATCCTAGCTAATGAAGTTTAAGTTGTTAAATGTGATTGACGAATTATATGCTTAATATTGTTGTTTGTGAAATCTCACCCCTTCTGCTTGAAAATGTTGCTCTTCGTATGGGTAACTTGCAGAAAACCAAGATTAGTTGCGGTCGTGAGTGGACTCCTCACAAGTGTCTGTCTTTAGGTGCTCTGATACGTAACGGGATGGGAATTTTGTCATTGTTTTCTGTTCCTTACGTATTGCTTTAAGAGATTTATGTTTAAGTTGTTTGGATTGGAACTAATGAGATGTTTAGACTTTTTATGACACTTTTATGATGAGGCCTTCGTGCCAAAGACTATTTTAGATGATGAATAATTCCGCTGCAAAGTATTAATTAATTGTTGATTGAATTTTGAAGGATAAATATTAATTTATTCCATTTATGATTTTTAAGAAATGTGACATTCCGTTTTGTGATGAAAAACTCTGATAATTGTTATGAAATTTTTACGTTGGGAAAACGGGGTGTTACAAGCAGCAAATAGCATACAAGAGTACTTGCATGCCAATCTAGAAGAGGATGTGCTAAACATGAGCTCCACCAACAGAACCCGTTCTTACATGCATCCCACCTCCGATACAGCTTATCTTCCTCAAACTCACCCTACAATTCGCAAATGGAGAAAACCCGATCCGCCGCTCCTTAAGGCAAATAGTGATGCTAGTCTTCGAGATCCAGGGTGGTGGGGTTTATGAACAATTATCAGAAACGACGAAGGCTTAGTTATGGTTTCAGCAACTTGGAAGGTCGAAGGTTTTGACAACTTTGAAACAGCTGAGGCCTTCGGTATCATGAACACTATGCAACTTGCTTTAGACAGTGGATTTTGGAATGTTATTTTTGAAGATGACAATGAAAAGATTATTCGGATGCTACAACAGGAAGATAGGAATCATAGAACTTATCTTGGTGATATGGTTCGCAAGATGCTAGATCTGAAAACTAGATTTGAGCTGTGTTCTTTCAGCTTCAGACACAGAAGTAGCAATAGAATAGCACATAGCCTGGCCCCTAGTATTGTTACTTTGTACTACAATGAGACTTTGAATTAATAATATTCAATCTTTTTTTTCAAAAAAAAAAAAAATTCAACAAACAATATTTATTTTTTCATGTTGACAACAATAATAAAACAAATATAATAAAAATACTTATCATTTTTAATAACACCAATAATATAATATGATCATAGGAAAAGATGTTTATGAGTATAATTGGAATAACAAAAAAATCAGTCCAAAAAAGCCGAAACATGCGATTTTCTTTATATATGTATAGAATAGATTATTATTTTTATCATAATTATTATATAATTTTTAATACAACACTTGTACATTCTATTATGGTCAACAATAAAAGTTAAATAGGTTTAAAGTAAATGAAATTTGTTTTTGAAATAAAGAATATTGTTTTACTTGTATATTGATCGAGTTGCAAAAGTGATTTTTTTTTTTTAGGAAGAGTTGCAAAAGTGCTTATTCTCTCACACGAAATTGAGTCCACAGTAAAAGCCCATTCACTAGTTTCATATAAATAGAGAAGTACTAACAGTAGTTTACTTTACAAACAAACTAACCCTAGTTCTATGTTGATCCCAAACCCTGAAACACTTTCTCATATCTTCTATTTGCGGCACTCTCACCATTCAATGAAAAGGAAGAAAATACCTTCTTCCCTAAAATCTTCACCAGAAATTCCAGTTAAAAAGAAGAAGAGAACATCTTCTCTTAAATCTTCTTCACAACAAATGGTTGAGAATTTACCTGATGACTGTTGGGAATATATTTTCAAATTCTTCGTTAAGGACGATGGTTACTATTTGAGTTCTACATTTGGCGTCTCCAACTATTTGACTTCTCTATCTCTCGTCTCCAAACAATTCCTCTTCATAACCAACAGTCTCCCATTGTCACTCACTGTCTATCCCTCAAGAGTCCCTTTCCTCAAACACCTACTCAAAAGGTTCCCCAACCTCACTTCCATTAAGCTCGACCACAACATTGAGGTTTTTTGTGACATCGACACCATTTTTCGTTTAATCTCTAGTTTCCCGTTAAAGAAACTCACATCACTCGTTCTTCCCGGCCAAACTCATTTCCCGTTGAGGAAACTCAAATCGCTCGTTCTCTCCGGGGAAAGCATCTTTCCCACAGATGGGTTGCGATCTTTCTCCCAAAACATAACAACTTTGACCTCTCTCACTTGTTCCATCGACTTTCTCTACAAAAATGACTTGTTACTCATTGCTGATTGTTTCCCATTGCTCAAAGAACTCAACCTCGAACTCAGTCACCCTTTTCTCCATAGTCAAACTATTTTCAAGAATGGAAGTCACTCTCTGTTATCAAAAAGTCAGTTGGCCAACAATCGAACTGATTTCATTAACGGAATTCACTCTCTGTTATCAAAGTGTCAATGTATTCAACATTTGAATATGAGAGGCACTTTTTTTCTTAATGATACACATGTTGCCAAGTTCTCTTTGTTTCTTGGTGATTTGGTTTCTATAAACCTTAATTTTTGTTCAAGGCTCACAGAATCAGCCTTGTTTTCCCTCGTAAGAAATTGTCCTTTGCTTAGTGAGATTAAAATGGAAAAAACAGCTATTGGGAAAAAGAGCGTAGAGAATTCTAGTGTATACCCTCAATTAAAGTCTCTCTATTTGGGTAGAAATGGATGGTTAAGTGATGAAAAGATTATAATGTTAGCTTCCTTTTTCCCTAATTTGCAGCTGCTTGATTTTTGTGATAATAACATATCTGAAGGTATTTGTCAGGTTTTAAGGATATGTTGTAAGATTACTCATTTAAACTTATGCGGATGTTCAAGAACGAAGCTGGTTGGAATAAACTTTGTAGTTCCCCAGCTGGAGGTGTTGAACTTGTCAAGTACAAATGTTGATGATGAAACACTCTATGCGATCTCAAAGAATTGTTGCGGGCTTTTGGAACTATTACTGGGAAAATGTAAAAGGGTCACAAAGAAGGGAGTTAAACATGTTGTAGAAAACTGCACACAACTTAGAGAGATTTATTTGGATGATTTAGATTTAGATTTAAGTGAGATAAATAGGGAATTCTTCTTGCGTCGTGGATGCCTTCGAATGCTCTGCTGAAGTTTGAACTATGTAAGTTGTATATGTTTTAAAATGTATTTTTATGAGAAATTAGTTTTTTAAAATGTAAACTTACAAATCTGCATTAACTCATGATAATTCCCTTAATAAAATTCCCTAAATAACATTTTAGTGTATAATTCTCATGTCTTTTCACAACCAACTCTGGTTCAATTTTTCATCATTATTAGCTTATGTTTGATTTATTTTGTTTGCTTAAGCTTGATCGCATTGGTGTAGTAATATTATCTCACTGGTCACAAATCTGTCAAAAATGTTCTAACTAAGAATAGCATTTTTCTTGACTTCTATTTGGTGTATTAGTCTAATGTTAGTTTATTGATAGTTTATTTCATTCTCTCTATTATATGATAATAGCATAATTAAAGAAATTATAAGGCCTCATAACAGATCACAAATTTCATGTAATTTAACTCATTCCAGAAATTTCATGTAATTTATATATTTGAAGTAATTATATCAAAACTCAAAACAGATCACAAATTTCTAAGTAATTTAGATATTTGAAATAATTATGATATTTCTCATAACAGATCATAAATTTCATGTAATTTAGATATTTGAAGAAATTAGGATATTTCTAGTAACTGAATTAGTGATCTTTAAACCTTACATATTGTGGCAGTCGTTGTTATTATGTTCTTAAAAGTTTTCTTGTTAGATCTCTGATTATAATATATCACGATATGGAAAAGAATATAATTTGAACAAAATCATTAAGGCATCATCTTCTTGTTACAAAGTATAAGAGTAGATGATGAAGGCCTTATTTCCTAAACTTGATGCTTATGATGAATTCTGATAAATATTTATGGAAAAACAGGTCAAAAATATTTCGTAATTTAATTGTAAAATCAAGATGTGAGGAATGTGTTTGTGTCCATTATGTTGCCAATATCAAAGTTATAAAGGTTCTAAAGCAGAATTGACTGCCTAAGAATTTCCTTTATGTTGTTATAATTGTTGGATTAATGTGTAGTTTTCCAAAAGAACTTGTTGAGTGGCAAATTTGCTACTGTTTAATCTGATTTTTGAGGTCACATGTGCTTAATTTGCTAATGATGAATTCGATGAAATGTATCAACATTTGGTTATGTCCCCATTAACATAGTTTCTACCTTATGATTGCCAAATTTGTGCAACATTCTGTGACAATTTTAAGCTAGATGTTGTATACCCTCATGATACAATTTATATAATGTATATCGTAGAAACAAATAAAAATCAAAATGATGAGTGAACACTTACAATTAGCACCATATGGCATGCCACAACAGATTTAAATTTCTGGTTTGCTTAAATTCATCACTACTTTCTTAAAAAAGACATAAAGAATTGAGCCTGTTGTAAGCTCTAAGATGGAAAAAATTCGAATCGGACTACATAACGGAACATTTGAAGGAATGCATGTAGTACGAGTCAGAGAATTCCAATTGGACTAATATATTCAAAAGCTGCATCAAAGTCTGCTTTACTGCACTTGATCAGTTTTATATGTATTAATCGTTTGCGAGTAAAATACCATTTGGATCATTAACCGGTACTTCACTTAGTTTTTGATAAAGCCATTGATCAAAAAGTAATTATCATTATGAATGGATTTGTTGCGTATGGAACATGTGCATCAGATCAGATTTTGATTTGATGTGTTCAGACAAAAATTTAGTCTGAAATTGATTTTGCCAGTATTCCGTAATTTCTGTGCTGAAGTTTGAACACGGTAAGTTGGTTTTGTTTCCAAACAAATGAATTTCGTTCATTGAAAATTTAGTCTGGAATTGATTTTTCTTTGTTGCCAATTAGTCTGCTTTGAAAAGTATAATTTGTAGAGTTCTAGATACACTTACATCTTCTTTTTCTCTTTATTAAATTTTAAAACAAATTCTAATTTGATTTTGATCGGTTTTTAGCAGATGGTTTCTGGTGTTAGTGGGTTTTAATATCTGCCTTCGTTTTGGAAAGGATGTTTTGCGGTGTGATATTTCGCTGCTTTGGTGATCACTCTGCAGTGCGGCTGATGTCGTTTTATGGTATCTGGACTGTAGTTTTATGGTATATGTGTTTCGTTTGGTCTTTTATGTGTATGTATCTGGACTGGGTCTTTTCTGTTTCCAGGTTGCTACTGTTGTCCTACTCCCTTTGCAATTTTGTTTGTTCATTACGGATTAATCTGAACCGAACTGAGTTGCTTCAATTCATGAACTATAAATCAAATTTTGGTTTTTTTGTTTCTATTTTTTGGTATTTTTTTAACAATCCTATGCATAGCTAGTTAATTGCTCAAATGTCACGCTAGTGCTTCCAACCACCTAATTTAACTTTGACATTAATCTGAACTGAACTTATTGCTTCAATTTATAAACTATTAATCAAACAAGGTACCACAATATCACAGAAGATTTTCAGTCGATTCGTATAGCCATACGGAAGTGCCTTGGGTCAACCATGAGTGCTATTTGATAGCTCTTAGTCTCATTTTAAAAATCTTCTTGTGCAACATATCTACAAATGGCAACGAGTGACAAGACAGAGCATGTAGTCGACGCGTGTACCACAAAGAAAAGGATAATGTTCTTACTCTATTCCGCAAAGGGTGTGTTGAACTGCTCGTTGAAATTTTTAGTGCAGTTTCATGATCTGCAGGCTGTCGCATTTTCCCTTGGCACACCCTGCCACAACATTTATACAAAACATGCAGCTTAGTTTCATATCTTCCTACAAAGATTGAGGAGCGAACCGATCAGTTGAAATCAGTTCCAGTGCCATGTAGCTTAGCTTCATATCTTCCTTTAAATGCTGAAGCAGAGATATGTCTTTTGGTCAAGCAATAAACATGCATGTAAAATTCTAAAGTTAAAGTGGGAGCAGGAAGGTAAAGAAATACTACGATGTAGTGTTAAAACATTATAGCCATATATAATTATCAATAATCCAGCTTCTCTTGTAATTTGTACATGACAATCATGAAACAAGAAACCTTCAACATAAATAGCTGCAACATAAACAAAGAACAAAGAGGATACATGTTTTCTTTTTACAAAGAAAATGTCAACTCGCATAAAGGGTGGTTAAGTATATATTCATCCCTTCCAAACTATAAGGTTCAATTTGACGAGCAAGACTAAAGGCCTGATCAGCTTCTAAATTATCAACTAACTCATAGTGTGCCTTCTCAAACAGTGCCGAAACATATTCAAAGTAACATGATAATGCACCTCTAAGAATCTCCGATACAAGAAACATCGTAGAATCCCGTGGCATCCAAAACAAACCAGCTTTTACAACAACAGACAAACCTTTTCTCACTAAGTAGGTAAACTGAATTTAATTAACCAATAACCATACACACAATTAACAAAGAATCATTGGAAATTAAGAAATCCTTCGTACCACGAATTTGGAAAGGTTAGCCATGAAAAAAAACTGTGCACATTGAATAACTCAAATCACACAAAGAACTAAAGCCGGAAGCACTATATTATTACGAGAATATAACATACTTTGATATTTTAATCCTCAAGCAGTGTCTCTGTATCAATGCTTATGAGTTATGACCGAGAGTTCCAATGTGTTAAGAGCAATAGGGTTTAGTCTTTTATTTAGGTAAAGATGGAGGGAAAAGTTACTCAAAATAGTAACTGTATTGAAGATGTGACGTTAATCCTTAATTCCTTAAATCTATTTATATATTAGACTCCTAATCGAAATAAATATATACAACAAACAAATTATAATATCTAATCTATTCCTAAAAAAAATAAATTATAATATCTGATCTAATTTACCTTAGAATTATGCTAAGATATATTTAAGGTGTTATATGATACATTTTCCTTATATATTCTTACACCCTGAAAGACATGAGAATGAACCCACCTTCTATTTTAATGCCTCAATGGACATTTTCCATATATTTTAGATAGGTTTCCAGTGCTTCTTACTCTACCATGAACATTAACATAATTGATTTTATTTTTCCGTATTCCTTTTTTTTTTTTTTTTTTTTTTTATAAAATCTTATTCGTATTGTTATTTCCATGTTAACAAAAAATTAATAAAAAGCCTTCCTTCAAAATAAAAAAATAATAATTAATAAAAAGCCTGAAAACACCTCACCATTGTAGCGTCATTTTTATTTAACTAGCAACATACCCGTGCACCGCACGGGCTGATCCTTAAATCATGATTTATAAGTCAAAACGTGTTTACAATAATATTTACATTGAGAAATACGAAAAAAAATTAATGATAAAGATGAAAATAATAATAAAAACATTGAAATAGTTGTTATTAAATATTATAAAGTGGTATACTAAAAATATGTGAAAATATTACAAATAATAAAATCACAATAATGATAACGGGGACGTTAATAAGACCCGTGATTTTTATATATCATTGAAAAATATTTGTAACTTTTTTAGCATTTTTTTTATTTTTATATGAATTTATAAACAATAAATATGTATATCGTGCAAGATTCTTGTATCAAATTATAATTATTATATTATAATTAATCCCACTATTATTTAGAAGATACAATTAGGCATGGTAATGGGGCAACGGGGATAAGAAATTAAATCTCATCCTCGTCTCCGACGGGTTAGAGAGTATCCCTCCTCATCCCAACAATGGATAATTTTTTTTAATAAAATACAAGTCTTTTTCTGCCTCAGACGCAATGTTGCAATGCATTATCCTGCAAAGAAATGACGACGATAGATCTTGGCTATGGTGATGGAGAATAGAGAGATCTCTGAGAAATGAGTGTCATCTGATAGATTGAGACTCTGATTGTGTGACTGAAATGATTTATGGTTTGAGTTTCTTTTTATATAAAAGGGGGAAATAAAATTATTTTCTACATTCGGGACGAGTTTGGGTATGGGTTCGGGGTGGGTATACCTATATCTCCGTTACTCATCTCGTGCCCGTATTGTGAAATCTGGGAAAACTCAAACTGAATCAAAGCGGGAAAAAC
Organism: Medicago sativa; assembly: GCF_051527215.1. NCBI lineage: Eukaryota > Viridiplantae > Streptophyta > Magnoliopsida > Fabales > Fabaceae > Medicago > Medicago sativa. Next base: position 13,267,654 of record NC_140754.1, read on the forward strand.
CCGTCAAATTGAGTTTGGTTCGGATGAGTACTCGCGGGTATGAGTTTTGTTGTCATGCCTAGATACAATACATAACAAAAAAACCAACTTTTTTTTTGGTACAACAAAAAAAAAAACCAACTTAACTAATTAATATGTGACTGATTGTTGTCCCATGTATGATTTGTACAACAATATTAGTTAGTGTCTAATTAATTAGAGAGTAACATTTGTCTTGTGTTATTTTATAGTCATTATTTGAAAGGATATATTGATTAATAATGAATAATGATTTAAAATAATAATTTTATAATGTGACACTAAGATAAACCAAAAAACGTATGAAAATCATTTATACAAAAGAAGTAATCTTGAAGATGTGTAATTTTATGTAAAATAGTTGTATTTCTCATAATAAATACTAACCCCGTGTATAATTTATAAATGAGAAAGATATTGTAACCCTCTCAAAGTTATGTTATTTGTGATCATTCAATTGGCTATAATTGAATAAATTTAGATGTAAAAATATGTATCAGTGAGAAATAGTCCTATGCTTTTTTTTGTCAAAAAAAATCCTATGCTTTTTTCTTTTTAATTTACTCTTTTTTCCCGTGTTTTTTAAGTATCGGGTATAAAATGTTTCTCCTAAATTTTTTATATTATTCATAAGTGAAGTGTATTTATTAATATTTTTTAAATAGAAACACACGATGAGATAAACTCACATGTATGACAAATTTGTTACGAATTCAAAAAACAACGTTCAATCATTTATAGATTTTTTTATCTTGATAAAAACAACTCTTAAAAAAAAAAATTCATGACCTGTTTTGTTACAAATTAAGATAAAGTGATTTCGATATCTATTAATTAAGAGAATTTATAAAACAAATCACAATTTATTTTGTTTGATTATTTTAATTAAAGTCGCATTTAATTTGTTTAGATACAACTATAAAAAGTCCCGTGAGCTTAGTTGAGCTGGTAAGGACAATGCATAATATATGCAAAGTCTGGGGTTCGAACCCCGGACACCACCAAAAAAAAGATACAACTATAAAAAAATGGATTTTTTGTTACAAAATTACATCAACTTTAATAATTCGAGAAAGATTAACTTTAATAATTAGAGAAAGATAATATATTGGAAATTGTTTTTAACTCTTTATATATTTAGAAGTTGAATTATAGTTCGGTCAAAAAAAAAAAGAAGTTGAATTATAGAAAAAATTATTTTGATTGGGATTAAGATTAAGTTTGTTTGTTTTTTAGAAAAAAGATTAAGTTAGAGTGTTTTATCAAGTAATTTTGTTTTAATTTGTTTTTAAGAGGGAAAATATAGAGGGAGGTTGAAGCAAAAGACACAAAAGAAAACAATTTTGATGACGACTCAAAAAATTAAGAAGTGGTTGTATTTTTGGTACACATTAATTTTAATAATTAGAGAATAGATAGATAATTAGAAAATAAAAGATTAAGTTTGTTTGTTATTTAAAAAAATATTAAGTTAGTGTGTTTTATTTTATCATAGATAATTAGAAACTAAAAGATTAAGTTTGTTTGTTATTTAAAAACAAGATTAAGTCAGTGTGTTTTATCGAATGAGTTTGTTTGAATTTGTTTTTAAAAAAGAAAAAATAGAGGGAGGTTGAAGCAAAAGACAAAAAAGAATATAATTTTGATGACGTGTCAAAAAATTAAGAAGGGGTAAGATTGTATTTTTGGTAGACATTAATTTTATAATTAGAGAATATATATTCACGTATCCTTTAAAACCCTTATTTTCACTTCACCTATCCCTCGTTCTGTTCTCATTTGAAACCCTAAAACACTCAAAACCGGTGCAGTATGACTTCTCATAGCTTCTATTTTCTTTCCCATCGTTGTCGGCGGCGCTCATACCATTCCCCGACAATGAAAAGGAAAATAAAATCTTTACCGGTAAGTTTGACACCATTGAAACACTTCCGAAATCCATTGAAAAGGAAAAAGGTCAGAACTTCTTTCAAATCTCCACAACAGTTTGTTCAGGAAGAAACATGTTCATATTTACCTGATGATTGTTGGGAAATTGTCTTCAGATTCCTCATCATCAACGACAACAACTGTCCTCACTATTTAAACTCTCTATCCCTTGTCTCCAAACAGTTCCTCTCCGTCACCAACGGTCTCCTATTCTCGCTTACTATCTTCGATCAAACATGCCCTTTCCTTGATCGCCTTTTTGAAAGGTTCACAAACCTCAATTCCCTCAACCTCTTGCGTTACAAATGTGACCTGGACATGCTTCTCCGCAAAATCTCTCGTTTCCCATTAAATATCACATCACTCAATATCTCCAATAATTTGGTCTTTCCTACTAATGGGTTGCGAGCTTTCTCCCAAAAGATTACTACTTTGACCTCTCTCAATGCTTCCGACATTCATTCTCTTAAAAGCTCTCACCTTTTATTCATTGCCGATTGTTTCCCTTTGCTCAAACAACTCAACCTCGGTAAAAGTTTGAGAAAAAGTCACACTTATGCAATTCACTCTTTGTTATCCAAGTGTCATTTACAACATTTGGAACTTGATCGTAGTGATTTTCTGAATGATCAACATGTCGCCCAGTTGACTTTGTTTCTTGCTGATTTGGTGTCTATAAACCTTAATGGTTGTTATATGCTCACAGAAGTATCCTTGATTTTACTAGCTAGAAATTGTCCTTCACTTATTGAGATCAGAATGGAATACACAGATATTGGGAAAGAGATGTCAGAGAATAATGATTCTTTGACAGACGTTGGTGTATACCCTCAATTAAAGTCTCTCTATTTGGGTGAGAACTATTGGTTAAGTGACGAAAATGTCACAGTGTTTGCTTCTTCTTTCCCCAATTTGGAGCTGCTTGATTTGAGTTGGTGCAGTAACGGTATTTGGCAAGTTTTAAGGAGATGTTATAAGATTACACATTTGTACTTAGCCGGATGTTCATTTGGGAACATATTTGAAATGAACTTTGTAGTTCCCAAGCTAGAGGTGTTGGACTTGTCATATACAAAGGTTGATGATGAAACACTCTATGTGATCTCAAAGAGTTGTCCTGGGCTTTTGGAACTATCACTGGAATATTGTTATCGTGTCCCAGAGAAAGGTGTGAAAGATGTGGTAGAAAACTGCAAACAACTGAGACAGATTGTATTGAGAGGTTCTTATATAAGTGATGAAATTAGGGAACTCGCCATGGATGCTTTCTATGCTAGTGTTCTGAAATTGATATGAACACTGTAAGTTCTCATTGTTTTAATATTTACTTCTCTACGAAATAATTTCTTTTAAAAATTGTAAACTTAAAGAGGTGCATTTACTAACCAGTCTGCTGTTTTTGTTGTTTTGTTTATATTAAGAACTCATAATTGAAGTATGTTGTTTTGTCTATATTCAATTCAAATAAATTTGAAACAATGAGCATGGTGTGGAACATGATTACTTTTTTGGATGATATAAATATGTTGGTTTGTGTCATCAATAGTGCTCTGATTAGAGTTTCATGTAGTGCACCGGTTCTCATTGAGTATGAGTATGAGTGTTGTTTCCGTCATGATCCTATGAAAGTGTTGAATGGATGCTGCTGAATTTATATCAGTTAGCTGTGTGAAAAATGACGTTGATGCATATTTTTGATAGCTTTGTTTGTCGCAGTATTTTTGAGTGTTGTATTTTGTGATTTCCAAGAGCAGTGTATCCAAGGTATATGTAAAGAATTGAGGAGGTCTATTGAATGGGAACATCAAGTTAATTTGAATCGGACTATGAAACGGAACATTTGAAGACATGCATGGAAGACGAGTCAGAGAATTCCAATCGGACTAATATAGTATCACAAAGCTGCATCAAAGTCTGTTTTACTGCACTTGATCAGTTTTTTATGTATTAATCTTTTGCGAGTAAAATACCATTTGGATCATTAACTGGAAATTCATAGTTATTCCGAAACTAGTTTCCAGGTCCCTTTCAATGAATATAAAATTCACAATAATATCATAAACAATGGCATACATAACTTTTTGCAACTACTAGTAAATTAACGCAATGAACAAATATATAATTTTGTAGCAACAACTTGAATAAAACAGAAAACGCTAGTGGGATGAAAATGAAAGTTGAGAGTGTTTTGTGATGTGATGGATAGACATTTTATACACGTAGGCAATTTAGATGAGGTGGATCATTTCAAGGGTTCTAATTGTTGAGGTATCGATATATGGTCATAAATAGGTTTTTTTTTTTTTTTTAACAGCCAAATACATTTAAAAAGCCACAAATCCCACTCAAGATGAGCAAGGCTGCGCATAACAATTGTTACAGGAATAAAAACAAAAAACCCCAATAACAGCCACTTACAATAGTAACAACAAAAACACCAAATAAATGACAGCAAAACTAGTGAAAGAGAGCAATCCGCAATACACAGAGCCCACTCAAAGTGCCAAAGCCTCCTAATGCCGCAACTAAAACCAAACAGTCACACTGCAAGACATAAACGAGGATTCCAACACCATTCATAATATAAGCACGTCGCAATTTTGAGCCTACTCAAGCTCCATTGCCACGAAATCACCTTAAAAATCAAATTATTTCTCATCATCCAAACCACCCACACAACGGCGTGCCAAATTAGCCAAGCTCCTCATCTAAGTTTTTTAAACCGCACCTCACTAAACCAACAAAAAACATGAATAAATAAGTTCGGGGGCGTGATAAAACTAAAATTCAACCACCTCATCACCTCCGTCCACACCCTCGAAATCACCCCACAATGAAGAAATAAATGGTTAACATTTCATCTTCACTATCACAAAACACACACCTTTTAGAATCCTCCACTCCGCCTTCTTGATAGGTTTACCTTTGTCGATATACGGTCAAGAAACAAGGTCCAAGAGAAAGCCAACACCTTGGATGGTGCCATACTCTTCCACAGATCTCTAAAAACCACCTCCTCCTCCGTTGACAAGCTTTCGTCTAAACGCCTCAAATTTTATAAATAAGAAGACTTGACCGTAAACACTCCCACCTTATCTAGCTTCCACACCCATATATGTTGCCCTCCCCTATCACTGCCCCCTCCAAACACAACAAAAGAGAGTTAAGCATATTCACCTCCCACACAAACAACTCTCTACGCCAAGAAAACCGCCACATAAGCAGAACCGCCACATATTCACCTTCACCTCTTGAGTATTTTCTATGGAGAATAACCACGGAAAAGTGACCATAAGCAGAACACTCGAGACCCACGTGTCCTTCCAAAACAATGTTCCCATTCCTTCCCTCACCTTCCAAACCAACTCCCTATTAAACCATCTCACCCCCCTTCCTCCTCTAAAGACACCACATATTTGTCCTCTAAAGACGACAAAACTTCCCCCTCCAAACGGATTCTACTACTAACCAAAGGCCCATAATTGTCCTCTAACACCTCCTTCCACATTGACGCTTCATTATCATGAAGACGCCAACTCCACTTACCGAAGAGACTAATATTAGCCAAACTAATATCCCTCACGCCTAAACCCCCTCTACTCTTAGGTTGGCACACTTTCCTTCACTTCACCCAACAAATCTTCTTCACCCTACCGTATACTCCACCCCAAAGGAACCTTCTTTGGATACAAACCACCTTTTTAATCACCTTAACAGACATTTTCAAAAAAGAGAGATAGAAAATAGGTACCGAATTTAAAACCAAATGTAGAAGGACAATACGACCTTCGAAACTATTATAATTAATTATTCCCCCATGAGTTGAGTTTGGAATTAATTTTCTCCAACACCGGTTCCCATGTTGACAACTTCTTAGCATCCGCCCCTACCGGTAAACCCAAATAAGAAAAAGGAATAGAGGAGAGACTACAATTTAGGAACAAGGAAGCCATCTCCATAACTCCGGCGCCACATTAACCCCCATAAGACAACTTTTGTGAAAATTTACCTTTAAACCCGAAGCTATCTCAAAACCCCTTAACATCGCCATAATAGTCCAAAGATTTTCATTTGAAGCTTCCCTAATACACAAAGTGTCATCGGCATATTGCAAATGTGAAATTACCGACCCACCCCTCTTCACTTCAAAACCTTTAAACAAATTCCGATTGACCGCATTATTCATAAGACCATTCAATCCTTCCGCCACTAAGAGGAATGAAAATGGCGCCAAGGGATCCCCTTGTTTCAATTCCCTTTGGATATCAGTTTCCTCCATTGGACTACCATTTATCATAATTAACATGCTTCCTCCAAAAACACGACTTCATCCAAGCTATCCACTTGGCATGAAATCCCACCCTCCTAAGCATATACTCTAAGAAGCTCCAATCCACCGAATCATAAGATTTCTCAAAGTCCACCTTAAGAATAAGGCACTCCCTATTTCTTTTTTTAGTTAACTCCACCCCAAAGGAACATTCTTTGGCTTATCTTTTAGTCATAAATAGGTGCTTGAACACCTATGATTAACAGTTCTCTGTGGCGCTGTCCGCCTAGCTTGACTTATCTGTTTGCTTGGTACAATCTTGGTTATTTTACATATTGGTTTTCTGTGCTGATATGAAGTATTGTGTAGTAGAACTGTGGCAAGGCGTCTTTCTTCACTGCTACGGCAGTCCCTCTGTAGCGAGAAAAATAGACTAAAGTAGATGGCATTTGGCCCTATTTTATATCAAAAAACTAAAAAAAAAATGGTTGTTTAATATGACGCTTGAAAAGTCTCATTATATTTTATGGAATAACTTATGTTGTCAACAAATCCTTTTCTAGCGGCTGTTCATTCTTTATTGGTCGTTGCTTCTTCAAATCACTCCTAAAGCAACTTTAAATTTGTGTTGATGTCATTGGTTGAGATGTTCAGATTTTGGAACAGAGTGAATCCTTCGTGCCAAAGTCACTCCATTAGTAACAATAATAGGTAGTTAATAGTATTTCTTGTTGAGAAGGTCTAAGATGGAATGAATAGAGAAGGTCTTTCGAATGGGAGCGTTATGAGAATTCCAAACCGACTATGAAACAGAACATTTAAAGAAATGCACAGAATAAGAGTCAGAGAGGCATTTGTATCTGGTAATATAGTATCACAAAGCATCAAAGTCTGTTTTACTACACCTGATCTGTTTTTCATCTCTTAATCGTTTACGAGTAAAATACCATTTTGATCATTAAAGCACGGATTATTAACAGATAAGATGCTGATTTGTTTTGATGCCTACTATTTATTTTTAAAGTTATTATATTTAAACATATGTTTCCATGCATGAATTTAAGCCAAGAAAAACTAACTCTATAGGAGTAAGTTATCTTCTTGTATAGAAGTCACTTCCTTGCATCTACAACTGAGCATGAATACAAGTCGTTTCGTTGAATCTCTATGAAGCATAAACACTCTTAGAATTAAGGGTGTCCGGTCTGACACACGCCGATGTCTGAGACTCATATGATTACTCATAAAACACGTGTCACATAACATAGATGTCTCCTTACCAAGATCCCTATTGCATGCATTCAATATAGTTTTTCCTTCCCAACGATTTGGTTGTCCCAAAGGATCTACATCAGCAAGTACAAAGTCTCCGTCTGGCATGTCCCAAACATCTCGCATATGTGTATATAACCTCGAGTTCTCATTCCTTTACTTGAACTTTCACTTATACTGCTGAAAAATACTTAATGTGATTTCCCTCTTTTCTTTAGATCGTCCAAAATTTCGTTCCACAGTCAACTTTCTATGATTTTTCGTTGCACTTTCATCAGAAAGCAAAGCCAAACATGATCAACAATGCAACATAATATGGTTGATAAAATTGATTGATTCTGTAGCCTCTATTTACATCAATCCAATCACACCTGGAAAGAGATTTGTATCTAAGTGATCTAGAAATACACAAAACAGAGGGTCAAACTTTTGACATAGTTAATAAAATTTTGAATGGCTAAACAAGAATAATTGTCTTCCAACTTAAATTTCATAAATTTTGAATGGTTATTTTTTTTAAAAACAATTATTTTTTTTTGAAAAAGTTATAACAAACGATCTCACAGAGCTAATTTGTTACGGATTAAAATAAAAATTACTTTGACATTCAATATTTGATAGATTATTTCTTAAAGATTTTATAAAAAATAAGAATCTATTTTGAGTTTGTTTATTATAATAAAAATCATTTTATTTTAAAGAATTATTTAGTTAGTTACAAATTATTTCAATCTTTTGACACTAATTTCTTTTTTGGTGGTGGTCGGGGTTTGAATGCCGGACCTTGCATATTTTATGCATTGTCCATACCAACTGAGCTAAGCTCACGAGGACTGACACTAATTCTTTCTCCTCTAAAAGAGTTTTTTTTATTTTTTACAAAAATTACTATGGAGTAGTTTTTTTGGTACAGACAAATAATGTATATGAACAAAGCCCATTGCCTAAATCATATGTATACAAATTACCGTAACCCTAAAACTCAAAACCAGAGGCGCCTTATGATTTCTCTCTTCTGTTTCCTTTCCCACCGGCCTCGCTGGAGCTCATACCATTCCCTGCCAATGAAAAGGAAAAGAAAATCTTCACCGGAAAGTTTACCACCACTGAAACTCTTCCGAAATCCAAAGAAAATGAAGAAGATAACATCTTCTTTCAAATCTCCACAAAAGTTGGTTCAGCAAGAAACATGATCATATTTACCCGATTATTGCTGGGAAATTGTCTTCAGATTCCTCATCATCAACGACTACAACCAAAGTCACTGTTTAAAATATCTATCCCTTGTCTCCAAACAGTTCCTCTCCGTTACCAACAGACTCCTATTCTCACTTACTATCTTGGATGAGACACGCCCTTTCCTTGATCGCCTCTTTGAAAGGTTTACACACCTCGACTCCCTCGACCTCTCGCACTACAACTGTGACCTCAACAAGCTTCGCTTCCCATTAAATATCACATCGCTCACAATCTCCAAGAATCCGACCTTGCTCAAACAACTCGACCTCGGTAAAAGTTTGAGCAACAATCACACTAATGCAACTCACTCTTTGTTATCCAAGTTTCAACGTTTACATGATTTGGATCTTGAATGCAATTATTTTCTGAATGATAAACATGTTGCCCGGTTGTCTTTATTTCTTGTTCATTTGGTGTCTATAAACCTTAGTTATTGTTACGACGTCACAGAATTATCCTTGTTTTTACTAGTTAGAAATTGTCCTTCACTTAGTGAGATCGAAATGGAAGATACGGCTATTGGGCAAGAGATGTTAGAGAATAATGATTCTTTGAGAGATATTGGTGCATACCCTCAATTAAAGTCTCTCTATTTGGGTGACAATAGGTGGTCAAGCGTCGAAAAAATCATAATGTTCGGTTCTTCTTTCCCCAATTTGGAGTTGCTTAATTTTTATAGTTTTCATTGGATATCTAAAGATATCTGGCAAGTTATAAGGAGATTTGATATGATTACAGATTTGTACTTAGACAGATGTAATGCAGATGTGGACATATTTGAAATGAACTTTGTACTTCCCAAGCTGGAATTGTTGGATTTGTCAAATACAGATGTTCATGATGAAACACTCTATGCGATCTCAAAGAGTTGTCCTGGGCTTTTGGAACTATTTCTGATAGATTGTGATTGGGCCACGGAGAAAGGAGTGAAAGATGTCGTGGAAAACTGCAAACAACTGAGAGAGATTGTATTGGGAGGTTCTTATAAAAGTGATAAAATTAGGGTTCTGAAATTGATATGAACACTGTAAGTTGTCCTTCTTTTAATATTTACTTCTCTAAGAAATAATTTTTTAAAAAAATTGTAAACTTACAGAGGTGCATACTAACCAGTCTGTTGTTTTTGTTGTTTTGTTTATATTAAGAACTCGTAACCCAAGTATCTTGTTTTGTTGTTTTGTTTTGTCTATATGAAATTCAAATAAATTTGAAACAATGAGCATGGTGTAAAACAATGAGTATGAGTGTTATCTTGTGCTTGTTTGATTCATGATCCTATGCAAGTGTTGAATGGATGCTGTTGAATTTATATCAGTTAGCTGTGTGAAAAATGATGTTGATGCATATTTTCGAGAGCCTTGTCTGTTGCAAATGAATTTTTCTGATCAAGGAGATGAAATTATTGAAGTGGTATTTGAGTTCTGTATTTTGTGATTTCCAAGAGAAGTGTATCCAAGATATATTAAAGGTTTAGTGTAGCAGGTTCATATTAGGGGGTTGGTGTTTTTATTTGTTTTGTATTTGATTCTTAGTGTATAGGTTCATACTAGTGGTAGGAGCTAGTTAGTTCTTTTGTTTTTATCTTCCTCTTGATAAAAATAAAACAGTACGCCAAGAGACTAAAACAGTGGTTTGTTAAAAAACTATTAATTTTTTTTAATATTTTAGAAGTTACAGTTTTTGGAGGGTTAAATATCTTACTGACTAGAATTTTATCTCTATGGTGAACAAATGGAGAATTATGACACTACATATATAATATAACATCCTTGCCATTCGAGTTATGTTCATGGGACTGAATTTACAATTTTTAAATTAAATTGTTTTAAATAAATAAAAGGATAAATATGTTTTTGGTCCCTCCCCTCTTGAAAAATTTTCATTCTAAATATGCTCACGACACTAAATATGTTTTCAGTCCCTATCCCCTATAAATATTCTGACTTTTCTGTTTACCTCACCTTTTTCGTCACTGCTTTTCAGTCAACTTATGCGTATCATTCAAAATTTTGAATGAGTTTTTGCAGAAATGTTTAGAATATTATAGAAATCTCTCCAAAAATTTTGAATGAGTTTTTGCAGTAATATTTATCATTGTTGATTCATTGTGTATGCTACAGGTTACCAGAGATTGAGGGAAGATGGCTGCTTTTCAAAGAAATTTAAGCAAGTTTGAAATTAAAGAAATAGCTAGAACTAGAAGATTCCAATGCTCAAATGAGTGCATAAAAAAATTCTTCATTTTATTCAATTTCGCATTCATTGTTTTCACTACTAGAAAAAACACATTTCACATCAGGGTTTTGACATCAGTGGACCCATACCTGAAGTGAAACATGACACGGTGGTAGTTTCACATCAGCGGATAAAGTACCTGAAGTGAAAAATAAACTTGAATGGTTTTTCACTACGGGCCATTGTAATATCTGAGGGGAAAAATAATCACGGTGGCAATTTTGATATTATAGTGAACTTTCCATTTTACTGTAAACATCGGGGCCCACATACAAGAGGGGAAAGCTCGTGTTCATTTCACACATTCACGCGTACGTTTTCCTTCTCTCACAAACTTGTGTTGCATTTCCCTTTCCCCTCACAAACCCTAATCACAAACCTCACTCAATTTTTCTCAATCTTTCGTTTCACTCTCTCAATCTTGAACCCAATCGCCATTTCCCCTCAAATTTTAACCCAATTTCAGTTTTACTCTAACACAATCGTTTTGTCGGCCGTTTCACTGTTTATGTAACCCAATCGAACCAATCGGGTTCACCGGCCGTTTGAGCATCAACGATGTTCTGAACTGTAACCACCACCTTCGACGGCTGTTTCATCGGTTATGTAACCCAATCTGTGACTCAATCGTTTTGTCTTTTACTTAAATACCCATCGACCGCGTTCTCACTCAGGTACACATTATCCCACTTATGTGATTCATGAGCATGGATCTGTGGAGCTTGGTTAATTTTTCATGGGTTGATTATACATAAAAAAAAATTATCCACACTCCACAGAATCAAAATCAAAATCTTGGTTTCAAGTAAAAGGGTATGTGAAAAATTAAAATTTTCCAACCAAACGCTTAAAAAATAATTTTTTAGTTTTTGTGATATGTCTCTGTTTGTTGGTTGTTGTAATTGTTTTTATTATTGTCACTGGAAAAATAGAAACGGTGATTAGTTCACTATTAATTTTAAATAGTTGCTTCTTTTGATTGTCTTTAAGCTAGTTTCTAAACCTTAGGTTTCTATCACTAGCACAGTGTTTTGTTGGAAATTTTGAACAATTAGTTTTAACCTTAAACTGATATGTTAGTATTTAAGTTATTTGAATGATGATAATTGATTAAGCGATGAGTATGATAATGTACAATTTCCCTTATCTCTGCAGATTTTGAAGTTAATTAATCAAATATAATTCATGATTTTGTTGAGCTAAAATTAACTATGTTTTTACTTAATTTGGATTCTGTTGTTGCTAAACACTAGTTGTTGGTAATTTTAATTTTTCTATTTGGCGAAGTGTAACTGTTGGATGTATTCATACTGTAAATTATGAAACTAGGTAATATTGTGGATGGGAAGATTAAGAAGGTTGATATTGAACTCAATAGATACAAAGAACAGAAGCGAAGCAAGTGGCTGAGTAGAATGTTGAAGTTCTTCTGCAACATTGAAGATAAGGTTTAAGAAGATTCAGGTAAGTAGAATATTGTTGGTTTTTTATAATGAATGAAATTTTGGTGTTATTGGTGATATTGGTGATATTGTTTGACTTTTGATTATTTGTTGTGATGATTGTGTCCTGGAATTTGGGGATGAGTTTCATTGGAGGTTCCAAGTGAATGTGATAACTAATGATGCATACTTTAAGCTGATTGAGATTTTGATGCTTAATTGAATCATCATTCTCAATAATTTGATCCGTGACCTTATAAAAAGCCTAACAACTTATACTCCCTCATGTTTTGATGTCATTGTTGTTTATTTATGTATGAAGTTTTTAACCTGTTTATCTATGAGTTAGACAATTCATTGTGTGATTTGTGCTCGGAGTTTGAAACGTTTACCTATGAAAAACAATTATACGCGTTTTCTTTGTCAATCTTCAAAAGTCTAATGTAAAATGCTTAGCTGATTGTTTTATCAAACTTAACGGTGTTGTGGATGTGAGGATTGTGGTAGGACCAAGGACCCAAATCTTTTATTAGAAAATCCTTGGCAGAAAAATAGTTGTAGCTTGTTTAGTGAAATATTGTATGTGAGGTTGTTAAGATTATTAACGATTTCAAGGACAGTTCCTGACTCGAATATAAATGGGTAGTGTACTAGTGTGAGTATGAATGAAGCACCTTTAAACTTATAGATGGAACTGAAACTCTACGAAAATGACATAATTTGAAATCCATGCTAATTTCCTCTGGTTGCTGTTGAGGCACATTAGTATATCCATTTCCAACTCCACCCATTTTGTCTTTAGGAATAATTATTTGCTTGTTATGTTACTGTACAGGTATTGATGATGCTAACATTTCATTTGGGCCTGTTAAAGGTATGTCTTTGAAGCCATCTTTTTATTTTCTACTCTGTTTTCTAATTGTTTTAATAGATTATATATATATATATATATATATATATATATATATATATATATATATATATATATATATATATACAGAGAGAGAGAAGGGATTCATTGACTCCAAGAGTAAGTCTAAAGACTTACTCCTAATCATAACCATTGATCTTTATATTAATTAATGGCTGTAATTAATTACTATTAATCCATAGGGTTTGGTTGTTGTACGCCTTCTTCTCCCTTTCAAGAAAATAAGATAAAATACTCTTTCTTCTCAAACAATCCCGTGTGAGCATATGAACATTTTCTATATACCTTTAATTAATATCCGGTGCCTTTATTCAATTCTTATGTTTATTATATGATCTATGGCTATCAAAAACAAGGTTTATTTCATCTTTATGAATAAAAAAATAAAAAAATCTGATTCAATTAACATCACAATCCTCTATCGGTTAGAATAAAAATTAGTCTTCAATTGGATTCAATAAAAAAAAATTTGTTGAGATAATGATAATCATGGTGGCTTACACTGTTTGTTTGAGATCTCTTTCGGCCGTGTACTCTCATCTCATGTGATGTTTAGGAGAAGGAGTATAAAAGGTTCACATTAAGGATTAATGCAATAGATCACAACCATTAATTACTATTAAAATCAAAGGTCAAGATTTGGAGTAAGTCTTTAGACTTACTCTTGGAGTCAATGGATCCCTTCTCTCTCTCTCTCTCTCTCTCTCTCTCTCTCTCTCTATATATATATATATATATATATATATATATATATATATATATATATAGGAATTGAGGATGTATACTATGAGAATGGCTAACTTATATGAGAATGATGAGAATAATCATCAACCATTAGATTAAAAATTGATGATTATTCTCAGCATTCTCATATAAGTTGGCCATTCTCATAGTATACATCCTCAATAAGGATTAGCTTATGTTGCAAAAGATTATATAAGTATGTGTATGAAACTGTTCAATAATGTCTCTTGAAGTAAGTGCAGGGACATGATGTAGCAATTATCTAAAATGAAAAGACTATTATAGGTTAGAGAAATGATATTTATAAAACCATTTTGTGACACTTCTTTGATATGTCACTTCTTTTTTGATGTTGCCATTGTCTAAAATTCTTGTATGTGGCCGATCAAACCTAAGATATCGGTGCAAAACATGAGGAGTTATGAAGGGACACATCATTTGTACTACCTATTTTATGATATTTTATTGGCTAATTAGGTATTTGATTTATTGGCTAAAATTCTTTGATATGTCACTTCAACTTATTTTTTATATGTCGTATGACTTCAACTTATTTTTTATATAAGGTTTATTTAAATTATCTACCTAAAAATCCCATAATATGAAGTTGCAAGGGCTTTTTGTATGAGATCATGGTTGGGTATTTCATTTGTTTTACGTTGATGGCTAATGAAAACTTCTAGCACTTTATTTTAAACTTTGTTGACTAAAATTATAGAATCATAGATTCATTATTTAAGTATTTCCTAAGTTCAATTTTACAAGCATTTTCATTTATCATATCTCTTTTGTAATTCCTTTCTTTTTATTCTTCGTCAACACTTGCTTAGTGACATCGATCACAACTCTTTTTGAAGGATTTTGCTATAGTTAGATTAAGTCATTTGTAATGTGGCGACTATCTGATTCAAATACTTTTAGTATATATTAAATTTACTAGCTATATCTTGGAGAGTCACCTTTTAGTCCATATAATGCAGTTTATTTATATTCACAAATTTTCACAACGGGAGGTATAGTTCAAGACTTAGATTGTTTTCTTTGTGCAATTTGGAGGTCTAACAACACCTCCGATTTTGGTTTGCTCTAGTGTAAAATGATATCAACTTAATGCTCTATGTTCACTATTCTAGTGTAGACCAATCAGATGAAATCCGGAAACTGATGAAATCGGGGGAACATGGAGAAGGGGATTGTGCCCAAACTGTGTTGAGATGATACCATTGGAGAAAAAGAAAATGTAGGAAGAAGAGGTGACGACCTCGGGTATGCAACTATGACAAAATTGAAGTGGCAATGGGGAAAGGGAGGGAGATGGGTATGGCACAACGACATCAAGAGGCTGCGAGCCACTGGCAACGCCAACGTTAGTGGTGGCATTGTTGAGGTACGACCTCTTATTCTCTATTTTTTTTGCATTTCTCAAACATGAATACTCTTAATCTTTTCCTATGATCCTGATACTACAGTCAAATAATTAATCATATCCCAAGGCCACTAATCTAAAGCATTTCAGTGTTTTTCTTTATGCTTGGTAGGTTGGTAGCATCTCAATATTTATGAAGCTTTGTAATTTGGTTGCTTTAGCACTGATTCTGCTTGATATCATTGTATTGATACTTTAACAAGAATTGTACTATTATTTATATATTCAAGTTTATGCTTTTGGAAGGTAATGGATTCAATCACGTGTTTTGTTATCAGTTGGTGTGTGTGAAACTTGATGTTCAAACAAAATAATGTTAATGATTTTTCAAATTTTATATGGAAATGAATATTGTATGATGATTGTTTGATTCATTTGATTTGATTTTGTATAATGATCAATTTATACACGTCATTGAGTTAGATAATTTGATACGAACATTAGACTCTAGTTATAGGGGGACAAGAATATGTTTGTTGTTTTATTCCAATTTCCAACAAATATTATGCTTAAATTGGATTGAATAACACAACCATTTAAATTTGCATTTATGTAATATAAATGAAATTAATGTATGAGGCTGATTTGGTACTGTAGTGAAAAAAATATCAGTATGTTTCACATCAGTGGCCTTGTAGGCCGATGTGAATATTGTTATTGAATAAAAATGGTACCTGAATTCACTTCGGTGAATCTTATAGCCGATGTGAAATATATATTTTTGACATCAGTTTCTATGGTTCCACTGATGTGAAAACTTACGCTAAATTATTCATTATCACATATCAAATCAGTGGCTTGCTGCCCCGATGTGGAAAACGACTTTTCACAACGGTTTCATACCCGATGTGAATTGTCGCTGACATTTAACCTCACCTTTAGTTACATCGGTTGGGACCCGATGTGAAAAGTCATTTTCCACCGATGTGAAATGTCTTTTCTGTAGTAGTGTTTGTATAATAATTGTTGGAGCAAAAAGACTGTCTTATTGGATTAAAGTGAAGTTTTCCAATTGATCTGTTGAGTAGCAAAGTTTATTAACATCACTGTTATTGTTTATTATGATTTCTTGGTTACCTATGCTTTACTTGGTAATGAATTTAATGAAATGTATCAACCTTTGGTTAGGTCAAAGTTAAAATAGATTCTAGCTTATGACAGCTTCTCAATGAGAGAATTATTTGTTAATTTTACTTTAGAAGAAGCATTTAGAAGTTTATAGGAGTTCATCACATTAATTGCCTGGACAAAATTAATCTTTAAATAGGTAAACTAAAGAAGTAGAATGTTTCTGAAAAAATGTCAACATAGTTGATTGAATGGACAAAGAGTGGCGGTGATCGAAATCAAAGCTTGTTTCTGAAAAAGAAAATCAATTAAAATGTTATAATTTAGCAAATTGGGATGACAAAACTAAAAAGGTAGATGCACAAATAAATTTTCAATACATGCATGGTTCCCTCTATATGCTGATAGTTGTATTAATTAGTTGGACACACTGCACAAGATAGATTCACCTATGCGTCTTATAATTCTGATTGAAGGAATTGCATGACTTGGCTACCATTAGACATGACTGCAAAAAGTGAGAGAGGAACTCAAATTCTAAGCACTTTGGAAAGTTACATGTTAGGAATTATAACAACTTGGATGTAGCTTTAGTTATTCCTTGCATAATTGTAGACATCATCATAGGATTCAATCAGCTATTGAGTAGAGAGATTGCATTGATGGTTGAAGAACAAATACTGAATTTTGGATCCTCAAGTCTATATAAGCAAGTAATATAGACAATCCACATCTTGTTAGAAGTAAAAGGCAAAGTACCTCTGTTTCTCGGTAACTTGTCGATCTAAAGTGTCTTGGATTTTCACTCCTTTTTCTTGTTTTTTACCATATCTTCTTCCAAATGTATCCATCATCTGATCTTCTGCTAAGCTTCTGCTGTGATTGTAACCACTCTGGTGGGGTGAAACTCTACATATATAAATAGAATAGTTTCTGTTTTCTTATTACTTATTCCAGAAGAAAACCTGTTCAAGCTGAGCAATGTGAGGTTTGGCCATCTGATGACATTGCCCCAGAATTGAAGGCTTTTTCCACCTACTGATACACTATAACTCCTTTCTCCTTATTTATCTTCACTTATACATTAACATTAGGATGTTATCTAAAGTTTAAATTACTCATCTGTTTGGTAGAACACTAAACCAATGTGAATCACTTTGGGAAGACTAAAACTGATATGTTTTTGAGATACATAAATTTGACTATTTCCTATGAAAGTTATAGGCATTAGAACTAGTCAATTGCTCAATATTTTGTACACCACGTCAATTCATTTGAAGCTTCTCAAAGCATCGATCCTCCAGAGCACAGTCAATTGCTCATTATTTGTTTTGATTATGCAAACATTGTTTCCATAGTGAATTTAAGCCACAAAAATCCAACTCTACCAGAGTAAACTACTTTCTTGTTACAAATCTTTTCAAAATCATAAGCTATCTTCTTTTATACAAGTCATGTCCTTCAATCCACAACTGTGCATGAATACAAGTCATTTCCTTGACTTTCTATATAACATTAGTATCTCTATATGAAGCACTATTTTAATAACACGTGATATGATACCCGTACGATACATGTCAGATAAATTAGAGAAGTGTTCAGTCCTAAACAGTCATTCTTAACTTGCTTTGACAAACCTTGGACACTCGTCAAACACACAAGGACTTATCTGGTAACCTATTTCTATGGTAATCATAATCCTTAGACACGCCAGTTTGCTAAATGGTTAACTAATCCTCAGACCTAACCTTTCCACATCAGCAGTGGCTCTAACTAACTCTGCCACATCAGCAGAAATAGCTAAATATAACAGTACTTGTGCTGATGGGAATAGGAGAATTTCGTAGTATGCAAGCTGTTAATTTTTGTAGCTAGCAGGTTGTCATGTGTACAAAAAGATTTATAATGACTTTAGGAGTAAATTGTGATTTGATATCTATGGTGTAGAAGTTTGTATACATTAGGCTGAATACTTCCTGGGGTTCTTAAAGCTAGATGTTTTTAATTTATGTTAGTCTTTAAAAAAAATTTGCAACAAGTTAGCCGTAATTTAATTTAAGTAATGAAATATTTCTACATTACCCTCTTTAAAAGTTGGTGGCTTCAAATTCACGTATCTCAAAACTATGATTCATAGGCGTATCATCCAACATTGGTGACAAACAAAATCGATCGATTGCTTAATTTATAATGTTGTTCATGAGACCTTTATCAATCAGGGGAAATAGTTGTCGTATGTATAACTATTACAATACTGCTAATAAGATTCAGCAGTATTTCAACATTGATAGTTCTACAATTGAAAGTACTAACAGTTACACAAAACCAAAGAATGAAACGGTAACATAATCAAGAAAGAGATGGAAAATGGTGGTCACCTGTCCTTCCTTCGAGCACCAACGACATACTATCAAGCGACACAGAATACGATAAACCCTTTTATCATGAATATATACTGCCATTTCCTCTTCGATCGGTCTTACTTTCATCATATCCCTTTGATTTACAAATCATACTTAAATTGCATCCACTTTATGCATATGTTTTCCTTAAGCATTTTTTCTGTTTGCTTAGACAGTTCAGGAACCAATTGAAACTTGCTCGGATTTGCTCAACAAAACAACCATTTTGTTAGACCTTAATTAGCTCAAGCATGTCAGTAATGTATGACTCATGTATGTCTGCAACAAAGACAATCGATATGAGCACCTTAATGTCTCCAATCTCCTTCCCAACCGAATTGATTGCCCAAAGAATTTACATCAACAAGTACAAAGTCCTTGAGTTCTCATTCCTTTACTTGAACTTTCACTTGTACTTCCGAAAGAGACTCAATGTGATTTCCCTCGTTTCTTTAGATCGTCCAAAATTTCGTTTAACATTCAACTTTCTACGATTCCTCATTGTTTCTACAGAAAGCAAAGCCACACATGATCAACAATGCAACATAATATGGTTTTTAAATTTTCAACAACCTTAAAAGCATCATAAATACTTGCTAGCACTACTGCTGACCACATGCATGCAAGTATGAGCCATGTAAAAACAGTCTCTATTGACATAGTAACACCATTCCAATCACACTTGAAAAGTAACACCTTAGGACAAGAACACCATGTACAATAAACTTATGAACATGTTGATTGACACCTAGATACACACAAAACAGAGGGTCAAACTTTTGACATAGTTAATAAAAAAAAAGAAACATTGTCGTCCAACTTAAATTAAAATTGCAAATGAAATTTCACAAACTTCTAAAATAGATACAATACTCTTTGAAGTTATTTTAAAAAAAATGATTTATTTTTTCTTAAAAAAGATATAACAAACGATCTCATAGAGCTAATTTGTTACGAATTACAATAAAAGCGACTTTAACAATCAATATTTGAGAGATTATTTCTTAGAGATTTTATAAAAAATTTAAATCTATTTTGTGTTTGTTTTTGTAATAAAAATCATTTTATTTTAAAAATTTATTTAGTTACAAATTATTTCAATATTTTTCCCTAAAAAAAATTATTTCAATCTCTTGACATTAATTTCTTTCTAGCTCCTCTAAAAGGGATTTTTTTTTATTTTTTACAAAAAATATTATGGTGTTGTTTTTAGGTACAGAAAAAATATGGAGTGGTTATAGTTGTGTGGAAAAAGACACAAAAATATATAAAAAAGAAGGACAAATAAATCGATATAGTGAAAGAAAGATTGTCACAAACAAAGCCCATTGCCTAATGCATATGTATACAAACTACCCCCCCTAGTTCCTTTACCGTAACCCTAAAACACAAAACCAGAGGCGCCTTATGATTTCTCTCTTCTATTTCCTTTCCCACCGGCTTTGTCGGTGCTCATACCATTCCCTGCCAATGAAAAGGAAACGAAAGTCTTCACTGGAAAATTTACCACCGGTGAAACTCTTCCGAAATCCAAAGAAAAGGAAGAAGATAACTTCTTCTTTAAAATCTCCACAACAGTTGGTTCAGGAAGAAACATGTTCATATCTACCTGATGATTGTTGGGAAATTGTCTTCAGATTCCTCACATCAACGACTACAACGGTAGTCACTGTTTAAAATATCTATCCCTTGTCTCCAAACAGTTCCTCTCTGTTACCAACGGACTCCTATTCTCACTTACTATCTTCGATCAAACACAACCTGTCCTTGATCGCCTTTTTGAAAGGTTCACAAACCTCAATTCCCTACACCTCTCACCTAACATTCCCACTGATGCAATCCACTCTTTGATATCCAAGTTTCGATGTTTACAACATTTGGATCTTGAATACTATTATGATCTGAATGATAAACATGTTGCCCGGTTGTCTTTGTTTCTTGTTGATTTGGTGTCTATAAACCTTAGTTATTGTTCCGACCTCACAGAATTATCCTTGTTTTTACTTGTTAGAAATTGTCCTTCACTTAGTGTGATCAAAATGGAAGATACGGCTATTGGGCAAGAGATGTTAGAGAATAATGATTCGTTGAGAGATATTGGTGTATACCCTCAATTAAAGTCTCTCTGTTTGGGTCACAATAGCTGGTCAAGTGTCGAAAAAATCATAATGTTCGGTTCTTCTTTCCCCAATTTGGAGTTGCTTGATTTTAATAGTTGTCATGGGATATATATAAATATCTGGCAAGTTATAAAGAAATTTGATATGATTACACATTTGTACTTAAACGGATGTAATGCAGATGTGGACATATTTGAAATGAACTTTGTACTTCCCAAGCTAGAGGTGTTGGATTTGTCAAATACAGATGTTCACGATGAAACACTCTATGCGATCTCAAAGATTTGTCCTGGGCTTTTGAAACTATCACTTATAGGTTGTTACGATTTCACGGAGAAAGGAGTGAAAGATGTCGTGGAAAACTGCAAACAACTGACAAAGATTGAAGTTCCAGAGGCAACTAAAATTTTGGAACTCTCCATGGATCCCTTCTATGCTAGTGTTCTGATTTTTTAAAATTGTCAACTGACAATGGTGCATTCTGTTGTTTTTGTTGTTGTTTTTTGTATTGAGAATTCAGAACCGAAGTATCTTGGGGTGGGAGTAAATTTCTATATTCAATTCAAATAAATGTGAAACAAAAATGGTATGAAGTTCATTAGTTATTATATTGGCTAATTAGAACAATGAATCCGAGCTGCACTGCCTTAACTTTTAATTATTATTTTGGGAAATGTGACGGATTGTAAACCGGTCCCGTTGTTCTGGAGTCTAGTGGATGTGTGGGCTTCACAGCCAATTAAGTGCCATTTGAAAAAGGGGAAATTATCACTTTTGATTCATTTTGTGTATGCTACAGGTTACCGGAGATCAAGGGAAGATGGTTGCATTAAATAGAAGTTTAAGCAAGTTTGGAATTAAAGTAATATCTAGAACTGGAAGATTTCAAAGCTCAATTGAGTACCCAAGAAATTTCTTTATTTTGTTCAATTTCTCGTTCATTGTTTTGTGGTATTTGTTGGAGCAAAATGTCTGTCTTGTTGGATTAAAGTCAAGTTTTTCGATTGATTGGCAAATTTATTAACATCATTGTTATTGTTTATTCTGATTGGTGAGGTTACCTATGCTTTATTTGGTCATAAATTTAATGAAATGTATCAACCATACGTTAGGTCAAAGTTAAAATAGATTCTAGCTTATGACAGCTTCTCAATTAGAGAATTATTCGTTTCTTTTAATTTAAAAGAAGCATTTAGAAGTTTTCAGGTGTTAGTAATTTAAACTTAAATTTCATTGTTTAGTGATATGAATAGGCAAACCAATGAAATGGAATGTTTCTGAAGAGAGTCAACATAGTTGGTTGAATGTGCAAACAGTGGTGGGATGGAAATGAGAGCTTGTTTAGACAAACAATTTCTAAGTGGAAAAGGAAAATCAGTTTAGGAGAAGAAAATGAATAATAGACAGCATTCGAGGATTCAATTATCTATTGACTATAGAAATTGTAAACAGTGCAATTGGCTAACTTATAAGACATGACTGCAAACAGTGAAAGAGGACTAGTATATTAATTACACACAATTAATCACATAATTCTTGAGAACTGATAGAGAGTAGTAATTCATAATTCTAGGACTATTATTCATCGCATAATTCTAGACAGCAGGATTCAATTAGCTGATAGAGTATAGAAGTTGCATTGAAGGTTGAAGAACAAATACTGAATTTTGGATCAAGGAAGACCTTAAACTGAACATGGGCATGTTTCAAATCAGATTTTGCTGTCTTTTTCCTTACCCTCTTCAATAGTTCTTTAGAAGGAAACACCAAATTGCTCATCTAGAAACTCAATGGATAGAATTAGTGACTTAGAACATCGTGTTGTGCAAGCACACGTTATATGATGAGTTCCTGTTGTACATACACTTAACGATCATATCTGTTAATTGTAAAATTTGTGCAATTTCAAGCTACATGTTAAATGATGGGTTATTATTCTATACCCACATGTCGTACGGTTCAATTAGACATTACTAGGAATTGCATGACTTGGCTGCCATTAGACATTACTGCAAACAGTGTGAGAGGAACTTCGGAACAAAAGTGGAAAATCGATGATCCTAGGACTAATTTTTGTTCCACCACAGATCCTAAACAAAATAGGAAAATCGATGATCCTAGGACTAGTTTTTGTTCCATCACAGATGCTAAACACTTCAAAGAGTTACATGTTAGGAATTATAACAACTTGGATGTAGCTTTAGTTATTCATCACATAATTGTAGACAACATCATAGGATTCAATCAGATATTGAGTAGAGAAATTGCATTGAAGGTTGAAGAAGAAATACTGAATTTTGGAATATTTAGGATAAACCATATTTTTTTTTACAAAGATAAGCAAGTAATATAGACAATCCACGTCTTGCTAGAAGTAAAAGGCAAAGTACTTCTATTTCTCAGTAACTTATCCATCTAAAGTGTCATGGATTTTCACTCCCTTTTCTTGTTTTTGACCATATCTTCTTCCAAATGTATCTATCATCTGGTTACACATGAAAAAGTAAAATGCCAATAATTTTTCAAATACAATTTTATTTCTGATAGGTTTTTCTATTTTAGTTACTTTACATAAAGAGTGTTGCTTAAGACAACAAAGAGAGTATTATATTGTGTACTTTTTTGAGCTTGTTTAACCGGATTCTTTCATTTAAGTGGAAAATAGGGTATTACTTTTATAGTACTTGGATTGGATACCACTCTCTACTTCATTTGGATGAATATATACACCATAACAACAACATTGCTTCATATATATTTCTTTCTACAATTTAATTGCATTTGATTCTCTAAAATATTGTTGCACAAGAGAAATAATTGGTCAACTGGATTCCTGCTGCATATGACTGCATTAGTATATCTAGTTTATGTGACCGGATTGGGATTTATGATTCTGTAGTTATTCTGTTTTGGCCTTTTTTCTGCACTATATATGATTCTGTCTTGGTGTAGTGATGTAGTTTCAATTTATGGGGTTGCTGTTTGGTAAATGATGAACAATTCATTCATTTTGTGTATGCTACAGGTTACTGGACATCCAGGGAAGATGGTGGTTGCAGTTTAAAAGTACGGAATTAAAGAAATAGCTAGAACCAGAAAGGTTCCAAAGCTCAATTTAGTACCTACGAAATTTCTATATTTTGTTCATTTTCGCATTCATTGTTTTGTAATAACTATTGGAGCCTAAGGTGGCAAATTCTGTCTATTTGGATTAATGTTAAGTTTCCATCTGATATGTGGAGTTTCAAATTTCGTTAATGAAATTTATCAACTTTAGGTTAGTTCCAGGCCTTTAGATGAGGGAGCTTCTAAAGTATTTTCTTTTTTCAGAAGACTGTCATTGCAAGATCAGTACAGTTTTTCTTTTTTTGCGTAAGATTTTTCAGAAAGTATTTTCATACCGACGAACATTAAACTAATGTGACTCCCTTCAAAAAATTAAACTAATGTGACTCAAATTTTAGATTTTGCAATAATTATGCTTTAGACATTAGAGAAGCCATTATAATAGAAACCATGAAGGATCTCACAGGGCTGAACAGATTTCACAAGAAAATTGCTTTTCTGACATAGAATACTTCCTATTGACACATGAAAATGACGCTTTTACCCCCAGCGGCCGTTAACAACCGTTGGGATAGGCGCCGGCAATTAACTGCCGCTGGTTTCCAGCGGTTGTTAACTGCCGCTGGAAATTGGTTTTCTACACAAGAGGTTTTCTGCACATGCCCACTGACCAAACTTCCATTTTTTAATTGCTTTTCTGATTCAACCGTTTTATTGAGTTACCTTACCTACAACTACAAGCCTTTCATATATATTCATAATAAATGTGTGTCACAATTCACTCTAACTACAATCCTCTCTTCACATTTTCCTTATTGTGGGTTTCTTCCTCTATTTATTTCATTCAACATTTCTTTGTCAAACACTAAGTCCAACTCCAAACCATTTTTTTTGCTGTTTTATTTTAACCATGAAGGGATAGAGAAAGGGATACTGACGGACATCATGAAAAGAGTCCACTGGTAACGAGACTGAGCATTCAAACCAATAACAGTGCTAGAAGGGTGTCGGATTATAGTGTAGAGAAGCCAAAACATGATAAATTAACAACACAGGAATCAAAACATAATCCAAATCCTTTATTTCCATCTTCTTTTTCTTTGCAACTACTTGCTTTGGAAATCACTACTTCTAACTGAGTTTTTTGATCATAACTGTCCCTCTTTTAATCTATCTTTTTCTGCCTTAAAAAGTTTCAATTTTGATTAATGGGTACTATGTTTTTTCTTTTACAACTTCAAAAAAAAAAAAAAACAGTGTTTTGGTTCTATGAGGAGGAGAGAGAGAAAGAGAATGAAAAGATGATGATGATAGTGGCAATTAAATAAGAAAAGCAATTAAAAAATGGAAGTTTGGTGGCAGAATAAGTTGGCATCTGCAGAAAACCAATTTCCAGCAGTAGTTAACAACCACTAGAATCCAGTGGCAGTTAACTACCGGCGCCTATCCCAACGGTTGTTACCTTCCGCTGGGGGTAAAAGCGTCATTTTCATGTGTCAATTGGAAGTATTCTATGTCAAAAAAGCAATTTTCATTTCACAAAGCCATCATGATTATAAGACGGGGCCCATTTGTAAGCTACGGTGTCCTTCTTCCAACTTAAACTAAAATTGCGAATCACACGTCAACCCAATAAGAGTAACACCATAGAACAAGAACAGTATATGTACAAAAACTTTTATAAACATAGTGTTTGATTTTAAAAGATATTAGTATCTAAGTGATTGACACCTAGAAATACACAAAACAGAGATTATATTAATAAAATTTTGAATGGTTAAACAAGAAACATTGTCTTCCAACTTAAATTAAAATTACGAATGAATTTTCTCAAACATCTAAAATAGATACAATACTTTTTAATATTATTAAATAGATGTATTTTTTTTTTTAAAAATGTTATAACAAACGGATTAAAATAAAAGTGACTTTGTCATTCAATATTTGAGAGATTATTTCTATTTTGTGATTGTTTATTGTAATAAAAATAATTTTATTTGAAAAAATAATTTGGTTTGTTACAAATTATTTCAATCTTTTGGCACTAATTTTCTTTCTCCTCTAAAAGAGATTTTTTTATTTTCTTTTTTACAAAAATTATGTAGTTTTTTTTTATTGTATAGTAAAATAAAATATGGAGCGGTTATTGTTGTGTAGAAAGAGACAAAAAAAAAAAGGACACAAACAAAGCCCATTAATATTGTCTAATATATATATATATAAATGGAACGAACACTATACAAACTACTCCTAGTTCTTTTACGGAAACCCTAACACACAATAAACCGGAGGTGTCGTATGATTTCTCTCTGTTATTTTCTTTCCCACCAACGTCATCGATTAATTCCTAGCAACTAAAATGTTATAATTTACTAAATTGGGATAACAAAACTAAAATGTTATAATTTATATGCTAATAGTTGTTGTATTAATTAGTTGGACACACTGCACAAGATAGATTCACCTATGCGTCTTATAATTCTGATTGAAGGAATTGCATGACTTGGCTACCATTAGACATGACTGCAAACAGTGAGAGAGGAACCTCGGAACAAAAGTGGAAAATCCTAGGACTGATTTTTGTTCCACCACAGATCCTAAACAAAATAGGAAAACCGATGATCCTAGGGCTAGTTTTTGTTCCACCACAGATCCTAAACACATTAAAAAGTTACATGTTAGGAATTATAACAACTTGGAATGTAGCTTTAGTTATATATTCCTCACACATTTGTAGAGAAATTGCATTGAAGGTTGAAGAAGAAATACTGAATTTTGGAAGCTCAATTCTCTATTTAGGATAAACCACATCTTGTTAGAAGTAAAAGGCAAAGTACTTCTATTTCTCAGTAACCTGTCCATCTAAGGTTATCTGAGCAATTTGAGGTTTCGCCATCTGATATTACCCTAAAATTGAAGGGTTCTTCAACCTACTGATGAATTATCTTATTTAATTAACTATATTGACACTTTTTTTTTTAAGAATAACTATATTGGTACATTATAACCCCTTTCTCTTTATTTCCCATCACTTATACTTCAAAAAAGGTAAGACATTAACATTGGGATGTCTTGTAAAGTTTAAATTACTCACCTGTTTGGTAGAACACTAAACCAATGTGACTCACATTGGGATGTTAAAGACTAAAAATGATATGTTTTTGAGATACATACTCATATGATACCCGTACGAGACATGCCGGATAACTAAGAGAAGTATCCAGACCTAAACAGTTGTTTTTTGTTTGCTTCGACATACCTTGGGCATCCATCAATCACACAAGGACTTGTCTGTGGTAATCATAATCCTCAGCCACCCCAGTTTATTAAATGGTTAACTAATCCTCATACCTAACCTTGCCACATCAGCAGTGGCTCTAACTAACTCTGCCACATCAGCAGAAATAGCTAACTATAACAGTACTTGTGCTGATGGCAACAGTAGAATTTCTTCACAAATGCATTTTTCAGTTCAACTATTTTAACAAAATGCGGACTGTGGAGTCTTTCATAGTATGCAAGCTATTATTTTTTGTAACTAGCAGGTTGTCATGTGTACTAATAAATTTATCTTTTAATGTTTCCATAGTCGTTTAATTTTTTTTTGCAACAAGTTGGTCATTTAATTTAAGTCATAAAATATTTCCACCATTATACCCTCTTTAAAAATTGTTACGTGGACTTTTAATGCTAAAGTTGGTCGGTTCAAAGTCACTTATCTCAAAACTATGATTCATATAGGTGTATTATCCAATATTGGTGTCAAACAAAATTGATCGATTGCTTAATTTATCAAACAGGAAAAATAGTTGTCGTTTGTATAACTACAGGAATATTGCAAATAAGATTCGGCAGTATTTCAACATTGAAAATACTGATAGTTATACAAAATCATGCAATTGACGGTATTGATAGTTCTACAATTGAATGTACTAACAGTTATACACAACCAAAGAATGAAATAGTAACAGAATCAAGAAAGAGATGGAAAAATGTGGTCACCTGTCCTTCCTTCGAGCACCAATGATGTACTATCTCACGACACTGAATGCGATAAACCCTTTTATCAGGAATGTATGCAGCCATTTCCTCTTCGGTTCATCATATTCATATCCCTTTGACTTAAAATCATACTTAAATTTCCTCCACTTTATGCACATGTTATCCTTTTCTATTTGCTTAGAAAGTTCAAGAACAAATCAAAAAAATTTAAGTTAGAAGAGATGAGTTGAAGCTGAACTATTAAAAATTTATACTGGACCTGAATTAGCTCAAGCCTATCAGTAATGTAAGTGTGCGGGGATGGGGATGTTGAGTTTGATGTTTGGCAAGACTAGATGGGATAAGATTAGAAATGACAACATTGTAGAGATAATTGGGGTAGCACCTATAGTATAAATATTGTGGAAAATGAGTTTAGGTGTTTTGGATATGTAGAGAGAAAACCTATGGATTCTTTAGTAAGAAGAGTAGATAATATAGAGGATAGTTATGTTACAAGAGGTATAAGAAGACCTAGAAAAACTATAAGAGAAATTATTAGGAAAGATTTATAGATTAATGAGTTGGATCAAAATATTGTATATGATAAAATAATATGGTGTATTTCGGTCGATGTAGTAGACCCCACTTAGTGGAATAATATTTGGTTATCGTTGTTGATGTTGTTGTCGTCCTTTTCATCGTTTGGAAGCATTAACTCATGCTCAACAACAAATCAACAACTAATATTTCATTTTTCTTCAAAAAAAAAAAAACTAATATTTCATTTAACGATCAACTGTCACATTTATTTATCAATGAGAAAATCAACTTTCCATGCATCACACGGGTCCAAATACTAGTATTATCAAAAAGATGATTTTTTTTTTCTTAAAAAAGTTATAACAAACGATCTCATAGAGCTCGTTTGTTACGGATTAAAATAAAAGTGATTTTGACATTCAATATTTGAGAGATTATTTCTATTTTGTGTTTGTTTATTGAAATACGAATCATTTTATTTGAAAAAATAATTTAGTTTGTGCTGTTTTTGGATTTCCAAACTGTTGTATTTGGATTTCCTAATTCTATTATCTACCGAAGTTGTTACTAGGTTGAGTCACGACCAGGTCGCTCTCTTTAAGACGTTTCGTGGCACTGCCCAAAATTGTGCCAGACAGACTATCAACCACGCCGTCTCCAGGATAAAACAAGCTCAGCTACAACTGTGCGGTTAACTACTGCACTGTAGAAAACCGTTCGAGAATTACACATTCGATATGGTACTAAGACCACTCTTTTAATACTGAAACCACTTTAATATGGTATTATTACCATTCTATTATGGTGCTAAGACCACTCAAATATGGTGTTTCCACCTTTCTAACCTTTAAGTTCTTCAAACTATCAAAATGGTACTACGACCACTCAAATATGGTGTTACCACAATTTCTCCTCAAATAGAAAAAATATTTCTATAATATTTATATACAGTTAAGATCATTCTTGATTCCGACGGGACATTGTTATTCCAAATAGGGACTATGATATTAAAAGTACTCTTTATTCCGAAGGGACGTATATTACCGAAGGGACTATGTTTTTAAGACCATTCTTAATTCCGAAGGGACATTAAACCGAAAAGGGACTATGGTCTTAAGAACACTACTCTTAATTCCGAAGGGACAGAAAAAAAGGAGATGAAGAAAAGAAAGACTCGTCAACACAAGTCAAGAAAGGGAGAAGAGAGAAAGAGTTCTCGACAACACTTTGGGAACAAGTAATATGAGAAACTTTGGGAACAAGTAATATATTACTTTGTGATTAAGTAATTCACTTATTAGTTCTAATACAAAAATATCTCAATTGAGTACCAAAATATATTTACAAAAATATATTTCAGATCAAGTACTAAAATATATTAGATTGCCTACCAAAATATTTCAGGTTGTATTCCAAAATATTCTAGATTGCGTTCCAAAATATTTTAGCGAAACTTGGGAACTAAGAAAACACTTTCTAATAATGATTAAATTAATTATTTAATTTATCATTTCCAAATAATAAAATATATATATATATATATATATATATATATATTTCATATATATATATTTCTATAGTGTTTACTTCGTTCACAAAATTATGTACCCCATTAATTAGAGGTACACCCCCACTATATAAACACTACTAATGTGTGTGTTCCATCCGATGTGGGACTTCCACTTTTTTCAATTCACACAACACTAGTTCTACCCAACATGAGAATTTGTGTTTAGTCTTTTTACTCAATTTCCACACATGTTCCAACAGTTTGTTACAAATTATTTCAATCTTTTGACACTAAGTTTTTTTTTTTTTGGTACATGGCACTAATTTTCTTTCTCCTCTTAAAGGGATTTTTTTAATTTATTTTTTTACAAAAATTATGGAGTCACATTTTTTTGTACTGAAAAATATGGAGTGGTTATTTTTTTGAAGGAGTGGTTATTGTTGTGTGGAAAAAGACACAAAAAGATAAAAAAAAAATTGGACACAAACAAAGCCCATTAATATTGTCTAATTCATATATATTAATGGAACGAACAGTTGTCGTTGGTTAATTTACAAACTACTCCTAGTTCTTTTACCGAAACCCTAAAACACAATAAACGGGAGGCACCGTATGATTTCTCTCTTCTATTTCCTTTCCCACCGGCGTCATGGGTGCTCATGCAATTCCCTGCCAATGAAAAGGAAAAGAAAATCTTCAACGGAAAAATTACCACCAGTGAAACACTTCCGAAATCCATTGAAAAGGAAGAAGAGAACTTCTTTCAAATCTTCACAACAGTTGGTTCAGGAAGAAACAAGTTCATATTTACCTGATGATTGCTGGGAAATTGTCTTCAGATTCCTCATCATCAACGACAACAACCGCCATTACTGTTTAAATTCTCTATCCCTCGTCTCCAAACAGTTCCTCTCCGTCACCAACGGTCTTCTATTCTCGCTTACTATCTCCTATCAAACACGCCCTTTCCTTGATCGCCTTTTTGAAAGGTTCACAAACCTCAATTCCCTCAACATCTCGCGTTACAACTGTGACCTGGACATGCTTCTCTACGAAATTTCTTGTTTCCCATTAAATATCACATCACTCAAAATCTCCAACAATCACACTAATGCAATTCACTCTTTGTTATCCAAGTTTCGACGTTTACAACATTTGGATCTTGAAGGCAATTATCTTCTGAATGATAAACATGTTGCCAAGTTGTCTTTGTTTCTTGTTGATTTGGTGTCTATAAACCTTATTCAATGCTTCGACCTCACAGAATTATCGTTGTTTACACTCGTTAGAAATTGTCCTTCACTTAGTGAGATCAAAATGGAAGATACGGCTATTGGGCAAGAGATGTTAGAGAATAATGATTCTTTGAGAGATATTGGTGTATACCCTCAATTAAAGTCTCTCTATTTGGGTTACAATAGCTGGTCAAGTGTCGAAAAAATCATAATGTTTGGTTCTTCTTTCCCCAATTTGGAGTTGCTTGATTTGACTCGCTGTGATTGGATATCTAAAGATATTTGGCAAGTTATAAGGCGATTTTATATGATTACACATTTGTCCTTAGACGGATGTTATTCAAATGTGGACATATTTGAAATGAACTTTGTATTACCCAAGCTAGAGGTGTTGGACTTGTCATATACAGATGTTCATGATGAAACACTCTATGCGATCTCAAAGAGTTGTCCTAGGCTTTTGGAACTATCACTTATAGGTTGTGACGATGTGACAGAGAAAGGAGTGAAAGATGTTGTAGAGAACTGCAAACAACTGAGAGAGATTGTATTGGAATATAATCATATAAGTGATGAAATTATAGAACTCGCCATGGATGCCCACTTTAAAAGTGTTCTGAACTTTGTATGAACAGTGTAAGTTGTCCTTGTTTTCATATATACTTCTCTAAGAAATTATTTTTTAAAATTGTCAACTTACTATTCATATCTGAAGTATCTTGGGGTGGGAGTAGAATTCTATATTCTATTCAAATAAATGTGAAACAAAGATGATATGAGTTCATTATATATTATATCAACACAAACATGTTTAATTATTTAATCACCACTATGGAGAATGAGTCCTTTTTTGCATGATGTAAATTCTTGTGGTGATAACGTGACAGATTGTAAGAAGCAGTTGGGTGTTGTGATGTGAGTTGGTGTCATCAATAGTTCTCGTTGTTGATTAAATTGAGTATGAGTGTTATATTGTGCTTGTTTTCATCATTGTATATGCAAGTGTTGAATTGATGTGATAAAAGTAATTCACACACACACACACACACACACACACACACACACACACACACACACATATATATATATATATATATAGGATTACCATATTGATCAATGAGTATGTGTCCATGTAATAACACAAGTAATTTAGGTATATATGAATAGGATCAAATGTCATTATGTTTCCATCCTGAAAGTTCTGGAATCTAGTGGATGGGTGTTTATATTTGCGGTTTTGATTGTTTGATAGGTGTGGGTTTCACAGTCAATTAGCTAAATTATCACTGTTGATTCATTTTGTGTATGTCACAGGTTACCGGAGATCAAGGGAAGATGTTTGTTTTTCGAGAAATTTAAGCAAGTTTGGAACTAAAGAAACAGCTAGAACTAGAAGATTTCAAAGCTCAATTGAGCACAGAAAAAATTATTTATTTTGTTCACTTTCTCATTCATTGTTGGAGCAAAAAAGTCCGTTTTCCAATTGAACCGTTTATTGGCAAATTTTATTAACATCATTGTTATTGTTTATTCTGATTGCTGAGGTTACCTATGTTTTATTTGGTAAATGAATTTGATGAAACGAATCAACCTTAGGTTAGGTCAAAGATAAAATAGATTCTAGCTTATGACAGCTTCTCAATGAGAGAATTATTTGTTTATTTTACTTTAAAAAAAGCATTTAGAAGTTTATAGGAGTTCATCACATCGATTACCTGGAATTATTTGTTTTTAGAAGTTTATACTTCAAAAAAGGTAAGACATTAACATTGGGATGTCTTGTAAAGTTTAAATTACTCACCTGTTTGGTAGAACACTAAACCAATGTGACTCACATTGGGATGTTAAAGACTAAAAATGATATGTTTTTGAGATACATAATCATATGATACCCGTACGAGACATGCCGGATAACTAATAGAAGTATCCAGACCTAAACAGTTGTTTTTTGTTTGCTTCGACATACCTCGGGCATCCATCAATCATACAAGGACTTGTCTATGGTAATCATAATCCTCAGCCACTCCAGTTTATTAAATGGTTAACTAATCCTCATAACTAACCTTTGCCACATCAGCGGTGGCTCTAACTAACTGTGTCACACCGGCAGAGATGGCTGACTATAACACTTGTGATGATGGGAACAGAAGAATTCCTTCACAAATGCATTTTTCAGTTCAACTATTTTAACAAAATGCGGACTGTGGAGTCTTTCATAGTATGCAAGCTATTAATTTTTGTAACTAGCAGGTTGTCATGTGTACTGATAGATTTATCTTTCAATGTTTCCATAGTCGTTTAATTTTTTTTGCAACAAGTTGGTCATTTAATTTGTCATAAAATATTTCTACCTTTAAAAATTGTTACGTGGAAGTTTAATGCTAAAGTTGGTCTGTTCAAATTCACTTATCTCAAAACTATGATTCATATAGGTGTATTATCCAATATTGGTGTCAAACAAAATTGATTGATTGCTTAATTTATAATGTTGTTCATGAGACTTTTATCAAACAGGAAAAATATTTGTCGCTTGTATAACTACAAGAATATTGCAAATAAGATTCGAAAGTATTTCAACATTGAAAATACTGATAGTTATACAAAATCATGCAATTGACGGTATTGATAGTTCTACAATTGAATGCACTAACAGTTATACACAGCCAATGAATGAAATAGTAACAGAATCAAGAAAGAGATGGAAAAATGTGGTCACATGTGTTGACTGGATGACTATGAAACTACTGTTTTAAGATCCTAATTTTTAGGATCCATTATCTTTTTTTGTTATTGTTAGGAACTCTATGATATGCTCTATTTGTTACCAGTTTTTAGGCATTTAGTTTTCAAATAGTAGTTTCTTTATGCATTATTTTAGGCTTTTCTTTATGTATAAATATGATGGTTATCATTCAATAAAAATATCCCTTTCATGCTGTTCACATAACATATTCTTTTCCACGTTAAACCTTTCTATATCCAACAACCTGTCCTTCCTTCGAGCACCAATGATGTACTATCTCGCGACACTGAATGCGATAAACTGTTTTATCAGGAATGTATGCAGCCATTTCCTCCACTTTATGCACATGTTATCCTTTAGTATTTTTTCTGTTTGCTTAGACATTTCAGGAACAAATAAAAAAAATATAAGTTAGAAGAGATGAGTTGAAGCTGAACTATTAAAAATTTATACTAGACCTGAATTAGCTCAATTATGACACTTATTCTTTTTGTGTATGCTACAGGTTACCGGAGATCGAGAGAAGAAGGTTGGTTTTCAAAGAAATTTAAGCAAATTAGGAAATAAAGAAATAGCTAGAACTAGAAGATTCCAATGCTCAAATGAGTGCCTAAAAAATTCTTTATTTTGTTCAATTTCTCATTCATTGTTTTGTAATAATTGTTGGAGCAAAAAGTCTGTCTTATTGGATTAAAGTGAAGTTTTCCAATTGAACTGTTGATTGGTAAATTTTATTAACATCATTATTATTGTTTATTATGATTTCTTGGTTACCTATGCTTTACTTGGTAATGAATTTAATGAAATGTATCAACCTTTGGTTAGGTCAAAGTAAAAATAGATTCTAACTTATGACAGCTTCTCAATTAGAGAATTATTTGTTAATTTTACTTTAAAAGAAGCATTTAGAAGTTTATAGGAGTTCATCACATTAATTGCCTGGACAAAATTAATCTTTAAATAGGTAAACTAAAGAAGTAGAATGTTTCTTAAAAAATGTCAACATAGTTGATTGAATGGACAAAGAGTGGTGGTGATCGAATTCAGAGCTTGCTTCTGAAAAGGAAAATCAATTAAAATGTTATAATTTACCAAATTGGGATGACAAAACTAAAAAGGTAGATGCACAAATAAATTTTCGATACATGCATTGTTCCCTCTATATGCTGATAATTGTATTAATTAGTTGGTCACACTGCAAACAATAGATTCACCTATGCGTCTTTTAATTCTGATTGAAAGAATTGGACGACCTGGCTACCATTACTGCAAACAGTGAGAGAGGAACTGCGGAACAAAAGAGTAAAACCGACGGTCCTAGGACTAGTTTTTGTTCAATTACAAATCCTAAACACTTTGAAAAGTTACATGTTAGGAATTATAACAACTTGGATGTAGCTTTAGCTATTCTTCACATAATTGTAGACAGCATCAGAGGATTCAATCAGATATTGAATAGAGAAATTGCATTGAAGGCTGATGAAAAAATACTGAATTTTGGAACCTCAAGTCTCTATCTAGGAAAAACCACATAAATCTTTTTCTAAGATAAGAAAGTAATATAGAAAATCCACATATTGTTGGAAGTAAAAGGCAAAGGACTTATATTTCTTAGTAACTTGTCGATCTAAAGTGTCTTAGATTTTCACTCATTTACTAGTTTTTGACCATATCTTCTTCCAAATGTATCCGTCGTCTGATCTTCCGCTAAGTGTCTGCTGTGGTTGTGACCACTCTTGTTGGGTGAAACTCTGCATATATAGAAGAGTTTCCTGTTTTCCTATTACTTATTCCAGAAGAAAACTAAATCAATGTGACTCACTTTGGGATACATAAATTTTAATATTTCCTATGAAATTTGCAGACAATAGAACTAGTCAATTGCTTAGATTTGAGTAACAAAAGCTTCACAATCACAAGCTTGGACATCTCAAATTGTTTTTGCGACTACTGCACTTGCGTGAAAACATCAGTAAATAATTCACACCTCTACTTTGTGGTGAAGTGAATGGATATAATTGATTATCACTTCAGGGACCAATTCTTACCCTATAACCTCAAAAAAAAAAAAAAAAAAAAGTACCCGGATTTATAAATTCCTAGAAAGCAAGATACATAAACCAACCATAAGGAATACTTTTAGCTCATCTTAGAGAACATTTACGTACACAAATATCCACTGATGATTTTGTTGCAACACCTTTAATTCTTCTTTCTTTATGCTTACCTTTTCAAATTATTTATTGATGAGATAATTTTTAATACATAATGTAGCAACAAATAAAAATAAAAGTCATGAGTACACACACATATTATAGCAGCCCTGATATTGAATTATTCTTTATTATGATTGCATTGCATTTAACACTTACAAATTAGCAGTCCATGACATGCCAAAATAATTTATTTGAAGCTCAATGTATTTTGTTTACTTGATAGAAGTTGAATGTACTTTGTTATAAAATATTGAGCCTAAGCATCTCAATATTTTGTACACCATGTCAATTCAATTGAAACTTCTCAAAGCATCGAACCTCCTGTAACGCCTTGAACCGTCATAATATTCCTAAAGGCTTAGAAGCCCTCCAGAAAGGCTCTAAGACCTCCAGAAGGGCTCAGGCGCCCTCAATAAGGGCTCTTGAGACCTTGGCGCTCTCGCCTTGAGGCACCGCCCTTCTAAGCTTCTAGAAACCTCTAGAAACCGCCTAAAATACACAAATACCCCTGTTGCTTGGGAACCAAGCAACCGAAACCCAAGCCCATAGCAGGCTATAAATACTACTCTTGAGAGCATTCTCAGGCATCTAATCATCAGTCTAAACCCTAGAATCCTAGTATTCCTTACCGTACTTTTTTGCAAGTACAGTTGGCGCCGTCTGTGGGAAAAGGTAAAACTAACCTTGACCACGTTTCTGAATCGCATATCGTGATTTGGAAACCCTAAACCATAACCTCATCGCCATGATCCCCCGATCATGAACGCCGTAGAGACAATGAAACCTCAAGGTCTCACAACCATGGCACTCGCAACGTCAATGGAGCTATGCCAGGTTCTATCTCTCCAAACCGTGACTATTTAACTCTGCTTATCATCGTTATGCCAGATTTTATCTCTCCGAAATTATTATTTAAATATGCATATCATCATGTTTTGGCTATTTGAATCCTCCTATTTCTAAATTTTATAGTGAACCCTTATCGCAAATAATATTGCGAAGTCTGGAGTATGATAACCATGGTCTCCTTTTTGGTAAACCGTACTATTTAGATACCTAGCCTTATTTTTGTTTGATATGCGACATCGATTTATTAAAAGTTACCTCCTTACCTTCTTAAACCGGTGCTAATATTTTAAAAGAAACCTGTTTAAATTGATATATCTAGGTTTCTACCTGGTTGTGATTGGCTATGTACTATACCTCACACGAAAGCTTTTTTGGTTCTTATTAATTTCAACCCTAGTAATTTTTGATCCTGGTGTGGGTTTATTATTCCTATAAATTCATGTTTCTTCAAGACTTATTCCTTGTATTTCCATTATTCCGTTGTTTCACATAACTTTGTTACTTATATTATTCTCATGGCTTACTTTCGTATCTTGATTGCAACATAATGGAAGACAAATTACAATCGTTAAATCCTCTCTTTTCTATAATATAAACTATCAATAACTATTCTCAGAACATTATTATTACGAAAATAATTGTATTAAAAGGTTCATTGTTTGTTCTTAATATATGTTTTCGACTTTCGATCATCAGAGCGAGCATAGATTGAAAAGGACTAATTAATCTTAACAAGAATCAATGCTATTATATTGTGTGACCCTCCATTTTTTCGATAAAGGAATCATATGATATGTGTTTCTAAAATTTTCATATACAAACGATACATATGATATCACACGGGTTTGACAGTTGATATGAACGTAGCTAACATGATTTGTTCACACTATGTATGTGATATCTTTATAAGGAGCATTCTGCAAAGCTCGGTTGGATGAGGACTTCAACAAAGGCGGTTTAAGGTTTGATGAGCAGTTGAATGGGAGCACTCACCCACATCAGTATCTTTAACACCTCCCCAAGATTAAAGCTGGAACATATGCGTCGTTTTAGAGACACAAGACTCTACCCATCAGAGGATCTACCCACCGTCCCCAATTCCAAGTCCGGGCCATACATATTTGAAATCAGGTTTGACGTTTCTTATCTGTTGTGTCGAATTTGGTCGAACAACGTATTGTGGTAAGCTATATATTATTAGAATATAAGTGGCTATCGTGTCGTCATTTTAATCACTTTCCGCCGAGAAATAATCAAATGAACCTACTAACTGTTATTGTTATTATTTGAAGTCCATTAATTTGTCAACGTGATTCTAATATACTCAATCTCGGTTGAATAGTTTTATGAGGTGCATACTCTACCATGTTGTAGTTCTAGCGTATATTCTACCATGTTGTAGTTCCTGTGATTTAATTGTGACTAGTTCTCCACATAAATTGTGGCTAGTTTTATCGCCACCTATATTGCTATCTAAATTGGCTTGCTTAGACAATAAGGGAGAAATCAAGACGCTAAAGCATATGGTATTGGTAGTTCGATCATTATAATTCTTCGACGAAAGGTCTAAATTCCTTCTCGACTGAAATCAGGAGGACAGAGCTGCCAGAACGACGTCAGTCGTCGAACGAAAATTAACAATCAGGTTTATCTTTCTTATCTTTACGTGTAGGACGATCGTATATCTGAAATGCCTTATATCTTTAAAACCATATATCTATAGTTCTACGAGTTGACTTCTTCATTTATTTTGGGATCATTTTTGGATGCATACACATAATTATATGTGGGATGTCAGTTGACTTGATATTATTCTTCGGCAACCTATCTTTTTGAGCAACAATATTTTGTATTTATTCTGATCGGTAAGTGAGTAGAGGAGGAATAAAAATAAGATAATAGGCACGATTTAGTAAAAACAGAAAGACAGGCAGAAATATTTAAAGAGGTAGTACCAACTTAATAGCAGAAATGTTACTCAAGGTACCCCATGGCAGAAGTAAAGTATAGCATTGTTAAAAGGTCGCATGAGAGGGATTCTGGCAAGGAAAGCCTTGGTATTTAAGAGGTCCAAGGACCCACCTCTCTTTCCTGGGAACCCCGTTTATGCACCATTTACTTTGCAAACTGAACTAACTGTTTAGTCGATACATAGGTAGTGGAGAAATAGAGCTAGAGTAGACAAAATTGACCCACGTTAGAAGAATAAAATTGGGTAGAAGAACTAGTTTCCAGCTTTGTAGGAGAAATTGAAGATAGTATAACAAAACTAATCAATTTCAAGATGAACATAAAAACAAGAAAATGAATTGGGCGAGTTAGTTCAAATCTAAGAAGGGAATAAGTGAGTTTAGATTTAAGAGAAGCGACAAAAGTTGAATTGAAGAACTAATTCCAATCTAATAAGAAGAAAGAAAAATATCACAAGATAATTAAGTTGTGGAGTGAGAAAAGCGAAAAAGAATAGGAAGAGGAGTAAGATTTGTGGGCGAGTTGATAAGAGAAGAATAGTTAGTTCTCATTAAGTATGATTGCATATGAGTATGGGCGAGTTAAATAGTTAGTTCTCATTAAAGTATGATTGCATATGATTAAAGGCTCCTTTATTTACGATATTGATTTCTTGGAAGTATGGAAGAATTGTTATATTTCAGGCTTAACAAGCCCGCCAAAGGCAAGATCAACGAAAGGAGAGTACTCGCCAAACAACACGACATAAGTACAGGAATATGAAACTCTAAGTTATCCTAACCTTTATCAAACTTTGAGATTTGTTTTGCAGGTTTTTAACGAGGATAAAAGCCTTCTCAGAGTGAAGCCTTCCCTCAGAGTGGGAAGCATGATTAAAGCCTTCTTAGAGAAAAGTCTTCCCTCAGAGTGGGAAGCAAAAGTCCTCCTTCAGAGTAGGAGGCGCCTTCCATCAGAGTTGGAAGTGTAAAAGCAAAAGTCCTCCTTCAGAGTAGGAGGCGCCTTCCATCAGAGTTGGAAGTGAAAGTCTTCCCCCAGAGCGGGAAGCCAAAAGTCCTCCTTCAGAGTAGGAGGCGCCTTCCATCAGAGTTGGAAGTGAAAGTCTTCCCCCAGAGCGGGAAGCCAAAAGTCCTCCTTCAGAGTAGGAGGCGCCTTCCATCAGAGTTGGAAGTGTAAAAGCAAAAGTCCTCCTTCAGAGTAGGAGGCGCCTTCCATCAGAGTTGGAAGTGAAAGTCTTCCCCCAGAGCGGGAAGCCAAAAGTCCTCCTTCAGAGTAGGAGGCGCCTTCCATCAGAGTTGGAAGTGAAAGTCTTCCCCCAGAGCGGGAAGCCAAAAGTCCTCCTTCAGAGTAGGAGGCGCCTTCCATCAGAGTTGGAAGTGTAAAAGCAAAAGTCCTCCTTCAGAGTAGGAGGCGCCTTCCATCAGAGTTGGAAGTGAAAGTCTTCCCCCAGAGCGGGAAGCCAAAAGTCCTCCTTCAGAGTAGGAGGCGCCTTCCATCAGAGTTGGAAGTGAAAGTCTTCCCCCAGAGCGGGAAGCCAAAAGTCCTCCTTCAGAGTAGGAGGCGCCTTCCATCAGAGTTGGAAGTGTAAAAGCAAAAGTCCCCCTTCAGAGTAGGAGGCGCCTTCCATCAGAGTTGGAAGTGAAAGTCTTCCCCCAGAGCGGGAAGCCAAAAGTCCTCCTTCAGAGTAAGAGGCGCCTTCCATCAGAGTTGGAAGTGAAAGTCTTCCCCTAGAGCGGGAAGCCAAAAGTCCTCCTTCAGAGTAGGAGGCGCCTTCCATCAGAGTTGGAAGTGTAAAAGCAAAAGTCCTCCTTCAGAGTAGGAGGCGCCTTCCATCAGAGTTGGAAGTGAAAGTCTTCCCCCAGAGCGGGAAGCCAAAAGTCCTCCTTCAGAGTAGGAGGCGCCTTCCATCAGAGTTGGAAGTGAAAGTCTTCCCCCAGAGCGGGAAGCCAAAAGTCCTCCTTCAGAGTAGGAGGCGCCTTCCATCAGAGTTGGAAGTGTAAAAGCAAAAGTCCTCCTTCAGAGTAGGAGGCGCCTTCCATCAGAGTTGGAAGTGAAAGTCTTCCCCCAGAGCGGGAAGCCAAAAGTCCTCCTTCAGAGTAGGAGGCGCCTTCCATCAGAGTTGGAAGTGAAAGTCTTCCCCCAGAGCGGGAAGCCAAAAGTCCTCCTTCAGAGTAGGAGGCGCCTTCCATCAGAGTTGGAAGTGTAAAAGCAAAAGTCCTCCTTCAGAGTAGGAGGCGCCTTCCATCAGAGTTGGAAGTGAAAGTCTTCCCCCAGAGCGGGAAGCCAAAAGTCCTCCTTCAGAGTAGGAGGCGCCTTCCATCAGAGTTGGAAGTGAAAGTCTTCCCCCAGAGCGGGAAGCCAAAAGTCCTCCTTCAGAGTAGGAGGCGCCTTCCATCAGAGTTGGAAGTGTAAAAGCAAAAGTCCCCCTTCAGAGTAGGAGGCGCCTTCCATCAGAGTTGGAAGTGAAAGTCTTCCCCCAGAGCGGGAAGCCAAAAGTCCTCCTTCAGAGTAAGAGGCGCCTTCCATCAGAGTTGGAAGTGAAAGTCTTCCCCTAGAGCGGGAAGCCAAAAGTCCTCCTTCAGAGTAGGAGGCGCCTTCCATCAGAGTTGGAAGTGAAAGTCTTCCCCCAGAGCGGGAAGCCAAAAGTCCTCCTTCAGAGTAGGAGGCACCTTCCATCAGAGTTGGAAGTGAAAGTCTTCCTCCAGAGCGGGAAGCCAAAAGTCCTCCTTCAGAGTAGGAGGCGCCTTCCATCAGAGTTGGAAGTGTAAAAGCAAAAGTCCTCCTTCAGAGTAGGAGGCGCCTTCCATCAGAGTTGGAAGTGAAAGTCTTCCCCCAGAGCGGGAAGCCAAAAGTCCTCCTTCAGAGTAAGAGGCGCCTTCCATCAGAGTTGGAAGTGAAAGTCTTCCCCCAGAGCGGGAAGCCAAAAGTCCTCCTTCAGAGTAGGAGGCGCCTTCCATCAGAGTTGGAAGTGAAAGTCTTCCCCCAGAGCGGGAAGCCAAAAGTCCTCCTTCAGAGTAGGAGGCACCTTCCATCAGAGTTGGAAGTGAAAGTCTTCCCCCAGAGCGGGAAGCCAAAAGTCCTCCTTCAGAGTAGGAGGCGCCTTCCATCAGAGTTGGAAGTGCAAAATAAAGTCTTCCCTCAGAATGGGAAGCAAAATATCCCTTCAGAATAAAAGATGAAAGAATAAACGCCAGGCGTCTCGCCGGGCTCGCCGAAATACTTATGTCGACAAAGTGCACCAGACGAGTAATAAAGGTTTAAAATTAAAAAGAGACGCAAATCACAGCAAGCTCTCACTTTTGAAGAAACAACTCATGAAGACGCATTCAACATATAGAATGAAACCAAACGTAACGTAGAAAATCATAAAATTACTTAACATTCGTGGAAAATCAAGCCACGGAAGAAAGGGATACCGCATCAAACAAAGCTTGAATAAATGTTCAAAGTCACAAAACACCAAACAAATGAAGATCAACCGATAAAAGTCGCCAGGACATCACGCCAAATGTTGAGAATCTGAGCTCACACAGTCACCGGAGCATACGAGAAAATAAGCACGACAAAATTCAAATTGTTGCAAATCGCCGAAGCATCAAAAGTAATGAAATCGTTTATGTAAATCTCCAAAAACGAATCCAGCAAACAAAACCGACACAAATTTAATGAGGAATCGCCATAAAAAAGTAAACTCGTCACAACGAGACAAACCACTTCGCCTTGTTCCAAGACTCGTGCTTGGGGGGCTGTGAGTGATCAACCTATAAAAACAATTCGAATAGATACTGCATGGAGGTCTTTAAGGAAAACGTAAAATCACCCTAGGGGGTTTCTCCAAGTTCGGACGACAACGCCCAAAGGAAAAAGCATTAAGAAATTCAAACACTTCGCCTTGTCCCAAGACTCGTGCTTGGGGGGCTGTGAACCACCAAAACCTTTCTAAAGACTTAATGATCTCTAGGAGATCCAGTCTCATGTTGTCATCACTTCGCCTTGTCCCAAGACTCGTGCTTGGGGGGCTGTGAACCGTCATAATATTCCTAAAGGCTTAGAAGCCCTCCAGAAAGGCTCTAAGACCTCCAGAAGGGCTCAGGCGCCCTCAATAAGGGCTCTTGAGACCTTGGCGCTCTCGCCTTGAGGCACCGCCCTTCTAAGCTTCTAGAAACCTCTAGAAACCGCCTAAAATACACAAATACCCCTGTTGCTTGGGAACCAAGCAACCGAAACCCAAGCCCATAGCAGGCTATAAATACTACTCTTGAGAGCATTCTCAGGCATCTAATCATCAGTCTAAACCCTAGAATCCTAGTATTCCTTACCGTACTTTTTTGCAAGTACACGCCTAAATTTGAAAGTGTCTAGAATATTCAAATAAGCGTTAAACTAATATTGGATACATTAATTATACAAATGCATGAAACGACTTCAAGTCGGAAATTCGGTTACAACATCATTCCCAAGCTTCTATGTTACATTATTACACCAAAGTTTGTCATACATAGGGTAAATACAAAACCCATAATTACACATCTTATAATATAACATATGCATCTTTAATTCACAACAAAGCGATCCCATGACGTCACGATCAATCCATGACTTTCTCTTTACCTTTTCCTTGCACAACCTTGGCAATCTTTCATAACTTGCTCATATCTATCATCATATCATAATCATGC
Source organism: Medicago sativa (assembly GCF_051527215.1). Classification (NCBI taxonomy): domain Eukaryota; kingdom Viridiplantae; phylum Streptophyta; class Magnoliopsida; order Fabales; family Fabaceae; genus Medicago; species Medicago sativa. The sequence goes on from NC_140754.1 coordinate 13,311,540, forward strand.
ATGAATACATTCATTATATCATTATGTTAGGGTTGAACAATCAAACATAATCTTGGTTCATTTTACGGAGAATCCCGGGTGGAGTAACCCCGAGTACACTCCCATACATGACCGATGTACGTACATCGGACTCCCTCGGTGTCGTGCGGGTCCCTTACGGCTTGAATCATTCCCCTTAGGTCGAGAACCTCCCGTATCCCCCTGACGTGGATAGCGAGAGACATGAGCACCTACTTCTCTTATGTTAGTCATAATTTTATGCATACATGAATGATTAACTTACAACCATTTGAGTTAGATTCCTTTAACTCGGATCCTTAATCGATCCCTTGGGGTCTAAGACATACAAGTTCATGAGTGTAGAAAATTATTCGTTACACCTTATCATAAATATAATCATAACCAACTCTCTAGTTCTCGACATTTACGTCAAGGCTCTATGTTCATTCCCTTACTCGCTATATATATATATTATGCTACCCGATTCGGAACTCATAACTACTTTTATATACCATGCATTACTTGTTTAGTTAGTACTTGCTTCTCAATCAAGGAATTCATTTTAAAATATGTTCAATGAGATCTTGGTTTGAGGGGTTCACTTTTGTAGAAGACACCACGGAGAAAAATTGCATCGCGAAACCCCATGCCCGCCTCAAGCAAGCAAAACAGTGAGGTTTCTCACTGCCTTACTCCCCTAGGCGAGTGATTTTACAGGGCAGGCGAGCAGTAGCTCGCCGTGGCGAGTTGGGGGCGAGTAAACCCCCCTTTTCGCTGTTTTAGCTCGCCATGGCGAGTAGTTACTCGCCGTGGCGAGTTATGACAGTCCAGCACCCTCAAAAATGATATTTTTGACTCAAAAACCACAAATCCAAGTATCTCAAAGTGTATCATGTCTCTAAGGACCATAAAAGGTTTATAAAACATTCATCTAGCAAGTATTAACAAGATAAATAAGCATGGCATAAAAAGGGGTACAAATTCACCATGTATAAACCCTAGAAAAACATATTTTCTTGGAGCATAATCACACAAACCCAAAGGGTGGAATCTAACTAAGAACTCACTTTGATTTAACCTGAGATTATGCACACAACTTCAAATCCTTGATAACAAACCCTAGAATCAAAACCCTAGTTGAAAAATGAAAGTTTGGTGAAGCTTGCTTCCAACTTGTCACCAACAAGCATCAAACCCTAGCCTTGCTTCAATTCTAACTTCTTGAAGGATTAAGTGAAGATTAAGGGAGGATCATGAGTAGAAAGAGGAGTAGAGAAGTTTACATCAACACTTCACTAACCAAAACCTAAAGTTCTAAGAGGGAAGGTAAAAATCAAAGATTGAGTAGAGTGAGAGAAGGAGGGAACCGATTTCCCTAGAGAGAAGGGAGAGCAAACATTTTCATCAAACCCTAGAGTGAGAAAGTGGAAAGAATTGTGTGAAAATTTGGACTAAAGTACTTAAATAGTCCCTTAGTGCGCAATTACCATAATACCCCTAGTCTTAAACGCGTTTAATCTATCGTTAACAGGTAATTCTTCGTATCATAAAAGTGGGATATTACATCCTACCCCCCTTAAAAAAATTTCGTCCTCGAAATTTGAAATTTACCTGAAAACAAATGCGGATACTGCCTCAACATCTCTGATTCAAGTTCCCATGTTGCGTCACCATCTGGCGATCCTTTCCATACCACCTTCACTATGGGAATCTCTTTGTTCCTGAGAGACTTGACGTCACGGTCTACTATACTCTCTGGTTCCGGCTGAAACGTCAAATCTGACCTTAACTCTATAGAGTCTAATTCGACTGGCTGGAAGGGGTCTGGAACATACTTCTTCAACTGCGACACATGGAATATATCATGCCATCCTGACATAGCTGGAGGTAAAGCCAACTGATAAGCTACTGGTCCGATACGCTTGAGTATCAAGAACGGTCCCATATATCTAGGACTTAATTTCTTGATTCTAAAAACACCTCTCAAACCCAGCTTAGGCGTAACTCTTAGAAATAAATGATCGACTTCAGAGAACTCCAAAGGTCTTCGTCGATTGTCCGCATAGCTTTTCTGACGACTCTGAGATATCTTCATCTTCTCCTGAATTGACTTAATCTTCAAAGTCGTTTCTTGAATGATCTCGGGTCCAAGGATGCTCTTGTCTCCAACTTCAGCCCAACATAATGGGGTCCTGCACTTTCTACCATACAAAGCTTCATATGGTGCCATTTCGATACTTGCATGATTGCTATTGTTGTAGGAAAATTCTATCAAAGGTAGATGATGGTTCCAACTTCCTCCATCTTCCAAAACACAAGCACGTAACATATCTTCTAATGTTTGGATAGTCCTTTCTGATTGACCATCAATTTACGGATGATGTGACGTGCTTAGTTTCAATTTAGTCCCCAAAGCTCTATTAAAAGCTCCCCAAAAATGCGAAGTGAAGATTGGATCCCTATCTGATACGATACTCACAGGAACACCGTGTAGCTTGACAATCTCGAAAATAAACAAATCCGCATATTGTGATGTCTTGTAGGTAGACCTTACCGGTAAGAAATGAGCTGACTTGGTTAGCCTATCCACAATTACCCAAATTGAATCATGACCTCTTTGAGTACGGGGTAAACCTCCTACAAAATCCATGGTAATGTGCTCCCATTTCCACTGTGGAATCTCTAATGATTGCAACATACCAGCTGGTCTCTGATGTTCTATCTTGACTTGCTGACATACAATACACCGTGCTACAAATTCAGCAATATCCTTTTTCATGCCGGGCCACCAATACTCCTTCTTTAAATCTTGATACATCTTAGTTGTACCAGGGTGAATTGAAAAACTGCTTTTATGAGCTTCTTCCAAAATCAATCTTCTAAGCTCTTGATCATTTGGAACACATAATCTTCCTTCAAACAAAATTGCTCCATCCGCAGCCATAGAGAATTCTGGGTAACCACTTCATCTCTGAAGTTCCAAATCATCACTTTGTGCTTGTACGATTCTTGATCGCAAGTCACACGAGACTTCCAAATTATACAAACAAATACCATCACCAACATCTGTAACTCCAAGATTAAGATCACGAACCTTTTCATACATCTTAAAAGTGTGCATCATAACTTCGGCTTGAACTAAGGCCTTACGACTCAAAGCATCCGTTACAACATTGGCCTTTCCTGGATGATATTTCAAATCAAAGTCAAAGTCTTTAAGGTATTCCATCCAACGCCTCTGCCTCATATTCAAATCCCTCTGATCAAATAAATATTTCAAACTCTTGTGATCACTAAACAATTCAAAATGTGTTCCATAAAGGTGATGCCTCCATCTCTTCAAAACGAAGATTATAGCAACCAACTCTAAGTCATGGGCGGGATAATTTGCTTCATGCGTCTTGAGTTGTCTAGATGCATAAGCTACTACATTGTTTTCTTGCATAAGTACTCCTCCGAGTCCCTTAGACGAGGCATCACAAAATACCACATACTTCTTTTTCGGATCTGGAATAATCAAAACAGGGGCTTGAGTCAACTTCTTTTTCAGCGTCCTAAAACTCTTTTCACATTCCTCATCCCACACGAAAGGTACCTCTTTCCTCGTGAGTCGAGTTAAAGGCAAAGTGATTTGAGAAAACTTCATGATGAAACGTCGGTAGTAACCTGCTAGTCCCAAAAAGCTTCGGACTTCAGAAACATTCTTCGGCCTTGCCCAATTTTGAACAGCCTCAACCTTTGATTGATCAACGACTACACCACCCTGAGAAATAACGTGACCCAGAAATTTGACTTCTGATAACCAAAACTCACACTTACTGAACATTGCAAACAATTGCTTCTCCCGAAGGATATCCAACACTATCCTTAGATGCTGAGCATGCTGTTGCGGATTCTTGGAATAAATCAGAATGTCATCAATGAAAATAATAACAAACTGATCTAGATAAGGTTGGAAAATCCGGTTCATATAATCCATGAAGACTGCTGGTGCGTTGGATACTCCAAAAGGCATAACCAGGAATTCATAGTGTCTGTAACGAGTTCTGAAAGCCGTCTTGGACACGTCAGAGGATTTGATGCGTATCTGATGATAACCCGACCTAAGATCAATTTTTGAGAACACTGATGCTCCTTTAAGTTGATCAAGAAGGTCATCAATTCTTGGCAAGGGATACTTGTTCTTGATGGTTACCTTATTAAGCTGACGATAGTCAATACACAGCCTCATGCTACCATCTTTCTTCTTGACCAGCAATACCGGTGCACCCCATGGAGACACACTGGGTCTAATGAAATGCTTCTGAATAAGCTCTTCTAATTGCGATTTCAATTCCTTAAGTTCCAAGGGAGACATTCTGTAAGGCGCTACTGACACTGGTTCAGCTCCCGGAATCAAATCAATCGAAAACTCAATTTCCCTTTCTGGTGGCAAGCTAGTGATGTCGGGTGGAAAAACATCCAAATACTCACTAACTATTGGAATATCACTGAGGCTTAAGTCTGATTCTGGAGTCACCGTGAGCATTACATAAAAACCTTTATCTTGTGCACAAATAAACTGAGCCATCTGATACGTGTGCTTAATCAGTTCTGACAACGCTACACCTTCCACTGTATTACTAGTTGGCATGTAAATAGTCTTCTCTGCACACCCTATATACACATGATTGGCTGACAACCAGTCCATACCCAAAATAACATCAAGTTGCTTCATCTGAAGACATACTAAATCTATATAGTACGTCTTACTAGATACGGTGATGGGACAATTTTCACAAACATAATTTGCTACAATACTTCCGTCAGTGGCCGTGGTTACTTTCATAGGTGGATTTAGTAATGAAACAGACAACTGAAGAGCTTCAACACATTGAAATGAAATAAAAGAACATGATGCACCACAATCAAATAAAACATTAACAGGATTCTGACCAAGAAAACACGTACCACCAATCAAGTCTTCATTTGCCTGCGCCTTCAAGAGAATACACTCTACCTTTACTCATTGTAGTACTCACACCCTTGCCCTTATTTCCTCTGGTTGGACAATCAGCCACATAGTGTCCCGACTGACCACATGCAAAACAATTACCAGAACCTACCCTACATTCTCCTTGATGAGCCTTACCACACTTCCTGCAAGTTGGATAAGTTCTAGGTGGACCTGTGTACTTTCCTCTAGTTGGAGAACCCTTAGGTTTCAACTTCTCATGATACTTGTCGATAAAGTTACCTCTATTTCTTCCACTTGCCCCAGAACCTTCTCTAGCTGCCTTATCAAAACCTCTCTCAGCCTCCATGCTGTTATGCACCAACTCATCATAATCCGCATAGAGTTCTCCCCTCAAAGCATGCTTGTACTGATTAACTTTCCACATCTCATTACCCGCATACTCATTGTGAGTAGAGTAATAAGATAATTCTTCAAACTTCTTCGTAAAATCTGTCACAGACATATGACCTTGCCTCAGATGGAGAAATTCCTGCTCCTTCCTGACCTTGTATGACAAAGGAAGATACTTCTCTTTCATCACTTGCTTGAAATTCTCCCAGTTCAACTCTAACCCATTATTCTCCATCCAACGCCGAGCAATTTCCCACCAATCCAGCGCTGCACCACGTAATTGATTCGTTGCAAAAACCACCTTATCTTCCTCGGTGCAGTGAACCATCAGAAAGATCTTTTCCATCTGTTTGATCCACCTCTTAGCTTCAGGTGGCTCACCACTACCATCGAACTTCGGGGGATGGTTTCGGTTAAATTCTCGAAAGGTTGGATTTCCCACAACTGGAGGTGGTGGAGGGGGATGATGACAACCACCTGGACCTTGCTGCATATTTGCAGCCCACTGCTGCTGAGTCTGAGCGTTTTGCTGCATCTGCTGCTGCATCATATGCATCATTTGTTGGTTTTGATGCATCAACTGTGCCCACATCTGAGCATCAGGATTCACATTCTCCTCCACATTTGGATTACTTCTTGGCCGGCCTCGTCCCCTTCGTGCTCCAGACATTTCGCTCTAACTGTCATATTTAAGTCAAAGTGTTCAATTTTAACCAATATAACAATGAGAACAAATATCTTAAACAGCAAAAAGAACGACTACCTTAATTGTATCATTAATGACCCAAGGCACGATTTGAAAGTGTCTAGAATATTCAAATAAGCGTTAAACTGATATTGGATACATTAATTATACATTTGCATGAAACGACTTCAAGTCGGAAATTCGGTTACAACATCATTGCCAAGCTTCTATGTTACATTATTACACCAAAGTTTGTCATACATAGGGTAAATACAAAACCCATAATTACACATCTTATAATATAACATATGCATCTTTAATTCACAACAAAGCGATCCCATGACGTCACGATCAATCCATGACTTTCTCTTTACCTTTTCCTTGCACAACCTGTGAACCTGAACAAAAAAGAGTTGGGTGAGACATAATGTCTCAGTGAGTTCTTTCTAGCCCTAGGCTAGTGATAACCTTGGGGAAAACCTATGGTTATCACGTGTCTAATTTACAACCTGGTGGTTGATTATACGTGTGTGGACTTGTACCTTTGACGGTTGTGCATGCTATATCCGTCTCAGATCTTTCCTATTTGTTATAGGCTTGCTAACAACATACGTGCCATGGCGGTTAAGGGTTCCTAGAACCGCTTTGCGAGGATACACTAAATGTATGTAAGCCTAAACATGAATCAAATCATGGCACAACCTATACCGGACGAATAGGGTAACCTAAGATCGTCCTTGGAAATCTTTCATAACTTGCTCATATCTATCATCATATCAGAATCATGCATGAATACATTCATTATATCATTATGTTAGGGTTGAACAATCAAACATAATCTTGGTTCATTTTACGGAGAGTCCCGGGTGGAGTAACCCCGAGTACACTCCCATACATGACCGATGTACGTACATCAGACTCCCTCGGTGTCATGCGGGTCCCTTACGGCTTGAACCATTCCCCTTAGGTCGAGAACCTCCCGTATCCCCCTGACGTGGATAGCGAGAGACATGAGCACCTACTTCTCTTGTGTTAGTCATAATTTTATGCATACATGAATGATTAACTTACAACCATTTGAGTTAGATTCCTTTAACTCGGATCCTTAATCGATCCCTTGGGGTCTAAGACATACAAGTTCATGAGTGTAGAAAATTATTCGTTACACCTTATCATAAATATAATCATAACCAACTCTCTAGTTCTCGACATTTACGTCAAGGCTCTATGTTCATTCCCTTACTCGCTATATATATATATATATATATATATATATATATATATATATATATATATATATATTATGCTACCCGATTCGGAACTCATAACTACTTTTATATACCATGCATTACTTGTTTAGTTAGTACTTGCTCAGGATTTCTAACAACACTACCTAGTTGACATTCGGCACCAGTATGACCAAATATTCCATAAACTCTTGAAGGAGGTAAAACAGGGGTAGAAGTCCATTGATAGTAGTTTTGAGCCATGCCTGAAATCAAAACAGTTAAAAGATAGGAAAAATAAATAAATAAATAAATAAATTAAAAGAGAGAGAGAAAGTTATATTTTTTTTCATAAAAAGAAAAACAATAAAATAAAATAAAATAACGAAAAAGATATTTTTTTTCCAGTCTAATCGTTAAAAAAAAAGTTAATCAAATTGCAACAACTCCTCGGCAACGACGCGAAAAACTTGATAGGCCAAACCGCAAGTGCACGGTCTATCGAAGTAATAGTAGTAAGAGAAAGTATCGTTCCGCTAGGGAGTTATGAATTCAATTAACTTTAAATAACGATTAGATGAGAGTTTGAGAATAAAGTTTGGATTTTTATTTATAAGAAAATAACAATAATAAAATAAAAGAGCCTTGGGATTATTGGTTCATCCTAATGACGTATCCTTCACAAACAAACCCTAAAACTTATAATTTCACGTTAGTCCTAATTTCTAAAGACAAGTTTCTCTTTAGCCTATCACATCTCCTTTCGGTCTCAGTGAGTGTGTTCCTCCAACAACCACACCTATTTTCATGGGTGTTTGCCTTTGGAATCCTTGAAGCTCGAAACTTTATGTGTCTCAAGGTTTGCTAGACTATTTTCATGTTTCGTAATCCTTGTCTAGATTTAATTGTTCGAATATCAAAACTCCACTTTCGTTTTATGAATTGATATTTGGAATAATGGATTAACAATTATCAAACCCTTCACTTTCGCTTCTACAGTTTGATAATGGTTAATTCATGTTAAAACGGTGAATCTAGATTAGAAATTAGAGTTACATAAGATTAAGGTTTAAGGGCTTGGTTTGATCCGGATTATGTCATTAGACTTATCCAACAATCCCAAGACAAGAAAAGTCTACTCGCTAACGTTCATTGTAGACATAGAGAAGAAGGAGAAGAAGAAGAATATAAAATAACAATTAAAGTAAAAGTGAACTTTTATTCCAAGAACAAAAGATCAATATTTGTGATGGAGAGCTACTCTATTTATAGCTTTACAATCGACTTAAAATCTAAGCAATTACAAGGGCTTTTCGGTAAAACTAAAACAGAGTAACTTAGGGCCTAAGCAAAAGCAGCAAAAGTTGTCTTGAGAGGTGGCACGGCCGTGCCAACCTTAGCACGGGCCGTGCCAAGGTTCTGACTTGGGGGAGACTTATTTTTGTCTCCGAATCTTCGTATTTTGGCTCGAAATCAACTACAGACTCCTTTCTTTTGCTCCAAAACTCATTCCATCATATATTCATTCCTGAAATATAAAAATATGAAATTAAAGTAAAATATTCAAAAAGAAAATAATATTAAAATAAAATAAAACTAAATCTAAATAAAACGAAACTAAATAACGAATAAAAATAGACTAAATATAGACTCATCACCATGTTGAAGGTGAGAAAAACACAAGAAGGGGGGTTGAATTGTGTTTTGAAAAATTCTTCGTTTCTCTTAAACTGAACACACAGGTCAGAAGCTAAGTGAGACAGCTTCTGAAGTGATAATCAGAATCTGAACGCAGCGGATAAAAACAGAGAGAAAGAGAGAGAAGAAGAACAACACAAACCAATTATCCTGCTTCCTTCCACAATCCATAAGTAGTCCAGTCCCCCTTACGCTTCCAAGGAGATTTCACTATAATGTAATATCTGATTACAATTGCTCAAGCACACAACAAGATACTTCCTTTGCTCAAGCACACTTTGCAAGAGTCTTCCTATGCTCAAGAACACAATCAAGAGACTTCTATGCTCAAGCACAACTGCAAGAGACTTCCTAGACAAACAAAATTACTTAGAAAATTTTTTGAGGTTGAACACTTGATATACAATCATAGGTGCTCACAATACAAATCAGATATAGACTCTAAGACTTAAGAATTTCTAAGATATGACGTTGAGACACATAAATTCTAAGTGAATGCAGAACAATTTCAGCAGAGGTTTGGCACTTGTAAAAATGTTTAGAGTCTTTCGTTCAGCATTACCAAATCTCTATGTCTTCACTCCTTTATATAGAGGTGTCAAAGAGACGTTGTGAAATTGCCAGCACATCAAAAGAGTCATTGTTGAAGCTTGATCTTTCACCAATGATCTTTTGCCTGATTTGGTTGTTGTCCTATGAAGAACCAATTTGAAATCCATTCCCATTGTAAAGGAACATCTTTGCAGGCGAAGCCGTATTCTGGAGCTGTTTTGTTGTCTTATAGCGTGGACTCAAAACAGAGTAGTGGAGAAGGTGGTTGTACAGTTCGTACAAAGTACAATGTCAACGCTTTCGTTTCTTTTGCAAGCAGATGCCTTCAAATACCTTTGAAATGACCGTTGCAATGTTCCACTAGTCTTCTGCTGTCCTTTGATGAATTTCGATCCATGAAACAACTCTTGAATCCTTGAATTTTGCAAATTCAGTTGATCTTCAGCTTCTGGTGAAATGGCTTCTGATGAGGCAGCTTCTGATAATGTAGCTTCTGATGATGACGTGGCACATCAAGACCTCTAGTCTTCAGGAGCACTAGTCTTCAGGAGCACTTGACTTCAGGAGCGCTTTTCTCTCTTCAGGAGCAACTTGACTTTAGGAGCGCTTTTTGTGTTCAGGAGCATATTGCCTTCAGGAGCGTCTAAGCTTCAATTTTGTTGATTTCTTTTGCTCTTTATTTGTTCTTCAGTACCAATTAATGATGTAAAAAATTTAACTGTGGTCCTGTACACTTGAACAAATATTAGCTAGTCCAATTTACAATTTTTAATACCTTGTTATCATCAAAACTCTTTAAGGTTCATTGTTAAACACATTTTGTTCCAACACATGTATGTTATGATTATGATTATGATTGTGTTTATGATTATGCAAGAATGATTTCATGTATGTTTAAGTTAAGAGCAAGAGCATGAGATGCTATAAGACAAGTACAAGACATGTATAGAACAAGTAAAGAACATGATACCGATGATGATCTTAGGTTTCCCCTAATCCTCCGGTTTAGGTTCGTGTCATGATTATATTATGTTTAGGCCTCGATACGTAGAGCGTATTCTTGGTAATGCGGTCCTAGATTTCCCTTCGGCCTCCATGACACGTATAGAAGTGAAGCCTATAACAAGTGAGATGAACCTATGACGGGTCTAGCATGCACTATCGTCTAGGAAAGCTTGACCACACACGTATAATCAACCGTCAGGTTGTACTGTACACATGTGGTGACCGTAGCTTTCCCCTGAGGTTACCTATAGCCTAGGATTTAGGGGAACTCACTGAGACATTATGTCTCATCCCAATCCTTATTTGTTTCAGATATCAGGTTGGACGTCAAGGTAGTAGCCGGATGGATTATTCTACAAGAGCTTGTTTGTACTCGCGGCGTGGAGTTTTTATGGATTTCAAGGATGTATTTATCTTAATTAAGTCAAGACATGTTGTAATGATAATGTACGAACGCGTTTATTGTATAATATATTCATTCGAAGTTTTTATGTTTTAAATTTTTAATGTATCCAGTACTAAAGATAGCGTTCATGCTAAACTTCCTAGGTACGTTTAGTATGGGTGTTACAAAATATTCCTATTTTTTGTCCTAAAAAATAACCTTTTTTTATGTAAAAGTGGGATGAGCACTTTCAACACGTCATTGTTTTTTAATGAACTGAAGAGAGTTTCATTGATGAGGGAAATAAAATCAATCAATAGTAAATGACCACTAACATAGGAAATACAATCATTTAATTCCTTCGTCGTTTGTAAGAAAAATCATTCAATAAAAAAAATTAAATTTAAGCAAACATAAGTTTATGATCATCATGGGTATAAAAAAAGTTAATTATGGAGGATGATACCTATTTAAAAAGAAATTAAGCAAACATGCTTCAACATCCACGCCTACAGGTGTTCACGGGATGAGTCGGTTTTCATTGTAATCTATTACCTGATGCAATCAAGTTTCATTAGGTTTGATCAATAAATAATTACACGTAACTTTTTAAAAAAAAAATATTAAAAATATATATAATTAAATGACATTCTATATTATAAAAATTTCAAGACTTGGACTAGATTCTACTAATTAAAATTTGAACACTTGAATTTAATTGAAACACTTTGAATCTCTATGACATGGACCGAGTATATAACAGTGTGAACACTAGGTCAATACGTAGAAGAAACTCGTTGTATAGCTCAAATACAATGTTAAATGAGCAAGGATGGATACATCGCTGCCTGAATGCAGTAAAAAATAAGCAATGGTCTCCACATCTTTGTGAAGCAATGCTATCATTTGAATGATAAACATGTTGCCAAGTTGTCGTTGTTTCTTGTTGATTTGGTGTCTATAAACCTTAGTCTATGTTCCGACCTCACAGAATTATCGTTGTCTATAAACAGTCTCTATTGACATAGTAACACCATTCCAATCACACTTGAAAAGTAACACCTTAGGACAAGAACACCGTGTACAATAAACTTATGAACATGTTGATTGACACCTAGATACACACAAAACAGAGGGTCAAACTTTTGACATAGTTAATAAAAAAAAAGAAACATTGTCGTCCAACTTAAATTGAAATTGCAAATGAAATTTCACAAACTTCTAAAATAGATACAATACTCTTTGAAGTTATTTTTTAAAAAAATGATTTATTTTTTCATAAAAAAGTTATAACAAACGATCTCATGGCTAATTTGTTACGAATTAAAATAAAAGCGACTTTAACAATCAATATTTGAGAGATTAATTATTTCTTAGAGATTTAATAAAAAATTAGAATCTATTTTGTGTTTGTTTTTGTAATAAAAATCATTTTATTTTAAAAAATTATTTAGTTAGTTACAATTTATTTCAATATTTTTCCCTAAAAAAAATTATTTCAATCTCTTGACATTAATTTCTTTCTAGCTCCTCTAAAAGGGATTTTTTTTATTTTTTACAAAAAATATTATGGAGTTGTTTTTAGGTACAGAAAAAATATGGAGTGTGGTTATTGTTGTGTGGAAAAAGACACAAAAATATATAATAAAGAAGGCTAAATAAATCGATATAGTGAAAGAAAGATTGTCACAAACAAAGCCCATTGCCTAATGCATATATGTATACAAACTACCCCCTAGTTCTTTTATCAAAACCCTAAAACACAATAAACCTACCTGAGGCACCGTATGATTTCTCTCTTCTATTTCCTTTCCCACCGGCCTCGCCGGTGCTCATACCATTCCCTGCCAATGAAAAGGAAAACAAAATCTTCACCGGAAAATTTACGACCAGTGAAACTCTTCCGAAATCCAAAGAAAAGGAAGAAAATAACACCTTCTTTAAAATCTCCACAACAGTTGGTTCAGGAAGAAACATGTTCATATTTACCTGATGATTGTTGGGAAATTGTCTTCAGATTCCTCATCATCAACGACAACAACCGTCATCACTGTTTAAATTCTCTATCCCTTGTCTCCAAACAGTTCCTCTCTATCACCAACCGTCTCCTATTCTCGCTTACTGTCTCGGGTCAAACACGGCCATTCCTTGATCGCCTTTTTGAAAGGTTCACAAACCTCAATTCCCTCAACATCTCGCGTTACAACTGTGACCTGGACATGCTTCTCTGCAAAATCTCTAGTTTCCCATTAAATATCACATCACTCAAAATCTCCAACGATCACCCTAATGCAATTCACTCTTTGATATCCAAGTTTCGAAGTTTACAACATTTGGATCTTCTTTGCAATTATTTGAATGATCAACATGTTGCCAAGTTGTCTTTGTTTCTTGTTGATTTGGTCTCTATAAACCTTAGTGAATGTTGCGTCCTCACAGAATTATCGCTGTTTATACTCGTTAGAAATTGTCCTTCACTTAGTGAGATCAAAATGGCAGATACAGATATTGGGCGAGAGAGGTTAGAGAATAATGATTCTTTGCAAGATATTGGTGTATACCCGCAATTAAAGTCTCTCTATTTGGGTGAAAACTATTGGTTAAGTAACGAAAACATCATAAAGTTTGGTTCTTCTTTCCCCAATTTGGAGATGCTTGATTTGAATCGTTGTGATTGGATATCTAACGATATTTGGCAAGTTATAAGGAGATTTTATATGATTACACATTTGTCCTTAGACGGATGTAAATTAAATGTGGACATATTTGAAATGAACTTTGTACTTCCCAAGCTCGAGGTGTTGGACTTGTCAAGGACAGATGTTGAGGATAAAGCACTCTATGTGATCTCAAAGAGTTGTCCTGGGCTTTTGAAACTATCACTGATAGCTTGTTTTTGGGTCACAGAGAAAGGAGTGAAAGATGTGGTGGAAAACTGTAAACAACTGAGAGAGATTGAATTCTCAGATTTATCTGTTGATGATACTATTGCGGAACTCGCCATGGATGCCTTCTTTGCTAGTGTTCTGAAATTGCTATGAACACTGTAAGTTGTCCTTGTTTTAATATTTATTTCTCTAAGACTCGCCATGGATCCCTTCTATGCTACCGTTCTGAAATTGACATGAACATTGTAAGAAATTATTTTAATATTCACTTCTCTAAGAAATTATTTTTTTAAATTGTCAATTTACAAAGGTGCATTTACTTATCAGTCTGTTGTTTTTGTTGTTGTTGTTATTTATATTGAGAATCCATGCGCGAAGTATCTTGGGGTGGGAGTAGAATTCTATATTCAATTCAAATAAATGTGAAACAAAGATGTTTCCATGTTGAACATATGACTTTTCGCTGCAATTGCATATAAAGTGATATGTTGTTTATATTTAGAACATATGAATAAGATCAAAAATCATTATGTTTCCATCATCAATATTCTGATATCTCGCCGCTAGGTGTTTATTTTTGCAGTTTTGATTGTTAAATGGGTGTCGGCTTCACAGACAACTGAGTGTCATTTGAAAACGGGGAAATTATCATTGTTGATTCTTTTTGTGTATGCTACAGGTCATTGGAGATCGAGGGAATATGGCTCCTTTAAAAAGAAATTTATGCAAGTTTCGAATGAAAGAAATAGCTTAGAATAGAAGATTTCAAGACTTAATTGAGTACCCAAGAAACTTTTTTATTTTCTCATTCATTGTTTTGTAATAAAGTTTGGACCAAATATTCCGTCTTATTGGATTATTGTAATGTTTTCCAACTAATTTGTTGAGTGGAATATTTTATTTAACCTGAATGTTACCTATGCTTTATTTCCATATGAATTTGATGAAATGTATCAACCTTAGGTTAAGTCCAAGTTAAAATAGATTCTAGCTTATGACAACTTCTTAAAGGAGACAGTAGTCTGTTTCTTTTACTTTCAAAAGAATTCTGTTTGTTAATATCAAAACGTAGAATGTTTCTAAGAAAGAATTAACATAGTTGGTTGAATGTGCAAATAGTGGTGGTGATGGAAATGAGAGCTTGTTTAGGAAAACAATTTCTAAGTGGAAAAGGAAAATCAGTTTAGGAGAAGAAAATGAAGTCTGCATCAAGATAGATTAGCTATTATGGAAATAATAGACAGCATTGGCGGATTCAATTATCTATTGACTATAGAAATTGTAAACAGTGCAATTGGCTACCTTATAAGACATGACTGCAAACAGTGAAAGAGGACTAGTATATTAATTACACACAATTAATCACATAATTCTTGAGAACTGATAGAGAGTAGTAATTCGTAATTCTAGGACTATTTATTCATCGCATAATTCTAGACAGCAGGATTCAATTAGCTGATAGAGTATAGAAGTTGCATTGAAGGTTGAAGAACAAATACTGAATTTTGGATCAAGGAAGACCTTAAACTGAACATGGGCATATTTCAAATCAGATTTTGCTGTCTTTTTCCTTACCCTCTTCAATAGTTCTTTAGAAGGAAACACCAAATTGCTCATCTTGAAACTCAATGGATAGAATTAGTGACTTAGAACCTCGTGTTGTGCAAGCACACGTTACATGATGAGTTTCTGTTGTACATGCACTTAACGTATCATATCTGTTAATTGTAAAATTTGTGCAATTTCAAGCTACATGTTAAATGGTGGGTTATTATTCTATACCCACATGTGGTATGGTTCAATTTATGCAATATATTGTAGCAACAAATAAAAAACAAAATGATGAGTACACACGCATATATTGTAGCAGCCCTCAGATTGGCACATTCTTTATTATAACTGCAGTCCATGGCATGCCACAATGATTTAAAATTATGGCATACTTAAATGGATATTTAGAAACCATTTGGAAAACCTAACATTAACTCCCTCAACCACATGATTTGGACAAATGGGAGCTCATCCATACACATTAATTGCCTGGACAAAATTTCAGGTTTGAGTAATTTAATCTTTAAATTTCATTGTTTGGTAATATGAATAGGTAAACCAAAGAAGTAGAATGTTTCTGAAAGAGTCAACATAGTTGGTTGAATGGACAAAGAGTGGTGGTGATCGAAATCAGAGCTTTCTTCTGAAAAGGAAAATCAATTAAAATGTTATAATTTACCAAATTGGGATGACAAAACTAAAAAGGTAGATGCACAAATAAATTTTCAATACATGCATGGTTCCCTCTATATGCTGATAGTTGTATTAAGTTGTTGGTCACACTGCAAACCATAGATTCACCTATGCGTCTTTTAATTCTGATTGAAAGAATTGGACGACTTGGCTACCATGCATTAGACATTACTGCAAACAGTGAGACAGGAACTGCGGAAAAAAAGAGTAAAACCGACGATCCTATGACTAGTTTTTGTTCAATTACAAATCCTAAACACTTTGAAAAGTTACATCTTAGGAATTATAACAACTTGGATGTAGCTTTAGTTATTCCTTGCCGTCATCATAGGATTCAATCAGCTATTTAGTAGAGAAATTGCATTGAAGGCTGATGAACAAATACTGAATTTTGGAACCTCAAGTCTCTATCTAGGAAAAACCACAAATCTTTTTCTAAGATAAGAAAGTAATATAGAAAATCCACATATTGTTGGAAGTAAAAGGCAAAGGAATTATATCTCTCAGTAACTTGTCAATCTAAAGTTTCACTCCCTTTTTCTTCTTCCAAATGTATCCTTCGTCTGATCTTCCGCTAAGTGTCTGCTGTGGTTGTGACCACTCTTGTTGGGTGAAACTTTGCATATATAGAAGAGTTTCCTGTTTTCCTATTACTTATTCCAGAAGAAAACCTAGTCAAACTGAGCAATATGAGTTTTCTCCATCTGATATTACACCAGAATTGAAGGTTTTCTTCTCAATCTAATTTCATAAATGGAATTCAATCTCTGTTATCGAAGTGTCGATGTATCCAAAATTTGAATATTAGAAGCACTTATTTTCTTAAGGATCAACATGTTGCCAGGATCTCTTGGTTCCATGGTGATTTGGTGTCTATAAACCTCAGTTATTGTTCAAGGCTCTCAGAATTAGCGTTGTTTTCCCTCGTTAGGAACTGTCCTTCACTTAGTGAGATCAAAATGGAAAACACAGCTATTGGGAAAAAGAGTGAAGAGAATTCTGGTGTATACCGTCAATTAAAGTCTCTCTATTTGGGTAGAAATGATTGGTTACGTGATGAAAAGATTATAATGTTAGCTTCCTCTTTCCCTAATTTGCAGCTGCTTGATTTGAATAATTGTGATTACATATATAACAGTATTTGTCAAGTTTTAAGGAGATGTTGTAAGATTACTCATTTAAACTTATCCGGATGTTCAAGTGTGAACCTACTTGGAATAAATTTTGGAGTTCCTAATTTGGAGGTGTTGAACTTGTCAATTACCAATGTTGATGATGAAACACTTTATGGGATCTCAAAGAATTGTTGTGGGCTTTTAAAACTATTACTGAAAAAATGAAAAAGGGTCACAAAGGAGGGAGTTAAACATGTGGCAGAAAACTGCACACAACTTAGAGAGATTTCTTTGGATTATTTACATTTAAGTGAGATAAATAGGGAATTCTTATTGCGTCATGGATGCCTTCATTGCTAGTATTCAAAAAATGCTATGCTGAAGTTTGAACTCTGTAAGTTGTTTCTGTTTTAAGCTTTACTTTTCTGAGAAATTAGTTTTTTAAAATGTAAACTTACAAATGTGCATTTACTCATGATAATTCCCTAAATAACATTGTAGTGTATGATTCTCATATCGTTTCACTACCAACTCTGGTTCATTTTGTCATCACTGTTCCGTTTGTTATTTAGATATTGGAAGTAAATGGGATATTTCTAGTAACAAGATAACTGAATCAGTAGTCCTTAAACCTTTGCACATAGTGGCAATCCTTGTTATTAGGTTCTTAAAAGTTTTCTTGTTTGAATTCTGTTTAACTTTATTAGATCAGGTATCAATTCTCCCTTGACATCCATGACAGACTCATCCTCAATCACTTTTTGTAAAGATGATCCAAAGCAAAACTTACAGAAACTGAATTAGATATTGCAGTGATCCGTATGCATTCAGATACTATTGTTTATAATATTTTGTGGATTAAACATTGCAGTGATTCATATGCATTCATATAGGCATGTTTTAAGTTTTGTTTGTTTTGATTTCTGTATTGAAATGGATCAGTTTTATTGCCACGGTGGTTATAGCATATATGACAGCAGCGACAGTTTCAATTTAGGGAGTGTTGGTGTTTGGCATGACTGTATAGAAATTGATTCTTCCTTCATCGTTTTTTTGCACTGTAGTGATTCTGTCTTGGCTGTTGTAGCATATATGTAGATTCAATTCATGTGGTTTCTATTTGGTAGAAAGGTTATATGGTTATTTCATAGAAAGGTTATCATATATAGCACGATACGGAAAAAATTATTTGAACAAAATCATTATCTTCTTGTTACAAAATATAAGAGTAGATCATAAAGGCCTTAATTATTTCCTAAACTTGATAAATTTATATGGAAAAACATATAAAACCTGTAAAATCAAGATGTGCGGAATGTGTTTGTGTCCTTCTTATAAAACATTTAATGTGGGTATATATAAACAGAATCAGAAGTCATTATGGTTGTGTTTGTTAATTGGGTTTGGACTTCAGGTTATTGGAGATACAGGGAATACGGTTGCAGTTCAAAGAATGGAAAGGTTCCAAAGCACAATTGAATGCCTAAGAATTTCCTTTATAATTGTTGGAGCAAATTTTTGTCTTGTTGGATTAATGTGTAGTTTACCAAAAGGATTTGCTAATGAATTTTATTAACCTCATTATTGGCCTAAGAATTTCCTTTATTTGCTAATGAATTTGATGAAATGTATCATGCTTTGATTAGGTCTAGGTTAACCTAGTTTTTAGCTTATGATTAGAAAATTTGAGCAACATTCTGTGGTAATTCCAAGTCCAAACACAAGTCGAACAGGGACCGACATACAGAAAGTATAAAAGAAAGGCGTCTTGTATAGACGGAACACAAAAAAAAAACTCATAAAATCATCAATACATACACCACACAAACGACGGCTACCACCAACACCAATAAGAACATTAACAAAAAAAAAAAACAAAGTCAACACCGAAATTAAAGTAAAACCTCCACAGTTTCTCGCGATTGACCACGAAAACAAAATCCAATCACTTGTCGTCCGCTGCCCCCCATAGCTGAGCCCAATTAAACATTTGAAAATGATTTATTCCGAGGATGCTGAAAATTGAAACTCCTCTCCCTTGTAAGGTTGTTTGTGAGAGAGGACAAATCTCTCCCTCCATCTTCTTGTACCACAAATTTTGCAATAGGTGTCTGATATATTCTTGTAATAAGCATTATGATAATGTAAAATGTATTATGAAACTATTGATCAATTATCCTGAATATGTCTATAGACAAGTTTCACGTAAAGAAACCCTAAAATTATATGTATTTTCTTAAATAAAACTGATTTAACTTTTTTTTTTAAGGAAAAAATTTATTTAACTATTAATTTAAATATTAAATATATTTGTACACGTTGAAACACTGATTTTACGATAAATTTTCTCTTTAAATAATTAACAAAACACATTTTATTTTCAATTACCTGCAATAATTATTTTCTCTCATTGAATTTAAATTTCTCAAGAATTTTCCAAAATAAAATAATAAAATGCGTGTTTTAAATAAAAGTTTACGTTCTTGTTAGTTACGTAGCAAAAAAGCCAACTATAAAAAGAGAACAAGCAGCACAGTTTCCGTAAAACCCTAAACCCTGAATATATATAGACAAGTTTCACGTAAACAAACCCTAAAATCGCCGACAGGAAGATTCACTGCCGCAACACAATGAAGAGGAGGAGAACTTCTTCTCTCAAATCTTCACAACGAATGGTTTCAGACTCATCAATAGCTATGATTTCATATTTACCTGATGATTGTTGGGAATTTATTTTCAAATTCATCATTAACGACGACGGTCGTCGCTGTTTAAATTCTCTATCTCTTGTCTCCAAACGGTTCCTCTCCATAACAAACTCTCTCCGATTCTCACTCAATGTCAAAGATGCAACGCTTCCTTTCCTCGGTTGCCTCCTCAAAAGGTTCACCAACCTCACCTCGCTTGATCTCAAATACTGCATTGATGTTGACAACATTCTTAGCTTAATCTATTATGCCAGCCATGTTTTGAATCCAGCACAACTTAACTATGCTACCACTGAAAAAGAACTTTTGGCTGTTGTTTATGCTTTTGATAAATTTAGATCTTACTTGTTAGGGTCTAAAGTCATTGTTTACACTGACCATGCTGCACTAAGGTATTTGTTTTCTAAGCAGGAATCTAAGCCAAGGCTTTTTAGGTGGATACTGTTGTTGCAGGAATTTGATTTAGAGATCCGTGACAAGAAAGGATCGGAGAACACGGTGGCTGACCATCTTTCTCGCCTGGAGAAGATGGATGAAACTGAGGAGGAGAGGCCTATCAAGGACCTCTTTGCTGATGAGCACATCTTAGCTTTTACGATGGTGCCGTGGTTTGCGGACTATGCGAACTACATGGTGGGTAAGATTATTCCTCTTGACTTTAACTCCCAACAACGTAAGAAATTCCTACATGACTGCAAGTCATATGTGTGGGATGAACCATTTTTGTACAAAAGGGGGGTTGATGGTTTGTTAAGAAGATGTGTCCCTGAAGATGAACAAGAAAAGGTGTTGTGGCACTGCCATGACTCCAGCTATGGGGGACACTTTAGTGGGGATAGGACTGCTGCAAAGGTCCTTCAGTCAGGCCTGTTTTGGCCTACTCTTTTTAAAGATGCTTTCACCTATGTTCAGAAATGTGACCGCTGCCAACGCACATGAAATATTTCAAAAAGAAACGAGATGCCACAAAATCCTGTGTTAGAAGTGGAAATCTTTGATGTGTGGGGAATTGACTTCATGGGACCATTCCCGTCCTCATACTCAAAGATGTACATTTTGGTGGCAGTGGACTACGTTTCTAAGTGGGTGGAAGCAATTGCCACGCAAACCAATGATGCTCAAGTAGTGGTGGCCTTCCTCAAGAAAAACATTTTTTCACGCTTTGGGGTTCCTAGAGCTTTAATTAGTGATGAAGGTACCCACTTCCTCAATCGAAAGATGGAGGCGTTGTTGAAAAAGTACAATGTGCATCATCGGATTGCTACACCCTACCATCCTCAGACTAGTGGACAAGTAGAAGTGTCCAACAAGTAAAACTGTGAACTCGTCCCGAAAGGATTGGTCTCTTAAGCTTGATGATGCCTTATGGGCATATAGGACTGCCTTCAAAACATCTATAGGTATGTCCCCTTTTCAAATTGTTTATGGAAAATCTTGTCATTTGCCCTTAGAGCTCGAACACAAGGCTTTGTGGGCAACTAAGCTCCTTAATTTTGATCTTTTTAAAGCAGGTGAGTCTAGAATTCTTCAACTCCATGAGTTGGATGAGTTCCGGAAATATGCCTACGAGAATGCCAAAATTTACAAAGAAAAAACAAAGAGATGGCATGACAAAAAGATTCAAATTAGGGAGTTTAGAGAAGGGCACCTTGTTTTACTTTTTAATTCCAGGTTGAGGCTGTTCCCTGGAAAGCTGAAGTCAAGGTGGTCCGGGCCATTCAAAGTGGCGAAAGTTTATCCGTACGGTGCTATTGAGGTTCAACATCTGGATTCTGACAAGACCTTTAAGGTCAATGGACAAAGACTCAAACCATATTATGGGGAGAGTCGGAGCGTTCAAGGGAGTCCATTTCGTTACAATCCACTTGAAGGAAGAAAAGTGGACCGTCAAGCTTAGGACGTTAAACCAGCGCTTGATGGGAGGCAACCCATCGTAAGTATATCTTTCTTTTCGTTATCTTTGCATTTATTTTATGAAAAATGTGGGCACTACAGCTTTTAAGTCCCACACAAAAAAATTCAGAAATTTTCCTTTTGAAAATGTCAAAAATCGGTAGTCGTTTTTCACAACCGGTGACCAATTTTTGACAACAAAAATATTTTTCCAAGTCTGGAAAAATCGGTAGCTGATTGAACAAAGCAGTGACCGATTTTCTGCTATTTTTGTACAGTTTTCCAAAAAAAAAAAAAAAAAAAAAATCGGTGGCCGATGCTCAAAATCGGTAGCCGATTTTGAGTAGAAAAAATTCGTTTTCCTTGCTGTTGTTTTCGGTAACCGATGGTTGTATATCGGTAGCCGATTTTTGGTGTGGTTCCCATATATTCAACATTCCAACACTCTTCTTCTCCAAGTCCAAACATTAGTGTTCTGCTATCCAACTTCCCTCACAACTGAAAATCTCCCTTTCATCTTCATCTTCATCATTCTCAACAACCCAAACCACAAACCTCCATTTTTCTCTTCACCCACCATCTCTAAACCTTACAAATCTTCATCCCTAACCTCACCAACACCATTACCCATTATTTCTAACCTTCAAACATATTCATAAACTTCACCAATCTTCATCCCTA
Organism: Medicago sativa; assembly: GCF_051527215.1. Lineage (NCBI taxonomy): Eukaryota > Viridiplantae > Streptophyta > Magnoliopsida > Fabales > Fabaceae > Medicago > Medicago sativa. The sequence continues at coordinate 13,333,967 of NC_140754.1, forward strand.
ACCTCACAAACACCACTACCCATTCCTCCTAAACCACCACAAATTCATCATACACCAACATTTAAACATTCAAACCTTCAATTTTTCCCAAAATTACACCATAACCAAACCCTAACTTTATCCCCAAATTTCTTAATTCACATACCCATTCCCAAATTCATCAACACCCATGGCTCAAACCAGGAACCAAGGTCAACCACCACCACCACCCACACGAAAGAGGAAAGGAAAAGAGTCTTCCTCCTCTCAACCACCACCACCAACCCCTCCACCCCAACCACAACCCAATAACCCACCACCTTACCGCCGGTTTGTCTCTGAGACGGCGGAGAAGCGCTACCAGGAAATTAAGGGGAACACGTTTCCTAAGGAGCGGGGATTTGATTTTGGGTCACTCACGAGGTATCCTATTTTTGCTGAGAAAATTGAGCAGAAGGGTTGGCACGGTATTGTGAATATGGTGACCGGTGAAAGCAACAAGACCATCGCTTTGGAATTTTTGTCTAATGCATTTGTTGCGGGAGAAACGAGTAGACATGCTAAAGTTCGAGGCAAGAGGGTGGGGTACAGTTCTGATGATATTGCTAGGGTGTTGGGGCTTACTAGGCCGGACGAGTGTGGTGTTATTGAGCGGAGGAAGGAGTCTGGAGGAGGGGAGAGAAATGCTGATTATTGGGCTGGGTTACTTGCTGGTCTTGTTCGAGAGGGGGCTGGTTGGAAAGGAAGGGGCGGAGTACCGCAGCGGATTGATGTAGTGGATTTATTGCCAATATTCAAGGCTTGGTCGAACTTTCTTCTGACCACTATTGAGCGGACATCCTCTAAGGCTGAGATGACCCGTGCTCGCTTTTATATTTTGCAGGCTGTGCTCTCTGATGATGACATTGATGTTGCCAGGTTGATGTATGCGAGTTTGAAGGACCTCATCAACACCACTGGGTCCACTGCTGGTCATTGTTGTTTGATTAACGCTCTCTGCCAGGAGGCACAGGTTCCTTCAGAACCTACTGATATCTATCTCACATCTCAGCTTCCAATTTCAGACAAGACCATGGTAAAATATGAGAAAGAGCAAGAGAAGTTTGAGCGCGAACTAGCGCGACAAAGGGAGCAGCAGGGTCAGCCTCAGATGATGGAGGAGGATCAGGCACACCAGATACCGCAGATGCCTCAGGTGCAGCCACCTATGATGCAGCAGCAGCAGGGATACATCCCTCCTCATTTTGCACACTACACTTATGCTATGGCCAACTGGGCCATGGATATCTCCTCCCGAGATCGGATGCCACCACCAGCCTTCCATGAAGAGTTTATTATTGTAGCTGATGCATATCGTCGTGGTCCTGATGCCATGACTAATGCATATCAGAGATTTGCGAGCCCCGAGGACATGGAGAGGTACTTTGCTGAGGAGAGGGCGAGGGGAGCCGCCAGAGAGGCTAGCATCAGAGAGGAGTACTACCGGATTCAGGCTGAGCAGCCTAATACCGAGGAGCATCCACATTACTATCCATTCCCACCATCTGGACCAGGAGGGTCGTCAGGAGCAGGAGGATCACATTGACTTGGGCACCTTGTCTAGCCCAAGCATTTTATCTTGTTTTTCAGTATTTATGTTTTTGTTATTTGATTCAGTACTTTGTTTCAGTTGTATTTTCATTTGAACTTGAGTAGTTTCCCTTTTTTGTACTTGTTCTTGAACTTGTTTATTATCAATGAATCTGTTTGTTTCAGGTGACCTATACCAGTTTAGTAACAGTGATTTGATGAAATGGTATTCTTAAAGTTCAAAAAGGAGGAGTGACTTGTTTTTTCAAAGGCGAAGTGTACGGCGTTGCTAGGTAGTCACAACTCCCAGAAATCTCAGCCATAAGGTTCATTGCCAAACTTTGTTTTTCAATTTACTTATATGATAGATTGGATTTCCATGCAACTACATTTCTAGAACTTGCATTGTTTCTCTACTGTTGATTGGTCTTTGTTATTTACACACTGAGGCAAAAGTGCTTGGTCCTGTGAGCCTTTTTGAAGCCTACCCTATTTTGTTTAATTTTGCTTTATCCATTTTTAAGCCAATTTGAGCCGGTAGGTTTAGAACTTTTTGTTCGGTGACAAACTACAAATGAAGCCTAGAGCCTTTTAGGATGATTAACCCGAAATTTTATTTTTGAGTTAGGCTATGTAGAATGTTGCTAAATGATAAGTTTGGGGTTGCCTTTGGAATTTGCAACCCAATAAGTTTGGGGTGGAGGTACTCGAGAACAAGAAAGAAAGAAAGAAAAAGAATGGAAAATACACACAAAATGGTGTATCGAAAAAAAAAAAATTAATTTTTGAAAAAAAAATGATGAGAAAAAAAAAAGAATGAAAAGTGAAAAAGGGACACACAATGCTTTATCCGAGTAAGCTTCAAACTCGAAGTGTCCCAAGTTTTGAAAATGTTCTCTAGGTACCTAGAATTTTTATTTCAAAGGGGAATTGGGGGATTGAATTTTGTTTATCACTTGTAGGAATGCCTAACTCAAATTTTGTGTAGCCTACTTATCCAAATATATCCCACCTTTTACCTAAGCCCCGTTACAACCCTAAAGACCTCAAAAGTGTGTAATGACTTTGACTTTGATTGATGTTTAGAAACTTTTCAAGCCTATGGTAATATGTAGACCTGCATGTCGACTGGTAGAACCCTATTTCATAATTTTTGCGTGGAGTTGTGAATTGGTGGATGCGAACAAGTCAAACTAGCTCATCTTTAGCTAGAGGGAGATTAAACTTTTGGGTACTATCATTTCATCAGGTAACTGTTACTTTACTGTCATTTGTCACTGTGGCAAGTAAATTCCTTGAGGACAAGGAATAGTTCAAGTTTGGGGTTGTGATGACACCCTGTCATCCTAGTTCATTAGGCTATTTTTATGTAATTTTTGGGTCATTTTTGATGTAATTCTAGGAGCTAGAAGCCACAAAGGAGCAAAAACACAAGTTTAAGGAGATCAGAAATCGGCCACCGATTGAACCAATCAGCCACCGATTTTGCTGCTGAAATCCAACATTTTGTCACTGTGAAAATCGGCCACCGATCCTGTAGCATCGGCCACCGATCCTGGGCTTTTGAATCGCATTTTCTGGGCTTGAATGACGGATCGGTTACCGATTGGACTGCATCGGTAACCGATTTTGACTGTGCTTATATAAAGAAACTCGGCCTCAGGTTTAATTATTACGATTTTTGGAGATCAAAACACCTGGAAACACATAGGAGAGCGATTTGGAGCATCTTGGAACATCATTGAAGGAGTTTTAACAAGGTTTATTCATGAATTCATCTTGTAATTCTTCTTCTATTGTCTATTGCTCAATTATGTGTAACTAAACCCTCCTTTGTTGGGGATGAGTAGACCTAGATGAACATGTTGTTTTGACCTAATTTATTTTATTGATTGAAATTCATATGATTGTTTCTCTTATTTCCGTTCTTAATGCTTTTTATTGTGTCGGCCGCCTTTAAATTGATTTACGGTTTATTTTGTGATACGGAAGTGGAATTGATAAATGCTTTGAAATAAGAGATCCTTGCCTTTGTAATCTAGGAATAGATACAAACCCTTGGAATCATTAAAAGAATTCTTGTTCGTTAATGCTTAACCCTAATCTTCAAATTCACTAAGGAATTAGGTTTTTATTTTAGGTTTAAAGTTTTTGTCACTAAGGAATTAGGGCAAGAATAAATTAGATAATTCGGTAACAATCATTTGAGTTGATTCAATAGTTGCGATTAGGTTATTAGCTTTTCATGGTCATCTAGTGAGACTCATCCCTAGCATCTTTCTCCCATCAATTTTAATCAATTTATTTTCCGTTATTTCAAATATTGCGATAAAACAAACAACTTAACCTTTTGTTCGATTAAGTCAAAAATACAATTCAATAGTACAACGCGATCCTCGAGTTCGACCCTCGGTCTTACCTTTTTATTTACTACTTGAACGATTTCGTACACTTGCGAAATACGCCATCAAATGGGAACATCAAGTTAATTTGAATCGGACTATGAAACGGAACATTTGAAGACATGCATGGAAGACGAGTCAGAGAGAATTCCAATCGGAGTAATATAGCATCACAAAGCTGCATCAAAGTCTGTTTTACTGCACTTGATCAGTTTTTTATGTATTAATTGTTTGCGAGTAAAATACCATTTGGATCATTGACCGGAAATTCATAGTTATTCCCAAACTAGTTTCCAGGTCCCTTTCAATGAATATAAAATTCACAATAATATCATAAACAATGACAAACATAAGTTTTAGCAACTACTAGTAAATTAACGCAATGAACAAATAGATAATTTTGTAGCAACAACTTGAATAAAACAGAAAACACTAGTGGGATGAAAATGAAAGTTGAGAGTGTTTTGTGATGTGAAGGATAGACATTTTATACACGTAGGCAATTGTTGAGGTGTTGATGTATGGCCATAAATAGGTGCTTGAACACTTATGATTAACAGTTCTCTGTGGCTGTGCATAACAATTGTTACTGCAGAAGAATAAAAACAAAAAACCCCAATAACAGCTCCTTACAACAGTAACAACAAAAACACCAAATAAATGACAGCAAAACTAGTGACAAAGCCTCCTAATGCCGCAACTAAAACCAAACAGTCACCCTCCAAGACAAAAACGGGGATTTCAACACCATTCATAATATAAGCACGTCGCAATTTTGAGCCTACTCAAGCTCCTTTGCCACGAAATCACCTTAAAAATCCAATCATTTCTCATCATCCATACCACCCACACAACGGCGTGCCAAATTAGCCAAGCTCCTTGTCTAAGTTTTTTAAACCGCACGTCACTAAACCAACAAAAAACATGAATAAATAAGTTCGGGGGCGTGATAAAACTAAAATTCAACCACCTCATCACCTCCGTCCACACCCTCGAAATCACCCCACAATGAAGAAATAAATGGTTAACGTTTCATCTTCACTATCACAAAACACACACCTTTTAGAATCCTCCACTCCCAGTAAGTGCCTTCTTGATAGGTTTACCTTGGTCGATATACGGTCAAGAAACAAGGTCCAAGAGAAAGCCAACACCTTGGATGGTGCCATACTCTTCCACAGATCTCTAAAAACCACCTCCTCCTCTGTCGACAAGCTTTCGTCTAAACGCCTCAAATTTTGTAAATAAGAAGACTTGACCGTAAACACTCCCACCTTATCCAGCTTCCACACCCATATATCAACACCCTCGCCTATCACCGCCCGTCCAAACACAACAAAAGAGAGTTAAGCATATTCACCTCCCACACAAACAACTCTCTACGCCAAGAAAACCGTCACATACCACCGGCTACGGCGGATTCCCACAACTCCCCCACCTTCACCTCATGAGTATTTGTTATGGAGAATAACTGCGGAAAAGTGACTATAAGCAGAACACTCGAGACCCACGCGTCCTTCCAAAACGATGTTCCCATTCCATCCCCCACCTTCCAAACCAACTCCCTATTAAACCATCTCACCCCCTTCCTCTTCTAAAGACACCACATCTTTCCACCAACGAGAAGCTAAAGACGGCCAAACGTCCCCCTCCAAACGGATTCTACTACTAACCAAAGGCCCATATTTGTCCTCTAACACCTCCTTCCACATTGACGCTTCACTATCATGAAGACGCCAACTCCACTTACCTAAGAGACTAATATTAGCCAAACTAATATCCCTCACGCCTAAGCCCCCTCTACTCTTGGTTGGCACACTTTCCATCACTTCACCCAACAAATCTTCTTCACCCTACCGTAAACTCCACCCCAAAGGAACCTTCTTTGGATGCAAACCACCTTTTTAATCACCTTAACATGCATTTTCAAAAAAGAGAGATAGAAAATAGGTACCGAATTTAAAACCGAATTTAGAAGGACAATACGACCTTCCAAACTAATATAATTAATTATTCCCCCATGAGTTGAGTTTGGCATTAATTTTCTCCAACACCGGTTCCCATGTTGACAACTTCTTAGCATCCGCCCCTACCGGTAAACTGAAATAAGAAAAAGGAATGGAGGAGAGACTACAATTTAGGAACAAGAAGGAAGCCATCTCCATAACTCCGGCGCCACGTTAACTGCCATAAGACAACTTTTGTGAAAATTTACCTTTAAACCTGAAGCCATCTCAAAACCCCTTAACACCGCCTTAATAGTCCAAAGATTTTCATTTGAAGCTTCCCTAACACACAAAGTGTCATCGACATATTGCAAATGTGAAATTACCGACCCACCCCTCTTCACTTCAAAACCTTTAAACAAATTACGATTGACTGCATTATTCATACGACCACTAAATCCTTCTGCCACTAAGAGAAATAAAAATGGCGCCAAGGGATCCCCTTGTTTCAAACCCCTTTGGATATCAATTTCCTCCGTTGGACTACCATTTATCAGAATTAACATGCTTCCTCCAAAAACACACGACTTCATCCAAGCTATCCACTTGGCATGAAATCCCAACCTCCTAAGCATATACTCTAAGAAGCTCCAATCCACCGAATCATAAGCTTTCTCAAAGTCCACCTTAAGAATAAGGCACTCCCTATTTCTTTTTTTAGCTAACTCCACTCCAAAGGAACATTTTTTGGCTTATCTTTTAGTCATAAATAAGTGCTTGAACACTTACGATTAACAGTTCTCAGTGGCGCTGTCCGCCTAGCTTGACTTATCTGTTTGCCTGATACAGTCTTGGTTATTTTGCATATTGGTTTTCTGTGCTGTTATGAAGTATTGTGTAGTAGAACTGTGGCAAGGCGTCTTTCTTCACTGCTAAGGCAGTCCCTCCATAGCGGGAAAAATAAACTAAAGTAGATGGCATTTGGACCTATTTTATATCTAAAAACTAAAAAAAAAAAAATGGTTGTTTTATAAGACACTTGAAAAGTCTCATTATATTTTATGGAATAACTTCTGTTGTAAAAAAATCTTTTTCTAGCGGCTGTTTATTCTTTATTGGTCGTTGCTTCTTCAAATCACTCCTAAAGCAACTTTGTGTTGATGTCATTGATTGAGATGTTAAGATTTTGGAACAGAGTGAATCCTTAGTGCTAAAGTCACTCCACTAGAAACAATAACAGGAAGTTAATAATATTTCTTGTTGAGAAGGTCTAAGATGGAATGAATTGAGAAGGTCTTTCGAATGGGAGCGTTAAGAGAATTCGAAACCGACTATGAAACGGAACATTTAAAGAAATGCACAGAATAAGAGTCAGAGAGGCATTTGTATCTGGTAATATAGTATCACAAAGCATCAAAGTCTGTTTTACTACACCTGATCTGTTTTTCATCTCTTAATCGTTTGCGAGAAAAATACCATTTTGATCATTAAAGCACAAATTATTAAGAGATAAGATGCTGATTTGTTTTGATGCCTACTATTTATTTTTAAAGTTATTATATTTAAACATATGTTTCCATGTATAAATTTAAGCCACAAAAAATTAACTCTTCAAGAGTAAGTTATCTTCTTGTATACAAGTGATTTCCTTGCATCTACAACTGAGCATGAATACAAGTCGTTTCGTTGAATCTCTATGAAGCATGAACACTCTTAGAATTAAGCGTGTCCGGTCTGACAAATGCCGGTGTCTGAGACTCGTATGATTACTCATACAACACGTGTCACATAACTTAGATGTCTCCTTATTACCAAGATCCCTATTGCATTCAATATATTTTCTCCTTCCCAACGGTTTGGTTGTCCCAAAGGATCTACATCAAAAAGTACAAAGTCTCCGTCTGGCATGTCCCAAACATCTCGCATATGTGTATATAACCTCGAGTTCTCATTCTCTTACTTGAACTTTCACTTATACTACTGAAAAAGACTTAATGTGATTTCCCTCTTTTCTTTAGATCGTCCAAAATTTCGTTTAATAGTCAACTTTCTACGATTTTTCATTGCACTTTCTACAGAAAGCAAAGCCAAACATGATCAACAGTGCAACATAATTTGTTTTTTAAATTTCCAACAACCTTAAAAGCATCATAAATACTTGCTAGCACTACGGCTGATCACATGCATGCAAGTATGAGCCTCTATTCATTCCCAGTGTCATGCCAAAAATTGATTGATTTTGCAGCCTCTATTCGCTTCAATTCAATCACACTTGAGAAGTAACACCTTAGGACAAGAACGCCATGTACAATAAACTTATGAACATGTGTTTGATTTTAAAAGAGATTAGTATCTAAGTGATTGACAGTACACCTAGATACAAACAAAACAGAGGGTCAAACTTTTGACATAGTTAAACTTTTGAATGGTTAAAAAGAAACATTGTTCTTCCAACTTAAATTATAATTGTTAATGAAAATTAACAAACTTCGAAAATAGATACAACACTCTTTAAAGTTATTTAAAAAAAATGATTCTTTCTTAGATGATTTTTAGAAGACACAAACTTTTAAAATGATTTTTTTCTTAAAAAAGTGAAAACAAACGATCTCATAGAGCTAATTTTTTACTAACTAAAATTGAAGCGACTTTAACATTCAATATTTGAGTGATTATTTCTTAGAGACTTTATAAAAAATTAGAATCTATTTTATGACTGTTTTTTGTCATAAAAATCATTTTATTTTAAAAAATTATTTAGTTGGTTAGAAAGTATTTCAATCTTTTTCCCTAAAAAAAAAAATTATTTCAATCTTTTGACATTAGTTTCTTTCTCCTCTAAAAGGGATTTTTTATATTTTATTTTTTACAAAAAATATTATGGAATTGTTTTTTGGTACAGAAAAATATGGAGTGGTTATTTATTTATTTTTTGAATAAAAATATGGAGTGGTTATTGTTGTGTGGAAAAAGACACAAAAATATATAAAAAAAGGACAAATAAATTGATATAGTGAAAGAAAGATTTGTCACAAACAAAGCCCATTGCCTAATGCATATGTATACAAACTACCCCTTAGTTCTTTTATCGAAACCCTAAAACACAATAAACCTGAGGCACCGTATGATTTCTCTCTTCTATTTAAACCGAAGGCACAATTAGGGATAGCAATGGGTACCCATTGGGCAAGGTACCATAGTGCCCATCCCCATACCCGCGTTTTAAAAAAATCCCCATACCCGGGCCCATACCCTCCTGGGCAACAAGTTTGGTGCCCGTTCCCATATCCTATGGGTATCTAAGTGCCCGTACCCGCACTTTCACAACAAAAAGATAATAAATAGCAAAAAATATCATAACATAATTAAAATATGATATGAAATCTTCTAAATCAACATATAAAATATTACACATCATATTATTTGGCCAAATAAAAAGCATCTAAAATATAAAAAACAAGTGCATATTACAATAAATATCAAAGACTTAGGATTAATTAACTAACTTTAATATAAATAAAATTATTCGCATGATCTATATAATGTGTGGGCATGGGGCGAGGTAGGCACTAGATTGCCCGTCCCCGCACCCAGTCATGTTCAAATTCGTGGGTAATTACCCGTGCCCAGGCCCATATCCAATAATGCGGGTATTTACCCGCCCATCGTGGGTATTTTTTGCGGGTACCCAGTGGGCTTGGGTTCAATTGCCATCCCTAGGCACAATAAGCCTCGCCGGTGCTCATACCATTCCCTGCGAATGAAAAGGAAAACAAAATCTTCACTGGAAAATTTACCACCGGTGAAACTCTTCCGAAATCCAAAGAAAAGGAAGAAGATAACTCCTTCTTTAAAATCTCCACAACAGTTGGTTCAGGAAGAAACATGTTCATATTTACCTGATGATTGTTGGGAAATTGTCTTCAGATTCCGCATCATCAACGACAACAACCGTCATCACTGTTTAAATTCTCTATCCCTTGTCTCCAAACAGTTCCTCTCTATCACCAACCGTCTCCTATTCTCGCTTACTATCTTCGATCAAACACACCCTTTCCTTGATCGCCTTTTTGAAAGGTTCACAAACCTCAATTCCCTCATCCTCTCGCGTAAAATTCGCACTGATGCAATCCACTCTTTGATATCCAAGTTTCGATGTTTACAACATTTGGATCTTGAATGCTATTCTGATCTGAATGATAAACATGTTGCCCGGTTGTCTTTGTTTCTTGTTGATTTGGTGTCTATAAACCTTAGTTATTGTTCCGACCTCACAGAATTATCCTTGTTTTTACTTGTTAGAAATTGTCCTTCACTTAGTGTGATCAAAATGGAAGATACGGCTATTGGGCAAGAGATGTTAGAGAATAATGATTCTTTGAGAGATATTGGTGTATACCCTCGATTAAAGTCTCTCTATTTGGGTGACAATAGGTTGTCAAGTGTCGAAAAAATCAAAATGTTCGGTTCTTCTTTCCCCAATTTGGAGTTGCTTGATTTTAATAGTTGTCGTTGGAGGATATCTATAAATATCTGGCAAGTTATAAAGAGATTTGTTGTGATTACACATTTGTACTTAAACGAATGTAATGCAGATGTGGACATATTTGAAATGAACTTTGTACTTCCCAAGCTACAGGTGTTGGACTTGTCAAAAACAGGTGTTGAGGATGAAACACTCTATGCTATCTCAAAGATTTGTCTTGGGCTTTTGAAACTATCACTTATAGGTTGTTACGATGTCACAGAGAAAGGAGTGAAAGATGTTGTGGAAAACTGCAAACAACTAACACAGATTGAAGTGCCAGAAAATAGTGATGAAATTTTTGAACTCTCCATGCACTACTACAGAAATGACATTTCACATCAGTTTTTAATATGAGTAAGGTTGTCTCACTAATAAAAGTTTTTAATGTTGACTATATATGGTTAATGGTCAAGATTTCTCTCGTGCGCATATAGCATACTCATAGTCTAACTGTGTGTGTGCACGCGCGTACACTCACACAGTCTTGACTATATATCTAATAGAACTCATTAACATTGTCCATTATATATATATATATATATATATATATATATATATATATATATATATATATTGGACAATGTTATATGTATTGCTTTAATCGATTGAAGTTTTTCTTATTGAATGCCATGCCTGAAGACTAAGCACTAACGTCTAGCACCTCACTTCATTTTAAATCAATCACAACCAAATTCTATAGTTTACAACCATTAGACTAACCCCTATAAAGTGTATACAACAATTTACGACTAACGATATTAAGTACTAGAGCATGATCAATAGGCTAAACATTAAATCAATCACAACCAAATTCTATAGTTTACAACCATTAGACTAACCCCTATAAAGTGTATACAACAATTTATGACTAACGATATTAAGTACTAGAGCATGATCAATAGGCTAAACACCTCACATTTCATAACATGAATGAAAACAGAAAAAATATGTTGAATTGGTGAAACAAAGTTGCTCACTTTTGGGAAGGCCGAGTTGATGAGGTAGGAGAGAAACTGTCCCCCCAATGATGAGAAATCCATTGAGACTAACTAAGGCACCTCTTACTCTAGTTGGAGAAGCTTCTGAGATGTATACCAGAGAAGCCATTCCAACACCAAGACCAACAAAAACACAACCGAGAATGAGAATAGATGTGGACTCATTGCACCGGCCATTATTGCAGAACCAATAAAAAAGAGAGTGTCTGCAATTAAGATTGCTTTTTTCCTTCCGAAGCGATCGTTAATCCATCCACCAACTGCAGTAAATATTGTGTCTCTCAGCAAATATTGGTCATAGTAAGTAGTACAGTAAGTCACTATTAAACAAAAAAATATTGTAACATACTAAAATTGTCATTAAAAAAATAAATAAATTATTTAAAGCCCATTCATATTTATTTAAACAAAAATTGTATGTTTCTTATATAGTAATGGAGATTATTTCAATGAGGCAAAGAAAAAAAAACATTTGTTTCTTATGATAATAATGGAAATGAAGAGTAAGTACCTGAAGCCATGTCTTTCTATCCACTTCTTTGAAATCATCTCTGACCAGTGTCATACCCAAAGAGAAGGCCACCAATACCAGCAAAGAAAGCAAGTTGAAGGACATAAGGAATTTTCTTCACGCTTTCAATGTTAAAATAACAAAATGCAAACAAAAAACAAAGGGGGGATAAGACTAAAATAAGAGTGGTAACTGATATCATTTCAATGGTTTCTAGATAGACTTTAATAATTAACTAAAAAATCATGCATTCAAGACCCAGCAGAGACACGAGATATCAACAGAATAAAGACCTCCACTACTGCTGAATTCCATTTGGCTAGTTATATACTATACATCTACAAAAGACAGAACATGGATACAACCTAAGTTAGAAAAATAAATAACAATATATACATGAAAACATAATATACAATGAATGATTACAATAATTTAATGGTTAGCTCCCTCTATCAATATGTTGGGAAGAAAAGCATTGAAAGAAAAATGGGGAAAATGTTACAACAGTGAGCCAATTAAAAAGGGCGCATAATCAACAAAGCAAAATTCACAAACAAAAAAAAGAGAGAGAGAGAGAAATCTAACGTAAAAACAAAGAAATTGAAAACATGCATACATTATCAAAATGCAAAACACCAATAAGTAAATTCCCATTGGATTTGAAGGGGAAAAAGTATTTTTTTTTTTCTAGTGTCACTTTTAACTATAAAAATGCCACTTTGTTTACTACTTTCAAATACTTCACATAGTTTTTCTTTATTTTTTTCCACCAATCATTGAAAAATGAAAACAGAGTGAATACTAAGTAGGCAGTATCACTTTGAAATTAAAAAGGAAACTGGTTAATGTGTTCTCAAACAAATCAAGCCCTATGTAGCACTGGCACTCCATGATGAAAGTGTGTCCAGTGTCCAACAACAACACATGTACTAGTTGCATTCAATTATACCATTTTCTCAGATTATTTACCCATGTCCACGTGTCAGTGCTTCATAAATCAAAGGTGTTATTTACTTTTTCTCTCGAAAAGGAAAAGAGGACAAACTTAGTAACACCAACACTAGTTTATATCACTTAGTTCCTTGACTCTAACATCAATGCATGAAGCATTTTCCTTAACTCTAACATCAATTAACTTAAACCATCTAACTTAACTCTAACATCAATTTCCTTAAATCATCTAAAAAAACAATAAATAAAGTAACAAAAAAGTGAAGAAACAATGGACAATATATACCATCCATTGGTTGATGATTATTGTTCTCAGCCAAATCCGTATGCGGAATCACGTGCGGCACAAGCATATCTTCATCTTCCTGCTGTTGTTACTAAAATAACCAAAAAAATAAAAAAAATTACCAAAACATAAACAAAATCACCATCACACTACTTTTGATCGACTAAATACACAATCCCTAATAAAATCCCCAAAATCAAAAACGAAATGCACCAAAATTGAACGATAATTTAAATAAACAAAATCAAAATAACAATCCCAAAACGAAAACCTCATCACTGCTAGTTCTAACCACACAACACTCAATTTCAAATTCAAACACAACATTTATACAAAATTGAAAGAGACATTAAACAAAAATATGCATTAACAAGAAATTGAAAAAATGAAAAGCAAAATTTGAAAAACGAGAGTAGAGAAGGGAGAGTGAGGTTACCTCAATGAGAGCAGGAGTCATGATTGTTATGGAAATTGACCTAGCGGTGCGGTGGTTGAAGGAAAACAATGGAGGAGAGAGAAAGTGCACTGTGAACGAAAACGAGATAACAACAGAAAACCCATATTTTCATAACCTGAAAAATTCATAAAAATTAGGGTTAACAAGAAATCACAGTATGAAAACCCATTCACTTTTTGAAAACTTACCGGAGAAGAGCTTTGCTTTCAGTGACAGAGAGAACCATAGCAAGAAACGGCGAGACAGTGAGAACAACGGCGAGAACGGCATCGATTGAGTGAAAACAACAACACGATTGAGTGAAACGTTGAGAACGATGGCTTCAATGAGTGTGATTATTAGCAGAAGATGGGTTTTAACGTGAAGGATTTGAATCGTGAAGGTTTAAGAGAAAGGGGATCTGAAGGATGAAGGGTGATTTGAGATCTACAAGAAGCGTGTTTTCTTCCCTAAAAAAATAAAATAATGAAGCGTGTTTTTTATTGGTTAAGAGAAGTTTGGTCAAAATTGCGGAATTGCCACCGCTTTTGTTTTCCCCTCACTTCAAAAATCCACTGATGGGAAATGTTATTGGTTATTTAGTTTTCCCCTCAGCTACTTGGGTCCACTGATGTGAAGGATAAATCTAACTTCAATAAAATTTCAAAAATGCCACCGTACTAGCTTTCCCTTCAGCTATTTTGTCCACTGATGTGAAATCCCTGTTGTGAAATGTATATTTTCTTGTAGTGATGGATCCTTTCTATGCTAGTGTTCTGATATTGACATGAACATTGTAAGAAATTATTTTAATATTTACTTCTCTAAGAAATTATTTTTTAAAATTGTCAACTGATAAAGGTGCATTCTGTTGTTGTTGTTGTTGTTGTTGTTGTTTTTGTTGTTGTTGCTAACGAATTTGATGAAATGCATCAAATTTAGGATAGGTCCAAAATAGATTCTAGCTTACAGCAACTTCTCAATGAGAGGGAATTATTTGTTTCTTTCACGTTAAAATACGCATTTAGAAGTTTATCACATTAATGGGTAAATGATATAATCATATTGTAACCACTAACCACTGTGGTAGGGTGAAACTCTGCATATATAGAAGAGATTCTTGTTTTCTGATTACTTATTCTAGAAAAAAAAAAACCTTCCCAAACTGAGCAATATGAGGTTTCTTCATCTGATATTACACCTGAATTTAATAAATTAAATGAATTATTCTTTATTACGATTGCATTGCACTTTATCACTTAAAATTCGCAGTCCATGGCATGCAAAAAGAATTTCAGCAAGAATCATCTCAGAAGTGAATAGGTTGAATTTCCTTAGAATGCATGTCTTGTATTTTCTTAATAGAAGTTCAATGTACTTTGTAAGAAAAATTAGAGGATGTAGAGGGCCTCAAAGGGTAATGAAAATCCCCTATCCAAGTGAATTCATTTGAAACTTCTCAAAGCATTGAACCTCCAGAACACATTACCGTCATTTTGTTTTGATTAATTATGGTTAAACATATGTTTCCATAGTGAATTTAAGCGACAAAAATCTAACTATATGTAGTTGTGACAAAATCATAAGTTATCTTCTTTTATACAAGCCACAAAAATATAACTACGGGGTTCGTAAGTTTTTTTCTCTCTTATTATTTAGGCTTAATAGCAGTTTTCGCCCCCTAACTTTCACGAAGTTGCGATTTTTCCCCCCCTAAGAAAAAAACTACAAAACCGCCCCCGTTTTGCAACTGTAACAGTTTTGGCCCCCCAAGGCTAAAAAAATAAAAAAAATAACATGTGGCACCTCACTTAGGCTGCCACGTCAACGTAGACCGAGTCAAAATTGGCCTTGGGGGCCAAAACTGCCACATATGGAAAACTTAGGGGGCGATTTTGTAGTTTTTTTTCTTACGAGCCAAAATCGCAACTTTGGGAAAGTTAGGGGGCTAAAACTGCTATTAAACCTATTATTTAATAGCAAACTGACCATGAAGTCCATCAAATTATTGAGATTAAGAGATTAAACCAAATATATTTTAGGCAAAATTATAGACTTTAGTTTTATGATATTAGTAGTAGATAAGATGTTGAAAGAGTATATAAAATTTATGAGTGTTCATATATAAGAGTTTTTTGTTTAGGAGAACAACTGTAAGAGTTGATTTTCCTTTAGAAAAATATATATGAGTTGCAAAATGCCTCAGCCATATATCATCTTTGAAGCCCCGATACTTCAAAATTGATGAATTATCGATAATCGGTATGTATCATGCAACAAACGGACGTTTCGAATTATGGGAATGTTTCGGCCATGTATCATCTTTGAAGCCCCGATACTTCAAAATTATGGGGATGTTTCGAATTTTATAAACCAAACCAGAAAAACGGACGTTTCATTGGAAATTCAAAAATTCCGTGTATTCTTTGGAAACTCAAAAATGATTTGTCCTAATTGCACGTTTCATTCAACTTGGTGTGTGAAAATCTATGACAGTGGCAGTAGGTTTTAGGCCAGCAAGTCTCATGCAGTTGGAGGCGAGTGGAACAAAAGTTCGAGACGAAACCAATGTATAACACAATAGAGTGAGCCAATAGTGGATGATGTTAAGTGCAACATGGTTTCAACTATTTTCGAGGAAAGAAGTTGCTACCAAATAGGAAGGGGGAAATGGTGAATATTTAGGGACGAAAGCGGCATGGAAGGACGTCCCACTGCCTCATGACACATAAGCTTGGGGCTTAAATGATACAATACAGAGGTTTTGGCAACATGAGTTTAACTTTAGTGCCATAGAACTTGGTTGCCAACACGTGGTTGATGGAATCTCTAGTAAGCTCAGTATTAATTTCATGTGTTGGATCAATCATTGATGTCTGTAATGCTTCACTTAGCATGTTTCAAAATTTTAATAGAAGTTTTATTTAGAGATAATAAAAAATGTGGCTCATTTGTTAGTTATGGTGTCATTGTTGTAAGTTAGTTATCAAAAGTGCTTTACTTATGTCGATATTCAACGGAACAAAAAATATTGTACTTTCGAATCATATAAATAGAATTATTGTCTCCAAAATTATATGGAATTCAACTTCAAACTAAATAAACAATCAATTTAATTCTTAAATTATATTTTTTAAAGTGTGCCATTATGACACATATTAATGTTAATACCACTACCAAAAAAATATTAATGTTAATATGACCCTTCATTTTATTTATTTTTTCTTTCAAAGGTTTCCAATATTGCACTTTCAACATAGTTAATTTGTTTTTGGAAATTATTCACAAACCTTTATGAACCGTAAAACATCATCAGGGTATAGCTCCTCAAATGGATAATGGACTATCACTTGCCAAGCATTCATGATGGCATCAACCAAATCCGAGGATTTCACATGTTTTCATTTGTAATCTTTGACTTTCCAATCCAATGTGCATCCAGCTCTCACATTTTTTAAAATATGAAATTCACACACTAAAATAGTAGATGCTGGAAATTTTTTGGCAACAACCTTCATCAGTGCAATATCGTTGTCAGTAAAAATTACCTTCTGCATTTTTATTTAACTTCAACATATTAGCACCCTCTTGTAGAGCCCAAGTGAAATTTTCCTTTTTCTTCCTAGTTAAAAAAGCAAATCCGACATTATATATCATCTTGGTTGAGGTAAAACCAAGAATCTTATCAAATGACATTTTGTATTGACTATTTTTATAAGCCGAATTCATCACCAATAAAGTTGAAAAGGTGTCAAACAATGTCACAGATTTAGGATGTGCAAAAATATATCTTGTACAATTTTTGACCCATTAACCATTATAGAATTGAAAACATAGTTGTTTTCTTCAAATTTGTTGAACAACTATTTCGTCTCTGTTCTCGAACCTCTGATTCTCAGTTTGTATCTGTGACGTGCATTATAATTTTTTTTGGCGACTATCATATTGTCTACCTTTCAAATCCAAAATAAGAATATTTTTTTTTCGGTTTTATCAAATTTTTTGACATATCACCATCAATCTTTGTCTCTTTTGTAGTTAAACGACCAGCCAACATAAGACCTTCTACTGTGGCTCCATCTTATGATTATGCAATCCTGAAAACAATATTGAGACCCTAGAGTTTTATTGCACTGAAATAACCATGCAACCTAAAGGAACACCCACATTTGCTTGAACCTATGTCTTCTCGTTTAGACGTCTCCTTGTTTAAACTTATTCTTTGATCCTTTATACTCGGTACTTCTTTCACAAGCTTAAACAAGCTACGATTGTCTGCGTCCGAAACCAGTGTAGGATTTTTCTATTTTATGCGTAAATCAAACCTATATTTCTTGACAACTAGCCTAGTTAATCATCTCCTCTCTATCTTCATACTTCTATTTCTCTTTCTGAAAAAATATTCAACAACATCAACAAAATATACCTTTGGATCCGGCTTTGAAACAAAAGCAAGTTCAACCATATATATGGATACATAACAAAAAATTTGTGTAAAAAAAGCATTAAAATACTAAGCAAATGCGTTAACAAATGCAGTAAAGTCATAAATTATTAAAAAAAACTCATTATGGTGTAAACAAAAAATTAATGGTTTTGAAAAAACTGTAAAAAAAAAAAAAAGCATTACAATACTATCTAATATGTAAATAAAACTAAAAAAAAAAATATTTAAGTTAATTTTTGGAGGTGCAAAAATGAAATTTTAAATTGAACATCGGATAGTTGTATATCAGGAGTGTTATTGAGGTCAATTTCATAATTTCAAACGGCTTAAAAAGAAATCTTAAGTCACATATCTATATATAGCTAACCCTGATCCCAACTTGATCCCAAACCTGAAGCTAAACCCTCAATACGATGAAAAAGAAGAAGAGAACATATTCATATTTACCTGATGATTGTTGGGAATCTATTTTCAAATTTATCGACGACGACATTCGCTCTTTGAATTCTCTATCCCTCGTCTCCAAACAGTTCCTCTCTATCACCAACTCTCTCCTATTCTCACTCACTGTCAAAGATGCAGCAGTCCCTTTCCTCAGCCGCCTCTTCAAAAGGTTCAACAACCTATCCTCCCTTCACGTCATCGATGACAGCTTTGATACCATTCTTAGCTTAATATCTCGTTTCCCATTGAAGAAACTCACATCCCTCGCTATCTATAGAAACCGAACCTTTCCCGCAAATTGGTTGCGAGCTTTCTCCCAAAACATAACAACTTTAACCTCTCTCACTTGTTATAGTATGTTTCTCAACAACAAACACCTTTTACTCATTGCCGATTGTTTCCCATTCCTCAAAGAACTCAACCTCGTTCACCCTTGGCTCAGCTCTCAAACTGATTTCATAAATGGAATTCAATATCTGTTATCGAAGTGTCAATGTATCCAACATTTGAATATTAGAAGCACTTATTTTCTTAAGGATCAACATGTTGCCAGGATCTTTTTGTTCCACAGTGATTTAGTGTCTATAAACCTCAGTTATTGTTCGAGGCTCTCAGAATCAGCGTTGTTTTCCCTCGTTAGGAACTGTCCTTCACTTAGTGAGATCAAAATGGAAAACACAGCTATTGGGAAAAAGATTGTAGAGAATTCTGGTGTATACCCTCAATTAAAGTCTCTCTATTTGGGTGAAAATGATTGGTTACATGATGAAATGATTATAATGTTAGCTTCCTCTTTCCCCAATTTACAGCTGCTTGATTTGAATAATTGTGTTTACATATATAACAGTATTTGTCAAGTTTTAAGGAGATGTTGTAAGATTACTCATTTAAACTTATCCGGATGTACAAGTGTGAACCTACTTGGAATAAATTTTGGAGTTCCTAATTTGGAGGTGTTGAACTTGTCAATTACCAATGTTGATGATGAAACACTTTATGGGATCTCAAAGAATTGTTGTGGGCTTTTGAAACTATTACTGAAAAAATGTAAAAGGGTCACAAAGGAGGGAGTTAAACATGTGGCAGAAAACAGCACACAACTTAGAGAGATTTCTTTGGATTATTTACATTTAAGTGAGATAAATAGGGAATTCTTCTTGCGTCATGGATGCCTTCTTTGCTAGTATTCAAAAAATGCTATGCTCAAGTTTGAACTCTGTAAGTTGTTTTTGTTTTAAGCTTTACTTTTATGAGAAATTAGTTTTTTAAAATGTAAACTTACAAATGTGCATTAACTCATGATAATTCCCTAAATAATATTGTAGCATTCTTATATAATGTACAATGTAATAAAGAAGTTGAGTGCAGTTTTAGCATCTTTGTACTCTCAAACACTGCCTGCACGGTTGCACCAAATTTGTGCTCTCAAACATTACTTCAGCCATTTCTGTACATTAAAACGCCTCCCACGTGAACTCAACACCCTTCAAATTAACATTCACCGTCGTTCTGCTTTACAACAAACAGTCTAGAGACTTCACCACCCTTCAAACCCTCTCAGTGAGCGGTTGCTAGACCACCGTTTTTTTCCATTAACTCTGGTTAAATTTGTAATCACTATGTCATTATGTTTTATTTATTGTGCTTGCTTAAGTTTGATCGCCTGGTGTAGTATTATTATCTCACTTGTCACAAATCTGTCAAAAATGTTCTGACTAAGAAGATAATTTCTCTTGACTGGTTTTGTGACTTCTATTAGGAGTTTTAGTCTATTGTTAGTGGAAGGATAGTTTATTTCATTGGCTACATTATTTGATAATATCCTACACTGTCGGTTATGTAAGTACACCATTTTGTGCCATATAATATCTATTGAGTTTGACTTTTTATTCGAGAATATTTTACTTAATTATTAATGTTGGTTTAACAAAAGGCAGGCCTAAGCCTAACAACTCATTACACATGTTGGACATAAAGGCCTAACTTATAACAGATGACAAATTTCATGTTATTTAGATATTTGAAGCAGATAGGATATTTCTAGTCCTTAAACCTTTGCACATAGTGGCAATCCTTGTTATTAGGTTCTTAAAAGTTTTCTTGTTAGAATTCTGTTTAAATTTATTAGATCAGGTATCAATTCTCCCTTGACATCCATGACAGACTCATCCTCAATCACTTTTTATAAAGATGATCCAAAGCAAAACTTACAGAAACTGAATTAAACATTGCAGTGATCCGTATGCAATCAGATACTATTGTTTATAATACTTTGTGGATTAAACATTGAAGTGATCAGTAAGCATTCATATAGGCATGTTTTAAGTTTTTTTTTGTTTTGATGTCTGTATAGAAATGGATCAGTTTTATTGCCGCGGCTGTTATAACATATATGACAGCAGTGACAGTTTCAATTTAGGGAGTGTTGGTGTTTGGCATGTCTGTATAAAACATGATTCTGTCTTGGCTGTTGTAGCATATATTCAGATTCAATTCATGTGGCTTCTATTTGGTAGAAAGGTTATTCAGTTGTTTCGTAGAAAGGTTATCATATAGCACGATACAGGAAAAAAAAATTGAACAAAATCATTATCTTCCTAAACTTGATAAATTTATATGGAAAAACATGTCAATAATATTTCATAATTTAATTGTATACGCCGGAGATTCACATATATTGAGTTCAGTTTTGACAGAACCCGTAAAATCAAGATGTGCGGAATGTGTTTGTGTCCTTCTTATAAAACATTTAATGTGGGTATATATAAACAGAATCAGAAGTCATTATGTTTGTTTTTTTTTAATTGGGTGTGGAATTCATAACCAACCAAGTCACTGTTGATTTATTTTTATTTTTTTTTATGCCTACAGGTTATTGGAGATACAGGGAATACGGTTGCAGTTTAAAGAAGTTTAAGCAAGTTTGGAATTAAAGAAATAGCTAGAATGGAAAGGTTCCAAAGCACAATTGACTGTCTAAGAATTTCCTTTATTTTGTTATAATTATATTGTTGGAGAAAAAAGTTTGTCTTGTTGGATTAATGTGTGGTTTTCCAAAAGGATTTGTTGAGTGGCAAATTTTATTAACCTCATTGTTATTGTTTATTCTGATTGCTTTGTTTGCTAATGAATTTGATGAAATGTGTTAACCTTTGGTAAACATAGTTTCTAGCTTATGATTGGCAAATTTGTGCAACATTCTGTGGCAAATTCAATCCCCCATGTGGAAGCTCATCCACACACTTTCTAAATATAGTGGTCGTTATATTTTTATGCCTTATATATTGATCCAAGAGTTTGAAATTCTGTTGTAAACAAATCTTTCTATAGTGGCTCTTCACTCCACAAGTAATAAATTTTGTTGCCTTGGAGTGGTATTACTACTATATATGACCATGTTGTAAGAGAGGTCTATGATGTAGAGAATCGAGAAGGCCTTTCGAATGGGAACCTTAAGGCTTTGTTTGGTAGTTTGGAGGGGAGGGGAAGGAAGAGCTTTGGGGTAAATATAGAGGAAAATGGAGAAATCTTTCAAAAATTTTAAAGGAGTGTTTTTTAAGAGAATGAAAAATTAATGCTTATGATTCATATATTTTTAATATTAAGAATATTATAACAACATAGAATAAATTTGAAGAATTCATATAAACCCTCCAAAACAGTCCTCCAATACAACTCTTTAGTTCCCCCAAATGAGGAGGGTTTTGTATTATGAAGAAAAATTAACCCCACAAAGTGATCCCCTCCTAATGTACTATATTTCTTGCATCTGCTAGTAGCTCAATTGGTAGTGGGAATGGATTGAACTAGTACTTAACCCCAGGTACTAGGTTCGATTCCCACGGAAGGCAAAAACACCACTATAGGGGGGGGGGGGGGGTGATTAAGCTTGTGAGTAACAGTGTCGGGGGGTACAGTGCCTAGCCGGGACCCGCCTGGGCTGTTACAATAAAAGATGTAACACCCATACTAGACGTATCTAGAAAGTCTAGCATGTGTATTAGTTTAGTACTGGATACATTAAAAATTTACAACAATACAACTACGAATGAATATATATACAACCAAATGCGTTCGTACATAATAAAACAACTCAACTTTCTAAAGTATAATAGATGCATCCTTGAATATCCACATCATCCTGCTGCGGTACGAACGAACACTTGTCGCATCATCCATTCGGCTACTAGCTTGCTAATCCAACCTGTTTATCTGAAACAAATAAGGATTGGGATGAGACATAATGTCTCAGTGAGTTCCCCTAATCCCTAGGCTATAGGCAACCTCAGGGGAAACCTACGGTCACCACGTGTCTAAAATACAACCTGACGGTTGATTATACGTGTGTGGGGACTTGCATACTTAGACGGTCGTGCATACTAGGGCCGTCATAGTCTTATCTCACTGTTATAGGCTTCACTTTCTATACGTGTCATGGCGGTCGAGGGGAATCTAAAACCGCAATGCCAAGAATATGCTCTACGTATCAAGGCCTAAACATACTATAATCATGACACAATTGTAAACCGGACGATTAGGGGAAACCTAAGGTCGTCATCGGCATATCTTTCTCTATTTGCTCCGATGCATAATACGATGTTTCTAACAACGTATCTTTTCTTGCTGTCATACTAGTTTTGACGATCTACGTCTATGTTCTACTATTCTTGACGATCTACGTCAAGGCTCTACTATTTCTTGACGATCTACGTCAAGGCTCTATGACATAACATAATATATCTAATAATATGCACAGTCAGATTCATTCATGAAGTTAGCGTTTAACAATCAAACATTATCTGAGTTCATTTTACGGAAAGCCCCGAGTGGAGTAACCCCGAGCGCAATCCCCATCTATCCGATGGAAACCTATCTAAGGTATAACCAACGGCACTCCTGCAGTGACGTGCGGGATCCTTACGGCTAACCCCGTTTCACCTAATGGAAACCCCTTGAACCAACCTAGTGTGGACACAAGAGACACGACCACTACATCTTGCTAAAGCTTCTATGTGAAGAGATATCTAATCGCCTCACAGCTTCATTAAAGTATTTTAGTCTATGAATGCATAAATATTAAATCTATATGCATGCTATCTCTTTTACCTCGGATCCTTAAACGATCCCTCTAGAGGTAAACTATATGCTTACTTAACTTGCTACGTGAAGGGATATCTAATTCACGTCTTACCATACTCATAAGGTCACTCTAGCTCCTATACGAAGAGAATACTCTATATCACTTCGCACCTTATCAAGCATAAAACTCATGCCTAGCGTTCTATTTCTTTATAAGCTATTCTAGTTCTTGACAAGCTATGTCAAGGCTCTACTTTTATTCCCGATCTTAGTTCATCACTACCCCATCGTGCTTAAACTCTCTTGAGCCAACCTTGAGATACATACTAAGTTTGCCATGGTTTTCGATTCAAGGGTCGATGGATGACATGTGCAATTTTCAATAATTTCTAAAGACCGAAAGTACCGAAAACCCAAATTCCAAGCCATTTATAAGTTCTAAGATTTAATAAAACCATGTTTGTTCCAGTGGAAAAATAAGTGAAAACAGCAAGAGAATACTTCGAAACGATCGCTACGGACCCCCGCACGACTGCCCCCAAGCACCCGATCACAGAACAACGCGGAGGTTGCCCTGTCTCGGGCGCCTGGCGCCAGGGTTAGGGCGCCTAGCGCTGGCCCTCTGACTTGTGGGCGCCTAGCGCCCTTGTACAGGCGCAGCGCTCCAAAGCTTGCGTTTTCGCATGTTTCGGCTGCGGGTTTTCGCCATTTTCGACCTAAAATTCGTCCAATTAGACCCTGTAATGCACCAAACTCATCCAACAACATGTCTAGACTTATTTAAAGACATCTCATGGCAATATTAACACATAATCAACAAGATTTACTTTGGGGTACTAAATTTTCATATAAGCTAAACTAACATAAATCATGCTTTTCTCACAAGAAAGTGCACAACCCAAGGTAGGATAACTAGCTAAAGAACTCACATAATATGATTTGCATTTGATCCCCAAGCTTTCAAGCATCTCATCACTTCACATAAATGAAACCTAGCTTGCTTCCAAAGCTCCAAGTATCACAATCCATACTCTAGCTCTTCAACCCAACTTCAAATCATCTTTCCTTTAATTCTTGACCAAGAAGGAACCTTACCAAGCTCAAAACCATGCTCCAATCATCACCCTATCTTCTTGAGATTCTCTTGGTGATGAGAAGTAAGGAAATCAAACTAAATCTCAAGCTTCCAAGTAACTAAAGACCTTGAAGGAATCTTGTACAACATGATTCATGATTTTGGAAGAAGTTTGAGAAGAATTGAGGAAGAGAAAGAGAGAAGGAGGGCGTGTGAGTTCTAGAGAGATGGGAGAGCAAATCCAAACCCCAAAACCTAGAGAGAGAAAACTCATGAGAAATGAGATATTTTGGTACCAAAACCAAATAAATATCCCTTTCGTGCGAAGTTACAATTACGCCGCTGCCTCTAGCGTGTTTAATCCGACACTGATACTTTACCCGTATTAAGCTGGCATGACATAATAAATATTTCCATTAACTTACTTTCCACAACATTAATCCTCTGGCACGATCGACTGGTAATATTCCGATACTGATAAGCGGGATATTACACTCAACCCCCCTTAAAAAAAATTTCGTCCTCGAAATTTAGAATCATCTACCAATCATCGCAGCAAAAATCTATTTCCTCTGGTTTTTGCTACACGATATCTAATTAAAACCACTCTGGGGAGTTTGAAGAATACCTTTCTCAACAAAGCATGCAATTCTGCATATAATTGAACATGGTCTCTTCCATGTTACTATCTTCTTCAAATCACAGAACTATCTGAGAACATAGTGATTAAAACTAACTTTTATTATATGAGGATTGCTTGTCTCGGACCTATTCCTTCTCTGCTTAGCATGAACTCTGCACCTAAGTAACTTCCTCTATCTGAAACACTCAGGATTTGCCTTTAACCTGGAGTTCTACTGATATCCAGGTTTGCCCTGCAGGTGCTTACGTGTATCTAACACATCTTATCATGCATACATCTTATCACACACAGATAATCTTTCTTGCCGCACTTTGCGACTTTCGCCTCTTACTTTGTTACTCATCTTGATGATTCTACTCATCTCTAATCATAGTCTTAAGAAACTTGTCTATCCTTTCCTAATATCCCTGTACTGCAATTCATGGGTAACTTATTCTAGCTTGGCGTGAAGAAGTGAAAGCAACTACACTGATTCATCTGACAATCTATTAACCTGTCTGGCGGTTCACATGCTCTTGAAACTTTCTACTAAGTCCATTTACACTTGCATTGGACATTCTAAGCACAAATCTGTGCATCCCGTAGAACATTAGTATCACATGTACATCGTCGTTTCCTCATAAAACCTTATCTTCTATAGTTTGCACACATTCTAATACGGCTTCTTGTTAGTTAATAACGATACTCATCCTAGCATTTTGTTTCTAAAAATTTCTAAACTCTGGTACATAGGTTCTTGGAACGAATAGATTCATGACTAGAAAAATATCATTTTAAAATTGAGTCTATACTAGTACTGCAGAACCACAGGACGAGTCTCTATATCTGAAAAAGGTTTTACGACTCTCCTTCACACTTGCCTCTAGCGAGTTGGTCCTGAAGTCTGTACGTCTTAAGTGAGCTTACTCGCTTTCGACGTATCTCATCAGTTTTAACAATGCGAAATTCCATGTTTTTAAAATAAACATCGTTCCCAAGTTCCTCAATACCAATCTTATCTTTAAAAGTTATAAAATCGTGGCTTGGCACCATTCTAGAAAGTATCGTTATCATTTCACAAGTATGGTATAGGAGTGTATGTACTTCGTCAGGCATAACCCATAAATTGTACTCCATTAACATAGCACATACTCTTTCTGACTAACCAACAGCTCTTCTACGCATTCGACATCACCAAAAGGCAATTCTCATCTTACTTGAGTGAAGATACTTTCTTTAAACTTATACCTTAATCGATACTGGCTGTATCAGCATCTATACTTACTTAACATAACGAGAACTTTCTGCTCGTTTCATAATACTTCTCATTAAAGCTGTATTTCTATTCCTGAACTTCCTTCACGAAGTTTCTTACTACCAATTTCCATGTTCCATGGCTACTGCTAACAACTTTACTGACTAACTTCCGCTGCGCTACTCTGATTCTCGCCGGTTGGCTTTAACCAATACTCTGATCTGTTGAGATGAGTGAACTTTATTCTTCTATTATTACATTAATATCTGCTTGAACTCTGCTCGATACTTCTATGTTGCATGCTACTTTGCAACCTCATTCTAATCTTTGCTGGTAAGATTGAATCTCAAGGAGACTTACCTCTGGACATATCAATGTCATACTTACTCTTATTCTTGAGCAACTTAACTCAAGGAGCACATCTTTGCTATTACATAACTACTATTCCACGGAACGCTCTCACCAAATCCCATGGTAGACTCATCTTGCACTCGGACATACTTCCTTATGCATCTAACATTGTAGCTTCGTATCTCGCATACTATGTTTTGCTTAATCCTTCCTATGTTTGCTCGTTAATTTTTCTGTCTAAGAAAATTTCGTAAATTAGCAAATGGGTCATTGACGTTGATGATTTACAACTATATATAAAACATCTACTGAATCTAGGTCCCAATCGTTACTCTAAAATCCCAGGACGAGTTGATAACACGTATGTGTCATCAAATCTTAGTCCTAGTGAGTTTAGCCCAAACTACACGAGTCGTAACAAACCGTATCAGTTGTCATTTCCAAAAAAAAATATCAACTTCAATCACCCATATGCGTATGTCTTTCTAAAATCATGTAAACTTTACAACTTAGCATCCTAACGAGCCTTCGCAAGTTCATCAAGCAAAACATAGATTCGAGGGGTACTCATAACTTCGCGAAATCCAAGATCCTTGTCATTTCGTATGACTGTGCACCATTTTAACTCCTTACTTTATACCTTCACATCTGTGACTTCCATTCTAGACACTGGCGCCTCTAAACTCTTGGTCTAAACTCATTCTTATTTCTTGACACATTAACTTCCAAAGTCACGTTAAATCGGATCGATTTTCGTTGATGATTGCCCATGCCTTTTTCCTTGGAAACCTTAGGATGTGATATGCATTCGTCACTCGTTTTCAAAACAATTTTTCGTTGCATAAAGGATGGTGAAGACAACTCCCCAATAGTCACTGCATCCCCTAGAGACGAACTGAAAAATTTCGCTCCGGGTTCGCTATTGATGAGTTTCTTCAGCTCAATTTTTCAAAACATACTTTGCATATATTTTTTTTTCACAAGTAAATCAATGCACATCAGTCATTTCCAACATCTAAAATATATTCTACTACATATGCATGGCAAGCATCAACCTAATTCGATACAATTCTCGGCACTTTAAAAATTAATGCCTCATTCCTGATAATGTAAAACTTACACTGAATCCTTTTCTACTACGAGTAGCTTGCTTCTTTGCGTTGTCGCTTAACGTAGCTTCCCGAACACTAGAACCTTGTTCACTTTGAACATTCAAGTCCATAACCTCAATAACATAACGCTAATCCTGAGAGTCTACTAATTCCGCCAATGTACGTCGACTGCTCTCTATCTTGTAGCCTTGCGCTTAATTTTCGGAATACAATTCTGTTCTAACTACGACCCTTACTGAAGCTTCAGGTCCTGCTAAAATATTTCCATATTCTTCAATTACGGGTATATGAAGTATCAACAACAACTTACCCAACGTTGTCTAAACGTCCTTTCTTAGCATTGCCTTACATTCCCGGAGGATTCATACTTATACTTGCTTAATTCACCGGCCACCTACTGGCACGATCAACTTTTTACTAATACCCATTCTGAGTTCTTACTTCTGAGTTCACACTTTCCGGTGCATCTTCATCACATACTTCGTTCCTCCTGGGTCCTATTCAGCTCTCAGGCATCCATTCTAATCGTCGAATGCTAAATTGAGTTGATCAGGCTCAACTAACATCAACAACTAGAACGTTTACCCGGAACCCAATGGTCCCACTACCTTTGTTGTAACTTAATGACCCAAGGCACAGTCTGAATCGACCTGCTCTGATACCAAATGTAACACCCATACTAGACGTATCTAGAAAGTCTAGCATGTGTATTAGTTTAGTACTGGATACATTAAAAATTTACAACAATACAACTACGAATGAATATATATACAACCAAATGTGTTCGTACATAATAAAACAACTCAACTTTCTAAAGTATAATAGATGCATCCTTGAATATCCACATCATCCTGCTGCGGTACGAACGAACACTTGTCGCATCATCCATTCGGCTACTAGGTTGCTAATCCAACCTGTTTATCTGAAACAAACAAGGATTGGGATGAGACATAATGTCTCAGTGAGTTCCCCAAATTCCTAGGCTATAGGCAACCTCAGGGGAAACCTACGGTCACCACATGTCTAAAATACAACCTGACGGTTGATTATACGTGTGTGGGGACTTGCATACTTAGACGGTCGTGCATACTAGTGCCGTCATAGTCTTATCTCACTGTTATAGGCTTCACTTCCTATACGTGTCATGGCGGTCGAGGGGAATCTAAAACCGCAATGCCAAGAATACGCTCTACGTATCAAGGCCTAAACATACTATAATCATGACACAATTCTAAACCGGACGATTAGGGGAAACCTAAGGTCGTCATCGGCATATCTTTCTCTATTTGCTCTGATGCATAATACGATGTTTCTAACAACGTATCTTTTCTTGCTATCATACTAGTTTTGACGATCTACGTCTATGTTCTACTATTCTTGACGATCTACGTCAAGGCTCTACTATTTCTTGACGATCTACGTCAAGGCTCTATGACATAACATAATATATCTAATAATATGCACAGTCAGATTCAATCATGAAGTTAGCGTTTAACAATCAAACATTATCTGAGTTCATTTTACGGAAAGCCCCGAGTGGAGTAACCCCGAGCGCAATCCCCATCTATCCGATGGAAACCTATCTAAGGTATAACCAACGGCACTCCTGCAGTGACGTGCGGGATCCTTACGGCTAACCCCGTTTCACCTAATGGCACTACCACAATTTTGGCTTTTAATAGCACAAGTTTAATAGCGCTTCTGGATAAATGCTATTGAAATTGCCACCCAGAGACCTGTTATAGCACTTTTTAGAAAGCGCTAAGAAAAACATGTTAAAAACTAGGTTAGATAGCGCTTTTCGGTAAACGCTATTATTTCGTTTCTCAAAGATAGCGCTTTTTATGAAACGCTATTGTTGGAGGGGTGTATAGATAGCACTTTTAGGAAACGCTATTGTTAGATGGGGGTACAGATAGCGTTTTTGAAAAACGCTAGATATATATTTTCTCACCTAGTGGTGCCAGCACCTGACATTGATGCAGATATGAAAAGAATTAAAAAATGGAGGCAGATTCCAGCATTACAAAATCTGGGAAGATAAAGGCTGTTTATGGGGGGATAGTGCTTTTGTGGTACAGATTCTGTTGGCTTCCGCTGTGTTGACAATACTGATGCGCTTTAAAACGCTGCCACATGGTTGTATGTGTATTGCAAGGATGTTCATGGTGAACTGGCTTCAAAAATTTGTCTTTTGTGTCTGCTGTACATGATTTAATGAGGTAACCTGTGTGTGAGGGTATAGCATACATTTTGACTTTTGTATAAAATCATGTGCTGCAAATGTGTGAATATTATTGGTTTTTTATTATGAGCTGCAAATGTGATTCTTTTTTTAGCGACTGCTATATCTTGTAGGAATATATTTATTCTGAGCTCTCCGTATCACTTACGAATATAAATTTTTTATGAGCTCTTCATATCCATGTTATTTTTGTCCAACAGACTTAAGGAATTGAGGGAAAAGTTAAGCTCCCTCGTGAACGAATATCATTCTGATAAAACTAATCCACGAAAGCCAATGCTAAAACGAGATGTAAAAGTCGTAACATGAACAAAGGACTTATGTGAAGGACGATGACTCTTCACAGACAAGAGTTGCAATTCTTCTGTTGAAGAGAGATTCAGTATGGGAATTGATGAACTTCTTGAGGAGAATCTATAATTTTGGATGAAATATTGTACTTCTTTTGCTGAGATACAAAAATATGTAACCCCTGCAAAAGATTTACTAATTTATGGATCAAAACATGAAGAAAACTGGAAATCATCAGAAAAAATACGATTTTATAACGCTGTGCATTGCTGTATGAAGAACATCAATAGCATTGAAATCCAAGAGAAGACAACACTATTGAAATCCAAGTGCTGAAAATGATGATTTCAGGTCAGAAGCTATAAGCAACCAAGTTGCCAGCGTGAAAGTACAGTTTGGAATGTCTAACATTTGGAGAAGTTGTTACCACGCTTCTTCTATATGATGTTTGACTGTTCTTTCTTCATATAATTGTAAAAACTGGGGCTGTAAGAATATCTATGCCGCACATGAACTGAAACAAAATTCATGCTTTTAAGTTGCCCCACAACTGCTATATGAGATTTAAGAATGCTAACTAATTTTCACTCCATTGTGGAAAATATATATTAAAAATTGTTCCACACCCTAAAAACTGTCCCAAGTAGAAATTGTCCTTATAGTTGAATGTCCACTAAACCATCTTAAATTATTGTTTAATGTTAAGAACGATGCATAGAAAATGTTTATAATTGTCTCAAGTCCTGCTAAATTAAATAGTCACTCATTAAGTAAAGTTTGAGTCTAGTTTTATAAAATCGGATGAAAAGGAGAAGATTAAAAATTAATTAAACATACACATTACAGTTTTTGTTGATAAGTTTTTACTACAATTTTAATGAAAGGTGAGTTCAGTGAAGAAGAAATCATTTGCGTTTTATTAGTGCAGGAATCAAATTGCCTCTTTAATTTTTGTGAAGGATCAAAGTGTTTATTTTAATTATTGTGGACTAATTATTGTGATGCATTCGAGAAAACGATGTTAAATTGAATAGTGCAAACTATGTGGACAGAACCTCTTTGGGTACACAAGGCTGAGGCCACAAGTCTACTATGTGCTTAATTACTCGCTGTGTTGTTGATTCTTATTCGGAGCATACAATAGTACCCCCTCTTTCATGTTACACTACAAGAAAACTGCTTTTTACCTTAAAATCACGAGAAAGATCGTAAGATCATAGGGTAATACAATATCAGCCATCCCTTCCAATCTATTGCGTGCCTATAATGGTATTTAGCTTGTATCCGACGAAATCGCATGTGACGTCGTGGAAATCAAGTGATAGTGCAATGTCAAACGATTCTGAAATTCACCCGAACTGACCATGAGTTTTGCAAGTTCAGATTTGGAAGAAAACTCTGCGATAATATTTGGAACAGTTTCATCATCTAAGCTATAGTGCAATGATTCCTTTGTTGTTGGAAATGCCATGTACCTTGAAAAGTGGCAATCAATATTGTTTTGACCAAATGCAAAAGTCAACTAAATTAGCCTAGTTCTATGCAAAAGTCATCATCTAAGAAACTCTATGCACATCCGATGCTAAATTAGCCTAGTTCTTAAAAGTCAACTAAATTACCTAACCTCGTTTTGACCAAATGCAAAAGTCAACCTTAGAAAATTCAACAAAACATGTTGGCGTCGGTTTAACCGACGCCATTCTGCACCTTCTTTTAGAATTTCAGATGTATTTCCTACATTAAGACATTAAGACAAAGAGCATAGTTGAGTAGCAACTATCATGTTAGGAAGAGAAGAAGTAAAGAGGGTTCCAACGTTAAGACAACATGGTTTTACAACTTGTGATCCCAAATACACAAGTGGTTCATTAAACATGTAGCTCTAGTGCAACAAACACTATATGTGTTACAGATATTGACATCCCAATAGCAGAAGATGTTCCTAATACAAATGCTAACACAAATACTTGTAATGATTATGAGGCTATTAAAATGAAGCTGTCCCAAAGCGGTGAAAATATTCTTGATGTTACTGTTTGTAATGCAAATGCTAATGAGGGCGCATTCCAATTGCAGGAGTCACCAATGTTGAAATGGAAAGCACTCCAAATGTTGAAGGTACCGGCCAAAATGAAGAAGATTTGGTACTTTTCCTTGAGACTAACTTTGCTTAGAATAATAATAAACTAACCACCATGGGCAAATGTTTGTGCTATACGTGCGGTTCTTATTCTATTCGAAGGGGTATAAGGTGTGAAAGTTAATTTTAACAAAAGTATGTTGGTTGGTGTGCACGTGGCGGATTTTTGGTTGGCGAAGGCTACCTTGGTTATGAATTGTAAATTTAGGAGGCTTTCTTTTGTGTCTCTTGGTGTCCCTATTGGTGGTGATATGTTTCAGTTGAATTTTTGGGTTCCTCAATTATGTATTAAGTCGACACTGTTTGGTTGGAAGAGTAAAAATTTGTCTTTTGATGACCGGTTGGTTCTTCTGGTCACCACATTTAACTGAATCGTATCAACTTTTTAAATGTGCCATTCAATCCATACCGCAAACAATTTTATAAATATTACTTGTCTCACCCTATAACCTTCTCGCACGCCCTATTTATTTTATTTTTTTAAATATTCATGGGGTCTCAGATTATATAATATGAAATAAAAAAAAAAGTAATGAGAAACCCATTCATTTCAGTAGCTATTAATTTCACTTTTAAAAACAACAAAATCAAAGTAAAAAATGATAAAACATCAAAGTAAAAAATGATAAAACATGTCAAATAAAATAAAAAAATACCACAAAAAAATTCTAAAAATCAAATAAAACTAATGAAAAAAATTGGAATTTTTGAGGGGCGGAGTCCCATAAGAATTTTCTTTCATAGGAGTGTTGATCCTTGATTTTTTGATTTTGAGAGGCGGAGTCCCATAAGATGTTTCTTTTATATGAGTGTTGATCCTTGATTTTTTTTTTTTTTTTTGGTTTGTTGGGAAGTCTCAGAGCTATCTGATCAAATAGTTTGAAAACCGGATTTTTCGACCAGGAACAACTAAGAATGACCTAAAACAGAAGGATGCGAGTTAGGAAGATTAATATGGCCCTTAAACTGGCTATATATGTTACAAACATATTCATAATTTGTGCTGATACAGTTCGAATCATATAATTTGAATAGTTATTCTCTAGAATAATTGGTGTTTAGGGGGTGTTCCGATTCTATAATATAAGAAAAGTAAGATACCTGCACTATTTTTTTACCTTAAAACCAAACCAATTTGCATCTTAAACACCCGTTATAGTCACGCACACTTGCTAAAGTCATAAAAGTTGATAGCAATGATATGTTTGTATTATGAATAATAAATTAAGATATTTTATGAGGGGAAAGAAATTAATTAAGATTAATTAGCAATCTCGATATAAAGAAAATATATGTCCCTTCCAAATTTGATGCAAAAAAAATAATACAATCTCCGTAAGTATTCAACTCACAATATTTTTATTTTTATTTTAGAAAATAATAAAAGTTGGCATCATTTCATGAATATTTCTATTTATTCCACTGGACACAACTTTTCAACTAGAAAAATATGACTAGGCATGGCAACAAAACCCATACCCGCGGTTACCTGCCCGAACCAAACCCAATTTGACGGGTTTTCCCTGTTTTGACTGGGTTTGGGTATGGGTATGGGTTTTCCCCGATTTCAAAACACGGGCATGGGACGGGTAACGGGTATATAGGTACCCACCCCGAACCCATACCCAAACCCGTCCCAAATGTAAGAAATTACTTTATGATGATATGTCATGTTATTTTGTTTGATAATTGTCATTTTAATAAAAACTACCATTGATATTTAAAGGATCAACTGAATCAATCTGTCTAACAAATGTTAAAGTGAGCGTATTTTTGGATAATGTATTACAACGTTGCTTTTGGGATGAAAAAAAACTTCTATTTTTTATTAAAAAATTATTCAATGCGGGGACGGGGATGGGGCGGGGATAACCGAACCCGTTGGGGATGGGGATGCGATTCAATTTCTCATCCCCGTTGGGTATGGGTAGGGTAACGGGTAAGTATATTCAAATCGGGTATGGGGACGGGGAAGGTAAAACCCGTCCCCAACCCGCCCCATTGTCATGCCTAAATATGACCGTTTCATGTTTAAGATTTAGCCTATAAAAGATATCCAAAACCAAACCAAAAGTCACACATTTGTGAACTCTCCAAAATCTGTTTCTCTTGCTTTTTGATTTTTCTTGCTAGTGTTGTGTTGCGCAAGTTTAAATCAGAAAAATGTATGTTATTCAAATTCGATCCTCCCCCCAACACTGACAACAACATGGAAATCAATTCCTTTTCACCACAACTCAATGGCAATGAGATTGGTGCTAGTAGACAACAACATGTCAATTGTTGTCACCAGGTTGATTGCTATAAACTTTTATTCTATGATAGTTTTTTAATTTCCTCCTTTTCATTTATTAGACAACAACATGTCAATAGTTATCACCAGGTTGATTGCTATAAACTTTTATTCTATGATAGTTTTTTTTATTTCCTCCTCTTCATTTATCATTGTCATATCAGATGTCGGAGTTTGTGTGTGGTAAAAAGCATTGGATGATAAAATATATTTATTCATAAATTATATTTATTATCTAATTGTTTGTGTCGTATCTGGGTGTTAGTGTTTGTGCTTGTGTTTGTGGTTGTGTTTGAGCTTTACAGGTTATGATTATGGAGTAACTGCTAATGAGCTTCATAACTAATTAATGTATTGATAGAATAAGTGAAATAAAGAGCATAGGTAGGAAGTTGTATTTGGTTTATATTGTTTGCTCAAGATCCATACAAATGTTTAGATCGATTAAGTAAATTTTAATGTCCTAAGTAGGAGGTTGTATTTAGTTTTAGTTTTGATGCTAACATCTTGTTGCTTGGTTTTTCACATTAAAGTGCCGACAACTAAAGGATTTTCCTGCTAAATGCATAAATCAAAGAAATGGAAATGCTTGTGTATTGAAATTTTGCCACAATTTCCTAAAGACTAGGTTCGGTTCACCCTTTTTATTATATTACTTTTTTCTTTTTATTTCAAGTAATATTCTATTTTATTAAGGGTAAAGATGCATATTAACTTTCTGTGTTCTTGTAATTTTGTATGCAAATAATTATTGTGTTGAATTTAGATACGGGGAAATGATAGAAGATGTATATTTTTTGAATGACTGGGTGTGCCGAAGGTGCCGAGGCATTTGCAACTGCAGTGTTTGCAGGTGAGTTCTTGTTCGAGTATGTTTTTTTTATTTCGGTGTTGTCGATTACCTTTTGTACCATTTTGTGTGTTGTTTATGAAATATGAGTGCCCTTGTAGGAAAAATAATGATGAAGAACCTATAGATCAATCTGGGCAAACTGAGAAGCGAAAATCCCATGGTAGAAATAAAGGTTTCGTAACATATCCTAAGAAAATAAAAAAAAGTGAGACGTGAAGAGTTGCAGAAAATATGTAATGACAACAATGTTAAGTGGAAAATAAATCCAAATGATAAATTGAAAACAAAATTAGAGGAGACTCATGGCCAGATGGATTTTAAAAAATATTGGGTAAAAATGGTAATATCAATATTTGATAAGGGTCAAATATTGGGATGGCAATATCAATATTGATACTCAAACTGTCGGAATATAAATATCAATATTGATATTGTCATCCCAATGTATTTGACGCTTTTTAAAAAAAATACAATATAAACGGATTGGGTAAAAATGTATATGAAGCAAAAGTAGTTGGATCAAAGAAATAATCATTTGCACCCTAGCCTTGGGACCACCCATCTAGCCATGAGTCTCCTCTAATTTTGTTTTCAATTTATCATTTGGATTTCTTATCCACTCAACGTTGTTGTCATTACATATTTCCTGCAACTCTTCTTGTCTCTCTTTTTTGGTTTTCTTAGGATATGTTTTGAAACCTTTATTTCCACCTTGGGATTTTCGCTTCTCAGTTTGCCCAGATTGATATGTAGGTTGTTGACCATTATTTTTCTTACAAGGGAAACCATGTTTCAGAAATAACACACAAAATGATAAAAAAAGGAAAACAACAACACCGAAATAAAAAAACATAATCAAACCAAAACTCACCTACAAACACTGCAGTTGCAAATACCTCGGCACCTTGGTCACACCCAGTCATTCAAAAAATATACATCTTATATTATTTCCCCATATCCAAATTCAACACAGAAAATATTAGCATACAAAATTACAAGAACACAGTAAGTTAATTAGCATCTTTACTCTTAATAAAATAGAATAATACTAAAAATAAAAGTAAAAAAGTAATAAAAAAAGGATGAACCAAACCTAGTCTTTAGGCAACTGCAGCAAAAATTTTAGACACAAGGCTTTCCATTTCTTAATTTGTGGTTGTTTAGTTTATAATTGCATTGATGAATGAAAAACATTGGACTATAATTAGGTTAGTTTAATCTCAATTGCATATGATATAAGTGTATGCATGTATTGTAGATTTAAGTTGGACTTAAAGATAAGAAACTTCAATCTAAGTTGGTGGTAAAATTTTATCAGAGTAACGCACTGGACATTAGAATCTTGCTGAATTCTTTAATTTCAAGGATGAAATTAAAGAGGGGGAGAGTGTAACATCCTAAAAACCCTAAATTCACCCATATCTCACAAATTTTCCCTAATTAAAACCCACATGAAAATGAATAATTGCTATAGTTTGTCTCTTTTGGAGATGAAGGAACTTAGAAGGAAGTAGGTTGAAGATAGAAGAAGGATTACGAAGGCGAGGGTTTTTGAAGAAATGATAATTGGGTAAAATCTAGGAATTAAAGGAGAGACTTGAGGATTTTCATCATCATTCATCATAGAAATCAAGGTATGTTTCCTTTTCCCTCATCCCTCATGCATTGGTTAGGATTTTGATTATGAAAACTTGGGTGTTTTAGTCTATGTATGTACGTCATGATGCATGCATATTAGTTCTAAGATGTTGATGTTGTTGCATGTTAAAAGTTGTAATGTTTGGTATAATTATGCAATCCTATATTTGGATACCCTGGTTCTATTTTGTTTATAACTTTCAATATATACATCCTATTTAAGTGATTCTGGTTTTTCTGGAAAATGGACTTAATTGCCTTCATTTTGCACTCAAATTTCTTGGTGATTGACTATAGATTGGCAGTTTGAATAGTGTTATAAAATGGGAAAAAAAGTAGATGTCACAGTTTTTACATTTGTGTCTTTGTCTAATAAACCAAATCATTTGGATGTTTATCTTGTTAAATGTGACTTATATTTATAATCTACATGTTGTAAGCTTTCGAAAAAGTGTTTGTTTACTCAAATACGACATCGTTTGATATTTTAATTAAATTGTCGAATTTGAGGTTTGACTATTGAAAAATAGGATTTTGGGATTGTTTGAGTAAAACCGCATGCACACAAGTTGTTTGAAGAATTTATTGTCATGGTATTATGTTATGATGATAATATGAAAGCTTAAACCTAAGCCCCTAAGTTAGTGATGAGTAAGTGAATGTGTGGGTGTTTGTTTACTTAGCGAATTGTTACTATTTTAAAATAGTCTCGACTTTGTGAGAGATTAAAAATGAAATAAAATTATAATTGATACGATGTATGATTGTTTATGGATTATTTCTTGTGAGTATGTGGTAGCAAGGATGTTGAAGGAAGTTATCTCCTCGAGTGTTATGTGTATTACATTGTGTCACGCATCTCACATTTCACTATATATTTCCATAATCCTATAAAAATTTGAGACAAGCTAAAATGTTTAGTATGAGGTTATTGAATTAAGTGTATGTGAAGTTGAAATGATGATATGATAAATGGTATAGATTTACTCTGTGAAGTCCCGATACTTGTTTGATTCCAAAGATGGTGAACAATCTTGTTTGACACGTATCTAATACCGATACTTCTCGATATGCCTATCAGAAAAGTATCGGGAAATTAATATTTATCTATTTTTGAAGGAAAAAAATGACCGATACGTGTCGGAAAAAATACATAAAGACTAGCAGTGTTATCGAAAATAGATTATCTCACCAACACACGTTGGCTCAGTTTAGTATTAGGATTTGAACATGAAACAAGAGAATAATAAAGTTTCTCATGAGCTTCAACTTGATGCGGAGAAGATTCTTGCAAAATTGAATTCAAGATTTGAACTTTTAAATATGTGATTGGAACTTTTAAATCTTGTGATTTATTTGTACATTTCTAAGTGAAAGCAGTGTAAATGTTCAAACAGTTGCTAATAGAATGATCATCAATTAAATGTTATCTTAGGCAAAATCAAAGGGTGTAAAATGACCATCGTTGAAATTAAATATAGATACAAAATTGTGCTAAAGATTCTATGAAGCATGGACACTTCTCGAATTAGGTTTGCTCCGGTGTTGGACACACATCGGTGTCCAACACGACACCTATGTCCAGTGTTTGTGTTGTGTCATTTCAATAAATTCTATAATGATGCACTATTTAAGTAGGAAATAGAAAACCATATACTCTTATTATAAATGTTATGCTGAGAAAATTTTGAGAAGTATGCAATCCGAACTTATGCAAACATGGCCTTGTGCCCTTGTTGTATTGGTGTAATGGTTTGTTTAAAAGCTTATGTATATTCTTCATCAATACAATACAAACTATATTTAAAAAGTTAATGATTTTCATCAATATATGCAATACTCTGGGAGTTTTATGTTGGATTCACGTTAGCATGAAGACCATATAAATTTTTTTGAAAAATTCTTGTAAGAATAATAACTCGACCGAAAGGTTCTATATTCTAATTTGTATGACGAAATAATTTTTTCACTATGTTATTATTTTAATAAAAAATATACGGTGGACATCATTTCCATTATTTAGATTACTACTGTAGAAAAATTAAGAAATGTTTTAGGGAATCATGATTTCTAGAGTTTTAACTCTCGTGTTTTTCTTTTTAATTTCAGTTATCTTATGGAGTTGGAGTTTATCTTAATAGCATTTGTAGATTTAACTTGACATTTCATTTTCACGCATTGGGCTGGGTGTCTGGGGTAGTGTCAAGGTCCAGTTGTGTAAGGTATACTTTCTGTCTGTGATAGCATAGTCTCAGCAGGTCAGTTTAGGTGCAATCCATTGAGCAGTCAAATGATGCAGATCGCGCAATTACACTATTTCTTCATCTGATAGCAGTATATGCATGCAGAAAGTAGGTGGTTTTTGGCGTAGTGTTTTTAATAGCACTAGTACTGGGTTGATCATGTTGCAGGTCCCAGGTAGGGGCAGATTCTACGGGGAAAGAGGAACACTTTTGAGCAGCGAAATTAGAAAAGATCGGAATGTCTTAGCCACATTAACAATTTCATATGGAGTGAGTGAATGAAGCGAATCTGTAGTGATAATGCAGAATTTTGTTTAGTATATTGCAGAAGTTACCCGCAATTCAGAAGTGGTTTGGAAATTGTAGATTGCATGGATAGTGAATGGTGGTTCACTTTGTTGTTTGGTATTGTATTAGTAAAATATTGTAATGACCCAAGATAGGCCTAGGAGAATATAATAGCCCAAGTAGATAAAGATTATGATGAGTTGGTTGCATTAGATACTTTAGAGGTGAGTCATCATGTTCTAGAAGAATCTAGAGATGATATAAATAATGTAGTGCTCATTGTAAACATTATCAAATGAATGAATGGAGAATTAGTTTATTAGAATAGTGTAGTTGTTATTTTTAGTCCTTTTTAGATAATTTCTCCTTTTCTTGTAGGTACCACCAAAAGTGGTACCTTACAAATATCTACCTTATTTTGTGGGTCGTTTAAAATGTTTCGTGGAGAAGTGCGTAAGAGTTGTTCTGCAACTGGGAAATTGTTCTGGAATGGATTCAGGTTTAATGTGTAAAGTTTTGTGTGACTGGTTTTCGCTAGTTAAGTGTATCACCTTTGATTTCTGCTTGCTCGGGAATTTTGCTGTAACAACCCAATTTTCAAAACAGGAGTGCATTTTTTTTTAACAGCTCAAAGTCTTGCACTAAAGGATTCACGACCGTCTTTAATTTAAAATCAGAGTAAGTAAAACATTTTGAAAGCTGATAGGCGTTTGGCAAGTGCACCAAATACTATCGAAGTAGTAAAAATATCGATCCCACGAGGACTGTTTTTAACTTCAATAATTCAATCGCGTTATAAAAATAAGATGTATGAAAGTTTGTTTTGGTTTGCCACTAGGCAGTAGATTTGGTTTGATTTTATGAAATCAAATAAAAGAAATAGATTTGATTAAGAAAATATGGAGAGAGATGAGATCAGGTCTGTCTAATCCTCTATGTTTCCCCTAATTGGTTACTGCACCTATTATTACTAATGATTCTCTATTTTCACGATAGTTAACAAATCAGCCCTAATCAATCTCTTGAGTTAGGACCCTCTTCTTAAACTACAGCCCCTAATTCCTTAGGTGGTCTAATAATCCTTGAAGGTTTTATGAACGTTAACCTAATATCACTAACAAACGATTATCCATTCCTAGACTAACCATGTTTATTAGAACAATTCAATTAAGTCTATGTCGAAAGCTATGGTCAGTAGTCATTCGTTCTCACAAAATCATGTTTATATTTGATCAGGATATAAAAAGCATTAAGAACAATTGAATTGAATAAAAACTAGAAATTCATTAATAAGCAATAGAGATTCACAACAACATATGATCAATTAGGGTTACATAGATTCATCTCTGACCTAATCTCGAAGAGATTTAGCTAATCATAATTGAGTTTACAAATAGCATAATCAATGGAAGAATTAAAACATACATAAACTGGGTTAGAGATGATGAAATCCTCTCCGCTGCAGCCTTCTGGGTGTTAAAATCGCACTTTAGCTCTCCAAAGTCGTAATCCCCTTTGTTTGAGACTGACTTCAGCTTAAATAGGCAAGTTATGATCGCCTAAAATCGTTCTACGATTATAGAAATCGTACCACGATTACATCATTAAACCCTAATTTACTTTCAGCTCCTTCTTGAAATCGTATCACGATTGGTTGGATCGTATTACGATCCAACTCCTTCAAAAACATGCTCTCTGACTTCAAGAAATCGTATTGCGATGGTGAAAATCGCAGTACGATTGGCTGATTCCAGTTCTTCAAATTTTGTTGCTTTTAACAGCTCCTGGACACTTTATATTGCTTAGAACTCTATCAAAATGTCAAAATAAGTCCTAAAAATTACGTAATGACAGCATGTCATCACAACCCCAAACTTGAACCATTCCTTGTCCTCAAGGAATTCATTTGCATCATTGACAGTCGACAGTAAAATAACAAATACTTGATCAAGTAATACCACCAAAAAGTTTAACACCTTACTAGCTAAAGATGAGCTAGTTTGACTTGTTCGCATCCACCAATTCACAAATCCACGCAACAAATTGAATAGGGTTCATAGTCGACATGCAATCTACATATTACCATACGCTTGAAAAATTTCTAAACGTCAATCAAAATCAATGTCAATGCACACTTTGAGGTCTTTAAGGGTTATAACGGGGCTTAGGTGAAGGTGGGATAATATTTGGATAAGTAGGCTACACAAAATTTGAGTTAGGCATTCATACGGAAGTTAAAGCACAAAATTCAATCCTTCATTCATTCACCTTATGAAACAACAATCAATGCAAAGGTACTAGAGAATATTTTTAACATTAGGGACAATCGAGTTTGATTTTACTCGGATTTTCAATGTATTATCCCTTTCTCATCATTCAATTTCATTTTTTTCTCTTCTTTTTTTTTTTTTTGATACATCATTTTTGTGTGTATTTTTGATGATAAAGTTCATTCTTTGTTTTCTTATTCTCTAGTACCCCCACCCCAAACTTAATTGGTTGCAAATTCCAATAGCAACCCCAAACTTAATCATTAGCAGCATTCTACAATGCCTAACTCAGAAAAACAATATGGGACAAGTCCTAAAAGCCTCTAAGCTTGTAATGTAGTTTGTCACCGAACAAAAAGTTCTAAACCTACCGGCTCAATTTGGCTAAGAAAAGGATAAAATATAACAATTATAATCAGGGTAGGCTTCAAAAGGCTCACAGGACCAAACACTTTTGCCTCAATGTGCTAATGACAAAGTTCAATCAACAATAAAGAAAAATTGCAAGTTCTAGAAATGTAGATGCATGGAATAATCTAATATATGTAAATTGAAAAACAAAATTTGGCAATGAACCTTATGGCTGAGATTTCTGGGAGTTGTGACTACCTATCTTTACTACCGTACACTTCGCCTTTGAAATACCAAGTCACTCCTCCTTTTGAACTTTTGGAATATCACTTTGATCAAACATTTGTTACTAAACTGTAAAGAGTCAACTAACAAACAAATTCGTCAATAATAAACAAGTGCAGGAATAATTACATAAATGGGGGGTATAACCGAGTTAAACCAAAATAAAAATTAAAGACAAATTGTTTGACTCAACAATAGAAATAAAATACTGAAAATAAAGACATAATAAAAAGGATGGGTTGCCTCCCACCAAGCGCTTTCTTTTACGTCATTGAGCTTGACGCTTCAACCATTGTTAGGGTGGCAAATATGTCAGAAAGAACACATCATCCTTCTTCTTCCTCCTGTTTGGTAGGAATTCCATG
The DNA here is from genome assembly GCF_051527215.1 of Medicago sativa. Lineage (NCBI taxonomy): Eukaryota > Viridiplantae > Streptophyta > Magnoliopsida > Fabales > Fabaceae > Medicago > Medicago sativa. The sequence goes on from NC_140754.1 coordinate 13,377,220, forward strand.
AATTTGTAACAAAGACGTACATGCTCCCATGCGCTCATAGTTAAACCTTTGGAATTTAATCTCTCCCACCTTAGAGAAGGACATGCATCCATTTGCACATGAGTGATTTCCTTAACACCTGTTTGTTCAGACTTCGGGAAAATGTCAGCACTCCTCATTTTTGAATTTTCTTCCACCACAAACTCAATCTCCATCTGAACCAATTTCCTCTGAGACTCATGTGCTTTCTCAACAAGATCACCACACCGAACATCAAACTTCTGAAATGAAATTTGATTTGACACCAAGAAATCATCTAAAATATTCCGAAGTTGAGTATTGTAATCGATGTTGATCACCTCTTTCTTCCCTTCACAATCACTACCTGGTTGATTCGCCTCATAATGACCACTTCTCAAATTTAATATCAAGTCCAAATATTTTATCTTCAAAGATATCATATATTTTTCATACTGCAAGGACCAAATCTCTTCTGTGTGATGAGTCATAGATAGTCTAATTTATTGCCTTATTTAGTTTAGTTTTATTTTAGATTTGATTTTATTTTATTGCATTTTATTTTAGTTTAGAATATTTTACTTCAAATTGTCTTTTATTTTATTTTAGGAATAAATATATGGTGGAAGGTGCCTTGGAGCAAAAGAAAGAGGACTGGAGCAAATACAGCGCAAGAATACGAAGATACGGGACAAAAATAAGTTCCCCCAAACTCAGAAGCTTGGCACGGCCCGTGCCAACATGTGGCACGGCCGTGCCCGTCTCCAGGACCTGTTTTGCTGCTTTTCTTCAAGCCCAAGTTACCATGTTGCAGCTTTACCGTTTCACCCTTTTAGTTGCTTAGTTTCTAAGTCAGATGTAAAGCTATAAATAGAGTAGCTCTCCACCATAAAAAATCATCTTTACTTTGTTTTATTTCAAGTATTATTTTAATAAAAGTCTTTATTTTCCCTTTTACTTTCTTTGCAATTTATTTTACCGTATTTCTCTCTTCTTCCTCCATGTCTACGATGAACATGAGTGAGTAGACTTCTTAGTCTTAGGATTATTGGGGAGTCTAATGACTCAATTCTAAACAAAACATGTCTAAACCCTAATTTCTATGTAACCCTAATTTCTAATCTAGATTCACCGTCTTAACGTGGATTAACAATTATCAAACTGTGGAAGCGAAAGCGGAGGGTTTGATAATCGTTAATCCATCATCCCAAACATTAATTCATAAAGCGAGAGCGGAGTCTTGATGTTAGAACAAGTGAATCTAGACAATAATTGCAAAACAGTGAAATAGTCTTTGCAATTATTGAGACAAAGAGTAGTTTCAATCCTCTATGCATCTTCTAGTAATCATGTCAGTGAAATAGGCTTGGTTGCTAGAAGTAAACTCTCACCGGACTTTCATCGGAAAGGTGAGGGGCTAAGGGAAACCGGTCTTTAGAAATTAGTGTGTAAATCATGAAATTAGATGTTTAGGTTTTGTCTAGTGAAGGATTAGTTATTAAGATGAACCAATGATCCTAAGGCCTTTATTATTATTGTTTTTACCTTCAACAATCAAACTCTTTCTTATCAACTTTCTCTCCTCTAATCATTCATTAAAAGTTAATTAAGTTGAACAACTCCCTAGCGGAACGATACTCTACTTACTACTATTACTTCGATAGGCCGTGCACTTGCGGTTTGGCTCTATCAAGTTTTTGGCGCCGCTGCCGGGGAGTTAACTAATTTAATTAGCTTTTTCTTAGTGATTAGAATTCTCTTCTTCTTTCTCTTTTCTTTTTATTTTTATTTTTAACTTTTTATTTTTCTGTCATTATTAACTTCTTGGGTTCTCATTTTTTTTATGCGAAAAACTAGAAATCGAGTTGTAATAATCAACGAGATCGAAAGGTATTTGCATAGACGAAAGAGAGACGCACAAAATAACACCGCCATGGCCAATCGCACTCTCAAAGAGTATGCAACGCCGTCTACGGCTGAGCCACAAGCTGTTATTGTGTACCCAACGGTTGAGGATGACAACTTTGAAATCAAGCCTGCCCTACTTAACTTGGTGCAGCAAAACCAATTCTCGGGATCCCCCACTGAGGATCCCAATCTTCACATCTCTGTTTTCCTACGAATTAGTGGAACCATGAAGGAGAACCAAGAAGCCTTAAGACTTCATCTCTTTCCCTCTTCCTTAAGGGATAGAGCTAGCGCTTGGTTCCATTCCCTCGAAGTCGGTTCCATTACTTCATGGGACCAGATGAGGCAAGCATTCCTTGCCCGTTTCTTTCCACCATCTAAAACCGCCAAACTTAGAGACCAAATTACGCGGTTCAACCAAAAAGATGGGGAATCTCTATGAGGCGTGGGAGCGTTTCAAAGAAATGCTAAGACTTTGTCCCCACCATGGCCTAGAGAAGTGGCTTATAGTCCACACTTTTTATAATGGCTTGTCTTATACCACTAAGATGTCTGTTGATGCAGCTGCAGGTGGAGCACTTATGAACAAGAATTACACGGAGGCGTATGCCTTGATCGAAGACATGGCTCAAAATCACTACAAGTGGACCGACGAAAGAGCCATCACTAGTTCTTCATCCTCCAAAAAGGAGGCAGGTATACACGAAGTCTCTAACTATGATCACCTTGCTTCTAAAATTGATACACTAACTGAAAAACTTGAAAAATTTAATGTTAGTGCTATCAATTCTGCTTCTACTCCTCCTTGTGAAATATGTGGTATAACTGGTCATGCTGGTGTTGATTGCCAACTAGGTGGTGCTATTAATGGTGTTGAGCAAATGAATTATGCTCAATACAACCAAGGGATGCGACAAAATCAAATTTTTTATAAAAACCAAAATCCCTATGGACAAGTAGCACCACTCGGTTATGCAAACAACCAAAGATTCACTCAGAAATCCAATTTGGAAATTTTGTTGGAAAACTCCATTGCCAACCAAAACAAACAACTTCAAGAACTTAAAAACCAAACTGGATTTCTGAATGATTCTCTTTCCAAGCTCAATACCAAGGTTGATTCTATTGCTACTCACTCTAAAATGCTTGAAACACAAATCGCCCAAATAGCCCAACAAGTGGCTACATCTTCCCAAACACCGGGAGTCTTTCCTGGTCAAACCGAAGCCAACCCCAAAGCCCAAGTTAATGTCATATCTTTTAGGGGTAGTAAGTTAGGCGAAACTTTTGCTAAGGTTAAAAACATTGGGAAAGAAAATGTCAAGCCCTTAGGTGATAAAGTTGTGATAGAAGAAGCTAAACCACTTGAAGAAAACAAAACTCCATCCCCCTTAAATCCTGATAAGCTTAAACTAGAGGGTAAGTTTGAAAAATTTGTTAACATACTTAGGAAGATTTGCATTAAACTTCCCTTTGCTGAAGCTTTGTCTAGGATGCCTCTATATGCCAAGTTTTTAAAGGAAATTTTTTCAAAGAAAAGGGCTATAGAGCATAATGAGACAATAGCCTTGGCTAAGCAAACTAGTGCAATCATCCAAGAAGCACCCCCTAAGCTTAGAGATCCAGGTAGCTTTGCCATACCATGTGAAATTGGTAATGAAACCATAAACAAAGCCTTATGTGACTTAGGAGCTAGTGTTAGTTTGCTGCCTTTGTCTCTTCTTAAAAGGATAGGGATAGGAGAGTTGAAACCTACCGAGATGGAATTAAAAATTGCTGATCGTTCTACCATGAAACTTGTAGGATTTGTCGAGGACATACCTGTTAAGATAGAAGGGATATACATCCCAACTGATTTTGTAGTCGTTGACATTGAAGAGGACGATGACGTCCCCATAATCCTAGGTAGACCTTTCCTTGCAACTGCAGGAGCTCTCATTGATGTTAAACTTGGTAGGATAGTCTTTCAAGTGAGTGATAAAATGGTAGGATTCGAGTTGGAAAACGTTATGAAAGGTCCCGCTCTTTACTCTTGTTGCATGCTTAATGATCATGTTGTGAAAGAACGTTTTATAGCGTCATCTACACAATATGATATCTTTGACCCATTCTAAGGACTCTTTCTAACCGTCAAGCTAATGACATTAAAAGAGCGCTTCGTGGGAGGCAACCCACGCATTTAATTGCTTTTGTTTTGTTTTTCCTTGTTTTAAGTTGTTTTGTAGGTAATTGTCCAAGTGTGATTCGAAGAAAAATCAAGAAATTGAAAAATTCTGAAGCCCTCAGGATCAGAGAGGTGGCACGGCCCGTGCTAGCATTGGCACGGCCGTGCCAGGTTTTTAAGAAAAAAAGGGGCAATTGAAGTCAGAAAGATGGCACGGCCCGTGCCAATAAGTGGCACGGCCGTGCCCGACCTCTACACCACATATAACCACAAATTTTTCTTTCTTCTTCCTCATTCACAAACAACAACCCTCTTTCATCTTTCAAACTTCTCTCCAAACCTCCATAACCTTCATAACTCCTCCAAAACTCAACCAAATCCCTCAATTCTTCCACCCAATCAATTCTAAACCTCATTCCAAACACAAACCACCAATCAAAAATATCTTTCACCCACCCAACCACATAATTCACCAAACCCTTATCTCCATTAACCCTAACCCCAAAACCACCAAACCTTATCCAATCTCCACATCTAAAACCATAAACCTCACCAAAACATCAACCCCACTCCAAAACCAACCCTTTCTACTCAAATTCTCATCAAAACCCTAACCTTCACCAAAACCCCAAAGTCAAATCAAGGTCAAAGATCTAATGGCTTCACGAAGGAGTGGCAAGGAACCGGCAACATCTTCCGGAGGACCACCGTCAAAGAAAAGAGCACCGGCAAAGAATCATGGCATCACCTTCAAGGATAACAACCAAAAAGAAAGGTATAAAATCCTTATCTCTAAACCTTTGCATCCTTGTAGGTACCCTCATCCTCATACTATGACTACTTTAGGGATTAGGGACAATGCTTTTGAATTGCTGAATAGATTAGGATGGGGTGAGCTGCTTAGTCCTATGAGGGGGTATGAAAATTTTACTTATGAGTTTTTAAGTTCCATCCAATTTACGAAAGATAAGTTGAATTTAGATGACCCCGATCATAGAGTCTCCTTCCGGCTTTTGAATATTGATTTCGAGATGTCACTTGAAAACTTTTGCAATGAAATGGGCTTCGCAAATGCGGGGTTCATCCATGACTCTTGGAATCAAGCTCTAAAGCCGGAAGACTATAACCCTGCTAGCTTTTGGACACGCATCACCGGTAGAAACCAATATGTTCCACGATCCAACAAGGCTAGTAACATCCACAACCCAGTTCTTAGGTACCTTCAGAGAGTAATGGCTTGTACCATTTGGGGTAGGAAAGAAGTAGGAACATGTAGGACGGATGAAATCTTTATGCTTTGGGCTATGCTTACTAATAATCCCGTGAATACTTGTTTTTACATACTTGACTACCTCGCATCAATAGGAACTAAGCCTAATCTTGTAGCTGACATAGTGGTGGGAGGTGTTATTACGTTCATTGCTAGGAAGTTTGGAGTGAGCGAGGAGGAGGGGATAAATGAAATTCAGGGCAACAATAGGCTAAACATAGAGACATTAATCTCTATGAAATTCATTACACATCATCCACCCATGCAATATGCCCTTAAACTCAATGTGCCTATTCTATTTTTGCTTCCTAACCCATCTCGGACTAACACCGCGGTGGAGGAGAATTTGTTGTATGTTGATAATGAACAGGTACCTGAGCAACATGATGAAGGAGAAGGTGCTAACTTGCACCATGAGGAGGAGCACCATGACCATGATGCCGGAGAACTTACTAATGATGAAAGATGGGCATGGATGCAAACTGAGGTGGAGAGGATAAGCACCGAGCAACAAAGGCAAGGTGTGGAACTTTTGGGGCTGAGAAATGATGTCCAAAGGGGCAACCGCTTGTCGGAAGAAAACAATGAAATGCTCCGAAGGATGATGCACCAATTCAATCTCCAAGGTCCTCCTTACGGACCTCAATAAAATGTGAGCTTTCCTCTTCCCTCTCTTCCTTTCTCTTTACTCTTCCTCCCCTTTCTTCTTCTACCCCTTCTATTCCATCTTCTTCTACTTCTTCTTCTTCTTTTAATTTCTTTTTCCTTTTGAATCATTGAGGACAATGCTTCTCCTAAGTGTGGGGGGGGCCTAATAAAGTGTCTAGAGTCGTAGTGTTCCCAAACTCCCTTGAACTTTATTCTTTTGTTTTGTTTTTATAGCAAGAGGCATGACTAAGTAGCTTGTTTTTAATGTAAATATGGCGTGAAAATTTTTGTTTTGTCTCTTCTTTAGGTCGCCTCTTGTACATGAAAATAGTTTCTTGTGGTTTTTATGTTCTTGCTATACCCATGTCTTGTTTTAATGTGAAAATTCTCCAATGAGAAAAGCACCCGGTTGCAATCCTTGAGTAAATGTATGAATAGGTATTTTAAGGAACACGTTCTATCTTTAGTGTTAACTTAGACCCTTTAAAGTCTTAAGAGTAAAAGTAGTATAAGTTTGTGTGGGAAAATTAATCAAATTGTTCTTAATTGTTATATTCTTTTTAATGTTAAATGGGGCGGGAGAATGGCACCAACATGTAGGGGAAAGGACAATCCCTAACTTCCAAATTGTGGTGGTGACTCCCTAATTGAACTTAAGTTCCAAATCCCTCAAATGAGGAAAACAAATTCATCAATGCTAGGGGGAAAGGACACCCTCTCCAAAAAGACTTCCTACGCGGAGATGATAAAATTTTGCAGCACTACTTAGGGTGATTTTGAATCTAGGAGGAAAGGACAATTACATCCAAAAAGACTTCCTATGAGGATAGATAGCCCCTAAGCATCTGCAGCCCCTTGTGCTTAATTGTTAAATTAATCTAAATTAAATTTTAACTCAAATTCCCATCACTCTTATATGAAATGAAGAAAGGACTTTTCTCGGTTACTTTAGCACTAAGGATAGAACCTATTCCTCATAATATCTGTCTTATACAGGAGCAAGAAAAGGGTTGGACTGCACACACACACTCACTTGAGACTTGATGTTGGGTAGAATAGGTTCATGAGAAGTATTTGAAATTGTAATTAGTGTACTTGAGGCAAAGCCTTTCTCTAGAGACATTTGTTCTTAATATTGCCATAGTAATCTTTTTGTTGCTGCTATGTTTGTTGCCTTTTGCTTGAGGACAAGCAAAGATTCAAGTGTGGGGGAGTTTGATGAGTCATAGATAGTCTAATTTATTGCCTTATTTAGTTTAGTTTTATTTTAGATTTGATTTTATTTTATTGCATTTTATTTTAGTTTAGAATATTTTACTTCAAATTGTCTTTTATTTTATTTTAGGAATAAATATATGGTGGAAGGTGCCTTGGAGCAAAAGAAAGAGGCCTGGAGCAAATACAGCGCAAGAATACGAAGATACGGGACAAAAATAAGTTCCCCCAAACTCAGAAGCTTGGCACGGCCCGTGCCAACATGTGGCACGGTCGTGCCCGTCTCCAGGACCTGTTTTGCTGCTTTTCTTCAAGCCCAAGTTACCCTGTTGCAGCTTTACCGTTTTACCCTTTTAGTTGCTTAGTTTCTAAGTCAGATGTAAAGCTATAAATAGAGTAGCTCTCCACCATAAACAATCATCTTTACTTTGTTTTATTTCAAGTATTATTTTAATAAAAGTCTTTATTTTCCCTTTTACTTTCTTTGCAATTTATTTTACCGTATTTCTCTCTTCTTCCTCCATGTCTACGATGAACATGAGTGAGTAGACTTCTTAGTCTTAGGATTATTGGGGAGTCTAATGACTCAATCCTAAACAAAACATGTCTAAACCCTAATTTCTATGTAACCCTAATTTCTAATCTAGATTCACCGTCTTAACGTGGATTAACAATTATCAAACTGTGGAAGCGAAAGCGGAGGGTTTGATAATCGTTAATCCATCATCCCAAACATCAATTCATAAAGCGAGAGCGGAGTCTTGATGTTAGAACAAGTGAATCTAGACAATAATTGCAAAACAGTGAAATAGTCTTTGCAATTATTGAGACAACGAGTAGTTTCAATCCTCTATGCATCTTCTAGTAATCATGTCAGTGAAATAGGCTTGGTTGCTAGAAGTAAACTCTCACCGGACTTTCATCGGAAAGGTGAGGGGCTAAGGGAAACCGGTCTTTAGAAATTAGTGTGTAAATCATGAAATTAGATGTTTAGGTTTTGTCTAGTGAAGGATTAGTTATTAAGATGAACCAATGATCCTAAGGCCTTTATTATTATTGTTTTTACCTTCAACAATCAAACTCTTTCTTATCAACTTTCTCTCCTCTAATCATTCATTAAAAGTTAATTAAGTTGAACAACTCCCTAGCGGAACGATACTCTACTTACTACTATTACTTCGATAGGCCGTGCACTTGCGGTTTGGCTCTATCAAGTTTTTGGCGCCGCTGCCGGGGAGTTAACTAATTTAATTAGCTTTTTCTTAGTGATTAGAATTCTCTTCTTCTTTCTCTTTTCTTTTTATTTTTATTTTTAACTTTTTATTTTTCTGTCATTATTAACTTCTTGGGTTCTCATTTTTTTTTATGCGAAAAACTAGAAATCGAGTTGTAATAATCAACGAGATCGAAAGGTATTTGCATAGACGAAAGAGAGACGCACAAAATAACACCGCCATGGCCAATCGCACTCTCAAAGAGTATGCAACGCCGTCTACGGCTGAGCCACAAGCTGTTATTGTGTACCCAACGGTTGAGGATGACAACTTTGAAATCAAGCCTGCCCTACTTAACTTGGTGCAGCAAAACCAATTCTCGGGATCCCCCACTGAGGATCCCAATCTTCACATCTCTGTTTTCCTACGAATTAGTGGAACCATGAAGGAGAACCAAGAAGCCTTAAGACTTCATCTCTTTCCCTTTTCCTTAAGGGATAGAGCTAGCGCTTGGTTCCATTCCCTCGAAGTCGGTTCCATTACTTCATGGGACCAGATGAGGCAAGCATTCCTTGCCCGTTTCTTTCCACCATCTAAAACCGCCAAACTTAGAGACCAAATTACGCGGTTCAACCAAAAAGATGGGGAATCTCTCTATGAGGCGTGGGAGCGTTTCAAAGAAATGCTAAGACTTTGTCCCCACCATGGCCTAGAGAAGTGGCTTATAGTCCACACTTTTTATAATGGCTTGTCTTATACCACTAAGATGTCTGTTGATGTAGCTGCAGGTGGAGCACTTATGAACAAGAATTACACGGAGGCGTATGCCTTGATCGAAGACATGGCTCAAAATCACTACAAGTGGACCGACGAAAGAGCCATCACTAGTTCTTCATCCTCCAAAAAGGAGGCAGGTATACACGAAGTCTCTAACTATGATCACCTTGCTTCTAAAATTGATACACTAACTGAAAAACTTGAAAAATTTAATGTTAGTGCTATCAATTCTGCTTCTACTCCTCCTTGTGAAATATGTGGTATAACTGGTCATGCTGGTGTTGATTGCCAACTAGGTGGTGCTATTAATGGTGTTGAGCAAATGAATTATGCTCAATACAACCAAGGGATGCGACAAAATCAAATTTTTTATAAAAACCAAAATCCCTATGGACAAGTAGCACCACCCGGTTATGCAAACAACCAAAGATTCACTCAGAAATCCAATTTGGAAATTTTGTTGGAAAACTCCATTGCCAACCAAAACAAACAACTTCAAGAACTTAAAAACCAAACTGGATTTCTGAATGATTCTCTTTCCAAGCTCAATACCAAGGTTGATTCTATTGCTACTCACTCTAAAATGCTTGAAACACAAATCGCCCAAATAGCCCAACAAGTGGCTACATCTTCCCAAACACCGGGAGTCTTTCCTGGTCAAACCGAAGCCAACCCCAAAGCCCAAGTTAATGTCATATCTTTTAGGGGTAGTAAGTTAGGCGAAACTTTTGCTAAGGTTAAAAACATTGGGAAAGAAAATGTCAAGCCCTTAGGTGATAAAGTTGCGATAGAAGAAGCTAAACCACTTGAAGAAAACAAAACTCCATCCCCCTTAAATCCTGATAAGCTTAAACTAGAGGGTAAGTTTGAAAAATTTGTTAACATACTTAGGAAGATTTGCATTAAACTTCCCTTTGCTGAAGCTTTGTCTAGGATGCCTCTATATGCCAAGTTTTTAAAGGAAATTTTTTCAAAGAAAAGGGCTATAGAGCATAATGAGACAATAGCCTTGGCTAAGCAAACTAGTGCAATCATCCAAGAAGCACCCCCTAAGCTTAGAGATCCAGGTAGCTTTGCCATACCATGTGAAATTGGTAATGAAACCATAAACAAAGCCTTATGTGACTTAGGAGCTAGTGTTAGTTTGCTGCCTTTGTCTCTTCTTAAAAGGATAGGGATAGGAGAGTTGAAACCTACCGAGATGGAATTAAAAATTGCTGATCGTTCTACCATGAAACTTGTAGGATTTGTCGAGGACATACCTGTTAAGATAGAAGGGATATACATCCCAACTGATTTTGTAGTCGTTGACATTGAAGAGGACGATGACGTCCCCATAATCCTAGGTAGACCTTTCCTTGCAACTGCAGGAGCTCTCATTGATGTTAAACTTGGTAGGATAGTCTTTCAAGTGAGTGATAAAATGGTAGGATTCGAGTTGGAAAACGTTATGAAAGGTCCCGCTCTTTACTCTTGTTGCATGCTTAATGATCATGTTGTGAAAGAACGTTTTATAGCGTCATCTACACAATATGATATCTTTGACCCATTCTAAGGACTCTTTCTAACCGTCAAGCTAATGACATTAAAAGAGCGCTTCGTGGGAGGCAACCCACGCATTTAATTGCTTTTGTTTTGTTTTTCTTAGTTTTAAGTTGTTTTGTAGGTAATTGTCCAAGTGTGATTCGAAGAAAAATCAAGAAATTGAAAAATTCTGAAGCCCTCAGGATCAGAGAGGTGGCACGGCCCGTGCTAGCATTGGCACGGCCGTGCCAGGTTTTTAAGAAAAAAAGGGGCAATTGAAGTCAGAAAGATGGCACGGCCCGTGCCAATAAGTGGCACGGCCGTGCCCGACCTCTACACCACATATAACCACAAATTTTTCTTTCTTCTTCCTCATTCACAAACAACAACCCTCTTTCATCTTTCAAACTTCTCTCCAAACCTCCATAACCTTCATAACTCCTCCAAAACTCAACCAAATCCCTCAATTCTTCCACCCAATCAATTCTAAACCTCATTCCAAACACAAACCACCAATCAAAAATATCTTTCACCCACCCAACCACATAATTCACCAAACCCTTATCTCCATTAACCCTAACCCCAAAACCACCAAACCTTATCCAATCTCCACATCTAAAACCATAAACCTCACCAAAACATCAACCCCACTCCAAAACCAACCCTTTCTACTCAAATTCTCATCAAAACCCTAACCTTCACCAAAACCCCAAAGTCAAATCAAGGTCAAAGATCTAATGGCTTCACGAAGGAGTGGCAAGGAACCGGCAACATCTTCCGGAGGACCACCGTCAAAGAAAAGAGCACCGGCAAAGAATCATGGCATCACCTTCAAGGATAACAACCAAAAAGAAAGGTATAAAATCCTTATCTCTAAACCTTTGCATCCTTGTAGGTACCCTCATCCTCATACTATGACTACTTTAGGGATTAGGGACAATGCTTTTGAATTGCTGAATAGATTAGGATGGGGTGAGCTGCTTAGTCCTATGAGGGGGTATGAAAATTTTACTTATGAGTTTTTAAGTTCCATCCAATTTACGAAAGATAAGTTGAATTTAGATGACCCCGATCATAGAGTCTCCTTCCGGCTTTTGAATATTGATTTCGAGATGTCACTTGAAAACTTTTGCAATGAAATGGGCTTCGCAAATGCGGGGTTCATCCATGACTCTTGGAATCAAGCTCTAAAGCCGGAAGACTATAACCCTGCTAGCTTTTGGACACGCATCACCGGTAGAAACCAATATGTTCCACGATCCAACAAGGCTAGTAACATCCACAACCCAGTTCTTAGGTACCTTCAGAGAGTAATGGCTTGTACCATTTGGGGTAGGAAAGAAGTAGGAACATGTAGGACGGATGAAATCTTTATGCTTTGGGCTATGCTTACTAATAATCCCGTGAATACTTGTTTTTACATACTTGACTACCTCGCATCAATAGGAACTAAGCCTAATCTTGTAGCTGACATAGTGGTGGGAGGTGTTATTACGTTCATTGCTAGGAAGTTTGGAGTGAGCGAGGAGGAGGGGATAAATGAAATTCAGGGCAACAATAGGCTAAACATAGAGACATTAATCTCTATGAAATTCATTACACATCATCCACCCATGCAATATGCCCTTAAACTCAATGTGCCTATTCTATTTTTGCTTCCTAACCCATCTCGGACTAACACCGCGGTGGAGGAGAATTTGTTGTATGTTGATAATGAACAGGTACCTGAGCAACATGATGAAGGAGAAGGTGCTAACTTGCACCATGAGGAGGAGCACCATGACCATGATGCCGGAGAACTTACTAATGATGAAAGATGGGCATGGATGCAAACTGAGGTGGAGAGGATAAGCACCGAGCAACAAAGGCAAGGTGTGGAACTTTTGGGGCTGAGAAATGATGTCCAAAGGGGCAACCGCTTGTCGGAAGAAAACAATGAAATGCTCCGAAGGATGATGCACCAATTCAATCTCCAAGGTCCTCCTTACGGACCTCAATAAAATGTGAGCTTTCCTCTTCCCTCTCTTCCTTTCTCTTTACTCTTCCTCCCCTTTCTTCTTCTACCCCTTCTATTCCATCTTCTTCTACTTCTTCTTCTTCTTTTAATTTCTTTTTCCTTTTGAATCATTGAGGACAATGCTTCTCCTAAGTGTGGGGGGGGCCTAATAAAGTGTCTAGAGTCGTAGTGTTCCCAAACTCCCTTGAACTTTATTCTTTTGTTTTGTTTTTATAGCAAGAGGCATGACTAAGTAGCTTGTTTTTAATGTAAATATGGCGTGAAAATTTTTGTTTTGTCTCTTCTTTAGGTCGCCTCTTGTACATGAAAATAGTTTCTTGTGGTTTTTATGTTCTTGCTATACCCATGTCTTGTTTTAATGTGAAAATTCTCCAATGAGAAAAGCACCCGGTTGCAATCCTTGAGTAAATGTATGAATAGGTATTTTAAGGAACACGTTCTATCTTTAGTGTTAACTTAGACCCTTTAAAGTCTTAAGAGTAAAAGTAGTATAAGTTTGTGTGGGAAAATTAATCAAATTGTTCTTAATTGTTATATTCTTTTTAATGTTAAATGGGGCGGGAGAATGGCACCAACATGTAGGGGAAAGGACAATCCCTAACTTCCAAATTGTGGTGGTGACTCCCTAATTGAACTTAAGTTCCAAATCCCTCAAATGAGGAAAACAAATTCATCAATGCTAGGGGGAAAGGACACCCTCTCCAAAAAGACTTCCTACGCGGAGATGATAAAATTTTGCAGCACTACTTAGGGTGATTTTGAATCTAGGAGGAAAGGACAATTACATCCAAAAAGACTTCCTATGAGGATAGATAGCCCCTAAGCATCTGCAGCCCCTTGTGCTTAATTGTTAAATTAATCTAAATTAAATTTTAACTCAAATTCCCATCACTCTTATATGAAATGAAGAAAGGACTTTTCTCGGTTACTTTAGCACTAAGGATAGAACCTATTCCTCATAATATCTGTCTTATACAGGAGCAAGAAAAGGGTTGGACTGCACACACACACTCACTTGAGACTTGATGTTGGGTAGAATAGGTTCATGAGAAGTATTTGAAATTGTAATTAGTGTACTTGAGGCAAAGCCTTTCTCTAGAGACATTTGTTCTTAATATTGCCATAGTAATCTTTTTGTTGCTGCTATGTTTGTTGCCTTTTGCTTGAGGACAAGCAAAGATTCAAGTGTGGGGGAGTTTGATGAGTCATAGATAGTCTAATTTATTGCCTTATTTAGTTTAGTTTTATTTTATATTTGATTTTATTTTATTGCATTTTATTTTAGTTTAGAATATTTTACTTCAAATTGTCTTTTATTTTATTTTAGGAATAAATATATGGTGGAAGGTGCCTTGGAGCAAAAGAAAGAGGCCTGGAGCAAATACAGCGCAAGAATACGAAGATACGGGACAAAAATAAGTTCCCCCAAACTCAGAAGCTTGGCACGGCCCGTGCCAACATGTGACACGGTCGTGCCCGTCTCCAGGACCTGTTTTGCTGCTTTTCTTCAAGCCCAAGTTACCCTGTTGCAGCTTTACCGTTTTACCCTTTTAGTTGCTTAGTTTCTAAGTCAGATGTAAAGCTATAAATAGAGTAGCTCTCCACCATAAACAATCATCTTTACTTTGTTTTATTTCAAGTATTATTTTAATAAAAGTCTTTATTTTCCCTTTTACTTTCTTTGCAATTTATTTTACCGTATTTCTCTCTTCTTCCTCCATGTCTACGATGAACACGAGTGAGTAGACTTCTTAGTCTTAGGATTATTGGGGAGTCTAATGACTCAATCCTAAACAAAACATGTCTAAACCCTAATTTCTATGTAACCCTAATTTCTAATCTAGATTCACCGTCTTAACGTGGATTAACAATTATCAAACTGTGGAAGCGAAAGCGGAGGGTTTGATAATCGTTAATCCATCATCCCAAACATCAATTCATAAAGCGAGAGCGGAGTCTTGATGTTAGAACAAGTGAATCTAGACAATAATTGCAAAACAGTGAAATAGTCTTTGCAATTATTGAGACAAAGAGTAGTTTCAATCCTCTATGCATCTTCTAGTAATCATGTCAGTGAAATAGGCTTGGTTGCTAGAAGTAAACTCTCACCGGACTTTCATCGGAAAGGTGAGGGGCTAAGGGAAACCGGTCTTTAGAAATTAGTGTGTAAATCATGAAATTAGATGTTTAGGTTTTGTCTAGTGAAGGATTAGTTATTAAGATGAACCAATGATCCTAAGGCCTTTATTATTATTGTTTTTACCTTCAGCAATCAAACTCTTTCTTATCAACTTTCTCTCCTCTAATCATTCATTAAAAGTTAATTAAGTTGAACAACTCCCTAGCAGAACGATACTCTACTTACTACTATTACTTCGATAGGCCGTGCACTTGCGGTTTGGCTCTATCAAGTTTTTGGCGCCGCTGCCGGGGAGTTAACTAATTTAATTAGCTTTTTCTTAGTGATTAGAATTCTCTTCTTCTTTCTCTTTTCTTTTTATTTTTATTTTTAACTTTTTATTTTTCTGTCATTATTAACTTCTTGGGTTCTCATTTTTTTTTATGCGAAAAACTAGAAATCGAGTTGTAATAATCAACGAGATCGAAAGGTATTTGCATAGACGAAAGAGAGACGCACAAAATAACACCGCCATGGCCAATCGCACTCTCAAAGAGTATGCAACGTCGTCTACGGCTGAGCCACAAGCTGTTATTGTGTACCCAACGGTTGAGGATGACAACTTTGAAATCAAGCCTGCCCTACTTAACTTGGTGCAGCAAAACCAATTCTCGGGATCCCCCACTGAGGATCCCAATCTTCACATCTCTGTTTTCCTACGAATTAGTGGAACCATGAAGGAGAACCAAGAAGCCTTAAGACTTCATCTCTTTCCCTTTTCCTTAAGGGATAGAGCTAGCGCTTGGTTCCATTCCCTCGAAGTCGGTTCCATTACTTCATGGGACCAGATGAGGCAAGCATTCCTTGCCCGTTTCTTTCCACCATCTAAAACCGCCAAACTTAGAGACCAAATTACGCGGTTCAACCAAAAAGATGGGGAATCTCTCTATGAGGCGTGGGAGCGTTTCAAAGAAATGCTAAGACTTTGTCCCCACCATGGCCTACAGAAGTGGCTTATAGTCCACACTTTTTATAATGGCTTGTCTTATACCACTAAGATGTCTGTTGATGCAGCTGCAGGTGAAGCACTTATGAACAAGAATTACACGGAGGCGTATGCCTTGATCGAAGACATGGCTCAAAATCACTACAAGTGGACCGACGAAAGAGCCATCACTAGTTCTTCATCCTCCAAAAAGGAGGCAGGTATACACGAAGTCTCTAACTATGATCACCTTGCTTCTAAAATTGATACACTAACTGAAAAACTTGAAAAATTTAATGTTAGTGCTATCAATTCTGCTTCTACTCCTCCTTGTGAAATATGTGGTATAACTGGTCATGCTGGTGTTGATTGCCAACTAGGTGGTGCTATTAATGGTGTTGAGCAAATGAATTATGCTCAATACAACCAAGGGATGCGACAAAATCAAATTTTTTATAAAAACCAAAATCCCTATGGACAAGTAGCACCACCCGGTTATGCAAACAACCAAAGATTCACTCAGAAATCCAATTTGGAAATTTTGTTGGAAAACTCCATTGCCAACCAAAACAAACAACTTCAAGAACTTAAAAACCAAACTGGATTTCTGAATGATTCTCTTTCCAAGCTCAATACCAAGGTTGATTCTATTGCTACTCACTCTAAAATGCTTGAAACACAAATCGCCCAAATAGCCCAACAAGTGGCTACATCTTCCCAAACACCGGGAGTCTTTCCTGGTCAAACCGAAGCCAACCCCAAAGCCCAAGTTAATGTCATATCTTTTAGGGGTAGTAAGTTAGGCGAAACTTTTGCTAAGGTTAAAAACATTGGGAAAGAAAATGTCAAGCCCTTAGGTGATAAAGTTGTGATAGAAGAAGCTAAACCACTTGAAGAAAACAAAACTCCATCCCCCTTAAATCCTGATAAGCTTAAACTAGAGGGTAAGTTTGAAAAATTTGTTAACATACTTAGGAAGATTTGCATTAAACTTCCCTTTGCTGAAGATTTGTCTAGGATGCCTCTATATGCCAAGTTTTTAAAGGAAATTTTTTCAAAGAAAAGGGCTATAGAGCATAATGAGACAATAGCCTTGGCTAAGCAAACTAGTGCAATCATCCAAGAAGCACCCCCTAAGCTTAGAGATCCAGGTAGCTTTGCCATACCATGTGAAATTGGTAATGAAACCATAAACAAAGCCTTATGTGACTTAGGAGCTAGTGTTAGTTTGCTGCCTTTGTCTCTTCTTAAAAGGATAGGGATAGGAGAGTTGAAACCTACCGAGATGGAATTAAAAATTGCTGATCGTTCTACCATGAAACTTGTAGGATTTGTCGAGGACATACCTGTTAAGATAGAAGGGATATACATCCCAACTGATTTTGTAGTCGTTGACATTGAAGAGGACGATGACGTCCCCATAATCCTAGGTAGACCTTTCCTTGCAACTGCAGGAGCTCTCATTGATGTTAAACTTGGTAGGATAGTCTTTCAAGTGAGTGATAAAATGGTAGGATTCGAGTTGGAAAACGTTATGAAAGGTCCCGCTCTTTACTCTTGTTGCATGCTTAATGATCATGTTGCGAAAGAACGTTTTATAGCGTCATCTACACAATATGATATCTTTGACCCATTCTAAGGACTCTTTCTAACCGTCAAGCTAATGACATTAAAAGAGCGCTTCGTGGGAGGCAACCCACGCATTTAATTGCTTTTGTTTTGTTTTTCTTTGTTTTAAGTTGTTTTGTAGGTAATTGTCCAAGTGTGATTCGAAGAAAAATCAAGAAATTGAAAAATTCTGAAGCCCTCAGGATCAGAGAGGTGGCACGGCCCGTGCTAGCATTGGCACGGCCATGCCAGGTTTTTAAGAAAAAAAGGGGCAATTGAAGTCAGAAAGATGGCACGGCCCGTGCCAATAAGTGGCACGGCCGTGCCCGACCTCTACACCACATATAACCACAAATTTTTCTTTCTTCTTCCTCATTCACAAACAACAACCCTCTTTCATCTTTCAAACTTCTCTCCAAACCTCCATAACCTTCATAACTCCTCCAAAACTCAACCAAATCCCTCAATTCTTCCACCCAATCAATTCTAAACCTCATTCCAAACACAAACCACCAATCAAAAATATCTTTCACCCACCCAACCACATAATTCACCAAACCCTTATCTCCATTAACCCTAACCCCAAAACCACCAAACCTTATCCAATCTCCACATCTAAAACCATAAACCTCACCAAAACATCAACCCCACTCCAAAACCAACCCTTTCTACTCAAATTCTCATCAAAACCCTAACCTTCACCAAAACCCCAAAGTCAAATCAAGGTCAAAGATCTAATGGCTTCACGAAGGAGTGGCAAGGAACCGGCAACATCTTCCGGAGGACCACCGTCAAAGAAAAGAGCACCGGCAAAGAATCATGGCATCACCTTCAAGGATAACAACCAAAAAGAAAGGTATAAAATCCTTATCTCTAAACCTTTGCATCCTTGTAGGTACCCTCATCCTCATACTATGACTACTTTAGGGATTAGGGACAATGCTTTTGAATTGCTGAATAGATTAGGATGGGGTGAGCTGCTTAGTCCTATGAGGGGGTATGAAAATTTTACTTATGAGTTTTTAAGTTCCATCCAATTTACGAAAGATAAGTTGAATTTAGATGACCCCGATCATAGAGTCTCCTTCCGGCTTTTGAATATTGATTTTGAGATGTCACTTGAAAACTTTTGCAATGAAATGGGCTTCGCAAATGCGGGGTTCATCCATGACTCTTGGAATCAAGCTCTAAAGCCGGAAGACTATAACCCTGCTAGCTTTTGGACACGCATCACCGGTAGAAACCAATATGTTCCACGATCCAACAAGGCTAGTAACATCCACAACCCAGTTCTTAGGTACCTTCAGAGAGTAATGGCTTGTACCATTTGGGGTAGGAAAGAAGTAGGAACATGTAGGACGGATGAAATCTTTATGCTTTGGGCTATGCTTACTAATAATCCCGTGAATACTTGTTTTTACATACTTGACTACCTCGCATCAATAGGAACTAAGCCTAATCTTGTAGCTGACATAGTGGTGGGAGGTGTTATTACGTTCATTGCTAGGAAGTTTGGAGTGAGCGAGGAGGAGGGGATAAATGAAATTCAGGGCAACAATAGGCTAAACATAGAGACATTAATCTCTATGAAATTCATTACACATCATCCACCCATGCAATATGCCCTTAAACTCAATGTGCCTATTCTATTTTTGCTTCCTAACCCATCTCGGACTAACACCGCGGTGGAGGAGAATTTGTTGTATGTTGATAATGAACAGGTACCTGAGCAACATGATGAAGGAGAAGGTGCTAACTTGCACCATGAGGAGGAGCACCATGACCATGATGCCGGAGAACTTACTAATGATGAAAGATGGGCATGGATGCAAACTGAGGTGGAGAGGATAAGCACCGAGCAACAAAGGCAAGGTGTGGAACTTTTGGGGCTGAGAAATGATGTCCAAAGGGGCAACCGCTTGTCGGAAGAAAACAATGAAATGCTCCGAAGGATGATGCACCAATTCAATCTCCAAGGTCCTCCTTACGGACCTCAATAAAATGTGAGCTTTCCTCTTCCCTCTCTTCCTTTCTCTTTACTCTTCCTCCCCTTTCTTCTTCTACCCCTTCTATTCCATCTTCTTCTACTTCTTCTTCTTCTTTTAATTTCTTTTTCCTTTTGAATCATTGAGGACAATGCTTCTCCTAAGTGTGGGGGGGGGGGGGGGGGGGGGGCCTAATAAAGTGTCTAGAGTCGTAGTGTTCCCAAACTCCCTTGAACTTTATTCTTTTGTTTTGTTTTTATAGCAAGAGGCATGACTAAGTAGCTTGTTTTTAATGTAAATATGGCATGAAAATTTTTGTTTTGTCTCTTCTTTAGGTCGCCTCTTGTACATGAAAATAGTTTCTTGTGGTTCTTATGTTCTTGCTATACCCATGTCTTGTTTTAATGTGAAAATTCTCCAATGAGAAAAGCACCCGGTTGCAATCCTTGAGTAAATGTATGAATAGGTATTTTAAGGAACACGTTCTATCTTTAGTGTTAACTTAGACCCTTTAAAGTCTTAAGAGTTAAAGTAGTATAAGTTTGTGTGGGAAAATTAATCAAATTGTTCTTAATTGTTATATTCTTTTTAATGTTAAATGGGGCGGGAGAATGGCACCAACATGTAGGGGAAAGGACAATCCCTAACTTCCAAATTGTGGTGGTGACTCCCTAATTGAACTTAAGTTCCAAATCCCTCAAATGAGGAAAACAAATTCATCAATGCTAGGGGGAAAGGACACCCTCTCCAAAAAGACTTCCTACGCGGAGATGATAAAATTTTGCAGCACTACTTAGGGTGATTTTGAATCTAGGAGGAAAGGACAATTACATCCAAAAAGACTTCCTATGAGGATAGATAGCCCCTAAGCATCTGCAGCCCCTTGTGCTTAATTGTTAAATTAATCTAAATTAAATTTTAACTCAAATTCCCATCACTCTTATATGAAATGAAGAAAGGACTTTTCTCGGTTACTTTAGCACTAAGGATAGAACCTATTCCTCATAATATCTGTCTTATACAGGAGCAAGAAAAGGGTTGGACTGCACACACACACTCACTTGAGACTTGATGTTGGGTAGAATAGGTTCATGAGAAGTATTTGAAATTGTAATTAGTGTACTTGAGGCAAAGCCTTTCTCTAGAGACATTTGTTCTTAATATTGCCATAGTAATCTTTTTGTTGCTGCTATGTTTGTTGCCTTTTGCTTGAGGACAAGCAAAGATTCAAGTGTGGGGGAGTTTGATGAGTCATAGATAGTCTAATTTATTGCCTTATTTAGTTTAGTTTTATTTTAGATTTGATTTTATTTTATTGCATTTTATTTTAGTTTAGAATATTTTACTTCAAATTGTCTTTTATTTTATTTTAGGAATAAATATATGGTGGAAGGTGCCTTGGAGCAAAAGAAAGAGGCCTGGAGCAAATACAGCGCAAGAATACGAAGATACGGGACAAAAATAAGTTCCCCCAAACTCAGAAGCTTGGCACGGCCCGTGCCAACATGTGGCACGGTCGTGCCCGTCTCCAGGACCTGTTTTGCTGCTTTTCTTCAAGCCCAAGTTACCCTGTTGCAGCTTTACCGTTTTACCCTTTTAGTTGCTTAGTTTCTAAGTCAGATGTAAAGCTATAAATAGAGTAGCTCTCCACCATAAACAATCATCTTTACTTTGTTTTATTTCAAGTATTATTTTAATAAAAGTCTTTATTTTCCCTTTTACTTTCTTTGCAATTTATTTTACCGTATTTCTCTCTTCTTCCTCCATGTCTACGATGAACATGAGTGAGTAGACTTCTTAGTCTTAGGATTATTGGGGAGTCTAATGACTCAATCCTAAACAAAACATGTCTAAACCCTAATTTCTATGTAACCCTAATTTCTAATCTAGATTCACCGTCTTAACGTGGATTAACAATTATCAAACTGTGGAAGCGAAAGCGGAGGGTTTGATAATCGTTAATCCATCATCCCAAACATCAATTCATAAAGCGAGAGCGGAGTCTTGATGTTAGAACAAGTGAATCTAGACAATAATTGCAAAACAGTGAAATAGTCTTTGCAATTATTGAGACAAAGAGTAGTTTCAATCCTCTATGCATCTTCTAGTAATCATGTCAGTGAAATAGGCTTGGTTGCTAGAAGTAAACTCTCACCGGTCTTTAGAAATTAGTGTGTAAATCATGAAATTAGATGTTTAGGTTTTGTCTAGTGAAGGATTAGTTATTAAGATGAACCAATGATCCTAAGGCCTTTATTATTATTGTTTTTACCTTCAGCAATCAAACTCTTTCTTATCAACTTTCTCTCCTCTAATCATTCATTAAAAGTTAATTAAGTTGAACAACTCCCTAGCGGAACGATACTCTACTTACTACTATTACTTCGATAGGCCGTGCACTTGCGGTTTGGCTCTATCAAGTTTTTGGCGCCGCTGCCGGGGAGTTAACTAATTTAATTAGCTTTTTCTTAGTGATTAGAATTCTCTTCTTCTTTCTCTTTTCTTTTTATTTTTATTTTTAACTTTTTATTTTTCTGTCATTATTAACTTCTTGGGTTCTCATTTTTTTTTATGCGAAAAACTAGAAATCGAGTTGTAATAATCAACGAGATCGAAAGGTATTTGCATAGACGAAAGAGAGACGCACAAAATAACACCGCCATGGCCAATCGCACTCTCAAAGAGTATGCAACGCCGTCTACGGCTGAGCCACAAGCTGTTATTGTGTACCCAACGGTTGAGGATGACAACTTTGAAATCAAGCCTGCCTTACTTAACTTGGTGCAGCAAAACCAATTCTCGGGATCCCCCACTGAGGATCCCAATCTTCACATCTCTGTTTTCCTACGAATTAGTGGAACCATGAAGGAGAACCAAGAAGCCTTAAGACTTCATCTCTTTCCCTTTTCCTTAAGGGATAGAGCTAGCGCTTGGTTCCATTCCCTCGAAGTCGGTTCCATTACTTCATGGGACCAGATGAGGCAAGCATTCCTTGCCTGTTTCTTTCCACCATCTAAAACCGCCAAACTTAGAGACCAAATTACGCGGTTCAACCAAAAAGATGGGGAATCTCTCTATGAGGCGTGGGAGCGTTTCAAAGAAATGCTAAGACTTTGTCCCCACCATGGCCTAGAGAAGTGGCTTATAGTCCACACTTTTTATAATGGCTTGTCTTATACCACTAAGATGTCTGTTGATGCAGCTGCAGGTGGAGCACTTATGAACAAGAATTACACGGAGGCGTATGCCTTGATCGAAGACATGGCTCAAAATCACTACAAGTGGACCGACGAAAGAGCCATCACTAGTTCTTCATCCTCCAAAAAGGAGGCAGGTATACACGAAGTCTCTAACTATGATCACCTTGCTTCTAAAATTGATACACTAACTGAAAAACTTGAAAAATTTAATGTTAGTGCTATCAATTCTGCTTCTACTCCTCCTTGTGAAATATGTGGTATAACTGGTCATGCTGGTGTTGATTGCCAACTAGGTGGTGCTATTAATGGTGTTGAGCAAATGAATTATGCTCAATACAACCAAGGGATGCGACAAAATCAAAATTTTTATAAAAACCAAAATCCCCATGGACAAGTAGCACCACCCGGTTATGCAAACAACCAAAGATTCACTCAGAAATCCAATTTGGAAATTTTGTTGGAAAACTCCATTGCCAACCAAAACAAACAACTTCAAGAACTTAAAAACCAAACTGGATTTCTGAATGATTCTCTTTCCAAGCTCAATACCAAGGTTGATTCTATTGCTACTCACTCTAAAATGCTTGAAACACAAATCGCCCAAATAGCCCAACAAGTGGCTACATCTTCCCAAACACCGGGAGTCTTTCCTGGTCAAACCGAAGCCAACCCCAAAGCCCAAGTTAATGTCATATCATTTAGGGGTAGTAAGTTAGGCGAAACTTTTGCTAAGGTTAAAAACATTGGGAAAGAAAATGTCAAGCCCTTAGGTGATAAAGTTGTGATAGAAGAAGCTAAACCACTTGAAGAAAACAAAACTCCATCCCCCTTAAATCCTGATAAGCTTAAACTAGAGGGTAAGTTTGAAAAATTTGTTAACATACTTAGGAAGATTTGCATTAAACTTCCCTTTGCTGAAGCTTTGTCTAGGATGCCTCTATATGCCAAGTTTTTAAAGGAAATTTTTTCAAAGAAAAGGGCTATAGAGCATAATGAGACAATAGCCTTGGCTAAGCAAACTAGTGCAATCATCCAAGAAGCACCCCCTAAGCTTAGAGATCCAGGTAGCTTTGCCATACCATGTGAAATTGGTAATGAAACCATAAACAAAGCCTTATGTGACTTAGGAGCTAGTGTTAGTTTGCTGCCTTTGTCTCTTCTTAAAAGGATAGGGATAGGAGAGTTGAAACCTACCGAGATGGAATTAAAAATTGCTGATCGTTCTACCATGAAACTTGTAGGATTTGTCGAGGACATACCTGTTAAGATAGAAGGGATATACATCCCAACTGATTTTGTAGTCGTTGACATTGAAGAGGACGATGACGTCCCCATAATCCTAGGTAGACCTTTCCTTGCAACTGCAGGAGCTCTCATTGATGTTAAACTTGGTAGGATAGTCTTTCAAGTGAGTGATAAAATGGTAGGATTCGAGTTGGAAAACGTTATGAAAGGTCCCGCTCTTTACTCTTGTTGCATGCTTAATGATCATGTTGTGAAAGAACGTTTTATAGCGTCATCTACACAATATGATATCTTTGACCCATTCTAAGGACTCTTTCTAACCGTCAAGCTAATGACATTAAAAGAGAGCTTCGTGGGAGGCAACCCACGCATTTAATTGCTTTTGTTTTGTTTTTCTTTGTTTTAAGTTGTTTTGTAGGTAATTGTCCAAGTGTGATTCGAAGAAAAATCAAGAAATTGAAAAATTCTGAAGCCCTCAGGATCAGAGAGGTGGCACGGCCCGTGCTAGCATTGGCACGGCCGTGCCAGGTTTTTAAGAAAAAAAGGGGCAATTGAAGTCAGAAAGATGGCACGGCCCGTGCCAATAAGTGGCACGGCCGTGCCCGACCTCTACACCATATATAACCACAAATTTTTCTTTCTTCTTCCTCATTCACAAACAACAACCCTCTTTCATCTTTCAAACTTCTCTCCAAACCTCCATAACCTTCATAACTCCTCCAAAACTCAACCAAATCCCTCAATTCTTCCACCCAATCAATTCTAAACCTCATTCCAAACACAAACCACCAATCAAAAATATCTTTCACCCACCCAACCACATAATTCACCAAACCCTTATCTCCATTAACCCTAACCCCAAAACCACCAAACCTTATCCAATCTCCACATCTAAAACCATAAACCTCACCAAAACATCAACCCCACTCCAAAACCAACCCTTTCTACTCAAATTCTCATCAAAACCCTAACCTTCACCAAAACCCCAAAGTCAAATCAAGGTCAAAGATCTAATGGCTTCACGAAGGAGTGGCAAGGAACCGGCAACATCTTTCGGAGGACCACCGTCAAAGAAAAGAGCACCGGCAAAGAATCATGGCATCACCTTCAAGGATAACAACCAAAAAGAAAGGTATAAAATCCTTATCTCTAAACCTTTGCATCCTTGTAGGTACCCTCATCCTCATACTATGACTACTTTAGGGATTAGGGACAATGCTTTTGAATTGCTGAATAGATTAGGATGGGGTGAGCTGCTTAGTCCTATGAGGGGGTATGAAAATTTTACTTATGAGTTTTTAAGTTCCATCCAATTTACGAAAGATAAGTTGAATTTAGATGACCCCGATCATAGAGTCTCCTTCCGGCTTTTGAATATTGATTTCGAGATGTCACTTGAAAACTTTTGCAATGAAATGGGCTTCGCAAATGCGGGGTTCATCCATGACTCTTGGAATCAAGCTCTAAAGCCGGAAGACTATAACCCTGCTAGCTTTTGGACACGCATCACCGGTAGAAACCAATATGTTCCACGATCCAACAAGGCTAGTAACATCCACAACCCAGTTCTTAGGTACCTTCAGAGAGTAATGGCTTGTACCATTTGGGGTAGGAAAGAAGTAGGAACATGTAGGACGGATGAAATCTTTATGCTTTGGGCTATGCTTACTAATAATCCCGTGAATACTTGTTTTTACATACTTGACTACCTCGCATCAATAGGAACTAAGCCTAATCTTGTAGCTGACATAGTGGTGGGAGGTGTTATTACGTTCATTGCTAGGAAGTTTGGAGTGAGCGAGGAGGAGGGGATAAATGAAATTCAGGGCAACAATAGGCTAAACATAGAGACATTAATCTCTATGAAATTCATTACACATCATCCACCCATGCAATATGCCCTTAAACTCAATGTGCCTATTCTATTTTTGCTTCCTAACCCATCTCGGACTAACACCGCGGTGGAGGAGAATTTGTTGTATGTTGATAATGAACAGGTACCTGAGCAACATGATGAAGGAGAAGGTGCTAACTTGCACCATGAGGAGGAGCACCATGACCATGATGCCGGAGAACTTACTAATGATGAAAGATGGGCATGGATGCAAACTGAGGTGGAGAGGATAAGCACCGAGCAACAAAGGCAAGGTGTGGAACTTTTGGGGCTGAGAAATGATGTCCAAAGGGGCAACCGCTTGTCGGAAGAAAACAATGAAATGCTCCGAAGGATGATGCACCAATTCAATCTCCAAGGTCCTCCTTACGGACCTCAATAAAATGTGAGCTTTCCTCTTCCCTCTCTTCCTTTCTCTTTACTCTTCCTCCCCTTTCTTCTTCTACCCCTTCTATTCCATCTTCTTCTACTTCTTCTTCTTCTTTTAATTTCTTTTTCCTTTTGAATCATTGAGGACAATGCTTCTCCTAAGTGTGGGGGGGGGGGGGGGGCCTAATAAAGTGTCTAGAGTCGTAGTGTTCCCAAACTCCCTTGAACTTTATTCTTTTGTTTTGTTTTTATAGCAAGAGGCATGACTAAGTAGCTTGTTTTTAATGTAAATATGGCATGAAAATTTTTGTTTTGTCTCTTCTTTAGGTCGCCTCTTGTACATGAAAATAGTTTCTTGTGGTTCTTATGTTCTTGCTATACCCATGTCTTGTTTTAATGTGAAAATTCTCCAATGAGAAAAGCACCCGGTTGCAATCCTTGAGTAAATGTATGAATAGGTATTTTAAGGAACACGTTCTATCTTTAGTGTTAACTTAGACCCTTTAAAGTCTTAAGAGTAAAAGTAGTATAAGTTTGTGTGGGAAAATTAATCAAATTGTTCTTAATTGTTATATTCTTTTTAATGTTAAATGGGGCGGGAGAATGGCACCAACATGTAGGGGAAAGGACAATCCCTAACTTCCAAATTGTGGTGGTGACTCCCTAATTGAACTTAAGTTCCAAATCCCTCAAATGAGGAAAACAAATTCATCAATGCTAGGGGGAAAGGACACCCTCTCCAAAAAGACTTCCTACGCGGAGATGATAAAATTTTGCAGCACTACTTAGGGTGATTTTGAATCTAGGAGGAAAGGACAATTACATCCAAAAAGACTTCCTATGAGGATAGATAGCCCCTAAGCATCTGCAGCCCCTTGTGCTTAATTGTTAAATTAATCTAAATTAAATTTTAACTCAAATTCCCATCACTCTTATATGAAATGAAGAAAGGACTTTTCTCGGTTACTTTAGCACTAAGGATAGAACCTATTCCTCATAATATCTGTCTTATACAGGAGCAAGAAAAGGGTTGGACTGCACACACACACTCACTTGAGACTTGATGTTGGGTAGAATAGGTTCATGAGAAGTATTTGAAATTGTAATTAGTGTACTTGAGGCAAAGCCTTTCTCTAGAGACATTTGTTCTTAATATTGCCATAGTAATCTTTTTGTTGCTGCTATGTTTGTTGCCTTTTGCTTGAGGACAAGCAAAGATTCAAGTGTGGGGGAGTTTGATGAGTCATAGATAGTCTAATTTATTGCCTTATTTAGTTTAGTTTTATTTTAGATTTGATTTTATTTTATTGCATTTTATTTTAGTTTAGAATATTTTACTTCAAATTGTCTTTTATTTTATTTTAGGAATAAATATATGGTGGAAGGTGCCTTGGAGCAAAAGAAAGAGGCCTGGAGCAAATACAGCGCAAGAATACGAAGATACGGGACAAAAATAAGTTCCCCCAAACTCAGAAGCTTGGCACGGCCCGTGCCAACATGTGGCACGGTCGTGCCCGTCTCCAGGACCTGTTTTGCTGCTTTTCTTCAAGCCCAAGTTGTAGCTTTACCGTTTTACCCTTTTAGTTGCTTAGTTTCTAAGTCAGATGTAAAGCTATAAATAGAGTAGCTCTCCACCATAAACAATCATCTTTACTTTGTTTTATTTCAAGTATTATTTTAATAAAAGTCTTTATTTTCCCTTTTACTTTCTTTGCAATTTATTTTACCGTATTTCTCTCTTCTTCCTCCATGTCTACGATGAACATGAGTGAGTAGACTTCTTAGTCTTAGGATTATTGGGGAGTCTAATGACTCAATCCTAAACAAAACATGTCTAAACCCTAATTTCTATGTAACCCTAATTTCTAATCTAGATTCACCGTCCTAACGTGGATTAACAATTATCAAACTGTGGAAGCGAAAGCGGAGGGTTTGATAATCGTTAATCCATCATCCCAAACATCAATTCATAAAGCGAGAGCGGAGTCTTGATGTTAGAACAAGTGAATCTAGACAATAATTGCAAAACAGTGAAATAGTCTTTGCAATTATTGAGACAAAGAGTAGTTTCAATCCTCTATGCATCTTCTAGTAATCATGTCAGTGAAATAGGCTTGGTTGCTAGAAGTAAACTCTCACCGGTCTTTAGAAATTAGTGTGTAAATCATGAAATTAGATGTTTAGGTTTTGTCTAGTGAAGGATTAGTTATTAAGATGAACCAATGATCCTAAGGCCTTTATTATTATTGTTTTTACCTTCAGCAATCAAACTCTTTCTTATCAACTTTCTCTCCTCTAATCATTCATTAAAAGTTAATTAAGTTGAACAACTCCCTAGCGGAACGATACTCTACTTACTACTATTACTTCGATAGGTCGTGCACTTGCGGTTTGGCTCTATCACTGTGTCATAGAGGCGTAACCTGTCTATCATAGCTGCAAAACTTGGATAAACTTTTTAGTAGCACAGTACGAGAAGAAAATAAAGAGCATAATTTTTTTTTATAAATATATATACAAAAATATAAATGACAGAAATCCTAAATAAAAATAAAATTGCCAAATTGAAATGACTCAACAGTCCCCGGCGACGGCGCCAAAAACTTGATAGGCGTTTGGCAAGTGCACCAAATACTATCGAAGTAGTAAAAATATCGATCCCACGAGGACTGTTTTTAACTTCAATAATTCAATCGCGTTATAAAAATAAGATGTATAAAAGTTTATTTTGGTTTAGGCAGTAGATTTGGTTTGATTTTATGAAATCAAATAAGAGAAATAGATTTGATTAAGAAAATATGGAGAGAGATGAGATCAGGTCTGTCGAATCCTCTATGTTTCCCCTAATTGGTTACTGCACCTATTATTACTAATTGTTTTATCTTGGTTTTTCGGGTGTCAAACATTGATTACGTTTGAACCTTTCTAACCTTTGATATCTCATTTTTTCTTGGGAAGGGAAAAATAAGAAATACCCTTGAGAATCGAGGTTCGGGAGTTGTTTTCGCTACGGGAAGGTGTTAGGCACCCATAACGACTATAGTATCCTATAGGAACCGTCTTTTAGTTTCTACGCGTGCGCTTTATTTTTAAATGCTATTTGAAAGTGATATTTACACCTAAAGGTTTACTAAGTGAAGAATTGAAGGGAGAAGAATGTTTGAGTTTTTATTTTATTTGAATTGAAGGAATTTTGATTCCTTGCCTACGTACCCTTTTAAGGGATCAAATCCACTGTAGTTCTCTTCCAAAAATGTTTTTGTTTTTGTTGGTTGATTTTAAGTTTGAAAATTGAAATTTTGAAGAATGGAGATTGAGAGGCCTTAAAGGCATGAGATTTTAAGAAAAGGTGAGGTTTGATTAGTTATTTTGAAAGAGGAAGTCAAGTATGATTAATTTTCATTGAAATTTGATTAAGAAAATAAAAGAGAAAATCAATGGGATTTTGATCCCAAGGTTTATTAAGAAAATGATTTGAGTGAAGTTTGTTCATGTTTCTTGGAAAATTGATTTTTCAAAGCGTAAATCCTAAGCATTCATCTAGACATGCAATCCTAACCATACATCTAAACATGCATAATCCTAAGCATACATCTAAAGTAACCATGTGAGGTGTGTGCATGTGTCGGTGCTTGTGTCAGTGTACATCATTAGAGTCCATAGTCCTTTACATCATTGGCCTAGATACATGCTATGGTCTTGCAAGAATTTAAGAGCATAAAGGAAATTACAAGAATCCCTAGGTTATTACATTCTAAGCCTTTGTGTAAAAATTAAAGTGTATAATACTAAGGACTAAGAATATAAGATGGAGGATGAAATGCTTATGGAATGTGTGAAACATGAAATGAAATGGTTAGTAGTATGAAGTATAATATGGTAAAGATAAAGCAAGTAAAATACTATAGCAAGAGCATAGGAATTGACACAAGACATGGCCAAAATAATGCAAGGTATAGCTAAAATTCAATCACAAAAATGCAAGAATCATATGGCCTATAATTCTCACAATTCAACCTATTTTTTAAAGGCATAAACTCTGGTTTTAAGATGAGAATCAAGGCAACATGATGAACTTGACATTTTTAAAGTGAATTTAGACACATTTGCATTATTTATTCACAAACACAACTTGCAAACCAAGCAATTAAGCAAAATTCACACACATGCAGTAAAAGCACATACAAACAGTAGCTAAAACTTCACAAAACCATATGATATAGGTCACAAACATTTATCAAGAAATTGGAATTAGAGTTAAGCAATTTTCACAAGCTTTTCACATAAAATCTAAGGAATAAAACAAGAAAATACATCCACATTTTTTTATCAGATTTTCCAGTAAACAAGAAGCACAAAAACATCACAAAAATATCAAGAACATGTGTAAATTTTTGAGAAATTTTTACAAGAGCTTTAGGCAAGGCAGGGGGGTAAATATCAAGAAATAGTGTCAACATAGCAAAATACTAGCAAAAAACGTAGGAAACCAAAGACCCAGGCCCAAAGCCCAAGTACAGGCTGGATCTTGGATCATCCAAGCGCATCAGAAGCGTTGGATTGATCCAGATCAAGCTAAACCTAGATCGAACGGTCAAAAACGCAGGGAAGGCTGAACCAAGGTGAACCAGACTGGTTCATGTGAACCGGTCTGGTTCACAGCCTATAAAAACACATCACACCGGTTTTCTTCACTTCCCTCACTCGTTTCTCTCTCTAGGTTAAACCTTAGAGAGAGAAGCTCTCTTCTCTCACCTTATGATCTTCATCTTCTTCCCTTCTTCGACGTGGTGGCCAGTGGTGGCGCCGCCGCGTCGGGGATTCAACCTACTCCGATTCAAAAACCACTTACATATTCTTAAAGCTTTTTCTCTTTTCTTTATGATTTCGAAACTATTTTCTTGAGAAGAGGCTTAGATCGGAGTAGATCTACAATTGAACTATTCAGTTTTTAGGTTTTCAAAACTTTTTCGAATCTTCTTGAACTGAAACCCTAATCTGCACTATTTTCCTCACTGGTTATGATTACGAGCTTGAATTTACAGAATAAACGGTGAATCGTCACAGATTTCATTTCTAGGGTTTCGGTTTCAATCTTTTCAGAGTCTCTGCTTCGATTCACCGTTTATTTATGTTTACAAGCCTTCGATGATGATTTAAGAACGAAAAAACGAGAAGGTTTCATGAATTTACCTGGAGATTCGAGCGTGAAGACGAAGAAGACCTTCGTGAATCTTCTCTGAGCTTCTGGTAAATGATTTGTTGTTATTGAACCGGGGAAATTCTTCTTCTCCTTCTCTGACTTGATTCTCCTTCTTCAATTCCTCTTCTTCTCCACTGTGATCGTATGGATTTGTCGCTTTGGTGGCAAATTCACACTGGAATTGCAGTGTCTCAGGTTCAGTGATGAAGATTCAGCTTTGAATCTCCGAGAACCTCACAAAAATCACTTCAATTTTGTTCGAATTGTGCTTCTGGAAAACTAGGGTTCATAGATGAAGATGAATCTTCATCATGTTCTTGAGAGGATTCGGTTTCAGATTGCAACTGAATGGAGAGAGAAAATCTTTTCTGTTTGTGATGTGTTGGCACACTCTGAATGGGACTGTGATGATTAGGCCCTTATATAGGTGACATGTGTTATTGATAACCAATTGGAGCCTGCCACATATTCTGGACTAAACTTGGACTGAAATTTGGACCTTGAGGACTTCCCTGCAATTTTGAAAATTAAAAGGGCCAATCTGCAAATAACTAAAAGGACTAAAAAATAAACTGGACAAAATGTGGACTGTTCTGCAATTATTAAAAGAAAAGGACTTAAAAAATAAATTCGAAACAAAAAAGGACTTGGATGCAATTATTAGAAATTTGAGGACTTTAAGAATAGAAAAAAATTAAAAATAAAATTGGACTAAAAATTGGTAAATTTGACTAAACGTAAAGTGAAACGATTAAAAATAACAAAACGGACTAAAACGAACAAATTACTTAAATGAGGTACTTTAAAGTAACCTCTCTCTGTCAAAATTTCGTGTGAAAAGATCAAAATGCCCCTAGGGACTAAAACGACTCAAACGACTCAAATGTAATTTTAAAATGGTTTTTGACATGGAATTAAAGCAAGAGTTTATTCAGCCAGATTGAAAAGACTCAGAGACAATTTTAAGAGATTAAACAGAGCCTTAACACTGGAAATGACTAAAATGCCCCTAGGGGCTAAACTGACTAAAAATGGCTTCAATTGCAATTTTTGAAATGGATTTTAACATGAGATTAAAACAAGGACCCATTCAAACCAATTGAAAAGACTCAAACAAATTTCAAGGACTAAAATGAATTTGAATGCAGGAAGTGACTAAAATACCCTTCTTCATGAATTTTGTAAACAATATTGAAATAAGATGCAAAGAAAGATGCAATTGATCAGAGACAGTTCAAATGACTTGAAATGCAAGAAAAGAAACATTGAGTTAGTATTTTTAGGTCCAAAATTAGGGTATAACACTAATGATTCTCTATTTTCACGATAGTTAACAAATTATCCCTAATCAATCTCTTGAGTTAGGACCCTCTTCTTAAACTACAGCCCCTAATTCCTTAGGTGGTCTAATAATCCTTGAAGGTTTTATGAACGTTAACCTAATATCACTAACAAACGATTATCCATTCCTAGACTAACCATGTTTATTAGAACAATTCAATTAAGTCTAAGTCGAAAGCTATGGTCAGTAGTCATTCGTTCTCACAAAATCATGTTTATATTTGATCAGGATATAAAAAGCATTAAGAACAATTGAATTGAATAAAAACTAGAAATTCATTAATAAGCAATAGAGTTTCACAGCAACATATGATCAATTAGGGTTACATAGATTCATCTCTGATCTAATCTCTAAGAGATTTAGCTACTCATAATTGAGTTTACAAATAGCATAATCAATGGAAGAATTAAAACATACATAAACTGGGTTAGAGATGATGAAATCCTCTCCGCTGCAGCCTTCTGGGTGTTAAAATCGCACTTTAGCTCTCCAAGATCGTAATTCCCTTTGTTAGAGACTGACTTCAGCTAAAATAGGCAAGTTATGATCGCGTAAAATCGTACTACGATTATAGAAATCGTACCACGATTACATCATTAAACCCTAATTTACTTTCAGCTCCTTCTTGAAATCGTATCACGATTGGTTGGATCGTATTATGATCCAGCTCCTTCAAAAACATGCTCTCTGACTTCAAGAAATCGTATTGCGATGGTGAAAATCGCAGTACGATTGGCAGATTCCAGTTCTTCAAATTTTGTTGCTTTTAACAGCTCCTCGACACTTTATATTGCTTAGAACTCTATCAAAATGTCAAAATAAGTCCTAAAAATTACGTAATGACAGCATGTCATCAAAAGCATTACCAACAATACAATCTGAATCAAATGTCACATTTTATAAAACAATATTAGGCAATGAGCTTTTAATATCAAATCATGCACTACGAAAGCATAAAATAGTGTTCGAGTATTTATTTCTCATGGTAGTATCATTTACAGCGGTGCCCAAACAATAAGAGTAAAAATACATAAACATAAGACACCACAAGTAAAACATCTAAGCTGATCCTTAACTCTGAACTGGGATGACATGGTACAAGATCCTACCAATGGCATCAAGCCTGACTGCCAAACTGCTACACCTCCAAAGCCTTTGCTAATCCCTCAAAGCACACTCCCTATTTGGATATGGGGCAAAGCCCGATCCACGAATTAATGTAAAGGGTCAAGATCTAAAAACATCATGATTACAAAAATACTGCAGGCATAACATACTAGCATGGTAAATGGCATCAGCATAAACATTCCTCACACAAAATATAATGATGCACAATTAGCCTAGCAAATGCAGACTCTATATGTGTGATACAACCTCCACTGGCCTATCACATGCAAATGATTTCGGAATAATCCACTCCGCAGAGGGTAAGAAATTCATGATTCTCATACTGACACATCTGAGGTAAACCCCCCACAATGGTCGAGCAATCATGTGGTCCTCATTTTGACACATCTGAGGTAAACCCCCCACAATGGTCGAGCAACCAAGACTCAATAAATCTCATAGATTTAAGGTGGGTTCCTTCACGGCAGTCCACACCCTGCGCGTCTCCACTGACTAACGCGTACTATAAGACCTGTGTGTCTCAACTGACTAACACGTACCATGAAATGCATGAGCATATATTGTCCACTCAATATGTGCAAATGCAACTCTTACACATCATTCAACATATGTAGTATACAAACATGCCTCAACTGGTAGTTCACATATTATCTTTCAATTCATATCAAACAGCATTTCATAAATCAACATGCATTTCATATATTTATTCACAAATCATATGAAAGCAACGCACATCAACATATCATAATCAAGTTGATTGCAAACAAATCCCACACTGGGAAAACAAAATCCACTTAACATATCATATTCACAATACACACAATAACACATAAACCATCCAGGCATTTAAGTAACTATGATGTTTAAGAAAGTGCCCTTACCTGAGCAGAGCATTCCTTACAACGTATTGCTCTACACTCGTAAGTATCTACAACAGGAACGTCTCTAAACCCTCGAGCTAAGTATCCTAACATATACAATAACTTAGGTAAATATCGGCTCTAAAGATTTCTACCCATTCTAGGTGAAATCTTAGCAACGCTCGAAAATACGATCAACTTCGATATTTTGAAAAACTTATAAATAACATATTTTCCAACACGACATTCGTCTCAAAATCCTTTAAATTATTATTAAGTCATCTCATGACCCAAGGTTAACAAAAGTATATCAAAGAAACTCTTTCCAAAAATACTTCTCTTTTCAAATTTCAACCGCTCAAAACATTTTGTTCCAAAGACAAATCTCAAAATAACAATGTTTCTAAAACACTTCCAAATACTTCGATGAAACTAATTTAAATAGTATTTTTTCCTTGAAATCACCCAAGAAAATATTTTCTCAAATACTCTAAGTCTTCTGAGAGACCTTAAAGATTTCCAAAAAATTTGACAAATATTTTTCATGTTCAGGTGAATCCCAAAATATTATCCGTTTTGTAACCTCTTTTCAAAACCACTCAAAATAAGATAAAATGAATCTGACGAATTTTCGACAGAGTCACGAATTTTCGACAGAGTCTCCTTTGTGTTTACATCGCATACCAGAGCCTTTGGCTCAGTCAACCTAACACAAATTCACAGACATAATATTTTCACAACTCAACAGTTCAAACATTTAAAATTTTAATTCTGAAAGTGTCAGCAGTCACTTACATCGAAAGCTCAGACACATATTATTTTCAAAAAAATCACAATAAATTCATCCGTCGTCGGAACGTCGCGAACCATATGTCCATTTTGACTGTCTCAACGACGCGATTTCAACAGTTTAAAAATGGCGAAAATGCCCCTACACGGTTGAGCACTTTCATCCGGACAACATTTTTCAAAAATCAATCGGTTCAAACAACTCATATACTCGTCTAAAGCTTAAATATCAAATAAAATTTACAGTCCAACACTTTTCCAAAAACACTAAAACTTTAAAATGATCCGATCTTAAATTTTCTTTCAGATCTATACTCATATGAACTTAGCCAACAACATTAATACATAACATCACGCAAGAAAATCAAAACTCGGCACCCTTACCCATAAGATACTCAAAACCGTGATTTAAAAGAGGAAAAACGGGAGGAATACCTCATCTAATGAGCTTGAATCACGAGTGAGAAGATAGGAATCGTCAAGGGCTTCATTTTGATATCTCGTTTGCGCGATTTGGACAAGGAACGAAGAAGTTACGGACCCGAAACGGTGGAGGAAAGCAAAGTTGCGGAAATGAGAGAGAGAAGAGAGAGAATATCTTGACTTTCTGACAAAAAGGTGGTATGACCATCTATTTATAGATTTTTGGTTTTGGAAATAAACCGGACCCGGTTTTTTCACGGTTCAAGGCATACATAACTGATAAAGTTCTATATAACTCTGATGAACTTCTAACCGGTCCCAAACATCTTATAATTACCTCCTTACTCAAAAATCACTATTCATTCTCTAATATTTTCTTTAGGAACTTTTCTCAACGGGTATAATATTCCTAAATTCCCAAAACGTCATCTCAATGACAAGTAAATTCCTTGAATGAATATTAATGACTCCAAATGTCCAATAATATTTCATTTGCAGACGAAAACATATTTGATTCTACCCCGAATCACCAAACTCACAAAAATGCTCAAGATTAAGAAAAAACAAAATCTTGACATATCACATAACACAAGTCACAAAAACATATTCATGCTTAACAAACATTATGAACATCATACTCAATCACACAGAGTAGAAAATAACACATGTGAATCAATTCTAGATCTCACATAGTAAAATTGCTCAGCTAGTTTTCCATTCAAAATAATAGTTTTGAGATCAAAATAACTTTCGGACAACGTCAAGACATTTTGTAAAGTCATTTATTAACAAAGAAAACATCATAACAAAATACAAACCTTATATTTAGTTGTAGTTGAATTACAGGTCTTACATTTGCATTCAGTGCTAAGAAAAAATCATCCCCTGCAAGTGTGGAAAGAAGACTCAAGTATTTTAGGGTGGGATGTTTGTTATTGGGGGCTTAGTTTCAACTTGCATTTATATCTAGTGTGGTAATGGTTAGTGAGTAGTGTGGTGTTGGACTATGGTGCAATCTGTTTGTGTTCTGTGCTAGTATTGGAGGGTGGCGACAAGGCGTTTATGTTGAGAATGAGTGATCTTTAAATATAATTCAAGGATAGATCTTTATATGGTAAGTAGCATTAAAGTTTAACTTGTATCTATGTTACGCAAAAGATAAAGAATCCATTGGATCTCACAAGTGTCTGCAGCCAATGTCCTATATATACTCAGCTTCAGAAGATCATCTTGAGAGAGGAACAATGATTCTGATACTAATCTTCTTGTATCTATGTCTAGTCTAGTGATTTTTGAGCTGATTCTGCCATCAAATGATGGGCTTCCTTGTGATTAACATTAACAACAGCTTCACAAAGTTCATCTTGCAAATTGGAAACTCTCTTGCCGTTCGACTTGGCTGCTTCTGGAGCTTGTCAACCTCTTCAATTTCCCCATTTCTACTTCATATACAATATAAAGAGCTTAAGAATCTGTTACGAGTGAATCACAATGTCACTACCAAAACTGTTGTATTTACAAGGCCGCCTACTCCCCCTACTGACACAAAGATCAATGTGCAATCCACTAACGACATGAGAAAAAAGGTTAGACATTCCAAAACTCACCTTAAAACTTCGCTTCTTGATAGCTTGTGAACTTGAAATCCTCATTTTCAGCACTTGGATTTCAATACTGTTGTCTTCTCTTGTATTTCAATGTTGTTGAAATTCTTCCTTATGCCTTGTACAGCGCAAGTTAATTTTTTTATCTCTTTATAAAATTGTCTTCCTTCCGATGATTTCCATATTTTTTCAAGTTTGGATGCCTAAAATAGTAAATCATCTGCAGTGGTTTCATATTTTTGTATCTTTGTGAAAGAATTACTGAATTTCATCCAAAATTCTAGATTCTCCTCTAGAAGTACATCCTAAAACTTCTTTACAACAGCAGAATTGCAACTCTTCTCTCTGAAGATTCATCTTCTTTTATTCAAGTCCTTTGTTCATGTTACTAGTTTTACATCTCGTTTTGACGCTGGCTTTTTTGGATATGTCGAGCTCATAAAAAATATACACTCTTAAGTGATACAGAAATCACATAATAAATATATTCCATAGATATAAAAAAATCACATTAGCTGCTCATAATAAATAACCAATAATATCCACGAATTTCCCATTTGATACATCACCTGACATTATACAAAAATCAAAATGTTTGTTATAGCCACACACACACAGGTTAGCTCATTCCAACATGTACAGAAAACACAGAAGACCAATCTCCAAAGCCAGTTTACCATAATAGCTATAACGTCCCAATTTGAGTATTAAGAATTTAAAAACTTGCACACACTCAAATGGGAGTTTACTTTAAATTTATTAACTTAAAACGTGAATTTAATAACCTTGAATAGCTTCCTTTTCAAGAATATTTACAAAACATTAGAAATTTACATAGAGAGTACTTTGGAAAGATACAACAGTTAATTAGACCTTAAACTAGACTCTGACTGTAATCCAGCTTATGATACGCGTGGAAAAGGCATATACGTGAAAAAATTGAACCAACATCGGATGAGATATTGATTATCTCAGTGAGCCTCCCAAAGTGGGATAAAATACAATCTCGTCATTGAACAAGACTTTTAATTAAAAAGATAAATATAATTAAGAATTTAAATACAACAATTAATTAAGCTCAAGATAACATATACATAGTTAACTTGATTAATTACATTACTGAACGTGGGAAACCTCTGATAATCTAACTTATTCTTATAACTTTATGGTAAGACGGAGATAGATTATCTATGATAAACGATGCCCGTTTACCCCTTCTTACACGTCCCGTCGTAGACTACTAATCCACCTATCTAGGGTGAATCTATTATTCCAACTTAGATACTTCGCATACTTGAGATAATTAATATACACTATGTATAATAACTTTCATCCTCAAAATATGCTTTTGAACTTCAAAGTAAATCCATACCATTTATCATATCATCATTTCAACTTCACATACACTTAAATCAATAACCTCATACTAAACATAATCATTCTAGCTTGTATCAGATTTTTATAGGATTATGCAAATATGTAGTGACATTTGAGATGCATAATACAATGTAGTACTCATAGCACTCAAGGATACAACTTCCTTCAACGTACTTGCTGCCACATATTCACATGAAATAATCCATAAACAATCATACATCGTATAATTATAATTTTATTTAATTTTTAATCTCTCACAAAGTCATGACTATTTTAAAATACTAACAATTTGATAAGTAAATAAACAAACACCCACACGTTCATTTACTCATCACTAACTTAGGGGCTTAGGTTTAAGCTTTACTATATTATCATCATAGCATAATACTATGACAATAAATTCTTCAAACAACTTGTGTGCATGCGGTTTTACACAAATAATCCCAAAATCCTATTTTTCAATAGTCAGACCTCAAATCGACAATTTAATTAAAATATAAAACGATGTTGGATTTGAGTAAACAAGATATACATAAGTCTCATTTGACAAGATAAACATCCAATTGATTCAGTTTAATTTTGGTAATCTTAGAATGTTTAGATAATAAATATAAGTCTCATTTGACAAGAAAAACATCCGATTGATTCCGTTTATTAGACAAAGACTAAAAAAAGTGACATCAACTTTTGTCCCATTTTGTAACACAATTTAAACTGTCAATCTTTAGTTAATCACCACGAAATTTGAGTGCAAAATGAAGGCAATTAAGTCCACTTTCCAGAAAAACCAGAATCACTTAAATAGGATGTATAAATTGAAAGTTATAAACAAAAATAGCAACAGGGTATCCAAATACGGGTTGCATGATTATACCAAAAATTTCAACTTTCAACATGCAACAACATCAACTTCTTAGAATTAATATGCATGCATCATAAACTACATGGAAAGACTAAAATCCCAAATTTTTATAATCAAAATTATAAGCATTACATGAGGGATGAGGGAAAAGGAAACCTAGCTTGATTTCTATGATGAATGATGATGAAAATTCTCAAGCCTCTCATTTAATTCCTAGCTTTTACCCAATCACCATTTCTTCAAAAACCTTATAGGCACATTATTCCATATAGCCAAGGACTCTGGTTTTAACTGTGTTACAGAAATGCTTCGCAAGATTTCTTACGAAGATTCAGAATCGAACATTGCTGTTGTTTTGTCTATACAGGAAGATACTTTGGACAAGGTGTGTTGATCTTCTCCCCCATTATTCTGTTGCGTACACAATAAGTTTAATTTGTTTAATGGTTAATAAGGTTCTTATTCATATAAGCAGTGCAAATTAATGATGGTAGATGCAAAAATATGTTGATTTTCACAATAGTTTTAATGATTGACTTTCACATTTATTATATATTCTAGGAGCTTGTAGTATTAGATCAATCAGGGAGAACCGAGAAGCAAGACTCCCGAGGTGGAAATAAAGGTTTAAAGGTTGATCCTGACAAAACCAAAAAAGTGAGACGGGATGAGTTGCAGGAAGTATATAATAAGAGCAACGTTGAATGGAAAATAAATGCAAATGATAAATTGAACACAAAAGTAGAGGACACTCATGGCCATGATGGATGGTCCCGAGGCTTGCGGTGCAAATGATTGTTTCTTAAATACTACTACTTTTGCCTTATATAGATTTTTACCCAATCCTTATATTGGGTTTTAAAGAAAAGTGTCAAATACATTGGGATGACAATATAAGTATCGGTAATAGTGATAAGAACGTTGTTATTTCCCATATGGAATTGGAACAGCTTCTAAAAGTCGGGAAAATTGCCATAAAGCCGGATACAAAAATAATTCAGGAAGAAATTCCATTGCCCCCAGTAACGGAGATGAAAAAAATATTGGATGTTGAGTTTGCAATATCAAATGGAAGTTGAACCTATATATATGATGTTAATTAAGAACAATTATTTTTCTACAAATTTGGCAGGAAGAGTATATGAATCTGGAGACATTGAATGAGTGTGTGCAAGCTCAACTGGGATGTTCCCAAGTCAACTTTTATGTTCGCTCCATCATCCTCAGTGAATACTTCAGAATTTTCCAATCTACTAGATTCCAAAAGATGGAAAATAATGGAGTCTGGTTGTGATGTCTCTTTAGTTAACAATGCAAGTTACGATCAACTAATTAACGAGATGATTCCCTTGAAAGGCTTACAGGCTGGCCAAATATCAGTAGGAATCTACAGTATGCTTACTCTCGAAGAGGATGTGATTATTATTGATGATGATGACGACGATGAGCAGAAAGATCTTCAAAGACATGGCCAGATTATAAATTGAAAACAAAATTAGAGGAGACTCATGGCCAGATGGATTTTAAAAAATATTGGGTAAAAATGGTAATATCAATATTTGATAAGGGTCAAATATTGGGATGGCAATATCAATATTGATACTCAAACTGTCGGAATATAAATATCAATATTGATATTGTCATCCCAATGTATTTGACGCTTTTTAAAAAAAATACAATATAAACGGATTGGGTAAAAATGTATATGAAGCAAAAGTAGTTGGATCAAAGAAATAATCAAATTTTGCACCCCTAGCCTTGGGACCACCCATCTAGCCATGAGTCTCCTCTAATTTTGTTTTCAATTTATCATTTGGATTTCTTATCCACTCAACGTTGTTGTCATTACATATTTCCTGCAACTCTTCTTGTCTCTCTTTTTTGGTTTTCTTAGGATATGTTTTGAAACCTTTATTTCCACCTTGGGATTTTCGCTTCTCAGTTTGCCCAGATTGATATGTAGGTTGTTGACCATTATTTTTCTTACAAGGGAAACCATGTTTCAGAAATAACACACAAAATGATAAAAAAAAAGGAAAACGACAACACCGACATAAAAAAACATAATCAAACCAAAACTCACCTACAAACACTGCAGTTGCAAATACCTCGGCACCTTGGTCACACCCAGTCATTCAAAAAATATACATCTTATATTATTTCCCCATATCCAAATTCAACACAGAAAATATTAGCATACAAAATTACAAGAACACAGTAAGTTAATTAGCATCTTTACTCTTAATAAAATAGAATAATACTAAAAATAAAAATAAAAAAGTAATAAAAAGGATGAACCAAACCTAGTCTTTAGGCAATTGCAGCAAAAATTTTAGACACAAGGCTTTCCATTTCTTAATTTGTGGTTGTTTAGTTTATAATTGCATTGATGAATGAAAAACATTGGACTATAATTAGGTTAATTTAATCTCAATTGCATATATACAAGTGTATGCATGTATTGTAGATTTAAGTTGGATTTAAAGATAAGAAACTTCAATCTAAGTTGGTGGTAAAATTTTATCAGAGTAACGCACTGTAAATTATAATCTTGCTGAATTCTTTAATTTCAAGGATGAAATTAAAGAGGGGGAGAGTGTAACATCCTAAAAACCCTAAATTCACCCATATCTCACAAATTTTCCCTAATTAAAACCCACATGAAAATGAATAATTGCTATAGTTTGTCTCTTTTGGAGATGAAGGAACTTAGAAGGAAGTAGGTTGAAGATAGAAGAAGGATTACGAAGGCGAGGGTTTTTGAAGAAATGATAATTGGGTAAAATCTAGGAATTAAAGGAGAGACTTGAGGATTTTCATCATCATTCATCATAGAAATCAAGGTATGTTTCCTTTTCCCTCATCCCTCATGCATTGGTTAGGATTTTGATTATGAAAACTTGGGTGTTTTAGTCTATGTATGTAAGTCATGATGCATGCATATTAGTTCTAAGATGTTGATGTTGTTGCATGTTAAAAGTTGTAATGTTTGGTATAATTATGCAATCCTATATTTGGATACACTGGTTCTATTTTGTTTATAACTTTCAATATATACATCCTATTTAAGTGATTCTGGTTTTTCTGGAAAATGGACTTAATTGCCTTCATTTTGCACTCAAATTTCGTGGTGATTGACTAAAGATTGGCAGTTTGAATAGTGTTATAAAATGGGAAAAAATTAGATGTCACAGTTTTTACATTTGTGTCTTTGTCTAATAAACCAAATCATTTGGATGTTTATCTTGTTAAATGTGACTTATATTATAATCTACATGTTGTAAGCTTTCGAAAAAGTGTTTGTTTACTCAAATACGACATCGTTTGATATTTTAATTAAATTGTCGAATTTGAGGTTTGACTATTGAAAAATAGGATTTTGGGATTGTTTGAGTAAAACCGCATGCACACAAGTTGTTTGAAGAATTTATTGTCATAGTATTATGTTATGATGATAATATGAAAGCTTAAACCTAAGCCCCTAAGTTAGTGATGAGTAAGTGAATGTGTGGGTGTTTGTTTACTTATCGAATTGTTACTATTTTAAAATAGTCTCGACTTTGTGAGAGATTAAAAATGAAATAAAATTATAATTGATACGATGTATGATTGTTTATGGATTAATTCTTGTGAGTATGTGGTAGCAAGGATGTTTGAAGGAAGTTATCTCCTCGAGTGTTATGTGTATTACATTGTGTCATGCATCTCACATTTCACTATATATTTCCATAATCCTATAAAAATTTGAGACAAGCTAAAATGTTTAGTATGAGGTTATTGAATTAAGTGTATGTGAAGTTGAAATGATGATATGATAAATGGTATAGATTTACACTCTGTGAAGTCCCGATATTCCAAAGATGGTGAACGATCTTGTTTGACGCGTATCTAATACCGATACTTCTCGATATGCCTATCAGAAAAGTTTCGGGCAATTAATATTTATCTATTTTTGAAGGAAAAAAATGACCGATACGTGTCGGATACGGCTAACTTATACTCCGACACCGATACTACTGTCATACATATTTCCTTAAAAAAAAAAAGAATAATAACATAATAAGAAATAAAAAATACATAAAGACTAGCAGTGTTATCAAAAATAGATTATCTCACCAACACATGTTGGCTCAGTTGGTAAGGAACGAGCCACTTCCCCTCAGAAGGTTGTGTGTTCGATTCCCGCTGCCGATGTGAGGACGGTGTTGGTGGGTGATCTGTAAGTACCTCTGTAAGTGCCCTTTGGGCCCGAAGGCCTGCCCTGACCCTGGTGGTGACCGGAGCCGAATCCACCTAAACTTTTTGTA
Source organism: Medicago sativa (assembly GCF_051527215.1). Classification (NCBI taxonomy): domain Eukaryota; kingdom Viridiplantae; phylum Streptophyta; class Magnoliopsida; order Fabales; family Fabaceae; genus Medicago; species Medicago sativa. The sequence goes on from NC_140754.1 coordinate 13,421,254, forward strand.
ACAAAAAATAAATAAAAAATAGATTATCTCTTCTAACCCCAAAAAAAAAATGGGTTTCTCGTCGCCAGAGAAATAGTTATTCCCTCTTTTAACCATTAGCACCAATTGCCTCAATCTGAACATCAGCGTCACCAATTGCCTCTCTCAACGCCTCTTGTTAGCTCTAGTCTGTTTCTCTTCTCTCTAATGCAATGTTTCTTATGTTCTTCTCCCATTAATTACTGCTTCTTCTCTTCTCTCTAATTGGAAAAAATTGTTTGTTTTTTAAACTGTTTGATTTCAATCACAATTAATGTTATCTATTAAGTAGTCAACCAATCAAAATCCACAATTTTGACACATCATATTTCAATTTTAAATTTAATATATAATTAGAAAAAAATTAATAGAAAACTATGAACACATGAACACACGATGAATATATTAACTGCTTCTTTGGTATATGCCGTCCTTCAACCTTGCACTTCAAAACAAAACCAAACCAGCATAGGCATGGCAGAGCTTTTTTTAATTTGAATAAGAAAAAACGTCCTCAAGCAACGGTGAATCCAAGTTTGAATTCAACTTTTCAAAATGGCTTAAGGTAATGATGATGTCAATTTCCATATAATTCTGTTTAATTATCTAGCAACATAGTTCTTCCCCCTAAAAAGTATGCAAAAGTTGCAGCACAGGATGAAACAAGGGTAGGATGCAAGGCAATGATAAATGTGAAGAAAAATGAAGATAGATGGATTATCTCTAGATTTACAAGAGAGCATAATCATGAGCTTTACTTCCCAAAAAAATCAGAGTTTCTTCGAGTGCATAGAAATAAAACTAGAGTGCAAAGAAAACTTATTGATGTGCTTGATGAATTAGATTTGCGTCCTAGCAAAATAACATCTGTTTTGTTTACTCAAAGTGGTGGTATTGGTAATGTTGGGTTTAGTCATCAACAAGATGGCATTGATTACTTAAGTCAAAAGACACAAAAGCAAATAGAAAGCAGTGTAAATGTTCGAACAGTTGTTAATAGAATGATCATCAATTAAATGTTATCTTAGGCAAAATCAAAGGGTGTAAAATGACCATCGTTGAAATTAAATATAGATACAAAATTGTGCTAAAGATTCTATGAAGCATGGACACTTCTCGAATTAGGTTTCAATAAATTCTATAATGATGCACTATTTAAGTAGGAAATAGAAAACCACATACTCTTATTATAAATGTTATGCTGAGAAAATTTAGAGAAGTATGCAATCCGAACTTATACAAACATGGCCTTGGGCCCTTGTTGTATTGGTGCAATGGTTTGTTTAAAAGCTTATGTATATTCTTCATCAATACAATACAAACTATATTTAAAAAGTTAATGTTTTTCATCAAAATATGCAATACGAGTTTTGTTGGATTTACGTTAGCATGAAGACCATATAAATTTTTTTGAAAAATTCTTGTAAGAATAATATCTCGACGTACCGAAAGGTTCTTTATTCTAATTTTTATGATGAAATAATTTTTTCACTATGTTATTTTTTGAATAAAAAATATACTATGGACATCATTTTCATTATTTAGATTACTACTGTTGAAAAATTAAGAAATGTTTTGGGGAATCATGATTTCTAGAGTTTTAACTCTCTTATGTTTTTCTTTTTAATTTCAGTTATCTTATGGAGTTGGAGTTTATCTTAATAGCATTTGTAGATTTAACATGACATTACATTTTCACGCATTGGGCTGGGCGTATGGGGGAGAGTCAAGGTCCAGTTGTGTAAGGTATACTTTCTGTCTTTGATAGCATAGTCTCAGCAGGTCAGTTTAGGTGCAGTCCATTGAGCAGTCAAATGATGCACATCGCGCAATTACACTATTTCTTCATCTGATAGCAGTATATGCATGCAGAAAGTAGGTGGTTTATGGCGTAGTGTTTTGAATAGCATTAGTACTGGGGTGACCATGTTGCAGGTCCCAGGTAGGGGCAGATTCTACGGGGAAAGAGGAACACTTTTGAGCAGCGAAATTAGAAAAGATCGGAATGTCTTAGCCACTTTAACAATTTCATACAGAGTGAGTGAATGAGGCGAATCTGTAGTGATAATGCAGAATTTTGTTTAGTATATTGCAGAAGTTACCCGCAATTCAGAAGTGGTTTGGAAACGGTAGATTGCATGGATAGTGAATGGTGGTTCACTTTGTTGTTTGGTATTGTATCAGTAAAATATCTACCTTATTTAGTGGGTTGTTTAAAATGTTTCGTGGAGAAGTGCGTAAGAGTCGTTCTGCAACTGGGAAATTGTTCTGGAACGGATTCAGGTTTAATGTGTAAAGTTTTGTGTGACTGGTTTTCGGAAGTTCAGTGTATCATCTTTGTTTTCTGCTTGCTCGGGAATTTTGCATTCAGTGCTAAGAAAAAATCATCCCCTGCAAGTGTGGAAAGAAGACTCGAGTACTTTAGGGTGGTATGTTTGTTATTGGGGGCTTAGTTTCAACTTGCATTTATATCTGGTGTGGTAATGGTTGGTGAGTAGTGTGGTGTTGCACTATGGTGCAATCAGTTTGTGTTCTGTGCTAGTCTTGGAGGGTGGCGACATGGCGTTTATGTTGAGAATGAGTGATCTTTAAATATAATTCAAGGATATATCTTTATATGGTAAGTAGCATTAAAGTTTAACTTGTATCTATGTTACGCAAAAGATAAAGAATCCATTGGATCTCACAAGTGTCTGCAGCCAATGTCCTATACTCAGCTTCAGAAGATCATCTTGAGAGAGGAACAATGATTCTGATACTAATCTTCTTGTATCTATGTCTAGTCTGGTGATTTTTGAGCTGATTCTGCCATCAAATGATGGGCTTCCTTGTCTTCATTAACATTAACAACAGCTTCACAAAGTTCATATACCAAATTGGAAACTCTCTTGCAATTGTAATATCCCGCCTGACAGTATCGGTAAATTACTCGTTGACCGTGTCAGAGGAATTAATTTATGGAAAAGTAAGTTAATGGAAAATATTTTATGACATGTCAGCATAATACGGATAAAGTATCAGTGTCGGATTTAAACACGTTCAAGGCAAGGGCATAATGGTAATTTCACGGAAAAGGATATTTATATGTTTTTGGGTGGAAAATATCTCATTTTCCCTTATCCTTTCTCTCTCTAGGTTTTGTTTGTGATTTTGCTCTCCCTTCTCTCTTCTTTCACGTCACCCTTTTCTCTCTTCTCCACCAATCCTTCTCTAATACTTCTTCCTTGGCAAGCATATTCTTTTGTTCTCACAAGATTTATTAAGTTTATGGAAGGTGGGTTTTGGTTTAATCCTCTCCTTTTTCTCTCTAGAAAACTCATACCACCTCTTCCTCTTTTTATCATCAACCTTTCAAGTTGTTTAGATGATGGACCAAGCAAGGATGCTAGCAATTTCTTTGTAAGCAAGAAACTACAATGATTTAGAGGTGAAGTTTTGAAGTCATCTTAGGAATGGAATCAAGAATTAGGGTTTTGGATACGGTTTTGAGCATGTTAAGGTGTCTTAATTTGCAAGGAATAACAACAAGTTTGATTGGTTTGGGCAAGGGAAGCAAGTGAACAAAAGTTAAGGTTTTGGGCATGTTGAGCTTGGAGCTTGTGGATGCTTCAAGAATTTGTTTAGGTGAGTTCCATAGATAGTTTTCCGACCCTTTGGGATTATGATTATGCCTTGATATATTAATATGATTAACATGAACTTTCTAGGGTTTTCAAGTATAAGTTTAGTTGCCCCTTTTTGCTATGCTTGCTATAATTGCTAATATTTGCCATGTAAATGTTTTACAAGTTTCCTATGGCCTCTAAGGGTCATAACATGCTTAGAGACACTTGGTTTGAGGTTTTTGGGTCAAAAATGCCATTTTTAGGGGTGCTGGACTGTCCTAACTCGCCACGGCGAGTAAATAGCTCGCTAGGCGAGCTAGAAGGTCGAACAGGGGGTTCTGCTCGCCTTCTACTCGCCATGGCGAGCAGTAGCTCGCCTCCCCAGCAAGTTCACTCGCCTAGGCGAGTAAGTAGTGCCATCTGGTGCTGCTTGCTCGTTTCAGGCAGATTCGGTGATTTCCGTTCCGGATCTTTTGTGCAGTCTTTTATAAATGTAAACCCCTCAAACCAAGGTCCTAAATGATGATTAATGAAAGCAAGATTTTAATGAAATGAAGCAAGTATTAAGCATGTTAGTAAAGCATGGCATATGAGAGAAACATGATAGGAATCGGGTAGCAAGTTATCCATAAGCAAAGGAAAACTAGAGCCTCGACATAGTTGTCGAGAACTAGCTATTTAGCATAAATCTTTAGAATGATAAGACGCGAAGAATATTATCTTTGCACATGATTATGAATGGTTTAACAAGCATGTTAAGTTGTGGTTTGATTAGTTAATCACTCCACCATGTTTAGGAATGTACAAGCATGAACAAGTAAGAGTTTACCACTAATCGGTTCGATTAAGGTTCCGAGGTAAACAAGCAAGTATGTACATGTTTAACTTATGTATACGACAAGACCATGACTTAATAAGTGTAGGTGGCATGTCTCTTGCTATCCACATCAGGGGGATACAAGGGGTTCTCATAATGAGAACGATTTAAGCCGTAAGGGACCCGCATGTCACCGAGTAATCAAGACGTAGGTGTTCGTGTCTCTTGTTATCCACGCTAGGGGGATACAGGAGGTTCTCGACCTAAGGGGAACGGTTTAAGCCGCAAGGGACCCGCACGACACCGAGGGAGTCCGATGTACGTACATCGGTCATGTAAGGGATTGTACTCGGGGTTACTCCACCCGAGACTCTCCGTAAAATGAACCAAGATAACTGTTTGTTCAACGCTAACATAATGAATGAACTTAGTTACGTTTATGTATGAATATGATTATGTTATGTTCAAGATTATGTAAGATTATGTTTAAGAATAAGAGCATTAGATGCTACACGATAAGTACAAGGCATGGATTAGAGCAAGTAAAGTATGTTATGCCGACGACGATCTTAGGTTTCCCTTAATCGTCCGGTTTAGTATCGTGTCATGATATGTTATGTTTAGGCTCGATACGTAGAGCGTATTCTTGGCAATGCGGTCCTAGGTTCCCTCGACCGCCATGACACGTATAGGAAGTGAAACCTATAACAAGTGAGATAAGACTATGGCGGCTCTAGTATGCACTACCGTCTAGTATGCAAGTCCACACACACGTATAATCAACCGGCAGGTTGTAATGTAGACACGTGGTGACCGTAGGTTTCCCCTTGAGGTTGCCTATAACCTAGGATTTAGGGAAACTCGCTGAGACATTATGTCTCATCCCAATCCTTATTTGTTTCAGATAAGCAGGATGTTTATGCATGATCGGAGCCGGATGGAAATTACTTCAAGGGTTCGTTCGTAAAGCTGCAGGGCGATATGAACATTAAGGATGTAATTTTTATGTATGGATGAATGTATTGTATTACGATTTATACGAACGTGACTTGATGTAAATATTATTCATTCGGGATAAATTTTATGTTGTATAATTTAATGTATCCAGTACTAATATTAACGCACGTGCCAGACTTTCTAGATACGTCTGGTATGGGTGTTACAATTGGTATCATAGCAGGTCGATTCAGACCGTGCCTTGGGTCATTAAATTACAACTAAGGTAATGGGACCATTGGGTTCCGGGTAAAAGTTCTAATTGTTGTTGTTAGTTGAGCCTGATCAACTCAATTTAGCATTCGACGATTGGAATGGATGCCTGAGAGCTGAATAGGACCCAGGAGGAATGAAGTATGTGATGGAGATGCACTGGAAAGTGTGAACTCATAAGTAAGAACTCGAATAAGTATTAGTAAGAGTTTGATCGTGCCAAACGGTGGCCGGTGAACTAACCAAGCACAAGTGTGAATCCTCCGGGAATGTAAGGTATGTTAAGAAAGAATGTCCTGACAATTCGAGTATGATGTTAGTGATACTTCATGTATCCGTAAGTGAGAAAGTTGGGTATATATATATATATATATATATATATATCTAAGCATGACCGGAAGCTTCGGTAAGAGTCGCTGTTGGAATGGGATTATTGTATGCAAAGGAAATATATTCTGGAATGTAAGTACAAGACTAAAAGTTAAGGAGAAGTCGACATATGTTGATGGAATTAGTAAGCTCTCAGGGAATTGAGATATGAGAACGGAAGATAAAGATTTATATGTTCAGTAAGAATAAGGTTCTAATATTGAATGAGTTGGCAGAGAAATAAGTTAAGACGTTCTTAGCGGACGAAGTGGAAGTTATGAGTACCCCCGGATCTATGTTTTGCCTAATTGAATTGCTAAAGCCCGTTAAGATATTGAATTCAAAAGTTTACAAGATTTTAGAAAGGTAGACACATATGGGTGATTGGAGTTGATGTTTATAGATTTTAAAATGGAATTTTTTTTGTAGGTACAGGTTGTTACGACTCACATAGAGTGGGCTAAACTCACCGGAACTAAGGTTGGATAACACAGTTGTGTTGTCAACTTATTCCGTGATTTTAGAGTAACGACTGGGGCCAAATTTATTACGTTTTTATATAAAGAGAAACCGTCAACGCCAATGACCCGTGTGTTAAATCATGATGTTTTCTTAAAGAAAGAAATTAACGAGCAAGCATTAATTTGATTACGCAAAACATAGTATGCGAGAATACAAGGATGCAATGAAGTATGATCAAGAAAAGTGTGTATGAATTATGATAAGTCTACTATGGGAATTCAAGATTTCTCAGAAACAAGTTTATGTATGATAAGTGTATGTCATGAGGTGAACTCAACCAGTGAGAATATAAGGTCTATTCCCAAGTAAAGTATTATGGTAATGTGACAAGTCTACCATGAGATTCAATCTTGCAAGGTATTGTGAGGTGCATGTTTATGGAAATGGTTGCCATATGAAAAGTTCAAGAAGATGATGCTCATTTGGGAAAATTAGAGTGAAGTTTCAGTCGTCTCAAGGGATTAGGATATTGGTTAAAGCCAACTGGTGGGAATCAGAGTGGCGCAACGAAAGTTAATAAAGTTCAGACAGTAATTATGGAATATGGAATGTGATAGTAAGAGCCTTCGTTAGAAGCACTATGGGACAAGCATGAAGTTCTCAAAATTTTAAGTAGGAAAGGAGACTTATGTAATCAGTCATGAAAAGGGATAAGGTATGTGGATGTGACTTCAACTAAGTATGATAAGGAAGGCTAGAGACACAACAAATAAAGAATATGTACTATGATAAGGAAGATGCATGTAAGAGTATGTGCTATGACAAGAGAAATACATGTAAGAGCGGAAGAATGCCTTTTGTGACTCAAAGTAGGTATTGAATTATTAAAGTGTGGAACCGGATCTGGTGTTTTGAAACTTCAAGTTTATTGTTCTTAGAATGAGATAATGATATGAGGATCAAGGATCCTATAAGATATATGTTATGCATTTATGTGAGTCTCCAAGATATGTATGTAAGACAAGAAAGAATAAGAAAGAAGTTACTTTTGAAGTTCAAGAATTTCATTATGAATGGAGATATAAACCATGAGTTATGCACGAGGAAGTGCATACTCTCCTATGTCGAACTTGTTAAATGATCACGATACTTGCTACGAAGATTTCGAATTATGATTTATAACTTTTAAAGTTAAAATGGGTAGTAAGGGACTTTGGAACGATGATTATTTGAAAAATATGATTTCGTAATGTTTTCTTTTAGGTTATACAATTATTCGTTCCAAGGACCCAAATACCAAAGTTCAGAAAATTTTCTTAATCAAGATGTAAGGATAAGTATCGTTATTATCTCACAAGATGCGACACATGAGAGTATGTAGGGTACCATGTGAGGTAAGATTTGATGAATGTTATATGTATAGGTGTAATTAATTTCACCTCTCTACGACGAGTTATACGAGTCATTCATGAATTTGGGTGCAATAAGAATGGTAATTAAGATCAAGAAGGCTATGTTTAGTTATATGTGGATTAAGGAACGAGATGTGGACATGAAGCGATAAACCCTTCGGATAGATATGAATGGAAAAATGCTTGACTCAGACCATAGATGGAAAGTTTTTTTCATGATGATTGGAAGTTGGTTTCTAAATTTCGAGGACGAAATTTTTTTAAGGGGGGTAGAATGTAATATCCCACCTGACAGTATCGGTAAATTACTCGTTGACCGTGTCAGAGGAATTAATTTATGGAAAAGTAAGTTAATGGAAAATATTTTATGACATGTCATCATAATACGGATAAAGTATCAGTGTCGGATTTAAACACGTTCAAGGCAAGGGCATAATGGTAATTTCACGGAAAAGGATATTTATATGTTTTTGGGTGGAAAATATCTCATTTTCCCTTATCCTTTCTCTCTCTAGGTTTTGTTTGTGATTTTGCTCTCCCTTCTCTCTTCTTTCACGTCACCCTTTTCTCTCTTCTCCACCAATCCTTCTCTAATACTTCTTCCTTGGCAAGCATATTCTTTTGTTCTCACAAGATTTATTAAGTTTATGGAAGGTGGGTTTTGGTTTAATCCTCTCCTTTTTCTCTCTAGAAAACTCATACAACCTCTTCCTCTTTTTATCATCAACCTTTCAAGTTGTTTAGATGATGGACCAAGCAAGGATGCTAGCAATTTCTTTGTAAGCAAGAAACTACAATGATTTAGAGGTGAAGTTTTGAAGTCATCTTAGGAATGGAATCAAGAATTAGGGTTTTGGATATGTGTTTGAGGATGATATTGGGAGCATGGTTTTGAGCATGTTAAGGTGTCTTAATTTGCAAGGAATAACAACAAGTTTGATTGGTTTGGGCAAGGGAAGCAAGTGAACAAAAGTTAAGGTTTTGGGCATGTTGAGCTTGGAGCTTGTGGATGCTTCAAGAATTTGTTTAGGTGAATTCCATAGATAGTTTTCCGACCCTTTGGGATTATGATTATGCCTTGATATATTAATATGATTAACATGAACTTTCTAGGGTTTTCAAGTATAAGTTTAGTTGCCCCTTTTTGCTATGCTTGCTATAATTGCTAATATTTGCCATGTAAATGTTTTACAAGTTTCCTATGGCCTCTAAGGGTCATAACATGCTTAGAGACACTTGGTTTGAGGTTTTTGGGTCAAAAATGCCATTTTTAGGGGTGCTGGACTGTCCTAACTCGCCACGGCGAGTAAATAGCTCGCTAGGCGAGCTAGAAGGTCGAACAGGGGGTTCTGCTCGCCTTCTACTCGCCATGGCGAGCAGTAGCTCGCCTCCCCAGCAAGTTCACTCGCCTAGGCGAGTAAGTAGTGCCATCTGGTGCTGCTTGCTCGTTTCAGGCAGATTCGGTGATTTCCGTTCCGGATCTTTTGTGCAGTCTTTTATAAATGTAAACCCCTCAAACCAAGGTCCTAAATGATGATTAATGAAAGCAAGATTTTAATGAAATGAAGCAAGTATTAAGCATGTTAGTAAAGCATGGCATATGAGAGAAACATGATAGGAATCGGGTAGCAAGTTATCCATAAGCAAAGGAAAACTAGAGCCTCGACATAGTTGTCGAGAACTAGCTATTTAGCATAAATCTTTAGAATGATAAGACGCGAAGAATATTATCTTTGCACATGATTATGAATGGTTTAACAAGCATGTTAAGTTGTGGTTTGATTAGTTAATCACTCCACCATGTTTAGGAATGTACAAGCATGAACAAGTAAGAGTTTACCACTAATCGGTTCGATTAAGGTTCCGAGGTAAACAAGCAAGTATGTACATGTTTAACTTATGTATACGACAAGACCATGACTTAATAAGTGTAGGTGGCATGTCTCTTGCTATCCACATCAGGGGGATACAAGGGGTTCTCATAATGAGAACGATTTAAGCCGTAAGGGACCCGCATGTCACCGAGTAATCAAGACGTAGGTGTTCGTGTCTCTTGTTATCCACGCTAGGGGGATACAGGAGGTTCTCGACCTAAGGGGAACGGTTTAAGCCGCAAGGGACCCGCACGACACCGAGGGAGTCCGATGTACGTACATCGGTCATGTAAGGGATTGTACTCGGGGTTACTCCACCCGGGACTCTCCGTAAAATGAACCAAGATAACTGTTTGTTCAACGCTAACATAATGAATGAACTTAGTTACGTTTATGTATGAATATGATTATGTTATGTTCAAGATTATGTAAGATTATGTTTAAGAATAAGAGCATTAGATGCTACACAATAAGTACAAGGCATGGATTAGAGCAAGTAAAGTATGTTATGCCGACGACGATCTTAGGTTTCCCTTAATCGTCCGGTTTAGTATCGTGTCATGATATGTTCACTACAAGAAAATGGTGTTTTAGATTCAGCAGAAAAATGGATGCTAAAAGGCTAATTGTGGATGCTAACAACCTTTTAGCATCAGTATAGAGTCCAAAAAATTTACGACAGTAAAAGCTTGGATGCTAAACACTAGCATCCAACTGACGCTAAAATAGCATCTACAAAATGGACGCTAAAATTGAAGCTAAAGGCATGATAAAAGTGTATATTATGCAGACGCTACTTAGCATCAATAAAAGTGGACGCTAAAAGTTAACAAAATTTAACATCAGCATATGTGGATGCTAAGATCAAATTTAAAAAACTAAATTCTGTCAAAATTAGAGTTCTAAATTGTGGATGCTAAAATTAGTGTACGCATATAAATTTAGTTCAATTACACTAATTAACCTGAATACATATGACTATTTTTTGTTGGTTAACTACCCCTAATCAGACTTGCAATAATATTTAGGACTTAATAATATAATAATATCATAGAAATTAAAATAAGACATGAAACTGAGACATCCAGTTATAAAGAACGCGCATAATGAAGTCTTAACCACAAAATTAGAAGAAACTAAACATAATCCTAGAGTTAAATTAGTACAATCTAAACATAATCCATCAAATTAGTATAAAGAACATCTACCCATAATCGAAGTCTTGTCTCTCCGTCCTCTTGCGTATAGTAGCGTGCTCATCAATCTTTGTTAGCTTAGTCAGACGCTCTTGATAGTTATCCTGGTAAAAAAAACAACTTATTCATATAGAAATAAATCACGAAGCACAAGTATAATGCAGTTTTCATGCCTAGTCCAAAAAGCAACATGCATACAGTCTCAAATTACAATGCAGGATGCAAATACAAGAATGCAACATAGTAAATTTGCAGATATCGAGTGTAACATCCCATAATATGAAATAGTCTAGAATATCATTATAGGACATTTCTTTGATACTTAGATAATTAAATCTACACAAAAAAACAAACACAAAAGCAAACACTTGAGGATTATACAATTGAGGATTATTTGAAGGTTATAGTGCACCTTAATTAACTTGACACTGCAACCGTTAATAAAGCTTTGCATATACAGTTGAGGATTATTTGAACATCGTGATGCCCTTAATTAACTTGTCATCACGTCCTTCAAATAAACACTTGTTTTATCTTGGTTTTCGGGTGTCAAACATTGATTACGTTTGAACCTTTTAAACCGGTGATATCTTATTTTTTCTTGGGAAGGGAAAAAGTAAGCAAAACCCTTGAGAATCGAGGTCCGGGAGTTGTTTTCGCTACGGGAAGGTGTTAGGCACCCATAACGACTATAGTAACCTATAGGAACCGTCTTTAATTTCTACGCGCGCGCTTTATTTTTAAATGCTATTTTGAAAATATTTATTTAACCTAAAAGGTTTCTAAGTGAAGAATTGGAGGGAGAAGAATGTTTTTGGATTTTCTATTTTATTTGAATTGAAGGAATTTTGTTCCTTGCCTACGTACCCGTTTAAGGGATCAAATCCACCGTAGTTCTCTCTCAAAAAATGTTTTTGTTTTTGTTGGTTGATTTTAAGTTTGAAAAAGGGATTTTGAAGAATAGAAAGAGGCCTCAAGGGCATGAGATTAGGAAATTGTGAGGTTTGATTAATGATTTGCAAAAGAAGTCAAAGTTTGATTATTTTTCATTGAAATTTGATTAAGAAAATAAAGAGAAAATGCAAAGGAGTTTTGACTCCTATATTTTTTGGAAAAGGTTTTCAAGTGATGTTGTTCAAGTTTTTTTTTTGGAAAATTGGTTTTTTCTAAGTATAAACCCTAGGCATTCATCTAAACATACAATCCTAAACATACATCTAAACATGCATATTCTAACTATATACCTAAAGTGGTGTGTGTGCATGTGTCGGTGCTTGTGTCGGTGTACATCATTAGAGTCCATTGTCCTTTACATCATATCCTAGATACATTCTATGGCCTCTTTGCCAAGAAAATTAAAAGCATGAAAGTAAAATATTACAAGAATCCTAAATGTTTACATTCTAACTTTGGTACAAATTAAATTGCAAGAAAGAAATAGAGATGAATATGGGATGAAATGGAGATGCTTATGAAATGATGAAACATGAAATGAAGAAAGTTAGTAGCACAAGATATGAAACAAATCAAAGCTATCATAACAAAGGTAAGAAAATTAACATAAAAAACAAGCAAAAACAATGCAAAATAGGCCTAAAGATTCATCAATAATGCAAGGCTTGAACAAGACCTATAATCCTCATATTTTAACAAGTTCCCCAAAAAGTTTTGTTTCAGTCCCAATCCCCAAGATTAATAGGACCTATCAAGCCATGCCTCCTAGCATATTTTTAGGCATATTTTCCACTTTATTTCCACAAACAATTATTCACATGACTTGTAAAACAAGAAACTAACCACAACACATTAACATTCAGTAAAAACACATCAAATATAGATGTAAACTCGTCTCAAATTCACATGCCACCAATCAACAATATGTATCAAGAATTAGGATCAAGACAATGTGATTTTTGCAAATCCTAACACTAAATATTACAAGTAAGCAAGAAAGACTATACATGATTTTTTACTAACCTTGAATATGCAAAATCATCATAAAACTATCACAAAACTAACAAGAAACATGTAGAATTTTTTTAGAATTTTCCTAAAGGTTTTAAACCTAACAGAGGTGTTAGAAATAAAAGCAGTGTAGAAATTAGCAAAAAAAAACAGTAAAAACGAAATCAGCATCAAAGATAGGCCCAGGCCCAAGGTCACTGATGGATCTGGATCATCCAAATGCCTCAGAGGCGTTGGATTGATCCAACTCCCTCAAAACCCTAGATCCAAAGGCTAGGATCACGCAGCGCATCATAAGGCAAATCAAGCGCATCATAACAAGCGAACACAGCCATACACGTCACAAAGAACTGGATCAGACGGTCAGGAATGATGAAAGACCGGTTTAGAGGTGAACCAGACTGGTTCGCGTGAACCGGTCCGGTTCACACTCTATATAATCAAATCGTCCGGTTTTTTCTCCATTCCTTCCCTTCGTTTCTCTCTCTATGTTGTTTTAGTGAGAGAAGCTCTCACTTCTCTCTTCCTTTCCGTCGTCTTCTCCGATCGTCTTCCTCATGAGTTCCGGCGAGTTCAACGGCGCCGGTACGGTGGTCCGCCGGTGGCGCCACCGTACCTACGTGGTTTTTCAAAACTTTTTACATCATTGAACTCGCCTTCATCACCTCTTTACGATTTTGAAACTGTTTTTTGGAGGAAAGGCTTGGATCGGAGTAGATCTACGATTTTGTTTCGGATGCAAACCTTAAATTTAAAGTGAGGAAAAAGAAGAGAGAAAAAGAGCTCACCTCGGTTTTAATCGGAGGAAAACGAACAAGAAACGCTCGCTGGAGATCTTAGAATCTTCTTCGAACCGGTGAGTTGCTTCGAATCTCTTTTTCACCGAAAATAAATCGGTGAAACTTCTCTTTCGATGTTGATTTGGCTTCCTCTTTCTTGTTGGAATAAAAACTCTTCTTCTCCGATCCGAAACCGCTTCGATCCTTCTTCTTCTCTGCTCAAAACTCTTCTCTGTGATCGTATGAAAACGCCAATGTTGTGGTGAATTCGTACTGGAATTGCAGAGAATAGCGATTCAGTGATGAAGATTCAACCTTGAATCTCTGAGAATCGCGAAGAATTTGCTTGATTTTGCTTTGAATTTGGTTCTGGAGAATTAGGGTTTTTGATTGTTCTTCTGTGTTCTTGAGCTTTCTGAGGCTTTTTGATCTAACAGAATAGAGAGAGAAAATGTTTCTCTGTTTGTGATGTGATGGTTATGGAATGGTGATTTGGCACTGAATCCATGGTTCTGAGTGTGATGTGTCGTATTTATAGCTGACAAGTGTGATGCCTTGGCCAATAGTTTGCTGACATGTGTTCCTGGGCTTATTTGGCTCGTATTTGGACCGAATTTGGGACTGTTAACTTGAGGACCTTTCTGCAATTATTGAAACTAAGGGAACTGATCTGCAAATTTTTTTTTTAAAAGAGGACTAGAAACAAGGACTTGAAACTTAGAGGACTGTTCTGCAATTTAGAGAAAAACTAAAAAAACAAATTTAAAACCAAAAGGACCTAAATGCAAAAATAAAGACTTAAGTGCAATTTTTAAAAGTTTGGAGGACTAAACTGCAAATTAAAAATAAAATTGGGTAAAAAAGTAATTTGGAAATACACGTAAAGTGAAACGATTAAAATTTGACAAAACGGACTAAAACGACCCAATGGCCTAAATGAGGTACTTTAAAGTACCTCTCTGCCGAAATTTCGTGTGAAATGACCAAAATGCCCCTGGGGGCTAAAACGACTAAAAATGACTCAGATGCAAATTTAAAAATGGATTTTTAACAGGAAAATGAAGCAAAGACTTATACAAGCAAAATTAAAAGGCTCAGAGACAGTTTTTTATGATTTAAACAGTGACTTGACACTTGAAATGACCAAAATGCCCCTAGGGGCACAACTGACTCAAAATGACTCCAAATGCCATTTTAGAATGGATTTTGACATAAAATTGCAATGAAGACTTATTCAAACTATTTGAAAGACTCAAATAAATTTTTACAAGACTGAAAGTAATTTTGACATAGGAAAAGACCAAAATACCCTTGCATGTGAATTTTGCAAATAACATTGAAATAGAATGCAGAGAAAGATGCAACTGATTAGAGACAGTTCAAATGACTTATAATGCAGGAAAAGAAGAATTGACTAGTATTTTTAGGTCCAAAATTAGGGTATAACAACACTTAGACATAATTTCAGCATAAAATATTTACATTCTACAACAATAATTCATTATTCATTAATCTCTTACACCTGCCAAAACAGTTCAGAAAATTGATACGAGCATAGTATTCACTCTTCTATAATAGCAGACAGTTCTACTGCCACTCATTTTGCAAAGTACCTGTCTGATTTGAGTTTGTCTTAACTCAAAATAACGTGCTTCATAAGAATTCAGGGCATTCAAATCTGATTACATACTCATTTTCAAATGTAATTACTATATTTCACCTTAATATCCCTAATAATCAGTAGTAACTTCTTAGCCGTACATGATTGTTCCTTTACCCCACAATGTCCCTTTTCTTTTTAACTCTTCAAGGTAAGTTGGCTGTTTACTTAACTTAAGTTATTCTATGTAAATTCTAAAAACCCCTTAATAAATTTATTAAATTAGAATAATCTCATAATCTACATTACTAATTAATGTCTTTTATAAAATGTTCAAATCAACATTTCTTCTTCCTATATGACCCTAAGGGCCGAGTGCTTAGTATGTGTGCATCAGTACTACTTTTCATCCAAAACATAACTAAGCTGAAATTTATATAATCAAAGCTTAAGAAACCCACCTCAAATTAGTTCCTCTTGATGCCCCAAGCCTCCAAAACATAACTATCATTGTGGGTTTTGACAAGGAGACTAACGTCATTTCATATGCTTCATTGCAATTCAAAGCTACTGCTAGGTGGTACTAAAAGTTAGAGGGTGTAGAATGATTTGGTGAAATATTCTCATCTCATCTCCCTGTACTGATTGAGAGGTACTAAATCTTTCTTTTTACTATTTATTTGAAATCCTCCAAATGACCTTGTGGTCTTATTTGTAATTATCAGTTAAGCTTTTCCTATTTTGTACCCTTCCTTTACACTAAAGTGAAAACCATTTTTTGAGATTTATGAACACTGTGTTGTTAATTTTACTCCTGACCTTGACAGCTAACTACCAAGCCTAATTATTCATGGCTCAATCTTAATTATGTTTGTAAAGTCTAATACTTTCAAATGTATGTATTAGTTAATTCCTAGCCACTTGCATGTATGAAATTTTTTCACTTCCTAGCTACTTTTTTTTTTTTTTTTTTGAACAGCAAAAATATTATTAAGCCAACATAGCCTTCTCAGGAAGAGAAAACCGGGCGAAAAGCAAACAAACACAGGCCCTGAACCTGAAAACACAGCAGGGAACAAAAAAACAAAAAACAAAACAGAAGCACAGTGAAGCAAACTGCCGCAGAAACACGTGCTAACAGCACCTACAACAGGACCAAAAAAACAAAAAATGCGAAGAGGCAAACAGAACTCAGCACACTTCCTGGCCGAAAAAACACACCTAAAAACCAACCGGATACCACTGTCCCGAATCAACCACCAAGGCAAAAACAAGTTACAACAAATCTTGATGAATTTCAAGACGAAACAAGAATGTGAACTAAATCACCAAAATGAGGATATATGAAGTAACTACCAAGCCTCATTTTTAAGACGAAACAATAATGTGAAGTAACTACCAAGTCTAATTATTCATGGCTCAAGTGACTAGCCACTTGTCATTTCCTCCACCACTTCCTAGCTACTTGTTACTTTTCTTCATTGATTTTATTCTCCCACTTTCCTTAGGTGTCACTGTCAAGTGACTATGTGCACTTTAAGAGCAGAATTTGTGTCATTTGGGTTATCAAAGTGGAACTTGATGGACTCTGCTAAATATCTTCTCTACTTTGTTACAACTCTAAATCATAAACAATACAAGTTGTCAGTGATACATAATAATGTGCTTCTTAACTACTTGATTCTACTCCTTTTCACATTCTCTTTTTGCTCTTGTTCTTCTGATACCATAACTACTCACAGACTCATAGGATTTTGTTCTTTTCATTCCTATTAAATTATATTTCATGGCTACAACCACATTATATTGTCTAGGCTATATTTCTAAACTCAAATTTTTCCAATTAAACACTGAGTCACATCAACGTTCATTAGCTTCACAAGGCAAAACAACATTTATAAATCAATAATATTCACAAACTATACACAATATGGGATCAAATTGTTCTTCCTATTAATTCATTTATTCAGAAACCATACACAATAAACATAAAAAATAAAAAAATATTCACAAACCACAAACCCTAAAAACAAAATAAAAAAACCCCAACAAACAAAAACAATAAATGATTCAGAGAACAGGGAAAAGAAAGATACCTGTTCGAGAAAGGAATAGCGCGAGAAGGAGCGAAGCAGCAGCGAGCAACTTGAAGGAACAGTTTTGGCTCTGAACAGTGAACCAGCGAATGGCGAGAACGGAGACAACAGGAACGAAGTGAAATGAGACAACCGCGAAGCAACTCGGTACCTTCAGCGGAGACAACGGTGAAGCAAAAAGTTGGTGAACGGGGAAGCCATCGACGGTGAGGATTTGGATTCAGGTTCGATTGGGATCTAAGCAGCAAACGGTGAAGAACAAGTGAAGCAACGATGAATTGAAACAAGAGTAACAATTCCGTTGGATTTTGTTTAGATTTGGATTTAGGATGGATTTGAGAAAGTGATTGAAATGATTTTTTTTTAGTTGTTTCACGTTTTTGTTGTGTTTGTAGGGAAATTGATTTTTGTGAAAAGAAAAAAAGAAAATATAATATTGGGGGAAACATATTTTGGGAAGTGTGAAAAAAAAATTGTAGGAAAAAAAATAAAGAGAGGAAAATGAAATATGGTAAAAAAAATAAAGAAAAAAGAAATTGTAAAAAATGTGTAAATTTTTTAGCATCGATATTCATGGATGCTATTTGTAAAATTAAAAATTACAAAAATTTAGCATCAAAATTAATGGACGCTAATTCAATAATTAAATTTTAAAAATATTAGCGTCTACAATATATATTATAGAGTCCACAATACTGAAGCTAAAATTCATAATAAAAAAGAATTGAAAATAATGCATTTGCATCAGTATTTTTGGACGCTAAACACACAAAATTAGCATCAGAAATGGCCTGAAGCAAAAATTTCTGAAGCTAAATGGCTATTTTCTTGTAGTGGTTATGTTTAGGCCTCGATACGTAGAGCGTATTCTTGGCAATGCGGTCCTAGGTTCCCTCGACCGCCATGACACGTATAGGAAGTGAAACCTATAACAAGTGAGATAAGACTATGGCGGCTCTAGTATGCACTACCGTCTAGTATGCAAGTCCACACACACGTATAATCAACCGGCAGGTTGTAATGTAGACACGTGGTGACCGTAGGTTTCCCCTTGAGGTTGCCTATAACCTAGGATTTAGGGGAACTCGCTGAGACATTATGTCTCATCCCAATCCTTATTTGTTTCAGATAAGCAGGATGTTTATGCATGATCGGAGCCGGATGGAAATTACTTCAAGGGTTCGTTCGTAAAGCTGCAGGGCGATATGAACATTAAGGATGTAATTTTTATGTATGGATGAATGTATTGTATTACGATTTATACGAACGTGACTTGATGTAAATATTATTCATTCGGGATAAATTTTATGTTGTATAATTTAATGTATCCAGTACTAATATTAACGCACGTGCCAGACTTTCTAGATACGTGTGGTATGTGTGTTACAGCAATTCTCTTGTAGTTCGACTTGGCTGCTTCTGGAGCTTGTCAACCTCTTCAATTTCCCCATTTCTACTTCATACAATATAAAGAGCTTAAGAATCTGTTACGAGTGAATCACAATGTCACTACCAAAACTATTGTATTTACAAGGCCGCCTACTCCCCCTACTGACACAAATATCAATGTGCAATCCAAGTGTCTAACGACTTGAGAAAAAACGTTAGACATTCCAAACCTCACCTTAAAACTTGGCTGCTTGATAGCTTGTGAACTTGAAATCCTCATTTTCAGCACTTGGATTTCAATACTGTTGTCTTCTCCTGTATTTCAATGTTGTTGAAATTCTTCCTTCTCCATTGCACAACGCGAGTTAATTTTTTTTTATCTCTTTATAAATTGTCTTCCTTCCGATGATTTCCTTATTTCTTCAAGTTTGGATGCCTAAATTAGTAAATCATCTGCAGTGGTTTCATATTTTTGTATCTTTGTGAAAGAATTACTGAATTTCATCCAAAATTCTAGATTCTCCTCTAGAAGTACATCCTAAATTTCTTTACAACAGCAGAATTGCAACTCTTGTCTCTGAAGATTCATCTTCTTTCATTCAAGTCCTTTGTTCATGTTACTAGTTTTACATCTCGTTTTGACGCTGGCTTTTTTGGATACGGCGAGCTCATAAAAAATATACACTCTTATGTGATACAGAAAGCACATAATAAATATATTCCATAAAAATATAAAAAAATCACATTAGCTGCTCATAATAAATAACCAATAATATCCACGAATTTCCCATTTGATACGTCACCTGATTTTATACAAAAATCAAAATGTTTGTTATAGCCACACACACACACAGGTTCGCTCATTCCAACATGTACAGAAAACACAGAAGACCAATCTCCAAAGCCAGTTTATCATAATAACTATAACGTCCCAATTTGAGTATTAAGATTTTAAAAACTTGCACACACTCAAATGGGAGTTTACTTTAAATTTATTAACTTAAAAGGTCAATTTAATAACATTGAATAGCTTCCTTTTCAAGAATATTTACAAAACAGTAGAAATTTACATAGAGAGTACTTTGGAAAGATACAACAGTTAATTAAACCTTAAACTAGACTCTGACTGTAATCCGGCTTCTGATACGCGTGGAAAAGGCTTATACCTGAAAAAATTGAACCAACATCGGATGAGATATTGATTATCTCAGTGAGCCTCCCAAAATGGGATAAAATACAATCTCTCCATTGAATAAGATTTTTAATTAAAAACATAAATATAATTAAGAATTTAAATACAACAATTAATTAAGCTCAAGATAACATATACATAGTTAACTTGATTAATTACATTACTGAACGTGGGAAACCTCTGATAATCTAACTTATTCTTATAACTTTATGGTAAGACGGAGATAGATTATCTATGATAAACGATGTCCCGTTTACCCCTTCTTACACGTCCCGTCGTAGACTACTAATCCACCTATCTAGGGTGAATCTATTATTCCAACTTAGATACCTCGCATACTTGAGATAATTAATATACACTATGTATAATAACTTTCATCCTCAAAATATGCTTTTGAACTTCAAAGTAAATCCATACCATTTATCATATCATCATTTCAACTTCACATACACTTAAATCAATAACCTCATACTAAACATAATCATTCTAGCTTGTATCAGATTTTTATAGGATTATGCAAATATGTAGTGACATTTGAGATGCATAATACAATGTAGTACTCATAGCACTCAAGGATACAACTTCCTTCAACGTACTTGCTGCCACATATTCACATGAAATAATCCATAAACAATCATACATCGTATAATTATAATTTTATTTAATTTTTAATCTCTCACAAAGTCATGACTATTTTAAAATACTAACAATTTGATAAGTAAATAAACAAACACCCACACGTTCATTTACTCATCACTAACTTAGGGGCTTAGGTTTAAGCTTTACTATATTATCATCATAGCATAATACTATGACAATAAATTCTTCAAACAACTTGTGTGCATGCGGTTTTACACAAATAATCCCAAAATCCTATTTTTCAATAGTCAGACCTCAAATCGACAATTTAATTAAAATATAAAACGATGTTGGATTTGAGTAAACAAGATATACATAAGTCTCATTTGACAAGATAAACATCCAATTGATTCAGTTTAATTTTGGTAATCTTAGAATGTTTAGATAATAAATATAAGTCTCATTTGACAAGAAAAACATCCGATTGATTCCGTTTATTAGACAAAGACTAAAAAAAGTGACATCAACTTTTGTCCCATTTTGTAACACAATTTAAACTGTCAATCTTTAGTTAATCACCACGAAATTTGAGTGCAAAATGAAGGCAATTAAGTCCACTTTCCAGAAAAACCAGAATCACTTAAATAGGATGTATAAATTTAAAGTTATAAACAAAAATAGCAACAGGGTATCCAATTACGGGATTGCATAATTATACCAAAAATTTCAACTTTCAACATGCAACAACATCAACTTCTTAGAATTAATATGCATGCATCATAAACTACATGGAAAGACTAAAATCCAAAAAATTTCATAATCAAAATTATAAGCATTACATGAGGGACGAGGGAAAAGGAAACCTAGCTTGATTTCTATGATAAATGATGATGAAAATTCTCAAGCCTCTCATTTAATTCCTAGCTTTTACCCAATCACCATTTCTTCAAAAACCTTATAGGCACATTATTCCATATGGCCAAGGACTCTGGTTTTAACTGTGTTACATAAATGCTTCGCAAGATTGCTTACGAAGATTCAGAATCGAACATTGCTGTTGTTTTGTCTATACAGGAAGATACTTTGGACAAGGTGTGTTGATCTTCTCCCCCATTATTCTGTTGTGTACACAATAAGTTTAATTTGTTTAATGGTTAATGAGGTTCTTATTCATGTAAGCAGTGCAAATTAATGATGGTAGATGCAAAAATATGTTGATTTTCACAATAGTTTTAATGATCGACTTTCACATTTATTATACATTCTAGGAGCTTGTAGTATTAGATCAATCAGGGAGAACCGAGAAGCAAGACTCCCAAGGTGGAAATAAAGGTTTAAAGGTTGATCCTGACAAAACCAAAAAACTGAGACGGGATGAGTTGCAGGAAGTATATAATGAGAGCAACGTTGAATGGAAAATAAATAAATTGAACACAAAAGTAGAGGACACTCATGGCCATGATGGATGGTCCCGAGGCTTGCAGTGCAAATGATTGTTTCTTAAATACTACTACTTTTGCCTTATATAGATTTTTACCCAATCCTTATATTGGGTTTTAAAGAAAAGTGTCAAATACATTGGGATGACAATATAAGTATCGGTAATAGTGATAAGAACGTTGTTATTTCCCATATGGAATTGGAACAGCTTCTAAAAGTCGGGAAAATTGCCATAAAGCCGGATACAAAAATAATTCAGGAAGAAATTCCATTGCCCCCAGTAACGGAGATGAAAAAAATATTGGATGTTGAGTTTGCAATGATATGCTACTTTTTCCTAATACTAGCCAATAGGAGTATCAAATGGAAGTTGAACCTATATATATGATGTTAATTAAGCACAATTATTTTTCTACAAATTTGGCAGGAAGAGTATATGAATCTGGAGACATTGAATGAGTGTGTGCAAGCTCAACTGGGATGTTCCCAAGTCAACTTTTACGTTCGCTCCATCATCCTCGGTGAATACTTCAGAATTTTCCAATCTACTACATTCCAAAAGATGGAAAATAATGGAGTCTGGTTGTGATGTCTCTTTAGTTAACAATGCAAGTTACGATCAACTAATTAACGAGATGATTCCCTTGAAAGGCTTACAGGCTGGCCAAATATCAGTAGGAATCTACAGTATGCTTACTCTCGAAGAGGATGTGATTATTATTGATGATGATAACGACGATGAAGAGAAAGATCGTCAAAGACATGGCATTGCAGACAACAACAATTCAATGGAAATGGACATTAGAGCAAATTCCAATATGCATGTTCCGATTCCTATTGAAGTAGCACACAAAGTTAGTGAGATAAAATATGATCAAGGGAAGCACCCAAAATCCGCTAATGGAATAAATGTTGTTATTTCCTTGATTGATTCATTCACACGTGACCAAATAAAACAACATATTACTAGTCTGAGAAAGGAATCTGTTCAAGTTAGTAACCCACCTTCTGGTGTTTTCAATTGCCTTGATCTTTGGATGTTATATATGCATGTTATTGTACAAATTTGAGTATCTGTATGTGCGTGCATGCTCAGCCGACATATTCTATATACATTATTTTATATTATTTTAATTTGCAATTTTTATTAAAATTTCACTTTATATTCCTGAAATTAACATACATGCATAATTCTATTTGCTTTTGAATTTTTCTAAGCCATATCGAAGTTAACAATTCTTTTAACACATATTACTTTTGAGGATGAAGCAGGAATTGATAAAAACACTTTCCAATTATGTAAAAGGGAAAGACTTTACTTTGCACGACTCCCACTTTTTTTGTTTATGTTGTGGCATCCGCATCAAGAGAACATATTTCTGTACAAAAGAAGAAGATATTGGTTGCATTTGCTCTGTGTGTTACAAGACTTCTAAAGGTGAGATAATCGCATTCAATGGGACATCTATTTCCTAGAAAAATCTCGAAAAAAAAGGTGAGATAATCGCATTCAATGCAACCAACCTTTTTTCAAGATTTTTCTTGGAAATAGATGTTCCATTGAATGCGATTATCTCACCTTTAGAAGTCTTGTAACTCACATAGCAAATGCAACCAATATCTTCTTCTTTTGTACAGAAATATGCTCTCTTGATGTGTATGCCACACCATAAACTAAAAAGTGGGACTCCTGCAAAATAAAGTCTTTCCCTTTTACATAATTGGCAAGTGTTCGCATCAATTCCCGCTTCATCCTCAAAACTAATATGTGTTAAAAGAATTGTTAACTTCAATATGGCTTAGAAAAATTCAAAAGCAAATTGAATTATGCATATATGTTAATTTCAGGAATATAAAGTGAAATTTTAATAAAAATCGCAAACGAAAAATAATATAAAATAATGTATATAGAATTTTCCGGCTGAGCATGCACGCACATACATACACTCAAAGTTTTACAATAACATGCATATATATCATCCAAGGATCAAGGTAACTGAAAACACCAGAAGGTGGGGTACTAACCTGAACAAATTCTTTTCTCAGACAAGTAATATGTTGTTTTATTTGGTCACGTGTGAACGAATCATTCAAGGAAACAACAACATGTATTCTATTAGAGGATTTTGGGTGCTTCTCTTGATCATAATTTGGCTCACGAACTTTGTGTGCTACTTCAATGGGAATCGGAACATGCATATTGGAATTTGTTCTAATGTCCATTTCAATTGAATTGTTGTTGCATGTAATGCCATGTCTTACAAGATCTTTCTCCTCTTCCTCATCATCATCATCAATAATAATCACATCCTCTTCGAGAGTAGGCATACTTTGATTCCCGCTGATTTTTGGCCAGCCTGTAAGCCTTTCGAGGGTATATTCATGTTAATTAGACATCACAACCAGACTCCATTATTCAAAACCTGCGAAGCTCAAACACAAACACAAACACAAACACAAACATTGACACCGGATACGACACTAATAGTTAGATAATATATATAACTTATGAATAAACATATTTTATCATCCAGTGCTTTTCACCACACACAAACATCGATATCAGATACGACAATGATAAATGAAGAGGAGGAAATAAAAAATTATCATAGAATTGAAGTTTAGCAATCAACCTGGTGACAACTTTTGTCATGTTGTTGTTGACTAGCACCAACATCACTGCCATTGAGTTGTGCTGAAACGGAATAGATTTCCTTGTTGTTGTTAGTGTTGGGGGAAATGGATCGAATTCGAATAACATACATTTTTCTTAATGAACTTCAACAACACAACACAAGCAATCCCTCAAAAAAAAAAACACAACACCAGCAAGAAAAATCAAATAGCACAAAAAAGAGATTTTGAAGAGTTCACAAATGTGTGACGTTTGGTTTGGTTTGGATATCTTTTATAGGCTAAATTTTAAACATGAAACGGTCATATTTTCCTAGTTGAAAAGTTGTGTCCATTGGAATTAATAGAATTTTTTATGAAATTATGCCAACTTTTATTATTTTCCAAAATAAAAATACTGTGAGTTTAATACTTACTGAGAATGTATTATTTTTTTAATCAAATTTGGAACAGACTTATATTTTCTTTATATTGAGATTGCTAAAATATCTTAATTTATTATTCATAATACAAACTTATCATTGCTATCTACATTTATGAGTTTCATTCACTCTTTTTATTTGTTCATTTGCAAATCATTCAATAAAAAAAACTGATCGTAAGCGTGACTAGAACGGGTGTTTAGGATGCACATTGGTTCGGTTTTGAGGTAAAAAAAATTATGTTTTAAAAGAAAATTAGACTATTATTTTTCCCAACCTACCCATTTCTCGTGCCTCCTATTCTTTTATAGACAAAACAACATCATTGTTTTATTCTAGATCATCAGAAGTATTCTTGCAAAGCATTTCCGAAACACAGTTAAAACCAGAGGCCTTGCCTATATGGAATAATTCCTCCGTAGGTTATTGATCAATTTTTTCCTACAAGGGCACTCATATTTCAGAAATAACACACAAAATGGTACAAAACAAAACCAGCAACACCAAAATCAAAAAACATATTCAAACCACAACTCACCTGCAGAAGACGCCACACAAAAGGATCACCTTGTGACTAGCAAGTGCAATTCAACAGGCGGAGGTATAGACCAAAATCAACGAAGTGAGTAAGACCTCGCATGTAAGGATAACTGTGCGACCAGCAGGTGCAACTTGACAAACCGATTAGGTTATCACATCTCGACGGACTCATCACTTAGATAGTCTACTTAGAATAATTGAACGGGGCTTGACTGTTAATTAATTTCAATAAATGAATATGGAGGATTCAAAGAATCCTATCTGCTAACATTTTGCAACCAAACATGTAACTTTGCTCTGTTGCAAATTTTGCAAACTCTAAACCCTTAACATTTTTATATTATTTTGTTCCCAAATAAGTAAAGCGAATTGTTTGGACCGGATACCTCAAAATAGATCCAAACGGTACCCCCAAAACCCCTTATTCACATATGATTACACACACATATTTTGTGAGAATAATAACTGCTTTTGTGTGCATGTGCCTCGCGAAGGTAACCAGGTGGCAGACGCTTTGGCAAAGAATGGTCAGGGCCTGGCTATGTATTCCTCTCAATGGTGGCCTTCCCCGCCTCCGTTCATCTCCTCCCTTCTCTTTAGGGACAGCTCTGGGCCTTCTTATGCTAGACTGAGTAGTTCATGATTGTTCTCCCTCCCTGGCTTGTAGGGTTGGGTTTTTGTTTGGTTCTTTTTCTGTTGAATCTTGTTGTATGCGGTTCAGGCCTCTCCTGATTTTATATTAATTTTCTAGCTTGATAAAAAAAAATAAAAATATTCGATGTGAGTATTTTTGTTTGCTAAAAAGCACTAGATGATAACATGTATTTATGCATAATTTATATTTAGTTGTTTATTTGTTAGTGTCACATTTGTGTTTGAGCTTCATAGATTATGTACTGAATTGTGGAAGTAAAATTAAGAAAATTAGAATCAACAGTGTGCGCTTGTTGTTGCTGCTACTTGGCAAGGCACACTCAGAAATTTAATCTGGAACTGTTTTTTTGTGAATATGATTATTGAAAAGATTGATCTACTCTTTTTGTAATCTTATAACTCATGAAAAATAAAAAATATTGTTTCCTGATATTTGAAGGTTTAATCTGTGTGTGTGTGTGTGTGTGTGTGTTTTTTTTTAATCTTTTTTAGTTTTTATTAATGTGCTTTTTATTATGAGAGGTGGTGGTTTGTATTGAGAACACAATTTGATGATTGTAGTTGGTATATGATTTATTATTGGAACAATATGAAAAATGAGAACTTTGTTAATGGATCTTAAGATAACGATGTTTTTTTTAGGAAGATAATGATGTTTTGATGCTAATGTCTTTATTTGGTTTGTTTTCCACATTGAAGTGCCAAAAAAAAAAAAAAAAAAATTCCTGCTACATACAAAAATCCAAGAAATGGAAAGCCTTGAGTCTTGAGATTTTGCCACAATTGTATTAATATGGGGAAACGATAGAAGAGGTTTATTTTTTGAATGACCAGGTTGTGGCCAAAGTGCAGAGGCATTTAAATTGCATGTGAGTTGTGGTTTGATTATGTTTTCTGATTTCGGTGTTTTCGTTTCCTTTTGTACCATTTTGTGTGTTATTTCTGAAAAGTGAGTGCCTTTGTAAGAAATATATAGGTGAACAACCTACAGGTGCATTATTCCGTATATCCAAGACCTCTAGTTTTAACTCGGTTTCAGAAATACTTTGCAAGAAGGCTTCTGAAGATTTGAAATCGAACAATGCTGCTGGTTTGTCTTTAAAAGAAGATACTTTGGATAAGGTGTGTTGATTTTCTTCCCCATTATTTTGTAGTTTACACAATAGGTTTAATTTTCACAATACAGTTCTAATGAATGATTTTCATATTTATTATATACTCTTAAGAGCTTTTAGTAGATCAATCAAGGCAACGGTAAACTGAGAAGCAAAGCTCCCAAGGTGGAATATAAAGGGATTGAGAATAAATGCAAATAATAAATTGAGGGATGGAGAAATGGGATGGGAAACCAAAATATCACATAATAACTTAATGTACATAGCACATGAGTACTACCAATTAAGAAACCTAATTGCTAATTATAACTAGCAAAACATAACAGAAAAAAATCAAGACCTAGCTACCAGCTATCCTTAAAATAACTCCACTTCATCATCTCAAAGTCTGAGTCCTAGGTTGGGAGCACCATCTCCCTTCTCGCCACCACATCCATCAACAGCAGCAGGGTCACCTGCACCACCAGCAGCAGCTTCAGTAGCCTTGGCAGAAACAGCAGAAACAGCTTCAGCAGCAGCACTGATGCTATCATCAGAGAGGTCTTGAGAAGGTCCAACGATTTTGTCCTTGCCACCAGCACCGGATTTTTGAGAACCACTACCATGCCCGCCATCAGAACCAACACTGCCTGATGCTTGTGACTCACCGGATTCATGAGAACCACGGTCACCTGCATAAACGGTAAATGTAACAGGAGATGGGACCCAAGCTGCACTGGCAAAACCACCACAAACGCCGGGTGGGAGTTGTCCGGCACTGGTGATATTGCCAGCAACAAGACCACCTAAAAAGCCAATTGGGAGCAAAACTCTACTCTGATACCTCGCTCTCTGCACATCAAACTTTGCTCTTTTATTAATAGCTTCCTCAAGTGCGTTTTTCTTACGCTTCAGACTAAGTTTCAAGGCATCCTTCGCTTTTCTTATTCTTGCCACTTCCGAATTGATCCGGTTAACCTCAACTTCTAGGTCAGCTCTCTGACGGATGCCAAGGTTAATGGTAGCGATGAGGTTCGTTTCAAGATCAGTGACCCAGGTTCCTTCAGCATGGTAACGATTCTTTAATTTCTGAACCAGCTCTAACATGTCACGAGCATCTGAATCAGCAAGATCTGAGACGGTGCGATTTAATAATCCATGGATCAGACTACAAAGCGTAGATAGCGCAGAAACGTCTCCAGGATCCGCTAACTTAAAGGTTGCGCTGTAACAGTTCATGAAATTAACAACCAAAGTTCGGTCTTCCTCGGTAAATATTATTTCTTCGACAGATGACATTTTAAGTGTTCTCTCTTCAGGTGACTTGATAAAGGTAAATGTGATGTTGAGAAATAATTCAATAATTAGGGATGTGTTCTCTGCTGCTTGAAAAACAATTAATAATAAACATCAAATTGGATATATTATTTCTTGCATAAATGTATTTTGTATTAGATTTCAATAAAGACTACAAGGATACTATTGTATAATTCAAATTAAAATCATTTTCAATATCATAAGTCAAGTTACATTCAGTGTAGAAAAAGATAAAATTCACACAATCACATATCATAATCAAAGATTTTCAAACCCTAATGTCAAGGATTTGAACCAAACAAAATTTGAGAAATCAAGGATTGACAAACAATAGAAAAATCATAAAATTCCCAAATTTTAAAACCCTAATTTCAAGCATTGGCAACCAAGGAAATTGACACAATCACAATCAATAATAAAAGGAATTCAAGCATGGCTTTCATGAAAACTGACACAATCACAATCAATATAACCATAACCAACTTTGATACCACAAAAACAAAATGAATAAAATAGCATTAATATCAAAATCAATTTAGTGATCGTACCATTTATAATTTATGGACCAAATTTGCATCACAATCACATTTTTGAAGAGAAATCGAAGAAAAAAGGGGAAGAAAGGGATGGAAACTGCTGCCTTTTGGGTTGTGATCAAAGGAAAAAGAAAAAAAACCTTCAATTCTGGAAACCGTTCAATTATGGAAAGAAAGAAAAAGAGATTAATTGGCCTTTTAAAAAGGGCTTTTAATATTGGATATCGTGTTGTAGAAGCAGGATCATATCACTAAAACTGCTAGTGGTGTAGTGGTCACCAGGGGCGGAGCTAGGTGCAGCCCAGGGGATTCAACTGAACCCCCTCAATTTTATAAATTCTGCCCAATTATCTATGTTATTTCCATATTGAATCCCCTGACATTTAGTCCTTGCACCTCTTTTGAACCTATCAGCCTATCAGGTCTCCATGATTAAAGTGTTGAGACTTGCACATGCACTCTCTGTCATGCTGAGAATAATATAATGCTAGCTTGAATTGAAGAGAATAGAATAATATAATGCTAGCTATTAAAGTGTTACTTGCACATGCACTCTCTGTCATGCTGAGAATAATATAATGCTAGCTTGAATTGAAGAGAATAATATAATGCTAGCTTGAATTGAATTAAATACAATACAAAACATAATATTTTAATCCATATGCATACAAAACTTATATATTTATCATATAAAAAAATTTCATAATTTTTTCCATATGCATACATAAAATATTAATAAATATTTAAGATAAATTTTCAAAATAACAACATTTATAATGATCTTTCGTAAAAAAAAACATTTATAATGAGCCGATTATTCAACAATTTAAAAAAATATATATAAAAAGGGCAACCTGGTGCACTAGAGCTCCCGCATATGTAAGGTCCGGGAAGGGGTCTCACCATTTGGTGTATTGTACGTAGCCTTACCCTATTTGACACAAGAGGCTGAACCCCCTGACCCAGGTTCCTGGCAACGCCCCTGGTGGTCACACTACTTAGATGTAACAATATGGTGCGGGTTCAAATCACTCCAAGGATGATTTTTTAAACCCTAAAATCGGGACTGTTTAGGACTGTTTAACTGGTGCGGGTTCAAATCACTCCAAGGATGATTTTTTAAACCCTAAAATCGGGACTGTTTAACATTTAAGAATTCTTTTTCATAAAGATTTTTTAAACCCTAAAACAAAGTGAAATTAGAGTTTAATCGGAACAGTTTAACATTTATATAAACAAAAACTAGAACTTTTACCACTGCTACCGCCCGATAATCATAAAGATTTTTTAAACCCTAAAATCGGGACTATTTAACATTTAAGAATTCTTTTTCATAAAGATTTTTTAAACCCTAAAACAAAGCGGGATTAGGGTTTAATCGGAACAGTTTAACATTTACTAGTCTAAATAAGTCCATAAAAGCCAAAGAGTTTTATTTGCAAAGAGGGTTGTCAATGATTCAACAACTCTCTTTGACAACACTATGCACAACCCTGTTTGTCAACTCTCTTTAACCCTCTTTATGGACTTCATTGACAACCCTCTTTGACTCAACAACTCATATCATTTATAACCTAAATGATAAGAAGGATAACTGATTATCATACCTAGAAAAATGGAATGCACTTAAGATTTATTTGCAATTGGTAAAGTCCATAAAAGTTGGTGAAATCATTGATGAATAAAGCATAATAAGGATGTACACCGAAATTTAGAATAGGTGATGTTTAAGCATCACTATGCACAATATCAAAAGGAAACAAAGTACAAAAAAATCATAAAATGGTAATCTTCTATATATATCTTTGAATTAGAAACTTGAACTATTCTTAGGCTTTCATTGTGCCTATGTGGCACCTCTAAAGAAGCTTGATTTCTACTCTCTTATTCTATCTAATCTAATAGTTGTAATAGATAGATAGATAGATAGATTAGAAATAATGTGCAATTAAGTATAAGTGACGTAAATATAAAGATAACTTTTCACTGCTCTCAATTAATATATAAGCCAAAGAGTTTTAACGGTTACTCTACATTTCGTATGTTCATATAAAAGACTCTTTTTTTTTTTAAGGAACACGTAAAAGACTTATACACTAATCAAATTCTGCTTTGTTTAGTTCTATAGAGCAATCAAATTGCAGTTATAAATTAAATAAATTAAAATAGATAGTGCTCAAATAAATTAGTTATTAAATTTTAGGTACCAAAAAAATGTTACAGTATATACATACTTCCCTATCAAGTAAAAAACAATAGGTTTCATATTTTCTCCACATGAACATCAAACAAAGTTTTAAAATTATAATAGTGATCACGATACTGCCAATATTTTTATAAATACAAACAATTAAGATTAATATTAATTTAATAATAATCACTATGATTTATCACACCAACCTTTGAACTATTTTTCTTTTTCTATTCCTTAACTATCCTACCACTCACTCAATCATGGGGTTTTTTTTTGACAAGAACAAACTCATATTATTTCATTCATCAAAGTGGTAAAGATACAAGATGGTAAAGATGATATGTAATCAAATACATGGAAACTAGCATACAATTTTGACGCCCTTGCTAAAGAGTGAGCAACAAAATTTGCTTGTCGCCTAACAAAACTTATCTTAAAGTTTGGATAGTGAGAAAGAAGCATCCTACAATCAGACATAATTTTGCCAAACTCAGATTGGTTTGTAGATTTATCCAATATGCCATCTACCACTAGCTTACAATCTAGCTCAATTGACACATTTGACATACCCATATCTCCAAGCCAAAGAATAGCTTCCTTGAGTCCACAAGCTTCTGCTTCATTTGGAAGAGGCACACCATGAAACCTTGTTGTTTTTGCTTTCATAAAATGACCTCTGGAATCTCTAAGACACATTCCAACACCAAAACAATTCTGTTCTTTAAAAAGTGCAGCCTCAACATTACATTTTACCTCTCCTTCCGTTGGTGGTAGCCATCGAATTTGGGTGTTGTTGTTGGTATCCTCCGGTGTAGTTTGTTGTCGCCTTGCTGCATTCCATTGGATCATATAGTCACGTGCAAGCTGGACAGAAATGTGAGTGTTCTTCTCGACATCGTCCCATATCTTCTCATTTCGCCGTTTCCAAATGCACCACATCATCATAGCAAAATCAATTGTTTTATGCGGCTGCAAATTTGACAAAGTAGTGAAGAAAAAAGATACAAAATCAGCAGCATGAGAAATTAAAGGGTTGATATGTGACCATAATCCTGCTGTATCCCAAACTTCCTTCGCCATCCTACACCCAAGGAACAAATGCCATTCATTTTCATAATGATTTTCACAGAAAGGACATGCATCTGTACATTGAACACCTTTTCCTTGAAGACGGTCTCTTGTTGGAAGGCAACCTCTTATCACTCTCCACAAAAATATTTTAACCCTTTGCGGAATTTTCAAGTTCCATAATTTGCTCCATTCACCCGGAATCCGATACTCCTCATTGTCAATAAGTGTTTCCATTGCAAACCAATATGCAGATTTTACCGTATAGATACCTTTATTATTATATTTCCACACTCTAATATCCTCTTCACCTCGGTGTACCATAGGGATTTTCCTAATTTCCTCTTGGTCCCTAGTATTGAGAATTCCATAAATAATGTTCAAGTTCCATTTATTCTCTGCTTGCAAAATTAAATCTGCTACCTTTAGATGCTCAAAACCGTATGGAGTAGTGCTGGTGATATAAGAATTTTCTTGGTTCCTCAACCATGGATCTTTCCAAACATTTACAGATTCCCCATTTCCTATGCGCCATCTCATTCCACCTCTGACAATAACCTGTGAAGCATGGATACTACGCCAAATAAAGCTTGGGTTATGGCCTAGACGGGCCTCCAAAAAATCACATCTTGGAAAATATCTAGCTTTGAAAACACGCGAAACAATAGTATCTTGGTTGGTTAAGAGCCTCCAACCTTGCTTCCCTAGCATAGCCAAATTGAAACCATAAAGATGACGAAAACCCATACCTCCATATTCCTTCCTCATTGTTAGCTTATCCCAGCTTAGCCAATTGATTCCTCTACCTTGCCTTCCATTTGTTCCCCACCAGAAAGAATTAATCATCCGCTGAATTTCCTCTCCAAGGGTGGTTGGTAGCAAAAAAGTACTCATACAATATGTTGGAATTGATTGTGCGACTGATTTGATGAGAACTTCTCGGCCTGCTTTTGAGAGATGCTTCCCTGACCATTGTTGTATTCTCTTCCAAATTCTATCTCGGAGGTAACCAAAAATAGCCTTCTTCTTTCTTCCAACCATGGAGGGGAGACCTAGGTACTTCCCGTTGCCTATTGCTTCTGAAACTTGGAAAATATTTTTGATGTTCGTCTTCATTCCATCTTGAGTGTTTTTGCTGAAAAAAATTTCTGACTTTTGATAATTAATTGCTTGACCTGATAATTCCTCATAGTCTTGAAGGATACTTTTCAGTTTGTTGCATTCGTTAATATCTGCCCTGCAAAACAAAAAGCAATCTTTGTGCTATATATTGTCATGGGGTTAATGACAGTCTTTTATATTTTTTTAGTTTTCAGTTATAGTTTTATCAAGTGCTATATATTGTCACATTCATAATCAATATATATTCTTTGTGCATCGATCTGCTAAGTGTTTGTAGTGTAAAATTTGGTTTTCATTGATCAACACTTTCTCCAAACAACTTTCGCTGGTAATTATCAATTTTATATTCTGATTTTTGGTCATCTTTCTTGCTACTCATATATATCTTTGCTATTCGTTGATTTATTTAAGATAGAGACTAAGTTAATCTATTATATAGATTCGTCAAACATTTTTCTCTACATCTTTCTCATTGACTTGAGAATTGGCGTAACATTTGTTAATCTACTATTATATAAATTGGTCAAATACTCTACAATCTACATTTTTATCATTGACTTGAGAATCGACATAACATTTGTTAGTCTACTTTTCTAGCTTCTTTCTTATATTTTCTATTGTTTAGTATGGATATAACTATTTTTCCATGTGAATTAGGAGATGAAGACTAAATGTTGTTGCTTCTATTGTGTTCTTACCGCCCAAAAACCTGTCAAAAATGGTGGCTCATATGTCTTTAATCATTATATTTGCTTCAATGAAATTAAAAATTATACAGTTTGTATCGAAGATGCTCTCATTCTGTTTCTATTCCACCTCCCATGTTAATACATAGTTTAGTTTTAATCAAAACATTACTTAATTCGAGTAACTATTATCAATTTTTATTTGAGATGAAAAGGAAAAGAGGTGGCTACAGTTTTGCTTTGAGTTTAAATTGGAGATTTTTCGAAGAGACGAAGGATGAAGGTTTCAACAGAGAATGAGTTGATGGAGCTTATCTAAGTAGTTGCGTCATAAGAGATGAATGATGAAGGTTTCAATAAAGAATGAGGTGATGAAGCTTATCTAAATAGTCACATCATCATAATTAGTTTAGATAGATGTAGATTGTCTTTACCGTTAATTTGGTAAAGACATAGATAAATATAGACTATTATATATTAGAGGAGATGATCAAATTTTCTTGCTTATCGGCATGCTTCTTTACTCTTTTAACCAATTCCAAAGGTAATCATATACATATTTGTTTGTATTGAGGTTTAAATATACTTTACGAATTCAGTGTACTCTTTTATTAGTCATCCATCTCATTTTAAAAGGTCTCATGTAAGCTCCAATTAAACAATGGACCGCCATTTTAGTATACATTAGTTAAAAAAACATTTCAATAGATATTTTTATGTCTACTTTCTTAACTATATCAAACGGTTTTGTTTAGAAGGTATATTTCGTGAAGAAAAAAAAATTAAGGAATCATTAAAAAAAATTCATATATTTTATGTTTTCATTATAAACAATTTGTATTTTTTAATATTTATATAAATTACGTACTTTTTTAACATAATGTAAATAGAAAAAAAACAAGAACAACATAATGTAAAAAATTAGAGTGCAACCAGACACTGATCTAATAACAAATAGTCTTTCTAACATATAAGAGAGGGTTGGAATCAATTCTTAGTTCTTATTTCTAAATCTACATTTATAGCACATAAATTCTTGATTCTTAATATTCTAAAATGAGTACATAAATAATATTTATAGTTTGAACTAGCTCATGACAAAAAAAAATTATAATATCTATAGTTTGACTAGCTCATGATAAAAAAAATTACAATATTTTAGTTAGTATTTGTCGCTCCCTCTAATTTTTTGGGCAAGATCCGCCACTTTGGACGATTCCTTAAAATTTGGGATTTTCTTTACTTTTTTGGTCAGCCTATTTTTTATTTTTAAATTCCTTTTTATCTTTTTTTTTGTTAAAAGAGCAATTGGCTTTTCAACCAAAAAATAAGGTAAAATATAATTGCCTTTAACTGTGTTACAGAAATGCTTCGCAAGATTGCTTACGAAGATTCAGAATCGAACATTGCTGTTGTTTTGTCTATACAGGAAGATACTTTGGACAAGGTGTGTTGATCTTCTCCCCCATTATTCTGTTGTGTACACAATAAGTTTAATTTGTTTAATGGTTAATGAGGTTCTTATTCATGTAAGCAGTGCAAATTAATGATGGTAGATGCAAAAATATGTTGATTTTCACAATAGTTTTAATGATCGACTTTCACATTTATTATATATTCTAGGAGCTTGTAGTATTAGATCAATCAGGGAGAGCCGAGAAGCAAGACTCCCGAGGTGGAAATAAAGGTTTAAAGGTTGATCCTGACAAAACCAAAAAACTGAGATGGGATGAGTTGCAGGAAGTATATAATGAGAGCAACGTTGAATGGAAAATAAATGCAAATGATAAATTGAACACAAAAGTAGAGGACACTCATGGCCATGATGGATGGTCCCGAGGCTTGCGGTGCAAATGATTGTTTCTTAAATACTACTACTTTTGCCTTATATAGATTTTTACCCAATCCTTATATTGGGTTTTAAAGAAAAGTGTCAAATACATTGGGATGACAATATAAGTATCGGTAATAGTGATAAGAACGTTGTTATTTCCCATATGGAATTGGAACAGCTTCTAAAAGTCGGGAAAATTGCCATAAAGCCGGATACAAAAATAATTCAGGAAGAAATTACATTGCCCCCAGTAACGGAGATGAAAAAAATATTGGATGTTGAGTTTGCAATGATATGCTACTTTTTCCAAATACTAGCCAATAGGAGTATCAAATGGAAGTGGAACCTATATATATGATGTTAATTAAGCACAATTATTTTTCTACAAATTTGGCAGGAAGAGTATATGAATCTGGAGACATTGAATGAGTGTGTGCAAGCTCAACTAGGATGTTCCCAAGTCAACTTTTACGTTCGCTCCATCCTCCTCGGTGAATACTTCAGAATTTTCCAATCTACTACATTCCAAAAGATGGAAAACAATGGAGTCTGGTTGTGATGTCTCTTTAGTTAACAATGCAAGTTACGATCAACTAATTCACGAGATGATTCCCTTGAAAGGCTTACAGGCTGGCCAAATATCCGTAGGAATCTACAGTATGCTTACTCTCGAAGAGGATGTGATTATTATTGATGATGATAACGACGATAAGGAGAAAGATCGTCAAAGACATGGCATTGCAGACAACAACAATTCAATGGAAATGGACATTAGAGCAAATTCCAATATGCATGTTCCGATTCCTATTGAAGTAGCACACAAAGTTAGTGAGATAAAATATGATCAAGAGAAGCACCCAAAATCCTCTAATGGAATAAATGTTGTTATTTCCTTGATTGATTCATTCACACATGACCAAATAAAACAACATATTACTAGTCTGAGAAAGGAATCTGTTCAAGTTAGTAACCCACCTTCTGGTGTTTTCAATTGCCTTGATCTTTGGATGTTATATATGCATGTTATTGTAAAAATTTGAGTATCTGTATGTGCGTGCATGCTCAGCCGACATATTCTATATACATTATTTTATATTATTTTTAGTTTGCAATTTTTATTAAAATTTCACTTTATATTCCTGAAATTAACATACATGCATAATTCTATTTGCTTTTGAATTTTTCTAAGCCATATCGAAGTTAACAATTCTTTTAACACATATTACTTTTGAGGATGAAGCAGGAATTGATGCAAACACTTTCCAATTATGTAAAAGGGAAGTCTTTCCCTTTTACATAATTGGCAAGTGTTCGCATCAATTCCCGCTTCATCCTCAAAAGTAATATGTGTTAAAAGAATTGTTAACTTCAATATGGCTTAGAAAAATTCAAAAGCAAATTGAATTATGCATCTATGTTAATTTCAGGAATATAAAGTGAAATTTTAATAAAAATCGCAAACGAAAAATAATATAAAATAATGTATATAGAATTTTCCGGCTGAGCATGCACGCACATACATACACTCAAAGTTGTTGCATATTGGAATTTGTTCTAATGTCCATTTCAATTGAATTGTTGTTGCATGTAATGCCATGTTGTTATACCCCAATTTTGGACCTAAAAATACTAGCTCAATTCTTCTTTTCTTGCATTTCAAGTCATTTGAATTTGTCTCTGATTAATTGCATTTTTCTCTGCATATTATTTCAATGTTATTTGCAAAATTCATGAAAAAGGGCATTTTAGTCATTTCCTATGTTAAAATTTCTTTCAATCTTTGAAAAATTGTTTGAGTCTTTTCAACTGGTTTGAATAAGTCCTTATTTCAATTCCATGTCAAAATCCATTTTAAGAATTGCATTTAAAGTCATTTTAAGTCAGTTTAGCCCCTAGGGGCATTTTAGTCTTTTCATGTGTTAAAGTCCTGTTAAATCTCTTAAAATTGTCTCTGAGTCTATTAATTTGCTTGTATAAGTTCTTGCTTTAGTTCACTGTTAAAAAATCATTTTAAAATTGCATCCGAGTCATTTTGAGTCGTTTTAGTCCCTGGGGGCATTTTGGTCATTTCACATAAAATTTCTGATTCATTTTAATCTGCTTTGTTGCTTTTAATCGTCTCACTTTACGTTAATTTTCAATTTACTTTTTCAATTCAATTTCAGTTTTAATTTTCATTTTGGTCCTTAAAGCTTTTGTTATTTGCATTTCAACCCTTTTTGAGTTTGTTATGGTCAAGGTCAAAGTTGGTCAAAGTTTGTTACTACTTAGTCCATGTGGCACTCTCCCATTGGTCAAGAATTATTGCATGGCACCTATAAATCCAACTCACCTCACAATTTCTCATTCAACCATTGCATTTTCTCACAAATCCACAAATTCACATTTTCATTTTCCCTCCACCTCTTTCATCTTCAACAACCTCCATCACCACCCTAACAAACTCTAACCACCTTCTCTCTCACCTCTAACTAACTTCCTCCACCCTAAACCACCCTAACTAACCCTCAACCACCTCTTCTAACCAATTTCCACCACCACAAACCACCACTATCTTCATCATTCAACTTCCATAACCACCACACTTCCACAATAACTACCGCACCTCCACCATAATCCACGGTTACCGGTCCATTTCGCCACCGTATTCAACGACGCAAAACTTCAATTCTCAACCGATTCATCCACCAATCTTAGCCTCAAATTCACTCACGGATTCAACACCAAACGACTCAAATTTTTTTCGAAACTGAATGTTCACATTCTTCACTCTCTCTCTTCCAAAATTGTTACAACTTTGTTCACTCTTTTCATCATTCTTAGATTCAACTACGACGGATTCCGAGAAAGACACGGTGCCAGCTTCACCGGCGGCCACACTTGAATCACGTGAGGGAGAAAGGAGGGAACAAGAAAACGGAACCGGCACAACAGTGTTCAAAATAGATTGATCCAAACAGAAACGTCCAAATCGAAGCTCGTAGTGAACCAGCAGCAGAGTGAGACTTGCAATCCAGGCCGTTCAAACTTGCGGTGAAGCCTATTTGAAACCGAAGCTGCAGCATCAAACACGTTTAAACCGTCCAGATTGAAAGAAGAAGGATCCGCCATTGTTGAATTCAAGGTCGCGTGAACAGTAAAGAGAGAAGATCCGGACGAAGAACAGAGAGGTATTGTTCCTATTTTTTCGTTTTTGATATTGATTTGTTAGATCTTTTGGAATTTGAGCTTTAATTTTTGAGAGTATAATTAAAAAGAATGAAGAAAGGGGAAGAAATAAGGAAGGGACTGTGTGATTGTTTGTCTGGAACGAGAAAGAAGAGCAAAGCCTTGTAGTGTTTTTTTAACACAGCCAAACACCCTTATGTTGACCCGTTTTCATCAAACCCATGACCCTGACCCGTTTAAACAAAACCTACCCGTTTTCTTATCATGGAATGGGCTTGGGCCCTTGTGTGTTATTGATTTCATTTTTTTTGAAATTCCTTGCTATTCATACGCTGCAAACTGATTTTCACACCCCTGCCATGCCTAAAAGCTCTTTGAAAATTCCACAAAATTTCTAATGTTTTTCTTGTGATTATTGATGAATCTTGATGCTATTCTCCAGTTGAATTTTGATTGAAAGAGTATGAAAAATATTTTGTGTCCTTGTTAGCTCAATGTGTTGATTCTTGTTAAAATTTTGTTATAAAGACTTTTAAGCGTTTGTGAATCTTTTGTGGTAATTTTAGCATTTGAAACCCATCTTTTGGGATGTGATTTCATGCTGAAATTCCCTTCAAAATTATGTGTAACGTTTGAGTGCTTTTTGTTCACTTTTCCTTGTAGAACTTTGCGTAATTTTGGAGTAATTTTGGGTTTGGAATTTAATACATAATTGTGGCCATGAACATGTGTTTTTTTAAGTGAATTTCCCTTTGGTTTTGATATATGCTTGCTGTTTTGATATGGTCTTTTGTGAATTTTGTGTTTGGTAAATAATGTGAAATAAGAGTGCATAAATAACTTGAAAATCTTGTAAACTTTGGCATGGTTAAATCCTTAGATTCTCATGTTAGTTTTCTTGAAACAAGTCATTCAAAACTTCTCCAATATTATGAGAATCTAGGCTTCAATCTAGTTTTAGTTTATTTGCATTAAATTTCAAGTTCTTTTATCACTTTTTGTCAAGCTTGTTGGTTTACTTTTCTTGCAAGTTACAAATAGCTTCACTATGCTTTTTAATACTAGTTTCTATATCATTTGTGCTACTAACCCTTTCATTTCATGTTTCATTCATCCATGAGCATTTCATCTCCCTCTTATATTTTTAGTCTTTATTTTCTTGCAATTTAATTTCATGCAAAAATTAGAATGTAAAACTTAGGAATTTTGTAATATTTTTCTTATGCTTTTTAATTTCTTGCAAGACCATAGAATGTATCTAGGCCAATGATGTAAAAGACAATGGACTCTAATGATGTACACCGACACAAGCACCGACACATGCACACACATCACATAGATCTTTTTAGATGTATGGCTAGGATATGCATGTTTAGATGTATGTTTAGGATTGCATGTTTAGATGAATGCCTAGGACTTACACTTAGAAAAAAATCATTTTCCAAACAAACATGAATAATATCACTCAAATCATTTTCTAAATAAACCTTGGGATCAAAATCCCATTGTAATTTTCCCTTTCATTTTCTTAATCAAATTTCAACGAAAATTAACCATACTTGACCCTTTTTTCCAAAATAACTAATCAAACCCCACTTTTTCTTAAATCTCATGCCTTTAAGGCCTCTCATTCTCCATTCTTCAAATTCCAATTTTCAAACTTAAAATCAACCAACAAAAACAAAAACATTTTTTTTGGAAGAGAACTACGGTGGATTTGATCCCTTAAACGGGTACGTAGGCAAGGACAATATTCCTTCAATTCAAATAAAATAAAAATTCAAACACTTTCTTCTCCCTCCAATTCTTCACTTAGAAACTCTTAGGTTTAAATAAATACTTTCAAAATAGCATTTAAAAATAAAGCGCGCGCGTAGAAATTAAAGACGGTTCCTATAGGATACTATAGTCGTTATGGGTGCCTAACACCTTCCCATAGCGAAAACAACTCCCGGACCTCGATTCAAGGGTTTTGCTTACTTTTTCCCTTCCCAAGAAAAAATGAGATATCACCGGTTAGAAAGGTTCAAACGTAATCAATGTTTGACACCCGAAAACCAAGATAAAACAGCTGGCGACTTCACTGGGGAGATTTGAGAGTTACGCCTAGTCTTTATTTCCACGTTTGCGCTCTTTTTACTTGCTTCTTTTACTTGCTTCCTTATGTGAATAAATGTTTAAATTCTTGCAAACGTGTGGGGTGAAATATCAAAAGTCCTACACTCGGGCTGAGCGAACTTAGGATTTAGGAGGGATATAATCGACAATTCATTCTGGGGGTTGCCTCGTGTTTTGGATTATGCGATCAATCCCACATAGCTGAGGCATTTTGGGGGTGACGTTGTCGGCGCGTGTTGTCGCGTTTAGGCACTTTACTTCTAATTGTTCTATGACGTTATGAACCGTAGATAACTGAACCCATCCATGGCCATTTTTCTAGGATGTAGTGCGGAGGCTAAACCGAGTGTTGTCTCGAGTTTTAGTCGTCACGCGATACTACACTCAAGTTAGACCTTCTTACGGATAATCATGGAGCGAGTGTTTTCTCGTGACACCGTGATATACGTCGGAGAGGTTGCAACTTGGGAACCTTTTTAGAACCCGGTTACTATCTCCTAAAGCCCTAGATTCACCGGACACCGTGTCCACCCATGACTCCTCGACTTTGAACTTCAACCCACCATGTTTTCTCCGAACTTGAACATAATCATGCATACATGCATAAACTTTTTCCATGCATTGTTATCAAAGGGCTTAAACAAATTGAATTTGTAAACATTGTAGGAATGGGGAAGACTAAGTCCTACAAGTTCAAGGAAGTGGATTTGGCTAGTTTGAGAGATTTGGCACTCAAGGTCGAGGATCCGGCTGGTTTCCGACACCGTTACGGGGCTTTACTTACTATTCTCCAGACTAATGTGGATGAGAAGCTTGTGCACACTCTAGTGCAATTCTATGATCGGGAGTATCGGTGCTTTACTTTTCCCGACTTTCAGTTGGTGCCTACTCTAGAGGCTTATTCTTGCTTGATGGGTCTATCTATTGCTAAGGGGGTACCCTTCGCGGGACTTGAGCATCCTCCTACTTCTTTGGTTATTGCTAAGGATCTCCATCTTAAAACCTCCGATGTTTCCAAGAATCTTGTCACTAAGGCTCGCATCCGAGCGTTCACTTTGAAGTATCTACTTGAGAAAGCCAATCTCAAGACCACTTGTCAAGACACTCTTGAAGCTATTCTTGCACTTCTCATCTATGGGCTTATTCTCTTTCCAAATCTTGATGACTTCGTGGACATGAATGCTATTATGGTCTTTCACTCCAAGAATCCGGTTCCTACCTTGCTAGCCGACACATACCATGCTATTCACGATCGATCCGGCAAAGGTCGTGGGTACATTCTTTGTTGTGTGCCTCTTCTCTATAGGTGGTTTATTTCGCACCTTCCGAAGTCTTTCCACGACAATCCGGAGAATTGG
The DNA here is from genome assembly GCF_051527215.1 of Medicago sativa. NCBI lineage: Eukaryota > Viridiplantae > Streptophyta > Magnoliopsida > Fabales > Fabaceae > Medicago > Medicago sativa. The sequence continues at coordinate 13,464,001 of NC_140754.1, forward strand.
TCTATTTCACCGAGGATTATGGCTCTCACTCCTAATGAAGTGGTTTGGCTCACTCCAGCTTCTAGAGTTAAAGAAATTATCTTTGGTGGTGGGAAGTTTCTTAATGTACCTCTTCTTGGTATCCGGGGTGGAATCAACTATAACCCGGAGCTCGCCTTGCGACAATTTGGTTTCCCGATGAAAGAAAAGCCCATCAATCTTGCTACATCTCCTTACTTCTTCCACTAATCCAATGCACCCACGGGAATAAGAGAGGATTTCATGGAAGCTTGGTCTAAGCTTCGAAAGAAAGAGGTGAAGCATATGGGTGTAAGGTCCGGTGTTGCTCATGAGGCCTATACGCAGTGGGTGATAAACCAAGCTGAGGAGATTGGTATGCCTTACCCCTCTATGAGATATGTGTCTGCATCTATTCCTACCATGCCTTTGCCTCTACTACCACCTACTCAGGAGATGTATCAGGAGCATCTAGCTATGGAGAGTCGAGAGAAACATCAGTGGAGGACTAGATACTATGAGGCTGAGAACTTGATCATGACTTTGGATGGAAAGGATGAGCAGAAGACTCATGAGGTGATGACACTGAAGAAAGAGTTAGCTAAAGCTAGGACAGAAATTGAAGAAAAGGATAGGTTGCTTATGAGAGATTCCAAGAGGGCTAGGGGTGCCCGTAACTTCTATGCCCGATACTGCATTTATGAGTCTGAGTCTGAGTCTGAGGATGATGTTTCCACTTCCTATGCTTGAGGATCTCCATTTCCTGTTGTTATTTCCATTTGTTTATGTTGTTTTACATTTCAAAGTCTATCCCTTGGCTTAGCATTTCAAAGGGAATCATCTTGTAAAACTATACGTTGGTTATTTGTTTCCCGTTTATGTTAATTGTTGTTTAGTAATGTTTACAAACTTCTAATTTGTCTAAAACCCTTCGATAACACAAAAAAGAGTCTTTTTACATATGCATTAACACATCTCATGCATCATATGCATTCATTGGTCACAAAAAACTTCTCTTGTGCTTATTGCCTCCTGGTTTTGTCCGCCGCAGTCTGAAAGGTGGCTCGTGCTCGTAAGGTTTACCAACCAGATAGAATTCATAAAAACAAGATTTTACAAGAGAAGAATCATGGCTAACTTTGAAGAAGAAAATGCTCAGCTCCGTGCCAAATTGGCTGCTATGAAAGAAGACTTGGCTAAGGCTCATGACGCTATGTCCACTATGATGGCTGCACAAGAACAACCAGCCACATCTGTTCCAGTTTCTACTGAAGTGATTCCATCTATCCCACTGTCTACTGTGATGTCTGATGCTCGGTTTGCTATGCCCAATGGGCGCCCTTATGGACTCCCAGCTTTCTATTCTCCTAATACTGCTGCTGGTGTCTCTGGTTTTGCTGGTCAAGGACAGATTCATGTGACAACTTTTGCCACTACACCTACTTTTATGCCTCAAGTGACTACTGTTGTTACCGACCCTGTTGTGCACACTGTACAACAGGTAATTTATGTTGATACTCCGCGTGAACAGGACCCTGTAATGGAAGCTATGAGAAGACAGTTAAGAGAGTTAGCTGGAGAACTCCGTGAGGTCAAAGCTAACCGCGGGAATGGTGTTCCTGCTAAAGCTCGTGATCTATGCTTGGTATCCCGATTTGAGGTTCCTAAGAAGTTCAAAGAGCCAGAATTTGACAAATACAATGAAACTTCTTGTCCACACAACCATGTCATCCGGTACGTCCGAAAGATGGCTAACTACGCAGATAATGACGCACTGATGATCCACTGCTTCCAGGATAGCTTGGCAGAAGATGCAGCAGACTGGTACACTGGTTTGAGCAAAGACAATATTTATACTTTTGAGGAACTTGCTGCTGCTTTTGAAAGTCATTATGAGTTCAATACTCGCTTGAAGCCAAATAGGGACTCTCTTAAGTCCTTATCTCGGAAGTCAGATGAAAACTTCCGTGAATATGCTCAGAGGTGGAGAGGGGCAGCTGCCCGTGTTTCTCCTCGGCTTGATGAGGAAGAATTAACACAGACATTCCTGAAAACTTTGAAGAAGGAATATGTTGAAAGAATGATCGTCTCTGCTCCGAATAATTTCTCCGACATGGTTACCATGGGAACTCGTCTAGAGGAGGCTGTCAGAGAGGGTATTATCGTTCTTGAGAAGGGTGAATCCTCAACTAGCGCCCCTAAGAAGTATGGTAATGGCCACCATAAGAAGAAAGAATCCGAAGTAGGGGTGGTATCTGGTAATCAGTCTACACCTGCTAATGCTACTCAGTTACCTTTACCCTACCAATACATGCAGTACTCTCAACATCCCTTCTTCGCCCCATTCTACCAGCAATATCCTTTGCCACCGGGTCAACCACCAGTGCCCGTCAATGCCATTGCTCAACAAGTACAACAACAGCCTCCTGCTCAACAGCAGCAGCAGCAAAAGGGTCCTCGGCCCAGGACTTATTTTCCACCAATACCAATGCGGTATGCTGATCTGCTCCCAACTCTGCTTGCTAAGGGACATTGTGTCACCAGACCAGGCAGGCCTCCGCCTAATCCTTTGCCTCCTAGGTTCCGACAGGATCTTACATGTGAATTCCATCAGGGCGCTCAAGGCCATGATGTTGAAGGTTGTTATGCTTTGAAATATGTTGTGAAGGATCTGATAGACAGAGGAAGGCTGACCTTTGAGAATAGTGTTCCTCATGTTCTTGACAACCCGCTTCCAAACCATGCTGCTGTTAATATGATCGAGGCTTTCGAGAGAATTCCTGTTCCTCAAGAGGATCCCATGTTGGATGTCCGTAATGTTGTTACTCCCTTGGTACCGCTACATGTCAAACTTTGCCAAGCCTTCTTTGTTTAATCACGATCATGCTTCTTGTTCAGAATGTCTTCAAAATCCTATGGGCTGTTGTGTGGTGCAAGATGATATACAGAGCCTGATGGATGACAAGCACTTGATTGCCAGTGATGTATGTGTGATTGTGCCAGTGTTTCACGATTCTCCGGTTGAAAGTGCATCTCAGACAAGGAATGTTGAGCCCTTAGTGATCAGGTTACCTGGTCCAGTATCTCACGCCTCTACAAAATCAATCCCTTACAAGTACAATGCAACCATGATTGAGAATGGAGTGGAAGTGCCTCTGGTATCCCCAACTACGGTTGATAATGTTGCCGGAGAAATTACAGCTCTGAGAAGTGGAAAAGTCCGTCCACCCTTGTTCCAAAAGAAGGTGGTTACGCCTATTACTACGATAACTTGATGACATCCTGTCATTACGTAATATTAGGGACTTATTGTGACATTTTGATAGAGTTCTCATGCAATTTATACTGTTCTGGAGTGCAAAAAGCTTAAATGTTGAAGTCTGCTCGAAGGAAATCGCGCCACGCCAATTTCAAGCCGTGCTGCGATTTTTGAAGCAAAATTACATCCTCCCTGTTTGAGGGAAATCGCGGCACGCCATTATACAAGGCGCGGCGCGATTTTGATGGGTCAGGCCCATGACTTCTATAAATACTGCACTAATCCTGAAGAACAAGGGTAACGATTTTGGAGAACGAAAGTGCGATTTTAACACCCAGAAGGCTGCAGCGGAGAGGATTTCATCATCTCTAACCCAGTTTATGTATGTTTTAATTCTTTCATTGATTATGCTATTTGTAAACTCAATTATGAGTAGCTAAATCTCTTAGAGATTAGGTCGGAGATGAACCTATGTAACCCTAATTGATCATATGTTGCTGTGAAACTCTATTGTTTATTAATGAAATTCTAGTCTTTATTCAATTCAATTGTTCTTACTGCTTTTTATATCCTGATCAAATATAAACATGATTTTGTGAGATCGAATGACTACTGACCATAGCTTTCGACTTAGACCTAATTGAATTGTTCTAATAAACATGGTTAGTCTAGGAATGGATAATCGTTTGTTAGTGATATTAGGTTAACGTGCTTAAACCTTTGATGATTATTAGACCACCTAAGGAATTAGGGGCTGTAGTTTAAAAAGAGGGTCCTAACTCAAGGGATTGATTATGGCTAATTTGTTAACTATCGTGAAACTAGAGAATCATTAGTAATAATAGGTGCAGTAACCAATTAGGGGAAACATAGAGGATTCGAAGACCTGATCTCATCTCTCTCCATATTTTCTTAATCAAATCTATTTTCTTTTATTTGATTTCGTAAAATCAAACCAAATCTACTGCCTAGTGGCAAACCAAAAATAACTTTTATACATCCTAATTATATAACGCAATTGAATTATTGAAGTTAAAAACAGTCCTCGTGGGATCGATATTTTTACTACTTCGATAGTATTTGGTGCACTTGCCAGAGATCTATCAAGTTTTTGGCGCCGTTGCCGGGGACTGTTGAATTATTTCAACAAGGCAATTACGTTATTATTTAGGATTTCTGTCTTTTATATTTTTGTATATATATATTTAAAAAAAAAAATATTATGCTCTTTGTTTTCTTCTCATTGTACTGTGCTACTGAAAAGTTTATCCAAGTTTTGCAGCTATGATAGACAGGGTACTCCTCTATGACACAAAAGAGATTGCTAAGTTGCAGTATGAAAAATATATGCTATCTTTTAAGATCAAAATTTTGGACAACAAAATCTCGAGTTGTGATCATCATGAGGCAAATCAACCAGGTAGTGATGATGAAGGGAAGAAAGAGATGATCAACATCGATTACAATACTCAACTTCAGAATATTTTAGATGATTTCTTGGTGTCAAATCAAGTTTCATTTGAGAAGTTTGATGTTCAGTGTGGTGATCTTGTTGAGAAAGCACATGAGTCTCAGAGGAAGCTGGTTCAGATGAAGAGTGAGTGTCACAAGGTTGAGGTGGAAGAAAAACCCAAAGTGAGGAGTGTTGATATATTCCCAAAGTCTGAACCAACGGAGGTTGAGGAAATCACTCGTGTGCAGATGGATGCACGTCCTTCTCTACGGTGGGAGAGCTTAAACTCTAAAGGTTTAACAGTGAGAGCATGGGAGCATCTACTTCTTTGCTACAAATTCATGGAATTCCTACCAAACAAGAGGAAGAAGAAGGATGATATATTCTTTCTGACATATTTGCCACCCTAACAGTGGTTGAAGCGTCAAGCTCAATGACGTAAAAGAAAGCGCTGGGTGGGAGGCAACCCACTGTTTAATTTTCAGGTATGATTTTATTGCTTTCAAAAATAAAAACACAAAAATATTTTTCTTTTCTTTTTAATATGAGGCAGGAAAGTTTTCGAAAAATTGTTCTAGTACCTCCTATCAAGAAAATCATGCAAGGTACTGATGTCTTGCATGAATCTCTCTTCAAAAGTTTTTCAAAAATTCAATAAGACTCAGGCATTTTTCAAGAAAACAAGTTTTGGCATGAGAGAACTCCCTGTATCTACAAAATCGCGCCGCGCCTGTATATGGCCGCAGCGCGATTTTTCTCCTCAGTCTATAAAAACCTCACTATTCATCATCATTTTCATTCCTTTTTTTTTTCCTACTTTTCTCTACCAAAAATTTCCCTAGACTTCCCATTCACGAATTTTTCCCATCTTAATCTACCTTATCACTTCCTAAACATCATCAAACCACAATCCAATCACAAATTCATCAATCCAAACCATTATCATTCACAATCCATCATAATTTTCCCAAACTTCACAAAACATCCTTTTCACCATCTTCCTTAACCACAAATGGCCTCCAATCCACGAAACACCCGCCCAAAGAAAGCCACCAACCCCAAGCCATCCACAAGCAAAGCCAAACGCCCTCGTACCGCATCCGAACCACCCAAAAACACCATTCATTTTATCAATGACCAAGCCCAATAGTTCCACAAAGCCATGAAAAGTTTTGAAGTTGTGGGGGAGAGGAAGTTTGAATTCACAAAGCTTGTGAATTATCCGTCTTTGAGGCTGAGTTACGAAGGAGAGGGTGGACGAAGTTGAATGAGATGATCGATGAAGCGAACAACAAAACCGTGATCGTCGAATTCTTTGCAAATGCACGGGTTTCCGATACACCCTTTCAATCTTTTGTTTGGGGCAAGATCATTGATTTCAGCCCTGAAGCCCTTAATGCATTGCTGAATGTTCAACCGCCGGAGGAGTGTTGGGTTGAGAAACTGAGGAGGGAAATCACTGACGATTTCAATGCCACCAAGCAAGATCAAGGGGATGGCATCTTTGAGGGATTAAGGACACCGGGGGCTGGACACTTGGATGATGATGTGAACATGGGCTGATCTACTGATGGATTAGCATTTTCTGCTTTGTATTTTATTTTCAGTCATTTTTCTTTTGATGTATTTTCTTTATTTTCTTTTTTATGTCGAAGTCCATTGAACTTATTTCCCTATTGTAATTGCTCCTGCACTTGTTTAATTAATGAATTTGTTTTGTTTCATGTGACCTATTCCAGTTTAGTAACAGTTGTTTGATGAAACGGTATTCCAAAAGTTCTTAAGGTGGGGTGACTTGATTCAAAGGCGAAGTGTACGGCGTTGCTAGGTAGTCACATACTCCCAGAAATCTCAGCCATAAGGTTCATTGCCAAATTTGTTTTTCAATTTACTTATATTTAGATTAGTTTTCCATGCAACTACATTTCTAGAACTTGCATTGTTTCTCTATTATTGATTGGTCTTTGTCAATTACACACTGAGGCAAAAGTGCTTGGTCCTGTGAGCCTTTTTGAAGCCTACCCTGTTTAATTTGTTGAATTTATCCTTTCTTAACCAATTGTGAGCCGGTAGGATTAGAACTTTTTGTTCGGTGACAAACTACATTACAAGCCTAGAGACTTTTAGGACTTGTCCCTTAATGTATTTTCTGAGTTAAGGCATTGTAGAATGTTGCTAAAGATTAAGTTTGGGGTTGCTATTGGAATTTGCAACCAACTAAGTTTGGGGTGGGGGTACTAGAGAATAAGAGAACAAAAATGAAAGAAATATGAGATTGTCATGCAAAATATACACAAAAATGGTGTATCAAAAAAAAAAGAAATTGAATGATGAAAAAGGGACAAAACATTTAAAATCCGAGTAACTTCAAACTCGATTGTCCCTAAATGTTAAAAATATTCTCTAGTACCTTTGCATTGATTGTTATTCCACAAGGTGAATGATTGAAGGATTGAATTTTGTGCTTTAATTTCCGTAGGAATGCCTAACTCAAATTTTGTGTAGCCTACTTATCCAAATATATCCCACCTTTCACCTAAGCCCCGTTATAACCCTAAAGACCTCAAAAGTGTGTAATGATATTGACTTTGATTGATGTTTAGAAACTTTTCAAGCATATGGTAATATGTAGACCTGCATGTCGACTGGTAGAACCCTGTTTCAATTTGATGCGAGGAGTTGTGAATTGGTGGATGCGAACAAGTCAAACTAGCTCATCTTTAGCTAGAAGGTGAATGAACTTTTGGGTACTATCGTTTTGTCAGGTAACTGTTATTTTACTGTCGTTTGTCACTGTTGCAAGCAAATTCCTTGAGGACAAGGAATGGTTTAAGTTTGGGGTTGTGATGACATCCTGTCATTACGTAATATTAGGGACTTATTGTGACATTTTGATCGAGTTCTCATGCAATTTATACTGTTCTGGAGTGCAAAAAGCTTAAATGTTGAAGTCTGTTCGAAGGAAATCGCGCCACGCCAATTTCAAGCCGTGCTGCGATTTTTGAAGCAAAATTACATCCTCCCTGTTTGAGGGAAATCGCGGCACGCCATTATACAAGGCGCGGCGCGATTTTGATGGGTCAGGCCCATGACTTCTATAAATACTGCACTAATCCTGAAGAACAAGGGTAACGATTTTGGAGAACGAAAGTGCGATTTTAACACCCAGAAGGCTGCAGCGGAGAGGATTTCATCATCTCTAACCCAGTTTATGTATGTTTTAATTCTTTCATTGATTATGCTATTTGTAAACTCAATTATGAGTAGCTAAATCTCTTAGAGATTAGGTTGGAGATGAACCTATGTAACCCTAATTGATCATATGTTGCTGTGAAACTCTATTGTTTATTAATGAAATTCTAGTCTTTATTCAATTCAATTGTTCTTACTGCTTTTTATATCCTGATCAAATATAAACATGATTTTGTGAGATCGAATGACTACTGACCATAGCTTTCGACTTAGACCTAATTGAATTGTTCTAATAAACATGGTTAGTCTAGGAATGGATAATCGTTTGTTAGTGATATTAGGTTAACGTGCTTAAACCTTTGATGATTATTAGACCACCTAAGGAATTAGGGGCTGTAGTTTAAAAAGAGGGTCCTAACTCAAGGGATTGATTAGGGCTAATTTGTTAACTATCGTGAAACTAGAGAATCATTAGTAATAATAGGTGCAGTAACCAATTAGGGGAAACATAGAGGATTCGAAGACCTGATCTCATCTCTCTCCATATTTTCTTAATCAAATCTATTTTCTTTTATTTGATTTCGTAAAATCAAACCAAATCTACTGCCTAGTGGCAAACCAAAAATAACTTTTATACATCCTAATTATATAACGCAATTGAATTATTGAAGTTAAAAACAGTCCTCGTGGGATCGATATTTTTACTACTTCGAAAGTATTTGGTGCACTTGCCAGAGATCTATCATAACTCTACCAGTTGCTCCTCCTGTTGACAAGAACACCGGCCCATCAGGCCAATCTATTGACGAGTCAAAACTGGATGAAATGCTGAGGCTTATTAAAAAGAGTGACTATAAGATTGTTGACCAGCTGCTGCAAACTCCGTCAAAAATATCCATCTTGTCTCTGCTCTTGAGCTCAGAAGCTCACAGGAAAGTGTTGATGAAAGTACTGTAACAGGCCTGTGTTGATCATGAAGTCTCTGTGGATCAGTTCGATGGAATAGTGGGTAACATTACTGCTTGCAACAACTTGGGGTTTGGTGACGATGAACTCCCCGAAGCAGGGAAATATCACAACTTAGCTCTCCATATCTCGGTGCACTGTAAGTCTGACATGATATCCAATGTGCTGGTGGACACTGGATCATCCTTAAACGTAATGCATGAATCTACACTGAGACAGTTGAGTCATCATGGAATCTCTCTAAGGGGAAGTAGCTATCTGTTAAGGCTTTCGACGGATCTCGCAAAGATGTTCTTGGGGAAGTAGACTTGCCAATTACCATTGGTCCGGAGACATTCCAGATCACTTTCCAGGTCATGGACATCAATGCTTCTTACAGTTGTCTCCTCGGAAGACCGTGGATTCACGACGCTGGGGCAGTCACTTCTACTCTGCACCAAAAGCTCAAGTTTGTGAGGAATGGTAAGATTGTCACTGTACATGGTGAAGAAGCATATCTGGTTAGCCAAGTGTCATCTTTCTCTTGTGTTGAAGCAGGGTCCGCTGAAGGGACGTCATTTCAAGGATTGACTGTTGAAGGTGCAGAACCCCGAAGAGCTAGTGCTAGTATGGCTTCATTGAAAGACGCCCAGAAGGCTGTTCAAGAAGGGCAAGCTGCCGGCTGGGGCAAAGTGATTCAGATTTTGGAAAACAAGCGTAAAGAGGGCCTTGGATTCTCCCCGACCTCAGGCGTTTCAACAGGAACTTTCTACAGTGCTGGGTTTATCAATGTTATTGCTGAAGATACTACTGAAAGTAGTTATGTGCCTACATTTGTTGTACCAGGAGGCACTGTGAGAAATTGGGAGGCCATTGATGTTCCTTTAGTCATGCATGCTTCCATGTAATGTGTCCTGTTGCTCATGTTTTTCTTCGTTTTCAAAATAACAATCCTTTTCGCTCTGCCCAAGGCGAAAGTGATATCATTGTAAGGGCATGTTTGTTTCGGCATTGCCGTTATCAATAAAAGTTGTCGTCTTTTTCGCGACTCTTTGTTTTTTTTACTTTTTAGTGCTTTTTTTTCTTGGAAATAATGGTAATGCCAGAAAAAAGCTAAACATCTGTATTTTCTTATTAATTTCAAAAATCTGCATAGAAAACATTTTTCTAAAATCATCCCAATCATATTATGCAAATTGAACCACAATAAACCCGTTGAACACAGTGACCCTATGGTTCCTCCAAATTTTGAATTCCCTGTGTATGAAGCTGAAGATGAGGAAGATGATGAAGAGATACCGTATGAGATCACTCGACTGCTTGAGCAAGAAAGAAGAGCCATTCAGCCTCACCAGGAAGAGATTGAGCTCATCAACCTGGGTACTGAAGAAAACAAGCGAGAGATCAAGATTGGTGCGGCACTCGATCCAGAGGTGAAAAAGAAGATTACTCAGCTTCTCCATGATTATCCAGATGTCTTTGCATGGTCCTATGAAGATATGCCGGGTCTAGATCCCAAGATTGTGGAACATCGGATACCGACAAGACCTGAATGTCCTCCTGTCAAACAGAAATTGAGAAGGTCTCGTCCAGACATGGCTCTTAAGATCAAGGCTGAGGTGCAAAAGCAAATTGACGCGGGTTTCCTCATGACAGCCGAATATCCTGAGTGGATTGCCAACATTGTACCAGTGCCAAAGAAAGATGGGAAAGTTCGAATGTGCGTTGATTATAGAGATCTGAACAAAGCCAGTCCAAAAGATAATTTCCCATTGCCTCACATTGATGTACTTGTTGACAGTACTGCTCAATCTAAAGTGTTCTCTTTTATGGATGGTTTCTCTGGCTATAACCAGATACGGATGTCTCCTGAAGATAGAGAAAAGACGTCCTTCATTACTCCGTGGGGAACGTTCTGTTATAAAGTGATGCCGTTTGGCTTGATAAATGCTGGTGCTACCTATCAAAGATGTATGACAACTTTGTTTCATGATATGATCCACAAAGAGATTGAAGTATATGTTGATGACATGATTGTGAAATCAAGTGATGAAGAGCAGCATGTTGTGTATTTGAAAAAGATGTTTGAAAGATTGAGAAAGTACAAGCTACGTTTGAATCCTAACAAGTGTACATTTGGTGTAAGATCTGGAAGATTGCTAGGCTTCATTGTCAGCCAAAGAGGCATTGAAGTGGATCCTGACAAAGTCCGAGCCATCAGAGAGATGCCGGCCCCTCAAACTGAAAAGCAAGTCAGAGGTTTCCTCGGACGTCTGAATTATATTTCAAGGTTCATATCTCACATGACTACTACCTGTGGACCAATTTTCAAATTGCTCAGAAAGAATCAGCCTGTTGTATGGAATGATGAATGTCAGGAAGCTTTTGATAGCATTAAAGAATACCTGTTGGAACCACCTATCCTTGTCCCCCCAGTTGAAGGAAGGCCTTTGATTATGTATCTGTCAGTATTAGATGATTCTGTGGGTTGTGTCCTCGGTCAACAAGACGAGACTGGAAAGAAAGAACATGCCATCTACTATCTGAGCAAGAAGTTCACCGACTGTGAGACTCGGTATACAATGCTTGAAAAGACTTGTTGTGCTTTAGCCTGGGCCGCCAAACGCCTGCGTCATTATATGGTGAATCATACAACTTGGTTGATATCCCGAATGGATCCAATCAAGTACATCTTTGAGAAGTCTGCTGTTACTGGAAAGATTGCACGTTGGCAAATGTTGTTGTCTGAATATGATATTTTGTACAAAGCTCAGAAAGCAATCAAAGGAAGTATCCTTGCTGAGCATCTTGCTTGTCAACCTCTCGATGATTACCAGCCGATTAAGTTTGATTTCCCTGATGAAGAGATTATGTATCTGAAAACAAAAGACTGTGAGGAACCACTGATCAATGAAGGGCCGGATCCCAATAGCAAATGGGGATTGGTGTTTGATGGTGCTGTTAATGCTTATGGTAAAGGAATTGGGGCCATTATTGTAACTCCGCAGGGGCACCACATTCCTTTCACTGCTCGAATAACTTTTGAATGCACGAACAACATAGCTGATTATGAAGCATGCATCTTGGGCATTGAAGAAGCCATTGACCTGAGAATTAAGCACCTTGACATCTATGGAGATTCTGCACTTGTTATTAATCAGATAAAGGGTGAATGGGAGACTCATCATGAGAAGCTGATCCCTTACCGTGACTATGCCAGACGTCTGTTGACATACTTTACCAAGGTTGAGCTGCACCACATCCCTCGGGATGAAAACCAGATGGCTGACGCTCTTGCTACTTTGTCTTCTATGTTTCATGTCAATCACTGGAACGACGTGCTCGTAATCAAAGTACAGCGTCTTGATAGACCCGCTCATGTGTTTACTATTGAAAATATGCCAGATCAAGCTGATCAAGATGTGAATAATGGAAAGCCTTGGTATCATAATATCAAACAATTCTTGCAGAATCGTGAATATCCACCTGGTGCTTCCAACAGGGATAAAAAGACCTTGAGAAGATGGGCTAGCAAATTCCTTCTGGACGGAGAAATCCTATACAAGAGGAACTATGACATGGTCTTATTAAGATGTGTTGATAAACAAGAAGCTGAGAAATTGATGCATGATGTACATGACGGTACTTTTGGGACCCATGCTTCGGGCCACACTATGTCAAGAAAACTGTTAAGAGCCGACTATTACTGGATAACTATGGAACGTGACTGCCACAAACATGCTAAGAGATGCCACAAGTGTCAAATTTATGCTGATAAGATTCATGTGCCTCCACATGCCCTCAATGTTATCTCTTCCCCATGGCCTTTCTCTATGTGGGGCATTGACGTGATAGGAAGAATTGAACCAAAAGCTTCCAATGGACATCGTTTCATTCTAGTGGCAATTGACTATTTCACCAAGTGGGTTGAAGCTGCCTCCTATGCAAATGTGACCAAGCAAGTGGTTGTCAAGTTTATCAAGAATAACATCATCTGTCGATATGGTGTCCCCAACAAAATTATCACTGACAATGGTTCCAATCTGAACAATAGCATGATGCAAGTTTTATGTGAAGAATTCAAGATTGAACATCACAACTCCTCTCCTTATAGACCTCAGATGAATGGTGCAGTTGAGGCCGCTAACAAGAACATCAAGAAGATTGTTCAGAAGATGGTCACTACTTACAAAGACTGGCATGAGATGCTACCGTTTGCCTTGCATGGTTACCGTACTACAGTGCGCAGTTCAACCAGGGCAACTCCTTTTTCTTTGGTATATGGTGTGGAAGCAGTTCTCCCTCTGGAAGTGGAGATTCCATCTCTTCGAGTGATCATGGAAGCAAAACTAACTGAGACTGAATGGTGTCAAAGTCGGTATGATCAGTTGAATTTGATTGAAGAGAAACGTATGGATGCTATGGCTCATGGACAGTTGTATCAAGTACGAATGAAGAATGCTTTTGACAAGAAAGTCTGTCCTCGAGAATTCAAGGAAGGCGAACTTGTATTGAAAAGAAGGATAAGCAAGCAACCCGACCCAAGAGGCAAGTGGACACCTAACTATGAAGGTCCTTATGTTGTCAAGAAGGCTTTCTCTGGTGGTGCTTTGAATCTTACACACATGGATGGTGTCAAACTCCCAAATCCTGTTAATGCCGATATAGTCAAGAAATACTTTGTCTAAAAAGAAAAGAATAGCGTGGTAGGTCTAAAAAGAAAAGAACAGCGTGGTAGGTCGAAAACCCGAAAGGGCGGCCTAGGCAAAAATGCGCTTCCCGGTGGATCGAAATCCCGAAAGGGCGATCCAGGCAAAAGTTAGGGACAAAAAAAATGAATATGAAAAAGCTCGCTGAGATTGTACGCAACTCAGGCAAGAATGAGCGCCTCGATGAGCCGAAAACCCGAAAGGGCGGTTCATGCAAAAATGAGGTTGACAATAAAAGACAAGTAACTATATCTGGCAAATCACCATCACCCCTTGGGGCATCTGCAACTGTCAATGATCGTCTTCATTAGAGGCTTCTGTACTTGTGAATTCAAAATTTCTATGAAATGTAGCGGTCATCGTGTTCAATGTATCACCAACCGATAAAATTACCATTTTTCAAGCTTTGTAAATCCGTGACGTCATGCCTTTGGCTGACTTTCACTCTCCTACATCAATTTGAGCCTGTGCTATTGTTTGAAACTCTATTTTTCTTTCTACTTTCAATGCTATATACAAAATATTTCTTTTCCATTGATAATGTCAATATCTGAAACAAACATCTTTGAAAATTGAAAAACTTTTCCTGTATATTTTTGAAAGCAAACCTGAGCAATAGGGTACATTTCAATGAAACATGCATGAATAAATGAGTGTCAATGTCTATTTCAATACATGTTACAAGCAGGTTACTCCCCAGGATGATCTGTGGTCAATGGCAAGAATGAAAAAACAGAAGGAAAATGAAAATGAAAATAAAAAGCTCGCTAAGTTGAAAACCCGAAAGGGCGGCTTAGGCAAAAATGAGCACCCCGCTGATTGACAACCTATGAAGGCAATTCAGGCAAAAATGGGGCAATGAAAAGAATTTTATTCCCCGGTGAATCGAAAACCCGAAAGGGCGGTTCAGGCAAAAATGGGATTGAAAAATGAAAGAATGAAAGATGATATAAAAGCATTGACCACAGATGCGAACATCCAATGTTTACCCAACACTGACACGCCTAACAACGGCGACTTGTATCCAAGAATCTTCCAAGGGTCCCTCCTCTACAAGTTTTTATTGCCCTCAGCCATGGTTTTGATACGTCTCTCAACGACGATCTCTCTAAAGAGGATTTCTATGTGAATATGTTATAGCACGAGCCACTACGTGCCCAATCTTCCAATGTTTTGTCTGTCTCTGTGAAACTTCTCCGTCAAACTACAAATCAATCATGCATTTCAAGCATTCATACATGCATAATCATGCATTTTATGTGCTCATACATTTAATAATCTTGTTATACCATACATACATGATGCATTTCCTTTCAATTCAATTCAATTTCAACTGTCAAACTCAATTTCGATCCCCAATTTCAATCCAATCTCAATTTCAATTTCAACTGTCAAATTCAATTCAATCTCAACTTTCAATCCAATCTCAATGTCACTTTGACTCAATTTCCAATTCAATTCAATTTCAATCTCCAATTCAATTCGATTTCAATCTCCAATTCAATTCAATTTCAATCTCCAATTCAATTCGATTTCAATCTCCAATTCAATTCAATTTCAACTCTCAATTCAATGTCTATGTCTATGTCTCTGATTAATCTCAATTTTCAATCTCTCTTTCAATCTCAAACTCTCAATTCAATGTCTTTGTCAATGTCAATTCACTCTCAATTTGCTTTTGGGCCAACAAAAATGGTCATGTCTATTTTCAAATCAAATCAATATCAACTTACTTTCAATTTGAATCTTTCTAAATCCAACTTCCAATTTGTATCTTGTTATTGGTCAAGTGGCAAGTTCGATCCAAAGAACAGCTTGTACCTGCTTATATGTCTATGTTTCCGGTCAAACGGCAAGTTCGATCCAAAGAACAGTTTGTACCTTTTGCTTATGTTTTGTTATCGGTCAAACGACAAGTTCGATCCAAAGAACAGTTTGTACCCTCGCTTATGTTTTGTTATCGGTCAAACGGCAAGTTCGATCCAAAGAACAGTTTGTACCCTCGCTTATGTTTTGTTATCGGTCAAACGGCAAGTTCGATCCAAAGAACAGTTTATACCTGCTTATGTTTTGTTATCGGTCAAGCGGCAGGTTCGATCCAAAGAACAGCTTGTATCTACCTATATGGTTATGTTTTCAATCAAGTGGCAAGTTCGATCCAAAGAACAGCTTGTACCCATCTCTTGTTTGTATTTCTTGGTCAAGTGGCAGGTTCGATCCAAAGAACAGCTTGTACCCATCTCTTGTTTGTATTTCTTGGTCAAGTGGCAAGTTCGATCCAAAGAACAGCTTGTACCCATCTCTTGTTTGTATTTCTTGGTCAAGTGGCAAGTTCGATCCAAAGAACAGCTTGTACCCATCTCTTGTTTGTATTTCTTGGTCAAGTGGCAAGTTCGATCCAAAGAACAGCTTGTACCCATCTCTTGTTTGTATTTCTTGGTCAAGTGGCAAGTTCGATCCAAAGAACAGCTTGTATCCATCTCTTGTTTGTATCTCTTGGTCAAGTGGCAGGTTCGATCCAAAGAACAACTTGTACCTATCTCTTGTCCCCTGGTTTGTCTACTTTGTCAATGTTTACCTAAATCCCCGGTGATATGACAACCCGTAGATTCCAGTCCGTTTGTCTTGCATTCATAATCAAAATGTTGCACGGCATTCATATTTTGAAAGTCCGAGAGCGTATTTTTATGTCCAAAAACAGTGCAAATGTTAATATTTAAGTATCTTCGTCCCGTCAAATCAAGGACTCCATCTCTTGACTCTCCGGACAAAGAAACTTAAATAGGGGCAGCTGTTATACCCCAATTTTGGACCTAAAAATACTAGCTCAATTCTTCTTTTCTTGCATTTCAAGTCATTTTAATTTGTCTCTGATTAATTGCATTTTTCTCTGCATATTATTTCAATGTTATTTGCAAAATTCATGAAAAAGGGCATTTTAGTCATTTCCTATGTTAAAATTTCTTTCAATCTTTGAAAAATTGTTTGAGTCTTTTCAACTGGTTTGAATAAGTCCTTATTTCAATTCCATGTCAAAATCCATTTTAAGAATTGCATTTAAAGTCATTTTAAGTCAGTTTAGCCCCTAGGGGCATTTTAGTCTTTTCATGTGTTAAAGTCCTGTTAAATCTCTTAAAATTGTCTCTGAGTCTATTAATTTGCTTGTATAAGTTCTTGCTTTAGTTCTCTGTTAAAAAATCATTTTAAAATTGCATCTGAGTCATTTTGAGTCGTTTTAGTCCCTGGGGGCATTTTGGTCATTTCACATAAAATTTCTGATTCATTTTAATCTGCTTTGTTGCTTTTAATCGTCTCACTTTACGTTAATTTTCAATTTACTTTTTCAATTCAATTTCAGTTTTAATTTTCATTTTGGTCCTTAAAGCTTTTGTTATTTGCATTTCAACCCTTTTTGAGTTTGTTATGGTCAAGGTCAAAGTTGGTCAAAGTTTGTTACTACTTAGTCCATGTGGCACTCTCCCATTGGTCAAGAATTATTGCATGGCACCTATAAATCCAACTCACCTCACAATTTCTCATTCAACCATTGCATTTTCTCACAAATCCACAAATTCACATTTTCATTTTCCCTCCACCTCTTTCATCTTCAACAACCTCCATCACCACCCTAACAAACTCTAACCACCTTCTCTCTCACCTCTAACTAACTTCCTCCACCCTAAACCACCCTAACTAACCCTCAACCACCTCTTCTAACCAATTTCCACCACCACAAACCACCACTATCTTCATCATTCAACTTCCATAACCACCACACTTCCACAATAACTACCGCACCTCCACCATAATCCACGGTTGCCGGTCCATTTCGCCACCGTATTCAACGACGCAAAACTTCAATTCTCAACCGATTCATCCACCAATCTTAGCCTCAAATTCACTCACGGATTCAACACCAAACGACTCAAATTTTTTTCGAAACTGAATGTTCACATTCTTCACTCTCTCTCTTCCAAAATTGTTACAACTTTGTTCACTCTTTTCATCATTCTTAGATTCAACTACGACGGATTCCGAGAAAGACACGGTGCCAGCTTCACCGGCGGCCACACTTGAATCACGTGAGGGAGAAAGGAGGGAACAAGAAAACGGAACCGGCACAACAGTGTTCAAAATAGATTGATCCAAACAGAAACGTCCAAATCGAAGCTCGTAGTGAACCAGCAGCAGAGTGAGACTTGCAATCCAGGCCGTTCAAACTTGCGGTGAAGCCTATTTGAAACCGAAGCTGCAGCATCAAACACGTTTAAACCGTCCAGATTGAAAGAAGAAGGATCCGCCATTGTTGAATTCAAGGTCGCGTGAACAGTAAAGAGAGAAGATCCGGACGAAGAACAGAGAGGTATTGTTCCTATTTTTTCGTTTTTGATATTGATTTGTTAGATCTTTTGGAATTTGAGCTTTAATTTTTGAGAGTATAATTAAAAAGAATGAAGAAAGGGGAAGAAATAAGGAAGGGACTGTGTGATTGTTTGTCTGGAACGAGAAAGAAGAGCAAAGCCTTGTAGTGTTTTTTTAACACAGCCAAACACCCTTATGTTGACCCGTTTTCATCAAACCCATGACCCTGACCCGTTTAAACAAAACCTACCCGTTTTCTTATCATGGAATGGGCTTGGGCCCTTGTGTGTTACTGATTTCATTTTTTTTGAAATTCCTTGCTATTCATACGCTGCAAACTGATTTTCACACCCCTGCCATGCCTAAAAGCTCTTTGAAAATTCCACAAAATTTCTAATGTTTTTCTTGTGATTATTGATGAATCTTGATGCTATTCTCCAGTTGAATTTTGATTGAAAGAGTATGAAAAATATTTTGTGTCCTTGTTAGCTCAATGTGTTGATTCTTGTTAAAATTTTGTTATAAAGACTTTTAAGCGTTTGTGAATCTTTTGTGGTAATTTTAGCATTTGAAACCCATCTTTTGGGATGTGATTTCATGCTGAAATTCCCTTCAAAATTATGTGTAACGTTTGAGTGCTTTTTGTTCACTTTTCCTTGTAGAACTTTGCGTAATTTTGGAGTAATTTTGGGTTTGGAATTTAATACATAATTGTGGCCATGAACATGTGTTTTTTTAAGTGAATTTCCCTTTGGTTTTGATATATGCTTGCTGTTTTGATATGGTCTTTTGTGAATTTTGTGTTTGGTAAATAATGTGAAATAAGAGTGCATAAATAACTTGAAAATCTTGTAAACTTTGGCATGGTTAAATCCTTAGATTCTCATGTTAGTTTTCTTGAAACAAGTCATTCAAAACTTCTCCAATATTATGAGAATCTAGGCTTCAATCTAGTTTTAGTTTATTTGCATTAAATTTCAAGTTCTTTTATCACTTTTTGTCAAGCTTGTTGGTTTACTTTTCTTGCAAGTTACAAATAGCTTCACTATGCTTTTTAATACTAGTTTCTATATCATTTGTGCTACTAACCCTTTCATTTCATGTTTCATTCATCCATGAGCATTTCATCTCCCTCTTATATTTTTAGTCTTTATTTTCTTGCAATTTAATTTCATGCAAAAATTAGAATGTAAAACTTAGGAATTTTGTAATATTTTTCTTATGCTTTTTAATTTCTTGCAAGACCATAGAATGTATCTAGGCCAATGATGTAAAAGACAATGGACTCTAATGATGTACACCGACACAAGCACCGACACATGCACACACATCACATAGATCTTTTTAGATGTATGGCTGGGATATGCATGTTTAGATGTATGTTTAGGATTGCATGTTTAGATGAATGCCTAGGATTTACACTTAGAAAAAAATCATTTTCCAAAGAAACATGAATAATATCACTCAAATCATTTTCTAAATAAACCTTGGGATCAAAATCCCATTGTAATTTTCCCTTTCATTTTCTTAATCAAATTTCAACGAAAATTAACCATACTTGACCCTTTTTTCCAAAATAACTAATCAAACCCCACTTTTTCTTAAATCTCATGCCTTTAAGGCCTCTCAATCTCCATTCTTCAAATTCCAATTTTCAAACTTAAAATCAATCAACAAAAACAAAAACATTTTTTTTGGAAGAGAACTACGGTGGATTTGATCCCTTAAACGGGTACGTAGGCAAGGACAATATTCCTTCAATTCAAATAAAATAAAAATTCAAACACTTTCTTCTCCCTCCAATTCTTCACTTAGAAACTCTTAGGTTTAAATAAATACTTTCAAAATAGCATTGAAAAATAAAGCGTGCGCGTAGAAATTAAAGACGGTTCCTATAGGATACTATAGTCGTTATGGGTGCCTAACACCTTCCCGTAGCGAAAACAACTCCCGGACCTCGATTCTCAAGGGTTTTGCTTACTTTTTCCCTTCCCAAGAAAAAATGAGATATCACCGGTTAGAAAGGTTCAAACGTAATCAATGTTTGACACCCGAAAACCAAGATAAAACACATGTCTTACAAGATCTTTCTCCTCTTCCTCATCATCATCATCAATAATAATCACGTCCTCTTCGAGAGTAGGCATACTTTGATTCCCGCTGATTTTTGGCCAGCCTGTAAGCCTTTCGAGGGTATATTCATGTTAATTAGACATCACAACCAGACTCCATTATTCAAAACCTGTGAAGCTCAAACACAAACACAAACACAAACATTGACACCGGATACGACACTAACAGTTAGATAATATATATAACTTATGAATAAACATATTTTATCATCCAGTGCTTTTCACCACACACAAACACCGATATCAGATACGACAATGATAAATGAAGATGAGGAAATAAAAAATTATAATAGAATAGAAGTTTAGCAATCAACCTGGTGACAACTTTTGTCATGTTGTTGTTGACTAGCACCAACATCACTGCCATTGAGTTGTGCTGAAAAGGAATAGATTTCCTTGTTGTTGTTAGTGTTGGGGGAAATGGATCGAATTCGAATAACATACATTTTTCTTAATGAACTTCAACAACACAACACAAGCAATCCTTCAAAAAAAGAAACACAACACCAGCAAGAAAAATCAAATAGCACAAAAAAGAGATTTTGAAGAGTTCACAAATGTGTGACGTTTGGTTTGGTTTGGATATCTTTTATAGGCTAAATTTTAAACATGAAACGGTCATATTTTCCTAGTTGAAAAGTTGTGTCCATTGGAATTAATAGAATTTTTTATGAAATTATGCCAACTTTTATTATTTTCCAAAATAAAAATACTGTGAGTTTAATACTTACTGAGAATGTATTATTTTTTTAATCAAATTTGGAACAGACATATATTTTCTTTATATTGAGATTGCTAAAATATCTTAATTTATTATTCAAAATACAAACTTATCATTGCTATCTACATTTATGAGTTTCATTCACTCTTTTTATTTGTTCATTTGCAAATCATTCAATAAAAAAAACTGATCGTAAGCGTGACTAGAACGGGTGTTTAGGATGCACATTGGTTCGGTTTTGAGGTAAAAAAAATTATGTTTTAAAATAAAATTAGACTACTATTTTTCCCAACCTACCCATTTCTCGTGCCTCCTATTCTTTTATAGACAAAACAACATCATTGTTTTATTCTAGATCATCAGAAGTATTCTTGCAAAGCATTTCCGAAACACAGTTAAAACCAGAGGCCTTGCCTATATGGAATAATTCCTCCGTAGGTTATTGATCAATTTTTTCCTACAAGGGCACTCATATTTCAGAAATAACACACAAAATGGTACAAAACAAAACCAGCAACACCAAAATCAAAAAACATATTCAAACCACAACTCACCTGCAGAAGACGCCACACAAAAGGATCACCATGTGACTAGCAAGTGCAATTCAACAGGCGGAGGTATAGACCAAAATCAACCAAGTGAGTAAGACCTCGCATGTAAGGATAACTGTGCGACCAGCAGGTGCAACTTGACAAACCGATTAGGTTATCACATCTCGACGGACTCATCACTTAGATAGTCTACTTAGAATAATTGAACGGGGCTTGACTGTTAATTAATTTCAATAAATGAATATGGAGGATTCAAAGAATCCTAATCGCTGCTAACATTTTGCAACCAAACATGTAACTTTGCTCTGTTGCAAATTTTGCAAACTCTAAACCCTTAACATTTTTATATTATTTTGTTCCCAAATAAGTAAAGCGAATTGTTTGGACGAAACGACAATCCTTGTGGATACGATACTTTACCTATCACTTTATTCCTTGGTAAACGATTTGTTACACATGCTAATCTGACCATCAAATAGCAAATACGAGCATTTATTCACGGCATGTTCCACGAAATATAAAAGAAATTTGTTATCCTATATTTTTATCTAAGCAAAACAATCCACTAGACTCACAATTATATTTTAGATATCTAACAACTTATCCAAATAAAAACGTATTTAATTGAAGTTAATCAGTTTTTTCTAAAAGTTTCTTACAAACCGAATTGAATCTCACATGAGGTTTATTATGGACCGGATACCTCAAAATAGATCCAAACGGAACCCCCAAAACCCCTTATTCACATATGATTACACACACACATATTTTGTGAGAATAATAACTGCTCTTGTGTGCATGTGCCTCGCGAAGGTAACCAGGTGGCAGACGCTTTGGCAAAGAATGGTCAGGGCCTGGCTATGTATTCCTCTCAATGGTGGCCTTCCCCGCCTCCGTTCATCTCCTCCCTTCTCTTTAGGGACAGCTCTGGGCCTTCTTATGCTAGACTGAGTAGTTCATGATTGTTCTCCCTCCCTGGCTTGTAGGGTTGGGTTTTTGTTTGGTTCTTTTTCTGTTGAATCTTGTTGTATGCGGTTCAGGCCTCTCCTGATTTTATATTAATTTTCTAGCTTGATAAAAAAAAAAAATATTCGATGTGAGTGTTTTTGTTTGCTAAAAAGCACTAGATGATAACATGTATTTATGCATAATTTATATTTAGTTGTTTATTTGTTAGTGTCACATTTGTGTTTGAGCTTCATAGATTATGTACTGAATTGTGGAAGTAAAATTAAAAAAATTAGAATCAACAGTGTGCGCTTGTTGTTGCTGCTACTTGGCAAGGCACACTCAGAAATTTAATCTGGAACTGTTTTTTTGTGAATATGATTATTGAAAAGATTGATCTACCCTTTTTGTAATCTTATAACTCATGAAAAATAAAAAATAAAAAATATTGTTTCCTGATATTTGAAGGTTTAATCTGTGTGTGTGTGTGTGTGTGTGTTTTTTTTTTTAATCTTTTTTAGTTTTTATTAATGTGCTTTTTATTATGAGAGGTGGTGGTTTGTATTGAGAACACAATTTGATGATTGTAGTTGGTATATGATTTATTATTGGAACAATATGAAAAATGAGAACTTTGTTAATGGATCTTAAGATAACGATGTTTTTTTTAGGAAGATAATGATGTTTTGATGCTAATGTCTTTATTTGGTTTGTTTTCCACATTGAAGTGCCAAAAAAAAAAAAAATTTCTGCTACATACAAAAATCCAAGAAATGGAAAGCCTTGAGTCTTGAGATTTTGCCACAATTGTATTAATATGGGGAAACGATAGAAGAGGTTTATTTTTTGAATGACCAGGTTGTGGCCAAAGTGCAGAGGCATTTAAATTGCATGTGAGTTGTGGTTTGATTATGTTTTCTGATTTCGGTGTTTTCGTTTCCTTTTGTACCATTTTGTGTGTTATTTCTTAAAAGTGAGTGCCTTTGTAAGAAATATATAGGTGAACAACCTACAGGTGCATTATTCCGTATATCCAAGACCTCTAGTTTTAACTCGGTTTCAGAAATACTTTGCAAGAAGGCTTCTGAAGATTTGAAATCGAACAATGCTGCTGGTTTGTCTTTAAAAGAAGATACTTTGGATAAGGTGTGTTGATTTTCTTCCCCATTATTTTGTAGTTTACACAATAGGTTTAATTTTCACAATACAGTTCTAATGAATGATTTTCATATTTATTATATACTCTTAAGAGCTTTTAGTAGATCAATCAAGGCAACGGTAAACTGAGAAGCAAAGCTCCCAAGGTGGAATATAAAGGGATTGAGAATAAATGCAAATAATAAATTGAGGGATGGAGAAATGGGATGGGAAACCAAAATATCACATAATAACTTAATGTACATAGCACATGAGTACTACCAATTAAGAAACCTAATTGCTAATTATAACTAGCAAAACATAACAGAAAAAAATCAAGACCTAGCTACCAGCTATCCTTAAAATAACTCCACTTCATCATCTCAAAGTCTGAGTCCTAGGTTGGGAGCACCATCTCCCTTCTCGCCACCACATCCATCAACAGCAGCAGGGTCACCTGCACCACCAGCAGCAGCTTCAGTAGCCTTGGCAGAAACAGCAGAAACAGCTTCAGCAGCAGCACTGATGCTATCATCAGAGAGGTCTTGAGAAGGTCCAACGATTTTGTCCTTGCCACCAGCACCGGATTTTTGAGAACCACTACCATGCCCGCCATCAGAACCAACACTGCCTGATGCTTGTGACTCACCGGATTCATGAGAACCACGGTCACCTGCATAAACGGTAAATGTAACAGGAGATGGGACCCAAGCTGCACTGGCAAAACCACCACAAACGCCGGGTGGGAGTTGTCCGGCACTGGTGATATTGCCAGCAACAAGACCACCTAAAAAGCCAATTGGGAGCAAAACTCTACTCTGATACCTCGCTCTCTGCACATCAAACTTTGCTCTTTTATTAATAGCTTCCTCAAGTGCGTTTTTCTTACGCTTCAGACTAAGTTTCAAGGCATCCTTCGCTTTTCTTATTCTTGCCACTTCCGAATTGATCCGGTTAACCTCAACTTCTAGGTCAGCTCTCTGACGGATGCCAAGGTTAATGGTAGCGATGAGGTTCGTTTCAAGATCAGTGACCCAGGTTCCTTCAGCATGGTAACGATTCTTTAATTTCTGAACCAGCTCTAACATGTCACGAGCATCTGAATCAGCAAGATCTGAGACGGTGCGATTTAATAATCCATGGATCAGACTACAAAGCGTAGATAGCGCAGAAACGTCTCCAGGATCCGCTAACTTAAAGGTTGCGCTGTAACAGTTCATGAAATTAACAACCAAAGTTCGGTCTTCCTCGGTAAATATTATTTCTTCGACAGATGACATTTTAAGTGTTCTCTCTTCAGGTGACTTGATAAAGGTAAATGTGATGTTGAGAAATAATTCAATAATTAGGGATGTGTTCTCTGCTGCTTGAAAAACAATTAATAATAAACATCAAATTGGATATATTATTTCTTGCATAAATGTATTTTGTATTAGATTTCAATAAAGACTACAATGATACTATTGTATAATTCAAATTAAAATCATTTTCAATATCATAAGTCAAGTTACATTCAGTGTAGAAAAAGATAAAATTCACACAATCACATATCATAATCAAAGATTTTCAAACCCTAATGTCAAGGATTTGAACCAAACAAAATTTGAGAAATCAAGGATTGACAAACAATAGAAAAATCATAAAATTCCCAAATTTTAAAACCCTAATTTCAAGCATTGGCAACCAAGGAAATTGACACAATCACAATCAATAATAAAAGGAATTCAAGCATGGCTTTCATGAAAACTGACACAATCACAATCAATATAACCATAACCAACTTTGATACCACAAAAACAAAATGAATAAAATAGCATTAATATCAAAATCAATTTAGTGATCGTACCATTTATAATTTATGGACCAAATTTGCATCACAATCACATTTTTGAAGAGAAATCGAAGAAAAAAGGGGAATAAAGGGATGGAAACTGCTGCCTTTTGGGTTGTGATCGAAGGAAAAAGAAAAAAAACCTTCAATTCTGGAAACCGTTCAATTATGGAAAGAAAGAAAAAGAGATTAATTGGCCTTTTAAAAAGGGCTTTTAATATTGGATATCATGTTGTAGAAGAAGGATCATATCACTAAAACTGCTAGTGGTGTAGTGGTCACACTACTTAGATGTAACAATATGGTGCGGGTTCAAATCACTCCAAGGATGATTTTTTAAACCCTAAAATCGGGACTGTTTAACATATAAGAAATTTAAGAATTCTTTTTCATAAAGATTTTTTAAACCCTAAAACAAAGCGGGATTAATGGTGCGGGTTCAAATCACTACAAGGATTCATAAAGATTTTTTAAACCCTAAAATCGGGACTGTTTAACATTTAAGAATTCTTTTTCATAAAGATTTTTTAAACCCTAAAACAAAGTGAAATTAGAGTTTAATCGGAACAGTTTAACATTTATATAAACAAAAACTAGAACTTTTACCACTGCTACCGCCCGATAATCATAAAGATTTTTTAAACCCTAAAATCGGGACTATTTAACATTTAAGAATTCTTTTTCATAAAGATTTTTTTAACCCTAAAACAAAGCGGGATTAGGGTTTAATCGGAACAGTTTAACATTTACTAGTCTAAATAAGTCCATAAAAGCCAAAGAGTTTTATTTGCAAAGAGGGTTGTCAATGATTCAACAACTCTCTTTGACAACACTATGCACAACCCTGTTTGTCAACTCTCTTTAACCCTCTTTATGGACTTCATTGACAACCCTCTTTGACTCAACAACTCATATCATTTATAACCTAAATGATAAGAAGGATAACTGATTATCATACCTAGAAAAATGGAATGCACTTAAGATTTATTTGCAATTGGTAAAGTCCATAAAAGTTGGTGAAATCATTGATGAATAAAGCATAATAAGGATGTACACCGAAATTTAGAATAGGTGATGTTTAAGCATCACTATGCACAATATCAAAAGGAAACAAAGTACAAAAAAATCATAAAATGGTAATCTTCTATATATATCTTTGAATTAGAAACTTGAACTATTCTTAGGCTTTCATTGTGCCTATGTGGCACCTCTAAAGAAGCTTGATTTCTACTCTCTTATTCTATCTAATCTAATAGTTGTAATAGATAGATAGATAGATTAGAAATAATGTGCAATTAAGTATAAGTGACGTAAATATAAAGATAACTTTTCACTGCTCTCAATTAATATATAAGCCAAAGAGTTTTAACGGTTACTCTACATTTCGTATGTTCATATAAAAGACTTTTTTTTTTTTTTAAGGAACACGTAAAAGACTTATAAACTAATCAAATTCTGCTTTGTTTAGTTCTATAGAGCAATCAAATTGCAGTTATAAATTAAATAAATTAAAATAGATAGTGCTCAAATAAATTAGTTATTAAATTTTAGTTACCAAAAAAATGTTACAGTATATACATACTTCCCTATCAAGTAAAAAACAATAGGTTTCATATTTTCTCCACATGAACATCAAACAAAGTTTTAAAATTATAATAGTGATCACGATACTGCCAATATTTTTATAAATACAAACAATTAAGATTAATATTAATTTATAATCACTATGATTTATCACACCAACCTTTGAACTATTTTTCTTTTTCTATTCCTTAACTATCCTACCACTCACTCACTCATGGGGTTAATGACAGTCTTTTATATTTTTTTAGTTTTCAGTTATAGTTTTATCAAGTGCTATATATTGTCACATTCATAATCAATATATATTCTTTGTGCATCGATCTGCTAAGTGTTTGTAGTGTAAAATTTGGTTTTCATTGATCAACTCTTTCTCCAAACAACTTTCGGTGGTAATTATCAATTTTATATTCTGATTTTTGGTCATCTTTCTTGCTACTCATATACATCTTTGCTATTCGTTGATTTATGTAAGATAGAGACTAAGTTAATCTATTATATAGATTCGTCAAACATTTTTCTCTACATCTTTCTCATTGACTTGAGAATTGGCGTAACATTTGTTAATCTACTATTATATAAATTGGTCAAATACTCTACATTTTTATCATTGACTTGAGAATCGACATAACATTTGTTAGTCTACTTTTCTAGCTTCTTTCTTATATTTTCTATTGTTTAGTATGGATATAACTATTTTTCCATGTGAATTAGGAGAAGAAGACTAAATGTTGTTGCTTCTATTGTGTTCTTACCGCCCAAAAACTTGTCAAAAATGGTGGCTCATATGTCTTTAATCATTATATTTGCTTCAATGAAATTAAAAATTATACAGTTTGTATCGAAGATGCTCTCATTCTGTTTCTATTCCACTTCCCATGTTAATACATAGTTTAGATTTAATCAAAACATTACTTAATTCGAGTAACTATTATCAATTTTTATTTGAGATGAAAAGGAAAAGAGGTGGCTACAGTTTTGCTTTGAGTTTAAATTGGAGATTTTTCGAAGAGACGAAGGATGAAGGTTTCAACAGAGAATGAGTTGATGGAGCTTATCTAAGTAGTTGCGTCATAAGAGATGAATGATGAAGGTTTCAATAAAGAATGAGGTGATGAAGCTTATCTAAATAGTCACATCATCATAATTAGTTTAGATAGATGTAGATTGTCTTTACCGTTAATTTTGTAAAGACATAGATAAATATAGACTATTATATATTAGAGGAGATGATCAAATTTTCTTGCTTATCGGCATGCTTCTTTACTCTTTTAACCAATTCCGAAGGTAATCATATACATATTTGTTTGTATTGAGGTTTAAATATACTTTACGAATTCAGTGTACTCTTTTATTAGTCATCCATCTCATTTTAAAAGGTCTCATGTAAGCTCCAATTAAACAATGGACCGCCATTTTGGTATACATTAGTTAAAAAAACATTTCAATAGATATTTTTATGTCTACTTTTGTAACACCCATACCAGACGGCTCCGAACATGCATAATCATCCTGCTTATCTGAAACAAATAAGGATTGGGATGAGACATAATGTCTCAGTGAGTTCCCCTAAATCCTAGGCTATAGGCAACCTTAAGGGGAAACCTACGGTCACCACATGTCTACGTTACAACCTGACGGTTGATTATACGTGTGTGGGGACTTGCATACTTAGACGGTAGTGCATACTATGGCCGTCATATTCATATCTTACTTGTTATAGGCTTCTCATCTATACATGTCATGGCGGTTGAGGGAACCTAAACCGCATTGCCAAGTGTACGCTTTACGTAACAAGGCCTAAACATAAATAACATAGCATATTCATGACATGATTCTAATCCGGACGATTAGGGAAACCTAAGGTCGTCACGGCATAGCTTTCTTTACTTGTCCTATACATATCTTGCTCTCGTCTAATAGCATTTCATGCTCTTGTACTTAACTTAATCATACGTGTTTTCATTCGTGAACATAATCATAATCATAATCATATCATACATAAATGTATCTAAGTTCATTTATTATGTTAGCGTTGAACAAACAATTATTATCTTGATTCATTTTACGGATAGTCCCGGGTGGAGTAACCCCGAGATCAATCCCATACATGACCGATGCACGTACATCGGACTCCCTCGGTGTCGTGCGGGTCCCTTGCGGCTTGAACCGTTCCCCTTAGGTCGAGAACCTCCCGTATCCCCCTGGCGTGGATAACAAGAGACACGAGCACCTACGTCTTGTTACTCAGTGACATGCGGGTCCCTTACGGCTTGAATCGTTCTCATAATGAGAACCCCTTGTATCCCCCTGTGTGGATATCAAGAGACATGTCACCTACTCTTATTAGTCATAGTCTTGTCGTGCATAAGTTAAACATATACATACTTGATTGTTTACCTCGGAAACTTAATCGAACTGATTAATGGTAAACTCTTACTTCTTCATATACATACTTAATCATGGTGGAGAGAAATAACCTATCAATCCACAACTTACATACTTGCTAAGTCATTCTAACTCATGTGCGAAGAGGTTACACTTCGCGTCTTAACACTAGGGATCTTGCTAACTTGTTAGTTCTCGACAACTATGTCGAGGCTCTAGTTTTCCCTTACTTAATATACATCTTGCTACCCCATCATACTTGAACTCTCTTGAGCCATCCTTGTAATACATGCTAAGATTGCCATGATTAATGATGCAAGGATCAATTGACGAGGTGTGCAAATTTCAATGATTTCTAAAGACCGAAAGTGTCGAAACCCAAGTTCCAATCCGTTTATGAGTTCTAAGATTTAATAAAACCAAGTTTGTTCCAGTAGAAAAATAAGTGAAAACAGCAAGAGAATACTTCGGAACGATCGCTACGGACCCCCACACGACTGCCCCAAGCACCCGAACGCAGAACAACGCGGAGGTTGTCCTGTCTGGGGCGCCAGGAGTGGGGCGCCTAGCGCTAGCTCCCTGTGTGTGGGCGCCTAGCGCCCTTGTGCAGGTGCAGCGCTCCGAAGCTTGCGTTTTCGCATGTCCCGGCTGCGGGTTTTCGCCATTTTCGACCCAAAACTCGTCCAATTCGACCCTGTAATGCACCAAATACATCCAACAACATGTATAGACTTATTTAAACATATCTCATGGCAATTTTAACATATATTTAGCAAGAGATGACATTGGGTACTTAAGTCTCATAAAACTAATCTAACATAAATCATGATTGCTACACAAGATTAATCAAACCCAAGGGTAAGTAATCTATCTATGGAACTCACCTAGGTTGTTTCTTGTGTTTGCCTCAAGCTTCAAGCTTCTCAAAGTTCAAACCCTAACTTTGAATCCAAGCTTCTACTCGTTCCCTTTGTTGTTTCTTGCTCTAGAAGTTGCCATGATCCTTGCTTGATCTCCAATTCCATGAAATTGAAAGCTTTGATGGTAGAAGATTTGAGGGAGAGGGCCGATACAAAGAGGGGGAAAAAGGATAGAACTCTTTCTCTCAACCCTAGAGAGAGAAAGATTATGAGAAATGAGATATTTTTGGGCCAATCCCACTTAAATATCTCTTTCGCGTGAAATTACCAACATTTCCTTGACTTAAGCGTGTTAAATCCGGCACTGATACTTAATTCGTAATAGGCTGATATTACATAATAAATATTTTACATACTTACTTTCCTTGAATTTAATCCTCTGATACATTTGTCTGATAAAAATTCCATTAGGTAAATAGCGGGATGTTACAACTTTCTTAACTATATCAAACGGTTTTGTTTAGAAGGTATATTTCATGAAGAAAAAAAAATTAAGGAATCATTAAAAAAAATTCATATATTTTATGTTTTCATTATAAACAATTTGTATTTTTTAATATTTATATAAATTACGTACTTTTTTAACATAATGTAAATAAAAAAAAAACAAGAACGACATAATGTAAAAAATTAGAATGCAACCAGACACTGATCTAATAACAAATAGTCTTTCTAACATATAAGAGAGGGTTGGAATCAATTCTTAGTTCTTAATATTCTAAAATGAGTACATAAATAATATTTATAGTTTGAACTAGCTCATGACAAAAAAAAATTATAATATCTATAGTTTGACTAGCTCATGATAAAAAAAATTACAATATTTTAGTTAGTATTTGTCGCTCCCTCTAATTTTTTGGGCAAGATCCGCCACTTTGGATGATTCCTTAAAATTTGGGGTTTTCTTTACTTTTTTGGTCAGCCTATTTTTTATTTTTAAATTCCTTTTTATCTTTTTTTTGTTAATAGAGCAATTGGCTTTTCAACCAAAAATAAGGTAAAATATAATTGCCTTTTAATTCCTTTACATGTCTTTCACAAACAGCAAATATATTCTTTAAAAATAAAATAAAATTTACAAACATGCACCTTTTCTTATATAACAAAAGAAAAACATAAAAAAATTATCAAATAAAATGCATTTAAGGTTGTGCGATAAAAATTTCTATAAACCTCTATTTATTTTCTTAGGGTTAATAAACCTTCAACTTTTTTTTAAACAACTAGAGAAATGCTAATTATTTTTTCAGTTCCCAATTTCTTTTTAAAAAAATGTTGTTTTAAATCCCCCTCTCTCTCTATCTATATATATAAAAAAACATTTTAAACCAAAATTGAGTGTATTTAAATGAAAAAAATTATAAGTTCATTGTATCAAGATTACCGATTTTTAGTCAATTAAATAATTTTTTATTATTTGACCTTATTTTAACAAACACGTGCAACGCACGGGTTGAATTCCTAGTTTTCATAAAATGGTAATTTTATTTGTTTTTCAAGTGGACATGAATGACAAAAGAAATCCTTCTTAAACTTATTACAAAAAAATTATTTCTTTTAAGTGAAGAGAGCTTAAAACAGGAGCACCGGGATGTACCTAGCAGTTGTGCCATAATTTTTTTGACAAAGGCGGATGGTGAGAAGTCGGTAGTGGTTAGTCTTGTGGTAATTGGATAAAGATGACATGGGCTATCACATCTCATTATCTTTGTCTAAAAATGTAGAAAATTGCTCTCCCATACAAAATTGATCACTCCCATACAAACTGACTAAAATACACCCACGTGAGCTTAAAACAGGAGCACCGGGATGTCCGAAGCGGTTGTGCCATAATTTTTTTTTTTTTGACAAAGGCAGACGTTGACGAGCTGGTAGTGGTTAGTCTTGGGATAACTCACGTTAGGGTTATAACCTACCTGAGTTAACTCACATGGGATGTACCAATGTAGCGAACGTGATTTAAGTCACGTTGGGTATAACAACTGCATGACTTAAGTCACGTTGGGTATTTTCGTCAGTTTGTATGGGAGAAGAGCAATTTCCAAAAAAAAGTAAAGTTGTTTCTTCAAATTTATTTGCATTTTAATAGGGCTTTAAAAATGAGCCCAATCATTTAAGGTGTGTAATTGTAGATATTCTGGACCAAGAAACAACGAGGGTTCCAATTCAAGAACCAAAAGTGAAGATATAACTCATTCTTCATTCTCATTAAAAGAACAATTATACTCATTTCAAACTGTATCCCTAAAAAATAAAAATAAAAACTCATTTCAAACTTATAGCAAGATGTTTTCTTAACCAAAATGGACCATAAGTGACACCACTCTCTAGTCCATAGAGTTACATTACATTTTCCCAAGTTAAAACAAAATATGCTTTCTGACCAAAAAAAAAAAAAAAACAAAATATGCTTCTTTCATGTAAATCCCACACAAACAAATTAGCCATAATGCTTGAGCAACCATTTAAAAAAAAAACATGATAGAGAAAAGGAAATGAGGTTGATACATAAGTATTCTTCCATTTTTGTAACCCATAGTCCAGAGGTATTGGATAATCAAATCAATACCTTCACATATGAGGTAAGCAATGTCAAACAAAAAGACAACTAAAGCAAAAACAAAAGATAACTAATCAAAAACAAATGCTGACTAAAAATTACACTAAGCATGTAAGACATTTGAATAGGATGAGAATACTAATTAATTAAACCGAGGGAAAAGTTTTATTAATTAATGTGACACTACTGGCCATTTTACAACGGTCCTTAATAAGATTTAAACGAGTTCCTTGAAATTACAAGGCTAAACTCGTACGACCAATATATATTAAAAAATAATTTAAGGAGTTGGAGGGTGGGCATCTCCCAATTCATCCAACCCCTTTCTTTGCGACCACTTTGAAGTGTTGTCTGCATCCATTAATTGGATCCTAGTCCAAGGACCACACCCATAATCGTTCAAACAACCTCCATTTACGTTTATTTGCCATAAACAATCTGTGCATTTGTCATGATTTTGGTCCCAAACGTCAAGATAATGACGACGGGTATCTTGAGGCCATATGAAACTGCAATAGAATAACGTAACTCTAAATGGATTAGCGCTTGGTTTGAAGGAAAACACGTAACTTTCTCCCCACAGGACTGTGTGATCTCCAAGATCGTTGTCTTGGGATTTGCAATGAAGAGTCATCTCTGTTCCGGTGCCGGTTTGAGGCTGTATGTTATTGACAATGGTAACTGTTACCCTACTAGGAACAAAAAATGCAGATAAAGTCTCTCTAACCTCAAATGCAAATAGTATGATTAAGAGTATTGAAAATTTTAAGGTAATTGGACTTGTAACTTCCATTGTTGTATGTATTATGCCTAGGAGACTTACATCAACGTTAATTTATAGAACATAAAAAACTCAACAAAGTGCTTCCAACAAAGGAAAATATTTGCAAATTCAAATACCTACTTTAAAAGATATTGAATTAGCCTGGTTGACCAGATAATTTACCTTTTATGAAATTAAATGGGAATTTATTTCAGCCAATATGGAGCTCATTAAGGGTAATACAAGTGTGGCAGGAAAAAATTTTGTTCAAAAGGACCTCTCTCAATTTTGTCAACGAAATAAATTGGCTTAATTGTGCAAAATATTTTTGAATTATTTCCTATTTTGTGATATTTTTCCGTTACTAACTAGCAAGATATCTGTGCTGACGCACCGGTACCCGTCGGTGGATGAATTATACAATAAAAACTTGAATATATATGATATTTGGATAAAAATATTTTATTTTAATATATTTTAGATAGATCGAATTGTTAAAAAAATGTTTCACACCGCCATAATAAGGAGTTTGACACAATTATTTGAGTGTGCGATATGATATTTTTTTTTAGCCAAATGTGATAATATTTAAATTAAGCGAAATTTTGTTTGACAGAAAGGACATTTTGCTACAATGAATAAAGAGCAATGAGTTGACAAAGACTAATGTAATTTAATAGTAATTAGAATTCAGCATAGTTAAGCCATCCGTTTTTTCTCAAGAGAGAATCAAATTATTGAATGGCTTTCATGAGGAGTAATCAAGTTGGCATTATGAGAAATACATGAATAATCTAAGGAAAAAAACGTAATCTTGAGTTTTCTGATCATGAAATATTCTACCCGGAACTTGAGTTTTAATTCTTCCAAAAATTGTAGCGCGATCTAGGAAATTGTGGCACGCTTTGGCATATGATTATGGTGCAAATGATCGGTTATTTATATGGTACCAACATTGTTCGGATGTGTTGTTCCATAATGATACTTTTGGATGGCATTGTTCAGATATTTGTTTTCACAATGTTTTGGTAGTTACTTTGTGATTCTCTCACTATCTTGTGACTGAGGCTAAAAAATCACTAGAACAGGTTGATAAGTTCCATAAGCAGATTTTAGCATTATGAACTATGAATGAGTTTCTACAAAGCTCTTAAATATGATTATTTCATTGCTAACGACTAGGAAACGGAGGAATATATCAAGAAATTAGAAGAGAATTTCCCAAATTGCAAGATGAACTTTGTGAAGTTGTTGTTAACGTTATTGACGACAAGGAAACTCGTTGTTTGATGCCAAAATTTTGCATAGTCACAATTGCAAAATTAAAGTCAATATTTGAATTTTGATACATGTAATTGTAACTTTTAAATGTTGTGATTGATCTGTACATTTCAAAGTGAAACAGTGTCAATGTCAAACATATGTTAATAGAATGATCATCAATTAAATGTTGATCTTAGGGAAATTGTCTACATTTCTAAACCAAAGGGTGTAAAATGATCTTAGTTGAAATTAAAGATAGTAAATCGTGATGAAATGTAAATTCTATAATGATGCACTATTTAATAAGGAAATAGAAAACCTAGTACTCTTATATTATAACAATGTTATGGTGAGAATATTTAGAAAAGTATGCAATATGAACTTATACAAACAAGTTTGGCCTTGTTTGGTGCAGTGGTTTGTTTAAAAGATTATGTATATTTTATAAAGGTCATAGTCGATGAAGGAGGAAAAGTGGTAGTGTTGCTAAAGTGAAAGATGGAGTTAGAAATTCCCAAATCTCAAATACTTATTTCTCTCTTATGTTCAAATATGTTCTGCAATTACTATGTTCTGAATGTCTTATTAAGCGTGTTGTAATGTGTGCTAAGCATGACCCTAATTTTGCTTGCTTGAAATTGTCACAAATGAGTTTATTCAATCTCTACATCATCTTGGTCAAAATGAAGCTGCAACATTGATGGAACATATTTTGTATAAAACTGCTTGTGTACGTTAGTGCAGCGATGAAAACGCATGAGATTGATTTTTATAGAAAGGCTAAACAAGATAGATATGTACTTAGGACTTGACCACAATGGTTAGGTCCACAAGTTGATGTTATTAGGTATTCAACAGAATCAATTGAGAGAGAGATTAATTCTGTGAATGATAATACTTTGATTGATGTGAAAAAGAAGAAAGCTTTACATGGTGGAAACAATATTAGCTTCGGCTGCAGTTGGAAAATTAATTTTTTTTCTCAAATGTTTGTGTTGGTTAATGATTTCTACAACTATGGTTTGCCTTCAAATCTCTTTGGTGGTAAAAGTTTAAGTTTGGATTATGGACTTGAAGACGGTGAGTTTGCAATGGCTGCATATTTCTGAGCTTCAATTTTTAGCTAATCTTGTTACTAATCATGTTCTACAACAATTGTAATTCCAGAACATATATTTAAACAAAGGAGAGAATTAGGGATTTGAGATGCGGAGATTTAGGGATTTCTAACTCCATTTTTCACTTTACTCTGCCTTTCAATTCGGTTCAGTTTCTTTCACTTTAGTCCTGAGTCCTGACTAGTCAGCAAAAAAATATTTTCCACCTCATCAGTTAACATAAGTTTTTAACGCTAGGACTAAACTAAAACCGGAAGTGCATATCTAGGTACTACTTTGTTTTTAATCTTGAGTTTAGGACCTTTGTGGCAGCCAGGTGCATGGTCTGGGCCAAAGAGACCATTTTTAAAAATTGAAGAATAACGCATTATATAGTGTTCAAACCATGGCAAATTGCACCGCAATTTCCTAGGTTGTACCATTATTTGGAGCTCGTATACAATACAATACTGAACTTGATACAAAATCACACCACCTCTATGCCAATTGCGCCACAATTTTTTGCAAACCAAAATATCTAAATTGCTGAACCAAATTGCGCCGTGACTTCTCCAAATCAGGTCTCAAATATCTAAATTGCTTAACCAAATTGCGCTGTAAGCTCAAGGTTGCATAAATGTTTAGATCATACAACCTCTTCACATAATCTAACATTATAGGGACCTCTTCGCTTGGATCTAATATTATTTGAAGAGGCAAGTGAAGATGGTACTAACATTTAGATGGTACCAACATTGGAAAATTCACAAAGAGAATTTAAAGAAATTTTTTGAGGGACTAAAATCGAAATTTGAAAATTTTATAGGGACCAAAAACTTATTTTTTTTATGATATTTAAATAAAGAGACATATGTAAACATATAATAAATGTGTGTTCAAATCCAAACTGATCCAAATAAATCCTAATGGTGAGCAGGTCGCTTTTATTGCAAGATCGGGAGTTAGTGTCTATTTTCAAGTTTTTTTGGGATGGATATGGTGTCTCCTCAAGTGAACCGAGAGTTAAGGGGGTGCTTGGTGTTTAGTTTTTGGAGTGTGGTGGACTGATAGCTTTCGACTCGAGATCGAGAGTCAGTTTCTTGACACAAGTTTTAAGGCTTGTTTTGGTGTCTTCTTCAACAAATCGAAGAAGGGGGTGCTTGTTTTGGGTTGAATGATTGTTGGAATAAATCATTTTTTGGTGTTTTGTTGGGCTCAATTGTGATGATGATAAGATGATGTTGTGTTTACATGGGGTTTTGACCGGTTGGAATGTTTTGTGGATGGATTTTTGTGAGTAGCGGTTGATAGGTACTTGAAATTTGTTTTTGTGGTCATTCACGACGATGTATGGAGGTTTGTCGTTGGTGGTTAATTTTCTTATTGGTGTTAGTGCTAGGCTTCGATTAGGTGGTGTTTATATTGGTGTTTTTATGAGTTTCTTTTGGGTATCCTCCTATATATGGTGCATTTACTTTGTAGTTCCAGTCTGTCAGTCACTGTCCGTTTTGAGCAGGGATTGTGTTATTAATAAATTTTGGGTGCGTTTGTTTCAGCTTTAAAAAAAATAGATTTTGGGTTCAAAGAATCTAGAGATTTTTTTTTAGAGATTTTTCTAAAAAAATCTAAAGCTATTTCGTTTGTTTACTAACATAAAAATCATTTTTTAAGATTTGACACTCTTACACTTGAATTCCTTGTGTTTATAAAAAAATAGATTTTGGAAAAGCTACTTGAAATAGCTTTTCATTTTGAGGCTAAAAATGATTTTTTTAACAAAATGGATTTTTTAAAAAACTTAAACAAACACAACAAAAATGAAAAAAGTGATTTTTTTTTTTTTAAAAAATAGATTTTTTTTCATAAAAATCTGAAACAAACATGGCCTTTGTTGTTAAAGAAAATAATAAATGATTTTGTGAAAGAAAGAGTTAGACATCTTAGTAAAAAGCAAGTGGGTGTAACTTTTTTTTGACAAAGAAAGTGGGTGTAACTTGTTATTTTACTATTTAGTGTTTGAAGGTGTGTGTAAATTTACAGTTTTATATATATAAATATGATACCAACATATCCATTGACACCAAATCTCATCCATTAAAATGGTTTAATCTAGAGACTATTAATTATTCACTTAAAAGTGTACGACTACATCAAATTTATTTATTTTGGTCAAGTGGCCTAGTGGCTAGAATTCACCTTTTTCAAGGTGAATAAGTGGTTTCAAGGTGAATAAGTGGGGTGTCCGGCGTTAAAACCCGGCCCCTGCATATAATAATGCATGTCCCTGTCAACTGAGTTATGCTCACCGGACACATCAAATTTATTTTACACACCTTTATTTCCACTTGATTTATTTTCTCATCCTTTCTCTCGCCATATACCATTATTGTTTTTTTTTTTACAATAACATTATCATTTTTAATAATTGAAAAACTCAACCTGCTAGGCCTGATCTTCAATCATTATTTGGTGTATTATCCAAATGATGCTCATGGAAAAATACATTGGTTGAAGAAATCAGATTAAGATCCCTAACTGCCAATCAGACTAAGATCCAAATTTTCTATCAAATGAGTTTAGAACCCCAAATTTTTATCTATTCTCTTTTAATAAAATATTCATCTTTTTTCAACTATATGTCTCTAAATTAAATGATGAGATTTGGTGTCAACTAATCCGTTGACACCTAGTGTCAACGGATCCTAACTCTATATATATTCCATCAAATATATACATTATATATATATATATATATATATATATATATATATATATATATATATATAGTTGAATGAAAAGTCAAGTGTTCATAAAATAATTAAACCTTCCTTCAAAAAAAAAAAATTAAACCTTATCACTACTACAGAAATGACATTTCACATCGGTGGAAATCGACTTTTCACGTTGGGTCCCAAATGTGATTTTCAAATGTTTAATACTTTTAATTTGCGCAATAAGTAGTAGGTTTCAACAAAATATTTAAAGACTATAAATTTAGTTGACTAAAATATAATTTTTTAGAGGTATATTTTTATTAATTAAATTGGCATTACATAGCCATTTTACAACCGTCAAATGCTAAGATTTGAATGAATACCTTGAAAGTACAAGGCTAAAGCTCCATATGAAAATAAATAATTTATGAGTTTAGAGGGTGGCCATGAGCCAATTCATGCAATCCCTTCTTCCGTGGCCACTTTGAAGTGTTGTATGCTTCCATGAACTCGATACTTTTCCAAGGTACGCACTTACCATCGTTCAAACAGCCTCCATTTACGTTTATATCCCATGAGCAATGTTTGCATTCGTCACGGGCTTCGTCATAAATGTCAAGATAATGTCGATGCGGGTTTCCAAGCCATGTAAAACTGCAGAAGAATAACGTATTTTTAAATGGAAGATGTGTTGGTTTGAATGAAAACACATAGCTTTCTCCAGGCATGACT
Source organism: Medicago sativa (assembly GCF_051527215.1). NCBI lineage: Eukaryota > Viridiplantae > Streptophyta > Magnoliopsida > Fabales > Fabaceae > Medicago > Medicago sativa. The sequence goes on from NC_140754.1 coordinate 13,503,256, forward strand.
GTGTGATCTCCAAGATCGTCATCTTTAGATTTGCAATGAACAGTGATGTCTGTGGGAGTTGGAGCCAATACCTTATTGTAAATAATAATTGTTACGTTATAAGCAAAATTGAAAGCTATAGTCTCTTTGGCCTCAAATGCTAGTAGTATAGTTAGGAGTATTGAGCATTTTAAGATAATTGTATTTGGAGTTGTCATTGTTGTATGTTTAATGCCTACAAGACTTACATCAATATTAATTTATAGAATATTAGACAACTCGAAAAAAAAAAAACATTTAATAAAAAAACCGTATGAACTAGACTGGTTGACCAGTCAATTAACTATAAAAAGATAATACCATATCATGCAAACTCAAAGACCTTTTTAAAATTATCCCAAAAAAGACACCATAATAAAACCGTATGAACTAGACTGGTTGGCCAGTCAATTAACCTTTAATGAAATTAAATGGCAATTAATTTAAACCATATTGACCTCATTAAGGGTAATACACGTCTGACATGAAAAAGAGAATTTGTACTCCCTCCGTCTCATATTAGGTGACACAATTGACTCTGTCACATATACAATGATATGTTTTACTCCATCCGTTTTAAAATACATGTCCAATTTTTGCAATGTGTATTATTCACTTGACTTACTTTGACCATATGTTTTAACTAATGTATAAATACAAATATTAGCATATAAGATGTTGTTTGATTTGTCTCGACAAATATTTTCAAAATATTAAATTTTTATAATTTTTTACTTTAGACAATTAAATATATTAACGGTCAAAATTGTGCAGTGACAGATGTGAAGTAGATGACTTGAACATGTATTTTGAAACGGAGGGAGTATTGTTAATATCTTTTATGTTCTATTAGAAGAAGAAAAAAATGAAAATTTAATATTTTAAAAATACTCATCGAGACGAATTCAATAATAATTTATATATGACACTCATTTGGTTCCTTTTTAAGTGTTTCTTTTGTAAAAATGTTTTATTTTTATTTAACTGCCACTTTCAAAGTTCAATGCAATATTAGACGTTGTTTTATAAATATTACCCTTGGTTATTTATTACAAAGAAAGAAATATATGAAAACTATATTAAACGAATAAGGCTAATATTGGAAAATAATAAATTATTGAATTAAATGTAATGACATTTATTGACTGTCTTGGCTTGTGTAAAATGTCGAAAAGTGACAATTAAAAAGGAACGGAGGTAGTATTATTTATCATTCTATACATGTAAAAAAAAAAATATGGTCAAAGTATGTTAAGTCAATATTGTATCAAATATGTCTTCTAATATTGGACGGTGGGAATATTGACTTTTTCTTATTTTGGTCAGCAAGAATAAATTGGTATAAAAAAATTTGAATTATTTCTCATTTTGTGAGATCGTAGGAGTGTGTGACCGAGGATGGAAGAGTGAGTTGTCCGAAATTATTTGGGTTTGATTCATAAAACAAGAAGGAAAAGATAGTATAGAATAGTACAAGACAAGACAAGGATATACTTAAGAGAGATAGAAGGATAGTATTTTTTTTAGGCTTAATTGCATCTTTGATCCCTTATATTTATTTTAGGTTTTAAGTTGGTCTCTTATGTTTTAAAAGTTTCAAGTTGGTCCTTTACGATTTAAAGGTTTCAAGTTAGCTCAAAATGTTACTCACGTTGAAATAAGTTAGTCCTTTCCGCGTCATGATATTGAGTTAAATAAAACAAAAAAAAAATTATAAAAATGTTTTAAAACTGATTTTCTAAATAAGTTAAATTCCATAACCCATATTTCCAACTGAATCTTTAAATTGTTAAGTAACGGAAGGGACTAACTTATTCAAATGAGAATAATGTTCTGAAACTTGAAACTTTTAAAACATGAGGGACCAACATGAAACTTTTATAACATAAGAGACCAACCTAAAACCTAAAATAAATATAGGGGACTAAACATACAATTTGTAACACCCATACCAGACGTATCTAGAAAGTCTAGCACGGGCGTTGAATTTAGTACTGGATACATTAAAATATACAAAATATAAAAAGTCCGAATGAATTTAAATACAACAAACGCGTTCGTACATTACAATACATCATATCTTATCTAAGTTAAGATAAATATATCCTTGGAATCCATATTCTTCATGCTTCGGGTACGGACGAGCTCTTGTTGATCAATCCATCCGGCTACCACCTTGACGTCCCACCTGATATCTGAAACAAATAAGGATTGGGATGAGACATAATGTCTCAGTGAGTTCCCCTAAATCCTAGGCTATAGGGAACCTCAGGGGAAACCTACGGTCACCACGTGTCTACAATACAACCTGACGGTTGATTATACGTGTGTGGTCATGCTTTCCTAGACGGTAGTGCATGCTAAACCCGTCATATGTTCATCTTACTTGTTATAGGCTTCTCTTCCTATACGTGTCATGGCGGTCGAGGGGAAAACTAAAACCGCACTGCCAAGTATACAATCTACGTATCAAGGCCTAAGCATATCATGATCATGGCACGATACTAAGCCGGACGATTAGGGGAAACCTAAGATCGTCAACGGTATCATGTTCTTTTACTTGCTCTATACATGACTTGTAATTTCTTAGAGCATCTCATGCTCTTGTTCTTAACTTAGGCATGCTTGAAATCATTCTTGCAATAACATAAACATAAGCTACATGTTTGTACGTAAGTTCATTCATTATTATGTTAGCGTTGAACACAATCATTATCTTGGTTCATTTTACGGAGAGCCACGGGTGAAGTAACCCCGAGAACAATCCCATCATGACCGATGTACGTACATCGGACTCCCTCGGTGTCGTGCGGGTCCCTTGCGGCTTGAACTGTTCCCCTTGAGTCGAGAACCTCCCGTATCCCCCTGATGTGGATAACAAGAGACACGAGCACCGACATGCGGTTATAATCTTAGTCTTGCATTTTCGGTGACATGCGGGTCCCTTGCGGCTTGAATCGTTCTCATAATGAGAACCCCTTGTATCCCCCTGATGTGGATAGCAAGAGACATGCCACCTACTTATATCTGTCATGGTCTTGTCGTTAACTTAGGTTAAACCTATTCATGCATACATGTTTACGTCGGAACCTTGATCGATCCGATTAGCGGTAAATACATACTTGATCATGCTTGTACATTTCTAATCATGGTGGAGTGATTAACTAATCAAACCACGACTTAACATGCTTGCAATCTTATACTTAATCATGTGCGAAGATAACATGCTTCGCGTCGTATCATCTAGGGATTCTTGCTAACTATCTAGTTCTCGACAACTATGTTGAGGCTCTAGCTTTCCCTTGCTTAATGTATATCTTGTTACCCCGATTCATAAATTTTTTTTCTCAAGCCATGCTTTACCATACAAATAATTACTTGCTTCACCATACTAGAGATTATGTTAAAAACTTATGCCTTGGGAACTAGTCATGAAGGTTTTACATTTAAATAAAGTTGCCAAAGCGAAAACCGAACCGACCACGACGGAAGAATCGAGACGAGCGAACAGGGCAGCAGCCCACATTCACTCGCCTTGCACTCGCAGTGGCGAGCTAGGGGGCGAGTGAACACCCTTCCCTGCCTTTCTTACTCGCAGTGGCGAGTTCATACTCGCAGTGGCGAGTTGGTGCAGACAGCACCTGCATAAACATTGTTTTTAAGCCCAAAAATCCTCATTACAAGGTGTCCAAGGCATATGGCATCTCTAGTACTCATAGGGAACCTGAAAACAATCCTTAAGCAAGCAAATACAAGTATAGATAACAATGGCAAAAGGGGTAACATAACACTAGATAAAAACCTAATATTCATTCTTACATTACAAGATAATCACATGATCCCATGGGTGGGTATGCTATCTATGGAACTCACCTAGAACAAGTTCTTGAAGCATCACAAAGTTCCTAGCCCAAACAAGCCAAAACCCTAGCTTGAACACATGCTTCCTTGACTTAGTCCAATCCATCATATTGCTCTTTCTTGCAGTCCTAGCACCATGATTCTTGATCTTGAAGAAAACCTAACTTGAAACCTCTTCCATCATACCATGAGCCAAACCACAACTCTTGACTTCAAGACAAAATCAACTTCAAGGTTGTTTTCATGCTTCACTCTCCAACTCCATGAAATAGGATCAACATAAGCTCTAAATCAACAAACAAAAGCCTTAGCTTCTTGATTAAACCAAACCCTAAGTTTTTGAATAACTTCTAAAGAGGAGAAGAGTAGAGATTAGAGACAACCAAAAAATCCCAAGCTCATAGTGACAAAGATCTTGAAAGAACCTCAAATAACATGATTCTTTGGTGGAAAGAAACTTGAGAAAGATTGGAGAAAGAAAGAGAGAAAGGGGCGTGAAGGAGAAGAGAGAAGGGAGAGCAATTCCAACATAGAGAGAGAAAGATAAGAAGATAATGAGATATTTTGCCCCAAAATCAAATAAATATCCTTTCCACATGAAATTACCTTTTCGCCCTTGCCTTAAGCGTATTTAATACAACGCTGATACCTTATCCGTATTAAGCTGACATCTCATAAAATATTTCCATTAACTTAATTTCCATGAATTTAATTCCTCTGGCACGATCAACGGGTAATATACCGATACAGACAGGCGGGATATTACACAATTAAACCTATTTTTTATGTTAGAAAATAAAATAAAAAAGTATTTTTGTATTCCTTATAATATGTACTTTGGTCAAAATTTTGTCTCATGGTTTAGTAAGGTACACCAAATTTTGATTTTCTCCAATTCGTTACTATATGTTTTGTCGAGTCCCATGATCAATTTCAAAATCAAAGACGTACAAAAAAAATTGTACAATACAAACCCTAATGGCAAAGAGAAATTATGAGTTATTTTACAAAATCATCCTTCATGTATGATATATAATTGAAAGATAAATTAAATAATTGCAAGAATATAAAATAATAGTCTATTCATTTCAAAATGAATGATGTTTAAGGTTTTAAATCACAAGTTAAGAAATGCAATGATTTAATGAAAAAGAAAGAGAATTGTTATTTTACCAAATTATCCTTATTATCTATTGATTTGTTTTTTTTAGTACAACTATTGATATGTTTTCTACCAAAAGAAAGAGAATTGTTATTTTACAAAATGGTCCTTATAAATATTTTTTTAAAACTAAATTAGCCCACTTGAGCTAATAGAACCTGAGTCCTTGAGGAGGAGCACACTTCCATCACTCAATACGACCAGGCCAACCCAAGTGGATTTTTTCTTATTAACTATTGATTTGTTATGAATTTCAGTAAAAGTAATACTTTGAGATTACTGTATATATTATCAATTGGAAGGTAAATCTGAAAAGAAAAAGAATATTGTATTAATAACTAAAAAAATTAAAATAAAAAAGTTATAATTTTTTTTTTGTTCAATTCGACCCCTAGTTTTCAGAAAATAAAACATGTAATTAATTTTGTATGGCAAAGAGAAATTATATGTTATTTTACAAAATCATCTGTAACACCCACGACGTGGCTTTCGATATCCCGCCAGTTGGATACGAAAGGTTCCCGCCAGTTGGAACGGGCACTATCTGTAACATCCCGCTCGTCAGCTAATGGAAAAATTCATCTGTTAAATGTATCAGAGGACTAAGATTCATGGAAAGTGATTATGATGAAGAAAGTTAAGTACGACGGAAGATATTTATAAGTAATATCAGTTAAGCATGAGTTATGTGTCAGGGTCAGGTAAACACGACTGAGACGAAGGGCATTTAAGTAATCTCGCACAAGGGAGTATATAAGTGATTTGAGGGTGGAAACCTCATAATTTCTTCCTCTTAAGAAAGGGAATGTATGTAGAGCCTCGGCTTAGCTAGTCGAGAACTAGAATATAGCAAGAATCCCTAGAATGATAAGACGCGAAGTGTAATCTCTTCGCACAAGAGCTAGTATGATTTAGCAAGTACGTAAGCCGTGGTTTGACTAGTTAGTCTCTCCACCATGTTTAGGTATGAATATGAACAAGTAAGAGTTTACCACTAATCGGTTCGATTAAGGTTCCGAGGTAAACAATCAAGTATGTATATGTTTAACTTATGCACGACAAGACTATGACTAATAAGTGTAGGTGACATGTCTCTTGATATCCACATCAGGGGGATACAAGGGGTTCTCATTATGAGAACGATTTAAGCCGTAAGGGACCCGCATGTCACTGAGTAACAAGAAGTAGGTGCTCGTGTCTCTTGTTATCCACGCCAGGGGGATACGGGAGGTTCTCGACCTAAGGGGAACGGTTTAAGCCGCAAGGGACCCGCACGACACCGAGGGAGTCCGATGTACCTACATCGGTCATGTATGGGATTGATTTCGGGGTTACTCCACCCGGGACTATCCGTAAAATGAATCAAGATAATAACTGTTTGTTCAACGCTAACCCATGAATGAACTTAGACACGATTATGTTTATGACGATTATGATTATGTTATGTTTATGCTCATGATCGAGCCCGTGTATGATATGTTTAAGAACAAGAATAAGAGCATGAAATGCTATTAGACGAGAGCAAGATATGTATAGGACAAGTAAAGAAAGCTATGACCGTGACGACCCTAGGTTTCCCTAATCGTCCGGATTAGAATCATGTCATGAATATGCTATGTTATTTATGTTTAGGCCTTGTGACATAAAGCGTACACTTGGTAGTGCGGTTTAGGTTCCCTCAACCGCCATGACATGTATAGGTGAGAAGCCTATAACAAGTGAGATATGACTATGACGGCACTAGTATGCACTACCGTCTAAGTATGCAAGTCCCCACACACGTATAATCAACCGTCAGGTTGTAATGTAGACACGTGGTGACCGTAGGTTTCCCCTTGAGGTTGCCTATAGCTTAGGATTTAGGGGAACTCACTGAGACATTATGTCTCATCCCAATCCTTATTTGTTTCAGATAAGCAGGATGTTTATGCATGTTCGAAGTCGGATGGATATTACTTCAAGGGTTCGTTCGTAAAGCTGCAGGACGATATGGACATCAAGGATGTATTTTTATGTATGGATGAGTTGTATTGTATTATGATTTATACGAACGTGACTTGATGTAAATATTATTCATTCGTAAAGATTTTTATGTTGTAATTTTTTCTAGATACGTCTGGTATGGGTGTTACAATTGGTATCAGAGCAGGTCGATTCAGACCGTGCCTTGGGTCGTTAAATTACAACTAAGGTAGTGGGACCATTGGGTTCCGGGTAAATGTTCTATTTGTTGATGTTGGTTGAGCCTGATGAACTCAATTTAGCATTTAACGATTAGAATGGATGCCTGAGAGCTGAATAGGACCCAGGAGGAACGAAGTATGTGATGAAGTAGTTTGATCGTGCCAAAAGGTAGCCGGTGAACTAATTAAGTAGAAGTGTGAATCCTCCAGGAATGTAAGGTATGTTAAGAAGGAATGTTCCAACAGCGTTGGGTAAGATGTTAATGATAATTCGTTTACCCATAAGTGAAGAATTTGGAATATATAAGTATGGTATGAAGATGCGGTAAGAGTTGTTGTTGGAACGGAATTATTGCATGCAAAGGAAATATATTCTGGAATGTAAGTATAAAATTAAAAGTTAAGGAGAAATCGACACATGTTGATGGAATTAGTAAGCTCTCAGGGATTGAGATACGAGAACAGAAGATTTATATGTTCAGTAAGAATAAGGTTCTAAGCAGTGAATGAATTAGCAGAGAAATAAGTTAAGTTGTTCATAGGGGATGAAGTTGAAGTATTATGTGGAAGTTTTATGTTAAGTGAGATGATGAACAAGACATTAGTTTTAATGTGCCGTGAATTGAATTGATTGGTGTTAATGCTTGCCATGCAACAGTTATGAAATTATTTTTTTATGATGACCAGAATGAATGATGTGTACTAGATTACTTGAGAAAATGAGATTTTTATGTAAAGTATGTTTTCTTGAAAACTAATTTTTTTTTTTTTTTGAAAATACGCCAATAGCGAAACTGGGGCGAAAATTTTTAGTTTTCCAAAAACTGTCATTTCGTCTCTAGCGCCTTAATAGCTATTGGGGGTTGTTTTTACAATCTTTTAGGTAACCAACACTCTCTATAACAACAAGTATCGAATGCAAATCACACCCTATGATTTCTAAGGAAGAAAATGCATGGACAACTATTAACGGGATCAATTCAGTTCAAGGTAACATTGAAAGTTAACGTGGCAAGGGCTTGGGTCAATAGTTTTACGGATTAAGTGGATACAAAGGCATGAGATGGAAAGTAAAGTGGTAGAGAATTGTGCGATGTCACAAGATTTTCGGGTTTTATGAAGTCATGAGTACCCCCGGATCTATGTTTTGCTTAATTGAATTGCTAAAGCCCGTTAAATGTTGAATTCAAAAAGTTTACAAGATTTTAGAAAGGTAGACACATATGGGTGATTAGAGTTGATGTTTATAGATTTTAAAAGAGAATTTTGTAGGTACCGGTTGTTACGCCTCACGTAGAGTGGGCTAAACTCACTGGGACTAAAGTTGGATGACACAATTGTGCTGTCAACTTATTCCGTGATTTTAGATGCAACGACTGGGGCCAAAATTATTACGTTTTTATACAAAGATAAATAGTCAACGCCAATGACCCGTGTGTTGTATTATAATGTTTCCTTAAAGAAAGAAATTAACGAGCATGCATCAGTTGATTACGCAAAACATAGTATGCGAGAATACAAGGATGCAATGAAGTATGATCAAGAAAAGTATGTATGAATTTATGATGAGTCTTCTATGGGAAATTCGAGATTGCTCGGAGACAAGTTTAAAGTACGATAAGTATATGTCATAAGGTAAACTCAACTAGTGAGAAAGTAAGGTCTATCCTCAAGTAAAGTATTATGGTAATGTGACAAGTCTACCGTGAGATTCAACCTTACAAGGTAGTGAAAGGTGTAAGATTTTGGCATTGGATGCCACATGATAGGTCTTGACAAGAGTTCAAGAAGATGATGCTCATATGGGAAAAAGAATGTGAAGTTTCAGTCATCTTAATGGATTATAGTATTGGTTAAGGCCAACTGGTGGGAATCAGAGTGGCGCAACGAAAGTTAATTGGTTTAGTTGTTAACAGTAATCATGGAACATGGAATGAGATAGTAAGAGTCTTCGTTAGAAGCATTATGGGACAAGTGAGAAGTTCTCGAAATGTAAGTAGAAAGGAGACTTATATAATCAGTCATGAAAAGGGTAAAGGTATGTGGATATGTCTCCATCTAAGTAAGATAGAAAAGGCTAGAGACGCAACATATGAAGAATATGTACTATGATAAGGAAGATATATGTAAGAGTTGAAAGGTTCCTTTTGTAACTCGGAGTAATGATTGAATTAGTAAGTGTGGAACCGGTTATGATGTTTTGAAGATTCAAGTTTAATTTCTTAGAACGAGGAAATGGGATAATGTTACGAGGGTCAAGGATCCTATATGAATTATGTTATGCAATTAGGCGAGTCTCCAAGGTATGCATGTAAGTCAAGAAAGAAGTTACTTTAAAGTTCAAGAATTTCATTCTGGATGAAGATATAAATCATGAGTTATGCACGATTAAGTGCATACTCTCTTATGTCAGACTTGTTAAATGATCACGATACTTGCTATGAAGATTTCGAACTATGATTTAAAAACTCTTAAATTTAAAATGGGTATTGAGGGACTTGGAAACGAAATTATTTAAACATGACAATTTTTATTTTTTTTTCACAAAATTCTTTTAAAAGATTATGTCTCTATTCGTCCCAAGGTTCCAACTACTCATGTTTAGAAAACTTTTTAAAGTGATATGTTAGAACGAGTATCGTTATTAATTAACAAGAAGCGACATTTGAAAGTATGCGATTGTTATGGAGATTAAGATGTGTTGATGTAGTCCACAAATTTGTTCGAGAAGTCTTATTAGATGCACAAGTATATGTTAAGAGTACACCAAACGCAAGAGGTTTAAGTCGGAAGTTTTCAGAGCGTGTAAGTTACAAGATGGGTTGATGAATGTTAAATGTAAAAGCGTAATTAATTTCATCTCTCTACGACAAGTTATATGAGTCATCCGTGAATTTGGGTGCAATAAGAATGATAATGAGATCAAAAATTTTTTTAAGACTCTGAAGAGAGACAAAGGATTCGTAGAATCATCAAGATAAGTAATGTAAGAAAGAGGCACATCTCTAAAGGTACAATAAGGAAAGTCATGTTTTAACTATGTATGTGTATGAAAAATGTTTTATGTTGCAAGTAAGCACTGCAGGGCAAACCTGGTATCCGATAGGATTCCAGTTAAAAGGCAAACCCTGAGTGTTCATGTCTATGATAAGATACTTTTATGAATGGTTTATATTAAGCGGATTAAATCCGAGTCTAAGTCAATAAGTTATGTGTAGCGAAGTAAGTTCGGAATCATAATATACTAAGAAAACTCTAAGTGAGTGAAATTAAGATCAAGAAGGTTATGTTCAGTTGTATGTGGATTAAGGAACGAGATAAGTACATGAAGCGATAAACCTTTCGGATATGTAGGAATGGAAAAAAATGCTGGACTCAGACCATATATGGTAAGTTTTGGTCATGATGATTGGTAGTTGACCTCTAAATTTCGAGGACGAAATTTTTTTTAAGGGGGGTAGAGTGTAACATCCCGCTCGTCAGCTAATGGAAAAATTCATCTGTTAAATGTATCAGAGGACTAAGATTCATGGAAAGTGATTATGATGAAGAAAGTTAAGTACGACGGAAGATATTTATAAGTAATATCAGTTAAGCATGAGTTATGTGTCAGGGTCAGGTAAACACGACTGAGACGAAGGGCATTTAAGTAATCTCACACAAGGGAGTATATAAGTGATTTGAGGGTGGAAAACCTCATAATTTCTTCCTCTTTCTCTCTCTAGGTTTTGAGAGAAAGAGTTCTCTCCTCCTTCTCTCTACCATGCGCCCTCCCTCTCTTCTCTAATCAACCAAACTTCTTCCAAATCATGATCAAGCATGATTAAGCATGGCTTAGCAAGTAAGAAACAAGCAAAGGAAAGGATCAAAGCATGGTTTGGTGGGAAAGAACAAGAAATCAAGGAATGAAGCAAAGCTAGGGTTTGAAGCTAGGTGTTGAAGGAAAGCAAGCAAACATGATTAAGTGAGTTCCATAGATAGATTACCCACCTTTGGGGTTGATTAATCTTGTAGAAAATCATGATTTATGTTAGTTTAAGTTTTTATGAAACTTTAGTGCCCTAAGCCAATCCTAGTTGATTATATGTTAAATTTGCCATGATATATGTTTAATTAAATCTATACAAGTTGCTGGATGTGTTTGGTGCATTACAGGGTCAAATTGGACGAGTTTTGGGTCGAAAATGGCGAAAACCCGCAGCCGAAATCACCGAAAACGCAGACTTCGCAGCGCTGCGCCTGAACAAGGGCGCTAGGCGCCCAAAGTCAGAGAGCCCAGTGCTAGGCGCCCTCCCTCTGGCGCCAGGCGCCCCAGACAGGACAACGTTCGCGTTGTTCTGCGCTCGGGTGCTTGGGGGCAGTCGCGTGGGGGTCCGTGGCGATCGTTTCGAAGTATTCTTTGACTGTTTTCACTTATTTTTCAACTGTAATAAACTTGGCTTTATGAAATCATAGAATTTTCTAAACGGCTTAAGTCTTGGGTTTTGGCATTTTCGGTCTTTAGGAATTATTGGAAATTTGCACACATCATCAATCGATCCTTGCATCATTAATCGTGGCAATCTTAGCATGTATCACAAGGATGGCTTAAGAGAGTTTAAGCATGATGGGGTAGCAATGAACTAAGAAAGGGAATGTATGTAGAGGCTCAGCTTAGCTAGTCGAGAACTAGAATATAGCAAGAATCCCTAGAATGATAAGACGCGAAGTGTAATCTCTTCGCACAAGAGCTAGTATGATTTAGCAAGTACGTAAGCCGTGGTTTGACTAGTTAGTCTCTCCACCATGTTTAGGTATGAATATGAACAAGTAAGAGTTTACCACTAATCGGTTCGATTAAGGTTCCGAGGTAAACAATCAAGTATGTATATGTTTAACTTATGCACGACAAGACTATGACTAATAAGTGTAGGTGACATGTCTCTTGATATCCACATCAGGGGGATACAAGGGGTTCTCATTATGAGAACGATTTAAGCCGTAAGGGACCCGCATGTCACTGAGTAACAAGAAGTAGGTGCTCGTGTCTCTTGTTATCCACGCCAGGGGGATACGGGAGGTTCTCGACCTAAGGGGAACGGTTTAAGCCGCAAGGGACCCGCACGACACCGAGGGAGTCCGATGTACGTACATCGGTCATGTATGGGATTGATTTCGGGGTTACTCCACCCGGGACTATCCGTAAAATGAATCAAGATAATAACTGTTTGTTCAACGCTAACCCATGAATGAACTTAGACACGATTATGTTTATGACGACTATGATTATGTTATGTTTATGCTCATGATCGAGCCCGTGTATGATATGTTTAAGAACAAGAATAAGAGCATGAAATGCTATTAGACGAGAGCAAGATATGTATATGACAAGTAAAGAAAGCTATGACCGTGACGACCTTAGGTTTCCCTAATCGTCCGGATTAGAATCATGTCATGAATATGCTATGTTATTTATGTTTAGGCCTTGTGACGTAAAGCGTACACTTGGTAATGCGGTTTAGGTTCCCTCAACCGCCATGACATGTATAGCTGAGAAGCCTATAACAAGTGAGATATGACTATAACGGCACTAGTATGCACTACCGTCTAAGTATGCAAGTCCCCACACACGTATAATCAACCGTCAGGTTGTAATGTAGACACGTGGTGACCGTAGGTTTCCCCTTGAGGTTGCCTATAGCTTAGGATTTAGGGGAACTCACTGAGACATTATGTCTCATCCCAATCCTTATTTGTTTCAGATAAGAAGGATGTTTATGCATGTTCGAAGTCGGATGGATATTACTTCAAGGGTTCGTTCGTAAAGCTGCAGGACGATATGTACATCAAGGATGTATTTTTATGTATGGATGAGTTGTATTGTATTATGATTTATACGAACGTGACTTGATGTAAATATTATTCATTCGTAAAGATTTTTATGTTGTAATTTTTTTTTAATGTATCCAGTATCAATTTAACGCACGTGCCAGACTTTCTAGATACGTCTGGTATGGGTGTTACACTATCCGTAAGGATGACCCCACGTTAATAAGAGGAACCGAATCACATCGGAATGAGAGGGATCCGGAGGCCGTGTAGGTATGGGACTACATGGTGGAAGGAAGGCTTATAAGAATTGTTAGGTACTACCCATATCAACAAGATGCATCTTCTTTTCGGTAGCTCATTCCATAAGAACTCCACAGTTAAGCGTGCTTGACTTGGAGCAATTTTGGGATGGGTGACCTACCGGGAAGTTTCCCGGTAAGCGTGCGAGTGAGGACAAAACACGCTGAAAAGACTCGTGTTGGTTTGTGGGGTTAGTCGGCAATCCAAAAAGCAGTCTGGGATGTTACAAATGGTATCAGAGCAGACCTCTCCCAGTACGGTGTGGTTCGGGGACGAACCAGGCGGAAGCTGGTGGGCATGTAACACCCACGACGTGGCTTTCGATATCCCGCCAGTTGGATACGAAAGGTTCCCGCCAGTTGGAACGGGCACTATCCGTAAGGATGACCCCACGTTAATAAGAGGAACCGAATCACATCGGAATGAGAGGGATCCGGAGGCCGTGTAGGTATGGGACTACATGGTGGAAGGAAGGCTTATAAGAATTGTTAGGTACTACCCATATCAACAAGATGCATCTTCTTTTCGGTAGCTCAATCCATAAGAACTCCACAGTTAAGCGTGCTTGACTTGGAGCAATTTTGGGATGGGTGACCTACCGGGAAGTTTCCCGGTAAGCGTGCGAGTGAGGACAAAACACGCTGAAAAGACTCGTGTTGGTTTGTGGGGTTAGTCGGCAATCCTAAAAGCAGTCTGGGATGTAACATCATCCTTCATGTATAGTACATAATTGAAAGATAAATTAAATAATTGAAAAATTATAAAATAATAGTCACTCCATTTAAAATTGAAGGATAAATTACACCATGGTCCTTTAAGTTGGAGGTTTGTAACAAATTGGTCGTTTAATTTAAGTTATTTTGGTCATACATAAGTCCTTTAAGTTTGAGGTTTGTTACAAATTCGTCCTTTAAGTTATTTTACTCACATAAGTCCTTTAAGTTTGTAAACATTTTCAATTTAATCCTTCTGTTAATCAAACATTACAAAAACAATGATGTGGTAGAAGGAAAAAAAATGAATATAAAAGATGAAACGGTCGCCCCCTCAAAGCTATTATGCATGGAAAAAATGAATCTCAATAACTTTACATGAGAGATTCAACAAAGTAGTTGTGTAGGTCCAAGGAGTGGACGAAATGATGAAAAAAATTGTTGATAGAGAAAGTTCTTCATTCCGGAACCGATTTAAAGAAGGATGTAGGGGTGGATGAATCTCATTCTCTAAACGAAATCATGAGAGTAGAAAATACCTACAACAATTATGAAGATAAGTTGTATACTTATAGCCTCAATAAAATGAAGAAGGAGGATCATGTGCGGCCTTGTGTGGTAAGGAGGAGGAAAGAGACTATTTATTTTTTCAATGTGACCATTATGGCCGGTTATGGCTCTTGGTATCGCAGTGGCTTGGTATTGTTACGGTTTTACATGGTAATTTACATACTCATGCTAATCAGTTTTGTGCTCTCGGTGGCTTCTCAAGGAGGTCTACGCTAGCGTTTATTATTATTTGCATTGCAGTCTTATATGTTATATGGAAAGATCGCAACAGGAGAATTTTCTAAAATCACTTTAATCATCTTGTAGCTCTTATGGAAAGGGTTAAACTTCAAACGTATTGGTGGTTGAAAGCAAACTTCATCACGTTCGTTTTTGACTATCCCTTTTGGAGACAAAATCCTTTTTGTTGTTTACAGACTATCATGTAATGTCTGTTTTTTGCTTTTTGGCTGCTTTTAGCCTTTTTGTGTTGTAATTAACACTTTTCAGCTCCCTTCGGCTCACCTTGTGCATGAGGGACTGATTGTTTATTTAATATATTTCGCTTAGTTTCTTCAAAAAAAAAAAAAAAAAAAGAAGGAGGAGGATCATGTAGTTGAATACTCCAGAAAATCACTTTTAGAAAAGTGAAAGGAAGGAAAACCTCTCCGCGAAGTCAAGGGACCAATATGTCAGTTTGCTGAATACACTCACCTCACGGTGTCTTGGGACGAGATCCTCTTCAAGATTGCCTCTACGGATTTCAAAGAGCCTGGAATCAAGTACCCAAAGGTAACAACCTCGATGGCAACTACAGATAAAATCAAGTATTGTCATTTTCATAAATGACATAGTCATACAATAAATGATTGTATCCATCTCAAGGATGAAATCGAAATCCTCATATAACCTATAAAGCTAAGGTCATTCATAAAGATCGCCTCACCTGAAAAGAAGACAAATGAAGTATTCGTCGAACGGGGCGACAACAAATAGTCCTTAAGGTGGCCATGGTAGTTGATCATTTCGAAGACTTTCTCCATTTTCCTGAACACATTGAGGTAACCCATTAATGGTTTTGGCAAGTGCCGCAAACCATTTTCAAGTTATAAAATGGTAAGTAAAATCATCTCCACATGGAGTGCCGATTCAACTAGGAAATTACCTAAACTAACTAAAAATTAGATAAAAGTAACTAAAATGGGGAGAGTTTGTGAGTTTGATTTGATTGTGCAAAACAATTAAATTGATTGCTGAAAATTGAAGGGTTTTTATTGCATATTTTTGAGGCGATTAGGATTCTTCAAATCCTCTTAATTTCATTGTTGGATTAATACAAACAATTATCAATTATGGAATAAGTGTTCAATTTAAGTGGCTAGTTCAGTGGGATATAGTTTCAGTCGGAATGTCAAGTTGCTCCTCAATCACCCTAAACCGATACAATATTGTCATTCCTATAGTATTTCGTACACGGTCGTATAGTTATTAAGGCAGTAACTACTCTCTCATAGGTAATTGAAACATAAGCATAGTAGAAATTCCTAAATTTTCATCTAAAGGAACCACCTTTAGCTATGAATCATAGCATTTGACCACATACCCTTACCTGCCCTATTAGATTAAATGGATAGGCCTAACCATATCTTACTATGGGAAAAGAATAAAGTTAATATGACCAGAATAACTTCTGCAACCTATTACTATGTTTAATCACAATTACTAAGTAAATCACACTCCTTAGAATTTGTGAAAGCATTAAGCTTGATGAATACATAAATTAAATAAACCTTAAAACATAACTTAATAAAAGACATGAATTAGTTAAATCAAACAAACTAATGGAGGTTTATCTTAGAACCCAAATCAATAGGTGTTTAGTTACTGCATTGATGCTCACAACCCTTACCTTCCTCTTGATCCGCCAAATTTCAGTGAATATTTCTGAATGAAAGCTATTGTATTTATAGGCAAGTTTTCAGCTAGGTTTGGATTGAAAAACTGGGTTTTTTCCTCAAACCCGCATGGAAAAATAGCAAAAGATTTTTTATTTTTTTGTGCCTCGGACCGCACGCGCCTTGAGTAGACATCATGTATGCCAACATGTGCGAAACTCTCTAGCTGCAGGAGAAAAATCTTATTCCCTACGTTGGTTCCTTGCTCTATGGATTTAATGGTTCCGGTACAAAACCATGGGGTTATGCCAAACTCCTAGACACAATTGGTGAAGGAAAAGTAAGAAGACATACAATAACATAATTGGTTGCAGTTTCTTCAACTGTCTATTTTAAAATGAAGTATCATGCCATGAAAAATATGGTCACAATTCTGGATGAAGACATCAAAGTTGCTCGAAGATGTTTTCTCACTGTAAACATAAATCAAAGCTCGGTCTCTGTTCCAAAAACACCTTATATTAGCAAAGATAACAAGACTGTTGTGAGCAAAACTGAGGCTAATCATGTTGATCAGCTCGACTCAAGGTTCAACAAGATAGAGATGAAAGAATAGACGAAAAAGGATCTTCTCGACCCAAAAATCTTAAGTCCCATCAGCGATGGCAATTTCGAGCGGGCTCACTTCTGCGAAGATCCATCCAAGAACGTCAAGGTACCAAGTGAAATTACGGTCGCATAGAGGGGGATCAAAAAGAATATTGTGATTAATGAACTGATTAAAAGGAGTAAAATCATCTTGCCTGTTACCGATCGTTCTACTACATCTTTCTTCTGGATACTAAATGGTATTGAAGTCTCCACAAACACACAAATTAACATTCTTATTATTGAACAACAAACCACTCAACGTCGTCCTTAGCAACAATAAATTTTAATACTTATTTTTTTGTTAGTATAATACAAAGCATTCATCTATTTTTTGAAGAAATATTATTAGTTTAATTCAAAATATATTCCACTACTTCATATGTTCAATCAAATTCCATAACTTTTATTTTGTAATATTAGTTTTATATACATACATACATATATATATATATATATATATATATATATATATGATAAAATTTAGATGCATTTTCTTAAGTACATTTCTTATGGCTTTTTACTAAAATTACTTTTATTTTGTATAAGATTCTTTGAGTAGATTATTGATTTGAGGAAATCAAAATTAGTGTAGCTAAGAGCCATGCGAAATAAAACTATATACCGATCTAAAGCACATAAGAAAATACACATAAATTTTGTGTGTATATATATATATATATATATATATATATATATATATATATATATATATATATATAGTTTAAGAGTGTTTAGATTCAAGACAATTTAAAATAAAACTATATACCGATCTAAAAAAAAATGAAAACCGCACATAACCCATTATGTTGGATCACGAGAGGAGTCTGGGGCACCACCCACATTAGGCAAGAGGAACAACACATGTGAGAGAGACACCATACTTTTATCCAAAACCTTAAGGCAATGGTTTATGGGTACTCTCACTTATTATGTGTTCAACTTCCATTTTTCTATCTGATGTGAGACTTCAACCTCATACTTGCTATAGAACAATCTCTCCCTCTAGTGTGAGTCCATCAATTTGTGATGCTCACCCCTCATGCGGAAGCTCTTTCGTCCGACCACACTTACTTGCACCTTCGTTATTGGACATAAATAACCTATCTGAAATTGGTTTTGGCATATCAAGTTTGGTGGTTTCACAAGAAAGAATGACAAAATAACACCGTTATAGTTCTGACTAGGGTTTTTATAGTTCTTTGTTGGTGGCCATCGTAAAAAATTGAACCAAACAAATTGCATTTAAAATACCTAGCTCCTTCGCTTCGAAAATCGGCAACAAAAAAGATGCTAACAAACATGAAAAGTAAAATAAAGTCAAGTTAACCATGGAGAACAGTTGGTGATTATACTTAGGGATGGTCCTAATTTTTCAGTAAGGAACCTCATATACTTAGGGACCCTAAATTACTTAAGAGTGTGTTTGGATGAGGTAATTTGGAAATTTAAAGAATTTAAAATTCTAGGCAATTTACCTCAAAGTATTTGAATTCCCTCATAACATTACATTTCCTCAACATTACATTACATTTCCCCATCCAAACAATGGAATTCACCAAAGTAATTGAATTCCCTCGTAACATTACATTCCCTCAAAACATTCCTCCATCCAAACACACTCTAAGAGTTCCTAACTTTTATAATTGACATCACGGTGTTAAACTTAATAAATGACACCTTTGATAATTTTCTCTGATAACCATTTTACAAATTTTAAATAAAAAAATAAAAATTCTCTGTCATTGGAAGTGCATTTTGGAACAAATTATGCCGTAGGAGGAGAAATTTATCACTTAAAACAAAGGTAGAAAGACGAAGTATAGTTGACAAAAATAGTAAAAAATTTAAGGTAAAAGTTTTATTAATTAATTGCAATTACCGGCCGTTACACAACCCGCTGAGATTTGAAGGAGTTCCTTGAATTTACAAGGTTAAACTCGTACAACCAATATATATTAAAAAAAATAATTTAAAAAGTTGGAGGGCGGGCATGTCTCAATTCATTCAACCCCTTCTTCCTTTCCGGCTAATTTGAAGTGTTGTACGCATCCATTAATTGGATACTTTTCCAAGGAACACACTTTTGATCGTTCAAACAGCCTCCATTTACGTTTATTCCCCATGTGCAATCATTGCAATTGTGACTGTTTTGGTCGTAAATGTCAAGATAATGAAGATGGGGGTTTTGAGGCCATGTAAAACTGCAGGAGAATAACGTAGGTATTTCATTCGGAGAAAATTCTGGTTGGAATGTAATCAGGTAAATATCTCCATAACCAATTGTGCGAGATCCATGATCAACATTATCGGATTTGCAATCAACAGTTATATTTGTTGGTGTTGGAGCTTGGACCTTATTGACAATAGTAACTATCACCATAGGACCAATAGCTATAGTATAACTAGCCTCAAATGCAAGTAGTGTGATTACGAGTATTGAAAATTTTAAGGTATTTGAACTTGGAACTGCCATTGTTGTATGCACAATGCCTACAAGACTTGCAACAATATTAATTTATAGAACATTAAACAGCTCAATAAAGTGCTTCCAACAACGGTAATAATTTTACAAATTCAAATACCGTTCAAATGGAATTTTTCATATAGTAAGTAGGGCTGGAAATGAGCCGAGTCGAGTCGAACTCGTCTGAGCTCGGCTCGACTCGATAAGAATTGGTTCAGCTCGAAACTCGGCTCGAGTTCGACACGAACTTTTTTTTCCAGCTTGAGTTCGGCTCGTTTAAAGTTCACGAACAGTTCGGTTCGGCTCGATAGGTTCAGTTCGTTTGTTCAAATCACATAACTCAAAAGTTAATTTATTTTTGTCAAAATTTATAGATCTTTGACTTATATTGTTGACAAAAAAAAGAGGAATATCATCAAATTAATCCCAGGAAAGAAACCTTGTAAAAACGAAGCATAACATTAACATCTAAGTTCATAGTAGTCAAACCAATTATGTTTTTTTCTTCTTCTTAGTAACTAGACTAGATAATTGCTTTGCATCGTAAACAACCTGCAAAAATATCACTTGGGAGTAAGGGAATAAACAATGAAACAACTCGGTAGGATAAGACACAACAAAGTGCCGATAAGAATTCATCCCAATATCATTATTTTGGCTTATAAACAAAATAAGCTAAACAAAAATAGGGAAAAGTATCATTTTTACTGTGTTAAACAATAACATCAGAATCCAATAGGAGAAATCATGGACATCTATACAAAAGAGAGAAAAAAACTACCCTTTATTTTGATGCTCCACTACCATTGGAATACAAGAATCTCAAAACAAACTCATCTATGCTCTACTACAAATCACTCAACGGTTAACATAGGAACACCACAAGATGAGAGATAAACCAAGAAAACTCAAGTAAACATACATAAAAAATTGGACTAGAAACAAATAGAGCAATATGTTTTTCCTTTTTGATAGAGATTTGCTTATTTTGCTACTGTGCTAAATTCTTGTAGGTTACCATTGTACAACAAAGGAGAGCAGAAGTTTTTTGCGTGGACAATTGAAAATGAAAAGCAACCAAAAGTAATCATAATGTAAATTGGAAATGAAATCGGAAATTGCAAAAGTAATAAAGACATATAATAAAGTTAATGTTCCTACTTCCTATGCTTTTTAAGAAAAGGAACCGAAAGGTTTAAGACTTAAGGCCTTTTTTAAAAATATTTAATTAATTTCATCAATATAAAAAGTATCAAAAACTAACTATAAAATTATTTAAATATATGAAATTAATTATATATATAATCGAGCTAACTCATGAACCAAACGAGTCGAGCCATCTATAACTCAAGTTCAGCTCATTTATTTAACGAACTTATTTTTCAACTCAAGTTCAGCTCATTAGGTTCATGAACCAAGTTCAATGGATTAATTGCCGAGTCGAATTTCGAACTATACTCGAGTTGGTTCGGTTCATTGCCAGCCCTAATAGTAAGTCATGAAATAGTGTTGACTACAATAAAATAAAATCAGATTACAATTTGCAGCGTCAACGCAAATTTTCCTACCAGTCATCCTATAAATAGTTTTCATACTCTACCACTTTATTTTAATATAGCAAGCCATTCAATGCATTGAGATACCGAATAAATTCACATTGAAGTAGAATCAAACATTTTTTTTTATAGATGTAACCGTGTAAATGGAATTTTTATTGTAATTATTTATTTCAATATAGTAAGCCATTCAATGCATTGAAATAGTACCAAATAAATTCATTACCAAAAGAAAAGTAAGCCATTCAATGCATTGACATAGTACCAAATAAATTCACTACCAAAAGAAAATATACCAAATAAATTCAAATTGAAATAGAATCAAATTTTTTTGATATATGAAACCGTTCAAATGGAATTTTCCGTACAGTAAGTCGTTGAAATAGTGTTGACTACAATAAAATAAAATCATATTACAATTTGCACCGTCAACACAAATTTTCCTACCACTCACTGAATCATTTTTATCTAATTCCTATTTTTATAAATGGGCATGGCTACCATATTCTTTCGTTGAAATTAACACAACAAAAGCAAATAGTGTTTTTTTTTTTTGCTATAATTGTCAGGCTATATAAGAAAACAAGAAAATATTTGTCGCTGATATATAAAATACACATGGCAAATATTATATAATATCATGTAACATGTGCTTGCAGAACATGAGGTTCTTAATCACTAATTCTATCATAAGGGTCTGTCTTGAAGAAAGAGTTTTAGATAAAGCTTTCATGCCATCAGCAAATTTTAAGGGTATGAACCAATCACATCTACTTAGCAGAAGATCATATGGAGATGTAAAAGGAAGTCAAAATCCAAGAAAATTTTGATGAACAAGTTACTGAATAATAGAAGTACTTTTCATTTTACTGCTAACAATATTTGTTCTTCAACCTTTAATGCAATTTCTCTATTCAATACCTAATTGATTCCTCTGATACTGTCTAGGATATGATATAATTATGTGAGGAATAACTTAAGCTACATCCAAGTGTTTATAGTTCATAACATGTAACTTTTCAACAATATGTTTAGGAACAAAAACCAGTTCTAGGATTATTGATTTTCCTATTTTGCTCCTGAATTCCTTTCTCACTATTCACAGTCAAGTAAAGGTGGTTAGTAAAACTACGAGCATAAACTGTTTATACAGATGCTGGAAATTAACTAATGCAGACTTCATTTTCTTTAGCTAAACTGTTTTCCTTTTCTACTTAGTTTGGAATTGTTGGCTGAAACAAGTTATGATTTCCCCATTCAACCAACTATGTTGACACTTTTCTAGAAACATTCTACTTTTTTTGTTTGCATTTTGGTATTAACAAACAATGAAATTCATTATGGAAATAATGCCAAGGTAACACCAGCAATCAGAATAAACAATAACATTCAGGTTAAAAAAAAAAAAAATTCCACTCAACAAAATTAGTTGGAAAACATTACAATAATCCAATAAGACGGAATATATGCTCCAAACTTTATTACAAAATAATAAACGAGAAAGTGAACAAAATAAAGAAGTTTCTTGGGTACTCAATTAAGTCTTGAAATCTTCTGTTCTAGCTATATTTTTAATTCCTAACTTGCTTAAATTTCTTTTTAAAGCAACCATCTTCCCTCGATCTCCAGTAACCTGTAGCATACACAAAAAGAATCAACAATGATAATTTCCCTTTTTTCAGATGCCACTCAATTGTCTGTGAAGCTGTCACCCCTTTAACAATCAAAACTGCAAAAATAAACATCTAACGGCTAGATATCAGAACATCGATGATGGAAACATAATGAATTTTGATCTTATGATCATATATACCTAAATAAAATGTGCTGTTAGAAGGACACAACACAAACCCACCTAGATTCCAGAAAGCAAATTTTATTAAGATATTAGGATCTCCAAGTTAAATTGATCATGCTCTTAGAACCATAACATGGCAACCCAAAAAAAATGATATAAAAATGTTGAACAAGTGAACTGATTTTATCAGATCAATATTAATATGTGTATTATTAGTATCCACTCCTTCACAAAACACACAAACATTATAATATGAAACTGCTCCACTAAAACATATTAGTTATTACCCTTCCAAGTACCATTAATCACCAAATACTGACTCAAATACTATTATGACACCAACCAAAACATTACAATTTAATGGATGAAATTTGCCTCACACACCCAATTGCTTCTTACTATCTATCACATTTGCCAAGCAATTTTTTTTTTTTTACTATCATCACAATCCAATAGATATATGATGCAAATTAATAGTTTAGATTGGACAGTTCCGAATCCTAAAATTGGAAAATAAATAGTAGGTGTGTGGTCAAATCTAATTCAAATCAATAAAACTCTAAGCATAACATCCTCAAAAATCAGCCCTCTACAGTTACAGCTAAAGAGCATTTCAAAATCTATATTGCAAAAATTAAAAGTTAAGGCAGTGCAGCTGCAGAATCATGTAAGTTAACATTTATTTGAATTTCTTAAAAAATAATTTCTTAGAGAAGTAAATATTAAACAAGGACAACATACAGTGTTCATAGCAATTTCAAAGCCCTTTTTTTATCATTTACATCAAAATCTGCGAATTCAATCTCTCAGTTGTTTGCAGTTTTCTACGACATCTTTCACATCTTTCTCTGAGAACCAGTAACAACCTATAAATGATAGTAACAAATGCATCCATGGCGAGGGGCGAATTTCCTAGTTTTATAACTTATATGAACATCTCCCAAATGAATCTCTCTCAGTTGTTTGCAGTTTTCTACCAGATCTTTCACACCTTTCTCTGTGATATGATAACAATATTCCAAGGATAGTTCCAAAAGCCCAGAACAACTCTTTGAGATTGCATTGAGTGTTTCATCATTAACTTCTGTATTTGACAAGTCCAACACCTCCAGCTTGGGAACTACAAAGTTCATTTCAAATATGTTCACATTTGAACATCCGTCTAAGTTAAAACGCCTAAGCTTACAACATATCCTTAAAACTTGCCAAATACCTTCAGTTATCCCATCACAATGATTCAAATCAAGAAGCTGCAAATTTGGGAAAGAAGAAGCAATCTTTATGATTTTTTCGACACGTAACCATAAATTGTCACCCAAATAGAGAGACTTTAATTGAGGGTATACACCAATATCCATCATAGAATCATTATCATCTGTACTCTCTTCCCCAATATTTGTGTGTTCCATTTTGATCTCACTAAGTGAAGGACAATTTCTAACGAGTGAAAACAAGGATAATTCTGTGAGGTTGGAACATTTATAAAGGTGTATAGACACCAAATCAGCAAAAAACAAAGACAACTGGGCCACATGATGATCATTCAGATCATAAATGTTGGAAGCATAGAGAGAGGTCAAAGTAGTAATCTTTTTGGAGAAAGCTCGCAACCCATTAGAAGGAAAGGTTGGATTATTGGAGATATTGAGCGATGTGATATTTAATGGGAAACGAGAGATTTCGCAGAGAAGCTTGTTGAGGTCACAGTTGGAGTGCGTGATACTGAGGGAGTTGAGGTGTGTGAACCTTTCCAAGAGGCGACCAATGAAAGGGAGTGTTTCATCCAAGATCCTAAGTGAGAATCGGAGACGGTTGGTAACGGAGTGGAACTGTTTGGAGACGAGGGATATAGAATTTAAATAGTACGGACTGTAACCTTTGATGATGAGGAATCTGAAGACAATTTCCCAACAATCATCAGGTAAATATAAACATGTTTCTTGTTGAACCAACTGTTGTGAAGATTTGAAAGAAGTTCTGATCTTTCTCCTTTTCAGTGGATTTCGGAAGAGTTTCAATGATGTTAAAGATTTTCTTTTCCTTTTCATTGGCAGGGAATGGTTTGAGCGCCGCCGACAACGTTGGGAAAGGAAATAGAAGCTATGAGAAATCATGCTGCACTGGTTTTGTGTGTTTTAGGGTTTCGAATGAGAACAGAACGAAGGGTAATTTGCTTCTTTTTTTTTTATATAAAATTAAATAGTAATATATATGGATATTAGTCAATGGGCTTTGTTGGTTGACTCAATTTCCTGAGAGTAGAAGACTTGTCCAACCCGATCTAAACAACTACTATAGTGGCTAAAAATTGACCTATTTAACAAGTAGTGTGTTTCGGAGTTCGGACCCCACCTTACAAATTTCAATCCGTTGGTCCTCGTGAGCATAGCTCAGTTGGTATGGACAATGGATAAAATATGCAAGGTCCGGGGTTCAAAGCCCGGCCACCACCAAAAAAAAAAAATTCAATGCGTTGGCCAGCTCACGAAGACTTAAAATAATTTAATTAAAATTTAAAAAATTAAAATTATGGTTTGTTATGTTATGTTATTTTTGGATTTTATTTTGTTCCTCTTAGTTTTTCTTTTCATTTTGATCTCATATGTTCGAAGTATTATACAATTTGATTCATAAGTTTTTTTTGGTTTCGATTAAGTTACTTAAATTACAATTATTCATATGTCAGAATGCTCTTCGGGGACGACTGACATTATCTAAGGGTGACTAACCTTATATGGCGTGTGATCTGGTTGCTAAGTTAGGCCAATTATGGAAAACAACAAGTAAATGGAAATTGGTATCACTTGGCAGGGGATACTGTGATTTTCATTTTGAGTTTACTGAGGATTTATCGTGTCCTTTCACTCTAAAGTGTGAAGCAAGAGTACTGAAGTGAAAGTATGTGGATAGTTAGTGGTGTTGGTAAGTGTTATGAGAAGCTGGATTTTGATGAGTGTGTTTTTATTCAAATATTGAAGCAAACTGGAACTTATGTTGTGAAGCTTTAAATAACTTTCCTTGGTGTAATCACTGACAGTATTCTGAAACAACACCCTGAGATTGTGAGGCCACATGAAGTCCAGAGCAAAAGGGTGTGTCTTTGACTTTTGACTATAGGTTGTGTGTCGAACCACATGTTCCAAATATTGTTTTAAAGGTTTGTATTTCTTGTTTCCAAGAACAATGATTTCCTATGCCCTTGTCATATTGTGCAAACAAGGGGGAGATGTTTGTGTTATGAGTAATTACTATGATGTTTGTTGTGCTGGAGATGCATAGGTTATGTCTTATTACTTATGACCTTCATGTTATATTGCTGGAGCATGGTTATGGTTTGTTTTTGTTCCGAGATGTTACAGTATTGTCGATGAAAGCTCGTGTGTATTCTTTTCGTCTATGGTGTGATGTTGAAATGTGTAGCAGATTTCTGGGTGCGTTCCACTTATCTTTGCTCTGCATATGTTCTATGGATATTTGTGCACTTATGGGCTTATGGTTTGTAATAACCTAGTACCCCTAACTATATATTGCTACTACTGTTATTTTGGTTTTATGATCCTGATGTATGCATGAAAAATGTTTTGTCAAAGTTACGGCTAAAAAGGGGGAGTAGACTTGTGTGTTTTAAATTAACGTCTATTATGTGATAGTTTATTTCTCTCTACTTGTGGAGTTTATTTCTCCTGATGTTTCATCTCTGTGAGGATGGGTTTATCTTTTCTGCTGCGCATGCATCTGATGTTCCTGGAAATGCTCCATTTTTATTGTGCGTTATTTTTGAAGATGTTCTTTTGAAGTAATGATGAAGTTTTCTTTTGTTACTACCTCCGTCCCTATATATCAGACCCTTTTGCCAAAATCACGGGAATTAAGATAGTGGATAATTGTATTAAAATTGTTTGTAATCACTATTGTTTTTACAATTTTCAAACATGTTATTTTCATGTTGATTGAAGAAAAAGATGTATAATCAATAGGGGCATGTATGTAAAGATATAATTAATGCAGTTGGAAATAACAAAGGGGTATTATAAAAAGGGACAATTTTTTTTTTCTTTTCAAAAGGGTCTTATAATTAGGGACGGAGGTAGTACTTTCTTTCAAGATGAGTTTTCTTATGTTCTTATTTATCTGTGTAAGTTTATTGGTTTATTCAAGATGTGTTATGCAAAGGTTGTTTTAGCCAAAAAAATTCAAAGGGGGAGATTGTTAGATTTGTAGTTTTTGTTGGCCACATTTTGTTAAAACAAGATGTTGAACCAGATGTCCTGACATGTTGGTATGACATCATAGCGTTCCCTGTTTTGCATTCTTGGAAGATTTGTTTTATTCGTGAGATTACTGAAGATTTGTTTAAAGATATGATTCATGAAGATTGTGCTTGAAGAAACGTATGTTGCCATATATTTGAATTGTATTTCCAAAATAGATTTGGTAAAAATATATTTTGAGAAGATTGCTACAGAAAATATAAAAGATTTGTTTCAATTATATTTTTGTGGTTCAACGAGATTGTTGCTGAAAATATATTAATGGACAACAAGTATATTTTCTTATAATGTGATGAAAATATATTTATGGAAGGAATATTTGATGCAAATATATTTATGAAAAATATATTTTGCTTCTAGAAGATTGTAGCTGAAAATATAATTATTGTCAGCTGGAATTATTTAGCCCATGTGAAGAAAAGCCCATTCAAAACCATGGCTATATAAAGGAAGACTCAAACCCTTGCGGTGCCATTTACTTTCTGAAATTTCCTTTAAATTTGTTAATTGTGCTGACAAGATGTCTTGACATTACATTCCACATTCCTGGTGTGTTGACATCGTGGTCGACATCTCTTTACTGCGTGCCAGAATTTCATATATAAAGTAAAAAATTTACACTATAAAAGAAATTTATTTTGCTCTTACTTAACATAATTATTTGTCATTTATATTATATACTTTTTAACCAAAAGGAATAATATATAGGGCCGTTCTTTGGGGTGGAAAGAGCTCAACCGAGCTGGGCCTCCTAAAGTGATGGGCCTCAAGAAAAAAAATTATTGCTCAATATCCCCACCCCCACTCAAAAAAGAAAAATAAACATGTTTCATGTTTCAATTTCTAAGTTAAAAAACACGTCTTTTGTTAAAAATAATTGCTAATTTTGATTTTGGTGGGTAATAATCATTATACAAGTGTTATTTTCAATTTAAATAGAAGATTAATCTTTTAATAAAATTGTGCGTTTTTTTATTTGGGGCCTATTTTTACTATGAGAGCCGAGCCTCCAGTTTCATAAGGATGGCCCTATATATATATATATATATATATATATATATATATATAGAGAGAGAGAGAGAGAGAGAGAGAGAGAGAGAGAGAGAGAGAGAGAGAGAGAGAGAGAGAATTAAGTATAATAAGAAAAACTGACAGACATGTAAATTCCGCGTACAAATAAATAATGGGCAATGAGTTTACAAAGACAAATGTAGTTAAACAACAATTTAGCATAGTTAAGTCGGACGTTTTTCCTCAAGAGAGAATGAAAAAAACAATTGAATATCTTTCACGAGGAATGATCAAGTAACATAATGAGAAATAATTGGATATTTTAGATTCAAATCAGAATAACTCTTATAATAATTTTAGGGAAATAATATGAAAGTCATCTTTAAGAAGAGGGTCGAACTTGGTTAGTTAAAATGGAGGACCAGAAGTGGAAAAATGTTTATTACTTAAAATGAACTTAAAATCTTTATTGTGATTTACATTGTCTTAAATCATTGTCATAGTTATCGTTTAGAGCACAAATCCAATAAGTCACTTTGTTTTTAAACACGCTTTCGCTAAAACTCGATAAATTTTGTAAAACGCTATTCATCCTCCTCTAGCGCACATTCTATCTTGCCATATAGACCAAGACTTTTAGGGTATTTAGATACTAAAAGTTGAGGGTCTTTTATGGCAATTAGATAGTAAAGGTTGAGGGGCTCTTGGGAGAGAGTTGGTGCCTTTTACTAAGAAATAGAAGTACTTTGCCTTTTACTTCTAACAATATATGGACTGTCTATATTACTTGCTAATCTTACTTTCGGTCATGTCTAATGGTCGAGCCAATTAATGTGATGAACTCCTATAAACTTAAAAACTTCAAAATGCGTATTTTAAAGTAAAAGAAACAAATAATTCTCTCATGGAGAAGCTGTCGTAAGATAGAATCTATTTTAACTTGGATCTAATCTAAGGTCGATACATTTCATCAAATTCGTTAGCAAATAAAGCATAGGTAACCCCAATCATCAGAATAAATAATAACATTTATTCTCCAGATCAATTGGAAAACTTCACTTTAATCCAATAAGTCAGACTTTTTGCTCCAACAATTATTACAAAACAATGAATGAGAAAGTGAACAAAATAAATAAATTTTTTAGGTGCTTGATCGAGCTTTGAAATCTTCTAGTTCTAGCTGTTTGTTTAGTTCTAGCTGGCAAAAATATGCATCAACATCATTGTTCACACACAATGTAAACTGCATAGTGATATAAATCAATGAAGCATCAATTCAACACTTGCATAGACCAAGATGCAAACAAGCATAAAATAACACTAATACTCAATCAGAACCGGTGCACTAGATGAAACTCTAAGCAGAGCACTATTGATGACAACAACCAACTTAATCCTCTTCCAAGTAATCGCGTTCCAAATTTATTTGAACTGAATATAGACAAAACAAGATACTTCGGTTATGAGTTCTTAATATAAACAAAACAACAGACTGGTTAGTAAATGAGCCTTTGTAAGTTGACAATTTTAAAAAAAAATTATTTCTTAGACAAGAAAATATTAAAACAAGGAGAACTTACAGTGTTCATATCAATTTCAGAACATTAGAAAAGTAGGCATTCATGGCGAGTTCCCTAATTTCATCACTTATAGAAGAACTTCCCGATACAATCTGTCTCAGTTGTTTGCAGTTTTCTACAACATCTTTCACTCCTTTCACTGTGACCCAGTAACACTCTATCAGTGATAGTTCAAAAGCCCAGGACAACTCTTTGAGATTGCATAGAGTGTTTCATCATCATCATCATCATAAACTTCTGTATATGACAAGCTCAACACCTCTAGCTTGGGAACTACAAAGTTCATTTTAAATAGGTCCACAAGTGGGCATCCGGTTAAGTACAAATGTGTAATCTTATAACATCTCCTTAAAATGTGACAAAGACCTTCAGATGTCCAATTTCTGCACCAACTAAAATCAAGCAGCTCCAAATTGGGGAAATCAAGCAGCTCCATTATGGTCTGTTATGTTATTTTTAGATTTTATTTTGTTACTTAAATAACAATTATTTCCATGTTTTGATCTCTTAGTGGCGAACATTAGACACCATGATTATTTTTGTTGTTTATAATCCCTGTTTGTTTATGTGCCCTTCCTGTTAATTACTCAATGTAATAAGATGTTCAATTGTTTTCATTGTTAATTTTGGTAAATGGATTCTGTTTGGTCTCTTTTTTGTTTTTTGAACGAATGTTTCTTACATTGTTGGATTTAGTTTTAGAAAAATAATAGTAATAATGTGTACATTTCAAAATTTACAATTTACAATACTTCATTTAGTATTTGGTTTCTACCTCAAACTTTCTAGTTAGACTGAATCATTGTCGGCAATTGCGGATCGCGCAAAATAGCGGTTAGTTCAAATTCCACCTAACAATTAATAGTGATATAACTCCACTATATAACTTGTTATACAATATTTTCAACTAAATAATGTATTGCGGCTCAATTGTAATTTGTTTGAATTCCGCTATGCAAAAGCACTATAGCAAGACTGAATATGTCGATGAAAAACGAATTTATGAGAAGATAATATTTCCTAAAGCAATTTTGGAGCTTGAGAAAGTACAATGTGTCTATATCTATTTGTTTCCATTGCTTACTATGGAGTTTCTTTTGAGATTCAGATTATGGTTTTCAAACAACCTAGCTTATATGCATTAGAAAAGTACGTTAGAAAATGAGCATATACAAATATTTAAGCAAACAGGCCAAACACCCCATAACTTAAATAGTGACTACTAGAACACTTCTTTTGTTGGGTTTATGAAGCCCGAAAATTAATGCGAAGAAATTCTATTTTAATCCTAGAAGAAAGAACCCTCTTAATATATCCATTTTCTCCTTTTTTTTTGTTCTTCTCTTTCTTACATATTTCGGATGCAAACTTAATGCCAAGGAATTCTAATGTTCAAGTGTAGGTAATCTAAAACACAGTTGTTGCTATGTATATGTATAGGATTGTTAAAGTTAAGTTAAGTTTCATAGCGAGAGCCATATAACTAATGTCAAAGTTAAGTTAGGTGGTTGGAAGCAAATAACTAGTTATGCATAGGATTGTTAAAAAAATACCAAAAAAACTGAACTTTGATTGATAGTTTATAAATTGAACCAATTCCGTTTGGTTCAGATTAGTTAATGAACCATCTGTCACAGTAGCAACCCAAAAACATAACACTGAGCCTGCAATCGACTAGCTATACATCATAGCATGAGCCGTATAACTAATGTCAAAGTTAATTTCAAAGTTAAATTATGTGGTTGGAAGCACTAGGCCTGACATTTGAGCAATTGTGTAGTTATACATACGAATGTTAAAAAAATAGCAAAAAATCATATATTAAAAAAACCAAAATTTGATTGATATTTCTTAAATTGCAAGGGATTGAAAAAACCAGTAAAGTAGCACAGCAGGAGCAACGTGGAAACGTAATACTACAGAAGTAGCCACATACAAATAAAAGAAACACATATACTCTGCGGCACAAGAAAAAGACAGTCCCGATACCAAAACATAACAGTAGCAAACAGTCCAACCCAAAAGCAATAAGAATAACTGCTGCACAAGAAAAAGGCCAATCAGAACCAGAAAACTTCCTCCAGCTGCACTGCAGAGTGATCACCGAAGCACCCAAAAACATCCCTTCCAAAACGAAGGCAGATATCAAAACTCGCAAACACCAGAAACAATCTGCTAAAAACAGATCAAAATCAATTTAGAATTTGTTTTAAAATTTGATACAGATGAAAATAAGATGTCCCATAATTGACATAATGAAACTACTTTTCTAACTAACATAATTGTGAATTATACTTTGAAAGTTTTCAACGAAGGAAATTCATTTGTCTGAAAACAAAAACAACTCACTGTGTTCAAACTTCAGCATAGTAATTAAGGAATACTAGCAAAGAAGGCATCCACGACGCGAGATGAGGTCCCTATTTTTGTCACTTAAAGGAAAATCCCCCAAATTAATCTCTCTCAGCTGTGTGCAGTTTTCAACCACATGTGTCACTCCCTTGTTTGTGACATCATTGCAATTTTCAAGTGATAATTGCAAAAGCCCACAACAATTCTTTGAGATGACATACAATGTTTCATCATCAACCTTCGTATCTGACAAGTCCAACACCTCCAGCATGGGAACTACAAAGTTCATTCCAAGTAGCTTCACTTTTTCACAATAGGCTAAGTACAAATGCCTAATCTTGCAACATCTTCTTAATACTTGACAAATCCCTCTAGATATACGATTACAAGAATATAAATCAAGCACCTCTAAATTGGGGAAAATGGAAGCAAACATTATAATATTTGCATCACTTAACCATGAATTTTCAGCCAAATAGAGAGACTTTAATTGAGGATGTACACCAAAATACTCCAAAGAATCATTATTTACTACACTACCCCCAATGTTTTCCATTCTGATCTCACCAAGTAAAGGACAGTTCCTAGCAAGTGCAAACAAAGCTGATTCTGTGATCTTGCTACAATTACTAAGGTTTACGGACACCAAATCACCAAGAAAAGAAGACAATTTGACAACATGTTGATCATTCAGAAACCTGTTATCTTCAAGATCCAAATGTTGGAAACCTTGATGACACTTGGATAACAAACAAAAGAGTCCACCATAATTATTGCCAAAACAAATGTTAAGGTCAAGTCTTGTCAAAGGAAGACGTTTCCTTGCAAAAGTGTAGAGCAACTCATCGGAGATATTCAAAGCAGACAAACCAAGACAAGTCAAACTCTTCAAACTCACCAATGAGTCAATTAAATGCGAAGCAGTGAATTCATCGTGAAGTGATATTGATAACAATAAAGA
Organism: Medicago sativa; assembly: GCF_051527215.1. Taxonomy (NCBI): domain Eukaryota; kingdom Viridiplantae; phylum Streptophyta; class Magnoliopsida; order Fabales; family Fabaceae; genus Medicago; species Medicago sativa. The sequence goes on from NC_140754.1 coordinate 13,536,392, forward strand.
CGTCAATGTTGGTCTCTCACGGAGAGCAGAAGCAATGCCTGCATCGGTTAATGCATAACAACCAAACATATTTACTTCCTGCAGAAGCTTGCAGTTGTTGAACAAGTGGAAAAGCGATTGATTGTTGATGGGAAAGTAAGAAAGATTAACCTTGCGAAGTTTGGAAAGTGCGAGTGAGAGAGCCTGAACCCCATGGACATAGCTATCAGACTTGTCTGCTATAGTGTCCATGAACATTCCAACTTCGCTGAGATCGAGTTCTTCGAGTAAAGGGAAACATTCGGCTATAAGTAACAGATGAGTGGCATTGATATCATAAATGTTGGAACAAGTGAGAGAGGTCAAAATTGTATTATTCTGAGAGAAAGCTCGCAGTCCATTTTTCGGAACTGTGGGTTGATAGGAGATATTGAGTAAAGTGATTTTCAATGATGGGAAACAAGAGATTTGGCAAAGAAGGTCGTCCATGTCATCACCACTGTATCGCGAGAGATTGAGGGAGTTGAGGTTGGTGAACCTTCTGAAGAGGCGATGGAGGAAAGGTTGTGTTTGATTCTGGCGGAGAGTAAGTAAGAATCGGAGGCCGTCGGTGATGGAGAGGAATCGTTTGGATACGGCAGAGAGAGAATTCAAGTTGCGACGGTTGTTGATTTCGTCGCCGTCGTTGATTATGAATCTGAAGACAGTTTCCCAACAATCATCAGGTAAATATAAATATATTGCTGCATCAATAGTAGTTTTGCTTTTTCTTTCAATGGAAGAAACCATTTTTTGGGAAGATTTAACAGAAGAAGTTCTCTTCCTTTTCATATGTGAAATTGTTGTTTCAGCCATTAGAGAGAGTTAGGGTTTTGAGAACACGAAGAAGATTGCGTCACACAGAAATCAGGGTTTTGTGAGCACGTAGTAAAAAAGACTGTAGAAACAATATATTTTATGATAAAAAAATTAGGGTCAAGTGTTTTTACGCTTTTTGCCCTTGAAAATTGAACCGACACCTTATGTTCCTTTTTATATTCCGAGACTATAGAAGAGTTTCTCATCCTTTCAAAATAAAAACATAAGTTCTCTCAAAAAAAAAAAACATTAGTTTATCATCCGCATTGAATATGCCAGGTCGAGCTACACTTTATAGTAATAGATAGAAGTAAGAAATAATATTGTTTACCTTTACTTAAGTAAGTCAGCCTTATAGGTTTAAAAGACTTTTTTTATGGCCTGTAATTTGGCCTTTTTAACTAATTAAACTTCCGAAAGAGTTTAAATCTTCTCTATTTATTGAAAAAGCAACTTGATCTGGCTTGTACTAGACTAGGGCGTAGGCCCTTGTAGTTCGGCTTAGCCTATTCCTATACATATATTCTATAAATATTAGGAAACAAATTACCCATCTAATTCATTGTTTTTTTTGTCAAGTAGCCTAGTGGCTTGAGCTCACACATTTTAAATGTGAAGAAGTGGGGTGTCTGGGGTTCGAACCCCGACCCCTGCATATAGTATGCAATGACCCTGCCAATTGAGCTAAGCTCACATGACAAATAATTCATTGTTTCAAGTGTTATTTCCTGCAAATGTGTCACTTATGAATATGGTTGGAAGATACGGTTCATATATGATACAATTGTTTGTCACTAGTCCATTGTTTTAATATACTAATTATAATTTATTATAAAAATCAAACACGAGACAAATGTAGGTCACTATAGTATTTCTAAAAAAATTCTTTCACAAAAAATAGAATAACTAAATAATTAGTTTTTTTAGTATTTTTTTCACAGAAAAGAGAATAATTATAATAAACTAATTTGTCAGATCTTTTGCAGCTGTTAGGGGATGAAAAGGTGTGTGTTTGTGGGGATTTCAATGTTGTCCGTAATGCGGAGGAAAGAAGGTCGGTTAAGGGTCACAGTTCAGTCCAGGAGTTCCAACATTTTAATTTTTTTTTATCGATGAGAATGGGTTAATAGATTTGCCGCTATGTGGTAGATGGTTCACTTGGTACAAAGGGGATGGCACTTCCATGAGCAGGATAGATCGTTTTCTAATTTCAGAGGAATGGTGTCTTCAATGGCCGAATTGTTTTCAGGTAGCCCTTTTACGGGGGCTCTCTGATCATTGCCCCCTGCAGTTGTCTGTGGATGAGGAAAATAGGGGACCCCGTCCTTCTAGAATGTTGAAATGCTGGCAAGAGATGTCGGGCTATAAACAGTTTGTTCAAGAAAAATGGCAATTGGTTGCATCACTCAATTAACATAAGTGGATTTTTTCTTATTAACTATTGATTTTCTACCAGGCCATCACTCTCTTTGATGTCTTCCATCACTCAAGTCATGAATACTACCAGGCCAACCCAAGTGGATTTTTTCTTATTAACTATTGATTTTCTTATTAACATAATTGGTTGCAGTTTCTTCAACTGTCTATTTTAAAATGAAGTATCATGCCATGAAAAATATGGTCACAATTCTGGATGAAGACATCAAAGTTGCTCGAAGATGTTTTCTCACTGTAAACATAAATCAAAGCTCGGTCGCTGTTCCAAAAACACCTTATATTAGCAAAGAGAAGAAGATTGTTGCAAGCAAAACTGAGGCTAACCTTGTTGAGCTCGACTCAAGGTTCAACAAGATAGAGATGAAAGAGTAGACAAAAAAGGATCTTCTCGACCCAAAAATCTTAAGTCCCATCTGCGATGGCAATTTCGAGCGGGTTCACTTCTGCAAAGATCCATCCAAGAACGTCAAAGTACCAAGTGAAATTACGGTCGTATAGAGGGAGATCAAAAAGAATATTGTGATTAATGAACTGATTAAAAGGAGTAAAATCATCTTGCCTGTTACCGATCGTTCTACTACATCTTTCTTCTAGATATTGAATGTTGTTGAAGTCTCCACAAACACACCAATTGACATTCTTATTATTGAACAACAAACCACTCAACTTCGTCCTTAGCAACAGTAAATTTTAAACTCTTTCTAGTTTCACCCCATATAATCATAGTTACACCCAAATTTATTAAATTTTTTACAATAATACCAAAATTACCCTCTTCTAAATTTCTAATTAAAAACCCTTCATTTACTATCATTCTGAACCCTCACCCCTTTTTCACCCACAAACCACCATAGATATGCAATCAATACATACTAAAATCGTCAATTGAATCAACATCTCTTCCATTGATACGTACTCGATTAATTCAAGTAAGTGAATTTCATAAATTTCTTCGAGTTTCTATTTATCGTTTGCTCTATGATTTATGGATGTTTATAGTTGTTGTTAATTTCACGTTTGTCTATCTACATAGAATTGTTTGATTTAAGTTTACGTAGAAAGGTAACGTAATTTAAGTTTACATATAGGTCTCACATGAATTTAGTTTACGTAAATATTCTAAAAAGGGATAATATACACCTAAACTCTGTTTACTTGGTGTATGTAAACTCAATTTACATAAACTACGTAAACTCAGTTTACGTGGTGTATGTAAACTCAGTTTACATAAACTACATAAACTCAGTTTGCATGAACTAAAACTCAGTCTTAACTTACTTATGTAAATTCAGTTTACATAGTGTATGTAAACTCAGTGTACGTAGTGTATGTAAACTCAGTTTACTTAACTCATGTAAACTGAGTTTACATACACTACGTAAACTGAGTTTACATACACTACGTAAACTAAATTTACGTAAACATAATTAATGTGCAGTGAACATGAATAAATGGTATATTAGTAACTCTGGGGTGTAACTTGGATTATTTGGGGTGTGGATAGTATCTGTCTAAATTTTAATACTTATTTTTTTGTTAGTATAATACAAAGCATTCATCTATTTTTTGAAGAAATATTATTAGTTTAATTCAAAATATATTCCACTACTTCACATGTTCAATCAAATTCCATAACTTTTATTCTGTAATATTATATATATATATATATATATATATATATATATATATATATATATATGATAAAATTTAGATGCATTTTCTTAAGTACATTTCGTATGGCTTTTTACTAAAATTACTTTTATTTTGTATAAGATTCTTTGAGAAGATTATTGATTTGAGGAAATCAAAATTAGTTTAGCTAAGAGCCATGTGAAATAAAACTATATACCGATCTAAAGCACGTAAGAAAATACACATAAATTTTGTTTATATATATATAGTCTAAGAGTGTTTAGATTCAAGACAATTATATACCGATCTAAAAAAAAAATGAAAACCGCACATAACCCATTGTTATGTTGGGTCACGTGAGGATTCTCGGGTACCGCCTACATTAGGCAAGAGGAACAACACATGTGAGGGAGACACCATACTTTTATCCAAAACCTTAAGGCAATGGTTTATGGGTACTCTCAATTATTATGTGTTCAACTTCCATTTTTCTATCTGATGTGAGACTTCAACCTCATACTTGCTATAGAACAATCTCTCCCTCTAGTGTGAGTCCATCAATTTGTGATGCTCACCCCTCATGCGGAAGCTCTTTCGTCCGGCCACACTTACTTGCACCTTCGTTATTAGACATAAATAACCTATCCGAAATTGGTTTTGGCATATCAAGTTTCGTTGTTTCACAAGAAAGAATGACAAAATAACACCGTTATAGTTCTGACTAGGGTTTTGATAGTTCTTTGTTGGTGACTATCGTAAAAAATTGAACCAAACAAATTGCATTTAAAATACCTAGCTCCTTCGCTTGGAAAATCGCCAACAAAAAAGATGCTAACAAACATGAAAAGTATAATAAAGTCAAGTTAACCATGGAGAACAGTTGGTGATTATACTTAGGGGTGGTCCTAATTTTTTTAGTAAGGAACCTCATATACTTAGGGACCCTAAATTACTTAAGAGCTCCTAACTTTTATAATTGACATCACGGTGTTAAACTTAATAAATGACACCTTTGATAATTTTCTATGATAACCATTTTACAAATTTTAAATAAAAAAATAAAAATTCTCTGTCATTGGAATTGCATTTTGGAACAAATTATGTCTTAGGAGGAGAAATTTATCACTTAAAACAAAGGTAGAAAGACGAAGTTTAGTTGACAAAAATAGTAAAAAATTTAAGGTAAAAGATTTATTCATTAATTGCAATTACCGGCCGTTACACAACCCGCTGAGATTTGAAGGAGTTCCTTGAATTTACAAGGTTAAACTCGTACAACCAATATATATTAAAATAAATAATTTAAAAAGTTGGAGGGCGGGCATGTCCCAATTCATTCAACCCCTTCTTCCTTTCCGGCTAATTTGAAGTGTTGTACGCATCCATTAATTGGATACTTTTCCAAGGAACACACTTTTGATCGTTCAAACAGCCTCCATTAACGTTTATTCCCCATGTGCAATCATTGCAATTGTGACGGTTTTGGTCGTAAATGTCAAGATAATGAACCTGGAGGTTTTGAGGCCATGTAAAACTGCAGGACAATAAGGTAGGTATTTCATTCGGAGAAAATTCTGGTTGGAATGTAATCAGGTAAATACCTCCATAGCCAATTGTGCGAGATCCATGATCAACATTATCGGATTTGCAATCAACAGTTATAGTTGTTGGAGTTGGAGCTTGTACCTTATTGACAATAGTAACTATTACCATAGGACCAATAGCTATGGTATCACTAGCCTCAAATGCAAGTAGTGTGATTATGAGTATTGAAAATTTTAAGGTAATTGAACTTGGAACTGCCATTGTTGTATGCACAATGCCTACAAGACTTGCAACAATATTAATTTATAGAACATTAAACAGCTCAATAAAGTGCTTCCAACAATGGGAATGATTTTACAAATTCAAATACCGTTCAAATGGAATTTTTCGTATAGCAAGTCATGAAATAGTGTTGACTACAATAAAATAAAATCAGATTACAATTTGCAGCGTCAACGCAAATTTTCCTACCAATCATCCTATAAATAGTTTTCATACTCTACCACTTTTTACACCTCACAAAATCATTTTTATATAATTCCTATTTTTATAATTGGCTACCAACTATCATTTTTATCTTTGTCAAAATAAACTATCATTTTTATCTAATTAGTTTGGAGGAAACCATTCAAATTATTTATTTTAATATAGCAAGCCATTCAATGCATTGAGATACCGAATAAATTCACATTGAAATAGAATCAAACATTTTTTTTTATAGATGTAACCGTTTAAATGGAATTTTTATTGTAATTATTTATTTCAATATAGTAAGCCATTCAATGCATTGACATAGTACCAAATAAATTCACTACCAAAAGAAAATATACCAAATAAATTCAAATTGAAATAGAATCAAATTTTTTTGGTATATGAAACCGTTCAAATGGAATTTTCCGTACAGTAAGTCGTTGAAATAGTGTTGACTACAATAAAATAAAATCATATTACAATTTGCACCGTCATCACAAATTTTCCTACCACTCACTGAATCATTTTTATCTAATTGCTATTTTTATAAATGGGCATGGCTACCATATTCTTTCGTTGAAATTAACACTGTAGTGTTTTTTTGCTAGAATTGTCAAGCTATATAAGAAAACAAGAAAATATTTGTCCCTGATATATAAAATACACTTGACAAATATTATAGAATATCATGTAACATGTGCTTGCAGAACATGAGGTTCTTAATCACTAATTCTATCATATGGGTCTGTCTTGAAGAAAGAGTTTTAGATAAAGCTTTCATGCCATCAGCAAATTTTAAGGGTATGAACCAATCACATCTACTTAGCAGAAGATCATATGGAGATGTAAAAGGAAGTCAAAATCCAAGAAAATTTTGATGAACAAGTTACTGAATAATAGAAGTACTTTTCATTTTACTGCTAACAATATTTGTTCTTCAACCTTTAATGCAATTTCTCTATTCAATACCTAATTGATTCCTCATACTGTCTAGGATATGATATAATTATGTGAGGAATAACTTAAGCTACATCCAAGTGTTTAGGAACAAAAACCAGTTCTAGGATTATCGATTTTCCTATTTTGCTCCTGAATTCCTTTCTCACTATTCACAGTCAAGTAAGGTGGTTAGTAAAACTACGAGCATAAACTGTTTATACAGATGCTGGAAATTAACTAATGCAGACTTCATTTTCTTTAGCTAAACTGTTTTCCTTTTCTACTTAGTTTGGAATTGTTGGCTGAAACAAGTTATGATTTACCCATTCAACCAACTATGTTGACACTTTTCTAGAAACATTCTACTTTTTTTGTTTGCATTTTGGTATTAACAAACAATGAAATTCATTATGGAAATAATGCCAAGGTAACACCAGCAATCAGAATAAACAATAACATTCAGGTTAAAAAAAATTTCCACTCAACAAAATTAGTTGGAAAACATTACAATAATCCAATAAGACGGAATATATGCTCCAAACTTTATTACAAAATAATAAACGAGAAAGTGAACAAAATAAAGAAGTTTCTTGGGTACTCAATTTAAGTCTTGTAATCTTCTGTTCTAGCTATATTTTTAATTCCTAACTTGCTTAAATTTCTTTTTAAAGCAACCATCTTCCCTCGATCTCCAGTAACCTGTAGCATACACAAAAAGAATCAACAATGATAATTTCCCTTTTTTCAAATGCCAGTCAGTTGGTTGTGAAGCCGACACCCATTTAACAATCAAAATCGCAAAAATAAACACCTAACGGCTAGATATCAGACCATCGATGATGGAAACATAATGAATTTTGATCTTATTCATATCTACCTAAATAAAATGTGTTGTTAGAAGGACACAACACAAACCCACCTAGATTCCAGAAAGCAAATTTTATTCAGATATTAGGATCTCCAAGTTAAATTGATCATGCTCTTAGATATTCATAACATGATAACCCAAAAAAATGATATAAAAATGTTGAACAAGTGAACTAATTTTATCAGATCAATATTAATATGTGTATTATTAGTATCCACTTCACCTATACACAATGCTTAAAAGCACTACTCCTTCACAAAACACACAAACATTATAATATGAAACTGCTCCACTAAAACATATTAGTTATTACCCTTCCAAGTACCATTAATCACCAAATACTGACTCAAATACTATTATGACACCAACCAAAACATTACAATTTAATGGATGAAATTTGCCTCACACACCCAATTGCTTCTTACTATCTATCACATTTGCCAAGCAATTTTTTTTTTTTTACTATCATCACAATCCAATAGATATATGATGCAAATTAATAGATATATGATGCAAATTAATAGTTTAGATTGGACAGTTCCGAATCCTAAAATTGGAAAATAAATAGTAGGTGTGTGGTCAAATCTAATTCAAATCAATAAAACTCTAAGCATAACATCCTCAAAAATCAGCCCTCTACAGTTACAGCTAAAGAGCATTTCAAAATCTATATTGCAAAAATTAAAAGTTAAGGCAGTGCAGCTGCAGAATCATGTAAGTTAACATTTATTTGAATTTCTTAAAAAATAATTTCTTAGAGAAGTAAATATTAAAACAAGGACAACATACAGTGTTCATAGCAATTTCAAAGCCCTTTTTTAATCATTTACATCAAAATCTGCGAATTCAATCTCGCAGTTGTTTGCAGTTTTCTACGACATCTTTCTCTGTGAACCAGTAACAACCTATAAATGATAGTAACAAATGAATCCATGGTGAGAGGCGAATTTCCTAGTTTTATAACTTATATGAACATCTCCCAAATGAATCTCTCTCAGTTGTTTGCAGTTTTCTACCAGATCTTTCACACCTTTCTCTGTGATATGATAACAATATTCCAAGGATAGTTCCAAAAGCCCAGAACAACTCTTTGAGATTGCATTGAGTGTTTCATCATTAACTTCTGTATTTGACAAGTCCAACACCTCCAGCTTGGGAACTACAAAGTTCATTTCAAATATGTTCACATTTGAACATCCGTCTAAGTTAAAACGCCTAAGCTTACAACATATCCTTAAAACTTGCCAAATACCTTCAGTTATCCCATCACAATGATTCAAATCAAGAAGCTGCAAATTTGGGAAAGAAGAAGCAATCTTTATGATTTTTTCGACACGTAACCATAAATTGTCACCCAAATAGAGAGACTTTAATTGAGGGTATACACCAATATCCATCATAGAATCATTATCCTCTGTACTCTCTTCCCCAATATTTGTGTGTGCCATTTTGATCTCACTAAGTGAAGGACAATTTCTAACGAGTGAAAACAAGGATAATTCTGTGAGGTTGGAACATTTATAAAGGTGTATAGACACCAAATCAGCAAAAAACAAAGACAACTGGGCCACATGATGATCATTCAGATCATAAATGTTGGAAGCATAGAGAGAGGTCAAAGTAGTAATCTTTTGGGAGAAAGCTCGCAACCCATTAGAAGGAAAGGTTGGATTATTGGAGATATTGAGCGATGTGATATTTAATGGGAAACGAGAGATTTCGCAGAGAAGCTTGTTGAGGTCACAGTTGGAGTGCGTGATACTGAGGGAGTTGAGGTGTGTGAACCTTTCCAAGAGGCGACCAATGAAAGGGAGTGTTTCATCCAAGATCCTAAGTGAGAATCGGAGACGGTTGGTAACGGAGAGGAACTGTTTGGAGACGAGGGATATAGAATTTAAATAGTACGGACTGTAACCTTTGATGATGAGGAATCTGAAGACAATTTCCCAACAATCATCAGGTAAATATAAACATGTTTCTTGTTGAACCAACTGTTGTGAAGATTTGAAAGAAGTTCTGATCTTTTTCCTTTTCAGTGGATTTCGGAAGAGTTTCAATGATGTTAAAGATTTTCTTTTCCTTTTCATTGGCAGGGAATGGTTTGAGCGCCGCCGACAACGTTGGGAAAGGAAATAGAAGCTATGAGAAATCATGCTGCACTGGTTTTGTGTGTTTTAGGGTTTCGAATGAGAACAGAACGAAGGGTAATTTGCTTCTTTTTTTTTTATATAAAATTAAATAGTAATATATATGGATATTAGTCAATGGGCTTTGTTGGTTGACTCAATTTCCTGAGAGTAGAAGACTTGTCCAACTCGATCTAAACAACTACTATAGTGGCTAAAAATTGACCTATTTAACAAGTAGTGTGTTCCGGAGTTCGGACCCCACCTTACAAATTTCAATCCGTTGGTCCTCGTGAGCATAGCTCAGTTGGTATGGACAATGGATAAAATATGCAAGGTCCGGGGTTCAAACCCCGGCCACCACCAAAAAAAAAAAAATTCAATGTGTTGGCCAGCTCACGAAGACTTAAAATAATTTAATTAAAATTTAAAAAATTAAAATTATGGTTTGTTATGTTATGTTATTTTTGGATTTTATTTTGTTCCTCTTAGTTTTTCTTTTCATTTTGATCTCATATGTTCGAAGTATTATACAATTTGATTCATAAGTTTTTTTTGGTTTCGATTAAGTTACTTAAATTACAATTATTCATATGTCAGAATGCTCTTCGGGGACGACTGACATTATCTAAGGGTGACAAACCTTATATGGCGTGTGATCTGGTTGCTAAGTTAGGCCAATTATGGAAAACAACAAGTAAATGGAAATTGGTATCACTTGGCAGGGGATACTGTGATTTTCATTTTGAGTTTACTGAGGATTTATCGTGTCCTTTCACTCTAAAGTGTGAAGCAAGAGTACTGAAGTGAAAGTATGTGGATAGTTAGTGGTGTTGGTAAGTGTTATGAGAAGCTGGATTTTGATGAGTGTGTTTTTATTCAAATATTGAAGCAAACTGGAACTTATGTTGTGAAGCTTTAAATAACTTTCCTTGGTGTAATCACTGACAGTATTCTGAAACAACACCCTGAGATTGTGAGGCCACATGAAGTCCAGAGCAAAAGGGTGTGTCTTTGACTTTTGACTATAGGTTGTGTGTCGAACCACATGTTCCAAATATTGTTTTAAAGGTTTGTATTTCTTGTTTCCAAGAACAATGATTTCCTATGCCCTTGTCATATTGTGCAAACAAGGGGGAGATGTTTGTGTTATGAGTAATTACTATGATGTTTGTTGTGCTGGAGATGCACGGGTTATGTCTTATTACTTATGACCTTCATGTTATATTGCTGGAGCATGGTTATGGTTTGTTTTTGTTCCGAGATGTTACAGTATTGTCGATGAAAGCTCGTGTGTATTCTTTTCGTCTATGGTGTGATGTTGAAATGTGTAGCAGATTTCTGGGTGCGTTCCACTTATCTTTGCTCTGCATATGTTCTATGGATATTTGTGCACTTATGGGCTTATGGTTTGTAATAACCTAGTACCCCTAACTATATATTGCTACTACTGTTATTTTGGTTTTATGCCCCTGATGTATGCATGAAAAATGTTTTGTCAAAGTTACGGCTAAAAAGGGGGAGTAGACTTGTGTGTTTTAAATTAACGTCTATTATGTGATAGTTTATTTCTCTCTACTTGTGGAGTTTATTTCTCCTGATGTTTCATCTCTGTGAGGATGGGTTTATCTTTTCTGCTGCGCATGCATCTGATGTTCATGGAAATGCTCCATTTTTATTGTGCGTTATTTTTGATGATGTTCTTTTGAAGTAATGATGAAGTTTTCTTTTGTTACTACCTCCGTCCCTATATATCAGACCCTTTTGCCAAAATCATGGGAATTAAGATAGCGGATAATTGTATTAAAATTGTTTGTAATCACTATTGTTTTTACAATTTTCAAACATGTTATTTTCATGTTGATTGAAGAAAAAGATGTATAATCAATAGGGGCATGTATGTAAAGATATAATTAATGCAGTTGGAAATAACAAAGGGGTATTATAAAAAGGGACAATTTTTTTTTTCTTTTCGAAAGGGTCTTATAATTAGGGACGGAGGTAGTACTTTCTTTCAAGATGAGTTTTCTTATGTTTGTAATATCCCGCCTGACAGTATCGGTATATTACCCGTTGACTGTGTCAGATGAATTAAACTTATGGAAAAGTAAGTTATGGAAAATATTTTACAAGATGTCAGCTTTTTACGGGAAAAGTATCAGCGATGTTTAAAACACGTTCAAGGCAAGGGTATAATGGTAATTTCATGGAAAAGGATATTTATATGTTTTGGATGGAAAATATCTCATTTTCCCTTATCCTTTCTCTCTCTTGATGGCAAGGCTTTTCTTTCTTCCTTCTTCCTTCTCTCTCTCACGCCACTCTCCATTATTCTTCACCATCAATCTTTCTAAGTTTTCCCTCCTCTCCCATGATAAGATTTCACCCTTGCTCTCTCATGTTACCACAAGTTGTGTAAGCTAGCTTTAGGATGAATCTCTTCTTTTTCTTTCATGAAACTCATCCATCTCTTTCTCTTCTCAACATCACTTCTTTCAAGTTGTTTAAGTGATGGATCAAGCTTGGATGTGGCAATTTTGGGAGCAAGAAACAACTATGGTTTTGGATTTAAGGCTTCAAGGTTGCTATGGAAATTCTAGGGTTAGGGTTTGGAGTGGTAGTGGATCAATTGAAGACTTATACATGAAGTTTCATCAAGAATGGTTTAACTCCAACTTCTACAAAGACTTGATATTCTTTAAAAGGATGTTTTATGTTCTAGAGTTTGGATTGAAATCCCTCTTCACTTTGGGTTCTTAAGAGTTGTGATCATGGAAGCTAGGGCTGATTATTGATTAAGAGGTTAGGGTTTTGGTTCTTGAGCATGGGAGTTTATGTCGAAGCATGTATCATGAAGTTGTTGAGCAAGATCAAGAATTTGAGTTGAGAATGTGAAGTGTAGATGCTTGATAGCTTGGGGATCAAGTGCTAATCATTAGGTGAGTTCCATAGATAGAATTTCCACCCTTTTGGGATTATGATCATGTCATGTGTGTTTAATATGAATAATATGTAATTCTGGGTTTTATGTATTAGTCTAGTTGCCCCTTTTCTTGCCATGCTTACTAAACATGCTAATACTTGCAATATGCATGTTTTACAAGTTTCATATGATCAATTATGTTCCAAATTACTTAGAGACATTTGGTTTGAGGTTTTTGGGTCAAAAATACCATTTTTAAGTGTTCTGGACTGTCATTACTCGCCATGGCGAGCTATTACTCGCCACGGCGAGTTACAAGGTCGAGTGGGGGGTACCACTCGCCCCCAACTCGCATCTGCGAGCAGCTACTCGCCACGGCGTGCAAGCTTACTCGCGAGGCGAGTGAACAGGGCACAGTGCTCTGTTTGTTCGTTTCGCGTGATGTTGGCATGTCCCGGCTCAAGTTTTCTTCAAGCAGTCTTTTACAAATTAAACCCCTCAAACCAAGGTCTTAAATGATGATCAAGGAAAGCATGATTCTTATGATGTGAAGCAAGTATTAAGTATGTTAGTAAGGCATGGCACACGAGAGAAATCATGTCAAGAGACGGGTAGCAAGTTATCCATAAGTAAGGGAAAAACTAGAGCCTCGACATAGTTGTCGAGAACTAGCAAGTTAGCAAGACTCCTAGAATGCTAAGACGCAAAGTATAAACTCTTCGCATATGTTTAAGAGTGTTTAGCAAGCATGATAAGTTGTGGTTTGATTAGTTAATCTCTCCACCATGTTTAGGCATGTGCACGCATGGACAAGTATAAGCTTACCGCTAATCGGATCGACTCAAGGGTCCGAGGTAATAGGCAAGCAAGTATGAATATGTTTAAATATATGTATACGACAAGACTATGATTTAATATGTGTAGGTGACATGTCTCTTGCTATCCACATCAGGGGGATACAAGGGGTTCTCATGATGAGAACGATTTAAGCCGTAAGGGACCCGCATGTCACCGAGTAAGCAAGATGTAGGTGTTCGTGTCTCTTGTTATCCACGCCAGGGGGATACGGGAGGTTCTCGACCTAAGGGGAACGGTTTAAGCCGCAAGGGACCCGCACGACACCGAGGGAGTCTGATGTACGTACATCGGTCATGTATGGGATTGATCTCGGGGTTACTCCACCCGGGACTATCCGTAAAATGAATCCAGATTATAATTGTTTGTTCAACGCTAACATAATTGAATGAACTTAGATACGTTTATGTATGATTATGATTATGATTATGATTATGATTATGTTCACGAATGAAAGCACGTATGATTAATTTAAGTATAAGAGCATGTGATTCTATAAGACAAGTTCAAGTCATGAATAGAACAAGTAAAGAATATGAGATACCGACGACGATCTTAGGTTTCCCCTAATCGTCCGGTTTAGAGTCGTGTCATGATTATGTTATGTTTAGGCCTAAATACATAGAGTGTATTTTTTTGGCAACGCGGTTCTAGGTTCCCCTCAACCGCCGTGACACGTATAGGAAGTGAAACCTATAACAAGTGAGATAAGACTATGATGGCTCTAGCATGCACTACCGTCTGGTAAGCAAGTCCCCACACACGTATAATCAACCGTCAGGTTGTAATGTAGACACGTGGTGACCGTAGGTTCCCCTTGAGGTTGCCTATAGCCTAGGATTTAGGGGAACTCACTGAGACATTATGTCTCATCCCAATCCTTATTTGTTTCAGATATCAGGTAGGACGTCAAGGTAGTAGCCGGATGGATTTTTCAGCAAAAGCTCGTTCGTACCCGAAGCATGAAGAATATGGATCTCAAGGATGTATTTATTTTAAATAAGATAAGAAATGTGTATTGATATTGTACGAACGTGTTTTGTTGTATATAAATTCATTCGAAGTTTTTATGTTGTATATTTTAATGTATCCAATACTAAATTCAACGCACGTGCTAGACTTTCTAGATACGTCTAGTATGGGTGTTACAATGTTCTTATTTATCTGTGTAAGTTTATTGGTTTATTCAAGATGTGTTATGCAAAGGTTGTTTTAGCCAAAAAAATTCAAAGGGGGAGATTGTTAGATTTGTAGTTTTTGTTGGCCACATTTTGGTAAAACAAGATGTTGGACCAGATGTCCTGACATGTTGGTACGACATCATAGCGTTCCCTGTTTTGCATTCTTGGAAGATTTGTTTTATTCGTGAGATTACTGAAGATTTGTTTGAAGATATGATTCATGAAGATTGTGCTTGAAGAAACGTATGTTTCTAGAAGATTGCTTTGTCGGTTTAATGTTGCCATATATTTGAATTGTATTTCCAAAATAGATTTGGTAAAAATATATCTTGAGAAGATTGCTACAGAAAATATAAAAGATTTGTTTCAATTATATTTTTGTGCTTCAACGAGATTGTTGCTGAAAATATATTAATGGACAACAAGTATATTTTCTTACAGTAGTGCTATATTCTACGAAAAAGTCACAAACGAATTTCAAGAATGTCATGTATATCGCTGCTTTAATGAAATGAATAATTAATAAGTCCATATTTTGTGGAAATCATGGCCATGCAGTGATAAAAAATCAACGGAGGATAACAGTTCGTGGTTTTCGTTGGTTGGGAATTCGTGGGATCAAGCATTATCCATTTTCTTATCATGTGATGAAAATATATTTATGGAAGGAATATTTGATGCAAATATATTTGTGAAAAATATATTTTGCTTCTAGAAGATTGTAGCTGAAAATATAATTATTGTCAGCTGGAATTATTTAGCCCATGTGAAGAAAAGCCCATTCAAAACCATGGCTATATAAAGGAAGACTCAAACCCTTGCGGTGCCATTTACTTTCTGAAATTTCCTTTAAATTTGTTAATTGTGATGACAAGATGTCTTGACATTACATTCCACATTCCTGGTGTGTTGACATCGTGGTCGACATCTCTTTACTGCGTGCCAGAATTTCATATATAAAATAAAAAATTTACACTATAAAAGAAATTTATTTTGCTCTTACTTAACATAATTATTTGTCATTTATATTATATACTTTTTAACCAAAAGGAATAATATATAGGGCCGTTCTTTGGGGTGGAAAGAGCTCAACCGAGCTGGGCCTCCTAAAGTGATGGGCCTCAAGAAAAAAAATTATTGCTCAATATCCCCACCCCCACTCAAAAAAGAAAAATAAACATGTTTCATGTTTCAATTTCTAAGTTAAGAAACACGTCTTTTGTTAAAAATAATTGCTAATTTTGATTTTGGTGGGTAATAATCATTATACAAGTGTTATTTTCAATTTAAATAGAAGATTAATCTTTTAATAAAATTGTGCGTTTTTTTATTTGGGGCCTATTTTTACTATGAGAGCCGAGCCTCCAGTTTCATAAGGATGGCCCTATATATATATATATATATATATATATATAGAGAGAGAGAGAGAGAGAGAGAGAGAGAGAGAAACAATTAAGTATAATAAGAAAAACTGACAGACATGTAAATTCCGCGTACAAATAAATAATGGGCAATGAGTTGACAAAGACAAATGTAGTTAAACAACAATTTAGCATAGTTAAGTCGGACGTTTTTCCTCAAGAGAGAATGAAAAAAACAATTGAATATCTTTCACGAGGAATGATCAAGTAACATAATGAGAAATAATTGGATATTTTAGATTCAAATCAGAATAACTCTTATAATAATTTTAGGGAAATAATATGAAAGTCATCTTTAAGAAGAGGGTCGAACTTGGTTAGTTAAAATGGAGGACCAGAAGTGGAAAAATGTTTATTACTTAAAATGAACTTAAAATCTTTATTGTGATTTACATTGTCTTAAATCTTTGTCATAGTTATCGTTTAGAGCACAAATCCAATAAGTCACTTTGTTTTTAAACACGCTTTCGCTAAAACTCGATAAATTTTGTAAAACGCTATTCATCCTCCTCTAGCACACATTCTATCTTGCCATATAGACCAAGACTTTTAGGGTATTTAGATACTAAAAGTTGAGGGTCTTTTATGGTAATTAGATAGTAAAGGTTGCGGGGCTCTTGGGAGAGAGTTGGTGCCTTTTACTAAGAAATAGAAGTACTTTGCCTTTTACTTCTAACAATATATGGACTGTCTATATTACTTGCTAATCTTACTTTCGGTCATGTCTAATGGTCGAGCCAATTAATGTGATGAACTCCTATAAACTTAAAAACTTCAAAATGCGTATTTTAAAGTAAAAGAAACAAATAATTCTCTCATGGAGAAGCTGTCGTAAGATAGAATCTATTTTAACTTGGATCTAATCTAAGGTCGATACATTTCATCAAATTCGTTAGCAAATAAAGCATAGGTAACCCCAATCATCAGAATAAATAATAACATTTATTCTCCAGATCAATTGGAAAACTTCACTTTAATCCAATAAGTCAGACTTTTTGCTCCAACAATTATTACAAAACAATGAATGAGAAAGTGAACAAAATAAATAAATTTTTTAGGTGCTTGATCGAGCTTTGAAATCTTCTAGTTCTAGCTGTTTGTTTAATTCGAAACTTGCTTAAATTTCCTGAAAATCGACCATCTTCCCTTGAACTCAATTTGCTGTGAAGCCCACGCCTAAGCTTAACTTCCTCTTTTTCAAATGTCACTCAATTTGCTGTGAAGCCCACACCTATTAAACAATCAAAACCGCGAAAATAAACATAATGACTTTTGATCCTATTCATATATACCTAAATTACATGTGTTATTAGGAGGACACAAACCCATCTAGATCTCCAAGTTAAATTGACCATCAATAACATGGCAATCCAATATATGTAAATGTATTAACAAGGGAACTACTTTTATTACATCAATATTATTAATGTGTATTAGTATCAGACTAGACACCCACCAGCTACCACTAGTTAACAAAGCATGTAATTGATGCAGAAAATTCATTTGCAACAAACAAGGCTGGCAAAAATATGCATCAACATCATTGTTCACACACAATGTTGTTGAAATATGATGCACATTTCTAGATATTTCTAGAATACATTAGAGAAAACTAGAATAAGCTTAAAGTTATTATATATTTCTAGATTGTTCCATTAATGTCTAGGTTAAGTTGTAGCCTAGAAACATCCATAATATTCTAATGTAGAAAAGGCAAATAAAGGCCTAGATTATTCTAGTTCTAGAAACATCTATAAGCACCTATAAATAGACTTATATGGGTGCAATTGTATTCAAGCCTTTAAGCATTTGAGATGCAATGTCAATAATATTGAAGGCTTCACCATATCACTAATGTATCTCCTCCTACAATATGCTCATCACTAATGTGTCCCTACCACTAGCTCCCTCACGCTCTATATTTTCCAACAGTGGTATCAGAGCTGCGTTCGGTCATTAACAGGGCGTAGCAAAATATGACCTCGTGTCACCAACTATATGTTCTTCTATAACATGAATTCTACAAAAGTAGAAATTCTCAGTCTATGACTCAAACGCAAAAGGAGTACATGTAGCCACAAGGCTCTACTCTGTTTGAGTTCAAACAAAAACACTAAGAAGCTATATAGGAGTTCAAGTAGCCTAACAGCCCGATCCTCTAAAGTTCAAGTCCGACTAATGTCGAAGACCTATGGCGAATAAGACACTCAAGTTCGAATAGAGCACAAGTCCAGGCAATAAATATAAATGGAGACCTGTGACCTCTGATGCTTAACTTGAGTACAAGCATAGGTAACTACTAAAGCAAGAATGAGTCCCTGTCAAGAATCTACTACATGAGTGACAAGGAGACTCACAAGCAACTATGAACAAGAAATTCTCCCTATCAGAAATCTTCAACAATGTCGACAAGGAGATTCACATGCAACTAAGGAGGAAGAATGGTCCATGCAGAAGTCTTCATCAAGACCAATAACAAATATCATGGCAAGAGGTGGCACAAATTTTCTATCATGTCAAATTGATCAACTATGAAGAGTATCAATGCAGGAGGAGATGATAGCACAAATCTATGTTTGAGCAACTACGTACTACATTTGAAGTTTTCGAAATATGCATCAAGGAGGAGTGTTGAAATATGATGCACATTTCTAGATATTTCTAGAATACATTAGAGCAAACTAGAATAAGCTTAAAGTTATTATATATTTCTAGATTGTTCCATTAATGTCTAGGTTAAGTTGTAGCCTAGAAACATCCATAATATTCTAATGTAGAAAAGGCAAATAAAGGCCTAGATTATTCTAGTTCTAGAAACATCTATAAGCACCTATAAATAGACTTATATGGGTGCAATTGTATTCAAGCCTTTAAGCATTTGAGATGCAATGTCAATAATATTGAAGGCTTCACCATATCACTAATGTATCTCCTCCTACAATATGCTCATCACTAATGTGTGTCCCTACCACTAGCTCCCTCACGCTCTATATTTTCCAACAAATGTAAACTGCATAGTGATATAAATCAATGAAGCATCAATTCAACACTTGCATAGACCTAGATGCAAACAAGCATAAAATAACACTCATACTCAATCAGAACCGGTGCACTAGATGAAACTCTAAGCAGAGCACTATTGATGACAACAACCAACTTAATCCTCTTCCAAGTGATCGCGTTCCAAATTTATTTGAACTGAATATAGACAAAACAAGATACTTCGGTTATGAGTTCTTAATATAAACAAAACAACAGACTGGTTAGTAAATGAGCCTTTGTAAGTTGACAATTTTAAAAAAAATTATTTCTTAGACAAGAAAATATTAAAACAAGGAGAACTTACAGTGTTCATATCAATTTCAGAACATTAGAAAAGTAGGCATTCATGGCGAGTTCCCTAATTTCATCACTTATAGAAGAACTTCCCGATACAATCTGTCTCAGTTGTTTGCAGTTTTCTACAACATCTTTCACTCCTTTCACTGTGACCCAGTAACACTCTATCAGTGATAGTTCAAAAGCCCAGGACAACTCTTTGAGATTGCATAGAGTGTTTCATCATCATCATCATCATAAACTTCTGTATATGACAAGCTCAACACCTCTAGCTTGGGAACTACAAAGTTCATTTTAAATATGTCCACAAGTGGGCATCCGGTTAAGTACAAATGTGTAATCTTATAACATCTCCTTAAAATGTGACAAAGACCTTCAGATGTCCAATTTCTGCACCAACTAAAATCAAGCAGCTCCAAATTGGGGAAATCAAGCAGCTCCATTATGGTCTGTTATGTTATTTTTAGATTTTATTTTGTTACTTAAATAACAATTATTTCCATGTTTTGATCTCTTAGTGGCTAACATTAGACACCATGATTATTTTTGTTGTTTAGAATCCTTGTTTGTTTATGTGCCCTTCCTGTTAATTACTCAATGTAATAAGATGTTCAATTGTTTTCATTGTTAATTTTGGTAAATGGATTCTGTTTGGTCTCTTTTTTGTTTTTTGAACGAATGTTTCTTACATTGTTGGATTTAGTTTTAGAAAAATAATAGTAATAATGTGTACATTTCAAAATTTACAATTTACAATACTTCATTTAGTATTTGGTTTCTACCTCAAACTTTCTAGTTAGACTGAATCATTGTCGGCAATTGCGGATCGCGCAAAATAGCGGTTAGTTCAAATTCCACCTAACAATTAATAGTGATATAACTCCACTATATAACTTGTTATACAATATTTTCAACTAAATAATGTATTGCGGCTCAATTGTAATTTGTTTGAATTCCGCTATGCAAAAGCACTATAGCAAGACTGAATATGTCGATGAAAAACGAATTTATGAGAAGATAATATTTCCTAAAGCAATTTTGGAGCTTGAGAAAGTACAATGTGTCTATATCTATTTGTTTCCATTGCTTACTATGGAGTTTCTTTTGAGATTCAGATTATGGTTTTCAAACAACCTACCTTTAGAAAAGTAAAGGTAGAAAATGAGCATGTACAAATATTTAAGCAAACAGGCCAAACACCCCATAACTTAAATAGTAACTACTAGAACACTTCTTTTGTTGGGTTTATGAAGCCAGAAAATTAATGCGAAGAAATTCTATTTTAATCCTAGAAGAAAGAACCCTCTTAATATATCCATTTTCTCCTTTTTTTTTCTTCTTCTCTTTCTTACATATTTCGGATGCAAACTTAATGCCAAGGAATTCAAGTGTAGGTAATCCAAAACACAGTTGTTGCAATGCATATGTATATACTCCCTTGGTTCATAGCGAGAGCCATATAACTAATGTCAAAGTTAAGTTAGGTGGTTGGAAGCAAATAACTAGTTATGCATAGGATTGTTAAAAAAATACCAAAAAAACTGAACTTTGATTGATAATTTATAAATTGAACCAATTCAGTTTGGTTCAGATTAGTTAATGAACCATCTGTCACAGTAGCAACCCAAAAACATAACACTGAGCCTGCAATCGTGACGCAGTACGGAAGCGTAGGGTTAGCAAACGCTAAACCTAGATAGAAAAGAACAAGTTTGCAAGCGACAAACTTGTGAAAATAGGGTTGCAAGCGACAAACCTATCAAAATAAGGGTTCCGGAATCCACCAGAATTGAGAGAAAATCTCTAATAATTTTATTGAATCAAAAGTGTGCCTCTTAGGCTGCATAAGTTCTGCTTATATAGGGAAAGAAATAACAAACCCGTGGGCCAAAATAAAACAAAACGAAATAATAATAGAAAGTTCTAGATAATTACTAAGATTTGGTTAAAATAAAATACTACGAAATTACTAAGAAAGCCCTCCTACATCAGTCTCCTCCACCTCTGAAGAACTCGACCCCGAGTTCTCATCTTGATAAAGGACTTCATCTGCATGGTATTCATGAATGTCTGCCACATTGAAAGTGTTGGAAATGTTCATAGAATCTGGAAGTGCTACCACATATGCATTATCATTGATCTTGCGAGTCACTTTGAACGGACCATACTTGCGGGGCTGTAGCTTGCTATAGGTACCAACGGGAAATCTCTCTTTTCGCAGAAACACCATCACATCATCCCCCACATTGAAAACCTTGACTCTTCGCCGTTTATCTGCAGCAGCTTTATTTTTCAACCCGGTAGCTTCTAACTTGGCCTTGACAGAATCTTTCACAGTCATAATCCCTTCAGCCATCTTTTCAGCAGCTATGCTAACTCCAGGAGCTTTAGGCAACTTAATCAAATCAACCACATGTCTAGGGACAGAAGTGTAAACAAGTGCAAAAGGTGTTTTTCCGGTAGCAGAATGCACGGTGCTGTTATAAGCAAATTCAACCTGAGGTAAAGCCAAGTCCCACTGTTTCGGTTTGTCACCACAAACACAGCGAATCATATTTCCCAAAGTCCTGTTCGTGACCTCAGTTTGTCCATCAGTCTGGGGGTGAGCGGTAGAACTCCTGTTCAGTGATGTTCCAAATAATTTCCACAGAGTAATCCAAAAATGACTGAGGAATTTGGTGTCTCTGTCGGAGGTAATAGATGTAGGAACCCCATGAAGACGCACAACCTCTCTGAAAAATAATTTGGCTATGTTGGATGCATCCGCAGTCTTCTTGCATGCAATGAAATGGGACATCTTGGAGAATCGGTCCACAACCACAAACACAGAATCCACACCTCGCTGGGTACGAGGCAAACCCAACACGAAATCCATAGATAAATCCTGCCAAATGTCATCAGGAATGGGTAAAGGCATGTAAAGACCAGTGTTTTGCGACAGACCTTTAGAAACTTGGCAAGTGTAGCATTTCCTGACAATGGTTCCAACATCTTTTCTCAAGTGCGGCCAATAAAACCTTTCTTCTAGACTAGCAATGGTCTTATCTCGCCCCATGTGTCCACTAAGACCGCCACTATGTAGGTCCCTAATTAATTTCTCCCTCAAGGATGAGCAAGGAATGCACAGTTGGTCTCCTTTAAAAAGGTATCCTTCTCGAATATGAAAATCTGCACAAGGATGCTCCTTGCAATTGGCCCATAATTCTTTGAACTCAACATCACTCTCATATAATTCTTTTAGGCATTCAAAACCCACAACCTCTTGTGCTAAAGTGACAAGCAAAGAAGCTCTCCTACTTAAAGCATCATCTACCTTGTTGAGAGCACCAGATTTATGCTGAATAATAAATGGGAATTTTTGCAGAAAACTCACCCACCGAGCGTGCATCTTGTTGATTACTTTCTGACTATGGAGAAATTTCAGAGCTTGATGATCAGTAAACAGAATGAACTCTCTATGAATCAAATAATGCTCCCATTGGCGAAGGGCTCTGAAAACGGCGTAAAATTCTTGGTCATAAGTACTCCATTTTTGGCGAGCTTCACTCAACTTCTCACTAAAGAAAGCAATTGGCTTCTTCTCTTGAGACAAAACAGCTCCTATTCCAATTCCACTAGCATCACATTCAACTTGGAACACCTTTTCAAAATCAGGAAGAGCTAAGACTGGGGCGGTGCACAACTTCTTTTTTATTAAGGCAAAACTCTGATCTTGCTCGGAACCCCACTTGAATTTTCCTTTCTTCAAACATTCTGTGATTGGTGCAGTGATAGTGCTGAAATCTTTGATAAATCTTCTATAAAAAGTGGCCAGTCCGTGAAAACTACGTACTTCAGTAACTGATGTGGGTGCAGACCAATCTCTGATAGCCCTCACCTTTTCCTCATCAACCTGGATTCCTTCTTCACCAACTATAAACCCCAAGAAAAGTAACTTGTTGGTACTGAATGTGCACTTTTTCAGATTAATGTACAACTGATTATCTTGTAAAACTTGCAAAACCAGCCTCACATGTTCCAAGTGCTCTTTCTTGGACTTACTATAAATCAAAATATCATCAAAATAAACTACCACAAAGGATCCAATAAAGGGGCGTAGAACCTGATTCATTAATCGCATGAAGGTGCTAGGGGCGTTTGACAATCCGAAAGGCATCACTAGCCATTCATAAAGTCCAACCTTACTCTTGAAAGCTGTCTTCCACTCATCTCCTGGTCTAATTCTGATTTGATGATATCCACTACGCAGATCTATTTTTGAAAACACCTTAGACCCTGACAACTCATCAAGCATGTCTTCTAAACGGGGAATTGGAAACCGATACTTGATAGTTATCTTGTTGATGGCTCTACTGTCGACACACATCCTCCACTGATTTCCTTTCTTTGGTACTAAAAGGACTGGGACAGCACAAGGACTCATGCTCTCACGGATGAATCCCTTTCTTAGTAAATCTTCAATCTGCTCCCTTAAAATCTCGTTCTCTTTAGGACTCATGCGGTAATGAGGAAGGTTTGGTAGGCTAGATCCTGGAATCAAGTCTATCTGATGTTGAATATCTCTCATAGGAGGTAAATCATTTGGAAGCTCATCTGCAATCAGCTCATTGAAATCTTTTAGAATTTCTAAGACTTCACTTGGTATCGGAATCTCTTCTTTCACCACATTCATCAGCCCTTTGATCACAACCGGACAAAAACACTCAGTTTCCTTAACAGCATCATCAAGTTCCTTTTCATTCTGAGTCATCACTAGGAAACTCGTTTTCTTCTCTTTCGGGTTCTTATCAAATTGTAAAACAGGTGTCATAGCAATCTTATGGGCTCCCCAAGTAAACAACATCACATTATCCCGTCCCCGATAAGTAATATCATTATCAAACTGCCAAGGTCTACCAAGTAAAATATGACAAACATCCATATCAAGAACATCACAAAGTACCTCTTCTCTATAATGTTTGCCGATGGATATAGGAACTTTGCAGGACAGCGTCACTCGTACCTGGGATCCCTTGCTGACCCAGCCAAGAGAGTATGGCTTCTCATGAGGCTCCGTGGGTAGCTTGAAATAATCCACCAATTTTTTTGACACCAAGTTCTCCGTGCTTCCATTATCAATTATTAGGTCACATACTTTGTTATTGACGGAACAACGAGTCTTAAATAAATTTTTGCGTTGGCCTTCCTCTTTGGATGCCAGCAACGTTCGCTGAAGCACAAAGTTCACTCTCTCTTCAGAATCTTCCTCAGCAAACTCAACTCCTACATATTCATCTTCCTCGTCAAGTTGCTCATCACCATCATCCAAACCTTCTGCTACTCCAGCAACCCTCCTTGATGGACAAACATTGGAATTGTGACCCTTCCCACCGCAGCGGTAACAATTATCACCACTAGGATACGCATAAGGGTTGTTCTGCTTTTGAACGGGGGCCTTGACTGGAGGTGCACTGCCAGAACTGCTTGCTTTGCTAACATGGTTTGAATCTTTGACTGCTGCACTTTTCTCTTTGTCATCAGCTTGGTTCTGTGGAGAATATCTTCTGAAATTTGAGAAATTTCTAGGGGATTTCTCTATTAATTCCGCCTTTAAAGCTAGGTTGGACGCTTCAGCAACGGTCCAAACAGTCTGTAATCCCATTTTTTCTTGCAATGAACTTTTCAAACCGCTAATATACCGAGCCACCTTCTGATTCTCGGACTCGCCTAATTCATTACGTTCAGAAAAACGCAAAAATTCAGCCGTGTACTCAGTCACTGATCGCTTGCCCTGAACACATTCAATATACATCTTATATAGAATCTGTTCATAATCTTCAGGTAAAAATCTGTCAAGCATCAACTGTTTCATCTTTCTCCAAGTTCGAATAGGGGGTTTATTTTGTCTACGCCTCTAAACAACGAGCTTATCCCACCAAACAGCTGCGGTGCTTTTCAGCCTGATCGCAACCATCTTAACCTGCTTGTCTGTCGGGATACCCATGACTTCGAAAAATCTATCAACATCGATCTGCCAGTCCAAGAATTATTCTACTCCCATCGTTCCGTGAAATAGGGGAATATCAGCCTTAACGCGGTAATCTTGGTGATTCCCACGCTCACTCCCATCATCGATCACGACTTCATCCTCATCAAAACTCAAATCATCATCAGAAGGGTTGTTGACATAACGAACCCTAATATCCGGAGTTGGTCCTCCTCCCCTGTTGTTGCGGTTGTTGTTGTTATTTCGGTTGTTGTTGTTGTTGTTTCGGTTGTTGTTTTTGTTGGCGAGGTCGTCCACCCTAGCCGTCAACGTCGTTATTTGAGCCGTCGTTGCCGTTGTTGTTGTGGATATCACTGCAATCTGATCTGCAAGAGCTTTGATGGTTGCAGCTAAACCGTCAAAATCTGCCCTGGTAACTGGTTGATCTCCCATGGCTGATCACGTTAGAAAAAAGAACAGGAGAAACCTGCTCTGATGCCAACTGACGCAGTACGGAAGCGTAGGGTTAGCAAACGCTAAACCTAGATAGAAAAGAACAAGTTTGCAAGCGACAAACTTGTGAAAATAGGGTTGCAAGCGACAAACCTATCAAAATAAGGGTTCCGGAATCCACCAGAATTGAGAGAAAATCTCTAATAATTTTATTGAATCAAAAGTGTGCCTCTTAGGCTGCATAAGTTCTGCTTATATAGGGAAAGAAATAACAAACCCGTGGGCCAAAATAAAACAAAACGAAATAATAATAGAAAGTTCTAGAAAATTACTAAGATTTGGTTAAAATAAAATACTACGAAATTACTAAGAAAGCCCTCCTACATCAAATCGACTAGCTATACATCATAGCATGAGCCGTATAACTAATGTCAAAGTTAATTTCAAAGTTAAATTATGTGGTTGGAAGCACTGGCCTGACATTTGAGCAATTGTGTAGTTATACATACGAATGTTAAAAAAATAGCAAAAAATCATATATTAAAAAAACCAAAATTTGATTGATATTTCTTAAATTGCAAGGGATTGAAAAAACCAGTAAAGTAGGACAGCAGGAGCAACCTGGAAACATAATACTACAGAAGTAGCCACATACAAATAAAAAAACACATATACTCTGCGGCACAAGAAAAAGACAGTCCCGATACCAAAACATAACAGTAGCAAACAGTCCAACCCAAAAGCAACAAGAATAACTGCTGCACAAGAAAAAGGCCAATCAGAACCAGAAAACTTCCTCCAGCTGCACTGCAGAGTGATCACCGAAGCACCCAAAAACATCCCTTCCAAAACGAAGGCAGATATCAAAACTCGCAAACACCAGAAACAATCTGCTAAAAACAGATCAAAATCAATTTAGAATTTGTTTTAAAATTTGATACAGATGAAAATAAGATGTCCCATAATTGACATAATGAAACTACTTTTCTAACTAACATAATTGTGAATTATACTTTGAAAGTTTTCAACGAAGGAAATTCATTTGTCTGAAAACAAAAACAACTCACTGTGTTCAAACTTCAGCATAGTAATTAAGGAATACTAGCGAAGAAGGCATCCACGACGCGAGAAGAGGTCCCTATTTTTGTCACTTAAAGGAAAATCCCCCAAATTAATCTCTCTCAGCTGTGTGCAGTTTTCAACCACATGTGTCACTCCCTTGTTTGTGACATCATTACAATTTTCAAGTGATAATTGCAAAAGCCCACAACAATTCTTTGAGATGACATACAATGTTTCATCATCAACCTTCGTATCTGACAAGTCCAACACCTCCAGCATGGGAACTACAAAGTTCATTCCAAGTAGCTTCACTTTTTCACAATAGGCTAAGTACAAATGCCTAATCTTGCAACATCTTCTTAATACTTGACAAATCCCTCTAGATATACGATTACAAGAATATAAATCAAGCACCTCTAAATTGGGGAAAATGGAAGCAAACATTATAATATTTGCATCACTTAACCATGAATTTTCAGCCAAATAGAGAGACTTTAATTGAGGATGTACACCAAAATACTCCAAAGAATCATTATTTACTACACTACCCCCAATGTTTTCCATTCTGATCTCACCAAGTAAAGGACAGTTCCTAGCAAGTGCAAACAAAGCTGATTCTGTGATCTTGCTACAATTACTAAGGTTTACGGACACCAAATCACCAAGAAAAGAAGACAATTTGACAACATGTTGATCATTCAGAAACCTATTATCTTCAAGATCCAAATGTTGGAAACCTTGATGACACTTGGATAACAAACAAAAGAGTCCACCATAATTATTGCCAAAACAAATGTTAAGGTCAAGTCTTGTCAACGGAAGACGTTTCCTTGCAAAAGTGTAGAGCAACTCATCGGAGATATTCAAAGCAGACAAACCAAGACAAGTCAAACTCTTCAAACTCACCAATGAGTCAATTAAATGCGAAGCAGTGAATTCATCGTGAAGTGATATTGATAACAATAAAGACGTCGATGTTGGTCTCTCACGGAGAGCAGAAGCAATGCCTGCATCGGTTAATGCATAACAACCAAACATATTTACTTCCTGCAGAAGCTTGCAGTTGTTGAACAAGTGGAAAAGCGATTGATTGTTGATGGGAAAGTAAGAAAGATTAACCTTGCGAAGTTTGGAAAGTGCGAGTGAGAGAGCCTGAACCCCATGGACATAGCTATCAGACTTGTCTGCTATAGTGTCCATGAACATTCCAACTTCGCTGAGATTGAGTTCTTCGAGTAAAGGGAAACATTTGGCTATAAGTAACAGATGAGTGGCATTGATATCATAAATGTTGGAACAAGTGAGAGAGGTCAAAATTGTATTATTCTGAGAGAAAGCTCGCAGTCCATTTTCCGGAATTGTGGGTTGATAGGAGATATTGAGTAAAGTGATTTTCAATGATGGGAAACAAGAGATTTGGCAAAGAAGGTCGTCCATGTCATCACCACTGTATCGCGAGAGATTGAGGGAGTTGAGGTTGGTGAACCTTCTGAAGAGGCGATGGAGGAAAGTTTGTGTTTGATTCTGGCAGAGAGTAAGTAAGAATCGGAGGCCGTCGGTGATGGAGAGGAATCGTTTGGATACGGTAGAGAGAGAATTTAAGTTGCGACGGTTGTTGATTTCGTCGCCGTCGTTGATTATGAATCTGAAGACAGTTTCCCAACAATCATCAGGTAAATATAAATATATTGCTGCATCAATAGTAGTTTTGCTTTTTGTTTCAATGGAAGAAACCATTTTTTGGGAAGATTTAACAGAAGAAGTTCTCTTCCTTTTCATATGTGAAATTGTTGTTTCAGCCATTAGAGAGAATTAGGGTTTTGAGAACACGAAGAAGATTGCGTCACACAGAAATCAGGGTTTTGTGAGCACGTAGTAAAAAAGACTGTAGAAACAATATATTTTATAATAAAAAAATTAGGGTCAAGTGTTTTTACGCTTTTTGCCCTTGAAAATTGAACCGACACCTTATGTTCCTTTTTATATTCCGAGACTGTAGAAGAGTTTCTCATCCTTTCAAAATAAAAACATAAGTTCTCTCAAAAAAAAAAAACATTAGTTTATCATCCGCATGGAATATGCTAGGTCGAGCTACACTTTATAGTAATAGATAGAAGTAAGAAATAATATTGTTTACCTTTACTTAAGTAAGTCAGCCTTATAGGTTTAAAAGACTTTTTTTATGGCCTGTAATTTGGCCTTTTTAACTAATTAAACTTCCAAAAGAGTTCAAATCTTCTCTATTTATTGAAAAAGCAACTTGATCTGGCTTGTACTAGACTAGGGCGTAGGCCCTTATAGTTCGGCTTAGCCTATTCCTATCCATATATTCTATAAATATTAGGAAACAAATTACCCATCTAATTCATTGTTTTTTTTGTCAAGTAGCCTAGTGGCTTGAGCTCACACATTTTAAATGTGAAGAAGTGGGGTGTCTGGGGTTCGAACCCCGACCCCTGCATATAGTATGCAATGACCCTGCCAATTGAGCTAAGCTCACATGACAAATAATTCATTGTTTCAAGTGTTATTTTCTGCAAATGTGTCACTTATGATTATGGTTGGAAGATACGGTTCATATATGATACAACTGTTTGTCACTAGTCCATTGTTTTAATATACTAATTATAATTTATTATAAAAATCAAACACGAGACAAATGTAGGTCACTATAGAATTTCTAAAAAAATTCTTTCGCAAAAAATAGAATAACTAAATAATTAGTTTTTGTAGTATTTTTTTCATAGAAAAGAGAATAATTATAATAAACTAATTTGCCAGATCGTTTGCAGCTGTTAGGGGGTGAAAAGGTGTGTGTTTGTGGGGATTTCAATGCTGTCCGTAATGCGGAGGAAAGAAGGTCGGTTAGGGGTCACAGTTCAGTCCAGGAGTTCCAACATTTTAATCTTTTTATCGATGAGAATGGGTTAATAGATTTGCCGCTATGTGGTAGATGGTTCACTTGGTACAAAGGGGATGGCACTTCCATGAGCAGGATAGATCGTTTTCTAATTTCAGAGGAATGGTGTCTTCAATGGCCGAATTGTTTTCAGGTAGCCCTTTTACGGGGGCTCTCTGATCATTGCCCCCTGCAGTTGTATGTGGATGAGGAAAATAGGGGACCCCGTCCTTCTAGAATGTTGAAATGCTGGCAAGAGATGTCGGGCTATAATTAGTTTGTTCAAGAAAAATGGCAATCATTTCAAGTTGAAGGGTGGGGTGGCTATGTTCTTCGAGAAAAATTAAAATTGATTAAGTGAGCATTGAAGAAGTGGCATATGGTTCATGTTAAAAATATTCTAGGTAGAATTGATGCCTTAAAATCTTGTCTTTCTGAGTTGGACGTTAAAGGGGAGGATGGTGAACTGTTGGAGGATGAAATTGATGAAATGAGAGGTTTAACGCATGACATTCATTCTTTCTCACGTGTTAGTACGAGTATTAGTTGGCAACAGTCAAGGATGCTTTGGTTGAAGGAGGGAGATGCTAATTCCAAGTATTTCCATTCTATTTTATCTAGTTGTCGGAGGAGAAATGACATTGTGTCTTTGATGGTCAATGGAGAGCTTGTGGAAGG
Organism: Medicago sativa; assembly: GCF_051527215.1. Taxonomy (NCBI): domain Eukaryota; kingdom Viridiplantae; phylum Streptophyta; class Magnoliopsida; order Fabales; family Fabaceae; genus Medicago; species Medicago sativa. The sequence continues at coordinate 13,567,023 of NC_140754.1, forward strand.
TGTGCAGCCAATCCGAAATGCAGTTTTTGATCATTTTAAGAATCATTTTGCGGATCAGCATGTCATAAGGCCCGAGGTTGGAAATTTGCGGTTTCGAAGTTTGTCTCATGTGGAAGGTAGCGGCCTAATAAAACCTTTTTCAGTTGAAGAAGTAAAAGCGGCGGTGTGGGACTGTGATAGTTATAAAAGTCCTGGTCCAAATGGTGTGAATTTCGGGTTCATTAAGGAATTTTGGGAAGACTTGAAAGGAGATGTGATGCGCTTCATTTCAGATTTTCACCGCAATAGCAAGCTGACAAGAGGTATTAATTCTACTTTTATTGCTCTTATACCAAAAGTGGATAGTCCTCAGAGAGTACAGGATTTTCGGCCCATTCCTTTGGTGGGATGTTTGTATAAAATTCTGTCGAAAGTGTTGGCCAACAGGTTGAGAATGATTATTGGTCAGGCTGTATCTGAGACTCAGACAGCTTTTGTGAAAGATAGACAAATTTTAGATGGCATTCTAATTGCAAATGAAGTGGTTGATGAGGCAAAAATGAATAAAAAAGAATTGATGCTTTTTAAAGTTGATTTTGAAAAAGCCTACGACTCGGTTGATTGGGGGTATCTGGATGCGGTAATGCAAAAGATGGATTTTCCTGTGTTATGGAGGAAATGGATCAAAGAGTGTGTCACAACAGCCACTACTTCTATCTTAGTAAACGGAAGTCCAACTGATGAGTTTCCTCTTCATAGGGGATTGCGGCAGGGAAAATAATTTATGATGCAAGCGCGATACGAAGTTGGATTATCAAGATCGGTTCTGGTATCTCATTTGAAATTTGCGGATGATACACTACTTCTTGGTGAAAAGAGTTGGGCCAATGTCCGAGCATTAAGGGCGGTTTTGAATTTATTTGCGGATATGTCTGGTCTTAAAGTGAACTTTCATAAAAGCTTATTGGTTGGTATTAATATTGGGGATTCTTGGTTGACAGAAGCATCATCTATTTTAAATTGTAAAGTGGGCAAAATACCGTTTGTGTATCTTGACTTGTCAATTGGTGGTGATCCTCACAAATTAGTCTTTTGGGAACTTGTGGTGTCTAATATTAAGTCTAGACGTTTAGGGTGGCACAGTCGATTCCTGTCTTTCAGAGGCCGTTTAATTCTTCTTAAATCTGTCCTGACCGCGCTTCCTGTCTATGCTCTTTCCTTCTGCAAAGCTCCGTCAGGTATCATTTCTCATTAATTCTATTTTTTCTAAATTTTTTTGGGGAGGGAGTGAGGATAACAGGAAAATTTCCTGGATTGCTTGGAACTCTATTTGTTCAAAAAAGGAGCATGGAGGGTTGAGGGTGAGGCAGTTGATGGAGTTTAATTTAGCCTTATTAGGCAAATGGTGTTGGAGATTGATGGTGGATAGAGAGGGGTTCTGGTATAGGGTTTTGGTGGCGAGATATGGTGAGGAGGCAAGGAGGTTGGCGGTTGGGGGCCGGAGTGTTTCACCGTGGTGGAAGGAGGTAGCGAAGATTAGGGATGGTATAGGAGAGGCGCATGGGGGCTGGTTTGATGGGATGGTCTCGAAGGTGTTAGGGGATGGATCGAGTATTTTTTTTGGTTTGATAGATGGTTAGGAGATGTTCCTTTGCGTATGAGATTTCCGCGTTTATTTGATCTTGCGACAAATCAGTATTGCACAGTCGCGGATATGTGTATGCTAGGTTGGGAGGAAGAGGCGTGGGGTTGGAGGAGAAGACTGTGGGCATGGGAGGAAGACTTATTAGGGGAGTGTAGGGCTTTACTTGATAATGTTGTTGTGCATCCTAATGTTTCTGACAGGTGGCAGTGGGATCCAAATCCCCACGAAGGCTACACAGTGAGAGGTGCATATCAGGCACTGACATCTATGGAAGGATCCATTGTTGAAGGAGAAGAAGATCTCATTTGGCACAAAAAGGTTCCGTTGAAGGTTTCATTCTTGCCTGGCGTTTGTTGAAAGACAAGTTACCAACCCGAAGTAATTTTCATAGGCGCGGTATCCTTGCGGCTACAGACATCACTTGTTTATCAGGTTGTGGCATGGAAGAAACCGCCTCCCATCTTTTCCTTCATTGTGAAGTTTTCGGTTCTTTATGGCAGCACATCAGGTCTTGGATTGGCATGTCTGGAGTTTATCCCCATAATATTAGTGAGCATTTCCTTCAATTCATTCATTCTATAGGGCATTCGAAGGTGCGTCGAACTTTTTTACAACTAATTTGGCTCCTTTGCGTCTGGTTGATTTGGAATGAACGTAACAACAGGTTGTTCAAGAACATAGAGACACCGATTTTACAGTTGTTAGAAAAAGTAAAATATCATTCGTTATGGTGGTTAAAAGCAAATAACACCAATTTTGTGTACGGTTCTCAAAGACTCAAAGATGGTGGTTGGACCCTTTACTTTGTTTGGTTATCGACTGATTTTTACTGTAACTATGTTGTAAACAATTCTTATTCGGGGTGAGTTTTCTCTAGTACACCTTGTACCGAGAATTTTTTCATCGCCGTTGTTAATATATATCATTTTGATTTCTTCAAAAAAAATTATAATAAACTAATTACATTTTTTTACACTTCATTATCTTCTTGTTGTTTTTCGCTAAAAAAATGTCACCTCACCATAAAGTTATGTTGGTTTTTTTACACTTCATTATTCATACGCATGACAATTGTTAATCACTAATCAATTAGTTGATTTTTTTTTATATTTTCTAAATAGAACGAAATAATTATATTATAATAATTATATTTTTAAGTAAGTCAAGAGTATGTACTTGCATCAAAATGATGTGTACCTTATAAGAGGATTTTTTTCTTTTCTCGCACAGCGGTAACTAAGTCGGTTAGTTATACAAAACACAATTATCGATGTGTGAAAGAGTTTGTTTGTAACAGATAGTAAAAAGGATTAAAGATAAACAAATTGTGTTGAGACTAGACGACTTTAGCTAATCATTCAATGCATTCTCTTAATTGATTATATGCATTCTCTTAATTGATTATATACTTTGTAAAATTCAATTATATTTTTACAAGTCCCGCATTGTGTGTTTTCATGTCTCGCAAACGACGTGAAACACATCTAGGAAATTTAAACTAAGCAAAGAAAGACAACATTAGAGAGATGTTACAAGTTAGTTAAAAAAGAGCGGTTTGTGATAACAATAGAGAGATGTTATAGCGTATATTAAAGAGAGACAATGAAAACATATTTGTTCATTAGTTTATAATTTACTATACATTGCCTTTAATTTTGTTATAAGTTAGTTAGATAATTTCTCTGAATATATTATATACTCAGTTTATAGGTTTTCAATTCATTCAATAGAAATGAAGAGAGTTTCAGAGCAATTTTCTAGTCTGTTACACCCTATGGGTTCTTACTTTGGTAGCAGGGTGACAAATTACCCTAAGGTGAAAATTTGTTTTAAAAATATAACAACTCAACTGAGAAATTTTAGTACAGACGTGTCAAAGGTGTGAAAAACAAGGAAGTGATGATATTTTGCTTGAGTGAAAGTTGTATGGTAAATTGATTGATATGTATGTTTTTTACACATGTATGACATGATTTTTTAGACTAACTAGTATGACATGATTTTTTAGATAATGGATGTTCCAAGTCTATTAGAAGAAGAACCACAAGCATCCCAAGATGGAGGCTGTTGCTCTTAAAATGCCGCATTGTGAATATTTTGAACAAATCCTATATAACATGTATCTGTTCGTTCATTTGATTGACGTTTTGTTAGATATGGATGCCGACAAAGTGGGATATTTCATTCATTTGAAAACACATTAGAAATAATTGAAAAGTAAGATAGTGAAGTACTGCAATACTCGCTCCTCTGGATGAAACAATAAGAATAATATGTTTTTCTTCATCCTTAATCCAGAATTATTTATAAACCTACGGGTAAAAATTGATAATGTGGAGGTTTAAAATTCTGATGTTTTTCATGGAAACATCGATCAAAATGTTTCGAACAGACGGAAAATAAACAAGTAGTCAACCTTAGGTTGAGTTGCAATTCCAAAAATTACTAAAAACAACCTAAAAGAATGGAAAAAGAATGGAACAAGGCCCAAGGGACATAAACCTACTGAAGTCATTACAAAGAATGGAACAAGGCCCAAGGGACATAAACCTACTCATTAATCTTGATCTAATTTTAAGATCAAGTTTGTAGCAACAAAATTAGATCAAGATTAATGAGCAAATGCACATTTGTAAGAGAAGTAAATCTTAAAACCAAAACAGTTAACTTACAAAGTTCAAACTAGCAAACAAGACATCCATAATGCAAGAAGCGTTTCCTCATTCTTAATGATGGAGCGATGATCTTTCGTAATGATGGCCTTAAAACTATCATTAAGGCAATATCATTAGCTTGTACTTTATAACAATCTCTCAAATTGATCTCCCTCAATTTTGTGCAGTTATTAACCACATGCTTCACTCTGTTCTAGGTGACATCATCACAATTTTCCAGTAACAGTTGTGAAAGCCCACAACAACTCTTTGATATCATACTGAGTGATTTTTTTTTTTTTAGAATCGGCATATATTATTAAACACCATCCCCGCAAGACGTGAGGAATGGACGAAACAAGATACAAATGGTGCCGCATATAGACGGTACACCATAACCACCTAAAAACACCCTTGAAGATAAACCCACCAAAACACATCACCACCTAAAACAAACTCCAAAAAAAAAAAACAACCCATGTAAACAAGGTATCCACCATCGCCCAACGTCACTACTCACACCCAAAGAACACCCTCAAAATAAAACTCCCAGACCCCAACACCCAAGCTGAGCCACATTTCGAAGAGCACCTGACCGAAGGATTATGCATCTTCCACAACCTCGCGACCTCCGATCCACCGAAAGAGCACAAAACAAAAGCCCAAAAACCAAACTGAGACAAAGAACTGACTTTCGATCTCGAATCAAAAGTGATCGGCCCACCAGTCTTTAGAACCAAAATAGCAGGGCACCCCTCGCCCCCGGTACACCAGAGAAAAACCAAATCAAGTCAAACAGAGATTGCAGCTAGACCCCGACTCCCGATCTCGAAGCCAAATGAACCGGCCCATCGAAAACCAGCACACAATATGTAAGACGAAAGACATGGCATGCAAAGTTAGACAACAAACAAATCAAAAGGAAAAGGCTCAACAAAACGGGACACGCACCCTCCAAACTCCGTAAACACCTAAACCACCCAAAAAGCACAAACAAGAGCTAGAGATGACGAACATGGACCCGTGTAACAGATGTTGCTTCCAAAGGAAATCACCCAAACAAGCACCCGCCTCCTCACCAAAAAGACCAACCACCACCACACATCAACACCCCCACCACACCCCACCACACTTCACCACCACCACGCATCACCACCACCACCACTATTGAATAACCTCCACCACCATTGCATCATCACCGCACATCACCACCACCACCCCTGCATCACTACGCCGCCAAACAGCCTCACTAAGAAAACATGCAGCAACACAAATCTAGATCTAGAGGAAGACGAAATCCAACACCAAAACACGGGCAGCGACGCCGGTTTGAAGCGGAAAACACAACCCGATCGTAAAAAGGCAACCGCCGGTGACAAGGATAAGGCGTCCGTCGCCAGAGTAAAAGAGAACCAATGGTGGAGCGAAACAGCAAATCTGAACAGCACTTCCCGAATCTCTAAACCCTTATCCTCCTCACACCGCATCACGACCACCACACAACCTAAACCGCCATGTTTTATCTTGGTTTTTCGGGTGTCAAACATTGATTAAGTTTGAACCTTTTAACCTTTGATATCTCATTTTTTCTTGGGAAGGGAAAAAATAAGCAAAACCCTTGAGAATCGAGGTCTGGGAGTTGTTTTCGCTACGGGAAGGTGTTAGGCACCCATAACGACTATAGTATCCTATAGGAACCGTCTTTATTTTCTACGCGCGCTCTCTATTTTTTAAATGCTATTTGAAAAACGATATTTACACCTAAGGTTTACTAAGTGAAGAATTGGAGGGAGAAGAATGTTTGATTTTTTTTGTTTTATTTGAATTGAAGGAATATTAGTTCCTTGCCTAAGTACCCTTTTAAGGGATCAAATCCATCGTAGTTCTCTTCCAAAAAAATGTTTTTGTTTTCGTTGGTTGATTTTAAGTTTGAAAATTGGAATTTTGAAGAATGTAGATGAGAGGCTTCATGAGCATGAGATTAAGAAAATAGTGGGGTTTAATTAGTGATTTGCAAAAAATGTCCAAGTATTATTAAATTTCATTGAATTTTGTTTAAGAAAGTAAAAGAAAAAAAAATGGAGTGTTGACTACTTTATTTAGAAAATCTTTTCAAGTGATGTTGTTCAAGTTTTTTTTTTTTGGAAAGTTGCAATTTTTCTAAGTGTAAATCCTAAGCATACATCTAAGCATTCAATCACCTAAACATACATCTAGGCATGCATATCCTAAACATACATCTAGAGTCTCCATGTAAGGTGTGTGCATGTGTGAGTGTTTAGTGTCCATAGTCCATAGTTCATATTACATCATTTGCCTAAATACACACTACTTCCCTTGTGAGAACTTAATCTCACATAAAATGAATTAAAACCAAAAATAAAGTGCAATAGAAAAGAAATGGAAAGTGAGATGAAGATGATGAAGGATGCTTATGAAACAATGAACAAAGTGGTTAGTAATAATGGGCATAGAATGATAGAAAAATAGGCAAGGAAATATTAAGCAAAACAATGAGAAATAGCACCAAAAAAAGTGGCAAAATATGCCTAAAATTACCATAATATGAAGGCAAAATGGTGACCTGTAATTTTCATATCCTTTGCAAATTTTCAAAGAGTTTTATTTCACCATGTGATATGAAAATTATAAAGCCACATCAAGCTTCCAAAGTGTTGGCACCTTTTAGACCTATTTTACACTAATTTGCACATAATAACATTCAAACAATTTGCAACATGAGAAACCAATATCACATATCACAAACAGCACCAAATACTTCAAATCCATCAACAAACAAAGCCTCAAAATCATTCATCAAGCACCAAATATTATGAGCCAAAATATTAGAAAAAGAACATGCAAAAAGTTTCACAAAATTGGACAAAAAAACCAAGAAAATCACAAGCAAAATTCACATACATTTCCAACAACTTTCAACATGCAAGAAATAACAAGAAGCAACTCTTAACTATCCCAAAACAAAAGTAATAGAACTCACCACATTTTTACAAGTTTTTAACAAGGTTTTTCAACAAAAATTAAAAAGAAAAGAAATAAGTAAGGCAAAATAATTTTCTAATATTTCTTTGATCAAAACTTACATGCAATATGTCAAGATTGATCAAAAAAATACAAGAAAATTAATAGCATTTTTTTTCAGAATTTTTAATAAAGCTTTGAAGCATGCAGGGGTGTAAAAAGTGAAAACAGTGTGTAAAATAGCAATAAAACTGCAAGAAAACGAAAAAACAGCAACCAGAGGCCCAAGCCCAGAGTCTGAGTTGGATCTGGATAATCCAACTGCTTTACAGCCGTCAGATTGATCCAGCTCCTCTCAAACCCTAGATCCAAGGGTTAAGGGCGCGTGGTTCACTACAAGGCATATCAGGCACACAACAAGGATCAATCCACACCATACACGTGGCAGACAATAGATCAAAAGGTTGAAAAGCAAACAGGGCCATAGCAAGGCCTATAGGCTAGCACGCGTGGAATCATACGGGGAGTATATAAGCCAAATCCATGAGAAAAACAACACAACACATCTTCGTTTCTCTCTCTAACATGAGTTTAGAGAGAGAAACTCTCTCCTCCCACCTCTTCTTCGAATCTGGAAAAAGCAACGGAAGAAGATGAAGACTCATCTTCTCCGGTAAGACTTAGCACGGCGGCGCGGTGGCCGGAGTTAGTTTCCGGCGCCGGCGAGATTATTTTTTACTTAGAATCAAATTTTCTTTAAAGTTTTATGGATCTTTTCTCCTGCTTTTTCCAGATTCAAGGTTGAAAGTTCAAGGAGAGTCACAGAAACGCATAGATCTACGTACATCTCAAATTCGTAAAAAAATTGAAAGTGAAAAAGAGAAGAAGAAGCTAAGGAAGGAATACCTTTGTTTCGTCTTCTCTGTTGTGGTTCTGGCGTCCGATCTACTCTTCTTCTTCCTCTGAGAACTCGTTCCGTTCACCCTCCATTTCTATCCATTCCTCTTCGCAATTCCGGTCTTGAACCTGGACAGTGTTGCTGGTTGTTTCCGGTTTCGTAATTGCTCAGATTCACTCCGTTCGTGAATCGACGATATTGAACAGTGAACTTGTTTGCTTGAATTCATCAATTTGCAGCGATTTGTGTGGGTTCTTGGATCGGTTTTGATGAAAAGAAGAGTTTGGATGACGATGACAGTTGTGGTGAATTGGTGGTGGTTGAGTGGTGTGGACGGTGGTTTTGGAGAGTTTGAAGGTGGTGGAGTAGGTGGTTTAAGTCTGTTAGGATTAGGAGAGGGTGGTTGAGGAAGGTAGTTACAGATGAGAGAGGGTGGCGCGTGAGAAAGAGAAAAGGGAGAGAGAAATTTTCTCTCTCTCTGATTTCTCAGATTTTGGGAAATGTGTAATGATTGGGAATCTGGAAAATTGACTTGTTGACTGCCTTTTATTACCTGCCATGTGTATGGATTGGATCAATGGGTGCTTGCCACGTGGTGTTTGGACTTGTAACTAACTTTCTGGACAAATTTGCAATTAACCAAAAGATAAGGACTAATCTGCAAAAACTGAAATAAGAAGGCTAAAATGCAAAATAACAAAAGGACCAAAATGTAATTAAAATAAAATTGGTAAAAAAAAATGTAATTTGAAAATAACGTAAAGTGAAACGATAAAAATAACAAAACGGACTAAAATGAACCAATTACTTAAATGAGGTACTTTAAAGTAACCTCTCTCTGTCAAAATTTCATGTGAAATGACCAAAATGCCCCTAGGGACTAAACTGACTCAAAATGTCTCAGATGCAATTTTTTTGCAATGGATTTTGACAGGGGGTTAAAGCAAGAGTTTATACAAGCAAATTAAAAGACTCAGAGACAATTTTTAGGGATTAAAAGGAGTTTTAACACAGGAAATGACTAAAGTGCCCTTTTTCATGAATTTTGCAAATAAAATTGAAATAAAATGCCGAGAAATATGCAATTGATCAGAGACAAATTCAAATGACTTGAAATGCAAGAAAAATGTTTTTGGATGACTTGAAGTGCAAGAAAACATAGACAAATACATAGTTAAAAAGATTGTTAACGCTAAATTGGGAGAGAAAGCAGAGTAAAATGTTAGTGTAAACACTAGCAAATTGGCAATTCTTCAAGAATAATAGACATGTATCAAAGATGAAAGAAGATTTTGAACAAGTATTTTTAGGTCCAAAATTAGGGTATAACACGCCACCCCTATTTAAGTTTCTTTGTCCGGAGAGTCAAGAGACGAAGTCTTTGATTTGACGGGACGAAGATACTTAAATATTAACATTTGCACTGTTTTTGGACATAAAAATACACTTCTCACATTTTCAAAAACATGAATGCCATGCAACATTTTGATCGTGAATGCAAGACAAACAATGGGAGTCTACAAAGTATGTCACATCACTGGGGATTTAAGTAGACATTGACAGGGTAGACAAGCCAGGGGGTAAAAGATAGGTACAAGCTGTTCTTTGGATCGAACTCGCCACTTGACCATGCAATACAAACAGAAGATGGGTACAAGTTGTTCTTTGGATCGAACTTGCCGCTTGACTGGGAATAGAAATACAAGACAGGTACAAGCTGTTCTTTGGATCGAACTTGCTACTTGACCGGTAATATAGACATATAGGTAGACACAAGTTGTTCTTTGGATTGAACTTGCTACTTGATTGCAAACACAAACAGATAGGCAGGTACAAACTGTTCTTTGGATCGAACTTGCCATTTGACCTGGGGGTATAGACAAAAGTTGATACAAGCTGTTCTTTGGATCGAACTTGCGGCTTGATCAATATCACAACATGTAGGTTGGTGCAAACTGCTCTTTGGATCGAACTTGTCGTTTGACCGATACCAAAACATAAGCAGGGTACAAACTATTCTTCGGATCGAACTTGCCGTTTGACCGGAAACATAGGCATATAAGTAGGTACAAGCTGTTCTTTGGATCGAACTAGCCACTTGACCCATAACAAGACATATAGCAAGATACAAATTGGAAGTTTGATTTAACAAGATACAAATTGAAAGTAAGTTGACATTGCCTTGACTTGAAGATAGACATGACCATTATTGTTGGCCCAAAAGCAAATTGAGAGTGGATTAACATTGACTTGAATTGAATTGAAAGTTGACGTTGAAAGAGACATTGAAAGTTGAGAATAATCAGAGACATAGACGTAGACATAGCATTGAATTGAATTGAGAATTTTAGCAGAAACCTAGACATTGGCATTGAATTGAGAGTTTGAAATTGAATTGAATTGGAATTTGAGATTGAATTGAATTTGAAAGTTGAAATTGAGTTGAATTGAAAGTTGAAATTGAGTTGAATTGAAAGTTGAAATTGAGTTGAATTGAAAGTTGAGATTGGAAATGCAACATGTATGTATGGTATAACAAGATCATTTAATGTATGAGCACATAGAATGCATGATTATGCATGTCTGAATGCTTGAAATGCATGATTGGTTTGTAGTTTGACAGAGAAGTTTCACAGAGACAGACAAAACATTGGAAGATTGGGCCCGTAGTGGCTCGTGCTATAACATATTCATATGGAAATCCTCTTTGGAGAGACCGTCGTTGAAAGACGTATCAAAACCATGGCTGAGGGCAATAAAAACTTGTAGAAGAGGGACCTCGGAAGATTCTTTGATACAAGTCTCCGTTGTTAGGCGTGTCAGTGCTGAGTAAACATTGGATGTTCGCATCTGTGGTCAATGCTTTTCATTCTTTCATTCTTTCTTTCTTCAAACCCATTTTTGCCTGAATCACCCTTTCGGGTTTTCGATTCACCGGGAATAAATTCTTTCATTGCCCCATTTTTGCCTGAATTGCCTTCATAGGTTGTCAATCAGCGGGGTGCTCATTTTTGCCTAAGCCGCCCTTTCGGGTTTTCAACTTAGCGAGCTTTTTATTTGCATTTTTTCCAAATTTTCATTCTGTTTTTTCATTCTTGCCATTGACCACATATCATCCTGGGGAACAACCTGCTTGTAACGTGTATTGAAATGGACATTGATATACATTTATTCATGCATGTTTCACTGGAATGTACCCTATTGCTCATATTCGCTTTCAAAATAGACGGAAAAGCTTTTTCAATTTTCAAAAATGTTTGTTTCAGACGTTGATATTATCAAATAGAAAGAAAATATTTTGTATATAGCATTGAAAATAGAAAGAAAAATAGAGTTTCAAACAATAGCACAGACTCAAATTGATGTAGAAGAGTAAAGTCAGCCAAAGACATAACTCTACGGATTTACAAAGCTTGGAAAATGGTAATTTTATTGGTTGGTGGTACATTGAACACGATGACCGCTACATTTCATAGAAATTTTGAATTCACAAGTACAGAAGCTTCTGATGAAGACAATCATTGACAGCTGCAGATGCCCCAAAGAGTGATGGTGGTTTGCCAGATATAGTTACTTGTCTTTTATTATCAATCTCATTTTTGCATGAACCGCCCTTTCGGGTTTTCGGCTCATCGAGACGCTCATTCTTGCCTGAGCTGCGTACAATCTCAGCGAGCTTTTTCATATTCATTTTTTTTTATCCCTAACTTTTGCCTGGATCGCCCTTTTGGGTTTTCGATCCACCGGGAAGCGCATTTTTGCCTAGGCCGCCCTTTCGGGTTTTCGACCTACCACACTGTTCTTTTCTTTTTAGACAAAGTATTTCTTGACTATATCGGCATTAACAGGATTTGGAAGTTCAACACCATCCATGTGTGTAAGAATCAGAGCACCACCAGAGAAAGCCTTCTTGACAACATAAGGACCTTCATAGTTTGGTGTCCACTTGCCCCTTGGGTCGGGTTGCTGGCTTATCCTCCTTTTCAATACAAGTTCGCCTTCCTTGAATTCTCGAGGTCGGACTTTCTTGTCAAAAGCATTCTTCATTCGCACTTGATACAACTGTCCATGAGCCATAGCGTCCATACATTTCTCTTCAATCAAATTCAATTAATCGTACCAACTTTGACACCATTCAGCCTCATTTAATTTTGCTTCCATGATCACTCGAAGAGACGGAATCTCCACTTCCAGAGGGAGAGCTGCTTCCATACCATACACCAAAGAGAAAGGAGTTGCCCTGGTTGAACTGCGCACCGTAGTACGGTACCCATGCAAGGCAAACGGTAGCATCTCATGCCAGTCTTTGTAAGTAGTGACCTTCTTCTGAACAATCTTCTTGATATTCTTGTTAGCGGCCTCAACTGCACCATTCATCTGAGGTCTATAAGGAGAAGAGTTGTGATGTTCGATCTTGAATTCTTCACATAAAGCTTGCATCATGCTATTGTTCAGATTGGAGCCATTGTCAGTGATGATCTTGTTGGGAACACCATATCGACAGATGATGTTATTCTTGATAAACTTCACTACCACTTGTTTGGTCACATTGGCATAGGAAGCAGCTTCAACCCACTTGGTAAAATAGTCAATTGCCACTAGAATGAAACGATGCCCGTTAGAAGCTTTTAGTTCAATTCTTCCGATCATGTCAATACCCCACATAGAGAAGGGCCATGGGGAAGATATAACATTGAGAGCATGTGGAGGCACATGAATCCTGTCAGCATAGATTTGACATTTGTGGCATCTCTTGGCATGTTTGTGGCAGTCACGCTCCATAGTTATCCAGTAATAGTCGGCTCTTAACAGTTTTCTTGACATAGTGTGACCTGTAGCATGGGTCCCAAAGGTACCCATGCTATTTCAGCTGGGGTAGGCATCAGCTGAAAGTCAGGAAAAGTGAAGCACCGATACTCCCGATCATAGAATTGCACTAGAGTGTGCACAAGCTTCTCATCCACATTAGTCCGGAGAATGGTAAGTAAGTTCCCATGACGGTGTTGGAAACCAATCGGATTCTTGATCTTGAGTGCCAAATCCCTCAAACTAGCCAAATCAACCTCCATGAACTTGTATGACTTAGTCTTCCCCATTCCTACAATGTTTACAAATTCAATTTGTCTAAGCCCTTCGATAAATGCATGGGAAAAAAGTTTATGCATGTATGCATGTATGCATGATCACATTCGAGTACGGAGAAAACATGGTGGGTTGAGATTCAAAGTCAAGGAGTCATGGGTGGACACGGTGTCCGGTGAGACTAGGGCTTTAGGAAATAGTAACCGGGTTCTAAAAAGGTTCCCAAGTTGCAACCTCTCTTGCGTATATCATGGTGCCACGAGACGAACACTCGCTCCATGATTATCCGTAAGAAGGTCTAACTTGAATGTAGTATCGCGTGACGACTAAAACTCGAGACAACACTCGGTTTAGCCTCCTCACTACATCCTAGAAAATGGCCATGGATGGGTTTGGTTATCTACGGTTCATAGCGTCATAGAACAATTAGAAGTAAAGTGCCTAAACGCGACAACACGCGCCGACAACATCACCCCCAAAATGCCTCAGCTATGTGGGATTGATCGCATAATCCAAAACACGAGGCAACCCCCGGAATGAATTGTCGATTATATCCCCCCTAAATCCTAAGTTCACTCAGCCCGGGTGTAGGACTTTTGATATTCTCACCCCACACGTTTGCAAGAATTTAAACATTTATTCACATAAGGAAGCAAGTAAAAGGAGCAAGTAAAAACAAAGCGCAAGCGTGGAAATAAAGACTAGGCGTAACTCTCGAATCTCCCCAGTGAAGTCGCCAGCTGTTTTATCTTGGTTTTTCGGGTGTCAAACATTGATTAAGTTTGAACCTTTTAACCTTTGATATCTCATTTTTTCTTGGGAAGGGAAAAAATAAGCAAAACCCTTGAGAATCGAGGTCCGGGAGTTGTTTTCGCTACGGGAAGGTGTTAGGCACCCATAACGACTATAGTATCCTATAGGAACCGTCTTTATTTTCTACGCGCGCGCTCTATTTTTTAAATGCTATTTGAAAAACGATATTTACACCTAAGGTTTACTAAGTGAAGAATTGGAGGGAGAAGAATGTTTGATTTTTTTTGTTTTATTTGAATTGAAGGAATATTAGTTCCTTGCCTACATACCCTTTTAAGGGATCAAATCCATCGTAGTTCTCTTCCAAAAAATGTTTTTGTTTTCGTTGGTTGATTTTAAGTTTGAAAATTGGAATTTTGAAGAATGTAGATGAGAGGCTTCATGAGCATGAGATTAAGAAAATAGTGGGGTTTAATTAGTGATTTGCAAAAAATGTCCAAGTATTATTAAATTTCATTGAATTTTGTTTAAGAAAGTAAAAGAAAAAAAAATGGAGTGTTGACTCCTTTATTTAGAAAATCTTTTCAAGTGATGTTGTTCAAGTTTTTTTTTTGGAAAGTTGCAATTTTTCTAAGTGTAAATCCTAAGCATACATCTAAGCATTCAATCACCTAAACATACATCTAGGCATGCATATCCTAAACATACATCTAGAGTCTCCATGTAAGGTGTGTGCATGTGTGAGTGTTTAGTGTCCATAGTCCATAGTTCATATTACATCATTTGCCTAAATACACACTACTTCCCTTGTGAGAACTTAATCTCACATAAAATGAATTAAAACCAAAAATAAAGTGCAATAGAAAAGAAATGGAAAGTGAGATGAAGATGATGAAGGATGCTTATGAAACAATGAACAAAGTGGTTAGTAATAATGGGCATAGAATGATAGAAAAATAGGCAAGGAAATATTAAGCAAAACAATGAGAAATAACACCAAAAAAAAAAATTTTAAAAGACTAACATAAATTTAAGAACCCCATAGATACAAACTTCTACACCATAGACATCAAATCACAATTTACTCCTAAAGTCATTATAAATCTTTTTGTACACATGACAACCTGCTAGTTACAAAAATTAACAGCTTGCATACTACGAAATTCTCCTAGAGCCACTGCTGATGTGGCAAGGTTAGGTATGAGGATTAGTTAACCATTTAATAAACTGGAGTGTCTGAGGATTATGATTACCATAGATAAGTCCTTGTGTGTTTGATGAGTGTCCAAGGTTTGTCAAAGCAAATTAAGAACGACTGTTTAGGACTGAACACTTCTCTACTTTATCCGACATGTATCGTACGGGTATCATATCACGTGTTATTAAAATAGTGCTTCATATAGAGATACTAATGTTATATAGAAAGTCAAGGAAATGACTTGTATTCGTGCACTTGTGGATTGAAGGACATGACTTGTATAAAAGAAGATAGCTTATGATTTTGTCACCACCACGTATAATTTTGATAAGATTTGTAACGAGAAAGTAGTTTACTCTGGTAGAGTTGGATTTTTGTGGCTTAAATTCACTATGGAAACAATGTTTACATAATCAAATCAAATAATGAGCAATTGATTGTGGTCTGGAGGATCGATGCTTTGAGAAGCTTCAAATGAATTGACGTGGTGTACAAAATATTGAGCAATTGACTAGTTCTAATGCCTGCAAGTTTCATAGGAAATAGTCAAATTTATGTATCTCAAAAACATATCAGTTTTAGTCTTTAATATCCCAAAGTGATTCACATTGGTTTAGTGTTCTTCCAAACAGATGAGTAATTTAAACTTTAGATAACATCCTAATGTTAATGTATAAGTGAATATAAATAAGGAAAAAGGAGTTATAGTGTATCAGTATAGTTAATTAAATAAGATAATTCATCAGTAGGTGGAAGAAGCCTTCAATTCTGGGGCAATGTCAAATGGCGAAACCTTGCATTGCTCAGCTTGAACAGGTTTTCTTCTGGAATAAGTAATAAGAAAACAGGAAACTCTTCCATATATGCAAAGTTTGACCCCCCCGGAGTGGTTACAATTACCGCAGACGCTTAGCATAAGATCAGACGATGGATACATTTGGAAGAAGATATGGTCAAAAACAAGAAAATGGAGTGAAAATCCAAGAAACTTTAGATGGACAAGTTACTGAGAAATAGAAGTACTTTTCTATTTACTTCTAACAAGATGTGAATTGTCTGTATTACTTGCTTTATAATAAGAAAAGATTTATGTGGTTCATTCTAGATAGAGACTTGAGGTTCCAAAATTCAGTATGTGGTTCATTCTACTCAATACCTGATTGAATCCTATATGATGTTGTCTACAGTTATGTGTGGAATAACTAATGGTAGCCAAGTCGTCCAATTCTTTCAATCAGACTTAAAAGATGCATAGATGAATCTATCATTTGCAGTGTGACCAACTAAGTAATACAACTATCAGCTTATAGAGGGAACCATGCATGTATTGAAAATTTATTTGTGGATCTACCTTTTTAGTTTTGTCATCCCAATTTGGTAAATTATAACATTTTAATTGATTTTCCTTTTCAGAAGCAAAGCTCTGATTTCGATCACCACCACTATTTGCACATTCAACCAACTATGTTGACTCTTTCAGAAACATTCTACTTCTGTGGTTTACCTATTCATATTACCAAACAATGAAATTTAAAGATTAAATTACTCACACCTGAAATTTTGTCCAGGCAATTAATGTGATGAACTCCTATAAACTTCTAAATGCTTTTTATAAAGTAAAATTAACAAATAATTCTCTCATTGAGAATCTGTCATAAGCTAGAATCTATTTTAACTTTGACCTTACCTAAGGTTGATACATTTCATCAAATTCATTAACAAATAAAACATAGGTAACCTCAGCAATCACAATAAACAATAACAATGAAGTTAATAAAATTTGCCAATCAATAGATCAATTGGAAAACTTCACTTTAATCCAATAAGACAGACTTTTTGCTCCAATAATTATTAAAAAACAATGAATGAGAAATTGAACAAAATAAAGAATTTTATAGGCACTCATTTGAGCATTGGAATCTTCTAGTTCTAGCTATTTCTTTAATTTCAAACTTGCTTAAATTTCCCTCGATCACCGGTAACCTGTGGCATACACAAAATGAATGAACAATGATAAACATTTCTGAAAAAACTCATTCAAAATTTTTGAAGAGATTTCTTGAATATTCTAAACATTTCTGCAAAAACTGGTTCAAAATTTTGAATGATACACATAGGTTGGCAGAAAAGCTGTGACCAAAAAGGTGAGGTAAAACTTTTTGGAGACCAAAATTGGGAGAAATTTTTTAGCAGGACTAAACAGAAAAGTCTGAATATTTATAGAGGATAGGGACTAAAAACATATTTAGTGTCGTGAGCATATTTAGAATGAAAATTTTTCAAGAGGAGAGGGACCAAAAACATATTTATCCATTTTCAAAATTCAGTCCGGTGAGCATAACTCGAATGGCAGGGGATGTTGCATTATAGCCAGTAGGATATTTGACCCTCCAAAAATCGTAAATTATAAAATATTTTAGTCTCAAGAAGAAGATAAAAACAAAAGAACTAAATATTATATTCAATTGAAGATGATTAATATCCTACTAGACACACACCAACCTCCACAGTGCTGAATCAAGCTCCTACCACTAGTTATACACCCAGGATTAAATAAAAAGTCAACTGAGTGGCACTACTCCTACTGAAAAAACACCAACCCCCTAATATGACCATTACCCTTCTTGCCAAAAACCCTTAATATACCTTTGATACACTGCTCATGGAAATCACACCACCACCATTAAACACCAAAATTCATTTGCGAAAAACAAGGCTATCAAAATCATTTTTCACACAGCTAACTGATATAAATTCAGCAGCATCCATTAAACACTTGCATAGATCATGATGCAAACAAGCACAAGATAACACTCATACTCAATGAGAACCGGTGCACTACATGAAACTCTAAGCAGATCACTATTGATGACACAAACCAACATATTTATATCATCCAAAAAAGTAATCATGTTCCACACCATGCTCATTGTTTCAAATTTATTTGAATTGAACATAGACAAAACAACATACTTCAATTATGAGTTCTTAATATAAACAAAACAACAAAAACAGCAGACTGGTTAGTAAATGCACCTCTTTAAGTTTACAATTTTTAAAAGAAATTATTTCGTAGAGAAGTAAATATTAAAACAATGAGAACTTACAGTGTTCATATCAATTTCAGAACACTAGCATAGAAAGCATCCATGGTGAGTTCCCTAATTTCATCACTTATATAAGAACCTCTCAATACAATCTGTCTCAGTTGTTTGCAGTTTTCTACCACATCTTTCACACCTTTCTCTGGGACACGATAACAATATTCCAGTGATAGTTCCAAAAGCCCAGGACAACTCTTTGAGATCACACAGAGTGTTTCATCATCAACCTTTGTATATGACAAGTCCAACACCTCTAGCTTGGGAACTACAAAGTTCATTTCAAATATGTCCCCAATTGAACATCCGGCCAAGTACAAATGTGTAATCTTATGACATCTCCTTAAAACTTGCCAAATACCGTCACTGCACCAACTCAAATCAAGCAGCTCCAAATTGGGGAAAGAAGAAGCAAACACTGTGACATTTTCGTCACTTAACCAATAGTTCTCACCCAAATAGAGAGACTTTAATTGAGGGTATACACCAACATCTGTCAAAGAATCATTATTCTCTGACGTCTCTTTCCCAATATTTGTGTATTCCATTCTGATCTCAGTAAGTGAAGGACAATTTCTAGCTAGTAAAATCAAGGATACTTCTGTGAGCATATAACAACCATTAAGGTTTATAGACACCAAATCAGCAAGAAACAAAGTCAACTGGGCGACATGTTGATCATTCAGAAAATCACTACGACCAAGTTCCAAATGTTGTAAATGACACTTGGATAACAAAGAGTGAATTGCATAAGTGTGACTTTTTCTCAAACTTTTACCGAGGTTGAGTTGTTTGAGCAAAGGGAAACAATCGGCAATGAATAAAAGGTGAGAGATTTTAAGAGAATGAATGTCGGAAGCATTGAGAGAGGTCAAAGTAGTAATCTTTTGGGAGAAAGCTCGCAACCCATTAGCAGGAAAGACCAAATTATTGGAGATATTGAGTGATGTAATATTTAATGGGAAACGAGAGATTTTGCGGAGAAGCATGTCCAGGTCACATTTGTAACGCGAGAGGTTGAGGGAATTGAGGTTTGTGAACCTTTCAAAAAGGCGATCAAGGAAAGGGCGTGTTTGATCGAAGATAGTAAGCGAAAATAGGAGACCGTTGGTGATGGAGAGGAACTGTTTGGAGACAAGAGATAGAGAGTTTAAATAGTGATGACAGTTGTTGTCGTTGATGATGAGGAATCTGAAGACAATTTCCCAACAATCATCAGGTAAATATGAACATGTTTCTTCCTGAACAAACTGTTGTGGAGATTTGAAAGAAGTTCTGACCTTTTCCTTTTCAATGGATTTCGGAAGTGTTTCAATGGTGTCAAACTTACTGGTAAAGATTTTATTTTCCTTTTCATTGTCGGGGAATGGTATGAGCGCCGCCGACAACGATGGGAAAGAAAATAGAAGCTATGAGAAGTCATACTGCACCGGTTTTGAGTGTTTTAGGGTTTCGAATGAGAACAGAACGAGGGATAGGTGAAGTGAAAATAAGGGTTTTACAGGATACATGAATATCTATTCTCTAATTATAAAACTTAATGTCTACCAAAAATACAATCTGTAACATCCCGCCTGTCAGTGTTTGAACTGTATCAGTCGATCGTCCCAGAGAACTTATTTTGAAAGATAGTTTAATGGAGAATATTTATTACGTAATATCAGCTTATTACGGAGTAAGTATTAGAGACGGATTTAACACGCTTGAAGAAAGGGCAATTTGGTAATTGCGCGGTTAAAGGATATTTATTTGGGAAAGGGACCAAAATATCTCATTTTTCTCTTCTTCCTTCTCTCTCTAGGTTGGAAAAAGGATTTTGCTCTCCCTTCTCTCTTCTCCATCGATCTCCTTCCTTCTCCTCACCTCACCACTTCACCAAAACTACTTCCTCACATGGCATGCTTCTAGATTATGTTTCTCAACATCTCTTAAGCTTGGGGTTTTGTTTGATTCTTCTTTTCTTCCTTTCAAGAATGGATTCAAGTTAGGGTTTTGATCAAGTTGGAAGTTGAAGCATGTTTTGGTGTGAGCTTGGGTTGATTCATGGTTAAGGAACAAAGAGGAAGATGATTGAAGATTGATTAGTAAGCTAAGGCCATGGATGTGAACAAATCAAGAACTAGGGTTTGTTGAATAAAGCTTTGAATTGGATTTGTGATGAGTTAGCAAGGATGAAGATGTTATGGATTGCAAGAAAACTACAAGAGTGAGATGGTTTGATCAAGGAAGCAATAAGGACCAAAGCTTGGGTTTTGAGGCATGAAGTGAAGTTGATGCTTGGAAGCTTTTGGGAATCAATTGTAATCTTTTAGGTGAGTTCCATAGATAGTTTTCCCACCCTTTGGGATCATGTTTATGTCATGTTAGAACATTAAGAATAATATGATAATTCTAGGGTTTTCAAGTATAAGTTTAGTTGCCCTTTTCTTGCCATGCTTGCTATACTGGTATGTACTTGTTCCATGACTGTTTTACAGGTTCCTAATGATCCTAAGGGTCATATAACACTTGGAGATGCTTGGTTTGAGGATTTTTAGTCAAAAATATCATTTTTGAGGTGGTTGGACTGTCATAACTCGCCAAGGCGAGCAACTGGCTGCCTAGGCGAGCAAAATGGCAGTTCTGGAGGTCTGCTCGCCTCCCAGCTCGCCATGGCAAGCAACCACTGGCCACGGCGAGTAAGTGTACTCGCCTAGGCGAGCAAGTAGTGCCATCTGGTGCTGCTTGCTCGTTTCAGGCAGTTTCGGTGTTTTTCGTTCCGGACTTTCTCGAGCAGTCTTTTATAAAAGTAAACCCCTCAAACCAAGGTCCCAAATGATGAAAAATGAAAGCAAGATTTTTATGTCAAAGAGGCAAGTATTATGAAAATTAGTAAGGCATGGCATGCGAGAGAATCATGTTATGAAATGGGGTAGTAAGATATACCTTAAGCAAGGGAAAACTAGAGCCTCGACATAGTTGTCGAGAATTAGCAAGTTAGCAAGATCCCTAGAATGATAAGACGCGAAGTTTAAGCTCTTCGCATATGTTTAAGAATATTATCTACTTAAAGAAGCAAGAGCCATACGAGTATGGCAAGATGTGAATCGATTTTATATCCATTCACAAAGTAAGTTAAGCAAGGCTTAAGTTTACCTCTAGTGGGATCGTTCAAGGATCCGAGGTAAAAGAGATGGTATGTTTAGGTTTAACCTTCATACATGCATAAGACCAAGAATTTAATAAGAGTGTTATGTCTCTTGAATTCCTTCCAAGGTTGGGTTCAAGGGGTTCCCCAAGGGGAATGGTTAAGCCGAAAGGGAGCCGCATTTCACTAAGTTAAAGTGTCGTGTCTTTTATATACCTTCCAAGGTTGGATATAAAAGGTTCTCCTAGGGGAATGGGGTAAGCCGTAAGGGACCCGCACGTTCACTAAGGGAGTCCGGTGCGCTATTGCAAAGCATTTTCACCGGTAGCAAGGGATTAACTTCCGGGGTTGCTCCACTCGGGACTAATCCATAAAATGAATTCAGATAATGTTGTTTGTTACACGCTAACATAATCAATGAAGCTAACTATGCATATTGTTCATACATTTATATGTTATGTCATAGAGCCTTGACGTAGATTGTCAAGAACAAGTAGAGACTTGGCGTGGTTCGTCAAGAAGTAGTAAGATAGCAAGAATCACTTATGTGATAAGAGATGATATGTTGTTGAAACAACATATTAAGCAAGTAGAAGCGAGTATAGAAAGATATGCCGATGACGAACTTAGGTTTCCCTAATCGTCCGGTTTAGAGTCGTGTCATGAAAATAGTATCAGAGCCCTGATGCATAGAGTGTATTCTTGGCAAAGCGGATTTAGTTTCCCCTCGACCGCCATGACACGTATAGAAGAGAAGCCTATAACAAGTTAAGAATATTATGACGGCCCTAGTATGCACGACCGTCTAAGAAAGCAAGTCCCCACACACGTATAATCAACCGGCAGGTTGTATTGTAGACACGTGGTGACCGTAGGTTTTACCCGTGGTTGCCTATAGCCTAGGGTTAGGTGGAACTCACTGAGACATTATGTCTCATCCCAATCCTTATTTGTTTCAGATATCAGGATGGTTTGCAAGCTAGTAGCCGAATGGATGCTGCGACAAGTGTTGGTTCGTACCCGATGCCGGATGTTGTGGATCTTCAAGGATGTATACATTATGTATTAGGAAAGTTTAAGATGTAATTTCTTGTACGAACGCATGTTTGTTGTATAAACATTCATTTGAAGTTTTATTGTTGTAAATTTTCAATGTATCCAGTACTAAAGATAACGCACGTGCTAGACTTTCTAGATACGTCTAGTATGGGTGTTACACAATCTTACCCCTTCTTAATTTTTTGACACGTCATCAAAATTATATCATTTTGTGTCTTTTGCTTCAACCTCCCTCTATTTTTTCTCTTTTAAAAACAAATTAAAACAAACTCATTCGATAAAACACACTGACTTAATCTTTTTTTTAAATAACAAAAAAACTTAATCTTTTAGTTTCTAATTATCTATGATAAAATAAAACACACTAACTTAATCTTTTTTTAAATAACAAACAAACTTAATCTTTTATTTTCTAATTATCTATCTATTCTCTAATTATTAAAATTAATGTGTACCAAAAATACAATCTTACCACTTCTTAATTTTTTGAGTCGTCACCAAAATTGTTTTCTTTTGTGTCTTTTGCTTCAACCTCCCTCTATATTTTCTCTCTTAAAAACAAATTAAAACAAAATTACTAGATAAAACACTCTAACTTAATATTTTTTCTAAAAAACAAACAAACTTAATCTTAATCCAAATCAAAATAATTTTTTCTATAATTCAACTTCTAAATATATAAAGAGTTAAAAACAATTTACAATATATTATCTTTCTCTAATTATTAAAGTTAATCTTTCTCGAATTATTAAAGTTGATGTAATTTTGTAACAAAAAATCCATTTCTTTATAGTTGTATCCAAACAAATTAAATGTGACTTTAATTAAAATAACCAAACAAAATAAATTGTGATTTGTTTTATAAATTCTCTTAATTAATAGATATCGAAATCACTTTATCTTAATTTGTAACAAAACAGGTCATGAATTGTTTTTTTTAAGAGGTTGTTTTTATCAAGATAAAAAAATCTATAAATTATTGAACGTTGTTTTTTGAATTCGTAGCAAATTTGTCATATATTTAATTTACATTTACTAAAAATACACCTTATGGCATACATGTGAGTTTATCTCAACGTGTGTTTCTATTTAAAAAACATTAATAAATACACTTCACTTATGAATAATATAAAAAATATAGGAGAAACATTTTATACCTGATACTTAAAAAACACGGGAAAAAAGAGTAAATTAAAAAGAAAAAAGCATAGGATTTTTTTTTGACAAAAAAAAGCATAGGACTATTTCTCACTGATACATATTTTTACATCTAAATTTATTCAATTATAACCAATTGAATGATCACAAATAACATAACTTTGAGAGGGTTACAATATCTTTCTCATTTATAAATTATACACGGGGTTAGTATTTATTATGAGAAATACAACTATTTTACATAAAATTACACATCTTCAAGATTACTTCTTTTGTATAAATGATTTTCATACGTTCTTTGGTTTATCTTAGTGTCACATTATAAAATTATTATTTTAAATCATTATTCATTATTAATCATTATATCCTTTCAAAAAATGACTATAAAAAAACACAAGACAAATGTTACTCTCTAATTAATTATACACTAACTAATATTGTTGTACAAATCATACATGGGACAACAATCAGTCACATATTAATTAGTTAAGTTGGTTTTTTTTTGTTGTACCAAAAAAAAAGTTGGTTTTTTTGTTATGTATTGTATCTAGGCATGACAACAAAACTCATACCCGCGAGTCCTCATCCGAACCAAACTCAATTTGACGGGATTTTCCCGCTTTGATTCAGTTTGAGTTTGTTGGGATGAGGAGGGATACTCTCAACCCGTCGGAGACGAGGATGAGATAAAATTTCTTATCCCCGTTGCCCCATTACCATGCCTACTTGTAGCTTCTAAATAATAGTGGGAGTAATTATAATATACTAATTATAATTTGATACAAGAATCTTGCACGATATACATATTTATTGTTTATAAATTCATATAAAAATAAAAAAATGCTAAAAAAGTTACAAATATTTTTCAATGATATATAAAAATCACGGGTCTTATTAACGTCCCCGTTATCATTATTGTGATTTTATTATTTGTAATATTTTCACATTTTTTTAGTATACCACTTTATAATATTTAATAACAACTATTTCAATGTTTTTATTATTATTTTCATCTTTATCATTAATTTTTTTTCGTATTTCTCAATGTAAATATTATTGTAAACACGTTTTGACGTATAAATCATGATTTAAGGATCAGCCCCGTGTGGTGCACGGGTATGTTGCTAGTTAAATAAAAATGACGCTACAATGGTGAGGTGTTTTCAGGCTTTTTATTAATTATTATTTTTTTATTTTGAAGGAAGGCTTTTTATTAATTTTTTGTTAACATGGAAATAACAATACGAATAAGATTTTATAAATAAAAAAAAAAGGAATACGGAAAAATAAAATCAATTATGTTAATGTTCATGGTAGAGTAAGAAGCACTGGAAACCTATCTAAAATATATGGAAAATGTCCATTGAGGCATTACAATAGAAGGTCGGTTCATTCTCATGTCTTTCAGGGTGTAAGAATATATAAGGAAAATGTATCATATAACACCTTAAATATATCTTAGCATAATTCTAAGGTAAATTAGATCAGATATTATAAAAATTTTTTTAGGAATAGATTAGATATTATAATTTGTTTTTTGTATATATTTATTTCGATTAGGAGTCTAATATATAAATAGATATAAGGAATTAAGGATTAACGTCACATCTTTTGGAGTAATATGATATATCATTCACATTGGTATCAATACAGTTACTATTTTGAGTAACTTTTCCCTCCATCTTTACCTAAATAAAAGACTAAACCCTGTTGCTCTTAACACATTGGAATTCTCGGTCATAACTCATAAGCATTGATACAGAGACACTACTTGAGGATTAAAATATCAAAGTATGTTATATTCTCGTAATAATATAGTGCTTCCGGCTTTAGTTCTTTGTGTGATTTGAGTTATTCAATGTGTACAGTTGTTTTTCATGGCTAACCTTTCCAAATTCGCGGTACGAAGGATTTCTTAATTTCCGATGATTCTTTGTTAATTGTGTGTATGGTTATTGGTTCATTAAATTCAGTTTACCCACTTAGTGAGAAAAGGTTTGTCTGTTGTTGTAAAAGCTGGTTTGTTTTGGATGCCACGGGATTCTACGATGTTTCTTCTCTTGTATCGGAGATTCTTAGAGGTGCATTATCATGTTACTTTGAATATGTTTCGGCGCAGTTTGAGAAGGCACACTATGAGTTAGTTGATAATTTAGAAGCTGGTCAAGCCTTTAGTCTTGCTCGTCAAATTGAACCTTATAGTTTGGAAGGGATGAATATATACTTAACCATCCTTTATGCGAGTTGACATACATTTTCTTTGTAAAAAGAAAACATGTATCCTCTTTGTTCTTTGTTTATGTTGCAGCTATTTATGTTGAAGGTTTCTTGTTTCATGATTGTCATGTACAAATTACAAGAGAAGCTGGATTATTGATAATTATATATGGCTATAATGTTTTAACACTACATCCTAGTATTTCTTTACCTTCCTGCTCCCACTTTAACTTTAGAATTTTACATGCATGTTTATTGCTTGACCAAAAGACATATCTCTGCTTCAGCATTTAAAGGAAGATATGAAGCTAAGCTACATGGCACTGGAACTGATTTCAACTGATCGGTTCGATCCTCAATCTTTGTAGGTACATATGCAAGCATATGCAGATCATGTTCTGTTAAATGTTGTGGCAGGTGTGCCACAGGAAAATGCTACAGCCTGCAGATCATCAAACTGCACTGAAAAATTTCAACGAGCATTTCAACACACCCTTTGTGGACTTGAGTAAGAACATTATCCTTTTCTTTGTGGTACACACGTCGACTACATGCTCTGTCTTGTCACTCGTTCCCGTTTGCGTTTGTAGATAAGTTAGACAAGAAGATTTTTAAAATGAGACTAAGAGCTATCTAAGAGCACTCATGGTTGACCCAAGGCACTTCCGTAAGGCTTTAAGAATCGACTCAAAATCTTCTGTGATATTGTGGTACCTTGTTTCATTAATAGTTTATAAATTGAAGCAATTAGTTCAGTTCAGATTAATGTCAAAGTTAAATTAGGTGGTTGGAAGCACTAGCGTGACATTTGAACAATTAACTAGCTATGCATAGGATTGCTAAAAAACTACCACATAATCGAACAAAAAACACTGAACTTTGATTTATAGTTCATGAATTGAAGCAACTTAGTTAGCTTCAGATTAATTCATGAACCATCCGTAATGAACAAACAAAATTGCAAAGGGAGTAGGACAACAGTAGCAAAACTGATAGATACTTACATCAACCACATACACATAAAAGACCAAAACAAAAACACATACGCCATAAAACTACAGTCCAGATACCATAAAACTACATCAGCTGCACTGCGGAGTGATCACCAAAGAACCGAAAGAACACACCGCAAAACATCCTTTCCAAAACGAAGGCAGATATTAAAACCCGCTAACACCAGAAACCATCTGGTAAAAACCGATCAAAATCAAATTAGAATTTGTTTTAAAATTTAATAAAGAGAAAAATAATATGTAAGTGTATCTAGAACTCTACAAATTATGCTTTTGAAAGCAGACTAATTGGCAACAAAGAAAAATCAATTTCAGACTAAATTTTCGATGAACGAAATTCATTTGTTTGGAAACAAAAACAACTTACCGAGTTCAAACTTCAGCACAGTAATTACGGAATACTAGCAAAATCAATTTCAGACTAAATTTTTGTCTGAACACATCAAATCAACATCTGATCTGATGCACATGATCCATACGCAACAAATCCATTCATAATGATAATTACTTTTTGATCAATGGCTTTATCAAAAACTAAGTGAAGTACCGGTTAATGATGCAAATGGTATTTTACTCGCAAACGATTAATACATATAAAACTGATCAAGTGCAGTAAAACAGACTTTGATGCAGCTTTTGAATATATTAGTCCAATTGGAATTCTCTGACTCGTACTACATGCATTCCTTCAAATGTTCCGTTATGTAGTCCGATTCGAATTTTTTACATCTTAGAGCTTACAACAAGCTCAATTCTTTATGTCTTTTTTAAGAAAGTAGTGATGAATTTAAGAAAACCAGAAATTTAAATCTGTTGTGGCATGCCATATGGTGCTAATTGTAAGTGTTCACTCATCATTTTGATTTTTATTTGTTTCTACGATATACATTATATAAATTGTATCATGAGGGTATACAACATCTAGCTTAAAATTCTCACAGAATGTTGCACAAATTTGGCAATCATAAGGTAGAAACTATGTTAATGGGGACATAACCAAATGTTGATACATTTCGGGTAAATTTTTTTTTTTTTTTTTTGAGGTTATAGGGTAAGAATTGGTCCCTGAAGAGATATTAATCGATTATATCCAATCACTTCACCACAAGGTAGAGGTGTGAATTATTTACTGATGTTTTCACGCAAGTGCAGTAGTCGCAAAAACAATTTGAGATGTCCAAGCTTGTGATTGTGAAGCTTTTGTTACTCAAATCTAAGCAATTGACTAGTTCTACTGCAAGTTTCATAGGAAATATTAAAATTTATGTATCCCAAAGTGAGTCACATTGATTGGAATAAGTAATAGGAAAACAGGAAACTCTTCTATATATGTAGAGTTTCACCCAACAAGAGTGGTCACAACCACAGCAGACACTTAGCGGAAGATCAGACGACGGATACATTTGGAAGAAGATATGGTCAAAAACAAGTAAATGAGTGAAAATCTAAGAAACTTTAGATCGACAAGTTACTGAGAAATATAAGTCCTTTGCCTTTTACTTCCAACAATATGTGGATTTTCTATATTACTTTCTTATCTTAGAAAAAGATTTATGTGGTTTTTCCTAGATAGAGACTTGAGGTTCCAAAATTCAGTATTTGTTCATCAACCATCAATGCAATCTCTCTACTCATTATCTGATTGAATCCTATGATGATGTCTACAATTATGCAAGGAATAACTAAAGCTACATGCAAGTTGTTATAATTCCTAACATGTAACTTTCCAAAGTGTTTAGGATTTGTGGTTGGACAAAAACTAGTCTTATGATCATCCGATTTACTCTTTTGTTCCGCAGTTCCTCTCTCACTTATTGAAGTCATGTCTAATGGTAGCCAAGTCATGCAATTCCTTCAATCAGAATTAAAAGACGCATAGGTGAATCTATCTTGTGCAGTGTGTCCAACTAATTAATACAACTATCAGCATATAGAGGGAACCATGCATGTATTGAAAATTTATTTGTGCATCTACCTTTTTAGTTTTGTCATCCCAATTTGGTAAATTATAACATTTTAATTGATTTTCCTTTTCAGAAGCAAGCTCTGATTTCGATCACCACCACTATTTGCACATTCAACCAACTATGTTGACTCTTTCAGAAACATTCTACTTCTGTGGTTTACCTATTCATATTACCAAACAATGAAATTTAAAGATTAAATTACTCACACCAGAAATTTTGTCCAGGCAATTAATGTGATGAACTCCTATAAACTTCTAAATGCTTCTTATAAAGTAAAATTAACAAATAATTCTCTCATTGAGAATCTGTCATAAGCTAGAATCTATTTTAACTTTGACCTTACCTAAGGTCGATACATTTCATCAAATTCATTAACAAATAAAAGATAGGTAACCTCGGCAATCAGAATAAACAATAACAATGAAGTTAATAAAATTTGCCAATCAGTAGATCAATTGGAAAACTTCACTTTAATCCAATAAGACAGACTTTTTGCTCCAATAATTATTAAAAAACAATGAATGAGAAATTGAACAAAATAAAGAATTTTTTACGCACTCATTTGAGCATTGGAATCTTCTAGTTCTAGCTATTTCTTTAATTTCAAACTTGCTTAAATTTCCCTCAATCTCGGGTAACCTGTGGCATACACAAAATGAATGAACAATGATAAACATTTCTGAAAAAACTCATTCAAAATTTTTGGAGAGATTTCTTGAATATTCTAAACATTTATGCAAAAACTGGTTCAAAATTTTGAATGATACACATAGGTTGGCAGAAAAGTTGTGACCAAAAAGGTGAGGTAAAACTTTTTGGAGACCAAAAGTGGGGGAAAATTTCTAGAGGGACTAAACAGAAAAGTCTGAATATTTAAAGAGGATGAAGACTAAAAACATATTTAGTGTCGTGAGCATATTTAAATTGAAAATTTTTCAAGAGAAGAGGTACCAAAAACATATGATGACAGTCAATTATTCGCTATTTTTAGTGTCATTTTCATCACATTTTGGAGTTCACAAGGCAACTTAAGCAGCAAGAAAAGCATGAAAAGTTGAAGATTTTGAAGAAAGTAATTTTCTGAAGAATATTTGAGTTCATAGTTATTTTGAGCATGATAAAGTGCGAAAAAGAGGAAATATTGAAGATGCTGGAAAAACGCCAAAAACGTGTCACGATTTACCAAAACGTGACACGATTTTACCAGACCTGAAAAACATGCTCTCGGCGTTGGGGTAAAACGTGTCACGATTGCAAAAACGTGACACGATTTCTTCAGCTGTTTGTAAAAACGTGTCACGATTTACTTAAAACGTGACACGATTTTAGGCGAATTTATATGCCTATTTAAGAAGAAGTCTATTCCAAAAACAAGGGTTACGAATTCTGGAGAGAGAAAGTGCGATTTGCAGACCTGGAGGCTGAAGAACGGGGCAATTTCCTCCATTCTTTACCAGTTTATGTATGTTTTAATTCTTTCATTGATTATGCTATTTGTAAACTCAATTATGAGTAGCTAAATCTCTTAGAGATTAGGTCTGAGATGATTCTTTGTAACCCTAATTGATACATGATGCTGTGAAACTCTATTTATTGTGAATGATTATTTAGTCTTTATTCAATTCAATTGTTCTTAATGCTTTTTATATCCTGATCAAATATAAACATGATTTTGTGAGAACGAATGACTACTGACCATAGCTTTCGACTTAGACCAAATTGAATTGTTCTGATAAACATGGTTAGTCTAGGAATAGATAATCGTTTGTTAGTGATATTAGGTTAACGTGCTTAAACCTTCAAATATTATTAGACCACCTAAGGGATTAGGGGCTGTAGTGTGAGAAGAGGGTCATAACTCAAGGGATTGATTAGGACTATTTTGTTAACTATCGTGGGACTAGGAAATCAGTCATAAGAATAGGTGCAGTATACCAATTAGGGGAACATAGATGATTCGAAAGACCTGATCTCATCTCTCTATTATTTTCTAACCAAATCTTTATTTTATGTTATTTAATTTTATGCAATCAAATCTACTGCCTAGTGGCAAACCAAAAATAACTTTTACGCATCCTAAATATTTTACCTTATTGTTGAATTGAGATTAACACAGTCCTCGTGGGATCGATATTTTTACTACTTCGATAGTATTTGGTGCACTTGCCAAACGTCTATCAACATAT
Source organism: Medicago sativa (assembly GCF_051527215.1). Classification (NCBI taxonomy): domain Eukaryota; kingdom Viridiplantae; phylum Streptophyta; class Magnoliopsida; order Fabales; family Fabaceae; genus Medicago; species Medicago sativa. The sequence goes on from NC_140754.1 coordinate 13,598,042, forward strand.
TTATCCATTTTGTAAATTCAGTCCGGTGAGCATAACTCGAATGGCAGGGGATGTTATATTATAGCCAATAGGATATTTGACCCTCCAAAAATCGTAAATTTTAAAATATTAAAAAAAAAAAAAAAGAATAGTCTTTTAACAAACCAAGAAGAAGATAAAAACAAAAGAACTAACTATGCAATCTAATGTCTAAACACCCCAGGGATATTCAATTGAAGATGATTAATATCTCCACAATGCTGAATCAAGCTCCTACCACAAGTTATACAACCAGGATCAAATCAAAGACTATGTTTTTAAAAGTTTTTGTACTATATGGTGTTACTTTTCAAGTGTAATTGGATTGATGTGAATAGAGGCTGCAAAATCAATCAATTTTTGGCATGACACTGGGAATGAATGGTGGCTGTTTTGCTCATATTATGTTGCATTTTTGATCATGTTTGGATTTGCTTTTTGTAGAAAGCGCAATGAGTAATCGTAGAAAGTTGAATGTTATATGAAATTTTGGACGATCCAAAGAAAAGAGGGCAATCACATTGAGTCTCTTTCAGTAGTACAAGTGAACGTTCAAGTAAGGAAAGAGAACTCGAGGTTATATATATATATATGCGAGATGTTGGGGACATGCTAGACGCGCGGAGACTTTGTACTTGCTGATGTAGATCCTTTGGGCAATACAATCGGTTGTGAAGAAATGAATCTATTGAATGCAATAGGGAACTTGGTAACCAGACATCAATGTGCTCGTATCAATTGTCTTAGTTGGAAAGACATGCATGAGTCATACATTATTGACATGCTTGAGCTAATTTAGGTCTAGTATAAATTTTTAATAGTTCGGCTTTATCTCATCTCGTCTAACTTATATTTTTTTGATTTTTTCCTAAACTGTCTAAGCAAACAGAAAAATTACTAAAGGATAACATGCACATAAAGTGGAGGAAAGTTAAGTATTATTTGAAGTCAAAGGAATATGAATATGATGAAGTGAAGAGGAAATGGCTTCATACATTCCTGATAAAAAGGTTTATCGTATTCAATGTCGCGAGATAGTACATCATTGGATACTACACCTATGAATCATAGGTTTGAGATAAGTGAATTTGAATCGATCAACTTCAGCATTAGGCGTCATCATAACATTGATAAGTAAAGTATTCATCCTAATGTATACAAACTTCTACACCATAGCTTACTCCTAAAGTCATCATAACATTGAAAAGTAAATCTATTTTTACACATGACAACGTGCGAGTTACAAAAATTAATAGCTTGCATACTATGAAAGACTCTGCAGTCCGCATTTTATGAAAATAGTTGAACTGAAAAATGCATTTGTGAAGGAATTCTACTGTTCCCATTATCACAAGTGTTATAGTTAGCCATCTCTGCTGGTGTGGCACAGTTAGTTAGAGCCACTGCTGATGTGGCAAGGTTAGGTATATCTCTGCTGGTATGTCGAAGCAAATAAAAAACAACTGTTTAGGGCTGGACACTTCTCTTAGTTATCCGGCATGTTTCGTACGGGTATCATATGAGTGTGTGTCAGACACTGGTGTGTGTCTGAATGGACACGCCTAATCCCAATAGTATCCGTGCTTCATAGATACTAATGTTATATAGAAATTCAGAAATGACTTGTATTCATGCACAGTTGTGGATTGAAGGACGTGACTTGTATAAAAGAAGATAGCTTATGATTTTGTCACAACCACGTGTATAATTTTCATAATATTTGTAAGGAGCAAGTAGTTTATTCTGGTAAAGTTAGATTATCGTGGCTTAAATTCACCATGGAAACATATGTTAGCATAATCAAAACAAAATGATGGTGACTGTGCATTTGGAGTTTCGATGCTTTGAGAAGCTTCTAATGAATTGACATGGTGTACAAAATATTGAGATGCTTAGGCTTAATATCTTAGAACAAAGTATATTGAACTTCTATTAAGTAAACAAAGTACATTGAGCTTCAAATAAATTGTTTTGGCAACTGACTCTAATGCCTGTATGTTTCACAGGAAATAGTCAAAGTGAGTGACATTGGTATAGTGTTCTACCAAACAGGTGAGTAATTTAAACTTTAGATAACATCACAATGTTAATGTATTACGTTTTTTGAAGTATAGGTGAAGGGAAATATCAGATATGGAGAAACCTCACATTGCTCAGTTTGACCAATTTTTCTCCTGGAATAAGTAATAAGAATCAGATGAAGAGTTTCACCCCACCGGAGTGGTTACAATTACAGCAGACGCTTAGCAGAAAATCAGATGATGGATACATTTGGAACAAGATATGGACAAGTTACTGAGAAATAGAAGTACTTTTGCTTATCTTAACAAAAGACTTATGTGGTTCATCCTTCAATGCAATATCATATTGAATCCTCTGATGCTGTCTACAAATATGTGAGGAATAACTAAAGCTACATCCAAGTTGTTATAATTCCTAACATGTAACTTTTCAATGTGTTTAGGATCTTTGGTGTAACAAAAACTAGTCTTAGGATCATCGATTTTCCACTTTTGTTCCGCAGTTCCTCTCTCACTTTTTGCAGTCATGTCTAATGGTAGCCAAGTCATGCAATTCCTTCAATAAAATTTGAAAGACGTGTAAACGCATCTATCTTGTGCAGTATGACCAACTAATTAATACAACAACTATCAGCATATAAGTTATAACATTTTAGTTGCTGAAAGAAGCTCTGATTTCGATCACCACTATTTGTCCATTCAACCAACGATGTTTACCTATTCATATTACCAAACAATAAAATTTAAAGATTAAATTACTCACACCTGAAATTTTGTCCAGGTAATTAATGTGATATAATCCTATAAACTTCTAAATCCTTATTTTAAAGTATAATTAACAAATAATTCTCTCATTGAGAAGCTTTCATAAGCTAGAATCTATTTAACGTTGACCTAACCTAAGGTTGATACATTTCATCAAATTCACTTTAATAAAATTTATTTTAATCAGAATAAACAATAAAATTGATGTTAATAAAATTTGCCAATCAACAGTTCAATTGGAAAACTTCACTTCAATCCAATAAGACAGACTTTTTGCTTCAACAACCATTACAAAACCATGAATGAGAAATTGAACAAAATAAATAAGTTTCTTCAGGCACTCATTTGAGCATTGTAATCTTCTAGTTCAAGCTATTTCTTTAATTTCAAACTTGTTTAAATTTCTTTGAAAAGCAACCATCTTCCCTCGATCTCCGGTAACCTGTAGCATACACAAAATGAATCAACAAGTGTAAGATATTTAAAAAAATTAATAGTTTTTTAACAAACCACTATTTTAGTATCTGGAGTACTGTTTTATTTTTTATCAAGAGGAAGATAAAAACAAATGAACTAACTAGTTAATTCACCTATACACCGAGGATCAAATACAAAACAAATAAAAACACCAACCCCCTAATATAAACCTGCTACACTAAACCTTTAATATATCTTGGATACACTTCTCTTGGAAATCACAAAATACAGCACTCAAATACCACTTCAATACTTTCATCTCCTTGATCAGCAAACTATTGGTACCCTCTCCACACATCATCAAAATTCATTTGCAACAAACAAGGCTATCAAAAATATGCATCGACATCATTTTTCACACAACTAACTGATATAAATTCAGCAGCATCCATTCAACACTTGCATAGGATCATGATGCAATCAAGCACAAGATAACACTCATACTCAATCAGAACCGGTGCACTATTGATGACACAAACCAACATATTTATATCATCCAAAAAGGTAATCATGTTCCACACCATGCTCATAGTTTCAAATTTATTTGAATTTAATATAGACTAAACAAAACAACAAAACAAGATACTTTGGTTACGAGTTCTTAATATAAACAAATCAACAGACTGGTTAGTATAGGCAACTCTGTAAGTTGACAATTTAAAAAAAATAATTATTTCATAGAGAAGTAAATACTAAAACAAGGACAACTTACAGTGTTCATATCAATTTCAGAACACTAGAAAAGGAGGCATCCATGGCGAGTTCCCTAATTTCATCACTTATATCAGAACCTCCCAATACAATCTCACTCAGTTGTTTGCAGTTTTCCACGACATCTTTCACTCCTTTCTCCGTGACCAAATCACAATCTATCAGTAATAGTTCCAACAGCCCAGGACAACTCTTTGAGATCGCATAGAGTGTTTCATCATGAACATCTGTATTTGACAAATCCAACACCTGTAGCTTGGGAAGTACAAAGTTCATTTCAAATATGTCCCAATCTGCATAACATCCGTCTAAGTACAACTGTGTAATCATATCAAATCTCCTTATAACTTGCCAGATATCTTTAGATATCCAATCACAACGATGCAAATCAAGCAACTCCAAATTGGGGAAAGAAGAACCGAACATTATGACTTTTTCGACACTTGACCAGCTATTGTCACCCAAATAGAGAGACTTTAATTGAGGGTATACACCAATATCTCTCAAAGAATCATTATTCTCTAACATCTCTTGCCCAATAGCCGTATCTTCCATTTCGATCTCACTAAGTGAAGGACAATTTCTAACTAGTAAAAACAAGGATAATTCTGTGAGGTCCGAACAATAACTAAGGTTTATAGACACCAAATGAACAAGAAACAAAGACAACCGGGCAACATGTTTATCATTCAGAAAATAATTGCATTCAAGATCCAAATCTTGTAAACGTTGAAACTTGGATAACAAAGAGTGAGTTGCATTAGTGTGATTGTTGCTCAAACTTTTACCGAGGTCGAGTTGTTTGAGCAAGGTCGGATTCTTGGAGATTGTGAGCGATGTGATATTTAATGGGAAGCGAAGCTTGTTGAGGTCACAGTTGTAGTGCGAGAGGTCGAGGGAGTCGAGGTGTGTAAACCTTTCAAAGAGGCGATCAAGGAAAGGGCGTGTCTCATCCAAGATAGTAAGTGAGAATAGGAGTCTGTTGGTAACGGAGAGGAACTGTTTGGAGACAAGGGATAGATATTTTAAACAGTGACTACTGTTGTTGTCGTTGATGATGAGGAATCTGAAGACAATTTCCCAGCAATCATCAGGTAAATATGAACATGTTTGTTCCTGAACCAACTGTTGTGGAGATTTGAAAGAAGAAGTTATCTTCTTCCTTTTCTTTGGATTTCGGAAGAGTTTCACCCGTGGTAAATTTTCCGGTGAAGATTTTCTTTTCCTTTTCATTGGCAGGGAATGGTATGAGCACCGGCGAGGCCGGTGGGAAAGGAAATAGAAGAGAGAAACCATATGGCGGCCACGGTTTATTGTGTTTTAGGGTTTCGGTAAAAGAACTAGGAGTAGTTTGTATTGTGTTCGTTCTTTTATATATTAGACAATATTAATGGGCTTTGTTTGTGTCCATTTTTTTTTTATCTTTCTTGTGTCTTTTTCCACACAACAATAACCACTCCATATTTTCTCTAAAAAAAAAAAAACTCAATATTTTATTTTGTTTTACTGTACATAAAAAAGAAACTACTCCATAATTTTTGTAAAAAAGAAAATAAAAAGATCTCTTTTAGAGGAGAAAGAAAATTAGTGCATAAAGATTGAATTAATTTGTAACAAACTAAATTATTTTTTCAAATAAAATTATCTATTCTCTAAATATGAAACTTAATGACACCAAAAATACAATCTTACCCCTTCTTAATTTTTTGACACGTCATCAAAATTATATCCTTTTGTGTCTTTTTCATCAACTTCCCCCTATTTTTTCTCTCCTAAAAACAAATTCAAACAAACTTACTAAATAAAACACACAAACTTAATTTTTTTAAAAGAACAAACAAACTTAATCTTAATTCAATCAAAACAAATTTTCTTATAATTCAACTTCTAAATATCAAAAGAGTTAAAAAAATTTACAATCTTCTATTTTCTAAATATGACATTAATGTCTATCAAAAATACAATTTTACCCCCTCTTAATTTTTTGACGAATCATCAAAATTATATTCTTTTGTGTCTTTTACTTCAACTTCCCCATATTTTTTCTCTTAAAAATAAATTAAAACAAACTCACTCGATAAAACACACTAACTTAATCTTTTTTTAAAAAAACAAAACAAACAAACTTAATCTTAATCCCAAAACAAATTTTCCTATAATTCAACTTGTAAATATCTTTTTTTAGGGAACTTTTAAATATCTAAAGAGTTAAAAAAATTACAAAATATTTATTACAAGACATATACCTAATTTTCACAAAATTACACATTTTCAAGATTGCTTCTTTTCTAAAAATAATTTGCCTTTGTTTTTTATTTATCTTTTTCTTTAGTCAAAAGAAAAATTATATTAAATAAAAAGAAATATATAAAGAGACTGAGGGCATTAGACCTGACTCAAGTATAACAAAAAACGGGGATACCACATAATAAATCAGACCAAGACTCGGTTTGGATTGAGGTTATTTTAGGTTTATGAAAAATAATTTATGTAAATAAATAAGCTTTTATTTTAATTTATAAGCTCTCACTAACGAAAAGTATATCTTTATAAACTGTTTTTACATAAACAACTTTAAAAACTTATAAATAATACATAAAAATTCACTAATCAATTCTATTGTTTTTAATAAGCTCTAAAATAAGCTAATCCAAATGGGCCCCAAGTGGATCGATCCAAATATATTGTAACAAAAATCCACTAATCAACAAGCGAACAAGTTCACGGGCATGAAACCAGGTTCCAAAAAACCAATATGAAAAGTGAACCTCTGCGAAAAACAATTAATGGATCGACCGTCACCACGGTATCAAAATCCAAGTGTCAAAACTCCCTAAACAAATCAACAAGCATAAAAACTCTTTCAAGCTTGAAGAACCAGAGTGTAGACAAACAAGACACTTTGAAACTTGCATATCTCAACATATTTGAAAACAATAGAGAATCAAAGAAGTCAGGCCACCATGTCATATTATAAAATATTATTTTTTATTGTTGTAGATTATTAATTATTATATCTTTTAGAAATATGACTATAAAAAATATTGAAAACATGATAAATGAGTCACTAAATAATATTGTTGTACAATTCATACACGGGACTCATAACGATATCTTTATCAATAATAAAAATTTTACTATTTTAAATATTTCTACATATTTTTAGTTTACTACTTCATAATATTTAATAACAATTATTTCAATGATTTTATCATGGACAAATTACATTAGCCTCCCTTAAGGTCTTCTTAAATAACACAAACACCCGCTCTTTTTTTTAACTAAACAATAATCTTCTTCTTTTTATTATCAAATTGACAAGCACTTCTCTTATACTATAACACGGTTCAAATTTCGTTATTTTCATTTATTTTGAGCAATTAACTTCTTCATACAAGTATGAACTCATTTAATTTTCGACCATTTTTTCTTTCCATTTTTCACTTGGTGATTTTTCTCAACTTATTGTTCCTCAGTCAAGGTGGTTTAATTTTTAAACTATAATGTAATAAAACACATATATGGAAGATTATTTTCTTTTCATTGATCAACCACAATGTTCATCCATCAAAATTCTTCTCATTTCTACATTCTCCTTTGATCTCTTCTGTAATTGCCGATGTTTGGTTCTATTTGGTGGTAAAAATAAATGTTGTTATTATTTCTACATTGCGAGAAAAAAAATCTCATTTAACTTAATTTAGAAAAGAGAAAACAAATACAAATAAATTAAGAAAAAAATCTCATTTAACTTAATTGTGAAAAGAGAAAACAACCAAAATGATTGAAATTAAATTGTATATTTACAAAGTTATTGAAATGGATAAAAGGATGGGAGATTGATGTGTTTGAAATATTAGATGGGGTGTTTGTGTTATTTAAGAAAATCTCAAGAAAAGTCAAAGTAATTTACCATTTTATCATTAACGTCGGCTTTTAGTTTTTTTTTTTCCTTCTCAATTCATATAGTGCATAGCCCCGCACTTCGAATTAACCCGTGCAGAGCACGGGTCAGTGCTTAGCACGGGTTTGTTGCTAGTTTTTATTACAATAAACAAACACAATATAGAAATAATCTCTCAAATATTGAATCACAAAGTCACTTTTATTTGTAAGTGCCCTTTGGGCCCGGAGGCATGCCCTGACCCTGGTGGTGACCGGAGCCGAACCCACCTAAACTTTTTGTAACCAAAAAAAAGAAATAATCTCTCAAATATTGAATCACAAAGTCACTTTTATTTTAATCAGTTTGTTATAACTTTTTTTAAAAAAAAAATCATCTATTTAATAATATTAAAAAGTATTGTATCTATTTTAGAAGTTTGAGAAAATTCATTCGTAATGTTAATTTAAGTTGGAAGACAATGTTTCTTGTTTAACCATTCAAAGTTTTATTAATATAATCTCTGTTTTGTGTATTTCTAGGTGTCAATCACTTAGATACTAATCTCTTTTAAAATCAAACACTATGTTCATAAAAGTTTTGTACATATTGTTCTTGTTCTATGGTGTTACTCTTATTGGGTTGATGTGTGATTCGCAATTTTAGTTTAAGTCGGAAGAAGGACGCCGTTTTTTACAACATATTACAGCATATAAGCAGGTCAACTATGACCATCTCAACTAAATCTATGCTCATAACCATAAGCTGCCAAGAAACTTATCTGCCAGACAACATATCTCATGACAGTCAAACATATTTGGGATTGCTTTTGATTACACCCTTTTTGGAACGAGTTTGGATGTGCTCACTACTTGTGATGCCATCAGTGCTTTTGCCATTGTGAGACTTAACTCTTTTCTTACTTGCCTTCCTACCAGGTTTGACAAAGCTATCTTCCTGAGGATGCTGCACTAAGTACTTTCCTGCAATACTAGTCTCACAAGTATCCAATTTCTCAGTGTCAGTGTCGTGATCCATAGTACTGTCAGTAGCAGGATCTGTATCCTCCTAATCTCCCCAGAACTTGCGTAATATTGAACACTCTTCATGCCTGCTGCAGTAAAATTCTTGGAGCTACCAGTGATTATGACCTTCCCTTTATCAGGGCCAAGCACCTCATCTGTAGTTGTGATAGGAGTGACCAAGGGAAAATGATACAAACTGGTTTCAACATACGGAGCTGGCATGGGAATGACTGCCTCCCATGATCAGACTCCAACACCTGTGTGTTTGGAACAAAGACAACAAGCTGTGATGAGATGAGCTCTTTCTCCAAACAAACACTCTCCTTGGATGCTTGTTCAGCATTTTCAGTGATAGCTATAAGCTTATCCTTTGAAATGAGAGCATGAAGGACACCGTAGCTAACAAATGGGCCACATTACAAGGTCGTTCACCGTCTTATAATCATGATGGCTTTGTGAAATCTGTTCAGCCCTGTGAGATATCCTGGCTTTGTGAAATCTGTTCTGCCCTGTGAGATATCCTTCATGGTTTCAATTATAATGGCTTCTCTAATGTCTAAATCATAATTATTGCAAAATCTAATATTAATCACTTAAAAGTCACATTAGTTTAATTTTTTGAAGGGAGTCACACAAAATGAATCAATTGCTCATCATTTACCCAACAACAACCCCATAAATTTAAACTAGATCACTACACCAAGACAGAATCATATATAGTGCAGCCAAAACAGAATAACTACAGAATCATAAATCCCAAACCGGTCACATAAATTAGATATACTAGTGCAGTCATATGCAGCAGGAATGCAGTTGACCAATTATTTCTTATGTGCAACAATATTTTAGAGAATCAAATGCAATTAAAATCTAGAAAGAAATATATATGAAGCAATGTTGTTGTTATGGTGTATATATCCAAATGAAGTAGAAAGAAGTATCCAAGTACTATAAAAGTAATACAACACTTAAGTGAAAGAATCCAGATAAACAAGCTCAAAAAAGTACACAATATAATACTCTTTTTGTTGTCTTAAGCAACACTCTTTATGTTAAGTAACTAAAATAGAAAAACTTATCCTAAATAAAATTGCATTTGAAAAATTATTGGCATTTTACTTGTTTTACTTTTCATGTGTAATCACAAGTCCACAGATTTAACAACGACAGATTTTCTCAAATATCATACTCCTGATTCTCCTGTGTGGTTAAGATCAAAGCTTAAAAGTCATTAAGTCAATCAGTAGCAATCAAAAAATGTAGCGAATTAAATAAACTATCTTCCAACACTAAAGCACGAAATAGATATAGAAGTTACAAAACCAGTAAAGAGAAATGCTCTTCTAAGCCTATAACACTTTTGAGAGATCTGTGACAAGTAAGATAACATTACTACACTGATGCGATAAAACTTAAGAAAGAGAAATAAATCAAACGTAGGCTAATAATTTCAACAACACAACACGCAAATTGAACCAGAATTGCTATTTCTAGTGAAGACACATGAGATTAATACAATACAAAATATGGTAGACGACCGTTCACTAAAAGGATTTGAACTTTGAATGACATAGTATCGCAACCATTCACTTAACCGAACAATGTTGAAGGTTAATTTAAAGGGCGTTGAGCTTGTGTGGGAGTTGTTTGAATGTATAGCAATGGTTAAAGTTACGTTTCAAAGCATAACGATGGTGAATTGAGAGTATAACATGTTAAAAATAAAACTAAAACTATGCACACACATATATCATATTTAAAAACACTACACTCAACTGCTTGCATTACATTGTACATTATATAAAAATAGAACACTATTACTTATGGAATTATCATGCATGAGTAAATGCACATTTGAAGTAGACATTTTAAAAAAGTAATTTCTCAGAATTAAATCTTAAAGGAAAAGAAACTTACAAAATTCAAACTTCAGCACAACACTTCAAAACTACGTGCAAAGAAGGCATCCGTGACGCGAGAAGAGTTCTCTAATTTTGCTACTTATATGAAAACTCCCCGAATACATTTTTTTCAACTGTGTGCAGTTTTCTACCACACCTTTGACTCCCTCCTCTGTGAAATCATCACAATTTTTCAGTAACAGTTGTAAAAGCCCGCAACAATTCTTTGAGATCGTATAGAGTGTTTCATCATCAACTTTCGTATCTGACAAGTCCAATACCTCTAGCTTGGGAACTACAAAGTTTATTCCAAGGAGCTTCACTCCTGAACATCCGGATAAGTTCAAATGCCTAATCTTACAAGATCTTCTTAAAACTTGACAAATACCTTCAGATATTTGACGACACCAACTCAAATCAAGCAGCTCCAAATTGGGGAAAATTGAAGCAAACAATATGATGTTTTCAGGTAGCCAAACAGAGAGACTTCAGTTGAGGGCTTACACCAACAAAATCCCTCAAAAAATTAGAACTCACAGCACTCTCTCTCCCAATACTTGTGAATTCCATTTTGATCTCACTAAGTGAAGGACAATTTCTTAGGAGTGAAAAGAAGGCTGATTCTGTGAGATCAAGGCAAAAACTAAGTTCAATGGACTTCAAACCAGCAAGAAACAAAGAAAACTCGGCAACAAGTTGATCATTCAGAAAATAAGTCTGACTAAGATCCAAATGTTGTATACATTGACACTTGGATAACAGAGAGTACATTCCATCCATAAAGTTGGTAGGCTTGTTGGTTACTCTAAGTTGAGGGTAACGGAACACGGACATTAAAGGGTGACTGATGTTGAGTTTTTCAAGCAAATTAGCTCTATGAGATCGTTTGTTATAACTTTTTTAAGAAAAAAAATCTTTTTTTTTTTTAAATAACTTCAAAGAGTATTGTATCTATTTTAGAAGTTTGTGAAATTTCATTTGCAATTTTAATTTAAGCTGGAAGACAATGTTTCTTTTTTTTATTAACTATGTCAAAAGTTTGACCCTCTGTTTTGTGTATATCTAGGTGTCAATCACTTAGATACTAATCTCTTTTAAAATCAAACACTATGTTAATAAGTTTTCTTGTCCTAAGGCGTTACTTTTCAAGTGTGATTGGATTGGTGTTACTACGTCAATAAAGACTGTTTTTACATGGATCGTACATGCATGCATGTGATCAGCAGTAGTGCTAGCAAGTATTTATGATGCTTTTAAGGTTGTTGAAAATTTAAAAACCATATTATGTTGCACTGTTGATCATGTTTTGCTTTGCTTTCTGTAGAAAGTGCAATGAGGAATCGTAGATAGTTGAATGTTAAACGAAATTTTGGATGATCTAAAGAAAAGAGAGAAATCACATTGAGTCTCTTTCAGAAGTACAAGTGAAAGTTCAAGTAAAGAATGAGAGCTCGAGGTTATACACATATGCGAGGTGTGCGGGACATGCCAGACGGAGACTTTGTACTTGTTGATGTAGATCCTTTGGGAAATCCAATCGGTTGGGAAGGTAAAAATCTATTGAATGCAATAGGGATCTTGGTAAGGAAACATCAATGTGCTCGTATCAATTGTCTTAGTTGGAAAGACATGCATGAGTCGTACATTACTAACATCTTGAGCTAATTCAGGTCTAGTATAAATTTTTAATAGTTCAGCTAACAAGAAACTCGAGAGAGAGAAAATGAAATGAAAGTGAAAAACTTTATTAATGAATCAATCAAATGATACAAAGTGTATACGCTTATTTATAGACCAATGAGAGTCTATTGTAGTTATCATACACTAATCATATACTAATGCTACTCATCTAACTGCCATAACAGAAAGTCCAGCTGGCATATTCAAGTTACTTGATCCTCAAGTAACTTCTTCTTCCTCATTTGTGAGCTTACTTGCATCACAAGTAATCTCCTCTTCCTCTTTATTTTGTAACAGCCTCCCACAAGCTGGAGCTTGGTATATATCTACCATGCCAAGCTTGGACAATAGAGTAATGAAAGGCTTAGGATGCAGTGGTTTGGTGAAGAAATCTGCTGCTTGTTCAGCACTTGAAACTGGGAGAAGCTTCATAGTTCCATTTTGTACCTTCTCTCTTACAAAGTGACAATCTATCTCCAGATGTTTAGTTCTTTCATGAAACACTGGATTGGCTGCAATATGTAAAGCACTTCTGTTATCACAATACAATACAGGAAGCTTAGTGTTGTGAATCCTTAAATCCTTGAGAAGGTAAATCAGCCACTGCATTTCACAAGCTGCAGCTGAAAGTGCTCTGTATTCAGCTTCACTTGAAGATCTAGACACTGTGCTTTGCTTTTTGGTGCGCCATGATATAAGAGAGGAACCAAGGAAGAAGCATAAGCCTGTTATGGATCTTCTTGTGTCAACACATCCTGCCCAGTCTGCATCTGTGAAGCCTAAAAGCTGTATGTGTGATGACTTAGAAAAAAATAAACCTTTGCCTGGTGAATTCTTCAAGTATCTAATCACCCTACATGCTGCATTGTAATGAGTTTTGGTTGGTGCAGACAGAAATTGACTAAGTTGTTGAACCACAAAACAAATGTCTGGTCTTGTGTTTGTCAAGTATATTAATCTGCCTACAAGCCTTCTATATGAGTAGATATCTTCATAGGGTTGCCCCCCATCATGGTGCAGCTTGATAGAAGGATCCATAGGTGTGGAAACAGGTTTAGAACCTAATAAACCAGAGTCATTGAGCAAGTCTAAACAATATTTCCTCTGAGAAACAGAAATACCAGTTTTGGAATAAGCGACCTCAAGACCAAGAAAGTATTTCAGTTGACCTAAATCCTTGATTTTGAAAGATGCATCAAGTAAATGCTTGACTCTAGTGATTTCTGGCAAAGAATTTCCAGTTAAGATGATATCATCAACATAAATGAGCAGGGCAGTGAATGAATCATTAGAATCATTCACAAAAAGAGTGTGATCTGCAGAAGCTTGAGTATATCCTTGCTGAGTGAGAAACAAGGTTAACTTTTCATACCAGGACCTGCTGGCCTGCTTCAAACCATAAAGAGATTTATTTAACTTGCAGACTTGATTTGGTTTGGAAGTATGAACACCCTGTGGGATCTGCATATACACATCTTCATGGAGGTCACCATGAAGAAAAGCATTGTTCACATCAAGCTGGTGCAAGAACCAATCATTGATGGAGGCCAAAGCAAGAAGCATTCTAACAGTGGTGATCTTTGCTACTGGTGAAAAGGTTTCAAAATAATCAAGACCTTCAATTTGACTATACCCTTTAGCAACCAATCTGGCTTTGTACCTTTCAATAGTGCCATCAGAATGATACTTGATTTTGAACACCCATTTGTTCCCAATAGGTTTGACTTTGGGAGGAGAATCAACTAATGTCCATGTACCATTCTTTACTAAAGCCAGGATCTCAGCATTCATTGCCTCAACCCAGTACTCAGATTGCATAGCCTCTTCAAATGATTTGGGCTCAGTGTGGGAAGTAACAGAAAGAGTAAAACGTGATTGTGAAGGAGAAAGAAAATGAGAAGAAGTAAAATTGGACAAAGGATATAAACTACCTGAAGAAGATGAAGATGGTTGATCTGTGAAAGAGTTACAAACATAGTCTTGAAGCTTAACAGGAACATTTTTTACTCTTTCAGACCTTCTAATAACAGGTTCAACATCATCTATAGGATCAGGTAGATTAGGTATAGGAGGGTTTATAATAGGAGAGGAAGAATCATTATGATTGATAGGAGGAATGGGAAGAGAATCAGAGAAAGAATCCTGATTATGATACGCTACGCGTGGGACAGACGCAAGAAAATTATCAGAAGCAGAGGGAGGATCAGAAGCAGAAGTAGGATCAGAAGCGGAAGTAGGATCAGAAGCAGAAGTACGATCAGAAGCAGAAGTAGGATCAGAAGCGGAAGTAGGATCAGAAGCAGAAGTACGATCAGAAGCAGAAATAGGATCAGAAGCAGAAGTAGCATCAGAAGCAGAAATAGGATCAGAAGCAGTTTTATAAGGCAAAACATACTCATAAAAAACGACATTTCTGGAAATAAAAAGCTGCTTAGACTGTAAGTCAAAGAGAACAAAACCCTTGACACCAGTCTTATATCCAAGAAAAACACTCTTTCTTGCTCTAGAAGCAAGCTTAGTTCTGTGAGAACAAAGAGTAGAAGCAAAACACAATGAACCAAAAACTTTAAAACTATCAAAATCAGGGTTTTGATCAAAAAGAAGTTGATAAGGAGATTTATCCTTTAAAATGGATGAAGAAACTCTATTTATGATGTAAGTGGCATGCACAAGAGCATAAGACCAAAATTTTTTTAGGAAGTTTTGATTGAAAAAGAAGCGCTCTTCCAACATTCAATATGTGCTGGTGTTTTCTCTCAACCCTCCCATTTTGTTGGGGAGTTTCAACACAAGATTTTTGATGTAAAATTCCTTTTGAAGCATAAAATTGTTGTAAATCAAACTCAGGACCATTGTCACTTCTGACAGTTTTAACCTTGCAATCAAATTGATTTTCTGCAAAAAGTATAAAGTTTTGAACTTGTAATTGAACTTCTGATTTTGATTTCAATAAAATGATCCATACAAATCTACTATAATCATCCACAACAGTAAGAAAATAACTATGACCATGAATGGATTTAATAGAAAGAGGACCCCAAATGTCAAAATGCAAAATATCCATTTTATTGATTGCTCTTTTGGTACTGATACAAAAGGGAAGTTTCTTTTGCTTAGCAAAATGACAAGTTTCACACACTAAGTTGGGATCAGTTTGCAAGAAAGGAAACTGCTTATTCATAATAGCTAATCTAGAATGAGATAAATGCCCTAGCCTATAGTGCCAAAGAGCTGAAGAAGGAATGATATTGGGATCAGCAACTGAAACAGACATGACTCTGGACATGCTAGCTTCAAGGTTTAGTTTGTACAATCCTTCACATAGATCAGCCAAACCAATCTTCCTTTGAGAAGTCATATCCTGCAATTCACAATATTTGTCAAAGAAATGTAAAGTGCAATTTGAACTGGAACATAATTTGGACACTGAAATCAAATTAAAAGAAAAATCTTTGAGATATAGAACTCTATGTAAAACTAGATGAGGTGTGAGACTGATGGTGCCTGCTATATTAGTGACAACAATAGTATTATTAGGAAGTTTAACATTGGTAGGCTCAATGTTATAATATGTAGTAAACCAGTTCAAAGAAGAGCAAATATGATCACTTGCTCCTGAATCTAATATCCAGGAGTTAGATTTAACACAGGCCAGGCAATGTGCAACAGGTAGGGAACAATAAGCATTACCTGAAGTAGATGCTTCAACTGGTGTATGACCAATTGAAGCTGAAGTGCTGACCTGGTTTACCAAAGACTGAGGAGATGCAACCTTAGAGGATTGAATTAAGGCAAGAATGCTGTCATACTGTTCTTTAGTAAATGCAGGCAATGAACCAGAAGCAGTCTCAGTAGATCCTTTACAACTTTCATCAGGATCTTCAGATTGCACAGAATTTGCATTAGAGTTGAATCTACCATTACCATAGTTGGGAGGATAGCCATGCTTTCTGTAACAGGTCTCAATAGTGTGACCTGATTTACCACAAAAGCTACATTGTCTACCACTTTTCCCTCCCTGAGAAATGGATCCCTTGCCTCTACCATAAGGTTTCTTGGTTTCAACAGCATTAACCAAGACTTTACTATCATCAATAGCATCAATACCTTCATGACTTTCTTCTTGAGCCACTAAAGAGTAAACTTTGCTGAGAGGAGGTAATGGATCCATAAGCAGAATTTGAGTACGAACAATGGAAAAACCTTCATTAAGGCCACTCAAAAACTGAATCACTTGATCCTCATGCCTAAATTCTTTAACATTTCGCATGGAAGCACACACACATCTCATAGGGCAAACACATGAAGGTGTAGGTCTATGACTATCATACTCTTCCCAAAGAGATTTCAATTCAGTGTAATAGTCATTAACAGAACCAGTACCTTGTTTGAGATTATTGATCTCAGATTTGAGCTTCCAAACACGAATACGATCAGCTTTGCTAAAACGTTCTTTCAACTCATTCCAAACGTCAGAAACGTTATCAATATACACAATGCTCTGTGCAATACTATCAGAAACAGAGTTCATGATCCATGAGTGGATAAGATTGTTGCAACGTTCCCATGCAGAAAAATTCAAATCATTATCAGTAGGAGGAGGAATTGTTCCATCTACAAACTGATACTTGTTCTTGCCACCAAGACCTCTACGCATAGCACGCGCCCAAGCTTGATAATTGGACGTGTTCAATTGAGGCTTGATTGCAACTGAATGAGGTCCATCACTGGGATGAACATAGTAAGGTGAAGAATAATCTTGTGTTGGATCTTGATTTCGAACCATGATTGATTGAAAGAAAATCAAAATCTGAACGATTCAGGAATCAACACAAAGATGAGAAAAGAGATACGAAAAAGAAAGGATCTTCAACGAGAAGAAAGAAGAAAAAAGTAAGAAGCTTGAAAAAGCTTCAGAAACACGCATCCATGGCGGAAACGGTGCGTAACTGAATCGTAACCACCTTCCCCAAAGAGAAGGCTCCTGATACCATAACAAGAAACTCGAGAGAGAGAAAATGAAATGAAAGTGAAAAACTTTATTAATGAATCAATCAAATGATACAAAGTGTATACGCTTATTTATAGACCAATGAGAGTCTATTGTAGTTATCATACACTAATCATATACTAATGCTACTCATCTAACTGCCATAACAGAAAGTCCAGCTGGCATATTCAAGTTACTTGATCCTCAAGTAACTTCTTCTTCCTCATTTGTGAGCTTACTTGCATCACAAGTAATCTCCTCTTCCTCTTTATTTTGTAACATCAGCATCAACTCATCTCTTCTAACTTATATTTTTTTGATTTGTTCCTGAAATATCTAAGCAAACAGAAAAAATACTAAAGGATAACATGTGCATAAAGTGGAGGAAATTAAAGTATGATTTGAAGTCAAAGGGATGTGAATACGTTGAACCGAAGAGGAAATGGCTGCATACATTCCTGATAAATGGGTTTATCGTATTCAGTGTCGCGAGATAGTACATCTCTTTCTTGATTCTGTTACCGTTTCATTCTTTGGTTGAGTATAACTATCAGTACATGCAATTGTAGAACTATCAATACCGTCAATTGCATGATTTTGCATATATAACTATTAGTATTTTCAATGTTGAAATACTGCCAAATCTTATTAGCAATATTCTAGTAGTTATACAAACAACAACTATTTCCCCTGATTGATAAAGATCTCATGAACAACGTTATAATTTAAGCAATCGATCGATTTTGTTTGCCACCAATATTGGATAATACGCCTATGAATCTTATTTTTGAGACAAGTGAATTTGAACCGACCAACCTCGGCATTAAAGTCCACGCAAACAAATATTTAAAGAGGGTAGTGGTGGGAAAAATTTATGATGTAAATTAAAGGACCAACTTGTTGCAAAAAAATTAAAAAGACTAACTTATTAAAAATATCTAGCTTTAAGAATCGCAGGTAGTTTTCAGCCTAAAGTCAACTGATCTCTTGAAAGATGGAAATTAAGGTTGATACATTTCATCAATTTCATCAGAAAATTAAAACAGATCAGATGGAAAACTTCACAACAATCCAACATGACAGGCTTAAATGTCTTTGACGTGCAATCTTCCTTTGATCTCCAGTAACCTGTAGCATACACAAAATGAATCAACAGTATTTCAAATGTCACTCAATTGGCTGTGAAGCCCACACCCAATTAACAACCACAATTCCACAACGACAAAATCATATGATGCGTGAAAGAAAGTCGTGTGGTAGTAGTACAACAACAAAAAGTGTAGCAACGACTTGTTGTTTACTAATATAAGATAAAGAAGAGTAGTAACAAGACATTATTATAATTTTTCTACCAAACAGCTGCCCCATAAATTGAAATTAAATCACTAAACCAAGACAGAATCACACAGTGCATAAAACCAAAACAAAATCACTGCACGAACACTCCCAAAATTGAAACTACATCAGCTAATTTGCATCAATTGAAGCTGCTACTGTCATATATTTATATAACAGCCGCGGTAATGCAGTAAACCCCACCCAAAAAACTGATCAATTACTAGATAGGCATCAAAACAAGCAAACTAGACAGCAGCTCACTAAAAAACATGCAGCATATAAGAATGCCTTTTTTTGTTTACTAATGAGTTACCTATACAGGTATACCGGAATGAGAATATGAGACACCTATATGATTGCTTCCGGTAAATTCAGTTTGATGAAGTTTTGCTTTGGATCAAGTTTTTAAGAAGTCGTTCAGAATGAGTATGTGATGGGTTTCAAGTAATAATTGATACTTTTCTGATATGGTTTTGGAGATTGTCCTGCCAAAGAATAGAAACTGCCTGGAAGAAAACTGAGGCTAATAGCAAGGATCGGCACTATATGCAAATTTTAAAAAATAAAAAATTCAGTTATCTTTTTACTTAAAATTACTCTTTCAAAAATTAAGAAAGATTTTACCCTTTTCCCCTATATTTTTGGCCATCTAAAGCCTTCCCCTCCCCTCCAAACTCTCAAACAAAGCCTTAGGGAATTATCATGTACAATTAATGAGTAAATGCACATTTCTAAGTTGAAATTCTGAAAAAGTAATTTCTCAAATAAATGAATCTTAAAACAAAAACAACTTACAGTGTTCAAACTTTACCATAGCAATTTCAGAATACTAGCAAAGATGGCATCCATGACGCGAAAAGATTTCCCTAGTTTTGTCACTTAAATGAATTTTCCCCAAATAAATCTCTTGAAGTTGTGTGCAATTTTCCACCACATGTTTCACTCCTTTCTCTGTTACACTTTTACAATTATCAAGTTGTAATTGCAAAAGCCCACAACAATTCTTTGAGATCGCATAGAGTGTTTTATCATTAACCTTTGTATTTGACAAGTCCAACTCCTCCAGCTTGGGAACTACAAAGTTCGTCCCACGTAGCTTCACTTTTTTACAATCGGCTAAGCACAAATGCCTAATCTTGCAACATCTTCTTAATACTTGACAAATCCCTCTAGATATACCATTACAAGAATATAATTCAAGCAACTCTAAATTGGGGAAAATGGAAGCAAACATTATGATATTTGCATCACTTAACCAAGAATTTTCAGCCAAATAGAGAGACTTTAATAGAGGATGTACACCAAAATACGCCAAAGAATCATTATTTACTACACTACCCCCAATGTTTTCCATTCTGATCTCACCAAGTAAAGGACAGTTCCTAGCAAGTGCAAACAAAGCTGATTCTGTGATCTTGCTACAATTACTAAGGTTTACGGACACCAAATCACCAAGAAAAGAAGACAATTTGACAACATGTTGATCATTCAGAAACCTATTATCTTCAAGATCCAAATGTTGGAAACCTTGATGACACTTTGATAACAAACAAAAGAGTCCACCATAATTATTGCCAAAACAAATGTTAAGGTCAAGTCTTGTCAAAGGAAGACGTTTCCTTGCAAAAGTGTAGAGCAACTCATCGGAGATATTCAAAGCAGACAAACCAAGACAAGTCAAACTCTTCAAACTCACCAATGAGTCAATTAAATGCGAAGCAGTGAATTCATCGTGAAGTGATATTGATAACAATAAAGACGTCAATGTTGGTCTCTCACGGAGAGCAGAAGCAATGCCTGCATTGGTTAATGCATGACAACCAAACATATTTACTTCCTGCAGAAGCTTGCAGTTGTTGAACAAGTGGAAAAGCGATTGATTGTTGATGGGAAAGTAAGAAAGATTAACCTTGCGAAGTTTGGAAAGTGCGAGTGAGAGAGCCTGAACCCCATGGACATAGCTATCAGACTTGTCAGCTATAGTGTCCATGAACATTCCAACCTCGCTGAGATCGAGTTCTTCGAGTAAAGGGAAACTTTCGGCTATAAGTAACAGATGAGTGGCATTGATATCATAAATGTTGGAACAAGTGAGAGAGGTCAAAATTGTATTATTCTGAGAGAAAGCTCGCAGTCCATTTTCCGGAACTGTGGGTTGATAGGAGATATTGAGTAAAGTGATTTTCAATGATGGGAAACAAGAGATTTGGCAAAGAAGGTCGTCCATGTCATCACCACTGTATCGCGAGAGATTGAGGGAGTTGAGGTTGGTGAACCTTCTGAAGAGGCGATGGAGGAAAGGTTGTGTTTGATTCTGGCGGAGAGTAAGTAAGAATCGGAGGCCGTCGGTGATGGAGAGGAATCGTTTGGATACGGCAGAGAGAGAATTCAAGTTGCGACGGTTGTTGATTTCGTCGCCGTCGTTGATTATGAATCTGAAGACAGTTTCCCAACAATCATCAGGTAAATATAAATATATTGCTGCATCAATAGTAGTTTTGCTTTTTGTTTCAATGGAAGAAACCATTTTTTGGGAAGATTTAACAGAAGAAGTTCTCTTCCTTTTCATATGTGAAATTGTTGTTTCAGCCCATAGTCACATAATTCGCTGGATTGACGGTGAACCGCGAATTGGTTTGCGCGAACCGATTCGCGGTACTTTCGCGTACTGGTTCGCGAAAATTCGTGAACGAATTCGCCAAAACCAACGAAACATGGGTACCGGAAAAAACGCGCGTTGTGAGAGTGAGAATGAAGAACGTCATATTACCGAAAAAAACAGGTCCGTTGGGCGGCGGCTGTGGCTGTATCGCGTGAAGGAAGAAGATGAAATTAGGGTTAGTTATGAAGTTGGGCTTCTCTCTTGCTGGATCTGTTTTTTATAATGGGCTTTTCTGATTTGATCCAATGAAATGGGAAAATATGTAATAAGTATGGCTTTGTGGATTTTTTTTATTTTTTTTTTAAAACGTAAACTCTATTTTTTAACTAAGATAGTTTTTTTTATCAAAACTTTAAATACTTCCAAAATAGTTTTTACTACAAATGCTAGCATGGGTTCACTGTTTTTGTTTTTTGAATATTTTTTAACTACAAATACTTCTAAAGTTATTTGAGAATTTAATTAGAGAGAGTGAGGGTTTTGAGAACACGAAGAAGATTGCGTCACACATAAATCAGGGTTTGTGAGCACGTAGTAAAAAAGACTGTAGAAACAATATATTTTATAATAAAAAAATTAGGGTCAAGTGTTTTTACGCTTTTTGCCCTTGAAAATTGAACCGACACCTTATGTTCCTTTTTATATTCCGAGACTATAGAAGAGTTTCTCATCCTTTCAAAATAAAAACATAAGTTCTCTCAAAAAAAAAACATTAGTTTATCATCCGCATGGAATATGCTAGGTCGAGCTACACTTTATAGTAATAGATAGAAGTAAGAAATAATATTGTTTACCTTTACTTAAGTAAGTCAGCCTTATAGGTTTAAAAGACTTTTTTTATGGCCTGTAATTTGGCCTTTTTAACTAATTAAACTTCCAAAAGAGTTTAAATCTTCTCTATTTATTGAAAAAACAACTTGATCTGGCTTGTACTAGACTAGGGCGTAGGCCCTTATAGTTCGGCTTAGCCTATTCCTATCCATATATTCTATAGATAGTAGGAAACAAATTACCCATCTAATTCATTGTTTTTTTTGTCAAGTAGCCTAGTGGCTTGAGCTCACACATTTTAAATGTGAAGAAGTGGGGTGTCTGAGGTTCGAACCCCGACCCCTGCATATAGTATGCAATGACCCTGCCAATTGAGCTAAGCTCACATGACAAATATAATTCATTGTTTCAAGTGTTATTTTCTGCAAATGTGTCACTTATGAATATGGTTGGAAGATACGGTTCATATATGATACAACTGTTTGTCAATAGTGCATTGTTTTAATATAGTAATTATAATTTATTTATTATAAAAATCAAACACGAGACAAATGTAGCTCACTATAGAATTTCTAAAAAAATTCTTTCACAAAAAATAGAATAACTAAATAATTAGTTTTTTTAGTATTTTTTTCACAGAAAAGAGAATAATTATAATAAACTAATTTGTCAGATCGTTTGCAGCTGTTAGGGGGTGAAAAGGTGTGTGTTTGTGGGGATTTCAATGCTGTCCGTAATGCGGAGGAAAGAAGGTCAGTTAGGGGTCACAGTTCAGTCCAGGAGTTCCAACATTTTAATCTTTTTATCGATGAGAATGGGTTAATAGATTTTCCGTTATGTGGTAGATGGTTCGCATGGTACAAAGGGGATGGCACTTCCATGAGCAGGATAGATCGTTTTCTAATTTCAGAGGAATGGTGTCTTCAATGGCCGAATTGTTTTCAGGTAGCCCTTTTACGGGGGCTCTCTGATCATTGCCCCCTGCAGTTGTCTGTGGATGAGGAAAATAGGGGACCCCGTCCTTCTAGAATGTTGAAATGCTGGCAAGAGATGCCGGGCTATAAACAGTTTGTTCAAGAAAAATGGCAATCATTTCAAGTTGAAGGGTGGGGTGGCTATGTTCTTCGAGAAAAATTAAAATTGATTAAGTGAGCATTGAAGGAGTGGCATATGGTTCATGTTAAAAATATTATAGGTAGAATTGATGCCTTAAAATCTCGTCTTTCTGAGTTGGACGTTAAAGGGGAGGATGGTGAACTGTTGGAGGATGAGATTGATGAAATGAGAGGTTTAACGCATGACATTCGTTCTTTGTCACATTTTAGTACGAGTATTAGTTGGCAACAGTCAAGGATGCTTTGGTTGAAGGAGGGAGATGCTAATTCCAAGTATTTCCATTCTATTTTATCTAGCCGTCGGAGGAGAAATGCCATTGTGCCTTTGATGGTCAATGGAGAGCTTGTGGAAGGTGTGCAGCCAATCCGAAATGCAGTCTTTAATCATTTTAAGAATCATTTTGCGGATCAGCATGTCATAAGGCGCGAGGTTGGAAATTTGCGGTTTCGAAGTTTGTCTCATGTGGAAGGTAGCGGCCTAATAAAACCTTTTTCAGCTGAAGAAGTAAAAGCGGCGGTGTGGGACTGTGATAGTTATAAAAGTCCTGGTCCAATTGGTGTGAATTTCGGGTTCATTAAGGAATTTTGGGTTCATTAACAGGATTTTCGGCCCATTGCTTTGGTGGGATGTTTGTATAAAATTCTGTCGAAAGTGTTGGCCAACAGGTTGAGAATGATTATTGGTCAGGCTGTATCTGAGACTCAGACAGCTTTTGTGAAAGATAGACAGATTTTAGATGGCATTCTAATTGCAAATGAAGTGGTTGATGAGGCAAAAAAGAATAAAAAAGAATTGATGCTTTTTAAAGTTGATTTTGAAAAAGCCTACGACTCGGTTGATTGGGGGTATCTGGATGCCGTAATGCAAAAGGTGGATTTTCTGGTGTTATGGAGGAAATGGATCAAAGAGTGCGTCACAACAGCCACTGCTTCTATCTTAGTAAACGGAAGTCCAACTGATGAGTTTCCTCTTCACAGTGGATTGCGGCAGGAAGATCCCCTCTCTCCCTTTTCTTTTCTTATTAGCAGCTGAGGGCCTAAATGTTATGATGCAAGCGCTGGTGTGGAAAATAATTTGTATACGGGATACGGAGTTGGATTATCAAGATCGGTTGTGGTATCTCATTTGCAATTTGCGGATGATACACTACTTCTTGGTGAAAAGAGTTGGGCCAATGTCCGAGCATTAAGGGCGGTTTTGAATTTATTTGCGGATATGTCTGGTCTTAAAGTGAACTTTCATAAAAGCTTATTGGTTGGTATTAATATTGGGGATTCTTGGTTGATAGAAGCATCATCTATTTTAAATTGTAAAGTGGGAAAAATACCGTTTGTGTATCTTGGCTTGTCAATTGGCGGTGATCCTCACAGATTAGTCTTTTGGGAACCTGTGGTGTCTAATATTAAGTCTAGACTTTTGGGGTGGCACAGTCGATTCCTGTCTTTCAGAGGCCGTTTAACTCTTCTTAAATCTGTCCTGACCGCGCTTCCTGTCTATGCTCTTTCCTTCTTCAAAGCTCCGTAGGAATAATAATTAGAACGATTAAATAATAATACAAATTTTTATATAATAATATGATATTGTTGATTTTATTAAAAAAGATAAAAAAAAAATTGTTATATTATTGTTGTCATTGAAAAATATAAATATGGTTTGTATAGTTTGTTACATTTAAAAGTCACAAATAACTATCCTTATAATCTGTTATCTATATCAAAAAATTTATATAAATTATCGTTTGTAATTTACACGCAAATTAAAAATATTCCCTCACCTTCCCTCCCCTCCAAAACTCTCGAACCAAACAGACTCTTAGTCTCATGTATCCATCTTCATAGATATGGATCAATGTTTTGTGGGTTCTCCGGCTTATTTAGGGGATTTGAAACGGCTGTAGACAACCCTCTGGACGGGTAGATACACTAATATCAAATTCGTCCCCATGGGTGATAATCTTGTGTTGCTCTGGTGCCCGATTGAAGGTGAACTAGAGAGAGTGATGAAGAAAAACCAAAACTGGTAGTTAGGAAATTTCTGAGAGGTTGTTCCTCGGTGTTCGACGGCGATGGAGACTTTAAGGGATGTCAAGACCTTTCGTATTCCTTTGCACATTTGGGATATACATGAAATGGTGCATCTAAATTAACATAATCTCCAATGTACGAAGGCCATTACAAAGTACATACTATATATGGTTATTCATTACTTTGAGTGGATAAAACGTTAATAGTTAAACTTTCCTTAAATTAATGTTAAGCTAATGGTGTGCTCACGAGTTAGTCAAGTAGTCCCATATAATCCTAGCCTCCACATTTATTCTTGTGTACCGTCATGTATCTGGAAATTGCTAGCTAATGAAATGCAACGAATTTCATCCTTAACAAAAATTAAAATTAGTGAATTTGAAAACTTGGGAGAAGTAAATGTTTTCTGAAAAGAGTATATAGTCTTAGAATGTGAAGCAGAACATATCTCATATTTCTCCGAATTTGTAGTTGACAGATTTTTAATTGATAGGATTCTAGGAGTAATTACTTCACACTTTAATCACTTACGAATTCCCGTGAGCTGCTAATTCACGTTTCCCCGCCATCATGTACACATCTCGATGCTCGCATATATCTCTTCACCGTTGACATTAAATAATGGCTCCTTGCGATATTCTTTTTTCGCACAGTTCCATCAAGCCGACATTCTTCAAATCATACTAATAAGGATTATAGGGCGAAACGATTCTAGAATTCAATAGCCATCGACTAGGGGATGCAACGTTAATATTTCTTGTTTACTTCTCAAAACTTCTTCGTGCAGCTGTGCTTCTAGGCTCTTCTCATTATCTACTATTTTTCTATTGTATGGATTTTTAGTTCTTCTTCTTCAAGAGAAGTGTATGGATGAGCTCCCATATGTCCAAATCATGTGGTTGAGGGAGTTAATGTTAGGTTTTCCAAATGGTTGCTAAATATCCATTTAAGTGTGACATAATTTTAAATCATTGTGGCATGCTATGGACTGCAGTTATAATAAAGAATGTGCCAATCTCAGGGCGGCTACAATATATGCTATTGAACATAATAACCACAAGAGTAGTTACAATCAGATTATATCAAGTAAAAGGAAGTGATAAACCAAGAAACTTAAGATGGACAAGTTACTGAGAAATGGAAGTACTTTGCATTTTACTGCTAACTAAATTACTTGCTTATATTAGCAAAAATATTACGTGGCTCATGATTTATGTTCTTGCTAGATAGATACTTCAGGATCCAAAATTCAGTATTTGTTCTTCAACCTTCAATGCAATTGAGTCCTGCTGTCTAGAATTATGCGATGAATAACTCTATCAGTTCTAAAGAATTATGCGATGAATTGTGTGTAATTAATTTACTTGTCCTCTTTCACAGTTTGCAGTCATGTCTTATAAGGTAGCCAATTGCACTGTCTACAATTTCTATAGTCAATAGATAATTGAATCCTCAAATGCTGTCTATTATTCATTTTCTTCTCCTAAACTGATTTTCCTTTTCCACTTAGAAATTGTTTGTCTAAACAAGCTCTCATTTCCATCACCACCACTGTTTGCACATTCAACCAACTATGTTGACTCTTTTCAGAAACATTCCACTTCATTGGTTTGGCTATTCATATCACCAAACATTGAAATTTAAAGTTTAAATTACTAACACCTGAAAACTTCTAAATGCTTCTTTTAAAGTAAAAGAAACGAATAATTCTCTAATTGAGAAGCTGTCATAAGCTAGAATCTATTTTAACTTTGACCTAACGTATAGTTGATACATTTCATCAAATTTATTACCAAATAAAGCATAGGTAACCTCAGCAATCAGAATAAACAATAACAATGATGTTAATAAAATTTGCCAATCAATCGGAAAACTTGACTTTAATCCAACAAGACAGACATTTTGCTCCAACAAATATCACAAAACAGTGAACGAGAAATTGAACAAAATAAAGAAATTTCTTGGGTACTCAATTGAGCTTTGAAATCTTCCGGTTCTAGATATTTCTTTAATTCCAAACTTTCTTAAACTTCTTTATAATGCAACCATCTTCCCTTGATCTCCGGTAACCTGTAGCATACACAAAATGAATCAACAGTGATAATTTCCCCTTTTTCAAATGGCGCTTAATTGGCTGTGAAGCCCAAACATCCACTAGATTCCAGAACAATGGGACCGGTGACCATGGATGAAACTCTAAGCAGAGCAGTATTGATGACACCAACCAACACACATCACGATTTACCAAACTGCTTCTTACAATCCGTCACATTTCCCAAAATAATAATTAAAAGTTAAGGCAGAGCAGCTGCGGAATCATTGTTCTAATTAGCCAATATAATAATTAATGAGCTCATATCATCTTTGTTTCACATTTATTTTAATTGAATATAAAATTATACTCCCACCCCAAGATACTTTGGTTATGAATTATCAATATAAACAACAACAACAAAAACAACAGACTAATAACTAAATGCACCTTTGTAAGTTGACAATTTTTAAAAATAATTTCTTACAATGTTCATGTCAATTCAGAACACTAGAATAGAAGGGATCCATGGCGAGTTCCAAAATTTCAGTTGTTTCTGGCACTTCAATCTTTGTCAGTTGTTTGCAGTTTTCTACCACATCTTTCACTCCTTTCACTGTGACATCGTAACAATCATTCAGTGATAGTATCAAAAGCCCAGGACAACTCTTTGAGATCGCATAGAGTGTTTCATCCTGAACATCTGTTACTGACAAGTCCAACACCTGTAGATTGGGAAGTACAAAGTTCATTTCAAATATGTCCACATCTGCTTTACATTCGTCTAAGTACAAATCTGTAATCATATCAAATCTCCTTATAACTTGCCAAATATCATTAGATACCCAATTACAACGATACAAATCAAGCAACTCCAAATTGGGGAAAGAAGAACCAAACATTTTGATTTTTTCGACACTTGACCAGCTATTGTGACCCAAATAGAGAGACTTTAATTGAGCGTATACACCAATATTTCTTAAAGAATCATTGTTCTTTAATCTCTCTTTCCCAATAGCTGTATCTTCCATGTTGATCACACTAAGTGAAGGACAATTTCTAACTAGTAAAAACAAGGATAATTCTGTGAGGTTGGAACATTCTCTAAGGTTTATAGACACCAAATCAACAAGAAACAAAGACAACCGGGCAACATGTTTATCCTTCAGATAATAATAATTGTTTTCAAGATCCAAATGTTGTAAACATCGAAACTTGGATATCAAAGAGTGGATTGCATCAGTTTGATTGGTGAAGATTTTGAGTGATGTGATATTTAATGGATTTTGAGTGATGTGATATTTAATGGGAAACGAGGGACTTTGCAGAGAAGCATGTCCAGGTCACAGTTGTAATGCGAGATGTTGAGGGAATTGAGGTTTGTGAACCTTTCAAAAAGGCGATCAAGGAAAAGGCATGTTTGATCAGAGATAGTAAATGAGAATAGGATACGGTTGGTGACGGAGAGGAACTGTTTGGAGACAAGGGATAGAGAATTTAAACAGTGACGACGGTTGTTGTCGTTGATGATGAATCTGAAGACAATTTCCCAACAATCATCAGGTAAATATGAACATGTTTCTTCCTGAACTAACTGTTGTGGAGATTTTAAAGGAGTTATCTTCTTCCTTTTTTTTGGATTTTGGAAGAGTTTCACTGGTGGTAAATTTTCCAGTGAAGATTTTCTTTTCCTTTTCATTGGCAGGGAATGGTACGAGCACCGGCGAGGCCGGTTGGAAAGGAAATTGAAGAGAGAAATCATACGGTGCCTCAGGTTTATTGTGTTTTAGGGTTTCGATAAAAGGACTAGGGGGTAGTTTGTATACATATGCATTGTGCAATGGGCTTTTTTGTGACAATCTTTCTTTAACTATATATCGATTTATTTGTCCCTTTTTTTAATATATTTTTGTGTCTTTTTCCAAAAAACAATAACCACTCCATATTTTTCTGTACCAAAAACACTACTGCATAATAATTTTTATAAAAAATAAAAAAATCCCTTTTAGAGGAGAAAGAAATTAGTGTTAAAATATTGAAATAATTTTTTTTAAATAAAACGATTTTTATTACAAAAAACAAACACAAAAAGATTCTAATTTTTTATAAAATCTCTTAATAATAATCTCTCAAATATTGAATGTTAAAGTCGCTTTTATTTTAATCTGTAGCAAACGAGCTCTATGACATCGTTTGTTATAAGTTTTTTAAGAAAAAATATCATCTTTTTAAATAATATTAAAAAGTATTGTATCTCCTTCAAAAAAAAAAAGTATTGTATCTATTTTAGAAGTTTGAGAAAATTCATTCGCTATTTTAATTTAAGTTGGAAGACAACGTTTCTTTTTAACCATTCAAAATTTTATTAACTATGTGAAAAGGTTGACCCTCTGTTTTGTGTATTTCTAGGTGCCTGACATAGATCTACTACCTTTTCCTTCCCCACGTTTGGTGGAGGTTTTAGTTTCTAGTTTTTGGTTAGGAACTTTAAGATGGAGGAAGTGTTTGCTTGAAAAAAGGGGAAACGATGAATTCGAAATTAAAAAGTAAAGTATAACGAATTATTTTTTTTTTGAACAATCAAAATATAACGAAATTAGGTTAGAGTGTTTAAATTTGTGACCCTTGATCTCTAATTAAAAAAATGAAGGGAGGAGATTAAATAGAATTGTTTTCTCAAGTTTTTCTCACTAGAGATAATTTGCTTCCTTGTAACCAAAAAAAAAAAAAAAAATTGCTTCCGAGAAAAATAGTCTTCTCCAATATTTTTTTAGGGATTCTCTCCAATCTTAAATATAAAATATAAAAAATTACATTTTTCTATCTTAAATTAAATAAAAATATAACTTACTTTGATTCTATTTAATGTTATTTAGCCTAATATACATTTTAATTCATGTATGTTTTATTTTTTTAAATTTTTTATTCCCATAAAACAATTTCAATATATGGTACTTTTCATAATTTTATATATTTTTTAGAATCAAGAAAACTAATTGCATATAAGTAAATTTTTAAAGTTAGATATTTTTTTATAATTGAAATCCAAGAGAGTATTGTGATTAAATAAAAAAAGTAATAATTTTATTAATAATGGTAGATTAAAACATAGGTAATCATACATGTTTAATATATTGAATGACTGAAAAACCAAAGTTAATTTGAACTGTTATTAATTAGATATATTTTTAAGAATATAGTAATTATTCATATAGTATTATATTTTAAGCATAGTTGTACTTTGTCCCACTATTTTATCATTCTCACAACAATAGTTATATCTTCATAAAATTTAACCTTTTTTGTTTCAATAAACGGTGATTTATTGTTTCAATTTTAAATATGAAGATAAAGTTCCACATAATGTCAAAATTCTGGATAAAATCAAACTAAAAAATCAAATAAAATTTGAAAAACTTATTTATGTGTAAACTCCGTTAATTTTTTTAAAATAAAATGTATGACGTTACACTAGTATCATACAATTTGATTCATAACTTGTTTTTTTTTTTTTTTTCCGATTGAGTTACTTAAATTACAATTATTCTCATGTTGTTTGTTTGTTCATTAGACACCTTGATCATTTTTGTTGTTTGTAATAATAACTTATGGGACTAAAGTTTCTTACATTAATAATAACTTAAGATGTTGTTTGGAAATAAATATGATATTGTCCTAATTCCGGTGAGAACTACGTTACCCTCTCTTGTTTAGGGGTAATTTACCCTCTCATGATATCAACCAATCAAAATGTAATATGCATAGGCAACATTAAATGTCAAATAAATGAATCAATTTTTTCTAAAAATAAAAAAAGTTCATCTTAATCATAAGGTAACTTTTAATACTTTTAATTTTTATTTAGAGTAAATTACACTCCCCTCCCCTCTTATGTTAAAATATACACTTCCCTCCCTTTAAAAATAAAATCTACACTCCTCTCCCTCTAAGATGCTTTAATTACAACCCTCTCCCTTAATAATTAAATATGTACTACACTTTAATCTATTTTAACATAAATAAATATTTTTATGATATATACTAATTTTGAACCACCATTTAAGAAAAATAAATTCATTTCTTTATAATTTAAATATCAATGGTAATTAAACATAAACATTTTGCTATTAAGTTTATAATTTATAGTATATAACTAATTTTTATATAACCATATTTTATTGTATTTAGTAATTATTGTAATTTTATTTTTTGGTTGTTTCATATTTTATAATAGGATTTAAAATTATATGTTAATGTAATTGTGAATAAAAAATAGCGAAAAATATGTATTCAAATTTTGATTATGTTAAAATAGACCCGCGGTACTTTTTTTTTTAAGTGTGTTAGATTATTTTATTTTATTTTTGCTAGATTATTGAGGAAGTAATGTGTAGATTTTAACATAAGAAGAGAGAAGAATGTAATTCAAGCTTCTCTTAAGGGAGGGGAATGAAATGTTTTCTAATATGGAATAAGGGGGGAGGAGAGTGTATATTTTAACATAACAGGGGAGGGGAGTGTAATTCAAGAATCTTTGAGGGGAGAAGAGAGTAATTTACTCTTTTATTTAATTATATTAAGGTGTTCAATCTTAATTAATTTACACTACAAGACTTATAACAAATAAAATTTTTACATCAAATTTCTTTCATCTGGATGTCCTTAAATTCATCACTTACATTCATAAAATTTCTTCCATTCCACAACCCCGAACGTGAGAACAAAAACATCTCCTTCATTCAAATTTCTTCTTTATTCTTCCCTATTGATCAATTCTTGTTTCTTTTTCGTTTTCTTCCCTTTTTGATTGTTCAATTTTGTCGTTCCAAACTGCTGCAGTTTCAAATTATAGTGAGAATTGTCGTTGTTTCTAGAACCGCGTCAGGTATCGTGATTTTTTTTATTTAAGTAGCCAACCTAATAAAATCTGCTAACAAGCATAGACCTGCCCCACTATTTCAGCAGTTTGGGTGTTACATTTGGTATCAGAGCAGGTCGATTCAGACCGTGCCTTGGGTCATTAAGTTACAACAAAGGTAGTGGGACCATTGGGTTCCGGGTAAACGTTCTAGTTGTTGATGTTAGTTGAGCCTGATCAACTCAATTTAGCATTCGACGATTAGAATGGATGCCTGAGAGCTGAATAGGACCCAGGAGGAACGAAGTATGTGATGAAGATGCACCGGAAAGTGTGAACTCAGAAGTAAGAACTCAGAATGGGTATTAGTAAAAAGTTGATCGTGCCAGTAGGTGGCCGGTGAATTAAGCAAGTATAAGTATGAATCCTCCGGGAATGTAAGGCAATGCTAAGAAAGGAAGTTTAGACAGCGTTGAGTAAGTTGTTGTTGATACTTCATATACCCGTAATTGAAGAATATGGAAATATTTTAGCAGGACCTGAAGCTTCAGTAAGGGTCGTAGTTAGAACAGAATTGTATTCCGGAAATTAAGCGCAAGGCTACAAGATAGAGAGCAGTCGACGTACATTGGCGGAATTAGTAGACTCTCAGGATTAGCGTTATGTTATTGAGGTTATGGACTTGAATGTTCAAAGTGAACAAGGTTCTAGTGTTCGGGAAGCTACGTTAAGCGGCAACGCAAAGAAGCAAATCTTGTGAGAAAAGCATGATTTATGTTAGTTTAGCTTATATGAAAATTTAGTACCCCAAAGTAAATCTTGTTGATTATGTGTTAATATTGCCATGAGATGTCTTTAAATAAGTCTATACATGTTGTTGGATGAGTTTGGTGCATTACAGGGTCTAATTGGACGAATTTTGGGTCGAAAATGGCGAAAACCCGCAGCCGGAACATGCGAAAACGCAAGCTTCGGAGCGCTGCACCTGTACAAGGGCGCTAGGCGCCCACAAGTCAGAGGGCCAGCGCTAGGCGCCCTAACCCTGGCGCCAGGCGCCCCAGACAGGGCAACCTCCGCGTTGTTCTGTGATCGGGTGCTTGGGGGCAGTCGTGCGGGGGTCCGTAGCGATCGTTTCGAAGTATTCTCTTGCTGTTTTCACTTATTTTTCCACTGGAACAAACATGGTTTTATTAAATCTTAGAACTTATAAATGGCTTGGAATTTGGGTTTTCGGTACTTTCGGTCTTTAGAAATTATTGAAAATTGCACATGTCATCCATCGACCCTTGAATCGAAAACCATGGCAAACTTAGCATCTATCGCAAGGTTGGCTCAAGAGAGTTTAAGCACGATGGGGTAGTGATGAACTAAGATCGGGAATAAAAGTAGAGCCTTGACATAGCTTGTCAAGAACTAGAATAGCTTATAAAGAAATAGAACGCTAGGCATGAGTTTTATGCTTGATAAGGTGCGAAGTGATATAGAGTATTCTCTTCGTATGGGAGCTAGAGTGACCTTATGAGTATGGTAAGACGTGAATCGATTAGATATCCCTTCACGTAGCAAGTTAAGTAAGCATATAGTTTACCTCTAGAGGGATCGTTTAAGGATCCGAGGTAAAAGAGATAGCATGCATATAGATTTAATATTTATGCATTCATAGACTAAAAGACTTTAATGAAGCTGTGAGTGTTTTATCTTGGTTTTTCGGGTGTCAAACATTGATTAAGTTTGAACCTTTTTAACCTTTGATATCTCATTTTTTCTTGGGAAGGGAAAAATAAGCAAAACCCTTGAGAATCGAGGTCCGGGAGTTGTTTTCGCTATGGGAAGGTGTTAGGCACCCATAACGACTATAGTATCCTATAGGAACCGTTTTTACTTTCTACGCGCGCGCTTTATTTTTAAATGCTATTTGAAAATGACATTTACACCTAAGAGTTTACTAAGTGAAGAATTGGAGGGAGAAGAATGTGTTTGAATTTTTGTTTTATTTGAATTGAAGGAATTTTGATTCCTTGCCTACGTACCCTTTTAAGGGATCAAATCCACCGTAGTTCTCTTCCAAAAAATGTTTTTGTTTTTGTTGGTTGATTTTAAGTTTGAAAATTGAAATTTTGAAGAATGAGAGAGAGAGGCCTCAAGGGCATAAGATTTTGAAAAGGTGAGGTGGAATTAGTTATCTCGAAAAAAAAAGTCAAGTATGATTAATTTTCATTGAAATTTGATTAAGAAAATAAAAGAGAAAATGCAAAGGAGTTTTGACTCCTATATTTTTTGGAAAAGGTTTTCAAGTTATGTTGTTCAAGTTTTTGGAAAATTGATTTTTTCTAAGTGTAAAACCTAAGCATTCATCTAAACATTCAATCCTAAACATACATCTAAACATGCATATCCTAGCCATACATCTAAAGTATCTAGGTGAAGTGTGTGCATGTGTCGGTGCTTGTGTCGGTGTACATCATTAGAGTCCATTGTCCTTTACATCATGCACTAGTTTACATTCTATGGTCTTGCAAGAATTTAGAAGCATAAAGAAAATTACAAAATCCCTAGGTCTTTACATACTAAGTATTGCATGAATTGAAGTGCAAGAAATGAAACTAATGTTGAAGGATGAAATATGCTTATGGAATATATGAAACATGAGATGAAGATGTTAGTAGCATAAGATATAGAGCAAGGAAAAGCTATTATAACAAAAGTAAGAGAATTGACATAAAAACAAGCAAAAATAATGTTAAATAGACCTAAAAATTCATCACCAATGCAAGGTTTGAATATGACCTATAATCCCCATATTTCAAAGAGTTCCCAAAGAGTTTTAATTCAGTTTTCACAAAGAGGATTAAAGGAATACATTCTTCCAAACATCTAAGACCAAAATTAGGCAAATTCCACATTATTTGTTCACAAACAAAACTTAGAAAATAAGCAACCAAACATCCCATGCACATATTCAGTAAAAACACAATCAAGCTGTAGTAAATTCCTCACAAAATCACATATTATGACTCACAAATGTAGATCAAGAATTGGAAACAAAATTAAGCCAATTTTCACAAGTTTTTAACATGAATATCAAAAAAATAATGAAACAAGAATTAGCATCAATATTTCCTATCAAGTTTTCCAGTATTAAACTATCAAAAAACATCACAAAACCATCAAGAAAACTCTATGAATTTTTATGGAATTTTTATAAGAGATTTTAAATTCATCAGAGGTGCAATTATCAAAAGTAATGTACAAAATAGCAAGAAACAAGTAAAAAACGAAAAAACTGCAAAGAAAAAGGTCCAGTCCCAAAGGGAAATGGATCCTGGATCATCCAAACGCATCAGGAGCGTTGGATTGATCCAGCTCCAATAAACCCTAGATCTAATGGTTCTAGGCGAAGCAGAAGTGAACCAGGGTTGAACTTGTCTGGTTCAGAGGTCTATATAATGGCTTTAAGACCGGTTCAATTCACTTTGCAACTTTCTTTCTCTCTCTAAGCTCTCTCCTATTGAGAGAAGCTCTGCAACTCTCCCTTTCTCCGATCATCTTCTCCGACGAGCACAACGGTGCAGGTACGGTGGCCCGCCGGTGGCGCCGTCGTACCTGAGGTTTTTTCTAAAAATTTTAACACCATTATGTTCGTCTTTGCCTCCTCTTTATGGTTCTGATACTAATTTTTTGAAACGAGGCTTTGATAAGAGCAGATCTATACTTGAATCTTACGGTTTCGACGTTTTCAAATCTTTTTAAAACTTCTTGGAACGAAACCCTAATCTAAACTATTTTCTACATAGATTATGAATATGAACTTAGATCTGGAAAATAAACGGTGAATCTTCGTGAATTTACATTTTAGGGTTCGGTTTTCATTTTTTTTTGTGATGTTTTGAAGGAACAAGTCTTGAGACTTGTTTAACAACTTTGATTCACCGTTTATTTGTCCCTATGAGCCTTCGTTGAGCCTCAGCGATGAAAACGAAGAAGTTTTTGGTGATTACCTGGTTCTAATTGGAGATTCGAACGAAATGATTCTCAAGAAGGTTTCAGATTCTTCTGGTAAGTTTGAACCGAAAAT
This sequence comes from Medicago sativa, assembly GCF_051527215.1. Lineage (NCBI taxonomy): Eukaryota > Viridiplantae > Streptophyta > Magnoliopsida > Fabales > Fabaceae > Medicago > Medicago sativa. The sequence continues at coordinate 13,634,389 of NC_140754.1, forward strand.
AAATCGGTGTTCTTCTCTTCTTCTTCTTCACTGGTTCAAAATTTGCTTCGATTCTCCTTCTTCTCTTCTTCAATCTTCTTCTTGTGATCGCCTTGGGCTTGAATTGCAAGAAGAAGAAAAAGATAGTTCGATGATGATGATCTTCGCAGAGAATCACTGAGAACTTATACGAAATTCACTTCAATTTGGTTCAATTTGTGATTCTGGAGAATTAAGGTTTGATGAATGTTCTTTGTGTTCTTGGAGTTTCTGTGTTTTGATCGTAACTGAATGGAGAAAGAAAGTATGAATCTGTTTGTGATGATTTGGCACTGAATGAATGGTATTGTTGGTGATGTGGCCTTTATATAGGTGACAAGTGTGAGACTGGACCAATAGGAGCTTGCCACGTATTCTGGACTAAACTTGGACTGAAATTTGGACTTGGGGCCTTTCTGCAAATTGTGAAAATTAAAAGGACCAATCTGCAAATAACCAAAAAAAGGACTAAAAAATAAACTGGACAAAATGTGGACTGTTCTGCAATTATTAAAAAAAACTACTCTGCAATTCCAACAAAAAGACTTTGAAAATAAATTCGAAACAAAAAAAAAAAGGACTTGAATGCAAATTTTTTAGAAATTTGAGAACTTTAAGAATAAAAAAACAATTAAAAATAAAATTGGACTAAAAAATTGGTAAATTTGACTAAGCGTAAAGTGAAACGACTAAAAATAACAAAACGGACTAAAATGAACCAACTACTTAAATGAGGTACTTCAAAGTAACCTCTCTCTGCCAAAATTTCGTGTGAAATGACCAAAATGCCCCTAGGGACTAAAATGACTCAAAATGACTCGAATGCACTTTTAAAATGGTTTTTAACAGGGAATTAAAGCAAGAGTTTATACAGGCGAATTAAAAGACTCAGAGACAATTTTTAGGGATTAAAAGGGGTTTTAACACAGGAAATGACTAAAATGCCCTTTTTCATGAATTTTGCAAATAACATTGAAATAAATGCAGAGAGACATGCAATTGATCATAGACAAATTCAAATGACTTGAAATGCAAGAAAAATATTTTTGGATGACTTGAAATGCAAGAAAGCATAGACAAATACACAGTTGAAATGATTTTTAAAGCTAAATTGGGAGATAAAGCAGAGTAAAATGTCAGTGTAAAACAACAGCAAATTGACAATCTTTCAAAAGTAATAGACATATATCAAAGATGAAAGACAATTTAGAACAAGTATTTTTAGGTCCAAAATTAGGGTATAACAGTGAGGCGATTAGATATCTCTTCACATAGAAGCTTTAGCAAGATGTAGTGGTCGTGTCTCTTGTGCCCACACTAGGTTGGTTCAAGGGGTTTCCACACTACTACAAAATACCCCCTTTAATAGCATTCATTTTAGCGTTTAATAGAGCTTTTGAAGCGCTAAGAAAGCCCCCGCTATTATAGGTCAGAACCCCTGTAATAGCGCTTTCTAAACGCTATTAAATATCAGTGTTTCAATAGCTCTTTCAGAAAAGCGCTAACGTAGCCTTATTTTTGTGCTATTTTTAAACAGATATTTCTTAGCGTTTTCCAGAAAGCGCTATCTTAACTATCCCCTCTTTATTAGCGCTTTCAGAAAAGCGCTAATAAAGGCCTGCTATTATAAGTTTTTTTTTTTTTTTAAAATCCTGCATTTGAAAGTTCAAAATTGCAGCAAATTAGCAAATCAATCAAACATCTCATTGCATCCATTGATAAAAAAATAAACACTAGTAATATGTTAATCAAAAACTTGGTTACAAAATAAATCTCATATATTAATCAATCCTAGAGAAGAACATCTAATTTACAAAACTAAAAAAATTGTACGGCCAGTGCACATATAGCAAAAGTAGTCGCAACCAACAAATAAAAACACCCAACTGCAAAGGTACTCATGACAAGCGATCCAACGTCTAGTGGTTAAAGCTACCTCTAGCAAATGATTTCCTATGTCATATGGAAGGAAATTTTAATTATGTATTGTTCGATTTCCAGCACAGAACCCATATGCCTAAGATTTTATCTCTCTACCTTAAGAAAAACGACAGGGTGAACTAACCTGATTCACGAGAGGTGAGGATAGTCAACGCAAATGCTCAGTGCAGAATCGACAGAAAAAATCAGAAGCACGAGATATTCTACAAGCACAAGTAAACCAACAAAAAAATAAAAACATGAACTCAGTTTAGATTTATCAAAGTTAAGGATAAATAAAAAAAACCAGTAAGTTGTGCTTAACGTTTCTTTATAATACACAAAGGAACTACAAATAATGATCATTGATATAACTTGAAATAGTTCCTCTAAAAACAGAACGAGCACTTTTGTATGTTTGAATTGGATGTTCGATCTAAACATAATAATGTGAAGTTCAGAAAATTAGTAAGAAAAAGCAACACATTATTTAGTAGGGAGATGTTGACATTATTTAGTAAGAAACTAACATTGATTTTGAATAAAAAAGAAACTAACACTCATTTTGAATAAAAAATAAACTAACAAGGAGAACTTGAATCAAAATCATACAGTTTGTTCATGATAGTGTAGATTTGCCAACTAGGATGAGGTTCACTTGGCGGCTTTCGACACACTACACAACCTTCGTCAAACTTCTTCGCGTGCATGTGTGGCTACGAAGTTAAATTACGAAGTTGGAGGAATCAAACTATTTGTTCTCTGCAAACAAAAAATAACACATCAAAAAAGTAGGCTCATGATGATATGGTATAGTTGTGCAAAGGCACTTGCACTTGTTCTCTACCTTTGTATAATGCATAATTATAACCATTGGTGGAATATCAATAATTGGGATTGTGATAAAAGAAGTACTTGAAAGCTAAATTGTCTTATTTGATTTTTATAATCAAATGCTATGATTCAGCATTATACCCTCCAAAATGCAGCTCTCATTATGGCTAAAACAGGAACTACATTTTATTGCTTTTTGTATCCTTAGATTGAAAAGGAGAAAAAATTAAAAGGGATATATTTGATTGATATACAAAATGTGCTGACATAAGTAAGAAAATAAAGGACCACAAATAGTAAAAAGTCCAAACTCAATATCATGAGTGAGACCAAGACACACGCACTAGATAGATAGTTAGGAATATCTTAACGTGTAAAACTAGGAAATGTACAAGACTAAATAAAAGACCTATATAAGCCTTCTAATTGGATTAATGATTCTTTATTATTTATTCATACCCAGTTGTATTTAACTTCACCAATATTTTATAGCCATAAGCAAATCATAAATAAGATACCATATAAAAATATGTGATAACAAGACAACCAAACGAGCAACTATGACTTACCTACAATAAAAGAAGGCTTATTATAGATCCAATAAAACAATGCCAATGTTCCTTACCTTAAGCAACCCATTTTGTAAATCCTTTGATCTCTCAATAAAAGAAGGCTTATTATAGATCCAATAATATAAAAAAATGTGATCTAATGATCAGCAAAAAGTGACTGCCTTTTTGGTAGATTCACGAGTGCTAGACATTGCACTTAAATTTTATCTCAATTACCAATGACTAAAGTTTAGTTTAAACTATAAATTTATAATCACGTGTTATTTGAGCACAGACTTGGATAGTACAACATAAATATGGAAACTAGAAAATAAAAATGATTTGCAGTAAAAAAAGGTTTTACTATGAAACTGTGAAGCACTATCAAAACAATCTTTAGGCCATATATATATATATATATATATATATATATATATATATATATATATATATATAATTAAACCTTTGAAGTGATGATTTTGACAAAAGATAAACTTTGAAATTTCAATAAAATAACGATGTCACCATGGTTTCGTCAAACTTACCGTGAAGTCAAACATAGTGGACAAAACACTAAACTAATTTCCATTAAAACAAATCATATCAAGTCAAATTGAAATTCATGACTTCGTGAAATAACCTGATTATATTACGCGTAACGAGTAATAACATATATTTGAGTGTCCCCACGTTTCAGCTCATTTAAACATAGTGAATCTATCAAACCATGATTCATTAGCATCTAAAGGCTAGCTAACTAAGGATTTCATATCTTTATTGACAACACAGTGAACTTATCAAACCATGAACCTAAAAACAGAATACAAGAACATAATAGATTCAAACTAACTCACAAATCACTTAATATATTCTCAACTCAGCAAAATCGCACCTAATACGATTCAAACTAACTCACAAATCACTTAGTATATTCTCAACTCAGCAAAATCGCACCTAATACGATTCAAACTAACTCACAAATCAGATGAACACATACCTAAATTGAGCAGAGTTTGAATCCAAAAAACAACCTTGTTTTGCAAGCACAGTTTGAATCCAAAGCTGAAAATCAAATGAGGTTTAACTTACCATTGCAAATTTGTACAAATTTCACATTGATTTTGAGCATGCTTATTAATTTTATTTACAATCAAATAAATAGGTTTAACTTTCATGCTTCTAGATTTATTCATGGTTTGATTTCATCTATTAAAAAGGTGTGACTTTTATATAAGGTTATCTTCTTTACACTAAATTAGCCATGACTAGATGCTGCATAACAAACCATAATTTTCCTTCAGTTCAGATTTGCTGATCATGATTACAACCAAAAAACAAATGTCACTGACAGGCGTGCTCACAAAAAGGACGGTGAAGAGGACAGTTTACATGCCTGTTATACAGATTCGTTTGCACAGGTAAACAACTAGCCTAATCGCACTCGGACAATTTACATAATATTCTATTGAAAATATTACTCCTCACTTACTATCCTTGTGAGAATAGTTAACGGCTTTGTTATTTTTATGAAAATAGCTTATCAATTATCATTGATTAATTCCTTTGTTATTTTTATGAAAATAGCTTACTATGCTATAAGCTGCAAAATAGGTTACTTATCATAAAAAAAATTCACCAAAATCAACTCAAATGTGGGACATAAATTCCTGAGTCACGTACTCAAAATCAGCTTATAAATCATTCATTATATATGACAAAATCAACAATAAAAACAACAGAAACATAAACAAATGACATGTACATAAGTTGTTTTCAGCTTATTTCCACAAGTTCTACATAATAGCTTATAGATTATACAAAGATAATTTGAATTCGTTTTGGCTTGTGTTCTGAAAATAGCTTATTGCTTATGCTATAAGCTGCAAATAGGTTGCTTATCATAAAAAAATTCACCAAAATCAACTCAAATTTGGGACATAACTTCCCCTGAGTCACACATCCAAAATCAGCTTATAGTGTTTAAAACAAAAACTCAAACAACAAAGCATCGATGACAAAATCAACAACAACAACACCAGCAGACACATGCAACAAAGCATCAAAACAGCGATTAAAAAAAACGAAAAGAAGATAATGAAGATGAGATCTAACCAGAAAGAAGAGGAGGCGAAGGTTTTCCCCTGAGTCACAGTACCGAAATGAAGCGAGAGAGAGTGTTCGAAACCACCACCAAAGGGTTTTCACCACCACGTACAGTACCGAAATGAAGAGAGATCTAGACCAGATCGTGAGGGAGAAGGTTTTCATCGAAGAAGATCGTGAGGGAGATGGAAGATGCGAAGGTTTTCCGTTTTGGGAGAAGGAAGAATGGAGGTCGTGGGTTTTGTAGGAGAAAATAAAAAAAAAATTAACATCCACCTTTTATTTTATTTTTTAAAGAAATCCACCTTTTTTTATTAAGTCCAACCATACTATCAAAAAGATCAATGTGAAAAAAGGTCATTTTACACTCTAACCAACTTTGTTAACTAGTTATAAATTAAATAAAAGGGCTAACCTTGAAGAAATGTATATAGGTACAAATGGTTTACTGGAGTCTTCTATTATGTTGCTTATTGCAATAATAGAGAAAGGAATCAAGCCAATTGTGGTGACTTTCAACTCCATAATTGATGCATTCCGACAATCGCCAACTTTTGAATATGGAGTTCATGGTTCTTCGCAATCCATTGAGTATTCGAGTGAACAATCGTCTTCTATGCTTATCGATGATGCTTTTCAGAATAAGACCGGGGATGACCGGATCTTGAAGATGTTCAAGCAACTTGCTGCTGAAAAAGATGGTAACACAATGAAGGATAGGAGGGAACGACAAGACCATCACTACATATTGTGGCTCTTCCAGAAAATGTATGAGTTGCACATTAAATCAAAGTATTTAATTGAAGTTACAACATTTGGTTTAATGTGCAACTCATACATTTTCTGGAAGAGCCGCTATATGTACTGATGGTGTTGTCGTCCCCTCCTATCCTTCTTTATGTCACCATCTTTTTCAACCGCATGCAAGTAGCTCGACCATCTTCAAGATCCGGTCATCCCCGGTCTTATTCTAAAAATCATCATCAATAAACATAGAAGACAATTGTTCACTCGAATACTCAATGGATTGCGAAGAACCATGAACTCCATATTCCGAAGTTGGCGATTGTCGGAATGCATCAATTACGGAGTAGAAAGTCACCACATTTGGCTTGATTCCTTTCTCTATCCTCCTTGATTTGGTTCTGGATATTTTTATAGGGTAATTTTTAAAGCTGAAACGGTCATATTTTTATAGTGAAAAGTTGTGTCAGTTGGAATAAATAGAAGTTGTCATTAAATGGCCAAATTTTATTATTTTTATTTTCTAGGATATAATATAAATAGAAGTATACGATTATATGATATCCATAAAAAAGTAAAAAATACTAAGTCTTCAATAACTACTATATTTTTTTGTACCAAAACAAAGTGAAAAGTTGTGTCCGTTGGAATAAATAGAAACTGTCAATAAATGGAGAAATTTTATTATTTTTATTTTCCAGGATATAATATAAATAGAAGTATACGATTATGTGATATCCACAAAAAAAGTAAAAAATACTAAGATTTTAATAACTACTGTATTTGTTTTGTACCAAAACAAAACTACTATATTTGTTCATTTCAAGATACTACAACATTTAATATTTACTGAGATTGTTACTTTTACACAAATTTGAACGATCTTATATATATCGAGATTGCTAAAGAATATCTTAATTAAATCTTTAATTTATAGTGGAATATTTTAATGAGAAATGCTAGGGTCACACCCACTAACACTCTCTTTTAACACACTCAATAAGAATTGGTCACATGTCCCACTTTTTTATTTCAATTAACTTGAAACCTGTTAAACCATTTAGTGTTGGAAATCATTTATTTAATTTTTAATTATTAAATTAGGTTTTTACTTTTCATCTCCTTTGCTCAATCTCCCTAAATCACAGTTCTGATGAAGCAAGAGGAATGCGCTGACACATTGCATGAGTTATGGCTTGAAAAAAATCAGCACAAAAATATGGCAATAAACATGAAATAACCTGGATTGATACTCTTTGTTGCATGGCCATTGAAAATCGGACAATTGAAAATCCAATAAGATCCATGAAATAAATGAAAAGATAGGCAATTGTAGAAAATTAAGAAGTTCTGTTGCATATGTCTCATGTAACTTGCAAGGTAAACTCTTAAGTAAAGAAGAAAGACAACAAAGAAGAGTGGTGTTAAGCATTTCAATTTTTCAAACAGTTTTTGTTATGCAATGTTAAACTGCAAAATCAGAGAAAAAATGGAACGGTTGGTATGATTCTGGAACGCTTCATCTCAGGGAAAAAAATGGAAATCGAAGAAGACCCGTTTCTCACTACCTCTTCTCTCTACATTTTCTTCTCTTTCTCTCTCCAACTGTTAAATTAAATTATTAAAAAAATCAAAATGTTTAGAAACAGGTTGAACAGGTTACAGGTTAATTGAAATAAAAAAGTGAGACACATGTCCCATTCTTATTTGGTGTGTTAAAAGAGAGTGTTAGTGTGTGTGACCCTAGCATTTCTCAATTTTAAATTATTATTGTAAATAAGAAACTTATCATTGCTATCAAACATATATGAGTTAGTCCTCGTGAGCTTAGCTCATTTGATAAGGACAATGCATAAAATATGCAAAGTCCGGGGTTCAATGTAACGCCCTCCTTTTATTTAATTATTTTTATTAAATTAGAGTCTATTTATGTGATTTATTTTATATATGTGAGGTGTTAGTATTTTATTATGTGGCATTATTCTATTATTTATTAGAACATGAGAATTATTAGTGTAAGTAGAATTGGAGGTTAGAATAGAAAGAAAAATAAGTTATTGGGCCTAAATAGATTTAGGAAGAGTGATTAGTATTATAAATAAGGAAGCTTAGGTTAGAAAGAGTTTTGACGTTAAAACCACTTTTTGGAGAAAGAGGAGAAAGAGGAGAACTCAGAGATAGAGAACACTAGGAACGAAGAACGCTGCTTTTGATTTCAGAAAAACAATCTAAGGTAAGGGTGAGACTATCTTTCACTAATATTAGGTCTGTGAATCATTAGATTGCATCTAACATGTTTTAGGATGAGTTTGTGAGATTATGAGAAATTAGGGTTTGAGTGAGAATTAATGATTAGATGAGGAAAAACTGCTGAACTGATGTAACAGGGAGTTTTATTATTCAATCTAGGTAGCCTATTCATGTGGGTTCCGATGTTTCCTTAATTCTTGTGATGGTACTGTAGTTGTGGTTTCTCGACCGTGATTGCCTATTGTCCATTCCCTTTGAGAAATCTCACCCCTTCTGCTTGAAAATGTTGCTCTTCGTATGGGTAACTTGCAGGTAACCAAGATTAGTTGCGGTCGTGAGTGGACTCCTCACAAGTGTGTATCTTTAGGTGCTCTGATACGTAACGGGATGGGAGTTTTGACTTTGTTTTCTATTCCTTACGTATTGTTTTATGAGATTTTATAATAAAGATGTTGGACTGAACCAGTTATTATATTTTAGACTTTTATGATGATGAGGCCTTAGTGCCAAAGACTTTTTATGTTGAATGAACTAATTCTGCTGCGAAGTTTTGAATTACTTATGTTAAATGATTTTGAAGAATAAATTGTTATTTATTCAGTTTATGAATTTTTAAGTAGTGTAGCATTCCGTTTAAAGTTGAATTACTCTGATTTTTAATTATGAATTTTTACGTTGGGAAAACGGGGTGTTACAATTGGTATCAGAGCAGGTCGGTCCATCCGGCCAAGTAGATGAGTCGTTGTGTTGTGTCGTTATGTTTTCTAGTTAGTAGTTATGTTTTATTATGTGATCAGCTTTAACTGACTAACTTTGATGTGGTTTTTGTGTTTTGTTTGAAGAAGCAATAATTAAATTTATTTTCTCTTGTGCTTTGAATTTCGAGGGCGAAATTCTTTTAAGTTAGGGAGAGTTGTAACGCCCTCCTTTTATTTAATTATTTTTATTAAATTAGAGTCTATTTATGTGATTTATTTTATATATGTGAGGTGTTAGTATTTTATTATGTGGCATTATTCTATTATTTATTAGAACATGAGAATTATTAGTGTAAGTAGAATTGGAGGTTAGAATAGAAAGAAAAATAAGTTATTGGGCCTAAATAGATTTAGGAAGAGTGATTAATATTATAAATGTAACATCCCGCTCGTCAGCTAATGGAAAATTCATCTGTTAAATGTATCAGAGGACTAAGATTCGTGGAAAGTGATTATGATGAAGAAAGTTAAGTACGACGGAAGATATTTATAAGTAATATCAGTTAAGCATGAGTTATGTATCAGGGTCAGGTAAACACGACTGAGACGAAGGGCATTTAAGTAATCTCGCTCAAGGGAGTATATAAGTGATTTGAGGGTGGAAAACCTCATAATTTCTTCCTCTTTCTCTCTCTAGGTTTTGAGAGAAAGAGTTCTCTCCTCCTTCTCTCTACCATGCGCCCTCCCTCTCTTCTCTAATCAACCAAACTTCATCCAAATCATGATCAAGCATGATTAAGCATGGCTTAGCAAGTAAGAAACAAGCAAAGGAAAGGATCAAAGCATGGTTTGGTGGGAAAGAACAAGAAATCAAGGAATGAAGCAAAGCTAGGGTTTGAAGCTAGGTATTGAAGGAAAGCAAGCAAACATGATTAGGTGAGTTCCATAGATAGAATTCCTTACCTTTGGGATTATGATTATGTCTTGTAGAAAACATGATTTGGATTAGTATGTAAGTTAGGGTTTTAGTACCCCTTTTGCCATTAGTCATTGGAATTATGTTGTTTGTTGTTATGTATTTGTTCTAAGCTGTTTTCTATGTATACTAAGTGGTTTGTGTGCATTGGAAACTTAATTTTGAGGTTTGGAGGTCAAAATTACGAATTCTGCAGGTCTGGTACTGAAGAACCTCGCTTAAGCGAGAAGAATCTCGCTCAAGCGAGATTTAGGCAGAACCGAATTAAAATCTCGCTTGGAATCTCGCTCAAGCGAGAAATCTCGCTTGGAATCTCGCTCAAGCATGATGAATCTCGCTCAAGCGAGATTTCACAGCACAGTACTATTTTACAAGAAAATTCATGAAATGCAGTGGTTTTGACCAAGTTTTTTCCCTGCAGTCTTTTATAACTTTAAAAACCCCTCAAAGTCAAGTTATCATTGCACATTACACCTAAAGATATTGGTAAAGAAATGCATAAACAACATCAAGAATTTCAATGACGAATTGCACATGAAATGTTATGTTATGATAGAGTTTGGGGTAGCAAGATATTCTTTAAGCAAGGGAAATAACTAGAGCCTCGACATAGTTAGTCGAGAACTATCATGTTAGCAAGAATTCATAGATGGACAAGACGCGAATGATAATCTCTTTGCATATGAGCTAGATGATTTAGCAAGTATGATAAGCTATGGATTGATTAGTTAATCTCTCCACCAGGTTAGGAATGTACAAGTATGAACATTTACCGCTAATCGGATTGATTAAGGTTCCGAGGTAAACATGTATGCATGATTAGGTGTAACCTAAATTAACGACAAGACCATGACTTAATAAGTGTAGGTGACATGTCTCTTGATATCCACGTCAGGGGGATACAAGGGGTTCTCGTAATGAGAACGATTCAAGCCGTAAGGGACCCGCATGTCACTGAGTAAACAAGACGTAGGTGCTCGTGTCTCTTGTTATCCACGCCATGGGGATACGGGAGGTTCTCGATCTAAGGGGAACGGTTCAAGCCGCAAGGGACCCGCACGACACCGAGGGAGTCCGATGTACGTACATCGGTCATGTATGGGATTGATCTCGGGGTTACTCCACTCGGGACTATCCGTAAAATGAATCAAGATAACATTGTTTGTTCAACGCTAACCAATATGAATGAACTTAAGTACGTTTATGTATGTTACGATTATGATTATGAACATGTATGAACTCATGTACGATTATGTATGAGAATAAGAGCATTAGATGCTTAAAGACAAGTATAAGTTAGGTATAGAGCAAGCTATGAACATGATACCGATGACGATCTTAAGTTTCCCCTAATCGTCCGGTTTAGAATCGTGCCATGACTATGTTAGGTTTAGGCCTCGAGACATAAAGTGTATTCTTGGCAATGCGGTTCTAGATTCCCCCTCGACCGCCATGACACGTATAGGAAGTGAAGCCTATAACAAGTGAGATAAGATTATGACGGCTCTAGTATGCACTACCGTCTATGAATGCAAATCCCCACACACGTATAATCAACCGTCAGGTTGTAATGTAGACACGTGGTGACCGTAGGTTTCCCCTTGAGGTTGCCTATAGCCTAGGATTTAGGGGAACTCACTGAGACATTATGTCTCATCCCAATCCTTATTTGTTTCAGATAAGCAGGATGTTTATGCATGTTCGGAGCCGGATGGATATTACTTCAAGGGTTCGTTCGTGAAGCTGCAGGATGTTATGGACTTCAAGGATGCATTTTTACGTATGGATGAGTTGTATTGTATTATTATTTATACGAACGGAACTTGATGTAAATATTATTCATTCGAAGTTTTAATTGTTGTATATTTTAATGTATCCAGTACTAATATTAACGCACGTGCCAGACTTTCTAGATACGTCTGGTATGGGTGTTACAATAAATAAGGAAGTTTTAATTAGTTGAATTACTCTGATTTTTAATTATGAAATTTTTACGTTGGGAAAACGGGGTGTTACATTCAAACCCCGGCCACCACCAAAAAAAAAGAGTTATGTGAACTCATTTTATTGTGAGTGTAATCATTTTGGTAGAAGATATAATATAAAATAGGGTTCGGTATGTTTTTTTGCCCTATAAATTTTTCAATCATCATGTTTGGTCCATTTTAGTCTCCCAAGTAATCAATTAGGCCAACCTCAAACAAATTATTTATGCGAAATAGCCGATAATGAATTCGAGAAAGCAACTACAAACTGTGTCTCTAACAATGTTGCTCTGATTATATTTACTAATAGAAGAAGAACGGACTATCAAACATCACAGAAATAGCATAGTACTGCAGTAACTTCTCTAAATGTTAGACATTCCAAACCTCACCTTGAAACTTGGCTGCTTTATGGCTTGTGAAGTTGAAATCATCATTTTCAGTACTTGGATTTCAATACTCTTGTGTTCTCTTGGATGTCAATGTTGTGGACGTTCTTCCTTCATTCAAGTCTTTTGTTCATGTTACAACTTTTACATCTCGTTTTTGCCCTAGCTTATATGGATTATTTTGATCGTAATGATATTCATTCATGAGGAAGCTTAACTGCTCCCTCACTTCCTTTAGTCTTTTGGACAAAAATAACATGGATATTTGTAAGAAAGGGGAATGCTAGCTGCACTTGCTTGGACAGTCACTATTAAGCAAACGCTTGCCAATTGGGCCACGTTTCAACTTTTCTAAAACTGGTTACTGGTTTACCGGCACTCTAGGTTGTCCTTTTTAATACCTTTTTTTTCCTTATATCACTAATTCGTCGTCTTCTCCAAATCCAAACATCAAACAATTACAGTTCTACCGCCTTGTTATTCTTTGTCCTTTGTAAAACCAGTCCACCATCAACATGGTAGAATCCTTAACTGAAAAAAAAAAAAGCCGCTTTAATCTCCACCACTCATGACCACGTTTGCACCCGCAACCAACTGCTCCAAAAGCTCACAATAACCATTAAAGTAACACTTCTTCACCATCCTTATACCCATCAACATCATTCATGGTCATATGTGGAGATCGAAATTGTCTCCTATTCTAATTGAACTTTTGAACAGAGTGTTACAGGCAAATAATAACTTCTAGATCTAGATCGAGAAACATACTTAACTTGGAATTTTGATTGATAGTTTATGCAAACTATGATTGTGTGTTAAATCAACACAATAAGTTACTGATTATCTCTTTTCATCTACAAAAACTCTTTGTTGCTGGTGGTGACTGTTTACAAACACAATTTTTGAGTTAAAGGAACGAGTAATGCGAGTTATGAGCAATTGATATTTGAACATGATTTCCTTTCTTCTTCCCTCAACTCATATGGTGATTGTGAATCTGGACAACAGAATTTTGTTGGGGAAGAAAACGTGAAAAATGGTGGAAAAGCATGTTCATATCATTATCCGACTTAAATAATTGTTATAATTATAAAATTAAAGTAAATAGTGTTAAAAAAACAAAAAGAAGCAACCGGTTACCAGAAAAAGGCAAATGACGTGGCTCGCTATTTGAGAGAGTGTGCATGAGCGAGTGCCGAAGCGCCTGTCGCTAGCACTCCTCTTGTTAGGAAACATGGCATCCATGGATGAAGGAGAGAAAAGCTTAACAAACTCTTTGTATTGATGAAAATGAAATATTACAATGAGTGAAAGTTATCCCACTAATGGGGTGGTTACAACTATATATACTAATACTACTTGTAAGTAAACTATATCTCTAATAGTCCCCCTCAAGTTGGAAGGTGTTCTTAACACTTCCAACTTGGGATGATCAATACAATACGATATCAAACAAATGAAAATACAAGAAGAGATGCCGAAAATACATCGGCCAAGAGAATAGCAACAACCAAATGCTAATCCAACAAGATGAAACCACAACTCAAGGTTTAACCTCTTGGAGGAAGAAGCAACAAAACAACGCTTAACCACCATCCGGTAGAAGCAAATATCAACAAAGCCTTAAAAGGCATAACACTTAACCATCAAGAGTTCTCAATGACTCAAGATAGAAGCACAATAACGACGCTTAACCATCCTTGGACTGAAGCACAAGACAAGAAAAACAAGGATATCCAAAATCAATGATGATATCCAAAAGATAAGAAGTGCAAGGAAAGGCCAAAGTCTACAATGGAAGGAGGTCATATGTTGAACAAACTTCACACCAAAGGTACCATGAAGCAACAAGACCAAGGTTCCAAAGATAAAAAAGAGATGCCCTCCAATGCCGAGCCGAGACAAGAAAAACCAAAAGCATGCCAATAGAGATGCATAGCCATGTGATGTGTCTTCAAACCATAGAAAACAAATTCATGTTGATGCATTCAAACCATAGGCCAAAACCAATGCTTCCAATAATGAAGCTAAAAACAAATCCAAAAAATTGTCACAGTAATAGGAAAACCAGAAGCAAACAATAGGCCAAAATACACGCTTCAGAAAGCACACCACTTCAAACAATGATCCAGGACAAAGAAACCGAGGGAAGGTAATCAATCCAAGAATCTTCCAACAATCCAAAACTAAGCCAGAACGATAAACCTCACCAAATACCAAACCAAGGACATGAAAGTGCCATGTAGAGCTCATAAAGGAAGGGAGCCAAGTGTTAAAGACAATCAGCCAAAAACTAGCACAATTGTGCATCCACAAAACTAATGAAGAAAGCCAGAAGCAAGCAATAGCCCAATCCATGCTTCAAACACCAAATCATTGACAAACTAAGAAGCTACAAAGTTTGTGAAATGGCTGAATTACATTACACAATGCAGAAAGAATTAAACCAAGTACTTCTTGAAGCCTTCAATAACACAGATCAAAGATCCAAATGTGTGTATAAGAGAGTATGATTCCTATGCTATACACCAACTCAGTTTCATAGATATATCTCCAAACCAATAATAGTCAATCCACAAGGTTAAGAAGATACCTATCGTAAATCATCATATATACAACCAAAGGGAGGATCAATGTACCAAATTGAGAAACCAATGCACTAAAGGAAGCTACCAAGTCCAGTAATCAACAGTACAAGAAACAATATGCCAAAACTAACACAATTATGACAACAGGTATATATCACATAACTCAAACCTGAAAAACTGATTTGTACAAGAAGCTTCATCATATACTAGTTGAACAATCTGTCTTCCATTGAGGACTTTCAACAAACACCTTAGAAGCATTATGCAAGAAGTACCAAACACATAAAATAGAACCTTTACCAAACATCCAGTGAACCTTATACCCAGAATTGCACATCATATGTTGAATTCTGTTGTAGATTTGTGAGGAACCGAAAATTGTTCAATGTCATAACATCTTCAAAAAGCGGAATAGATGCGGAATTGCGAAACAGAACCTTGAATTATGACGTTGCAGAGAAGTACATGAGGAATTCAAATCATAAGAATCAATCCTAAATTATCAATTGCAGTGAATCTTGAACAATGAAACCCTAGAATTTTGGGAAAAAGAAATCAACGAACAAGAACAAAGCGAAACAATCGCTCAAAAAAAACAAACAAATTTAGGAGAAACCGGATCGATATCAAATCAAAGACTTGTCGAAAAACAAAACCGAATTGCAGAACTGAACCAGAATCGCGAACTGTAAATAAATGTCATAGAAACAAATCGCGATCGCAAGAACAGAACAAACTAAATCACGGAATGGAAAGATTCATAAACTAAAATTCGATCGATCAAGAATTCGAACAAGAAACTTGAATCGCACATGAAATTGGACTAAAAATTGAACAGAAACAAGAGACAGAGGAACATGAAATTGCAAACCCTAGAAATTGGGGAAAAGACACAGGCTGAATCAGATAATATTCAGGGATCGAAACCAAAACGATCGAACAAATTAAGGAAAGAAAATGAATCAGAAGATTATGCTAGGATTTTCTTCAAAAGACGAAGGAGAAATGCAGAGTTATGAATGAGAAACCAATGAGAAATTAAAGATCAGAAAATTGAATTTTCTCTAGAAAATGCAGCGGAAAATTCCTTCAAGGTGGATGCCATATTTGCTCTGATACCTTGTTAGGAAACATGGCATCCATGGATGAAGGAGAGAAAAGCTTAACAAACTCTTTGTATTGATGAAAATAAATATTATAATGAGTGAAAGTTATCCCACTAATGGGGTGGTTACAATTACATATACTAATACTACTTGTAAGTAAACTATATCTCTAATAATATTCACAAATAAATATAATCCTAAAAGATATAGAAGTCTCTTAAAAAAGAATCACATTTGCAGCTCATAATAAATAACCAATAATATTCACAAATTTCCCATTTGATATGTCACATGATTTTATGCAAAAAAAATCCACATGTTCACTCACTAAAGCATGAGCAGCAGTCACAAAAGACAAATCTCTGAATCTAGTTCACCATGAATAGCCTTGATCTGCTCCTCATTTTCCCAATATCTAAAAACAGAATTATCATAAAAACTTTTCTGAAATCTGCTTCCGGAACTTGTCAACCTCTTCCATTGCCTGCTTTGTCATAACTATGATTTTGAATTCTTTTTCTATCTGCATCAGTACTGCTTTCTTTTAGCCATATAATAAAGGAAGAAAATAAATTTGATTACTGAGGTGCTGGCACCACTAGGTGAGAAAATATATATGAGATAGGATCCGTTGACATAGGGTGTCAAAATTTATATCGACACCAAATCGAAGCCTTTCATTTCATTTTAATCAAAGGCTCATAATTACTCACTAAAAATCTATGTTGATCTCCAACTCTTTTATTGTGCTTTAATCTTGCTCTAGTATTGTTTTTTATGGTAAGCAGATCTTGCTCATTATTATATTCAATGCTGAAATTGGAAAGAGAGGTCAATGGAAAAGGATCTCTTTCTTTATTTCAATCAGAGACAAACCATATATCATGATAATGGAGTTTTTTTTTATCAACTAGTATAGTGACCCGTGCCAAGCACGGGAAATAAAAAACTTTTTTGATCAAATGGATAGATTTTATATTATGTTATCTTAAAATTATAAATGTGGTTATAATTTAAATTTGATATGGAAAAAAATATCATCTTAATGTTGTTAATTTTGTATATATTTTGAAATATCTAAACATTGCACATAACGATTAAAGTATTTGGATTTATACTTATACTAATTATTTGTAGTATAAGATGTACTCATTGTTAAACTTAGCATATGTAATATTTATGCAAAAATACGCCGACGTACTGTATATTATTATTTGTTGACATAATATATTTTATTAATCATAAAAACTAAAAAGATTCTATTTTTTTTATATAATAGTCAGTGTCAGATATATACCCATAGCCTGTGAATGCAAACGTTAAATTTTTTATGGGTGTGTCTAAATATAGTTTGGGCTACAGAAACGTCGATTGTTATTTGTTTTTATTTTTTACAAAACCAATGGTCTAATGTAAATTTGTATTTTGGGGTAACAACGATGTAAAAAAAAAGTTCTGCGTACTGTTATACCTGAAAAGTGCATCAATTAAAAGTCAATGGCAGGAGGATCTGCTTATATAGAAATTGCATGTCCTGTAATGACCAATACGTAGACATGGCATCGGGGCGGACCGGGGGCGGGTTTGAGAATCCCCGTCCCCGCCCCCGCTTCCATGCACCCGTACCCGCCCCGCCTCCGTCCCCAAACCATATCAGGGGTAAAAATTGAACAGCCAACCCCGCCCTCAACTCCCGGCTCCGCCCCCACCCCCACCCGCGAAAACTTTATTTTTTATAAAATATTTAAAAAATGCATATTTTTTCATTTTTTCATAGCAACAAAAACACAATAATTATATTAATAATTATTTATCTAATAAACTTTTTTCAAAAGAGCAAAATAATTATAATAAATATGTTTCTAAAGAGTAATATTATATTAAAATAGGTTGGTACTTATGGAAATAAGATTATAAAATTTAAGAAAGAAAGTTTTAAAAAATGGGTGCGGGGCGGGGGTGGGTGCGGGGCGGGAGTAAGCATACCCCGCACCCGCCCCCGTACTAAAACTCCAAATTTCCCCCACACCCGGTTAAATCGGCTTTTCCCCGTTAAATTCGGGGCGGGGGCGGCTGGGTCTTGCGGGGGCGGGGTTTGTTGCCATGTCTACCAATACGCCTTACAAAGAAATTAAAAAAGAAAAACGACTTCCAAACAATACGTAACTTTAGTTTTTTAAATTATAGCAACAACAATTCTAAAACATAGCCAATGATCATACTTTTTGAAAAACTTCACGATACACAACATTTTTGGTTTCCTTGCAAACATTATTATCTTCATCCAAGATGAGCAGCTTCAAACCTTTTCTAGAAGTAACTCGAGAGACAACAACATAGAGTTGTCCATGCGTGAACACGGGCTTAGGAAGATAAACTCCCACTCGAGATAAAGATTGACCCTGACTTTTATTTATTGTCATTGCAAAACAAAGAGTCAATGAAAATTGCATGCGTCTGAATTTGAAGGGTAGTCCTGGATCACTCGGAATAAGATTCATCCTGGGAATGAATACCCTGGTACCTGCCCTTTCTCCTGTAATTACAGTAGCAACTACCGTGCTCTTCCCTAGATGTGTAACTGTCAGCCTCATACCATTACACAGTCCATTGGCCTGATCGATGTTTCTCATCAGCATAGCCGGACATCCCACCCTTAGTTTCAACCGGTGATTTGGAATTCCAGAGCTCTTAATACCGTTAAGAAATTCTGTTGTGAATTACTCGCTTTGGACATCATAATTTTCACACGATCGACAAACAGAATCAGAGCTTAAATACTCTTTCTCTTCACTTGGAATCAGCGACATCATATATTCGTTAACATGCTCAACTGAATCAAGCGTTGGTGCGAGTATTCCCCTTTCTTGGAAAAATAGCTGGTCACCAATGTTATCATTCAAATCAGGATACACAAAGTTTATAATTGACATCAACGGATTTGTTGTGTCCGATATGAGCAAATATTCATGAATTTCTACCTTCATTTCACCATTCTCATCCGAAGCGTCATTGTCGTCTCCAGTTGAGAGTATCCACTTGCCAAAATTAGGAATTTCTTCTTGCTCTGCAGGTACCAAAGATGCACCCAATCTCATATTAACAGTAAGCCTCAACAAATTACAATAAGCCCATATCTTTGATGAATTGATTGAGGCATCAACAATATCCTGCCTCGTTCCTTTTCGGACAACAGACAATATCTGCCTGAAATCACCACCTAAAACTACTGTCATTCCACCAAAAGGTCTAAACTCGTTTAGGGGATCATTCTTGGACATCACACATTGATCGGTAAACTGCCTCAAAGCACCATCGGTGCATCATTGGAGTCTCATCCCAAATTATCAACTTTGCAGTGCACACCAGGTCGGCCCTAGGACTATCCTTTTCCATCGTAAGCGATGATGCCTCATTAATCTCAATAGCGATTGTCAGCGTCGAGTGCGCGGTTCTTCCACCTGGTAATAGAAAAGTCGATATACCGCTGGATGCAACATTCAATACAATTAACCCCTTCGATCTAACAACATCTGACAATGTTTTCCATATAAAGGTTTTTCCAGTACCACCGTAACCATATAAGAAAAAGAAACCACCGTCGTCAGAACCAACGGACTCCATGATCTTGTCATGCACACATCTTTGTTCATCAGTCAACATCAGCGTGTGTCTTATCCAGTTCATCTTTGTTGTCATTTAGCTCATCAACGATAAGCTTGTTTGTGAAAGTTGGCATGTCTGCTGCATTTGGCCTGGGCATAGATTTGAAGTCAATAAGAGACCGTCCGTTTTCCTGAAGCAACATTTCAATTTCAATCAAACACAGCTTCTTCAAGTCATCGTCACTGATACGCAGATCTGCATATTAAATGTAAAGTCTCGAAATTAATATTAACACCTTTGCATGCATATGTGTGCACGTTGAAGAGAAAGATAAAATATTAGCTTTATATGAGAATTCTTTATATTTAAACATATCAGCTTAAAAAATGTAGAAAATGCTGAATGGTATCGTAGAGTTAGTAACTCTTGGTTTGTTCTTTACTATAATTGCCTCGTCCATGTCATTTGCACTGATGCTAAACTCGTCATCCCAAAATTCCAAGCAGTATTTGACTTGTGTTGCTTCAAAAACAACAACAAAGGAGTACGCAAAGAGAAGTGCAGTGGAGACAACACTAACAAAGCATATCTCGGTGGAGACATGTTTTTACTTTGAAGTTTTATGTTACCTCTTAATGCATTTTAAGTGCACCTTTTCCTTTTAAAGTTGCATAATGACACGCCATTTGTTCTAATTCTCATCAATGACAATTGCAACATGTTCTGGCCTTAAAAAAAATATATCATTATGTCTTGAAACATGTCTATTTTCACTTCTGTCTTTGTCAAAAAAAACTAAAAATGATAGTAATATATGCAATGCAACGGAAAAAATGATATTAAAGTTACGACTCAATTCTTAATCGAAAAAAGCTTTTTTTAGCTTAACTCAGACTAAAAAAATAAGCTTATTTGTAAAGGATTTCCCAAGCCATTATCTAATTAACGCGAAAATAAATAGATATAGAAACTGCTACAAAAAGATGTCATGAATGCTCACTAATCTAGATAACGTGAAAAATTAATCAATTAAAGAACAGTTTTGTGGCGTTGATAGTAGGTCATGCATTAACCTTATGTTGTTTACATTATTTGTGGGTGTGTTAGTGTCAGTTCTGCGCTGCTATTACGTGATGTAGCCGCTGGCTGGGAGGCTTTTGTGTGTGCATAATTGCTGTTGCGTCCGCTTGGCTTTTCTGTTTTTTAGTTGCAGGTATTTTAGCCTGTTGTAGTGCAGCTTTGCTGCTGTGCAGCTGCGATTTTTTAGAGGATCTTTGTGGGCATTAGGTTGTGAGACAGGGGTACTCTCGTGTAGGCAGCACCACGGTTTGTCGTGGTACTTTGCTGGGTTTGGTCTTTGATTAAGGCAACCTAGTGTACACCTCGACCTCATGATTATTGCACCCGACCCTTGTATATGAATTTACCATCCGCATATATCTCCCTTAGATCATACCCCTATTCAAGCCTTCAAAACACTCCCTACATTCACATTTAGGTTCCCTCGTAGAAAAATATTTTCTCCTAGTGGTATATTTAGAATTAAGCCTCCTAAATCATCCCAAAATTTACTTTTAAAGTTTTTTTTAACCCTGCCCAGGGTGCATAAGCACTAATGATATTAAAGATGTATTGTTCCACTATAACTTTTAGCAATATGATATGATCTTCTATCCTTTTCACATCTATAATATCCTTCTTTCATTCCTCATAAACAATAATGTCTACCCTATTTGTCGGTCTAACTTATAACACTAAAGACGTATTGTTACACTATAAATTGTATAACTATGATATGATGTCCTATCCTCTTTACATATACAACATCCTTCTTTGATTCCGTATTCACTATGATGTCTACCTCATTTCTCGTTCTAACTTTATTAGTGTACCAATTCTTAAACCTTGAACTATCTAATTCTTTCGCCTTTTCATCCACCCACTTAATTTCATGATATTAAAGATGTATTGTTCCACTACACTTTTTAGGAATATGATCTCCTATCCTTTTCACATCTATAATATCCTTCTTTCATTCCTCACCAACAATAATGTCTACCCTATTTGTCTGTCTAACTTGTAACACTAAAGACGTACTGTTACACAATAAATTGTATAGATATGATATGATGTCCTATCCTTTTTACATATACAATATCCTTCTTTGATTCTGTATTCATTATAATGTCTACCTCATTTCTCGATCTAACTTTGTTAGTGTACCAATTCTTAAACCTTGAACTATCTAATTTTTTCGCCCTTTAATCCAACCACTTATTTTCCTATATGCACGTACAATAATCTTCCTTCTAGTCATAGCACCAACTATTTCAATATATTTTTCTATAAGAGTGTCTATATTCCATGTTCCAAAACTGATCATACTCTCTTGTACTAACTTCTTTATCCACACATCATTTTTAGAGGTCCATATTACACCTCAAAATGAATGTGATACAAATAACATACATTTTGCCCAAACCATGGGTCGTTTATGCGTATGATGGTTTACCGAAAATTATCATTGATAGTTGAAAGACCAATTTTAAAAGGCTATATTGTGGTAGCAAAATATTTGCATTGATTTTGCTAGGCTGTATTTTTTATTCATTGTTTGAAAAATGGAATATGTTATTTAGTATATCAATAATATTAATGGGATTTATACCGTCTTCAATAATTTTTATTTTTAAACCAAAAGTGGGCAATTAGAGTATCACCTCACCAAAATATATTAAATAAAAAATATATACAATAGAAAAAGAGGAGAGACCAAACCAAAACTCTCAGAAATTTAAGAATCTAAAGTTTGATAAACCAAACTTGTTTCCAACAGAATACTCACTAATTTGGGCAGAGATGCTATTGCAGTTAGTATAATCATTAAGAGTCAGACCTAAATTTGCTAAAGCATATAAGCAAAAATTTAATTCTCTATAAATATAAGAAAATATAACTTTCATAAGCATATATGTTCCAAATTTGTTAAACACTCATACAAACTTCTATAAAAGTAGCTAACATTTCTCTTTATATATGTTTATATTTGGGTTTCTTAATTAAGATTTCTTTTGTCAAAAAAAAAATTAAGATTTCTAAAACTTTTTTATATATACATTCAAAAAAAAACATTTTTATATATGTTTAAAATTATATTTGTATAAAATTTGTTAAACACTCGTACGAACTTCTTATCGAAGTCAAATATCTCAAAATTCAATAATTTTTTATATACACTTAAAATTATGTTTGTATAAAATTTATTTAATAAAACACTGATAAAAATGTCTCAAGTAAGTCGAATATCTGTAAAGATTAAAACCAATTTATATGTGATTAATGCATTAAAATCACGTGATTATCCTTTATTTCTCCATTAAATATCTAAGGTATTTTATTAATGATATTAAATCGATTTAAACAAAATTAAATCATTTAAATAATGTGATTCTCATTACCTGTATAGGAGTAAAGTAGTCATAGGAGTAAAGTAGTCATTAAGGAGAATATCTTCATTAATATTAAAATGTGATTAATGATTTATAAATTTTTTTAAATGTGACTCTCATTAACGAAATATATATATATATATAAACACAGCCCCTTCATTAAGGAGAATATCTTCATTAATATTAAAATGTGATTAATGATTTAGAAATTTTTTATTATATTAATATCATTTGTTTTTTTTATGGTCCTTTTGAATATTTGTATTTCTTCATCAGTTTGAAAACAAATCTTTATTGTTTGATGGTGAACAACGAAGACCATATATAGAACTTGAGATTCTTAAAATGCTTTTCCAAAGAATAAATATTTACACCAACAACACAACACGATAAGAAAGTGGTACACACTATATTATTGTAGCCAATATACATATGATTTACTAATAAATCCTTGAATGTCTAGACATGACAATTGTCCACAAGTTCATTATGAATATTTCTAAAAAAAAATAATCATTATAAGCAGTGGTAGATGTGAATCCTTTAGTTATTTTTGTTTTTTTATTAAAAAAATTGATAAAATTTGTCATTTATTATTCTTAATGATTATCGAAAAATAATAATTATTCTTGCTTTTTTTTAGGCATTTTATACTTACTTGTATAAAACTTATAAATATTACCATGTATTGGACCATGTGAGATTGAATCTGTAATCCTTATTTGTAAATGATAAAAAGCGAATTACTCCTTTGATTTTATACCAAAAATATAATATCTATTGAGTATATGTGTCTGCAATTAAATGCTCAAAAGATCCGCTCATAGCAATTATGTTTTGTCTTAAGCCAATAGCTTATTTTGTTTAATGAGTCAATTGATTTTTGAAATTATTGTGAGACCATTATTGGTTAAATTTTACTCAGACTCAGGTCAAACTCCATACTATCATAGACCTTCCATAGAAACTGGAGGGTCAGCACAAAAAATCATTATCATTCAAAATTATTATTTGAGAGTTTAGATTATCGGAAATTAAGAAAGTAACTTTTTTTTACATATATTACTTCAAAAAACCTTTTTTACATATATATAATTTGTTTTTTTTTTTTATCATGATGGCCTACTATATTTATCTCTTTTTTTTAGGGATATTATATTCATCTTTTTAGGTGTTAATATTTATCTGTATATTTAATTTTAGCAACATTGTTGTGGTAAAGGGATGAAGATAATAGGAAAAAAAAATGTCATATATATGATACAACACTCATCAAAGAAATTAAATCAATAAAAAAGGATAGTGTCCACTCTAATTTCCTAATTACACAAAGCAAGTTAACAACAACTATCTATAATATTCAATATGATTTTAATCAATATTAAAATCATAGCATAGTCGGTGAGCAAAAGAAACATTGCTATTTGAAATGTAAAATATGATCAACAATACAAATCGTAGCTCTAAAATTAAGTACATGAATAGTTTTAAAAAAAAAAGTAGTCATCGTGTGCATCATATTTCATCAAATTCGTTCTTCGAGATCCATGATGACATTCTGTCATTACGTAATATTAGGGACTTATTGTGACATTTTGATAGAGTTCTTATGCAATTTCTACTGTTCTGGAGTGCAAAAAGCTTAAATGTTGAAGTCTGTTCGAAGGAAATCGCGCCACGCCAATTTCAAGCCGTGCTGCGATTTTTGAAGCAAAATTACATCCTCCCTGTTTGAGGGAAATCGCGGCACGCCAATATACATGGCGCGGCGCAATTTTGATGGGTCAGGCCCATGACTTCTATAAATACTGCACTCAATCTGAAGAACAAGGGTTACGATTTTGGAGAGCAAAGTGCGATTTTGAGACATCGGAGACGGCTAGAAGGGCGATTTCTTCATCCTTTTACCAATTCATGTATGTTTTAATTATTTCATTGATTATGCTATTTGTAAACTCAATTATGAGTAGCTAAATCTCTTAGAGATTAGGTCGGAGATGAACCTATGTAACCCTAATTGATCATATGTTGCTGTGAAACTCTATTACTTATTAATGATATTCTAGTTTTCATTCAATTCAATTGTTCTTACTGCTTTTTATATCCTGATCAAATATAAACATGATTTTGTGAGATCGAATGACTACTGACCATAGCTTTCGACTTAGACCTAATTGAATTGTTCTAATAAACATGGTTAGTCTAGGAATGGATAATCGTTTGTTAGTGATATTAGGTTAACGTGCTTAAACCTTTGATGATTATTAGACCACCTAAGGAATTAGGGGTTGTAGTTTAAAAAGAGGGTCCTAACTCAAGGGATTGATTAGGGCTAATTTGTTAACTATCGTGAAACTAGAGAATCATTAGTAATAATAGGTGCAGTAACCAATTAGGGGAAACATAGAGGATTCGAAGACCTGATCTCATCTCTCTCCATATTTTCTTAATCAAATCTATTCTTTTTATTTGATTTCGTAAAATCAAACCAAATCTACTGCCTAGTGGCAAACCAAAAATAAACTTTTATACATCCTACTTTTATAACGCAATTGAATTATTGAAGTTAAAAACAGTCCTCGTGGGAACGATATTTTTACTACTTCGGTAGTTATTGGTACACTTGCCAATCTTCTATCAAGTTTTTGGCGCCGCTGCCGGGGACTGTTGAATTATTTCAACAAGGCAATTACGTTATTATTTAGGATTTCTGTCTTTTATATTTTTGTATATATATTTATAAAAAAAAAATATTATGCTCTTTGTTTTCTTCTCATTGTACTGTGCTACTGAAAAGTTTATCCAAGTTTTGCAGCTATGATAGACAGGTTACTCCTCTATGACACAGAAGAGATTGCTAAGTTGCAGTATGAAAAATATATGCTATCTTTTAAGATCAAAATTTTGGACAATAAAATCTCGAGTTGTGGTCATTATGAGGCGAATCAACCAGGTAGTGATGGTGAAGGGAAGAAAGAGGTGATCAACATCGATTACAATACTCAACTTCAGAATATTTTAGATGATTTCTTGGTGTCAAATCAAGTTTTATTTGAAAAGTTTGATGTTCAGTGTGGTGATCTTGTTGAGAAAGCACATGAGTCTCAGAGGAAGCTGGTTCAGATGGAGATTGAGTGTCACAAGGTCGTGGTGGAAGAAAATCCAAAAGTGAGGAGTGCTGACATTTTCCCGAAGTCTGAACAAACAGGGGTTGAGGAAATCACTCGTGTACAGATGGATGCACGTCCTTCTCTACGGTGGGAGAGCTTAAACTCTAAAGGTTTAACAGTGAGAGCATGGGAGCATCTACTTCTTTGCTACAAATTCATGGAATTCCTACCAAACAAGAGGAAGAAGAAGGATGATATATTCTTTCTGACATATTTGCCACCCTAACAGTGGTTGAAGCGTCAAGCTCAATGACGTAAAAGAAAGCGCTGGGTGGGAGGCAACCCACTGTTTAATTTTCAGGTATGATTTTATTGCTTTCAAAAATAAAAACACAAAAATATTTTTCTTTTCTTTTTAATATGAGGCAGGAAAGTTTTCGAAAAATTGTTCTAGTACCTCCTATCAAGAAAATCATGCAAGGTACTGATGTCTTGCATGATTCTCTCTTCAAAAGTTTTTCAAAAATTCAAGGAACTCACGCATTTTTCAAGAAAACAAGTTTTGGCATGAGAGAACTCCCTGTTTCTACAAAATCGCGCCGCGCCTGTATATGGCCGCAGCGCGATTTTTCCCCTCAGCCTATAAAAACCTCACTATTCATCATCATTTTCATTCCATTTTTCCTACTTTTCTCTACCAAAAATTTCCCTAGACTTCCCATTCACGAATTTTTCCCATCTTAATCTACCTTATCACTTCCTAAACATCATCAAACCACAATCCAATCACAAATTCATCAATCCAAACCATTATCATTCACAATCCATCATAATTTTCCCAAACTTCACAAAACTTCCTTTTCACCATCTTCCTTAACCACAAATGGCCTCCAATCCACGAAACACCCGCTCAAAGAAAGCCACCAACCCCAAGCCATCCACAAGCAAAGCCAAACGCCCTCGTACCGCATCCGAACCACCGAAAACGCCATTCATTTTATCAATGACCAAGCCCAAGAGTTCCACAAAGCCATGAAAAGTTTTGAAGTTGTGGGGGAGAGGAAGTTTGAATTCACAAAGCTTGTGAATTATCCGTTCTTTGAGGCTGAGTTACGAAGGAGAGGGTGGACGAAGTTGAATGAGATGATCGATGAAGCGAACAACAAAACCGTGATCGTCGAATTCTTTGCAAATGCACGGGTTTCCGATACACCCTTTCAATCTTTTGTTTGGGGCAAGATCATTGATTTCAGCCCTGAAGCCCTTAATGCATTGCTGAATGTTCAACCGCCGGAGGAGTGTTGGGTTGAGAAACTGAGGAGGGAAATCACTGACGATTTCAATGCCACCGAGCAAGATCAAGGGGATGACATCTTTGAAGGATTGAGGACACCGGGGGCTGGACACTCGGATGATGATGTGAACATGGGCTGATCTACTGATGGATCAGCATTTTCTGCTTTGTATTTTATTTTCAGTCATTTTTCTTTTGATGTATTTTCTTTATTTTCTTTTTTATGTCGAAGTCCATTGAACTATTTCCCTATTGTAATTGTTCCTGCACTTGTTTTATTAATGAATTTGTTTTGTTTCATGTGACCTATTCCAGTTTAGTAACAGTTGTTTGATGAAACGGTATTCCAAAAGTTCTAAAGGAGGGGTGACTTGATTCAAAGGCGAAGTGTACGGCGTTGCTAGGTAGTCACATACTCCCAGAAATCTCAGCCATAAGGTTCATTGCCAAATTTGTTTTTCAATTTACTTATATTTAGATTAGTTTTCCATGCAACTACATTTCTAGAACTTGCATTGTTTCTCTATTATTGATTGGTCTTTGTCAATTACACACTGAGGCAAAAGTGATTGGTCCTGTGAGCCTTTTTGAAGCCTACCCTGTTTTAATTTGTTGAATTTATCCTTTCTTAACCAATTGTGAGACGGTAGGATTAGAACTTTTTGTTCGGTGACAAACTACATTACAAGCCTAGAGACTTTTAGGACTTGTCCCTTAATGTATTTTCTGAGTTAAGGCATTGTAGAATGTTGCTAAAGATTAAGTTTGGGGTTGCTATTGGAATTTGCAACCAACTAAGTTTGGGGTGGGGGTACTAGAGAATTAGAGAACAAAAATGAAAAGAATTATGAAATTGTCATGCAAAATATACACAAAAATGGTGTATCAAAAAAAAAAAAAAGAAATTGAATGATGAAAAAGGGACAAAACATTTAAAATCCGAGTAACTTCAAACTCGATTGTCCCTAAATGTTAAAAATATTCTCTAGTACCTTTGCATTGATTGTTATTCCACAAGGTGAATGATTGAAGGATTGAATTTTGTGCTTTAATTTCCGTAGGAATGCCTAACTCAAATTTTGTGTAGCCTACTTATCCAAATATATCCCACCTTTCACCTAAGCCCCGTTATAACCCTAAAGACCTCAAAAATGTGTAATGATATTGACTTTGATTGATGTTTAGAAACTTTTCAAGCGTATGGTAATATGTAGACCTGCATGTCGACTGGTAGAACCCTGTTTCAATTTGATGCGAGGAATTGTGAATTGGTGGATGCGAACAAGTCAAACTAGCTCATCTTTAGCTAGAAGGAGAATGAACTTTTGGGTACTATCGTTTTGTCAGGTAACTGTTATTTTACTGTCGTTTGTCACTGTTGCAAGCAAATTCCTTGAGGACAAGGAATGGTTTAAGTTTGGGGTTGTGATGACATTCTGTCATTACGTAATATTAGGGACTTATTGTGACATTTTGATAGAGTTCTTATGCAATTTCTACTATTCTGGAGTGCAAAAAGCTTAAATGTTGAAGTCTGTTCGAAGGAAATCGCGCCACGCCAATTTCAAGTCGTGCTGCGATTTTTGAAGCAAAATTACATCCTCCCTGTTTGAGGGAAATCGCGGCACGCCTATATACATGGCGCGGCGCGATTTTGATGGGTCAGGCCCATGACTTCTATAAATACTGCATTCAATCTGAAGAACAAGGGTTACGATTTTGGAGAGCAAAGTGCGATTTTGAGACATCGGAGACGGCTAGAAGGGCGATTTCTTCATCCTTTTACCAATTCATGTATGTTTTAATTATTTCATTGATTATGCTATTTGTAAACTCAATTATGAGTAGCTAAATCTCTTAGAGATTAGGTCGGAGATGAACCTATGTAACCCTAATTGATCATATGTTGCTGTGAAACTCTATTACTTATTAATGATATTCTAGTTTTCATTCAATTCAATTGTTCTTACTGCTTTTTATATCCTGATCAAATATAAACATGATTTTGTGAGATCGAATGACTACTGACCATAGCTTTCGACTTAGACCTAATTGAATTGTTCTAATAAACATGGTTAGTCTAGGAATGGATAATCGTTTGTTAGTGATATTAGGTTAACGTGCTTAAACCTTTGATGATTATTAGACCACCTAAGGAATTAGGGGCTGTAGTTTAAAAAGAGGGTCCTAACTCAAGGGATTGATTAGGGCTAATTTGTTAACTATCGTGAAACTAGAGAATCATTAGTAATAATAGGTGCAGTAACCAATTAGGGGAAACATAGAGGATTCGAAGACCTGATCTCATCTCTCTCCATATTTTCTTAATCAAATCTATTCTTTTTATTTGATTTCGTAAAATCAAACCAAATCTACTGCCTAGTGGCAAACCAAAAATAAACTTTTATACATCCTACTTTTATAACGCAATTGAATTATTGAAGTTAAAAACAGTCCTCGTGGGAACGATATTTTTACTACTTCGGTAGTTATTGGTACACTTGCCAATCTTCTATCAATCCACATTTTGAACACCTAAAGAGAAGGTGAAATAGGTTTCCATATGCTGAATTTCCATATGTTCAGCTGAAAGAAAGAAAATTAGAGTGAAATAAGTTTAATTGTTGTACCCGTAGAAAATATAAAAAATAGAATCAATTTTTGGAGACAGATCTATGAAAATAAGAAAAAAATCAATACATTGAAAGATGGATTTCGAAAACTATTTTACAATTCTTGTATGAAATTAGAGATGATCTGAAAAATGGTGTGGAAAACATGAGCTTCAAAAGCAATATTTATAGCCAAAAAACACCAAATAACCACAAAAATTATTCCATTGATTAATGGATGCAATAATTGTGAATAAATTATACATTAATGTTTCAAACAAACTCATACACATACTCATGGTATATTAGTCTTTTAATTTGAAATAATCAAAGTCACAATTTTTTTTATTATAACAATATATTGATTGCAAAAAACGAAAAACATATAATAAAGATTTTTTATTTACGTATCGTTTTTTTAACCCTATGTTGATCTAGATTTAATCTTATAATTTAAATGTGTTAAAAAATCAAATGAATAATTATTTAATTAAATATGTACAATTTTTTTTTTGAAGAATGCACAATAAAAACAAATTATTTTTTTATAAAAATATATAAATACTTGTAAAAACAAAGTAGAGTCTTGGAATAACGTATGTTCCATGATTTATGTTTTTTTTTTTTTGAGAGAGTGATTTATGCTTTTTTGTTAAGACTTTTTTTACTATAGCCATATTTACGGTTGTTTTTTTAACTAAAATTGAAATCAATCTTTATGCAATTAATTATCATCAAAGTCTTAATCAATTATTATTAACGCCTAGAAAATGTCATTTTTTTTAAATTTAAATGTGTATAAAATATAAATTTCTAATATCAAAATAAAAACATTATTTTTTCATACTGAACACTTTTTTTAAAAAAAATTCTTGGAAAATATAATAGAGTGGGGATATTTTTTTTTTTTTTAAGAATAAAAATAGAAGTTTAAATACTGCTCCAAAATTTTTGGTTCATTAGAGTAATTTCATATGTAAATTTTCGGCTGTCATTCTGGTACATTAAATACTCCTCCGAATTTTAGCAAATAACATTTTGATGTGTATATGAAATAAAATATTAAATGCACCTTTCAATATAAGGTTGTCACGTGTACTATCAAAGTAAAACGTGTGAATTGAAATTCTTATGAATGAAAATAAAAACTAATATAAAATAATAAAAACTAATGATTTGAAAAATCAAATTATATTTGAACAGTGTTAATAACAAAATGTAGAGATACACATATGTAATATTTTTTTGCATTATTCCTGCGATATTTTTTTTAATAGAAGAGATACACATTGATTGAATGATGTTGGGAATTTTTTTGATAACATTGCCAATTTATTGATATAATCTCGTTTGGCCATTGTGATTTTAGAGGAAAGGTGTTGAAATAATTTTTTTTTATCTATTAAGCAATTCCGATTTTTTTTTTTGGTTTAAGGCTTATTTTTTTTAGAGCAGGTCCACTAAATAGAATCAACTGAAATCATATTTTTGATATTCTCTAATGATACGTTTTCAATTCAAATTAAATACCTCCAATTCCAATCTTTTTCTGTCCTAAAATAAAGTATCCGATTTTCTTTTTCTTTCATAAAACAAACATCGAACAATTGAACGAAATTCATTAAAAAAAATTTGGTGAAATCTGTTCAACGGTTTTTGCGATTTTAGAGGAAAGGTCTTGAAATATATTTTTTTTTTTAGCTATTAAGCAATTCCTAATTTTTTTTTTTTTTGGTTTAAGGCTTACTTTATTTTTTTAGGGAAGGTTCAACGTTTATTTTAGCAAGACCATTAAATATAATCAATTTATATTATTGCCAAAAAAAAGAGGAATCAATTTACGTTAAGAAAAAAGAGGAACCAATTTAATAGCATTTAATATTTTTCTTTTTGTATTTCAACCAAAATTAAATTACATGATTCTACCAAAAATAGAAATATATAATAAGAAAAACATGGGGTTTACGTCCTCTTTTTTTTTTGCGGTAATCGGCGTTTTATTAAAAAATTTAATTGTGGTGGAATTTATCCTTTGACAAAAATAACGTATACTTTTTAGTCTAGTAAATATTTGTATCATACATGACCTTAACAAAATAACCAAATATTATTTTTTTGGGTACCAAGTAAAATGTATCTAGTTAAATTATATAACAAATTAATGGTTACTACCAAATCTAATTAAATTATTTTAAAAAGTTACACTTTTATCAAATCATTTTTTTTGACAAATCAAATCATATTTTTATTATTTGACATATATCAATTATTTCATCTCTTTGATATTTAAATAATTATTTCATTAATCGTATTTTAATTAGATATTACTTGTTTTATTTTAATATCTAAATTCAAATATATTAATTTAAATTATTTGATTATTCAAAAAAAGCATATTAGAATTTGAAATTGTAAAACTTCCTTTTGTATTTGTATTTCTAAAATACGAAACGTTTAGTAGAAAGAAAAAACATTTAATTATTTTTACAAATATAAAGCATACGTTTTCACAAAATAAATCAACAATAATTTGGAATTCGTATTTTTTGAATGAATAGGAAATGTTTGATTTGAAATTTGAAGCATATTAGAATTTGAAATTGTAAAACTTCCTTTTATACATAAACAATAAATACAAATTTGTGAGGATGAATGTGGTGAGAGTATTTTGTGAGGATGAATGTGGTGAGAGTATTTGGAAAAAGAATAGGATGAGAGTGTCACGTGTCATAAGAATAGGAGGAGAAAAAACATTTCCATAAAGGGCTATGGAATCGGCCGTAAATTTATATTATATAGATTTCTAATGGATGCTAAGAACGATTGTTTGTAAAAATTCATATTAATGGTAGTTAGTTTATAGTAGAACTAGATAAAATCGACACTTGTAATCAACCCTTTATTCATTGACATGGAAAAATAATCTTTTATCTCTAGAGTTTAGTGCTTCCAGTTTTGTTAAAAAAAAAAACAAGAAGCTATTTTTTTAATTTCATCCATTTCAGTTATTTTTTTAATTACATTCATTTCAGAACGTTCATGGAAAAATAATCTTTTATCTCTAGAGTTTAGTGCTTCCACTTTTAATTCAATGAATTAATTAATTAATTTATTTTTTTATTGATGGTGATATGAAATAGGTTATGAACGAAAATGGAACTTGCTTTGTTGTGAGGAAAACATGCTTGATTATGGTATCATGAGTCACGAATTGGAGAGGGTACAATCAGATCAGTTAAAGAAGATGAAGGCTAATCACTTATTTTCGGCAACAAAAAATATGAAAGAGAGAAAATCAATTGTTTATTTTGGGAGCCAATCAAAGAGAGATCACAATAAGGTTTAAGTAAATAATTATGAACCTTTAGATCAATTTAAATGAATGATTGTGATTTGGTGTCAACGAATCCGTTGACACCAGGTGTCAACGGATCCTGACTCAATATATATTGGGGGCTGTTAACTTGCACCCACCTAAAAACATATATTGGGGGCTGTTAAGTTGCACCCACCTAAAAACACTAAGGTGCAAGTTAACTAGCTACACTCACTTATGTTTTACTAAAACACCTTGTTGCTTCTATTCTAATTAATTTTAAATAGAAGGGCAATTTTGTAACTAGTTTGAGGAAATAAATGTTTCCCAATTTTTCCGGTATAATTTTCGTGACTTCCAATTACCCATGTTTTTATTTAGGATACGGATTGCCCAATATTATAACTTCGGGAGACATTTGCAAGCATAAACAAACCCTACAGCTTTTTATTTTTTTGGTTGAAACAAACACTCCAGCTTATAAATATTAATTAACATTTTTAAGGAACCCAAGCAACGAGTAGCATAAATCAACATGTAGCAGAGTGACAAAAGCATGGGAAAAAAAATTAAAATTTCATGCAATTAGAGAATAGTGAGTGCAGCAAAAACTACTGAATTGGGGAAAAACCTACAAAACCTACGTGTTTTTGCAGTGTGAAATTGCTTTTTATTAATTTAATAATGTAATGACAAATCTACCCTTCCACTTGTAACAGGTTTCAGGATTTATAATATGTTTTTTGGTAAATAACTAGTGGGTGTAGCTTGTTAACTTGCACCTTAATGTTTAGGTGGGTGCAAGTTAACAGCCCCCATATATATATATATATATATATATATATATATATATATATATATATATATATATATATATATATATATATATATATATATATATATATATATATATACACTATCAAAAAGACCATTTTACATTCTGACCAACTTTGGTAACAAGTTACAAATTAAATAAAAGGGCTAACCTTGAAGAAATAGTAGCTTGGTTAGAAGTTAGTTAGAGTTAGTTGCTCAAACTAATCTCTATATATAGGAACACCATTGTACACATTCATATCTTTTATCAAATCTATTCATTCTCTAATGAGTTTCTTTGAGTATCTCCCTCATGAGTACTCTTATGCTTGCTATCTTGCTTACATCTATGACTTCTCTCCCTATGATTCCATGATTTTTAACATGGTATCAGAGCGATACCCTAGGGAGGAAGATGAAGATGACGGTTCCGTTGATGATTCTGATGAGGATGCAGTTTCAGTTGAAGATTCCGCTGCAATTGCAATTTCTGGTGAAGACTCCGACGAAGTTGCGATTTTTGTTCAAGATTCCGACGAGGTTGCAGTTTCCGATGAAGATTCCAGTGAAATTCCTGCAGAATTCGATTCCTCTGATTTCGTCACAGTTCACGATTCCGACTTGATTTTTGGTAGTTTCGGTCAAGCTTCTGATGCTGTTCCGGTGTCTCCAATCACGCTGATTACACCTTTAATTGAAGGAAAATCGTTCAAAATTGGAGAAATTGGTTGTGTTCTTTCGGATTCTGAATTTGTTACAGTGGAGGAACAACAAAGCTCGAATCTTAGTTCACCTTCTCCGATCAAGTGTCAACACGGAAACGGCGTTGATCAATTCTTGCATCGTTTGAAAATCAAGAAAAGCGTGCAACTTGCTGTAATGGTGATGCAATCGTCTGTGATTACGAGTGCCTGCACAACCACCGCAAAGGTGAAGCTTCGTTCTGATTTTTCTGCAACATGCTTAAGCTGTTCAGATTTTGTATTCGATCCCGGCGGTGCGTTTTCCTTGATTCCGGTGTGCGTTGTTCTCAAAGTTTTTCACCACACTCGTTCACGTTTGTGGTGGATACCTTGGGATCGAGGGAGGCATAAGCGTGTTTCCAATCAGAATGAGATAAAGAAAAGCGCTTTCTTCATAATTGTGTTTGGGAAAAGCTGTTTTGGTCCAAAATCATTTTTTCATACCTTTGGGAAAAGCTGTTTTGGTCCACAATGGCTTCAGTTGTGCGTTTTGAAGAATTGGAGAGTGCTTTTGCACAATCTCAGTTTTCTGAATCATGGTTGGAAGTATTCTGTTTGGAATTGCGTTTGGGTAAAGTGTGTTGGTTCAAATGGGTTTGTCATATTTGCATAACCACTTCCCATTGAATCGCGTTTAGGTGAAGCACTTTCAGTTCAAATAAAGCTGTTTTTCTTGCAAAAGCACTTCTGGAATAAGTGGTTAAGATTGTTAAAAGAAGGAGGAAGCCAGCAACGCATAAGAGAGGTTTAAGCACATAGTTTGAAGTTTTCTCACTTGTTCTCAATTGGGCATCTTCCACCAATGGATCATCATCTTCCACCAGTGGAAATGGTGAAGTTTATGGGCTTCAATATGGGCTTTCTTAGATTTGCTGGATTTCTTGGTTTTACTAGTTTACATTCCATGTTTCCCTTAGTCTTTATAGTATACAAATTCCAATTGTACTTTCATTGTATTCCAAACTCAAATTGGTGAATTTCCCCATTTTGAGTTTGAGGGAGGCTGTTAAAATAGTTGGAAGTTATATGGAGTTAGTTAAGGTAGTTAGACTAGAGTTAGTAATCAACTATAGTTAGTTGATAACTAAACTAGAGTTAGTAGCTTGGTTAGAAGTTAGTTAGAGTTAGTTGTTCAAACTAATCTCTATATATAGGAACACCATTGTACACATTCATATCTTTTTATCAAATCTATTCATTCTCTAATGAGTTTCTTTGAGTATCTCCCTCATGAGTACTCTTATGCTTGCTATCTTGCTTACATCTATGACTTCTCTCCCTATGATTCCATGATTTTTAACATCATCCTTCTGCGCAGGAGCATAAAGAAACCATTTTTCGTTGGCAGAAATAGGAGCATCATCATGCATTAATGTGATATCTGTATGTTGTTGTCCTTCATGAAAATTAAGCTAACTTGTTATCAGAATTACCTTGCATTAGAAGAGCATATTCATCATTATAACCCTTCAATTTCAAAAATGCTTGATCATTACTATCAAAGAACTCAGGCTCAGTTCTGAAAGCATCTCTGAATATTGTTTCCCTACAATATAATAAGAAGAAAAAATATTAAATGCTATGTTTGTTTACCAAATTAAGTTTAGTTTAGATGCTAAAATCGTAAATTTTTCATGCAAGAATCACATTTTTCATTAAAAATTAGTGAATTTAAACCAACTGCATTTAATCAAATTAATAGTTACACGATTTAAGTAAGTAAAGGCAAAATTTAGGAAATATAAACAAGATGTAAAATGATAATGGCACTGAAGATCAATTTATCATGCAATTATAATTGCTTGAGTCTATGATGCTTATATGAAATATTGACAAATAATATTTGTGATATTAGCCTATCTACCTGAGCCATGCTATTTATTATTTGACAACTTAGACAGTCTTTTTTGTTAAACACGATGACCTAAATATTATTCAGAGAATATATAGGGTTGAAAAAGATTAAGCATGAATCCAAAAACAAAATATGAACAACTTGTGATAATTTACAATAGCAAGAATCCAAAAACAAACAACAAACTGCCTTGTGTCATCTACAAATCATAGAAACCAATCTTTTAACAATGAAAAACAACGTTCAAAGAAAATGCACAAGTTGATCTGGTTCAATATATTAAAGAAAATGCTAAAAAGAAGGAAACTAACTCCTAAACTTTGGCTGAATTTAATGACAAACTACTGTCTTTCTTTTTTACTATTTGTTACATAAATTCGAATAACAAGCCATCAGCTGCATGAATTTTACTATTTGTTACATACCTTTTCCTTATCTGCGGCAACTTTGCATTCTGCTTCTTTCTTTTTCCGAGCAAATTTAACATTTTGATCAACAATATAACTCCTTGGTTTCCTAAACATATTAAATAAGTTCCAGACTACTTTAAACAAGATACAAACTATTATTGATAAGACAAAGGATGAAGAAAAAAGAGATAAACATATTAAAGATATGCAATTCATCGGAAATTCTTTTAGAACAAGTTTTGACTTAGATATTAATTCCTCCATAACTTTGGACCATGAATTGTTTCCATTGCTACCGGTTAACGATGGAGACCTACAGCAAAGTTATCAAAAATAAACCCATCTCTCCCTTCAAAAATGAAACAACAAATAAATAAAAAGCCAAGTGGAATAAACTCAATCAATTCCCGGATTAGATACTATCAGAGTCAAAAGTTTGATTTGGAACTCAACAATTAATGTTTTCTTTTCACGGAACAAATTCCTTTTATGTGTCAATATATGATCTCAAAATTGCTTCATGTTCTCTATTCCGGATATCGAGAGCCTGATTATACATAGGAACAACAACTACCATACACCCAATAGGTATTAAAGATGTCATTATGAGCACTTACCTTTCCAAATGCATATCCAAGTGATCGATAAGTAAGATATCTTTTTGGCTAAAGATTAAGAAACATTCCTTCAAGGTTGAGGTTTTAAGAGCGTCTCTACTGTGCCACATCACATTTATACAACCCATAATATTTTTTACTCCAATGATACATATTTAAGCAAGTGATAAGGTATGATAGCATAAATAATTCTTTTGTTGGTTGATTGCAAAGAATCCGAGGATAATTAATTCTTTATTTTTATGGAACAATAGCTTAAATAAGATACTCTACAATTTTTTATGGAAGTCGGTTTAACACATCAAATTGATGTACATGTCCCCAATTAAAACAGATTTTATGGAACGGTTATTTAGTATTTGAAACTCAATTATGAAAACCTTGTTGGAGATGCTGTGACTGGATTTAACAAGGTCTGATATATCAGTAGATAGTACTGTTTGGTATAAATAAATATGTATAATTAGAAAATTACAACATCAAATGCAAGACAAGGAAATATCTTGCATTTGTTTTGAAGTTGTTTGTGGCAGATTCCAGGGTTCATTGAAAATATTAAGTGCCATAAAGCATATTCTATGAAGATTAATATTGGATTCCCCAACTTTGTTTCTTTCTAATCCCAGTTGTACAAATGTACAAGTTTACAACTTATGCATTATTTTACCAGACAATTACAAAATAAATGAAATTAGATATAAAAAAAAATATACTGAAAATAGATGTAATTGTTATAATCTAAGTAGTCACAGAAAGTAGCTTTGCACCATGGCATTGACATTATGCATTTGTTTAGTATCAAAATGAACTACCAACATCTTACGATAAGAATAATCCCTACACTTAAATTTTTTAATCGTCCAAACAATCATCAAAGAGTAATTTGTTAGCTCAAACAATCATTAGATTTGTTAGCCCAAAATATAGAAGAGTAATTCAAAAATCATCTTTATACATGAGGATGTAATATGATCACATGGTTAATACAAAAGGTTTTCTAATTCTAACTTAATAATTTCCAAATCAGCAAGTAGAGAGATTGAGATCTTTGAAATTAATTATAGAAGTAGCAAGTAGAGAGTTCAAATTTTAAATATCATAAAATAGTTAGAAGTAAAATATAATAGCAGAAGATCCTTTTAGAAAGTCAAATTCTTCACACCCTGCTAGGAGAGTTTTATACAAGAGGAATAACTGTGACCTCAGACTTACAATTCAAAATGAGAGATAAAAATGAGTGCAGCTCCATTCACTATCAATTCAACCTAAAGAAACAACTTGAGTATCATGTTTCAGCTGCTGCAAAAGTGATGACGAAATTTTCCAAGCAAGTGCTCTTGGTTGGTGTATTGAATGGCTTCTGGCATATTTTCTTGTTCATGATGACATTATGGATAACTCCCATACACGTCGTGGTCAGCCATGTTGGTTTAGAGTACCAAAGGTGGGAATGATTGCTGCGAATGATGGAGTTCTACTAAGAAACCAAATTCAGCATATCCTTAGGAAACACTTCAAGGGAAAGCCGTATTATGTTAAACTACTTGATTTGTTCAATGAGGTTGAGTTTCAAACTGCTACAGGACAGATGATAGATTTGATCACCCCACTGGAAGGAGAAAAAGACCTGTCCAAATACACCTTGTCACTGCATCGGTGTATTGTTCAGTACAGGACTGGCTATTATTAGTTTTATCTTCCAGTTGCATGAGCATTACCAATGGCTAGTGAAAATATGGCGGGAACATTCTTGTTGATGTAAAGAACATTCTTGTTGTGATGGGAACATATTTTCAAGTACAGGATGATTATTTGGATTGCTTTGGAAAGATAGGCACATATATTGAAGACTTTAAGTGCTCATGTGTTTCAGCTGCTGAACATCACAGGTCCTTCCTCCTAACATAATTTCCGACTTTACGAAGTTGTTCTATGTCCATATGGGAATTTATGGTTATCCAGATTTTCACCAGCCATTAGTAATGCACATGCATCTGGAAGGTAAAATGAATAATAGGCAGTCATGTACAGAACAATATGCCGGTGCAGTGATAAGGTGTATTTGGACAAGTCTTTTTCTCCTTCCAGTGTGGTGATCAAATCTATCATATATCCTGCAGCAGTTTGAAAATCAACCTCATTGAACAAATCAAGAAGTTTAACGTAATACGGCTTTCCCTTGAAGTGTTTCCTAAGGATACAGGGAATATGGTTTCTTAGTAGAACTCCATCATTCACAACAATCATTCCAACCTTGGGTACTCTAAACCAACATGGCTGACCACATTCAAGAATGTGGACTTGAGATCTGCCATTGATGGAAATGAGAGAGAAAGAAAGAGGATGGAAAGAAATAAAGTTGTTTTTTTTTTTTTTTTTTTTTGCTTCCTAAAATTGCATTATTAGGAGAATAAATAGAGGAATGGAAGAGAAGGAGAGATGCTGCTCAGCCGGTGAGTGTGGCTGGCATGGGGTGAAGAAGCCCTCTACTTTTGTTTTCAATTTATCATTTGGATTTCTTTTCCACTCAACGTTACCGTCATTGCATACTTCCTGCAATCACTTTTTTGGTTTTCTTAGGATATGTAATGAGACGTGAAGAGTTGCAGAAAATATGTAATGACAACAATGTTAAGTGGAAAATAAATCCAAATGATAAATTGAAAACAAAATTAGAGGAGACTCATGGCCAGATGGATTTTAAAAAATATTGGGTAAAAATGGCAATATCAATATTTGATAAGGGTCAAATATTGGGATGGCAATATCAATATTGATACTCAAACTGTCGGAATATAAATATCAATATTGATATTGTCATCCCAATGTATTTGACGCTTTTTAAAAAAAATACAATATAAACGGATTGGGTAAAAATGTATATGAAGCAAAAGTAGTTGGATCAAAGAAATAATCATTTGCACCCTAGCCTTGGGACCACCCATCTAGCCATGAGTCTCCTCTAATTTTGTTTTCAATTTATCATTTGGATTTCTTATCCACTCAACGTTGTTGTCATTACATATTTCCTGCAACTCTTCTTGTCTCTCTTTTTTGGTTTTCTTAGGATATGTTTTGAAACCTTTATTTCCACCTTGGGATTTTCGCTTCTCAGTTTGCCCAGATTGATCTGTAGGTTCTTGATCAATATTTTTCCTGCAAGGGCACTTAAATTTCAGAAACAACACACAAAATGGTACAATAGGAAAACGAGAATACTGAAATAAAAAAAAAAATACTGAAACAAGAACTCACCTGCAAGCACTGCAGTTGCAAATGCCTCGGCACCTTGGGCACACCCAGTCATTCAAAATATATACCTCTTCTATCTTTTCCATCTCTTGGATTTTTGCATGTAGCAGGAACAAATCAAAAAGCAAGAGAAAGATATTTTTGACATTTCACAAATGTGTGCATTTGGTTTGGTTTTGGATATCTTTTATAGGCTAAATTTTAAACATAAAACGGTCATGTTTTTTATAGTTGAAAAGTCATGTCCATTGGAATAAATAGAAATTGTCATGAAATGGTGTCAACTTTTATTATTTTTATTTTCTAGGATATAGTATGATTATGTAAATCCTCAAAAAAATTAAAAAATAATGAGTGTTTAATAACTACTATATGTGCTCCCTTGCAAGTTTAAAAATTATTGAGTGTTTTTTTTAACTCAAATTTGCAGCGGTCTTGTATTTTCTTCTTTATATAAATGAGAGGTTAAGCACATAAATAATATATGCGCAAACTGGCTTAGATCGAGAATGTCATTTTCTTTATATCCAAAATACATGTAAATTTTTTATTAATATTGCACAAAGTCGATAAATAAAAAGGTTGGTAAAAAGTATAATATAATTTCTTCTTTAAAAAAATGTATGGTATAAAATATAGGCTTAATTACTCTTTTGGTCCCTTAATTTATTTTTTGGTTTCGTTTTGGTCTCTTAACTATTAAATGTTTCATTTCGGTCCCTTAACTTATTTTTGGGTTCTCTTTTGGTCCCTTAACTATTAAAAGTTTCATTTTGGTCCCTTAACTTATTTTTTGGTTTCGTTTTGGTCCCTTAACTCTAATACATTCATCCTAACATACAGGACCAAAGTGGTTGACGAAGGAATACCCTCGCATCTTCTGCAGGCATGTATATTTTTATATATTTTCTTCTAGCTCTTTAAATTTATTAGTTTATGGCATATATAGCTGCATGACTAGCTTATTGATTCTCATAATCTATTCTAAACAAAACTAATTAATTATACAGGTTTGAGGAGAAGCGGTAAAAGTTGCAGATTAAGGTGGCTAAACTACTTGCGTCCCGATGTACGCCGTGGAAATATCACACTGGAAGAGCAGATATTGATTCTTGACCTCCACTCTCGCTGGGGAAATAGGTATGTAACATCCTCTCTTTTCCTATTTTATTGTCTATATATCATTGTTTTAAATTCAAATAACATGAACTTATAATTTATACACATATGTATTGGTATTGGAAAAAACCAAAGTGTCGCGTCTGAATAGAGTTTATAAAGAGTGACAAATTTCACCTTACAGGTTCAATTTGTAAAGACGAGTTAGATACACCGTAAAACCTACTAATATGTTTGTTTTTTTAAAGGTGATCGAAAATTGCACAACATCTACCAGGTAGAACAGACAATGAAATAAAAAACTATTGGAGAACAAGAGTGATCAAACAAGCAAAGCAACTCAAATGTGATGTCAACAGCAAACAATTCAGAGACGTTTTACGTCATGTCTGGATGCCCCGATTACTCGAACAAGTTCAACCCGCACCACAATTCCCCCAATACATTCATCCTAACATACAGGACCAAAGTGGTTGACGAAGGAAGAGTTAAGGGACCAAAACGAAACCAAAAAATAAGTTAAGGGACCAAAATGAAACTTTTAATAGTTAAGGGACCAAAACGAAACCAAAAAGTAAGTTAAGGGACCAAAACGAAACTTTTAATAGTTAAGGGACCAAAACGAAACCAAAAAATAAGTTAAGGGACCAAAAGAGAAATTAAACCTAAAATATATTAGAAATTAATATTACAATATGATTGATTAAATATGAATCATACGAAGTAGTAAATATATAGATTATTAAACCATTAAGTATTGCTTAGAAAATAGAGGAATAAACTAGGAAGCACCCAGTTTGTCCACCAGAATACCTCAAACATTGAGGAAGTCGGACCAAAGGTAAATTGTAGATTCAATCTTGCACTTCCTGAACTGAGACAATTATAATACAGGTTACTGCTATCTGCCAATTGTACACCCAATAATTCTATCTGTATTTATTTATAATTGGAGCACAAACAATACCGCTTGCCACTTTTCAAGGTACATGGCATTTCCAACAACAAAGAAATGATTGCACTATAGCTTAGATGATGAAACTGTTCCAAATATTATCGCAGAGTTTTCTTCCAAATCTGAACTTACAAAACTCATGGTCAGTTGGGGTGAATTTCAGAATCATTTGACATTGCACTATCCCTTGATTTCTACGATGTCACACGCGATATCGTCCCATCCAAGCTAAATACAATTCTAGGCACGCGATAGATTGGAAGGGACGGCTGAGATTGTATTACCCGGTATACTCCAGATAAGAATCAACAACACAGCCTTGTGGCCTCACATTAAATTTAACATGGTTTTCTCTAATGCATCACATTAATTAGTCCACAATAATTAAAATAAATACTTTGATCATTCACAAAAATTAAAGAGACAATTTGATTCCTACACTAATAAAACTCAAATGATTTCTTTGTCGAAAAAAAAAACTCAAATGATTTCTTCTTCCCTGAACTCACCTCTGATATTTCTTTAAAACAGTAGTACAAACATATCAATAAATACTGTAATGTGGATGTTTAATTAATTTTTAATCTTCTCC
Organism: Medicago sativa; assembly: GCF_051527215.1. Taxonomy (NCBI): domain Eukaryota; kingdom Viridiplantae; phylum Streptophyta; class Magnoliopsida; order Fabales; family Fabaceae; genus Medicago; species Medicago sativa. Next base: position 13,678,297 of record NC_140754.1, read on the forward strand.
TTTACGTCCGATTTTATTAAACTAGACTCAAATTTTACTTTATGCGTGACTATTTAAATTAGTAGGACTTGAGACAATTATAAACATTTTCTATTCATCGTTCTTTATATTTAAAAAAAATTTAAGATGGTTTAGTGGACATTCACATATAAGGACACTAATGCACGTAGCGCCAGAATATATTTTCCACATTGGAGTGAAAATTAGTTAGCTTTCTTAAATTTCATATACACTAATGCACATCGGGCCTTTTGCAACATTTTGAAAAAAATGTTGAAGGCGGCCACTCCATTTAATATTTTCGGTATATATTTAATACTTATTTAGCATAGTTCTTCTTATTTATTTCCATATAAATTCTTCTTAGTTTTAAATTACTTAGCTTAATAAGTAAGTGTTACTATATTGTGGGGAAACTTAAAAGCATGAATTTGGTTTTAGTGTATGTGCGTTAGAGATGTTCCTACTGCCCCCAGATTTGAGTAATAGAAGAAGAAAGGGCTGTCAAACATCACAGAAGTAGCATGGTACTGCAGCAACTTCTCCAAATGTATTTCAAACCGTATTTTCACGCTTGCAACTTGGATGCTTGATAACTTGTGAACCTGAAATCATCATTTTCAGCACTTGGATTTCAATAATGCTGTCTTCTCTTGGATTTCAATGCTTTTGATGTTCTTCATTCAACAATGCACAGCACGAGTTTATAAAATCGTATTCCTTCTGATGATTTCCAGTTTTCTTCAAGTTTTGATACATAAAGTAGTAAATCTTTTGCAGTGCTTACATATTTTGGTATCTCTTTTTTTTTGATAAAGCTAAAAATGCAATAAAAGAATAGCCAGGAGCAGCCTGAACCTCTTACATCAACTAGTTCATGTTTAACCTTGTGACAGGTAATCCTAAAGAATCTCTATACATAAGAGCAGAAACAAAATCAGGTATAGAATCCCACCACTGTGAGGTATACATGGCCAGGCTTTGGCCATTTTTTGCCAAAGCATCAGCTACAAGATTTCCCTCTCTGAGTATATGTGAACAAGTGCTGCGGATGTGAGAGCAAGAGATCAAACAATTGTGCCAACGCACCCTCATACGCCAAGGAACCCCATCATTTGTATTAAAAGCTTTCACAACAGCCAGAGAATCAGTTTCAATCCAAATCTGGTCGATGTTCATAGTGGAGGCGCGTTCAATAGCTAGCATACAGGCATCAAACTCAGCTTCCAGAGCAGTAGCATGACCAATATTTTGACAGCAAGCACCCAAAAAAGAAGAAGATGAATCTCTGATGACAAAGCCTATTGAGCCACAAGAGGGGGATCCAAAAGAGGACCCGTCACAGTTGAATTTAATGCATCCAGGAGGCGGGGGAAACCAGCAAACGTCTTGTATGGGGGCAAAACGTCTAGCCCGCAGTGGTATGCCAAAGAGCCTAGCAATCTTAAAATCTTGTATTGCAGCATCACTATGCGTAAGTCTGAGATCAAAACTGAGAGTAACTTCAGCCAGAACATTGTGAAATAAGGTGCTGATGGGACGAGATTTATTGCTGAAGTATCTGGAGTTTCGCTCTAACCAAATACTCCAAATAGTGTGAACTATAGCAGAATTAAGCACTTTTCTGGCCAATTGACTATTTAAAGAATCTGTACAAAGGATGAGATTGTGCATAGAAGAAAGATCAAGAGCAATATCAGTACCTTTCATCAACCAGTCCCACAACTGGTGAGTGACAGGGCACATAAGGAAAATATGTTGAGCTGATTCAGAGGAGTTTCGGCAAAAATGGCATATTGACACTATGACACAACCTCTTTTTCGTAAGTTTTCATCCGTAGGCATTTTGCCCAACAAGAATCTCCAAGATATGAAAGACCTAGAGGGAGGAATGTAGGCATTCCAGATAAGCTTATGCCACGGAACCAGAGGCCCATTAGGAGAGAGGAAATCAAAAGCCATCTTGCTAGTTAAAGAGCCTGTTGGAACAAAATGTGTTTAACAATGAACCTTAAAGAGTTTTGATGATAACAAGGTATTAAAAATTGTAAATTGGTCTAGCTAATATTTGTTCAAGTGTACAGGACCATAATTATAAAGTTACATCATCATTGGTTCTGAATGAGCAAAGAAAGAGCAAAAGAAAATGAAGCTTAGATGATTCTGAAGGCAAAGCGCTCCTGAAGTCAAGCTGCTCCTGAAGAAATAGCGCTCCTGAAGTAAGTTGCTCCTGAAGTCAAGCTGCTCCTGAAGAAATAGCGCTCCTGAAGTAAGTTGCTCCTGAAGAATAGTGCTTCTGAAGACAAGAGGTCCAGAAGCCACATCATCAGAAGCTGCGTCATCAGAAGCTGCAGAAGTCATATCATCAAAAGCTGCATCATCAGAAGCTGCCTCATCAGAAGCCATTTCACCAGAAGCTGAATCTCAACTGGATTTGCAAAAGATTCAGGAATTGAAGAATTATCAGTGCAAAAGCTGTCTATTGGATTCGAAAACACAAACAAAGGATTAGTGGAGTTTTGCAACGGTCATTTCAAACGTGTTTGAAGGCTTGTGCTTGCAATTTGGACGAAAGCGTTGACATTGTACTTTGTACGAATTGTACAACCACGTTCTCCACTACTCTGTTTTGTGTCCGCGCTTCAAGACAAGAAAACAGCTCCAGAATACGGTCTCGCCTGCATATATGTTCCTTTGGATAAGGAATGGTTTTCAAATTGGTTCTTCATAGGACAACAACCAAATCAGGCAAAAGATCATTGGTGAAAGATCAAGCTTCAACAACGACTCTTTGGTGTGCTGGCAATTTCACAACGTCTCTTTCACACCTCTATATAAAGGAGTGAAGACCTAGAGAATTGGTAATGCAAGAACGCTGAACGAAAGACTCACAAGATTTTCACAAGTACCAAACCTCTGCTGAAATTGTTCTGCATTCACTTAGAATTTCTGTGTCTCAAAGTCATATCTTAGAAATTCTTAAGTCCATTGAGTCTGTATCTGATTTGTATTGTGAGCACCTTTGATTGTATATCAAGTGTTCAACCTTAAACAATTTTCTGTGTAATTTTGTTTAGTTAGGAAGTCTCTTGCAGTTGTGCTTGAGCAGGAAGTCTCTTGATTGTGTTCTTGAGCAAAGGAAGTCTCTTGCTTGTGTGCTTGAGCATTGGAAGTCTCTTGCTTGTGTGCTTGAGCATTTGTAATCAGATATTACTCATAGTGAAATCTCCTTGGAAGTGCAAGGGGGACTGGACTACTTCCGGATTGTGGAAGGAACCAGTATAATTGCTTTGTGTCGTTCTTCTTCTCTCTCTCTGTTTTATTCCGCTGCATTTAGATTCTGATTATCACTTCAGAAGCTGTCTCGCTTAGCTTCTGATCAGTGTGTTCAGTTTTTAGGAGAAACGAAGAATTTTTCTAAAACACAATTCAACCCCCCTTCTTGTGTTTTTCTCACCTTCAATTGGTATCTAGAGCCTTGGTCTGTTGTGTAACACTTAACCGTGCAACAGTCAAAGATCTGAGAAAAACATGTCTACTCCTCCTCCTACTGGTTCTAGTGATACTATCTATAAACATGTCTCACATGATGATAGTGATAGTAAGAAAACCAGTGTTGGAAAAGTTCCAAAGTTCAATGGAGATGCTGAAGAGTTCTCTTGGTGGAAGACCAACTTTTACAGTTACATCATGAGCCTGGATGAAGAATTATGGGATATTCTGGAAGATGGTGTTGGTGATTTAGTCCTTGATGAAGAAGGAGCTACTGTGGATAGAAAGAAACATACTCCAGAACTGAGGAAACTTTACAAGAAGCATCATATTATCAGAGGAGCTCTTGTCACTGCCATACCCAAAGCAGAATACATGAAGATGAGTGACAAATCCACTGCTAAAGCTATGTTTGCTTCTCTCTGTTCAAATTATGAAGGGAGCAAGAAGGTCAAAGAAGCAAAGGCTCTCCTGCTTGTACATCAGTATGAGTTATTCAAGATGAAGGATGATGAAACTATTGAGGAGATGTACTCAAGGTTTCAAACCTTAGTTTCTGGGCTACAGATTCTAAAGAAGAGCTATGTTGCTTCTGATCATGTAAGCAAGATACTCAGAAGCTTACCTGCCAGATGGAGACCAAAAGTGACTGCCATTGAGGAAGCTAAAGATTTAAACACTTTAAGTGTCGAAGATCTTGTTAGTTCTCTCAAAGTTCATGAGTTAAGTCTTAATGAACATGAGTCTACTAAGAAGAGTAAATCAATAGCTCTTCCATCCAAAGGCAAGTCATCAAAAGCTCTCAAAGTGGTTGAATCTGAAGAGGAAGAACAGTCAAGTTCAGATTCTGAACCAGATGCTGCTGAAATGGCCATGCTCTCAAACAGACTTCAATATCTGGCCAAGAAGAACAGAAAGTTTCTCTCCAGAAGGGGTAACTCCAGAAGCTCAAAGAAAGAAGATCAGAAGGGATGCTTCAACTGTAAGAAGCCTGGACACTTCATTGCTGAATGCCCTGATCTTCAAAGAGAAAAGTCAAAGGACAAGTCAAAGAGGTCTACATTCAAACCAAGCAAACTCAAGAAGCAGATTAAGCAGAGTTTAATGGCAACCTGGGATGATTTGGGTAGTGAATCTGGTTCTGATAAAGAGGAAGCTGATGAAGATGCAAAGGTAGCTGTTGGGTTGGTAGCAACAGCAACTTCAGAAGCAGGATCAGATTCAGACTCAGAAGATGAAAACGAGGTATATTCCAAAATTCCCAGAGATGAACTTGTTGAGTCACTTAAAGAACTTCTTACACATTTTGAAGTAAGAACCAATGAGTTGAAGGATTTAAAAGAAAAATATGCTGATTTGGTACAACAGCAAAAATCAACTCTATTGGATTTGAAAGCTTCTGAACAAGGGCTTAGGGGCTTTGACTTCATGTGTAAAACATATGAAGATCAGCTCAGGTTCTTATGTCAGAAGCTACAAGAAAAGTGTAATGAAAAACCTTTAAGTAACCATGAAATTGCTCTTGAAGATTTTATTATATCTGGCATTGACAGAAGCAGGGTGGCTTCTATGATTTATAGCATTTACAAGAACAACGACAGAGGAATTGGTTTTCCAGAAGTGAAACTTGAGAAAACCAATCTAAAATCTTGTTGTGAATGCATCAAGGAAGGTCTGAAAACATTCTTTGTACCAGAAGGGGCTGAGTTGAAAACTGTTGTTCAATCAGAACCTGAAGCTTCTAGTTCTAAGGCTAAAATTACTTCAAAGCCAAAGAACTCTAAGTCAAAGGCTATGATCAACTCTGATTCCAAGACTCCAAAGGTCAGGATCCTGAAAAGATCAGAACCTATTCCTCAGAGTCTGGTGAAACCAAAGTCTGGGGTTCTGAAGTCTAAGTTTCAGAAGAAGACAGTTGCTGCTTCTGAAGTACCAAAACCTAAGGTGATGGTTAATCAGAAGCAACCCAACTCACAGCACAAGGTACAAGAAGTGAAGAGTAAAGCCTTAAGTACTAACCTTCCAGGACCCATAGAACAATGGGTACCTAAAACTAAAAATGTCAATGATGCAGGTATGTCTAAGAGCAGTGCCAAAGCAAAGATCATGGTACCTAGACAGCGGTTGCTCAAGACACATGACAGGAGACAAGTCCATGTTCCTCAGCCTAACAATGAAAGAGGGAGGAAATGTGAAATTTGGAGGCAACCAGTCAGGCAAGATCATAGGTACAGGAACTATTGGTAATTCCTCTACCTCAATTAATAATGTATGGTTGGTAGATGGTCTTGAACATAACCTTTTGAGCATTAGTCAATTTTGTGATAATGGTTATGATGTGCTTTTTGAAAAACCCAACTGTACAGTAATCAACAAGGAAGACAAATCCATTGTGTTCAAGGGAAAGAGAGTTGACAATGTCTATAAAATCAATTTTTCTGAACTGGCTGATCAGAAGGTGGTTTGTCTACTATCAGTGAATGATAAGAAATGGATGTGGCACAGAAGGTTGGGACATGCTAACTGGAGGTTAATCTCTAAGCTTAGTAAGTTACAACTTGTGAAAGGGCTACCAGACATTGACTATCATTCAGATGCACTCTGTGGTGCATGTCAGAGAGGGAAAATTGTGAAATCATCTTTTAAAACCAAAGATATTGTTTCAACCTCAAGACCTTTAGAATTACTCCATATTGATTTATTTGGACCAGTAAGTACTGCATCCTTATATGGAAGTAGATATGGATTAGTCATTGTTGATGATTACAACAGATGGACTTGGGTGAAATTCATAAAGAGTAAAGATGTTGCGTGTGATGTATTCAGTAGCTTCTGCACTCAAATTCAATCTGAAAAAGAATCAAAAATTTTGAAAGTCAGAAGTGATCATGGTGGAGAATTTGAAAATGAGCCATTTGAAGCTTTTTGTGAAAAACATGGAATTTTCCATGAGTTCTCTTCTCCTAGAACACCACAACAAAATGGGGTTGTAGAGAGAAAGAATAGAACTTTACAAGAAATGGCCAGAACCATGATTCATGAAAACAATTTACCAAAACATTTTTGGGCAGAAGCAGTGAATACAGCATGCTATGTTCAAAACAGGATCTATATTAGACCTATTTTGGAGAAAACAGCATATGAACTGTAATATCCCGCGTATTAGGAACTAACGTAATATCTGAGAACGATACAAATGTACACGATTAAGGAAAGGGCATAATGGTCAATTGAGCTTAAGGACTACATAAGGAATTTTGGCCCAAAATATTCATTTTTCATACAAGCTTCTCTCTCTAGGTATAGAAACTTTTCTTGTTCTCTCTTCTCTCTCTAGGAACCGATCCAATCCTTCAATCTTTTGCTCAAAGTTGTTCAAGATACTAAGAGCAAGTGATCAAGTGAATCATGGGTGGATAGGAGCAAGCATCTTCAACCTTTTTACCTTCTCAAGCAAGAGTAGTGATCTAGGGTTTTGAAGTAGGAGGACTTGTAAACAACTTCAAACACTTCAAGTGAGTTCTTAGATAGAACCCACCATTGGGGATTATGTGTTTAATTTGCAAGCCAAGCATGATTTATGTTAAGACTAGAAAATATGAGAATTTTATCCCTTTTGCCTTGATCTTGTCTGATACATGTTAATAATGCTATGAAGATGTTTTATAATATATATGTATGTTGCTGGATGTTTTGGTGCCTTGCAGGAACGATTGGGATGAGTTTGGGGTCAAAAATAGCAAAATTTGTACCACAGACCCGAGGAACCACGCTATTAGCGAAATATACGCTAATAGCGAAATTCCTCAGCAAGGGCTACGCCCCAGCTGCGCCAATAGCGTGGCTCTCTGGACTTGGCCAACTTGCTTTGGCCTGTTGGTCCAGTTCAGGGTCCGTGGTGCGTTCCGATGCTTTCCTTTCAACAATTTATAACTTTATAACCCCAAAACAACATCTAATCAATGCACCTAACTTCAAGCAACATCGAATCAAGAATCATGGTAATCTTAACATGTACGTCAAGGAAGGCACAAGAGAGGTTAAGCCGGGTATTCGGGTAGAAAGCAGTAAGGAAGGGAATAAACTAGAGCCTCGACATAGTTGTTGAGAACAGAATGTCATATTACTTTCTAGGTTACATGAGTTATGATGCTAAGAATATTTTCTACGCCTATGTACAAGTATGAGTATGTTGTATAGGAACATGACTAATATAAGATGTAGGTGCTCGTGTCTCTTGCTATCCACGTCAGGGGGATACAAGAGGTTCCCGACCTAAGGGGAACGATTCAAGCCGTAAGGGACCCGCACGACACCGAGGGAGTCCGATGTACGTACATCGGTCATGTATGGGATAGTTCTCGGGGTTACTCCACCCGGGGCTCTCCATAAAACGAACCAAGATAATGTTGTTTGATTCACGCTAACATAATGATTGAACGAATATGACTATGCATGAAGCGATTATGTTAGATTATTAAATGAATGATTTGCCGAAGACGAACTTAGGTTCCCCTATTCGTCTGGTATAGGTTGTGTCATGAATTAGTGTAGACTTATGTGCGTTCAGCGTACCTTAGCAAAGCGGTATTAGGATCCCTTCACCGCCATGACACGTATGATATAGTAAAAGCCTATAACATGTTATGAAGGTTCTAAGACGGTTTCTAGTGTGCACATCCGTCTAGACATAAATGACCACACACACGTATAATCAACCGGCAGGTTGTATTTTAGTCACGTGATAACCGTAGGTTTTCCCCCAAGGTTATCACTAGCTTAGGGCTAGGAAGAACTCACTGAGGCATTATGTCTCATCCAACTCCTTATTTTGTTCAGGTTCACAGGTATCCCGAGGTAAAGGTAAAGAAAAGGTCATGGAGTGATTGTGTTATCTTGGAGCTTTCATGGTGTAGATTAAGGATGCATATGTTACATTTTGAGTCGTGATATTATGTATATATATTGTCTTGTACCTTATTGTAGCACAACTTGGTGTAAGAATGTAACATAAGAACCTTGGAACGTTGATGTATGTAGACTCAAGACTTGATGTTGTATAATTATTGTATAATTAATGTATCCAGTATCAATCTTAGCACTCTTTTGAATATTCTAGATATTTTCAAATATGGGTGTTACAATTGGTATCAGAGCAGGTCGATTCAGATCGTGCCTTGGGTCATTAATGATACAATACAAGTAGTTGTTCTTTTTGAGCTTAGGATATTGGTCCTCATTGTTATATTCGGTTAAAACTGATCACTTTGACTTAAATATGACAGTTAGAGCGATAATGTCTGGAGCGCGAAGGGCAAGAGGCCGGCCAAGAGGTAATCGGAATGAGGAGGATAATGTTAATCCTGATGCTCAGATGTGGGCACAGTTGATGCAACAAAACCAACAGATGATGAATATGATGCAGCAGCAGATGCAGCAGCAAATGCAGCAGAATGCTCAGGCTCCGCAGCAATGGGCTGCAGCTATGCAGCAAGGTCAGGGTGTTTTCTATCAGCCCCCTCCACCACCTCCCATTGTGGGAAATCCAATCTTTCGAGAATTTAACCGGAACCATCCTCCAGAGTTCGATGGTAGTGGTGAGCCACCTGAAGCAAAAAGGTGGATCAAGCAGATGGAAAAGATTTTTCAGATGGTTAACTGTACCGAGGAAGATAAGGTGGTCTTTGCAATGAACCAATTCCGAGGTGCAGCGCTTGATTGGTGGGAAACTGCTCGGCGTAGGATGGAGACTAATGGGTTAGCCTTGAACTGGGAGAATTTCAAACAAGTGATGAAAGAGAAGTATATTCCCTTGTCATACAAGGTCAGGAAGGAACAAGAATTCCTTCACTTGAAGCAAGGTCATATGTCGGTGACAGATTTCACGAGGAAGTTTGAGGAGTTGTCTTATTACTCTACTCACAACGAGTATGCGGCTAATGAGATGTGGAAAGTTAACCAATATAAGCATGCTTTGAGGGGAGAACTTTATACTGTAGTAAGTCAGCAAAGGGTGACAGACTATGATGAATTGGTGCATAACAGCTTGGAGGCCGAAAGGGGTTTTGATAAGGCAGCTAGAGAAAATTATGGGGCAAGTGGGAGGAATAAGGGAAATTTTGTTGACAAGTATCATGAGAAACTGAAACCCAAGGGTTCTCCAACTAGAGGAAAGTACACAGGTCCACCTAGAACTTATCCAATTTGCAGAAAGTGTGGCAAGGCTCATCAAGGAGAATGCAGGAGAGAGTCTGGCAATTGTTTTGCATGTGGTCAGTCAGGGCACTACGTGGCGGATTGTCCAAACAGAGGAAATAAGGGCAAGGGTGTAAGCACTACAATGAGTAAAGGTAGAGTGTATTCTCTTGATGGTAAGAAGGCGCAGGCAAATGAAGACTTGATTGGTGGTACGTGTTTTCTTGGCCAGAATTCTGTTAATGTTTTATTTGATTGTGGTGCATCATGTTCCTTCATTTCACTTCAATGTGTTGAGGCTCTTCAGTTGTCTGTTTCATTGTTAAATCCTCCTATGAAAGTAACCACGGCCACTGACGGGAGTATTGTAGCGAACTATGTTTGTGAAAATTGTCCTATTACCGTCTCTAGCAAGACGTACTATATAGATCTAGTATGTCTTCCGATGAAGCAACTTGATGTTATTCTGGGTATGGACTGGTTGTCAGCCAATCATGTATATATAGGATGTGCTGAAAAGAGTATTTACATGCCAACTAGTGATGCGGTGGAAGGAGTAGCCTTGTCAGAATTGATTAAGCACACGTACCAGATGGCTCAGTTTATTTGTGCTCAGGATAGGGGATTTTATGTTATGCTTACCGTGACTCCAGAGTCAGACTTAAGTCCAAGTGATATTCCTATTGTAAGTGAGTACTTAGATGTTTTTCCAGCTGACATCACTAACTTGCCACCGGAAAGAGAGATTGAGTTTTCGATCGATTTGATTCCGGGAGCCGAACCAGTGTCAGTAGCACCTTACAGAATGTCTCCCCTAGAACTCAAAGAATTGAAGACCCAGTTAGAGGAGCTTATTCAGAAGCATTTCATCAGGCCTAGCGTGTCTCCATGGGGTGCACCAGTTTTGTTGGTCAAGAAGAAAGATGGCAGCATGCGTCTGTGTATTGATTATCGTCAGCTGAACAAGGTGACTATCAAGAATAAGTACCCTTTGCCAAGGATTGATGATTTACTTGATCAACTTAAGGGGGCATCTGTGTTCTCTAAAATTGATCTCAGGTCGGGATACCATCAGATTCGTATCAAATCCTCAGATGTGTCCAAAACGGCTTTCAGAACACGTTACGGACACTACGAATTTTTGGTGATGCCTTTTGGTGTGTCCAATGCTCCAGCAGTTTTTATGGATTACATGAATCGGATTTTTCAGCCTTATTTAGATCAGTTTGTCATTATTTTCATTGATGACATATTGGTTTATTCAAAGAATCCGCAAGAGCATGTACAACATTTGAGGATAGTGTTGGATATTCTTCGAGAGAAACAGTTATATGCGAAGTTTAGCAAGTGTGAGTTTTGGTTGTCAGAGGTCAAGTTCCTTGGTCATGTAATCTCTCAAGGTGGTGTGGCCGTTGATCAATCTAAAGTCGAAGCTGTTCAAAATTGGACAAGACCGAAGAATGTTTCGGAAGTTCGAAGCTTTTTGGGATTAGCCGGATATTACCGACGGTTTATCATGAAGTTTTCTCAGATTGCTTTACCCTTAACTCGGCTCATGAGGAAAGAGGTTCCATTTGTGTGGGATGAAGAATGTGAGAAGAGTTTTAGAACTCTGAAGAAAAAGTTAACTCAAGCTCCAGTCTTAGCCATACCCGACCCGGAAAAGACATATGTAGTGTTCTGTGATGCATCGTCTAAGGGACTTGGTGGCGTGCTTATGCAAGAAAATAATGTGATAGCTTATGCATCTCGGCAACTTAAGCCGCATGAAGAAAATTATCCTACTCATGACTTGGAGTTGGCAGCCATAATTTTTGTTTTGAAGATATGGAGGCATCATTTGTATGGAGCACATTTTGAGTTGTTTAGTGATCACAAAAGTCTAAAGTACTTGTTTGATCAAAGAGATTTGAACATGAGGCAACGACGTTGGATGGAATATCTAAAAGACTTCGACTTTGATTTGAAATATCATCCGGGAAAGGCCAATGTTGTAGCGGACGCTTTGAGTCGTAAAGCCATAGCTCAAGCTGAAGTGTTGATGCACACTTGCAACATGTATGAGAAGGTTCGAGACCTTAATCTTGGAGTCACAGAAGATGATAATGGTATCTGGTTGCATAGATTGGAAGTTTCATGTGATTTGCGGTCAAGAATTATTCAGGCCCAGATTATGGATTCAGAATTGCAGAAAAGGAGTGGTCACCCAGAATTCTCTATGGCCTCAGACGGAGCAATGATGTTTGAAGGAAGGTTGTGTGTTCCAAATGATCAAGAGCTTAAAAGATTAATTTTGGAGGAAGCACACAAGAGTAGTTTTTCAATTCACCCTGGTGCTACCAAAATGTATCAAGATTTAAGGAAGGATTACTGGTGGCCTGGTATGAAAACGGATATTGCTGAATTTGTAGCACGGTGTATAGTATGTCAACAAGTCAAGATAGAACATCAGAGGCCAGCTGGTATGTTGCAACCATTAGAAATTCCTCAGTGGAAATGGGAGCACATCACCATGGATTTTGTGGGAGGTTTACCCCGTACTCAAAGAGGTCATGATTCAATTTGGGTGATTGTGGATAGACTAACCAAATCAGCTCATTTCTTACCGGTAAAGTCTACCTACAAAACATCACAATATGCAGATTTATTTATTTCCGAGATTGTCAAGCTACACGGGGTTCCAGTGAGTATCGTATCAGATAGGGATCCAATCTTTACTTCACATTTTTGGAGGGCTTTTCAGAGAGCTTTGGGAACTAAATTGAAATTGAGCACGTCACATCATCCGCAGACAGATGGACAGTCAGAAAGGACTATCCAAACTTTAGAAGACATGTTACGTGCTTGTGTTTTGGAAGATGGAGGGAGTTGGAATCATCACTTACCTTTGATAGAATTTTCTTACAACAATAGCTATCACTCAAGTATTGGGATGGCACCATATGAAGCGTTGTATGGTAGGAAATGTAGAACCCCTTTGTGTTGGGCCGAGGTTGGAGATAAGAGTATCATTGGACCGGACATCATTCAAGAAACGACTTTGAAAATTAAGTCAATACAAGAGAAGATGAAAATAGCTCAGAGTCGTCAGAAAAGTTATGCGAATGAGAGGCGGAGACCTTTGGAGTTTGAAGAAGGTGATCATGTGTTCCTGAAAGTTACGCCTAAACTAGGTTTGAGAGGAGTCTTTAGGACCAAGAAGTTGTGTCCTAGGTATATAGGACCGTTTTTGATACTCAAACGTATCGGGCCAGTAGCTTACCAGTTAGCTTTACCCCCAGCTATGTCGGGTTTGCATGATGTATTTCATGTATCTCAATTGAAGAAGTTTATTCCGGATCCTTTTCAACCAATTGAATTAGACTCTATTGAGTTAAGATCAGATTTGACGTTCCAGCCGGAACCAGAAAGTATAGTTGACCGCGATGTCAAGTCTCTCAGGAACAAAGAGATTCCTATAGTGAAAGTGGTTTGGAAGGGGTCACCAGACGGGGAAGCTACTTGGGAACTCGAGTCAGAGATGATGAACCAGTATCCGCATTTGTTTTCAGGTATTTTCTGAATTTCGAGGACGAAATTTTTTTTTAAGGGGGGTAGAATGTAATATCCCGCGTATTAGGAACTAACGTAATATCTGAGAACGATACAAATGTACACGATTAAGGAAAGGGCATAATGGTCAATTGAGCTTAAGGACTACATAAGGAATTTTGGCCCAAAATATTCATTTTTCATACAAGCTTCTCTCTCTAGGTATAGAAACTTTTCTTGTTCTCTCTTCTCTCTCTAGGAACCGATCCAATCCTTCAATCTTTTGCTCAAAGTTGTTCAAGATACTAAGAGCAAGTGATCAAGTGAATCATGGGTGGATAGGAGCAAGCATCTTCAACCTTTTTACCTTCTCAAGCAAGAGTAGTGATCTAGGGTTTTGAAGTAGGAGGACTTGTAAACAACTTCAAACACTTCAAGTGAGTTCTTAGATAGAACCCACCATTGGGGATTATGTGTTTAATTTGCAAGCCAAGCATGATTTATGTTAAGACTAGAAAATATGAGAATTTTATCCCTTTTGCCTTGATCTTGTCTGATACATGTTAATAATGCTATGAAGATGTTTTATAATATATATGTATGTTGCTGGATGTTTTGGTGCCTTGCAGGAACGATTGGGATGAGTTTGGGGTCAAAAATAGCAAAATTTGTACCACAGACCCGAGGAACCACGCTATTAGCGAAATATACGCTAATAGCGAAATTCCTCAGCAAGGGCTACGCCCCAGCTGCGCCAATAGCGTGGCTCTCTGGACTTGGCCAACTTGCTTTGGCCTGTTGGTCCAATTCAGGGTCCGTGGTGCGTTCCGATGCTTTCCTTTCAACAATTTATAACTTTATAACCCCAAAACAACATCTAATCAATGCACCTAACTTCAAGCAACATCGAATCAAGAATCATGGTAATCTTAACATGTACGTCAAGGAAGGCACAAGAGAGGTTAAGCCGGGTATTCGGGTAGAAAGCAGTAAGGAAGGGAATAAACTAGAGCCTCGACATAGTTGTTGAGAACAGAATGTCATATTACTTTCTAGGTTACATGAGTTATGATGCTAAGAATATTTTCTACGCCTATGTACAAGTATGAGTATGTTGTATATGAACATGACTAATATAAGATGTAGGTGCTCGTGTCTCTTGCTATCCACGTCAGGGGGATACAAGAGGTTCCCGACCTAAGGGGAACGATTCAAGCCGTAAGGGACCCGCACGACACCGAGGGAGTCCGATGTACGTACATCGGTCATGTATGGGATAGTTCTCGGGGTTACTCCACCCGGGGCTCTCCATAAAACGAACCAAGATAATGTTGTTTGATTCACGCTAACATAATGATTGAACGAATATGACTATGCATGAAGCGATTATGTTAGATTATTAAATGAATGATTTGCCGAAGATGAACTTAGGTTCCCCTATTCGTCTGGTATAGGTTGTGTCATGAATTAGTGTAGACTTATGTGCGTTCAGCGTACCTTAGCAAAGCGGTATTAGGATCCCTTCACCGCCATGACACGTATGATATAGTAAAAGCCTATAACATGTTATGAAGGTTCTAAGACGGTTTCTAGTGTGCACATCCGTCTAGACATAAATGACCACACACACGTATAATCAACCGGCAGGTTGTATTTTAGTCACGTGATAACCGTAGGTTTTCCCCCAAGGTTATCAATAGCTTAGGCCTAGGAAGAACTCACTGAGGCATTATGTCTCATCCAACTCCTTATTTTGTTCAGGTTCACAGGTATCCCGAGGTAAAGGTAAAGAAAAGGTCATGGAGTGATTGTGTTATCTTGGAGCTTTCATGGTGTAGATTAAGGATGCATATGTTACATTATGAGTCGTGATATTATGTATATATATTGTCTTGTACCTTATTGTAGCACAACTTGGTGTAAGAATGTAACATAAGAACCTTGGAACGTTGATGTATGTAGACTCAAGACTTGATGTTGTATAATTATTGTATAATTAATGTATCCAGTATCAATCTTAGCACTCTTTTGAATATTCTAGATATTTTCAAATATGGGTGTTACATGAACTCTTTAAAGGAAGAAAACCCAATATCTCTTACTTTCATCAATTTGGATGTACATGTTACATTCTGAACAACAAGCTCTACCTAAAGAAATTTGATGCCAAGGCCCAAAGAGGAATCTTTTTAGGTTACTCTGAAAGGTCAAAGGCATACAGAGTGTATAATTCAGAAACACTTTGTGTTGAAGAATCTATGCACGTTAAATTTGATGACAAGGAGCTTGAAGATAAAACTTCAAAGCAAGGTGAAAGTTCTGCAGAGATACAGGTTCCTGAAGCTACTCCAGAACCTGATCAGATAGCTGAATCTGAAGATAGTCCAGAAGCTGAACCCACATCAGAAGCACAAGATGAAGCTGCTTCTGATGAAGAACAAGATGGCTCACATCAAGAAGATCCTCCCAGAAACACATTCAAACACAAGTCTTCACATCCTGAGGAGCTAATCATTGGAAACAAAGATAGTCCAAGAAGAACAAGATCACATTTCAGACAAGAAGAGTCAATGATTGGACTAATCTCAATGATTGAACCTACAACAGTTGATGAAGCACTTTCAGATGATGGATGGATCCTAGCTATGCAAGAAGAGTTGAATCAATTTCAAAGAAATGATGTGTGGGATCTGGTACCCAAACCTCAGCACAAGAACATTATTGGAACAAAATGGGTATTCAGAAACAAGCTGAATGAGCAAGGTGAAGTAACAAGAAACAAAGCCAGGCTTGTTGCACAAGGGTATAGTCAACAAGAAGGCATTGATTACTCTGAAACGTTTGCTCCAGTTGCAAGATTGGAAGCAATCAGGTTACTTCTTTCCTATGCAGTTAATCATGGCATAATATTATATCAAATGGATGTCAAGAGTGCATTTCTAAATGGTGTCATAGAAGAAGAAGTGTATGTCAAGCAACCTCCTGGATTTGAGGATATTAAATATCCTGACCATGTTTTTAAACTGAAGAAATCACTATATGGCTTGAAACAAGCTCCCAGAGCTTGGTATGATAGACTAAGTAATTTCTTAATCAAAAATGATTTTAAAAGAGGACAGGTTGATACTACACTCTTCAGAAGGACCCTTGAGAAAGATATTCTTGTTGTGCAAATATATGTTGATGATATAATATTTGGTTCTACTAATGCATCTCTTTGCAAGGAATTTTCTGAGTTAATGCAGGATGAATTTGAAATGAGCATGATGGGAGAGCTGAAGTTCTTCCTGGGCATTCAAATCAATCAATGCAAAGATGGAGTCTATGTTCATCAATCCAAGTACACAAAGGAGCTTCTGAAGAAGTTCAAACTTGAAGATTGTAAAGTGATGAACACTCCAATGCACCCTACGTGCACCTTAAGCAAAGAAGATGAAGGAGCTAAAGTAGATCAGAAGCTGTATAGAGGTATGATTGGTTCTTTGTTATACCTCACTGCATCTAGGCCAGATATTTTATTCAGTGTATGCTTGTGTGCAAGATTCCAATCAGATCCTAGAGAATCTCATATGACTGCTGTCAAGAGAATCTTCAGGTATTTGAAAGGAACGACCAATCTTGGACTCCTTTATAGGAAATCCTTAGATTATAAGCTAATTGGATTCTGTGATGCTGATTATGCTGGTGATAGGATTGAAAGAAAGTCAACCAGTGGCAATTGTCAATTTCTGGGTGATAATCTTATATCCTGGGCTAGCAAAAGACAAACAACTATTGCTATGTCTACAGCAGAAGCAGAATACATTTCAGCTGCAAGTTGTTGTACACAACTACTTTGGATGAAACATCAGTTGGAAGATTATCAGATAACTGCTAACAGTATTCCCATTTATTGTGATAATACTGCTGCTATTTGTTTGTCTAAAAATCCAATTTTGCATTCAAGAGCGAAGCACATTGAAATCAAACACCATTTTATCAGAGATTATGTTCAAAAAGGAATTTTAGATATACAATTCATTGATACTGAAAATCAATGGGCTGATATATTTACTAAGCCTTTAACTGTTGAAAGATTTGATTTTATAAAGAAAAATTTGAACATGCACTTTGTATCTGATTAAATGCTTGCTTGCTCCTGAATAGGATTTTAGGTTCTGAAGTTAGTTCAGAAGCGGTAGTCCATCAGAAGCTCTTTATTGAGGTTCTGAGGAAAACTCGCTTCTGATGATGACGTCAGCATCTGAAGTCCAGAAGCTGGATTTGTTGCTTCTGAATAGTTGAATTAGTGGAAACGTTGGAAGTTACCTTTTAAAAAATAACTTCTGGCCCACTAACTTGGTAGTTACTCTGTGAACTTCTTACGTGGCCTGTATGTGTTGGTGTATAACTAAAAGGGCAATGATGATTTAAAAGCTTTGAAAGTACTTTTCACGCGCCCCCAATTTTGTCATTAATGTTATGTTTGTTTGTCTCTTTTGAATTGCAATCGTTTTACTTTTAACACTTTGTCAATTCACACACTACTCACTCACAACAAACACATTTGCTCTCAAACCTCTTGCGAAGTAAGCGCATTCTCTCAACCTTAGAACCCTAAAATCTTCATCTTCTTCAAATCTTCGTCAATCATCAAATGGCATCATCAAGCTCAAAAGTTTCAGAATCTACATCAAACAAGCAAAGCGTATCAGAATCTGGGTCCATCTACAAAGAGAAGACTATGGATATTCCATGGGAATCCTTAATAGTTCAAGTAGAGTCACCGGTGGATTTTGCTTCACTCAAGAAGTATGAAGTAAACATGGAAGGATTGATAGAGACTCAGATGCTGTCTGAGTATTTCAAGATGCTAAATGGGCCAACATATGTGAACTTGGTCAAGGACTTTTGGTTAAAAGCTGAAGTGTACAATGAAAAGCCTGCAAAAGTCGTAAGCAAACAAGCTGGGTCAAAGAAAGGGAAAATGGTCATGGATATGAATCCTACATCATTTGATAGCTTAGAAATAAGGTCTGAAGTGATGGGCATTCCTATAACCATCACTGAGGACGTTATAGCTAAAGCTTGTAGGATGGATGCAGAGGGAAGATTCCAAGAAATAGTCAGGAAGGAAGATGTCCTGCTACAAGGTTACTTCAACACTCTTTTGGGTGGGAAGAAAGATGCAAAGCCTTCTGAAATGGAGATTCACAACAGGATGTTGGTGAAATTCAGTAATGATTGCTTCTTTCAAAGAGCAGGAGGATCTGACCAACCCAACAATCAACAGAAGCTAGCAATTTACTTCATGGCTATTCTGGAAAAGATAAACTTCCCAAGATATGTAATGGATCATCTCTGCTGGGCCATAAATGAAAGCACTATCAGAGGAAGAAAACAAGTACCCTATGGAAGATTGCTGTCTGAAATCTTTTATCAAGGAAGGGTGCTGAAGTTCTTAAAAAGGACAAGGAGTGCTTCTGATAGATGTTTCGAAGTCTCTACTGCTGAAAGGACTATCAGTAGCAGGAGCTTATGCTCTATGAAGTTCATCAAAGAAGCCCCTAAAGATGAAAAGTGGTTAGAGATGACAACTGCTGAAACTGAGATAATCAGGGACTTTCCTCCCATCTTTAAGGAAAGTGACTCTGATTTCCTAGTTCAATCAGTAGTTGAGTACGTCTTGGAGGAAGATGCGAGGTCTCAGGAGGAAGCTGCTCTTGCTAAAGGGAAAGGCAAGAAGGCCAAAGCAGTTGCTGTGTCAGAAGCTGCTGTTTCTGATGCACCTAAAGGGAAAAGGGCCAGAACTAGTTCTGAATCTGATGCTGCTCCTACTAAAGGAAAGAAGGTCAGAACTAGTACTGAGTCAGAAGCTGCCATTGCTAAAGTTGCTAAGTCTGAATCTAAACCTATTTCTATCAAGGATAAAGGAAAGATGCAGAAGATTGGTGCTGCTTCTATTCCACAGAAGAGAAGAAAAGGTAAGGCAGACTTGGTAATCACTCAAGAGCAGCTGGAGGAAGCTCTTGAAGAAATGGAGAAAGAAGAGGCTGATCCCAAGCTGAAGAAGAAGAAGGCTCCCCTTCAACTTGTGAGTCCTATGGTTGAGATGACTCCAATAAGGAAAAGGATGGCAGATGAACGTACTTCTGAACTTATTTCAGACAAAAAGGATCTAAAAGCACAATACACTCATCAAAGAGATGAAAAGCTCAAGGCCTTGGGTATGGAAGATTGTGATAGGTACTTCAAAGAGAAATTGGCTGAAGTAAGAGCCATTGCTGGTAAGTCTACTGAAGACAATGAGGAAGACGATATGATGCTCATTTTTGAAAATGCTCCAGAAGAGGGAACTTCAGAAGCAGTTCCTCAATCTGCTGATCCACAGAAGATCACTTCTGAAGCTGGCCCTGCAGATCAGGTAATCCAGATTCCAGTCACCTCTATCCCCATTTCACCCTCTTCACCATCAGCACCTGAACCAATAGATGACACTTCTGTCTTAGACAATCTTGCTCTCCACTACTCAGGTGAGTTACCCATAGACAAATCTACTTCAGAAAAGGCCTCTGAAACAACTCCAGAAGCAACTGCTTCTGAAAACGTTGTTTCAGAAAACCCCCATCAACAAACACCTGAACCACATAAACCCACAACACCCCCACAATCACCAATAGCTACCATTGACCCCCAACTCAACACTCAAACATCATCTTCACCACAACAACCACCAACTGAAACTGAATTTCAACCTTTACCTGAACACTCCCCAGAACCAACTCCCATGGATGTTGACATCTCTCTAGTCAATGTTCAAGCCTCAACCTCCACCACACACATTGTTTCTAACCAGCCTACATCTTCTAACACACAAACACACTTTACCATTCCAGTTCCTAACCCTGTTCAAGATTTGGAAATCAGTGATTCTGATCTTGAAATCCTTGAACAACCACCCTCAAACATCCTGGAATCTGGATATATTAATTCTGAGCTTCTGACAATTCTGAGTCAGATGCATAATCTGGTGGATCAAAGAAGGACAATTGATCTCACAAGTGCATATGAAGACTCCTGGGTATCTCTTCAGAACCGGGCAGCTGAGCTTATCAAAGAAATCAAGGCTAAATGCATCAGAGTCAAGCAAGCATCAGTCAGAAGGCTAATGGAGCATGTGAATCAGAGTCTTAGAGTAAGAAGTTCTACACTGCTCCTGGTAAACCAGCCTTTCTTCTTTGAAACGGATTACTTGACCAGAGAAGCCAGGTTGTGTAAGCTTCTGAAGAAACAGATGGCAGAGCAGCAGCAAGAAGCTAAGGAAAGGGAACAAGCTCTTCTCCAGAGGCAACAACAACTTGAAGAACTGTTGCAGAAGAAGATTGAAGAAATGGAGGAGATGAAGAAACAACAACAAACCAACCCTTAGTTGCACACCCTTGTGTTTTACTTTTTGTTTGTTGTTTGTTTTATTTTCTTAGTCCTTGCTTCTGAAACCATCTTGTCTTAATTCTCTTGCTTCTGAATGCTTACTGATTCTGACTGTCTAGCTGCTTCTGACAATTGAATATACATGTTCATTTTTTTGCTCTGATTTATTTAGTTAAATTCCTATTATACTCTCTCATGTTTGAGTTTTTCTCATATCTTTTTGTCTTTTTTGCTTAAATTTATTTCAATTTTTTTTGATAATGACAAAAGGGGGAGTATATGTGACAAGTATTTAAAGGCTCTGAGCCCCATTAATGGCATTTGAAATTTTTGAAAAACTTCTATCATTTTTTTACCTTATTGGTATAAGCTATGAACGAACGAAGGAGTATCAAAATTCAAGTAAAGTTAATTGAACCATTCTTCTTATCTATAAGTTAATTCTTTCAATGATTCAATTTTGTTTTTAAGCTCTGATAATATTATTGCGCGAAAAATGAATTTAATTAACCTGGATAGAACTTAGGGGGAGCTTACAAACCTCACCTTAAAGACTATCAGACTCAGGGGGAGTTTGAGCTTACAAACCTCAGATTCTGAGCTTACAAACCTCAGAACCCCAAAGTCAACTTGTTAATTAGATTAACAACAATTGATCAATTTTAAATACTTTTGTTTGTCATCATCAAAAAGGGGGAGATTGTTGGAACAAAATGTGTTTAACAATGAACCTTAAAGAGTTTTGATGATAACAAGGTATTAAAAATTGTAAATTGGTCTAGCTAATATTTGTTCAAGTGTACAGGACCATAATTATAAAGGTACATCATCATTGGTTCTGAATGAGCAAAGAAAGAGCAAAAGAAAATGAAGCTTAGATGATTCTGAAGGCAAAGCGCTCCTGAAGTCAAGCTGCTCCTGAAGAAATAGCGCTCCTGAAGTAAGTTGCTCCTGAAGTTAAGCTGCTCCTGAAGAAATAGCGCTCCTGAAGTAAGTTGCTCCTGAAGAATAGTGCTTCTGAAGACAAGAGGTCCAGAAGCCACATCATCAGAAGCTGCGTCATCAGAAGCTGCAGAAGTCATATCATCAGAAGCTGCATCATCAGAAGCTGCCTCATCAGAAGCCATTTCACCAGAAGCTGAATCTCAACTGGATTTGCAAAAGATTCAGGAATTGAAGAATTATCAGTGCAAAAGCTGTCTATTGGATTCGAAAACACAAACAAAGGATTAGTGGAGTTTTGCAACGGTCATTTCAAACGTGTTTGAAGGCTTGTGCTTGCGATTTGGACGAAAGCGTTGACATTGTACTTTGTACGAATTATACAACCACGTTCTCCACTACTCTGTTTTGTGTCCGCGCTTCAAGACAAGAAAACAGCTCCAGAATACGGTCTCGCCTGCATATATGTTCCTTTGGATAAGGAATGGTTTTCAAATTGGTTCTTCATAGGACAACAACCAAATCAGGCATAAGATCATTGGTGAAAGATCAAGCTTCAACAACGACTCTTTGGTGTGCTGGCAATTTCACAACGTCTCTTTCACACCTCTATATAAAGGAGTGAAGACCTAGAGAATTGGTAATGCAAGAACGCTGAACGAAAGACTCACAAGATTTTCACAAGTACCAAACCTCTGCTGAAATTGTTCTGCATTCACTTAGAATTTCTGTGTCTCAAAGTCATATCTTAGAAATTCTTAAGTCCATTGAGTCTGTATCTGATTTGTATTGTGAGCACCTCTGATTGTATATCAAGTGTTCAACCTTAAACAATTTTCTGTGTAATTTTGTTTAGTTAGGAAGTCTCTTGCAGTTGTGCTTGAGCAGGAAGTCTCTTGATTGTGTTCTTGAGCAAAGGAAGTCTCTTGCTTGTGTGCTTGAGCATTGGAAGTCTCTTGCTTGTGTGCTTGAGCATTTGTAATCAGATATTACTTATAGTGAAATCTCCTTGGAAGTGCAAGGGGGACTGGACTACTTCCGGATTGTGGAATGAACCAGTATAATTGCTTTGTGTCGTTCTTCTTCTCTCTCTCTGTTTTATTCCGCTGCATTTAGATTCTGATTATCACTTCAGAAGCTGTCTCGCTTAGCTTCTGATCAGTGTGTTCAGTTTTTAGGAGAAACGAAGAATTTTTCTAAAACACAATTCAACCCCCCTTCTTGTGTTTTTCTCACCTTCAGAGCCATCAGCAGAGGAGTTCCAATGAAGCTTGTCTGTGAGGTTACCAATCGGCAAAGGCATGCTAAGGATCTCATTAGCAAGAAGGCTGTCCTTATTAATGAGGAAATCTGGAAGGCTCCAGGAACCAGAGTCTATGAAGTCAGAAACCTTCATGTTGAGCAGATGGTGCAGCCTGGCTGGTATGTGCCAACGTTCAACAATAGGTGCATCCAACCACTTATCAGTCCAAAAATAAACCTTCTCCCCATTACCCACACTCCAAGTAGCCTGGTGAGCTATAACAGAGACGTTGTTTCTCATACCATGCCAAACAGACGAAGTGAAATGGTAGCCCTTCGCCTTCCCTTGCTTTAGGAATCTCTTTCTGCAAATCTGAGCCCATTGATCATCAGAGACAAGCAATTTCCAACTCAGATATAACAGAGCAGCTTTATTGGCAGCAATGGGGTCTTTAACAGCCAACCCACCTCTCCCAAGCGGTCTGCACACATTGCTCCAAGAAACAGTGCAGATTTTTCGTTGTTGAACATCTCCACTCCAAAGGAAATTACGCATATGCTTAGCTAGAGCAGAGAGCAAACTGTTGGGCCACTTGTAAATCTGGAAGGAGTAAACAAGCATGCTACTAACAACAGCATTTATGAGTTGGACCCTTCCCATAATGGACAAGAGTCTCCCTTTCCAAGTTCCCATTTTCGCAATGACTTTATCAAAAATTGCCTTAATGTGACAAGCTTTGGGCTTCCCTTTGAAGAGGGGCAGACCCAGATAGGAGAAAGGAAAACTTCCTTGACTAAAACCTGTTAAAGTAGTGATGGCCCTTCTTCTGGACAAAGGCATGTGAACAGCATAGAACTTGCTCTTCTGGACATATTTTGGTATCTCAGTGAAAGAAGTACTGAATTTCATCCAAAATTCTAGATTCTCCTCAAGAAGTTCGTCAACTCCCATCCTGAATCTCTCTTCAACAGAAGAATTGCAACTCTTGTCTCTGAAGAGTCATCGTCCTTCACATAAGTCCTTTGTTCATGTTACGACTTTTACATCTAGTTTTGGCATTGGCTTTTGTGGATTAGTTTTATCAGAATGATATTCATTCATGAGGGAGCTTAACTTTTCCCTCACTTAACTCTTTTGGACAAAAATAACATGAATATGAAGAGCTCATAATAAATATATATTCGTAAGTGATACGGAGAGCTCAGAATAAATATATTCCTACAAGATATAGCAGTTGCTAAAAAAAGAATCGCATTTGCTGCTTATAATAAATAACCTATAATATTCACAAATTTCCCATTTGATATGTAACGTGGTTTTATACAAAAATCAAAATTATGTTATAACCTCACAAACAGGTTACCTTACTGAACCATGTACAGCAGACACAAAAGACAAATCTCTGAAGCCAGTTCACCACGAACATCCTTGCAATACACATACAACCATACAGCGATGTAAAGCGCATCAGTATTGTCAACACAGTGGAAGCAGGGGCGGATCTTCACGGGAGCGGGGGGTAGCCATGGCTCCCCCCAATTTTTTTTTAATTTTTTTTTCAAGAACTGCTACTGCAACGCTTACTGTGACCTTCTTCTCACGGCACCCCCACACACAGTTCAATTCCTTCACCATCCACACTAAATCTCAATTTTTCGTATCCAACCATATCGTCGTCGATTCGAATTTCGTTCGATTCCTTTCCTTCCTTGAACTCTCTTTCCTTTTAACGTATAAGCTATCGGCGCTGAGATTTCGGTGTGACAGAAAGAAATGTTTCTGGTGTAATAAAGTTGCTCTATGGATTGTTGATGTTGGGATGACGTTAGCTGGCCTTGATTGCAATGTGCAGCAACACAAAAGTAGAATCGGAATAACCGAGATGGAAGCTTCTCGGTTGCTTTTTCCCCTTCTTCTGTTCTCTTTCTTCTACTTTCAGTAGCTCTCGATAGCTATTTTTTTTCTTTAAACCATTAATTATTTATCTATTGTTTTATAACAATTTTTTTAAAGAGGAATGTTACTCTGGTCACAAGCATAAATGAATAGTGTTTGACACATATATTAAAAGACTTTCTCTAATAATAACAAATAATAAAATGATTTAGTATTTTGGGGAAAAGTCTTTTTATGTGTTTGTGACCAAACGTTGTTCATTTATGTTTGTGACCATTGAAAAATGCTTTACTACTAGGTTATTTCATTAAAAAGTCTTCTTGTGTATGCGACCGAACACTGTTCTAATAACAAATAGTCTTTCTAACATATAAGAGAGAGTTGGAATCAATTCTTAGTTCTTATTTCTAAATCTAGATTTATAGCACATAAATTCTTGGTTCTTATTCTAAAATTAGTACATAAATAATATTTATAGTTTGAACTAGGTCATGATAAAAAAAATTATAATATTTTAGTTAGTATTTGCCGCTGTAACACCCACAACGTGGCTTTCGATATCCCGTCAGTTGGATACGAAAGGTTCCCGCCAGTTGGAACGGGCACTATCCGTAAGGATGACCCCACGTTAATAAGAGGAACCGAATCACAACGGAATGAGAGGGATCCGGAGGCCGTGTAGGTATGGGACTACATGGTTGAAGGAAGGCTTATAAGAATTGTTAGGTACTACCCATATCAACAAGATGCATCTTCTTTTCGGTAGCCCATTCCATAAGAACTCCACAGTTAAGCGTGCTTGGCTTGGAGTAGTACTAGGATGGGTGACCTACCGGGAAGTTTCCCGGTAAGCATGTGAGTGAGGACAAAGCATGCTGAAAAGACTCGTGTTGGTTTGTGGGGTTAGTCGGCAATCCTGTAAGCAGTCTGGGATGTTACACTTGGTATCAGAGCAGACCTCTCCCAGTACGGTGTGGTTCGGGGACGAACCAGGCGGAAGCTGGTGGGCATGTAACACCCACAACGTGGCTTTCGATATCCCGTCAGTTGGATACGAAAGGTTCCCGCCAGTTGGAACGGGCACTATCCGTAAGGATGACCCCACGTTAATAAGAGGAACCGAATCACAACGGAATGAGAGGGATCCGGAGGCCGTGTAGGTATGGGACTACATGATTGAAGGAAGGCTTATAAGAATTGTTAGGTACTACCCATATCAACAAGATGCATCTTCTTTTCGGTAGCCCATTCCATAAGAACTCCACAGTTAAGCGTGCTTGGCTTGGAGTAGTACTAGGATGGGTGACCTACCGGGAAGTTTCCCGGTAAGCATGTGAGTGAGGACAAAGCATGCTGAAAAGACTCGTGTTGGTTTGTGGGGTTAGTCGGCAATCATGTAAGCAGTCTGGGATGTTACAGCCGCTCCCCCTAACTTTTTGGACAAGATCCGCCACTGAGTGGAAGTCAACACAATCTGTACCACAAAAGCACTATCCCTCCATGATCAACCTTTATCTTCCCAGATTTTGTAATGCTGGAATCTGCTTACATTTTTTAATTCTTTTTATATCTGCACCACTGCTTTCTTGTAGCCCTATAATCAAGGAAGAAAATAAATATACTTGAGTAGTCACTTTTATTGAGGTGCCGGCAGCACTAGGTGAGAAAATATATATCTACTATAAAAAAAAAACCAATGTGATGAAAAAGGTCATTTTACACGCTAACCAACTTTGTTAACTAGTTATAAATTAAATAAAAGGGCTAACCTTGAAGAAATGTACATATGTAAAAATGGTTTAGTGGAGTCTTCAATTATGTTGCTTATTTGCAGTGATAGAGAAAGGAATCAAGCCAAATGTGGAGTTATTGGTTCTTCGTAATAAGTTGAGTATCCAAGTGATCAATCGTCTTCTATGCTTATCGATGATGATTTTTCAGAAGAAGACTGGGGATGACCGGATCTTGAAGATGTTCGAGCAAAATTCTGCTGAAAATGCTGGTGACACAATGAAGGATAGGAGGGGATGACAAGACCATCACTACATAACGTGGTTCTTCCAGAAAATGTATGAGCTGCATATTAAACCAAATGTTGTAACATTTTCATCCATTTTGAATGCTTGCAGGTAAATCACTACAAAAAAACACGATAATTCCGGCGGCTAAATTTAGCTTATTGCGGCGGTTTTAGCCGCCACTATTACCTAAACTGGCAGTTTCCAAAACTGCCGGAATTTTTGCTGCCACAATGAATAAAATGGCAGTTTAATGCAAACCGCCATGTAGACCGCCAGAATACGCGTTGATGAAAACGGCGGCTAGTTTGTTGCGTATAGCGGCAGTTTCAAACGCCATAATGTACAATAGTTCAGCAAAAAAAATTGCGGATAGTGGCAGTTTTAGCCGCCATAATTGTCATTTTATTTTTTTAAAAAAATATGCATAGTGGCAGTTTTAACCGCCGTAATGATCATTTAATTTATAAAAAAAAATTTACTATTACTAATAACAAATACTAGTACCACCAGTTTTAACATTTCACCAAAAATAACAATTACAAGTACTAATATAAATTATTTTTCATACATAGTGTAACATTCATAGTCCAACAAATTATTCTAGTGGCAATAAATTTGAGTTAGTGATGCTGCCAGTCCCTGTCTGTGTTCATCACGCACCATATAAATCTCACACCATAGCCTCACATAGAACCAAAATCCTGCATAATTAGAACAAATCAGCCTGCATGCTATAGCGAAGACGGAGAAAAAACCAAAGTAAAAACAATATAGAATGCTATGACACGTCCAACAACTAAATATTTATGTCTTTAATCTTTATCTTGTGCTATTGTCCTGAAGTAGGTTGGCACGTTGGTAGAGCTAACACTTCCAAAGCAGTTAAGAATGGCAAGGTTAGAAGCTACATGGAAGGATATAGTCAAGAAAGTAACCAAATAACAGCTCTTTTGGAATTGGCTAAGTTAGACTCTGAGATGATTCAGTCATTACACCAAACAGAATTAGATGAAATAATAATAACCATGTTTACAATTAGTTTCTTTTCCTAACTTTGCTATCTTCTAGCCATGAGAGAAAAAACATATTTACGTGTTCCACAAAATCATTATATGTGGGGACAAAAAGAACCTAGGCTGGTTGCAGGAAGTTCATAAAATCATTCACCACTCGTTGCCTTTCAAGTAGAAAACAACATTAATGATGGTTTTCATGTATATATCTAATTTGGTGAACAAAATTAATCAATACCTGGATATCAACAGGAAATCTGTTGACGGTATCTGATAAAGCAGCATCAAACATATCAAATGGACGCCCTTGGAAAAGTTCGTCCAATCTTGATTCCCACCTATCCATTGCAGTTGCTGTAATATGTGAAGCATTAGGGCCATCGACAAGTTCATCCGTCCTCCTACACCAAACTGAAAAAGCAGTAGTATTAGACACTAATTTCTGAAATTTAGAGGACTCGTTCAAAACTTTGTATATTTGACATCTGATTAGGGAAATTGATTTTTATTTATGTTGGAGCAGTCATAATCAGCTTAGAAAATGAACTTAGTACATGATGGTATAGAGCATAACCAAATCGAATTGGCTACAAGTTACATTCCAATTTAGTTATATTGGGTTTTTTCTCTCAGGAACTCTTCTAATGACTCCCGAAAGGCGAAGAGCTATTTGGGCGATATATGGTGGGCGAGACATGGAAAGGGTAAACAAACATGCCACAAAATGCTGAAAATTTTGAGATATTCATTCAACTCACATAGCATAGTCTCGTCAAGAGTTACAAGCACTCAAAGTTAACATGCAGCAATCATACTAAAAAGTAAAACAAACAGGTTTGAAGGTAGAGAAAAAAAATCAATCAATATTGTCTCTTGTTATAAAATAACTGGTATTTTAAGAGGGAAGTATTTCACTTGTAAATTTCAATAAGCATCTACTCCTTAAGTAACTCTATATATGTTATAATAAACAAAAAATTTCATACATGCCCTCTTTCCATGCAGATGGTGCCTTAACTTATAGACAGTGAGCCTAAAATAAAAGTAAAATGCAGACATTTATGCAGGCGAGGAAATCAGACATGGAACTGTATGAAAAATAATTATGGGATTCCTGATATCTCAAGAATAAATAAGCACAAAAAAAGTGTGAGAATGCACATGATAATGATACCATTTTAGAATAGTGTAGGATGCTTTCAACATTGTGCAATTGTATGTGTGTGGGAGAGACCATACCTATGTTGTACTGTGATCCCAATCATAGAGCAATCAACTAACGAAGGAAAAACTGGCGAGGGGATAAACAACTGAGGACAGTAGCGAATACACCTTGAAGCCAACAAAAAACAATCATCTGCTATATCAGGCCGGGCTGTGAATTCCTGCAGCAAAAAGTGTGATAAGACATTCAAACACTATACATAGATCTGGAAGGAAGTGCTAAAGCAAACTCGCCACAATCACACCTGAATACTTGTGAGAAGGCGCGTTGTGTGCCGGAAAAGCGCCTCAATCAAAACAGACATGGAGGATATAGTTGTGAAAAGGCGCGTTGTGTGCCGGAAAAGCGCCTCAATCAAAACAAGATCCGGCCAAAGAAACAAGAACATTCAATATAGTTGCAACTCTTACCACTAAATTAAAATCAAAACAGATATGACTATATCAAAATCACAAAACTTGTCCTAAACACCACATAATCACAAATCTATATTAAAATCAAGACACGATTAAGTATTTTGATAAATTCTCTTCAGTGAAACAAATGTGAATTACTTATAGCATCAAATATCACTTTCCATTCTTATCCACCGTCTTTGCCAACCTACTCGAAATTCAAAGAAAATAGCATGATAAAACTCAAATCATCATTCAAATTTCATTAACCATAATTAAGAACAGTATCATTAGATAACAAAACTCACCAGCATAACAAATTTATTCCTATGACTTTGCTTATTGAACCTCTCTCAGAACTCAGACCAAAAATCAACAAAAATAAACAAGCAACTCAAATTATAATCAAATCGAACTTCACCACAACCAATTGGTTAGTAAAAGATAAATGATAACACTTATCATTCAAACAATTTTATCATCACTGAAACTTACATGAAAACAAAGAAAGCAGTCGAAGGTCTATCTGGATTGTTTGGGTCCTTAGCAGCTTTTTATGACAGATTCGTGCCAACATTAAAGCCCCTGCCTTGAAGGTAAAAAAAAGTCAAATGAAAGAAAATCAAACACGCTATCACAAATTCAGATCTAACAAATAAATCGATGAAAATCATGAAACTGAATCCCTTACAATCAGAAGATAAAACTTCACCGGTAACCTCAGTAGAATTTGAATGATCAATTCGAGAGGAAGATACGGCAGCGGATTCGTCTTCTTCTCCGTTCGCTTTCGTCTTCTGCAACAGTCGTTTCTCTTCATTTCGGTAAACCCTATCTCACTCACTCACTACAGCGAGAACGACGACTAAGAATGAATTACAAAGGGCTTCGAACTATTTCAGTAGAGTTTGCTTTTCATATCTAAGAGAGAATCGGTGAGGGAAAAGAGAAAGGGTTTTAATAGACAAAAATCGGCGGCGGGAGGTGGTTGGATCTGTGAACAGAGAAAGAGAGGTCAAGGGTTTCAGTTTGAGAGAACGGTGGAGAGGTTGATCGGTTGAGAGATGAAAGGGTTTGAGAGGTTGATCTTTTGAGAGATGAAAGGGTTTGTGAGAAGGGGGAGTGAGAGTTGAGGGGTTTGTTCAGAGAGAGAAGAAATTGTCAATTTGGAGGGTTTATGAAAAATTTAGGGTAAAAACATTAATAATCAATAATAAAGAATAAATTCAAGAAAAAAACGAGGGAAGAAAAGAGAGGGATAATTTCACTAAAACAAGGGAAGAGGGAAAGTGAAATGTTAAAGTTTGAATACAAAAATAATTTTGAGAATACCGGCGGCTACAACTGCCAGAATGCCCATTATGAATTGTTAAATACAATTTTGTCTATAGGGGCGGGTAAAACTGCCGCAATGTACCGTGCATAGCGGCGTTTTTTAAAACTGCCACAATGTACTGTTTATAGTGGCGGTTTTTGGAACTGTCGTAATAGAACCGCCGCTATTTACCAGTTTTTTTGTAGTGAATACTTTGAATATATTTATTTTTATTAACTTCAATTAAACATCTTTTGTTAATGCGTACGTTGACATTCTCGCTTGAATATGTAACTGATCTCAAATCTTATAATATGATGCAGTCGTTGCAATTCTTTTGAGGATGGTTCAAAGCTGTTAGATGCGCTCCGCTTGTTTGATAACCAGGTGTATGGTGTAACACATGGACTGTTGATGGGTTACAGAGAACAAGTATGGTTTCAGGCTCAAACTCTATTCGATGAAATGATACGTATGGAATCTTCAACTGCATCTGCCTTTTATAATGCACTCACAGACATGTTGTGGCACTTTGGTCAGGTAAAAAGTCCAGCCAATAGAAAAAATAATTTGAAGTTCTCCGCATCAGTTAGTCTTGTAAGAATTTTGCTTATTTTCTGTTTTTTTATTAGTAAAATTGATTTTAACATCAGAAATGCGGAGCTAAAATGGTTGCAATTGAAGGAAGACGCCGAAATGTATGGAAAGGTGAATGGTCAATTTCTTGCTTGGATCTCCAGCTGATGTCTGATGGTGCGCTTGTGCAATGGTGTATGAAACATGAATGAACAATGAAGGAAGTACGACCATGAATGAACCATTGCACAAGCAGCACCAACAGACATCAGGTGCAGATCCAAGCAAGATATTGACGATTCACCTTCCCATACATTTCGGCGTCTTCCTTCAATTGTAACCTTTTTATCTCCGCATTTCTGATGTTAAAATCAATTTTATTAATAAAAAACAGAAAATGAGCAAAATTCTTACAAGACTAACTGATGCGGAAGACTTCAATTTTTTTTTCTTTCTAATGGTTGGACTTTTTACCTTACCAAAGTGCCACAACATATCTGTGAGTGCATTATAAAAGGCAGATGCAATTGAATAATCCATTCGCATCATTTCATCGAATAGAGTTTGAGCCGGAAACCATACTTGTTCTCTGTAACCCATCAACAGTACATGTGTTACACCATCCACCTTGGCTATCAAACAAGCGGAGCGCGTCTAACAGCTTTGAACCATCCTCAAATGAATTGCAACTACTGCATCATATTATAAGATTTGAGATCAGTTACATATTCAAGCGAGAATATCAGCGTACACATTAACAAAATATGTTTAAATTGAAGTTAATAAAAATAAATATTTTCAAAGTATTTACCTGCAAGCATTCAAAATGGATGAAAAGGCTGCAACATTTGGTTTAATGTGCAGCTCATACATTTTATGGAAGAGCCACAATATGTAGTGATGGTCTTGTCGTCCCCTCCTATCCTTCCGTGTCACCAGCTTTTTCAGCAGCAAGTTGCCCGAACATCTTCAAGATCTGGTCATCCCCGGTCTTATTCTGAAAAACATCATCGATAAACATAGAAGACGATTGTTCACTCGGATACTCAAATGGATTGCGAAGAACCATGAACTCCATATTCCGAAGCTGGCGATTGTCGGAATTCATCAATTATGGAGTTGAAAGTCACCACATTTGGCTTGATTCCTTTCTCTATGATCCTTGGTTTGGTTCTGGATATATTTATAGAGTGATTTTTAAAGCTGAAATGGTCATATTTTTATAGTGAAAAGTTGTATCCGTTGGAATAAATAGAAGTTGTCATTAAATGGTCAACTTTTATTATTTTTATTTTATAGGATATAATATAAATAGAAGAATACGATTATGTGATATCCACGAAAAAGTTAAAAATACTAAGACTTTAATAACTACTGTATTTGTTTTGTACCAAAAACAAAACTACTATATTTGTTCATTTCAAGATATTACAACTTTTAATACTTACTGAGATCGTTATTTTTACTCAAATTTGAACGATCTTATATATATCGAGATTTTTAAACAATATCTTAAATAAATCTTTAATCTAGAGTTGAAGATTTTAATATATTATTTTTTTAGGGATGATTTATTATTGTAAATAGGAAACTTATCATTGCTATCAAACATTTATGAGTTATGTGCACTCATTTTATTGCGAGTGTAATCATTTTGTAAGAAGATATAATATAAAATAGGGTTAAGTATGTTTTTTGGCCGTACAAATTTTACAATAATCATGTTTGGTCCCTTTTAGTCTCCCAAGTAATCAATTAGGCGAAGCTCAAACAAATTTTGTATGCGTCACCAAATAGCCGATAATGAATTCGTCAAAGCAGCTACAACTGTGTCTCTAACAAAGTTGCTCCGATTCTATTTACTAATAGAAGCAGAACGTACTATCAAACATCACAAAAATTGCATATAGTACTGCAGTAACTTCTCCAAATGTTAGACATTCCAAACCTCACCTTACAACTTGGCTGCTTTATGGCTTGTGAACTTGAAATCATCATTTTCAGTACTTGGATTTCAATACTCTTGTGTTCTCTTGGATGTCAATGTTGTGGAAGTTCTTCCATCTTTCAAGTCTTTTGTTCATGTTACAACTTTTACATCTCGTTTTAGCTTTTAAGGATTATTTTGATCATAATGATATTCATTCATGAGGAAGCTTAACTTCTCCCTCATTTCCTTTAGTCTTTTGGACAAAAATAACAAGGATATTCACAAATAAATATATACCTAGAAGATATAGAAGTCTGTTAAGAAAGAATCAAATTTGCAGCTCATAATAAATAACCAATAATATTCACAAATTTCCCATTTGATATCTCTGAATCTAGTTTACTGTGAACAGCCTTGATGTGCTCCTCATTTTCCCAACATCTAAAAACGGAATTATCATAAAAGCTTTTTTGAAACTCTTTCCAGACTGTAACGCTGGAATCCATTTCCGAAGCTTGTCAACCTCTTCAATTGCCTGCTTTATCGTAACTATGATTTTGAATTCTTTTTTATATCTGAATCACTGCTTTCTTTTAGCCCTATAATCAAGCAAGAAGATAAATATACTTGATTAGTCCCATTTATTGAGGTTCTCGCACCGCTAGGTGAGGAAATATATATATACTATCAAAAAGACCATTTTACACTCTGACCAAATTTGGTAACAAGTTACAAATTAAATAGAAGGGCAAACCTTGAAGAAATGTACCTTTACCTTGCACTATTAGTTACATACCAACTTTTCATTCTGCTTCTTTCACTTTTTGAGCAAATTTTTCATTTTCATCATCAATATAACTCCTTAGTTTCCTGTGCATATTAA
This sequence comes from Medicago sativa, assembly GCF_051527215.1. Taxonomy (NCBI): domain Eukaryota; kingdom Viridiplantae; phylum Streptophyta; class Magnoliopsida; order Fabales; family Fabaceae; genus Medicago; species Medicago sativa. Next base: position 13,712,364 of record NC_140754.1, read on the forward strand.
GCAAGATAATATAAGTTACTTATCTTGGGTAGTCTATCTCTCAATTAGTGGCTCTACTGCGCCACATCACATTTATACAACCCATAATATTTTGTAATTCAATGATACATATTTAAGCAAGTGATAAGGTATGATATCATAATTAATTATATATTTGTATGGAACAATAGCTTACATAAGATACTCTAAAATCTAATAGATGTGCTCCAATGAAAACAGGTTTTATGGAAACCTTGTTGGAGATGCTCTAACTGGATCTAACAAGGTCTGATATATCAGTTGACTGTTCTGTTTGGTATAAATAAATATGATTGGAAGTCTCTTGCTTGTGTGCTTGAGCATTTGTAATCAGATATTACTTATAGTGAAATCTCCTTGGAAGTGCAAGGGGGACTGGACTACTTCCGGATTGTGGAATGAACCAGTATAATTGTTTTGTGTCGTTCTTCTTCTCTCTCTCTGTTTTATTCCGCTGCATTTAGATTCTGATTATCACTTCAGAAGCTGTCTCGCTTAGCTTCTGATCAGTGTGTTCAGTTTTTAGGAGAAACGAAGAATTTTTCTAAAACACAATTCAACCCCCCTTCTTGTGTTTTTCTCACCTTCAGAGCCATCAGCAGAGGAGTTCCAATGAAGCTTGTCTGTGAGGTTACCAATCGGCAAAGGCATGCTAAGGATCTCATTAGCAAGAAGGCTGTCCTTATTAATGAGGAAATCTGGAAGGCTCCAGGAACCAGAGTCTATGAAGTCAGAAACCTTCATGTTGAGCAGATGGTGCAGCCTGGCTGGTATGTGCCAACGTTCAACAATAGGTGCATCCAACCACTTATCAGTCCAAAAATAAACCTTCTCCCCATTACCCACACTCCAAGTAGCCTGGTGAGCTATAACAGAGACGTTGTTTCTCATACCATGCCAAACAGACGAAGTGAAATGGTAGCCCTTCGCCTTCCCTTGCTTTAGGAATCTCTTTCTGCAAATCTGAGCCCATTGATCATCAGAGACAAGCAATTTCCAACTCAGATATAACAGAGCAGCTTTATTGGCAGCAATGGGGTCTTTAACAGCCAACCCACCTCTCCCAAGCGGTCTGCACACATTGCTCCAAGAAACAGTGCAGATTTTTCGTTGTTGAACATCTCCACTCCAAAGGAAATTACGCATATGCTTAGCTAGAGCAGAGAGCAAACTGTTGGGCCACTTGTAAATCTGGAAGGAGTAAACAAGCATGCTACTAACAACAGCATTTATGAGTTGGACCCTTCCCATAATGGACAAGAGTCTCCCTTTCCAAGTTCCCATTTTCGCAATGACTTTATCAAAAATTGCCTTAATGTGACAAGCTTTGGGCTTCCCTTTGAAGAGGGGCAGACCCAGATAGGAGAAAGGAAAACTTCCTTGACTAAAACCTGTTAAAGTAGTGATGGCCCTTCTTCTGGACAAAGGCATGTGAACAGCATAGAACTTGCTCTTCTGGACATATTTTGGTATCTCAGTGAAAGAAGTACTGAATTTCATCCAAAATTCTAGATTCTCCTCAAGAAGTTCGTCAACTCCCATCCTGAATCTCTCTTCAACAGAAGAATTGCAACTCTTGTCTCTGAAGAGTCATCGTCCTTCACATAAGTCCTTTGTTCATGTTACGACTTTTACATCTAGTTTTGGCATTGGCTTTTGTGGATTAGTTTTATCAGAATGATATTCATTCATGAGGGAGCTTAACTTTTCCCTCACTTAACTCTTTTGGACAAAAATAACATGAATATGAAGAGCTCATAATAAATATATATTCGTAAGTGATACGGAGAGCTCAGAATAAATATATTCCTACAAGATATAGCAGTTGCTAAAAAAAGAATCGCATTTGCTGCTTATATTAAATAACCTATAATATTCACAAATTTCCCATTTGATATGTAACGTGGTTTTATACAAAAATCAAAATTATGTTATAACCTCACAAACAGGTTACCTTACTGAACCATGTACAGCAGACACAAAAGACAAATCTCTGAAGCCAGTTCACCACGAACATCCTTGCAATACACATACAACCATACAGCGATGTAAAGCGCATCAGTATTGTCAACACAGTGGAAGCAGGGGCGGATCTTCACGGGAGCGGGGGGTAGCCATGGCTCCCCCCAATTTTTTTTTAATTTTTTTTTCAAGAACTGCTACTGCAACGCTTACTGTGACCTTCTTCTCACGGCACCCCCACACACAGTTCAATTCCTTCACCATCCACACTAAATCTCAATTTTTCGTATCCAACCATATCGTCGTCGATTCGAATTTCGTTCGATTCCTTTCCTTCCTTGAACTCTCTTTCCTTTTAACGTATAAGCTATCGGCGCTGAGATTTCGGTGTGACAGAAAGAAATGTTTCTGGTGTAATAAAGTTGCTCTATGGATTGTTGATGTTGGGATGACGTTAGCTGGCCTTGATTGCAATGTGCAGCAACACAAAAGTAGAATCGGAATAACCGAGATGGAAGCTTCTCGGTTGCTTTTTCCCCTTCTTCTGTTCTCTTTCTTCTACTTTCAGTAGCTCTCGATAGCTATTTTTTTTCTTTAAACCATTAATTATTTATCTATTGTTTTATAACAATTTTTTTAAAGAGGAATGTTACTCTGGTCACAAGCATAAATGAATAGTGTTTGACACATATATTAAAAGACTTTCTCTAATAATAACAAATAATAAAATGATTTAGTATTTTGGGGAAAAGTCTTTTTATGTGTTTGTGACCAAACGTTGTTCATTTATGTTTGTGACCATTGAAAAATGCTTTACTACTAGGTTATTTCATTAAAAAGTCTTCTTGTGTATGCGACCGAACACTGTTCTAATAACAAATAGTCTTTCTAACATATAAGAGAGAGTTGGAATCAATTCTTAGTTCTTATTTCTAAATCTAGATTTATAGCACATAAATTCTTGGTTCTTATTCTAAAATTAGTACATAAATAATATTTATAGTTTGAACTAGGTCATGATAAAAAAAATTATAATATTTTAGTTAGTATTTGCCGCTGTAACACCCACAACGTGGCTTTCGATATCCCGTCAGTTGGATACGAAAGGTTCCCGCCAGTTGGAACGGGCACTATCCGTAAGGATGACCCCACGTTAATAAGAGGAACCGAATCACAACGGAATGAGAGGGATCCGGAGGCCGTGTAGGTATGGGACTACATGGTTGAAGGAAGGCTTATAAGAATTGTTAGGTACTACCCATATCAACAAGATGCATCTTCTTTTCGGTAGCCCATTCCATAAGAACTCCACAGTTAAGCGTGCTTGGCTTGGAGTAGTACTAGGATGGGTGACCTACCGGGAAGTTTCCCGGTAAGCATGTGAGTGAGGACAAAGCATGCTGAAAAGACTCGTGTTGGTTTGTGGGGTTAGTCGGCAATCCTGTAAGCAGTCTGGGATGTTACACTTGGTATCAGAGCAGACCTCTCCCAGTACGGTGTGGTTCGGGGACGAACCAGGCGGAAGCTGGTGGGCATGTAACACCCACAACGTGGCTTTCGATATCCCGTCAGTTGGATACGAAAGGTTCCCGCCAGTTGGAACGGGCACTATCCGTAAGGATGACCCCACGTTAATAAGAGGAACCGAATCACAACGGAATGAGAGGGATCCGGAGGCCGTGTAGGTATGGGACTACATGGTTGAAGGAAGGCTTATAAGAATTGTTAGGTACTACCCATATCAACAAGATGCATCTTCTTTTCGGTAGCCCATTCCATAAGAACTCCACAGTTAAGCGTGCTTGGCTTGGAGTAGTACTAGGATGGGTGACCTACCGGGAAGTTTCCCGGTAAGCATGTGAGTGAGGACAAAGCATGCTGAAAAGACTCGTGTTGGTTTGTGGGGTTAGTCGGCAATCATGTAAGCAGTCTGGGATGTTACAGCCGCTCCCCCTAACTTTTTGGACAAGATCCGCCACTGAGTGGAAGTCAACACAATCTGTACCACAAAAGCACTATCCCTCCATGATCAACCTTTATCTTCCCAGATTTTGTAATGCTGGAATCTGCTTACATTTTTTAATTCTTTTTATATCTGCACCACTGCTTTCTTGTAGCCCTATAATCAAGGAAGAAAATAAATATACTTGAGTAGTCACTTTTATTGAGGTGCCGGCAGCACTAGGTGAGAAAATATATATCTACTATAAAAAAAAAACCAATGTGATGAAAAAGGTCATTTTACACGCTAACCAACTTTGTTAACTAGTTATAAATTAAATAAAAGGGCTAACCTTGAAGAAATGTACATATGTAAAAATGGTTTAGTGGAGTCTTCAATTATGTTGCTTATTTGCAGTGATAGAGAAAGGAATCAAGCCAAATGTGGAGTTATTGGTTCTTCGTAATAAGTTGAGTATCCAAGTGATCAATCGTCTTCTATGCTTATCGATGATGATTTTTCAGAAGAAGACTGGGGATGACCGGATCTTGAAGATGTTCGAGCAAAATTCTGCTGAAAATGCTGGTGACACAATGAAGGATAGGAGGGGATGACAAGACCATCACTACATAACGTGGTTCTTCCAGAAAATGTATGAGCTGCATATTAAACCAAATGTTGTAACATTTTCATCCATTTTGAATGCTTGCAGGTAAATACTTTGAATATATTTATTTTTATTAACTTCAATTAAACATCTTTTGTTAATGCGTACGTTGACATTCTCGCTTGAATATGTAACTGATCTCAAATCTTATAATATGATGCAGTCGTTGCAATTCTTTTGAGGATGGTTCAAAGCTGTTAGATGCGCTCCGCTTGTTTGATAACCAGGTGTATGGTGTAACACATGGACTGTTGATGGGTTACAGAGAACAAGTATGGTTTCAGGCTCAAACTCTGTTCGATGAAATGATACGTATGGAATCTTCAACTGCATCTGCCTTTTATAATGCACTCACAGACATGTTGTGGCACTTTGGTCAGGTAAAAAGTCCAGCCAATAGAAAAAATAATTTGAAGTTCTCCGCATCAGTTAGTCTTGTAAGAATTTTGCTTATTTTCTGTTTTTTTATTAGTAAAATTGATTTTAACATCAGAAATGCGGAGCTAAAATGGTTGCAATTGAAGGAAGACGCCGAAATGTATGGAAAGGTGAATGGTCAATTTCTTGCTTGGATCTCCAGCTGATGTCTGATGGTGCGCTTGTGCAATGGTGTATGAAACATGAATGAACAATGAAGGAAGTACGACCATGAATGAACCATTGCACAAGCAGCACCAACAGACATCAGGTGCAGATCCAAGCAAGATATTGACGATTCACCTTCCCATACATTTCGGCGTCTTCCTTCAATTGGAATAATAGAAATTGTCATGAAATGTTGTCAACTTTTATTATTTTTATTTTCTAGGATATAGTATGATTAAGTAAATCTTCAAAAAAAGTAAAACATAATGAGTGTTTAATTACTACTATATGTGCTCCTTTGCAAGTTTAAATTGTCATGAAATGTTTTTTTTTTACTAAAATTTGAAACGGTCTTATATTTTCTGTATATAAATGACAGCTTTAGCACATTAATAACTACTATATGCACAATGTGGCTTAGAGAGGTCATTTTTTTTTATATCCAAAATACATGTGTAATTTTTTTATTAATTTTACACAAAGTCGATAAATAAATTGGTTGGTAGAGAGTATAATATAAAATATATTAGAAATTAATATTATAAAATTATTGATTAAATTTGAACGAAGTAGTGAATATATAGATTATTAAACCATTAAGAATATTGCTTAGAAAAAAATTAATATAAAAAACTAATATTAATGCAATATTTTAAATTAATAAAAAAATATTAAAATTTACTTATGCATTTTATTCTGGTTGGTTCAGTTTTGAAACAATGATCAGAAATTTGATCCTAGTGATTTTCACAAAATGAGTTGCAAATGCATCCAATCATGTGTTGTGTAGAAAATGTGAGTCAGAAGTCATGCATCGGTTAGAAAAGTGGAGGTTGAGCGCATTATAAATGAGAGAACTTATAAACTCATTGTCTTTAGATTTTGGATAAGAGTGTGATGTATCTCTCACTTGTGTGGTTGCTTTTGTCTATAATGTGGGTGTAGTCCATTGGAACGGTTGATGGTTTTATTTTGAATAATGGTGTATCTCTCACTTGTGTGTGTGTGTCTATGTTTAAGTATGTGTGAGTAGCCCGCGCGCACGCGTAGGCGGATGCTTGTATTGAAAGGGGTAGCTATGGCTATCCAAAAAAATTATTGAATTAGTAGGTAGGTATATTTATATATTTAGCTACCCTTACTAATATATATTTCGCTACCTCATGTTCGATTTTAGTTGAAATAATTTTTTATCTAAATTTGGTTACTTTTTGGTCGAACTTTGGATTATTTAATTCCGTATTCCAAAAATTAAAGGATTAACACTCAAAATTATAGTATTATTTTTTTATTTAACAAGAAAATATGACAATAATAACAAATTTTTAATATGTTACTATTGGTCCAAACATATATAATATAAGCCCACCGTCCATCCCATTATTATTGTCATATTAAAATTATATATTATTAATTTATTAGTAACTAAATTGGACAAAGGAAAGGAAACACACTTTATTTACATTGAAAATGATATTGCAAGTCAGTTTAGCTCAAAGGTTATTATGGATGAATTTGAGTGTTTGAAGTGTTGTCGAGTTCAACTTTCATAAATAGCTACTATCAATTTTTATTTTCTCTGTTGTTGCTTTTTAGGTATAATTCTTTATATTGTTGTTCATAAATTCCATTAGTCACAAGGATGCGCTCTAAAAATTTCCAGTGCACCTTCCCTCAACGGAACACTCGTGCGCCTTTCTCCTTGTCTCTCCCTTCTCTCATCCTCACACCCTTTCATTGCATCCAAGTTGAGATGGTTAGGGTGTCTTCTGTAACACCCTAAACCCTTAATTTGATAAAGCATGCAAATAATACAACTATTCAAAGAGTTTAGATGCTACATCTTCAATTAATCCAAAATATTCATAAATAATTTCTTTTTCCAAACTCGCAGCGGAATAATATCATAACATCTCATCATCACATAATAAAATCTCCAAAATAGCCATGTCACATATGTATCATAATACGCCACCAAATACAATGTTTCGGATCATATACATAACATAAGTCATCACAAGGTGTCGAAAGATAAGGTCATACGACTGACACTCCTACATCAGAGCCCTACAAACTAGATTCTAAGCATAAAAAGAAACGAGGAAGCATCCTAGCTAATCCTCAAGCATCAAAGAAATGCAATCACCTCAATCCTTCAAATCACCTACGCCATTCAAAGAAATGACGTGGTGGTTAACCGAACGACCACTGGGGGTTAGATTATATTCCACAAGTAATATATAATCAAGTGAAATAAGCAACATATTTATTTTCAAATGATTAATAAACAATTGTAACAAAAAAATGATTAATAAACAATTAGTTAAACCATTCACAATAAATTCCACACAACATTAATAGTTAAGCATTCAAGTGTAATAAAACAACACATACAAATTCACCTCTTCACATGTTCGCACACATTCACCAAATTTCACCAATACACGTAAACACCAATTCACATAGTCAAGTATGACACATTTCACCAATCATAAAATGTATGCAATGCTCTAGACACGATTGTATATGCATGTGGTACCAATCTCGTCACTTGATACAACCGTATCATAAACATCGTCTTTAAATACAAAAGTATTCTAATCATCGTCACTGGATATAAATATCATACTCAACAACTTACGAATGCATGAACATATGACTCAACAATGCATACGTTCACCCAACAATTCATCATCATTAACATCGTCACTTTTCATGCATGCGTTCCTCATCAATAACATTGTCACTTGCATGTATGAACTCATCGTCATTAATTAATAAATCATCATCATCAAAATAATGTCATATTTATCACCAAACATTCATCAAAAAATCAACATAAAAACGAAACATGTTGTTTCATGTTATCACCAAATCGCACAAAGACGAATATTTCACCACATCAAGATAATAAACATTTAATACACGAATCACACATGAATTCATTTTCAAGTCACCATACTATCATGTTTACAAGACCACTTACAAGTTATAAGATCATAAAGATTCATTTAAACAAAGTTCGCATATTTCATAAAATTGCCTATTTTCATTTCCAACAAAAAAATGAGATTTCCGAGTTCTTACATATATCATTAAAATAACCCTACATGTTATCTAACATCTAAGGTGATCAGTTATAGCATTTTGGTTTCACAAGATTCCTTAATTTTTTCAAAAACTCTAAGTTCGTCTCATTTTTAATCACTTTTCAAAACCAATTCATTTTCAAATCAAGACCAAGTTAAACTACTCATAAAAGTCCGATTACACATCAATTAGATAGGGTTAGGTGTTTGGAACTTATAGGGATACTTAAAAGATCACAAAAACACGAAAAATCGAGTTTCCGGGAACCTGCAAGCTACGCACGGTCGTGCGGCCATCACGCACAGTCATGCTTACCAAGTGCGAATGGTTCACATGGTCCTAGCACCCCTCACGCACGGTCGTGCACGACTGACATCACAAATTTTCTGATTTTTGCATTTTCGCCATTTCGCGCGTAAAATTCCAACCGTTGATCTATTTTCTCCTACGCGTTCCAATCAATTAAACGATCATATTCTACTTTAAAATCATGTTTTTCCTATCTCAAAATAACTTACTCCAATTCTCTCATAATCACTTATTTTCCAAAAACGATTAAAACGACTTTAATTTAAAAAACCCAAATTTTCTCCCAAACAAACCCACACCCAAAACTAATAATTCAAAACAGAAATTTTATTCAACCTAACTCAACACAACAACATCGTCTATTTTCTTGCATTCATCAAAATCAAACTTCACTATTCTTGACCCATTTTCTCAAAATTCAACAAAACACCAACAACTTATTCAAACTTCATCAACATCATTTCAAATTCATGAATTCTCATCAACAACATATACCCAACAATAATTATCACGTAGTCATCATGGGTTCAACATCAAATAACAACAACATTATCATTTTGAACATTTTAAGCTAAAATTTCAACATAATTAAACCATGAAATTTAAGCACCCACAACAAGTTTCTAACAAATTTCACATATTCAAAGACCAAACATAGCAAAAGACCAAACATAAATGGTATAACTCATGAAAATTAAGCTAACTTGTTTTCAGAATTACCTTGCATTAGAAGAGCATAATCATCATTATAACTCTTCAAATTCCAAAATGCTTGACCATTACAATCAAAGAACTCAAGCTCAGCTCTGACAGCATCCGAATATTGTTTCCCTACAATATAAAAAAAATTAAAAATATCAACCATTACAATTGCAAAAAAATTAAAAACATATGTTTGTTTACTAAATTAAGTTTAGTTTGAATGTTGAAAATGTAAGTTCTCATGCAACGATAACATTTTTCATTAAAAATTAGTGAATTTAAACCAACTGCATTTACATAAAATATTATTGAGAGAATAGGGCTGAAAAAGTTTAAGCATGAAGTTAACCGATTTCTGGAACATATCAAATGACACAAACAACAGAGCATACATTTACTAATTGCGCTCTTTGCTTCAGTTTTCATCTTCGAAAGAAGTTCATGATTGGTTTCCGAGATTGAATGGCTAGCCCCATTTGAGCTACTAGCTTTTGCCATTTCATCCCACATTTGAGCTACTAGATATTAATTCCTCCATAACTTTAGACCATGAATTGCTTTCATTGCTACCAGTTAACGATGGAGACCTACTGCAGCAAAGTTATCCTAAATGAATCCATCTCTCCCTTCAAAAATGAAACAACAAATAAATAAAAAGCCAAGTGGAATAAACTCACTCAATTCCTGAATTAGATACTATCAGAGTCAAAAGTTTGATTTGGAATTCAATGATCATAAAATTGCTCCAGCTTCTCCATTCTGGATATTGAGAGCCTGATATTCATAGGAACAAATGTGAGAAAACTTGATAAAGAAATTGTTATGAAATTCAACAAATGAAAAATGGTTCATTCGCATTGATTGTGAAAAGTGAATACAACCAGTATTTATACAAAATGTGACAAGAACAAAGGCTTATCAATCAAAACTAACAGCTTATCAATAAAGAAGTTACTTGCATCTCAAGTAAATTGTATCTGAAGTTACTTGCAGCTCAAGTAACTGCACTCTCTTCTTCTTTATTCTCTAAGAGAAATTATGAATGGTTTTTACTCCATTAAGTGTAAACAAATTTATTTTGGCTGTAACAACAACATCATGAATTTAATTTAATGCTAGTAAAGAACATTCAATTGCTAATTAATCATAATTTTAAAATGGTCCATTGCAAAGTAAAACTAAGGATTGGTTAATTACTAGATGCAACAGTAAGTTGCAATTACCTTTCCAAATGCATCTCCAAGGGATCGATAAGTAAGATATATTTTTGGCTAAAGATTAAGAAACATGCCTTCAAGGTTAAGGTTTTAAGAGCGTCTCATTCATACAACCGTAATTTTTTACTCCAATGATACATATTTAAGCTGATAAGGTATGACAGCATAATTAATTCTGTTGTTGATTGATTGCAAAGAAGCTGAGGATAATTAATTCTATATTTTTATGGAACAATAGCTTAAATAAGATTAAAAAAAAAGATGCCCTACAATTTTTTATGGAAGTCGGATTAACACATCAAATAGATGTTCTCCAAATATTAAAGTAGGTTTTATGGAACGGTTATTTAGTATTTAAAACTAAATTATGAAAATATGTAGAAGCAGAACATTACAACATCAAATGCAAGACAAGGAAATATCCTGCATTTGTTTTGAAGTTGTTTGTGGCAGATTCAAGGCTCGTTGAAAATATTAAGTGCCATAAAGCAAATTTTATGAAGATTAATATTGGATTCGCCAATTTTGTTTCTATCTAATCCCAATTGTACAAAAGTACAAGTTTACAACTTATGCTTATTTTACCAGACAATTGCAAAGTAAATGAAATTAGATAATTAAAAATACTGATAAAATACATGTAATTGTTATAAAATACAAAAAGTAGCTTTTGCACCATGGCGTTGACATTATACTTAAATATTTTAATCGTCCAAACAATCTTCAAAGAGTAATTTGTTAGCTCAAACAATCATTATATTTGTTAGCCCAAAATATAGAAGACTAATTCAAAAATCATCTTTATACACGAGGATGTAATATGATCACAAGGTAAATTATAGAAGTAGCAAGTAGAGCAGAGGCGGAGCTACACGAGGACTGGGGTAGGCCATGGCCTACCCATTTATTTCGTGAAAAGACTATAATACCCCTAAGGTAATCTCAATATTATTATCATGCCATGGCCAATCATAACCATCCATGTATTTTCCTCTTCTACTTCAGTTTGAGCCGTGTTCCTTATTTTCCTCTTCTACTTCAAACTTTCCTTCTTCTTTGGTTGCTGCTTCATTTTCTCTCAGGCTTCATCATAACCACCTGAAACTCCATCATAAGAATGAGTAGTGGCTTTTGGGTTGCATAGGTTTGAACCTGTTTTACATCTGATACCGATTCTGATTACCTAAAGTAGTGGCCAATTATTAGTAAATATTTTTACACCAACAAATCTGACTGTGATTATGTGAAGGCAAGAATGAGTTTTTATTTTATTTTGTATTAACAGGTTTATGAGCTAGTAGGAGAATGATGGATCTTGCGGACATTGATATGGTCAGTGGACATTGTGGACAGATACAAGTAAGTTCAAGCCCTTTACATAGTTCATTATATGGTAACTGTAGTTTGATAATTGAAAAGTTATAGAATGAAACAATATCAAACAAGAAATCCTTGATATGATTAGCATAACTGTATAAGATATGTTGATTTGGGGCCTATGATATGTCAAGTGAAACAGGGAGGGTACCATGGGCAAGTTAAGGTACCTTGTAAACTTACTTATATTTGGTTTATCCATCCATGTATTTGATGATGGACAATAAATGAGAATTTTTTTGCCTTGTGGTTCAGATTGGGGAGGGTACTCCATGAAAGGTCAAAAATGTTTGTAGTAGTTTTGCTAAGATTATTTCCTTATTTTGCAGCTTTACTTTCTCAAAACTGTTTTCCCTCAGATTCTCATTCATGTACTTTAAATTTTGGCTACAATGTATAAATTTCTAATTTCCATTATTGCTACAGATTTTGTTTTTCTTTGATTTTGTTTTCCCAGTTTGCAATTCTTACTGATATTTTAAAAGGTTTAAAGTTCCTAATTGATATTACTAATCCTTATAAACTTGTCCAGTAATTACTAATCACTTGAGTTTTTGTTCCGGAGCTCATAATCTCACTCCTTCTTTGGTTAATTCAACACCACCTTGTTTTTGAAGACCATCTTCTAAATCAACTTCATCTTTCCTAGCTGCTTTTTTTAGATCAACATAGTTGGTGAATTTTTGTCATTAGGTAATTCATTTGTTAATGAATTTGATTTGTGATTTGGTTAATTAGATTTGCATATAATCACATGATTGTTTCTTTTGTAAGAATTCTCCATAAAAAAAATTTCAATTTTTTCTCTGATGGCGGAATGCGGCCACCCCAAAATTTTTTGGCTGGCTCCGCCACTGAAGTAGAGAGTTCAAATTATAAATATCATAAAATAATAGCAGAAGTAAAATATAATAGCAAAAGATCCTTTTAGAAAGGCTAGAGAAACAGAGAAGGATTCATCATCAAATTCTTCACACCCTAATAAGAGAGTTTTATACAAGAGGAATAAGTGTGACCTCAGACTTACAATTCAAAATGAGAAATAAAAATGAGTACAACTCCATTCACTATCAATTCAACCTTTTTTTTTTTTTGATCAAGACAAGAAAAATTAAATTGCAAAGCAGGAGTAGGCCTGAACCTTATTACAACAAATATGCAGGCCAACTATGACCAATCTCAACTAAAACAACATATATGCTAAGAAGCAAAGGAGCTACAATCATCTAGCTAAAGCTTTGCTTTTAAACCAGAGAAACTAAGCTTTTGATTACACCCTTTTTGGAACGAGTTTGGATGTGCTCACTATCAGAACCTTTGCCATTGTGAATCTTGGTGCTCTTCTGCTTCTTAGTCATCCTACCAGACTTGGTGTTAGATGCTATGTCAGTATGCTTGGCTAAGTATTCAGCTGCATGCTCCATATCAGTGTTGGTGTCTGAGGCAGAATCATCATCCTCAACATCACCCCAAAGTTGCTTCAATATCTTCACACTTTTAAGGCTGGCTGCTGAGTGGTTACTAACGTTACCAGACTTTCCACCTATGACTCTCTTATCCAAACTTAATTCTTCATCCACACTAGTGATAGGCACAACTAAGGGACTGTCCTGTATCATACTAGTATTATTCATCTGCATAGAAACCAGAGGATCCACATCAGAGTTGTTTGAATTACTTAAAATTTGAGCACTTTTGATGCAGCCATCTGTTAAGGACCTTATTCCACTAGATGTTCCAGTACAATCAGTTGGAAATAAGCTAACATTCCTCTTGGAAACACTCCCATCAACATCAATGATAGCCTGCAACATATCAGTGGATCTGTTCCACTAGATTCTTCATCAACTATCAATTCAACCTAAAGAAACAACTTGAGTATCATGTCTCAGCTGCTGAAAAAGTGATGAAGAAATTTTCCAAGCAAGTGCTCTTGGTTGGTGTATTGAATAACTCACATACACGTCGTGGTCAGCCATGTTTGTTTAGAGTACCAAAGGTTGGAATGATTGCTGCAAATGATGGAGTTCTACTAAGAAACCATATTCCGCATATCCTTAGGAAACACTTTCAAGAGAAAGCCGTATTACGTTGAACTTCTTGATTTGTTCAATGAGGTTGAGTTTCAAACTGCTGCGGGACAGATGATAGATTTGATCACCACACTGGAAGGAGAAAAAGACTGGTCCAAAATACACCTTATCACTGCACCAGCGTATTGTTCAGTACAAGACTAGCTATTATTCATTTTATCTTCCAGTTGCACGAGCATTACTAATGGCTAGTGAAAATATGGGAAATTATGGGAATTTATGGTGTTCTTATCCCAATGTATATGACCCATTTTTTTAGAAAATTATGTTAGGAGGAAGGACCTGTGATGTTCAGCAGCTGAAACACATGAGCACTTAAAGTCTTCAATATCTGTGCCTATCTTTCCAATTGTTTTAGGATCACCAAAACAATCCAAATAATCATCTGAACTTGAAAATATGTTCCCATCACAACAAGAATGTTCTTTACATCAACATGGTTATCCAGATTTTCACCAGCCATTACTAATGCACATGCATCTGGAAGGTAAAATGCATATAGGCAGTCTTGTACTGAACAATATGCCGGTGCTGTGATAAGGTGTATTTGGACAGGTCTTTTTCTCCTTCCAGTGTGGTGATCAAATCTATCATCTGTCCTGCAGCAGTTTGAAACTCAACCTCATTGAACAAATCAAGAAGTTCAACGTAATACGGCTTTCTCTTGAAAGTGTTTCCTAAGGATATGCGGAATATGGTTTCTTGGTAGAACTTCATCATTCGCAGCAATCATTCCAACCTTGGGAACTCTAAACCAACATGGCTGACCACGACGTAGGTTTTTGATCATTATTTTTCCTACAAGGGCACTCAAATTTCAGAAACAACACACAAAATGGTACAAAAGGAAAACGACAATACTGAAATAAAAAAAAATACTGAAACAAGAACTCACTTGCAAACGCTTCAGTTGCAAATGCCTCGGCACCTTGGGCACACCCATTCTTCAAAATATATACCTCTTCTATCTTTTCCCCATATCTAAATTCAACACAAAATTACAAGAACACAGTAAGAATAGAATAATACTGGAAATCAAATCAAAGAGTAATAAAAAAAAGGCTTTCCTTCTCTTGGATTTTTGCATGTAGCAGGAATAATTCAAAACGCAAGAGAAAAAGATTTTGGAGAGTTCATAAATGTGTGCATTTAGTTTGGTTTTGGATATCTCTTATAGTATAAATTTTAAACATAAAACGGTCATATTTTTTTTAGTTGAAAAGTTGTGTCCATTGGAATAAATAGAAATTGTCATGAAATGGTGTCACTTTTTATTATTTTTATTTTCTAGGATATAGTATAATTAAGTAAATCCTCAAAAAAATTAAAAAATAATGAGTGTTTAATAACTACTATATGTTTTTTGGTTACAATAACTACTATATGTGCTCCCTTGCAAGTTTAAAAATTACTGAGTTTTTTTTTTTTTAACTCAAATAATTTACAGCGGTCTTGTATTTTCAACTTTATATAAATGAGAGGTTGAGCACATAAATAATATATGCGCAATCTGGCTTAGAGAGAAGGTAATTTTGTTTATATCCAAAATCCATATATTTTTTTTTATTAATATTACACAAAGTCGATAAATAAAAAGGTTGGTAGAAAATATAATATAATTTCTTCTTAAAATTAAATGTATGGTATAAAATATATTAGAAATTAATATTACAATATGATTGATTAAATTTGAATCATACGAAGTAGTAAATATATAGATTATTAAACCATTAAGTATTGCTTACAAAAATTATTATAAAAATATTAATGCAATATAATATATTAATAAAAAATAAATATTTATTTTAGCATTTTATTCGGGTTGGTTTAATTTTGAACAATGATCGGAAACTTGATCCCACTGATTTTCACATAACGACTTTCAAATGCATCCAATTATTGAAAATGAGTTAGAAGTCACGCATCGGTTAGAAAAGTGGAGGTTGAGCACATTCAAAATGAGAGGACACATAAACTCATTATCTTAAAGTTTTGGATAAAAGTATGGTGTATCACTCACTTGTGTGGTTGCTGTTTTCTAATGTGGGTGTAGTCCATTGGATCAGGTGACAATTTTATTTTGAATTTGCATCATGGCTACAATGATACCTTGGTCCTAAATCTTGATGGTAGTGCATTAACGAACTCTGATCAAGCAGGCTATGGTGGCATTGTGTGCGTAACTCTGATACCTTGTCTCTCTTTAGGACTTCCAGAGGATGATATAGGAGTGTCCTTTATTAAGACGTAATTACTTTTGTTCTTTCTTTTTTTTTTTTTTCTCTCTTGTGTGTGTGTGTGTTTGTTTGAGTGTGGATGCGCGCCTGTCTGCATGCAGTGGTGAATGCTTGTATATAAAAGGAGAAGCTATGACTACCCCAAAAAAAATTATTGAATGAGTTGGTATATTTTTATATTTATCTACCCTTAGGAATATATATTTCGCTACCCCATTTTTGATTTTAGGTGGAATAATTTTTTGTCCAACTTTTGTTATTTTCGGTCGAACTTTGGATTATTTGATCTCATCTCCCAAAAATTAAAGAATTAACACCCAAAAAAAATAGTATTATTTTTTATTGAACAAAGAAAATATGACTACAACAACAACATATTTTTAATTTGTTACTATTGGTCCAAACATATATCATATAATCCTATTGTCCATCCCATTATTGTCATATTATTAATTTATGACTATTACTTTTTCCAATCTAATAATTTCTCGTACGACCTATTTTTTTTTACGAATGTGCTTATATGATTTTCGGATTTTATAATCCGAATTAAGTTTTCCCTTTGTTTTGGGAAGGAAAAAGGAGTTTTTCACCAATTCAGATTTTATAATCCGAACACTTCAAAAAATAGGGCGTGTTCCATGATTTTTAGATTCAAGGGAAAAACAGTTTGAATTATATAACCTGAATTGTATCAACACAAATTATGAGTTTGTAACATGGATAGCTAGTTTAAGGACCATATTAATTTTCCCGACTCTCAGCCTTCTGTTTTAGGTTATTGTTAGTTGTTCTCAGTCGAAAATCCAACTTTCGGTCTACTTGATCAGATTGTTCCGAAACATTTCCAGAAAATCAGAAGAAAAAAATCAAGGATCAAGACTCCCCAAGAATGGACTTCTAACGGGACTCCGCCCCTCAAAATCCAAACTTCCATCTACAACAACTTACGAGACTCTGCCCCCAAATTTTAATTTTTTTTCATATTCTCAGAAAAATCCGAAAAAAGTTGCATTAGTTATATTTGATTTTTAGATTTTTTGTGGTATATTTATATTTTTTTATTTTATTTCACATGATTTATCATTTTTTAACTTTGCTTTTAAAAGCGAAATTCGCAACTGCTGAAATAGGGTGGAAAATGTAATAGTCTTAAATTATTAGTAAATAAATTGGGAAAAGGAAAGGAAACACACTTTATTTACATTAAAAAGGACATTGCAAGTCAGTTTAGCTCAACAACAATTATGGACGAATTTGAGTATCTGAAGGATCGCCGGATTCGACTTTGATAAATAGCTACTATCAATTTTTATTTCTTTTGTTGTTGCTTTTTAGGTACAATTTTTTATATTGTTGTTGTTTCTTTTAAGGTACAATTCTTATAATTTGGGACAAATGGAGTATTATTAGTATGTTGAACCTTGGCAGAACAAATTTATTACATTTTTCAAAAATAACTACACAAAAGATATTAATGAAATATTTGTAAAAAAACTGATATTGATGAAATAAATCCCTAGATTTTTCCAATCTCAATCAAGAATGTGTTGGGGATGAAAAAGATTTTCAAAGTGGATTCGTTTGCCATAATTAAAGTATATTTTGAACTCTTGGTTTAAAATTGAATCAATGGTTATGATATGGAGTAACCACAAATACTTACTCTTGGTTTAAAATCTATAATTGAATACATGACATTCAAACCTTAAGAAGCATAACCAATTACTTCACTTCCAAAATAGTAATTAAATTTAACATACAAAAGTGCATAGAATATATGAATGTAACATAAACATCTAGGTAACACCCTGCATTCTGATAAACTACACTATAAGGAACCTCAACATATACCCCCCAAGAAACACAGTTCGATTCAATGAAGAGTATGAAAATACACAATCTTAGAAGGGAAGGATAAAATGATGTATGAAGAGAAGTTCATGAATAATAAATACACAAAATGCTGTACTAAATGTGAAGGGAAGGATGAAAATCCAGCCAGCAGCAATCTTAGAAGGGACATATATTGTCGGCTATCTTAAATAAAATCTCAGGAACAAGCTGTCCCCTTGGTGGTGTCAGGGCATCCGTTACAAGAGCATCACTATCATCGGAATGTACTATAGCAACTGTATGATCAAATAGGTCATATTTACCACCTCAGAGTGGATCCTGACAGCACAGTTGAAAATAATAAGAAAATCTTTAAACAGCTTGTTCAGAATAAAGAAAAAAGAAGCTCGTTAAACAATGAAAAGTATAGCAAATTTTTTAACAGTTATCAGCATTCCAATTGAAGTTATGCTTTATGGATCTGTATGGATAAACAATGTAATTAAGTTCTTATTGTATAACTAATTATCATATATACAAGTGTTTATAAATACTAGGCTACGAATGTTTAGCTTAAATACTAGGGAAATAACAAACCCTAATGGGCTGGAATAACAAACTGAAAACAAAACAGAAAAAATAAAGTTGTGTTAAAATAATAAGAATCCTGTTTGCGGCATTAAGATGACTTTGAATGGCTAAATTCACCTCCTACATCATGGCAAACCCATTGGTTATGCTTGTGGGCAAATTCCCTTTCCAAAAAGGTATAATTTTTGTCAATCGGACAGCGGATGCCAAATCTGCACTATTTAATATGCGCAGCCAGTCTGCAAACAAAAGACCATCACTACATATTGTGGCTCTTCCAGACAATGTATGAGCTTCACATTAAATCAAAGTATTTAATTGAAGTTACAATATTCTGGAAGAGCCAAGATATGTAGTGATGGTGTTGTCGTCCCCTACTATCCTTCTTTGTGTCACAAGCTTTTTCAGCAGCAAGTTGCTCGAACATCTTCAAGATCCGGTCATCCCAATTGTAAAAAAGTACAAGTTTACATCTTATGCATTATTATACCATACAATTACAAAATAAATGAAATTAGATAAAAAAATACTGATTAATACATGTAAATGAAATAATGCCATGGTGCAAATACTGATTAAACAAAGCTGACTAATTCCATCAAAAGAAACAACTTGAGTATCATGTTTCAGCTGCTGCACATCACAGGTTCTTCCTTCCAGCATAATTTCCGACTTTTTGAAATTGTTCTATGTCCATATGGTAATTTACGGTGTTCTTAGAGGGTCTTGACTATTGCAAAGTTCCAATGCTTTCACAACTAACCAAGAGCACTTAAAGTCTTCAATATTTGTGCCTATCTTTCCAATTGTTTTAGGATCACCAAAGCAATCCAAATAATCATCCTGAACTTGAAAATATGTTCCCATCTCAACAAGAATTTTCTTTACATCAACATGGTTATCCAGATTTTCACCAGCCATTACTAATGCACATGCATCTGGAAGGTAAAATGAATAATAGGCAGTCTTGTACTGAACAATACGCCGGTGCAGTGATAAGGTGTATTTGGACAGGTCTTTTTCTCCTTCCAGTGTGGTGATCAAATCTATCATCTGTCCTGCAGCAGTTTGAAAGTCAACCTCATTGAACAAATCAAGAAGTTCAACGTAATACGGTTTCTTAGTTGAACCCCATCATTCGCAGCAATCATTCCAGTGTTTCCTAAGGATAAGCGGAATATGGTTTCTTAGTTGAACTCCATCATTCGCAGCAATCATTCCAACCTTGGGTACTCTAAACCAACATGGCTGACAACGACGTGTATGGGAGTTATCCATAATGTCGTGAAGAACAAGAAAATATGCCTGAAGCCATTCAATACACCAACCAAGAGGACTTGCTTGGAAAATTTCGTCATCATTTAATGCCTGTCCTTCTTTTAACAATTGGTAGCTGCCAATAACCGACAGTCCACGGTTCAGCTTTCCTCCACGCACAATTGGATGCTGCTCAGCCGGTGAGTGTGGCTGGCATGGGTTGAAGAAGCCCTCTACTTTTGTTTTGAATTTATCATTTGGATTTCTTTTCCACTCAACATTGCTGTCATTGCATACTTCCTGCAATTCTTCCCATCTCGCTTTTTTGGTTTTTTTAGGATATGTTTTGAAACCATTATTTCCACCTTGGGATTTTCGCTTCTCAGTATGACCAGATTGATCTGTAGGTTCTTGATCATTATTTTTCCTACAAGGGCACTCAAATTTCAGAAACAACACACAAAATGGTACAAAAGGAAAACGACAACACCGAAATAAAAAATAAAAAATAAATACTCAAACAAGAACTCACCTGCAAACACTGCAGTTGCAAATGCCTCGGCACCTTGGGCACACCCAGTCATTCAAATTATATACCTCTTCTATCTTTTCCCCATATCTAAATTCAACAAAAAATTACAAGAACACAGTAAGAATAGAATAATACTGAAAATCAAATCGAAAAGTAATAAAAAAAGGGTGAACCAAACCTAGGCAATTGTGGCAAAATTTCAACACACAAGGCTTTCCATCTCTTGGATTTTTGCATGTAGCAGGAACAAATCAAAAAGCAAGAGAAAGAGATTTTGGAGAGTTCACAAATGTGTGCATTTGGATTGGTTTTGGATATCTTTTATAGGCTAAATATTAAACATAAAACGGTCATATTTGTTTAGTTGAAAAGTTGTGTCCGTTGGAATAAATAGAAATTGTCATGAAATGGTGTCAACTTTTATTATTTTTATTTTCTAGGATATACTATGATTAAGTAAATTCTCAAAAAAATTAAAAAATAATGTGTGTTTAATAACTGCTTTATGTGATCCCTTGCAAGTTCAAAAATTACTGACTGTTTTTTTTTTACCTCAAATTTGGAGCGGTCTTGTATTTTCTTCTTTATATAAATCTGGTGAGCGACAACACCAACGCTACATATTGTGGCTCTGCCAGAAAATGTATGAGCTGCACATTAAACCAAATGTTGTAACATTTTCATCCATTTTGAATGCTTGCTCATTTTGAAGATGTTACAATATTTGGTTTAATGTGCAGCTCATACAATATGTAGTGATGTTTTTGTCGTCCCCTCCTATCCTTCATTGTGTCACCAGCTTTTTCAGCTGCAAGAGCTTGAACATCTTCAAGATCCGGTCATCCCTGTTCTTATTCTGAAAAGC
The DNA here is from genome assembly GCF_051527215.1 of Medicago sativa. Classification (NCBI taxonomy): domain Eukaryota; kingdom Viridiplantae; phylum Streptophyta; class Magnoliopsida; order Fabales; family Fabaceae; genus Medicago; species Medicago sativa. Next base: position 13,733,644 of record NC_140754.1, read on the forward strand.
ATCATCGATAAGCATAGAAGACAATTGTTTACTCGGATATTCAATGGATTGCAAAGAACCATGAACTCCATATTCCGAAGTTGGCGATTGTCGGAATGCATCAATTACGGAGTTGAAAGTCACCACATTTGGCTTGATTTCTTTCTCTATCCTCCTTGGTTTGGCGATTGTCGGAATGCATCAATTTTTAAAGCTGAAACAGTCATATTTTTTATAGTGAAAAGTTGTGTCCGTTGGAATAAATAGAAGTTGTCATTAAATTGCCAACTTTTATTATTTTTATTTTCTAGGATATAATATAAATAGAAGTATACGATTATGTGATATTCACAAAAAGGTAAAAAATACTAAGACTTTAATAACTACTATATTTGTTTTGTACCAAAAACAAAACTACTATATTTGTTCATTTCAAGATACTACAACTTTTAATACTTACTGAGATCGTTAGTTTTACTCAAATTTGAACGATCTTATGTATGTGAAAAGTTGTGTCCGTTGGAATAAATAGAAGTAGTCATTAAATGGCCAACTTTTATTATTTTTATTTTCTAGGATATACTATATATAGAAGTATACGGTTATGCGATATTCACAAAAAGGTAAAAAATATTAAGACTTTAATAACTACTATATTTGTTTTGTACCAAAAACAAAACCACTATATTTGTTCATTTCAAGATACTACAACTTTTAATACTTACTGAGATCGTTAGTTTTACTCAAATTTGAATGATCTTATGTATGTGAAAAGTTGTGTCCGTTGGAATAAATAGAAGTAGTCATTAAATGGCCAACTTTTATTATTTTTATTTTCTAGGATATAATATAAATAGAAGTATACGGTTATGCGATATTCACAAAAAGGTAAAAAATATTAAGACTTTAATAACTACTATATTTGTTTTGTACCAAAAACAAAACCACTATATTTGTTCATTTCAAGATACTACAACTTTTAATACTTACTGAGATCGTTAGTTTTACTCAAATTTGAATGATCTTATGTATGTGAAAAGTTGTGTCCGTTGGAATAAATAGAAGTAGTCATTAAATGGCCAACTTTTATTATTTTTATTTTCTAGGATATAATATAAATAGAAGTATACGGTTATGCGATATTCACAAAAAGGTAAAAAATATTAAGACTTTAATAACTACTATATTTGTTTTGTACCAAAAACAAAACTACTATATTTGTTCATTTCAAGATACTACAACTTTTAATACTTACTGAGATCGTTAGTTTTACTCAAATTTGAACGATCTTATGTATATCGAGATTGTTAAAGAATATCTTAAGTTTTTTTTTTGAAGGATAAATAATATCTTAATTAAATCTTTAATTTAGAGTTGAAGATTTTAATTTATTATTGTAAATAGGAAACTTATCATTGCTATCAAACATTTACGAGTTATGTGCACTCATTTTATTGTGAGTGTAATCATTTTGGTATAAGATATAATATAAAATAGGGTTAAGTATGTTTTTGGCCCTATAAATTTTTCAATCATCATGTTTGGTCCATTTTAATGATAGTTTAAACCCTAGATAGGGTTAAGATATGATATTAATGAAATATTTGTAAAAAAAAAACTGATATTGATGAAATAATTTACTTTCATGATAGTTTAAACCCTAGATTTTTCCAATTGCAGTCAAGAATGTGTTGGGGATGAAAAAGATTTTCAAAGTGGATTCATTTGCCATAATTAAAGTATATTTGGAACTGTTGGTTTAAAATTGAATCAATGGTTATGATATGGAGTAACCATAAATAGTTACTCTTGGAGGCAATCTATAATTGAATACATGACATTCAAACCTAAAGAAAGCATAACCAATTACTTCGCTTCCAAAATAGTAATTAAATTTAACATATAAAAGTGCATAAAATATATGATTGTAACATGAACATCTAGGTAACACCCTGCATTCTGATAAACTACACTATAAAGAACCTCAACATATACCCCCCAAGAAATACAGTGTGATTCAATGAAGAGTTTGAAAATACACAATCTTAGAAAGGAAGGATAAAATGATGTATAAATTAATATTTGTATTAAAAGTTCAGTTCATGAATAATAAATACACAAAATGCTGTACTAAATGTGAAGGGAAGGATGAAAATCCAGCCAGCAACAATCTTGGAAGCGACATATCAACTGTCCCATTGGTGGTGCCATGGCATCCGTTACAGGAGCATCACTATCATCGGAATGTACTATGGCAACTGCATGATCAAATAGGCAATCTTTACCACCTTAGAGTGGATCCTGACAGCACAGTTGAAAATAGTAAGAAAATCGTTAACAGCATGTTCAGAATGAAGAAAAAAGAAGCTCGTTAGACAATAAAAAGTATAGCAAATTTTATTACAGTTATAAGCATTCCAATTGAATTTATGCCTTATGGCCGTGTATGAATAAACAATGTAATTAAGTTCTTATTGTATAAGTAATTATTATATATACAAGTGTTTATAAATACTAGGCTACGAATGTCTAGCTTAAATACTAGGGAAATAACAGACCCTAATGGGCTGGAATAACAAACTGAAAACAAAACAGAAAAAAAAATAAAGTTGTGTTAAAATAATAAGAATCCGGTTTGGGGCGTTAAATGACTTTGAATGGCTAATTCACCACCTACATCATGGCAAAGCCATTGGTTATGCTTGTGGGCAAATTCCCTTTCCAAAAAGGTATAATTTCAGTCAATCGGACAACGGATGCCAAATCTGCACTATTTAATACGCGCAGCCATTCTGCCTACATCAGTCTCCTCCACCTCTGAAAAACTCAATCCCGAGTTCTCATCTTGATAAAAGACCTCATATGCATGGTACTCATATATATATATCTGCCACATTAAAAGTGTTGGAAATGTTTATTGAGACTGGAAATGCTACCATGTATGCATTATCATTGATCTTGCGAGTTACTTTGACTAGCCCAAACTTGCGGGGTTGTAGCTAGTTGTAGGTACCAACTGGAAATCTTTCATTTTGTAGGAACACCATCACATCATCTCCCACATTAAATACTTTGACCCTTCGTTGTTTGTCTGTTGCAGCTTTATTTTTCATCCAGTAGCTACTAACTTGGCCTTAATAGAGTCCTTCATAGCTAAAATGTCTTCGGCCATATTTTCAGCAGCCACACTAACTCCAGGAGCTTTAGGCAACTTAATCAAATCAACCACGTGCCTAGGAACGGAAGTGTAAACAAGTGTAAAAGGTGTTTTCCCGGTAGCAGAATGCATAGTGTTGGCAAATCTAAGTTCCATTAATTCGGTTTGTCACCACAAACACACCGAATCATATTTCCCAAAGTCCTATCTGTGACCTCAGTTTGTCCATCAGTTTGAGTGTGAGGTGTAGAAGTCATGTTCAGTGATGCTCCAGATGATTTCCATAGGGAGATTCATAAGTGAATTTAAGTAACTCCTTGTGTGGTTGAGAGCTAAAATGGAGGCCGGTTTAGTGGGAGCAAGAGTTGAAAGGATTAGTACAAGGATTGAGGTAATTGCAGAAGCTTAAGCTGACCATAAGCTTAAGTTGCCATGAGCACTTAAGGTGAGTTCCATTTATATTAGCATTCACTCTTGGGTAGTATGTATATGTTTGTGAGTATGCAATGACTCTTAGATTAATTTAACTAAGTTTAAGTTTGCCATGGATCATTGCATGCATTAGTTCTTGTATTGCAATGGAAATCTATTTTTCAGCTTATGGAAAATGATTACCATGTTGGTGGTGATCGATTACCACACCTGCTTATCCAGAAAACGTGTTTTTTCAGTGGTGATCGATTACTACAATAAGGTAATTGATTTCCAATCACTAAAATAATTCAAAAAATGGTGTTGAGGGGGCTCAGAATAGGCAGAATACTTAGGTAATCGATTACCAAAGCTTGGTAATTGATTACCAAGATCAGAAACTCACATTTTCAGCTTTAAACATGTGGTAATCACTTACATAGGTATAGCAGCTAATTACCATGCAAACTTACATTGCAAAATGAACCTGATTTGCAATGCATCCACACGAGTGTGTGACCTAACTCTTCGTAAGATAACTAAATGGTTATGGAAAAAACTAATGATGAAATTAGATCCTGATTGGATAGGTAATTAAATATATGAAAATATAAACTTATGGTACATACAATGTTCAGATAAATGTATATATGTATAATTCCGATAAGTTGTGTCCCTTGGCAGGCCCAGGTTATGCTAGTGGGATTTTCTCAGATAGAAAGTCCGCATAACAATAATACTTCAGATAAGTTGTGTCCCATAGCAGGCCCATGTTAGACTGGTGGGATTTTCTCAGATAGAAAGTCCGCATAACAATAAGAGGAGTATCGGCATTAGCCTGATTCCATGGGTGTTTTTGTCGGTCAGCAGTGAGATATGACTGGGGTTACTCCACTCAATGCATTCAACATGAAAATATTGTTTGTCACACGCTAACCTCCTAACATAAATATGAAAATATGATATGAATATGACAGTATGACAATAATTATGATAGCATACAATTAGCGATCCTAGACTTCCCTAGATCTAGACATGGCAACAATACCCGTCTCCATGGGTACCCGCCCAAACCCACCCCGATTTGACGGATTTTCCCCGCTTTGACTGGGTTTGGGTATGGGTTTGGGTTTTCTCCGATTTTAAAACACGGGTATGGGACGGGTAACGGGGTTATATGTACCCACCCTGAACCCATACCCATACCTGTCCCGAATGTATAAAATTATTTTTTTACCCCTTTTTATATAAATAGAAACACAATCGTAGATCATGTTATGTTATTTGGTTTAAATAATTCCCATGTTATAAAAATTGCCTTTGATTTTTAAAGGAGCAATCAAATCATTATGTTAAGGAAATGTTAAAGGGAACATAATGCTTTAAAAAATTGCCATCAGGGTTAAAAAAAAAACTTTTTTTTATTAAAAAATAATTCACTGCGGGTACGGGGATAGGGATGGGATCCCTGAACCCGTCGGGGACGGGGATGGGGTTCGATTTCTCATCCCCGTTGGGTATGGGTAGGGTAACGGGTAAGTATATGAGAATAGTGTATAGGGATGGGGAAGGTAAAACACGTCCCCACCCCGCCCCATTGCCATGCCTACCTAGATCGCTACGATATGCAGAACAAAACAGTAAATCATAAATTAGGTTCATGTACAAACAGATGGCGATCATAGGTTTCCTGAGATTGCCTATAACCTTAGATAGGTGGAACTCACTAAGACATCGTTTCTCACCCTAATCCCTTTATTTTATTTTGGATACACAGGTTGCCCGGAAATAGGATTGTTCGTGTTGGCGAATAGTAGAAGAAGCTAGACGATTTATGCTTACTTGTCTTGAACTAGTATAAGAATTTTTAGCTATTATGTATTATGTAAAGGTCAGTGGTACATTTGTACTTAATGTGACTTATGTATGTACACGCCGGTGGTACTTTATCAGATGTAAAAGAGGAGTAATTCCATATTTTGTTCCAATGATTTTTTTTTCTTATTATTGTAATATTAATTAATTAATAGAATTCATAATGAATTAATAATGGTATTGTAATATTAATTAATTAATAGAATTCAAAATGAATTAATAATGGGATTCATAATTAATTAATAATATAATACTAATGTTCTGACATATATTGTAATATCCCACTCGTCAGCTATTGGAATATTATCAATCGAACATGCCAGAGGATAATGATATGTAAAGTAAGTATGATGGAAATATTTATTATGTGAAACTTACATGTATATCTCAGACATACATTACTGCATAACATAAATCAGGTAGGATCCTTGACCCTCATAACGATATCTCATTCCCTTGTTCCAAGAACACTGAACTTGAATCTTCATAACATCATATTCGGATAATGCTCAAATGTTGTTACCTTTCCCCGAATGGCACCTCTTCTTCAAATACCGGTTATTATGATTGATGACTCGATCATTACTTTGAGTCGCAAGAAAAAACCTTCTGAATCTTACATGTATTTCTATTGCCATAGCATATACTCTTTCTAGCCGACTGACAGTTCTTGCGCGTGTTCGACATCCCCAATTACTACATTTGTGGTGACTCCAGCCTTTCCTATCTTACTTAGGTGAAGACACATCCATTATACTTTTACCATATCTGTCATTGACTATATAAGTCTCATTACTTGTTTGACGTTTCGAGAACTCCTCGCCCGTCTCATAATGCTTCTCACGAAGATTCTTACTATCAAACTCCATGCTCCATGGTTACTGTCAAAAACCTTACCGATTAACTTCCGTTGCGCCACTCTGATTCCCACCGATTGGCTTTAACCAATACTTTAATCCATCGAGACGAGTGAACTTCGCACTCCTTCTACCATTTCATTATTATCTTCTTGAACCCTTCTAAAGATTTCCTATGTTGCAACCAACGCTGCAACCTTACACTTTTCACTGCTTTGTAAGATCGAATCTCACTATAGACTTACCATATACTCATATTACTTTCCTTACGGATAGACCTTACATACTTACTGGTTGGGCTTACCTCCTGACATATCCATACCATATACTTAAACTTGTTCCCGAGCAATCTCGACTCATAATGTACATCCTTACGAGTTCTCATGGTAGACTCATCATGACTCCTACATTAAGTCTGGCAAACTACACATATATCATAGTCTTAATACATACATGAAGGGTTTAACCTATACATACTTACTTGTTAACCACGGGTCCGTGAACTACCCGTTTAGTGGTAAACTTCCTACATATTCGTACTCATACATAGTGAAGGGATTAACTTATCTATTCACGGCTTAACATGCTTGCATGGTCGTTCTTATTCATGTGCGAAGAGAATACGCTAATCACTTCGTGTCTTAACATACATGATGCTTTTCAAGATTTTGCAATTGGTTTGTAGGAAGAAAGTTTAGTTTGAGGTTTTTTTATGCTTGCAGATGGAAAAAAAAGGACGAGATCGGTTTGACAAGAAGAGAGCGTGAGATCTGTGCTAATGGGGGAGAATACTTGGACCCATGAAGGCTCGATATAACTATCCTAATATCATTGGTGTAATTCAACCGAGAACTTTCTTGGATTCATGAGTGTTGAATGGAACTATATTGATATTACCCGGGTGAGATAAATTTTATGAAACATCTTGGTACATACTAATCATCTATATTAGATATCTATACAAAACTCACACCTTTTTAGATATCATTTATCATTATTTATCAAATATGCAAATTGAAAATTCAAAAGTCATTTTGAATAGTTAGGCGATTTATGCAGTGTGCTCCAAAAGAAAAGGGGAATGGAAAGCTTGAGTAAAGTCTTTAAATTATGGAATTGCCTTTCTTTTCCAGCAATAAAATACAATTTATGATAATTATACCTTATCAAGATAATTACACAATGTTGGAAGTATGTTGCATTATTTATTTTTGAAAGGAAAGTATTTTGCATTATATTTATCAAGAATTGATAATCTCGTAAAAAAAGAATTGTTAATCTCGTATTATATCTGCATTATTTTAGGAAAATAATTGTTTATTTAATTGAATAATTATTATATATGATCTTGGTAATAAAAAAATTACGTATATTTTGAATTATTGTAAGTTCACAAATATTTATGGAGAAAATTTATATAAAAGGTTCATGATTTTGAATAATTGCTAATTTATCTATTGGAATACATATTTGGGTTTTTCCCATAAAACATATTTACATAGAATTTAAAACATATTTACATGGTGGCAAGCGAGATTGGGGTCCATAATTAAGAGTTGATCGCCAGAAGAAGGTTTGTGTGAAACATTGGTTCTCTAGAATGGGATTTCATTCTTACTTTTTTTGTCAATATAATTCGTTGTAGCAATGGGTTAACATCAATGTGGAAAGAGCATATAGATTCTCATGTGATCAAATATTCATGAAATTTCATAAATGTGAGGATTAGCCATCCATACTAGTCATCCTCAAGATTTATATGTTTCAATAAGAGAGACAAATGTACAGAACCATGTGATCTTTTTAGTTATTTGGATTCACAATTTCCCACAATATAAATTCTTAAAGGCCATAGATGATCAACCAAACCATTCCCCATTATGATATAGTTTGTATATTCAATTCAACAACCAAGACTAGAGTTTTAAGGTTAAAAAAAGTCATGGTTGGAATAGCTCAAAATAAACAATGTTGTGCTAGGATAATGGAAGAAATAATTTAATGTTGAGTTGTTAGAGAAACTGAACCATTGTCTTAGAGAATTAGATATACTAAACAACCGAAATTAAAATTAAAATTTAAGAAGGACTTTAAGGATTGTAGAAAGGAGATGAGTCATTATATATTTATGACCATAGATGGTTAAAATATAAAAATGGGATGTGGAACTACACATCTCCTCTATTGATGACATCAAGTTGATTTCTGGGGGTTAATTTTCCATATTCCACTCATTATGAATCAACGTTATTTGATCAAATTTGTGATGATTTTTTTTAGATGGTTTACAAGTGTTATATGGGACAAGAAATCGAGAATGAGTGACACTACTTCTTTAGATGCACAAAAGTGGAAGAGGATTGGCATGAAGATGGGATGTGGAGCTAGAGAAGAAAAATAAAATTCTTAGAAAAGGAATATATGAGCGTAAATATTGAGTACTGAGTCATGTTATTTAGTCTTGTAGGTTGATGTTTCAACATAAATGTACAGGACCAAAAAATTAATATAACATAAAGTTTCCGTAATCTTGTTCATGTTTTTTATATTTCCGCAAAACAAGATCGAACAACATTAATTGTTGGTGTTTATAATAATTTAAGATTAAAAACTAAACCATAGTTATATTTGTTGTTATTTGTCACATATAGATTTAATATAACATTGACATAAACATGCTTCTTTTAATTATATAATAGAAATCATTCATTCCTTTAATGCAACATAGAATACAACATCATTCATAAGTACATAACAACAATTAATAATAATCTTATGATATAAAATGATAAATAAGTCCACTCTCAATATTGGGTGAGGGTGTTTATGATACTGATCATACTAATGATTAGGGATCTTTGGCGAGTTCTCCTCAGGAGACCCAGAGGAGAGAAGTGCTGGCGGTTCTGGTCTTGTAAAAAGACACCTACCCCAAAAGCATGGAGTTGCAAGAGGACATGGCCTTCCACAAGCACCACAGTTTAAAGGGTTAAAATTTGTGTTTACACACACACCCCAACAACAATGCCAATTACCAAACCTTGGGCAAGGAAGTCCACACAACCCACAATTGTCTGGATCAAAAGAAACATCAACACACCGGTTTCTACAACATACACGTCTTGGTGGAGGTTCTTCTGTTTCACATATCTCTGGTTGTGTACCACAGTTAGGTGATTCTTGATCCTCACTAACCACCTCAACTTCAACACTGGTGTTGGTGAAATTTTTGTTCGCGTTGTCTTTCGGAGTTGTTGAAATCAGATCTCCCTCTATTTCAATTAAAAGCGCAAGAAGTAACACAATTGGCACTAACTGTTTTGCTAGAGTTCCCATTTTGAAAAGTTGTGAGAATGCTATGCTTTTTTATTTTTGTGGTGAGAAGGCTACGATTTGGAAACCTCTATATATAAGAACTAAAGTGAAATGATCATAGCTTTTGTAACAAGCTTGAAGAACGTGCTTTTCTTACATATAAGAGATGACAACCTTGATTTTTGTTTGCTTTAACTCTAATATATGTCTGATTCCATTTTCGAAAGATTCGAAATTGATTTTAGATGTGTATAGTTCACTTTTATGTGATTACACAATTTTTTTTTTTTAAAAAAATAATTACTTTTATAAAATTTCAAATGTATTTTTTTTTTATAGTTTTATACTAAAATGAAAATTTGAAAAGAAAAAATAAAACTACTTAAAAAAATGGCTTTTTTATAGCTATAATTGGTATTATAAATTCTAATTCAAGTTATTTTGAACCTTAAAGTATTTGAGATTTCATTTTGTTTACGGAACATAGTTATTGGTTCATATATAACCACCTTAAGTTGAATGATCATTCTTTATTTTATATTTTCAAACAAACAATTTAAAAGAAATTGTCCAGCTATATTAAAATTAGGAGAAGACGTGATTGGAATTATAACTGTTGCAGAAAATGTGCCTTGAAAATACTTTTAACACTAGGTGGAATATTTAATGGTGAGTTTTTTTAGTTTAATTATTTTAAAGGTGAATATGAATCCTTAAAAAAAGGTAAAGTACTAATGTAATTTGAGAAATGATTTTCTCCTTCCACATGAAAATTGCATTGTCTTTTGAAAACAATGTAACCACCTTAGAAAATTCTCTGTCAAAGTAATATAGATTCTATTGGGAAAAACCCAAGTCCCACATCGGATAGATAATACTCTTGAGAAGAGTATATAAAGAGGAGGCAATCCTCACCTTACAAGCCGGTTTTGTGATGATGAGTTAGGCCCCATATTTCAACATGGTATCAGAGCTTGTCGAATTCAAGGGCCACCTAAACCTATTCACGCACCAAACCCAAAGAGTGCTGGGCGTGAGGGGGGTGTATTGGGCTCACGCACCAAACCCAAAGAGTGCTGGGCGTGAGGGGGGTGTATTGGGAAAAACCCAAGTCCCACATCGGATAGATAAGACTCTTGAGAAGAGTATATAAAGAGGAGGCAATAGAAGAGTATATAAAGAGGAGGCAATCCTCACCTTACAAGCCGGTTTTGTGATGATGAGTTAGGCCCCAAATTTCAACAGATTCGAGGCTTTTAGCTTTACATTAGCTTTACATGAATACATCTAAATATACATCTAAATATAAATAACTTTAAAACAGATTCGAGGCTTTTAGCTTTACATTAGCTTTACATGAATACATCTAAATATACATCTAAATATAAATAACTTTAGAAAATACATCTAAATATACATCTAAATATAAATAACTTTAAAACAGATTCGAGGCTTTTAGCTTTACATTAGCTTTACATGAATACATCTAAATATACATCTAAATATAAATAACTTTAGAAATATAAATAGAAATATAAATAACTTAAGATTTAAATTATTATTATCCTGATTTATTTTACACGGTTAATTTATTTAAGAACCATTTTTATAACAACCTAAAATAATAACACAGTGTTAAACACAATGAAAGAAAAATTATAGTCACAACAAGAAATTTTTGCTTTTGCGTAAAATGTGATTTATCACGTGTATTTTGTTAAAACTTTGAACACACACAAACAAAGAAACTAGGTGGATCACTTAGTGGTGTGTTTTTTTAGTTAAATTGATGATGAATCCTTAAAATATGATAAAATACAAGCGTAATTTGGGAAAAGATTCTCTCATGTCACGTGAAAATTGCTTTCTCTTATGAAAAGATGAAAAATACATTAGAAAATTATAAATAAAGTTATTAAAAACCTCGAGGCATATGAGATTTTGTTTTGTTTACGAAAAATGATTGTTTGCTCATTTAAGCCAATGTTAAGTTGAATGCTCATACATGACATTATCTTAAAAAATAATCTACTTTTCAAAGGAAAAACAATTCAAATTGAGATAGAAGTTAAATAAAGATTAGGAGAAAAAGGGACTTGAAAAGAAATCTTTCGCTTAAAATGTGACTGGCCATGTGTAATGTGTTAGAACATAAACCACACTTCTGTCGGAAAAAAAAGAACATAAACCACGCAAAACCAAAACGCTAGTTTAAATGTTGCAATGTGTGTTTATTTAATAACTTAATATTGAAGAGAAGATATCCTAAAATTAAAGAAGCGAAATGGCGTACTTTATGTGGTGATACAATTGGTGTTGTGCTTTTTTTTAATCTTGAATAACGTTAAAAGAATACTAACTCACATGAAAATTGCTATGTCTTTTGAAAAGAGGGTAACTATAAGGTTAATTTATTCAAGAACCAAAATTTGCAACTACTTAAAATAATTACACAATTTTGAACACCCTAAAAGATAAATTGGAGTCAAAACAATAAATTATTCCTAATGTGTAAAATTTAATTTAGTAAGTGTGTTGTGCCAAAACTTAAAATTGTTTGTAACATCTTTTGAAAAGATAAAAACTACTAGAAAATTCTAAATCAAGTTATTATAAACCTTAATGCATTTAACATTTCGTTTCGTTTATAAAACATAGTTGTTGGTTCATTTATACCCATGTTAAGTGTAACACCCATACTAGAAATTACCTAGGATATCTAGTATGCTCGTTAAATTTGGCATTGGATACATTAAAATTACAATAATAAAAATTTCTTCTGAACATATTATAAAATAACTTGTCTATACATTTCAAATAGTACCACTGACGTGTACAACATACATGCAATGACAAGTAAACATAATTGTCCAGCTTCATTTGCTACTTCATCACGAACTGCCCTGCTTGCGAACCACCTGTGTATCTGAAATAAAATAAAAGGGATTGGGATGAGACGGGATGTCTCAGTGAGTTCCACCTATCCTAGGCTGTAGGCAATCTCAGGGAACCTAGGATTGCCATCTGTCTCTAAACTCAACCCATTTTGGGTTTATACAGTTGTGTCATGCATAACTGAACGATCGAGGGATAACTAGGATCGCTGTCTGAAATACTAATTTAATTCTGATACTAATACTAAAATCATAGCCATAATTATAATCTTAATGTCTGTCATATTATGTTAGAAATGTTAGCGTTGAACAAACAATATTATCTGAGTTGATTTTACGGAATAAACCCAGGTGGAGTAACCCCGGAATTTATTCCACTCTGACCGGTAATAATTTCCAACTGGCGGGAACCCAACTGACGGGGATACCGGACTCCTCTGATTATCGTGGGGTCATCCTTACGGATAGTGCCCGTTCCAACTGGCGGGAACCTTTCGTATCCAACTGGCGGGAATAGCGAAAGCCACGACTTATAAATTATTTAATATTATAAACTGATTTCTTTATAATAATATTTCTAAATCTGTTAATAAAGACGTAGTAATTCCGTCTTTATCCTGAAATAATAATAGGATGCTCATAGCTCTGTCATAATAAATTTTCTCAGGTTTGTGACCTACCCATCACTGATATTCATGGCTAATTTATTCTAAACATTTTCTTGCTTTCTCAAACATAGGCATTATGGTAGGATATAAATTGAAGAATTCCAAAACATGTTCGGCTACATATCCGGAGAAATGAGAATTTAAATCCTTAGCTGAACAATGACCATTCATTTTCTTAAAAGTTTCATTTACATTATCTAAGGATTGAATTAAAGTCATAAAAATCCAATAATCTCAACTTCCGGAATTTTAGCCGAAATCATGTATTTATTCACAAGTGCATTAAAACTTGTCTAACAAACTTTCCTTCAATTCCTACACTACCATAAGCATGTTTATTAATATAAGAGCTATTTTAGAATACACTAGCATAGATATTTAATTTAAGTCATAATGTCACTAATTATGTTCTAATGCACAATATCATAAACCATCATTTTAGTGGCATAATATAACTACCCAAAGGGAAGTTTTTCTATCTAAAGGAACTCACCTCATCCTATTCTGAATCCTTGAACAAATAAGCATCAGCCATTGCTCTTCACTTCTGCCTTTATTTCAATTCTCCAAAGAAAAACCAAAGTTGCACTAGCTTAAACATCAACAACTTAATCTTTGGGTCAGCATAACTCCTACATCAGTCCCCATACTTCAAAGTAGTCTCTAGACTTCAATAATGGGTCAAAATTCGTGAAACTGGTACCAAAACGTCGGAAATTTCGTTAGCTATCCATAGCATTAAAAATCACTTGATTCCAAGTTATAGAGAGAAAGTTATTACCATTTTAGTGGAGCCCTGTCCCAAAACCCGTAGCAATTTTCCAGCAGAAATTCACAACTTCAAACGCACTTTCTGAGTTCGTCACTAATCCAAATCACACGAAATTTATATCCAATTTGAAGGGAAATAAGTGTAGAATCCGAAACTTCAACAATTACTTAATTCCAGATTACACAGAAAGAGATATGATGAATATACTACCAATATGCCATACGAATTTTTTACCCAATTTTCATAAGGTTCAAGTACAATCACCTTTGACAACAATACACCATTTTGATCACCAACTCATCTTTCTTACATCAACAACAAACCATTAACAATGATCTTCAACAACAATTCTCTAATTATATCATTTCATGAACCAAGCTACTATACCATGAAAATTTATCATAGAAATTCAAACTTTCTCACACAATTCACATACCCATTAAACTTAATCAACAATTCAATCTATAACAATTCAAATTCAAGTTTTAATTTAAGATTCTCACCTTGTATCAACTTTTGCATCAAACCCCTAACTCCTTTATTCTTGTATCTTGCTCCTAACCATCTTCATAACCCACCATGAGTACACACCAAGTCCAAAATTAGAATCAAATTCCCAAAAGCTTGATTTTGGAACACTTCTCAAAAGAGAGATGGAGGGAAGGTTTTGATTAAGATGGAGAAGGGAAATTTTTGGTGCTTATAAGCTAACCAAAGTGGTCTAAGGATCCCATGCTTGTAATTTGTGTGTTGATTACATGAAGAAATTGGAGAAAAGGGGAGATAAGCATGAAGAGAGGTGAGGGGCGGTTGGGAGAAGAAAGAGAAGGGTGGAAAAAATCTGATTTTGGTAGGAAGAGAAATGAGTGGAGGAAAAGAAGAAATTTTGTATGGTTATCCTTTAATAGCCCTTAGATTGTAATGACCAAAATACCATTTTCTACACTCTTCCTCAACTAAAATATCCGATAAAATGTCGTGAAAGTTTTAAGCGGAATATTACATTCACCGTGATCCGTTGGAATAATTTGATTCGGTCCAGAAAGTCTTATCCGAAATTACCATTTTGCCCTTCTCTAAAAAAAAAAAACAAAGATCAAATAATTGATACTGAATTTTTATATGCGGGGTATTACATTAAGTTGAATGATCAAACTTGATTTTATCTTCATATATGAATAACTTTTAAAGGAAAAACAGTTAACCAAAGACCAAAAAAAAAAAAAAAAGGAGAAAAATTGATTGAAAAAAACCTCTGACAAGTAGTGCTAAAAATATTCTAGAGTAAAAATATGAAAAAACAGTAATTCGATAAAAGGTAGGAATTGAATCAGAAACATTTATTTTTATTTTTAGAGATGATGCTATTGATTAATGAAGTAATTCTATGCCTCCTTGGTTGTAAAAAAGGAAAGCATAGCATAATTCTTTACCAAACCTTTTCACTTTCCTCTAAGAAGAAGGTACAAAATAGCTGTGCTCCAATTTAAACAGATTTTATATATGGAACGGTTATTTATTGTTTGAAACTCAATTATGAAAACCTAGTTGGAGATGCTCTAACTGGATTTAACAAGGTGTGATATATCAGTAGATTGTACTGTTTGGTATAAATAAATATGTAGAACATTACAACGTCAAATGTAAGACTAGGAAATATCCTGCATTTGTTTTGAAATTGTTTGTGCCAGATTCCAAGGCTCATTGAAAATATTAAGTGCCATAAAGCATATTTTATGAAGATTAATATTGGATTCGCCAATTTTGTTTCTTTCTAATCCCAATTGTAAAAAAGTACAAGTTTACATCTTATGCATTATTATACCAGACAATTACAAAATAAATAAAATTAGATAAAAAAAATACTGATTAAATATATGTAAATGAAAAAATGCCATGGTGCAAATACTGATTAAACAAAGCAAACTAATTCCATCAAAAGAAACAACTTGAGTATCATGTTTCAGCTGCTGCACATCACAGGTCCTTCCTTCCAGCATAATTTCCTAGTCCATATGGTAATTTACGGTGTTCTTATAGAGGGTCTTGACCAAGAGCACTTAAAGACTTCAATATCTTTGCCTATCTTTCTAATTGTTTTAGGATCACCAAAGCAAATCCAAATAATCATCCTGAACTTGAAAATATGTTCCCGTCTCAACAAGAATGTTCTTTACATCAACATGGTTATCCAGATTTTCACCAGCCATTAGTAATGCACATGCAAATGGAAGGTAAAATGAATACGCCGGTGCAGTGATAAGGTGTATTTGGACAGGTCTTTTTCTCCTTCCAGTGTGGTGATCAAATCTATCATTTGTCCTGCAGCAGTTTGAAAATCAACCTCATTGAACAAATCAAGAAGTTCAACGTAATACGGCTTTCCCTTGAAATGTTTCCTAAGGATACGCGGAATATGGTTTCTTAGTAGAACTCCATCATTCGCAGCAATCATTCCAACCTTTGGTACTCTAAACCAACATGGCAGACCACAACGTGTATGGGAGTTATCCATAATGTCGTCAAGAACAAGAAAATATGCCCGAAGCCATTCAATAAACCAACCAAGAGAACTTGCTTGGAAAATTTCGTCATCATTTAATGCCTGTCCTTCTTTTAACAATTGGTAGCTGTCAATAACCGACAGTCCACGGTTCAGCTTTCCTCCAGGCATATTTGGATGCTGCTCAGCCGGTGAGTGTGGCTGGCATGGGGTGAAGAAGCCCTCTACTTTTGTTTTCAATTTATTATTTGGATTTCTTTTCCAGTCAACGTTGCTGTCATTGCATACTTCCTGCAACTCTTCCCATCTCGCTTTTTTGGTTTCCTTAGGATATGTTTTGAAACCTTTATTTCCACCTTGGGATTTTCGCTTCTCAATTATCCCAGATTGATCTGTAGGTTCTTGATCATTATTTTTCCTACAAGAGCACTCAAATTTCAGAAACAACACACAAAATGGTACAAAAGGAAAACGTCAAATACTCAAACAAGAACTCACCTGCAAATACTACAGTCGCAAATGCCTCGGCACCTTGGGCACACCCAGTCATTCAAATTATATACATCTTCTATCTTTTCCCCGTATCTAAATTCAACACAAAATTACAAGAACACAGTAAGAATAGAATAATACTGAAAATCAAATCAAAAAGTAATAGAAAAAAGGGTGAACCAAACCTAGTCTTGAGGCAATTGTGGCAAAATTTCAACACACAAGGCTGTCCATCTCTTGGATGTTTGCATGTAGCAGGAACAAATCAAAAAGCAAGAGAAAGAGATTTTCAAGTGTTCACAAATGTGTGCTTTTGGTTTGGTTTTGGATATCTTTTATAGGCTAAATTTTAAACATAAAACGGTCATATTTTTTTAGTTGAAAAGTTGTGTCCATTGGAATAAATAGAAATTGTCATGAAATGGTGTCAACTTTTATTATTTTTATTTTCTAGGATATAGTATGATTAAGTAAATACTCAAAATAATTAAAAAATAATGAGTGTTTAATAACTACTATATTTGCTCTAGGGGTGGCAATATGATCCATGAGATCCATATCCATCCAATACATCCACTACAAAATTCATCCAATCCATCCATCAAACAAAAAAATTTGTTAATGGATTGGTTTGGATCAATCCATTAAAACCTATGGATGGATTTGATCCATCCACCTTATTTTAAAAATCCAATGGATCACCTCTTTAAAATAAAAAAGTCTAATGGATAACTTCAAAAAATATTAATCTTTTTTATTTAAATAATTATATTTTTTATTATCACCTTATTTTTTTAACTAAACTATTTTTTTAATTAAATCATCTCTCTCCCATTTTTTTTAATTTCATAAATAAAATATCAAAACGAATAATATATGCGCAATCTGGCTTAGAGGGAAGTTCATTTTCTTTATATCCAAAATACATGTAAAAATTTTATTAATATTACACAAAGTTGATAAATAAAAAGGTTGGTAGAAAATATAATATAATTTCTTCTTAAAAAAATGTATGGTATAAAGTATATATAAGATCATTAAAATTTGCGGAATCTTGAAATGAACAAATATAGTAGTTTTGTTTTTGGTACAAAACAAATCTAGTAGTTATTGAAGTCTCAATATTTTTTTACTTTTTTGTGGATATCACACAATCATACTTCTATTTATAGTATATCCTAGAAAATAAAAATAATAAAAGTTGGCCATTTAATGACAACTTCTGTTTATTCCAATGGACATAAATTTTCAACCATAAAAATATGACAGTTTCATCTTTAAAAATTAGCCTCTAAAAAAAATTCAAAACCAAACCAAATTCACACATTTGTGAACTCTCAAAAATCTCATTCTCTTAATTTTTTTTTTCTTGCTTGTGCTGTGTTGTGCAAGTTTAGTTGAAAAAATGTATGTTGTTCCGGTTCAATCAATTCCCTTCATGACTAACAATAACATGGAATTCGATTCCTTTTCACCACAACTTAATATCGTCGAGGTTTGTGCTAGAATCTGGGAAAGATCTAGCACTTTCTTTTAGTGTGGCTAAAATTATAATGTCGAAAAAAATTATCTATGAAATAAAAGACTATGTATTATTTCACCAAATATAATAGTTTTATTTTGGGTTAGTTTTCCCAATACTATTATAAGCCCAATAGTTTTATTTTAGGAAATTTTACCCTATACCCCGACACACATACTTTCACTCTCTTTGCTATTTAACTTTTTACACATTAATTTTTCACCCTCACTTTCAACATTCCCATTCCATATAAGTTCACCCCTACATGATATTCTTTCATGTAAGCATTTCCGATTCATTCCTCATGTAATATGTTTCTGAAATTTTACTGGAACACTCATGTTTACTTTTCCAAAAGGTATACCGGAAAACTCTATCTATCCTTTACGGTGGAAACCTTGTATCTTAATTTTCCGATGAACATAAAGAAAATCTGTCAATTCGATTAGCATATCTATAGTATCCTGTATTTCCTAACAACACTATTACTTAAGGTTTTCTCTTATTATCCATCACAAAATCAGGAGTGAGCCTTCATGCTTTTTCTTATTCAAAATCAATAACATCACAAAATCAGAAAAAGTAATGTATGACCGCTTTCTTTTATTAAAAAATTGAGGAAAACAAAATCATGAATTTTAAAGAAAAAACAAAGTGGCTGAACCGGAGATATCCATGAAACTATTCCAGAAATCAATGATTCATAGAATAATTTTGATTCCGATAACCCAGGACACGACATGAATCCAGCACAACAATAGGATGAAACGATTCTGATATCTTTAAGAGAAACGATTAACAATAACATTCTGGTTGATGTGTGTAAAAGAAAAATCAAATTGAACGTTTTTAGCAAAAAAGGTTCATGTAATGTTTATTGTTTGTTTTGCGTTCGTTTTCCAGAAGAAGGTGGGGTGAAAGAGTGATTGAGTTTTATTTTATATAAAGGGTAAATTTGGAACTTTACGTTAAATGTTGGGGTCAAGGTATAAACGTAGGGGTGTGTGGTATAACTTCCTTTATTTTATCAATCTTTTTAAATCCCAACTATTTACAGCCCAACACCCTCCAGTCTACTAGCATCTTAAGTTCTTAACCCTAATTCCCAACCAACATAACACCAGCGCCGTTTCCTTCGTGTTTCTTCTTCTCTGTTACATTTCTTTCTTCTTCTTCTTCTTATTTCTTTCCGGGCCTTTATGCTTCTTCGCTATTGAGTCTCCAATCACTTAATTTTTCTATCCTATAACACATTTATCCTCTTTCAATACATAGTAAGACAAATATGGTGTGATCCTGAGCATTCACCATGAACATCCTGGATATGTAAAAAAAAAATTAGAAAAATCATGTATGGATATAGCCACACTATTCCCTATGGTGGATCTGCCCATGGTGCTAGTGGAGAGGCACATGTAAGTACTTGTGTTTTATCTTGGTTTTCGGGTGTCAAACATTGATTACGTTTGAACCTTTTAAACCGGTGATATCTTATTTTTTCTTGGGAAGGGAAAAAGTAAGCAAAACCCTTGAGAATCGAGGTCCGGGAGTTGTTTTCGCTACGGGAAGGTGTTAGGCACCCATAACGACTATAGTATCCTATAGGAACCGTCTTTAATTTCTACACGCGCGCTTTATTTTTAGATGCTATTTTGAAAGTATTTATTTAAACCTAAGAGTTTCTAAGTGAAGAATTGGAGGGAGAAGAATGTTTTTGGATTTTTATTTTAGTTGAATTGAAGGAATTTTGTTCCTTGCCTACGTACCCGTTTAAGGGATCAAATCCACCGTAGTTCTCTTCCAAAAATGTTTTTTTGTTTTTGTTGATTGATTTTAAGTTTGAAAATTGGAGTTTAAAGAATGGGGATTGAGAGGCCTTAAAGGCATGAGAATTTAAGAAAAGAGTGAGGTTTGATTAGTCCTTTTGCAAAAGAAGTCAAATATGATTATTTTTCATTGAAATTTGATTAAGAAAATAAAAGGGAAAATTACAATGGGATTTTGATCCCAAGGTTTATTTAGAAAATGGTTTGAGTGATGTTGTTCACATTTTTTGGAAAATTGATTTTTCTAAGTATAAAGCCTAAACATTCATCTAAACAGACAATCCTAGACATACATCTAAACATGCATATTCTAACTACATACCTAAAGTGGTGTGTGTGCATGTGTCGGTGCTTGTGTCGGTGTACATCATTAGAGTCCATTGTCCTTTACATCATTGGCCTAGATACATTCTATGGTCTTGCAAGAAATTAAAAACATGAAGTAAAATATTACAAAATTCCTAAATTTTACATTCTAACTTTTTGGTGAAGCTTAAGATGTAAGAAATAAGAGTGAAGGAGGAGATGAAGTATGGAATGCTCATGATTGAATGAAACATGAAATGAAAATGTTAGTAGATTAAGGCATAAAATGAAATGTAAGTAAGTAAAATTTGCATAGTAAAACAACCTAAAACAACCATAAAGGGAATAGCTAGACTTAACAAAAGGTAGTAAAATATACCTAAGAATTTATCACAACAATGAGGCAAATACTATGACCTCTAATCCTCACATCATGACATTTTCCAAAGGTTTTCTTTCCATCATAATCATGACAATTAGAAACAAGTACCAAGCCAAGAAATCATGACTCACTCCTAGACATATTTTACACCTTATTCACACACTAAAGCATTTTTATAACTTGTAATGTAAGAAATTCACAAATCAACTCATAAGGCAGTGAAACAATCACAAATTTAAAGTCATATTCATCACAAAATCACACATGAAGCACTCACATCATATGTCAAAGCATTGTGGCCAAATCACAATAAAATTTCACACAATTTTAACAAAAAAGCAAGATGTCAATCAAGGAATTATCACATACATTTCCATTAATTTTATCATGTAACAAAATATCACAAATTCATCAAACAACACGAAAAAAAACACATAGTATTTTTTAGGAATTTTTACAACAATTTTGGACAAAACAGTGGTGTAAAAAAGCAAGAAACGAGGAGGAAATAGCAAAAAACACTAAAAAACAGAAGCAGGAGGAAATCCAGGCCCAAGCCCAAGGTTAACGGTGGATCTTGGACTATCCAGATGCCTCAGAGGCGTTGGATTGATCCAAGTCCATCACAAACCTAGATCTAAGGGCTGGGAACGCATGGTGCATGATAAGCTCAAAGAGACACACGAAAGGAAAAAACAGGACCACACATCTAATCAAACAGCAAGATCAACGGCTGACACAAGATCCAGGAGTGAACCAAACCGGTTCACATGAACCAATCCGGTTCACTCCTATATAAAAACAAGAGTGACCGGTCCAAATCATTTCAAACCCTAATTCCTCTTTCTTCTTCGCAGACTCTCTCGTTCTCTCATGGCTTCTCTCATGGTTTTCACTCACTACGAACATGGATTCAAGCCATAGATCACAAATAAACCATGAATCAGCATAGCTTATACACAAAACGTTTCGATCTCACTATTTCTTGAAAGAAGCCGTTCAAACCGTTTCGATCTTGATACTTTTTGAAGAAAATTGTTCGAAACGTTTCGATCTGGATGTTTTTCGAAGGAAATCGTTCGAAACGTTTCGTTCTACACAGATTCGAACAGGTTTGGTTTTGAAACTTTACGGTCTTTAGGGTTTTCAACTCTTTTCCTAATTTTTTGAAACTAAACCCTATTTCGTCCTATTTCCTTCACTGATGATGATTATACACTCTGATTTGGAAAATAAACGGTGAATCTTCATGATTTTTGAAATTAGGGTTTCGACTTTGAAATTTTTCAAAAGCTTTTCAGGATTTTCACTTCGATTCACCGTTTATCTTCGATTTCACACCTTCGATGATGATTATGAACAAACGAGAAGGTTTTCTTTGAATATACCTGGATTTGATTGGTGTTTCGAACGAAAGATCCTTGAATAAGCTTCTGATTCTTCTGGTGAGAATTGAAACCGAAAATAAATCGGTGTTTTGATCCTCTTCTTCTTCTCTGGTTCACCTCGAATTAATGATTTCGCTCTTCTTCTCTCTCTCACCATTGTGATCGCTCGAATTCTTTGAATTGGAGCTTGAATTGCAGTGGCTAGGTTCAATGATGAAGATTCCTCAGTGAATCTCTGAGAACTGCCTCGAATTCATTGCCATTGATTGAAGTTTTTGTTACTGGAAAGTTAGGGTTTGTGTGTGTTCTTCGTGTTCTTGAAGAATTCTGAGATTTTGATCTAACTGCCAAGAGAGAGAAAGTTGTTTGTTGTTTCTGTGATTCTGATGATGTGTCCAATTCTCAATGGGACTTGTGATGATTGGATCCTTTTATAGCTGACATGTGTATTGCCTTGACCAATGAGGAAATGCCACCTGGATTTGGACTAAAGCTTCGGCTTTGGACTTGAAATGTTTCAGGGACCTATCTGCAATTTCGAAAACTAAAAGGACTGATCTGTAAATTTAAAAAAGGACTAATCTGCAATTGTAAAAAAAATAGAATAAAATTTCGAAATACTAAAAAAAAGAGGACTTAAAAATAAAATTTGAATCAAAAAGGACTTGGACACAAATTTGGGAGTTTTGAGGACTTTTAAAAGAAAAAATAAAATAAAATAAAATAAAATTGGACTAAAAATGGTAATTTGACTAAACGTAAAGTGAAACGATTAAAATTGACAAAACGGACTAAAACGAACCAATTATCTAAATGAGGTACTTTAAAGTAACCTCTCTCTGCCAAAATTTCGTGTGAAATGACCAAAATGCCCCTGGGGCTAAAACGACTAAAAATGACTCAGATGCGAATTTTAAAATGGACTTTTAACAAAGAATTAGAGCAAGACTTTATACAAACAAAGTAAAAAGACTCAGAGACAATTTTTAGAATTTACACAGAGTTTTGACACATGAAAAGACTAAAATGCCCCTAGGGGCAAAACTGACTCAAAATGACTTCAAATGCAATTTTTGAACAGGATTTTGACATAGAATTAAAATAAGGACTTATTCTAACCAATTGAAAGGACTCAAACAAATTTTTAAAAGACTGAAAGAAATTTTGACATAGGAAATGACTAAAATACCCTTACATGTGAATTTTGCAAGTGACATAGAAATAAAATGCAGAGAAAGATGTAATTGGTCAGAGACAGTTCAAATGACTTGTAATGCAAGAAAAGAAGAATTGAACAAGTATTTTTAGGTCCAAAATTAGGGTATAACAACTTGTCACCAAACTTCGAGTCTATGATAGTTTATTATTTCCTCCTTTTTTTATGTGTCGTATCAAATGTTTGTGTTTGTGTATCATAAAAAGCACCGGATGATACATATATATATTTATGCGTAATTTATATTTCTTTGTTGATTTCTTATCATATCCTATGTTTGTGTTTGATCCCCACAGGTTCAGATTATGGACTAATTTCTAATGAGCTTCAATTTAATACACTTAGAGCATACAAAATTGTGTGGTAAAAGGTAAATATTTAGGTTTCTTGTCCAACTAATTTAAGATTCAATTTTTATTATGCATTCATATAACAAATTATAATTTTAGGAATACAAATATTTTATATGAATTTTAGTTATTCAAATAAATAGTCTTCACAGTTATATGTGAGAATACCTTGTTTATGGTGAATAAGTGAGTAGGGATTTGCTTCTTAAGGTGAATAAATGGGGGAGTATGATGTTAGAACTTCTGCTTCTTACGTTTTTTTGAACAAGGCAAACCAGAAAATAACCCATTGATAATAAATAATTAATAATTATAATAAAATAACCCATTGATAATAAACAATTAATAAATCTGTTCAAAACATAAAATAAAATAAAAAATTAATAAATAAATATTAATTCCAATCATAAAATAATAACAAATAAATTTACCATTTGCCTAATAATTGGATAATAATTAATACATTACTCTTATTTAATAGTAAATCAAAAGATAAAGATTTAATATTCAGAAATATAATATAATATTTAGTGAGTAACGATTTAATATTAATAAATATAATATAATATAATATCTTTTCGAGTTAATAAAAAGATAAAGAATAGTTCTAATTATTTTGATTTTGCAACTGTAATCAATTATATTCTGTTTAGATTTTCATTAAAGTCTACTGCAGTTCATTATATATCTCTTTGCTCTTTGAAATAAGTCATTCAACATGTTGCCCTAGGTAGAATGTGAAAGCATTACGTGAAAGAATCGCCCAAGAGATGGTGATAAAGTTTCTTTAGCAAGAAAAGGGAAGTGACCAAAGAATCAAGACTAAGCACAAAAATAGAGATCGAACCCAGGACCAAAGTGTTTTCGAGTTATTAGCGTCTAGGCCGAAAAACTCGTGGCTAAAGTCCATGCACACTAGTTCAACGCGCTCACGTAAACCACATGAACTGAACTAGCAATATTAGGGTTTGGTTTTTAAGACGGCGGCGCAGACTCAAGGAAGATATTTGCTTTAATGTGTAAGATTAATAAGCGCATCTCCAGGACACTGAGCTTACACCTTCTAAATTTTAAGCACATTTTTACGAACATTATTATTTATAATATTTTTAGAAGTAGTTAAGATTTACAACTAGGGCTTTTCCCATTCCATACATGCAAATATTAAAAAAAAACCAAACAAAGATAGTTAGCATAGATAGGATTCTATCTCTAGTAAGCATCCGGAGTAGATCTCAACTAAAAAAGACAATGAACACCATACATTAAAACACACTATTTTGCGTCTACAAACACTAATTTAAATCTTCTAGAAAGACTCGACGGACCCTTTATGAAGCTTACATACACATAGACAAAGCAGCACACAACAACATTACAAGAAAGTAAACAAACAACATATTCAGTTAAAATAAAATAAAAAACAAAGGACTTCCTAGTTGTTTGCGCCAGGTCTCCTGCAGATAATGGAGGCCACCCTGATAAGCAGCAATTTGTGCTCTCAGATGAGATCCCTCCTTCTTGAGTCCAGAGAACGAATGTTGTCCCAGAGCTCTTGTATCTGCTTTACCAGGACCTCCTCCTCGACAGGAGGCATGTGCTCCAAGAAGGCAGTCGGGGTTTGCTCTTGCAGGAGCTTTTTGTTCTCGACATTCAAAATTTCTTGCTCAACTTGAAAAAAAACGTTAAAGTGGTAATTGATGGATCCATATCTATATCCCCTTGCTTTGCCAAATGGATAAAAAAAAACTTCTATTTATAGATGTGGGAAGCTCTAAGCGAGAAAAAGAGTCTTTCATTTTTTGTGGGTGTCGCCGCACGGCTTAATTCCGATCACTCCCTCAGGAATAGGAGGCAATAATAGAACGCACATCAGAGAAGAGAGTACCCCCTTTATAAATAGATAAGGCCTTCCGCGTCCTTTCTTAATAGATGGAGTAATCCTCACTCGGCAGCTCGAAAGAGGACCGATACACTTATATTTTAGATATTCAAAAACTCTTCAAAATAAAACCATATTTAATTGGAGTAGATCGAACCTCACGTGATTATTATCTTGTATTAGATACCTCAAAATAGATCCAAACTGCACACAAAACACCCCTTATGCACATAACTCACAAATGTTTGATAGTAATGATAAGTTTGTATTTACAATAATAAATTAAAATCTTCCTCTCAAAATAAAAGATTAAATGAAGATCTTCTTTAGCAATCTCGATACATATAAGATCATTCCAAAGTTGAGTAAAATAAACGGTCTCAGTAAGTATTAAAAGTCCCGGTATCTTGAAATGAACAAATATAATAGTTATTAAACTCTCAGTATTTTTTTATCTTTTGCTGGGATATTACATAATCATAATTCTATTTATATTGTTTCCTAGAAAATAAAATTTCTATTTATTCCAATGGTTACAACTTTTGCACCGTTTCAAGTTTAAACTTTAGCGTATAAAAAATATCCAAAACCAAACCAAAGGCACACATTTTTTAACTCTCAAATATCTTTTTCTCTTAAAGAGATTTTGATATCTATTTATATTTATTTTTTTAGAGACGTCAAATCTAGAATAAATCAATCTTTTACTATTGGTCAAGTTCAAAGTTGTGTAAAAATTATAATAAATCTATTCATATTTTTTCTCATAAACTCATTTGTTAATTTTTTTTTTTTGTCAAGTGATAGGGCCAAACCGCAAGTGCACGGCCTATCGAAGTAATAGTAGTAAGTAGAGTTATCGTTCCGCTTGGGAGTTGGTCAATCTAATTAACTTTTAGAAAATGATTAGAGGAGAAAGAAATAAGAAGTTGGAGAGTGCAGTTTTTGAAAGTAAATAACAATAATATTAAAAAGCCTCGGGATCATTGGTTCATCATAATAACGAATCTTTTCACAAGCAAGCCTTAAACTTATAATTATACGTTAATCTTAATTACTAAGGACAAGTTTCTCTTTAGCATATCACAGCTCCTCTCGAAGTCAGTGAGTGTATCCCTCCAACAACCACACCTATTCTCATGGGTGATTGCCTTTGGGACCCTTGAAGATCGAAACTTTATATGTCCCAAGGTTTGCTAGACTATTCTCATGTTTAGCAAACCTTGTCTAAATTCACTTGATCGGATATCAAAGCTCCGCGTTCGCTTTATGAATTGATATCTGTGATGATGAATTAACCATTATCAAACCCTCCACGTTCGCTTCCACAGTTTGATAATAATTAATTCATGTTAAAACGGTGAATTTAGATTAGGAATTAAGGTAACAAATAATTAGGGTTTAAGGCTTGGCTTGATCCGGATTACGTCATTAGACTTATCCAACGATCCCAAGACAAAGAAGTCTACTCACTCATGTTCATCGTAGACATGGGGGAAGAAAAGAGAATGCGATAAAAGTAAATTGCAAAGGAAGTAAAAGGAAATAAAGACTTTTTATTGAAATAATGCTTGAAATAAACAAAGTAAAAGGTGAATGTTTATGGTGGAGAGCTACTCTATTTATAGCTTTACAATCGACTTAGAAACTAAACAACTAAAAGGGTAAAACAGTAAAGCTGCAACAGGGTAACTTGGGCCCGAAGAAAAAGCAGCAAAAGGGGCTTCTGGAGGTGGCACGGCCGTGCCACATGTTGGCACTGGCCGTGCCAAGCTTCTGACTTGGTGGGAACATATTTTTGTTCCGTATCTTCATATTTTCGCACTGTATTTGCTCCAGTCCTCTTTCTTTTGCTCCAAGACACCTTCCACCATATATTCGTTCCTAAAATAAAATAAAAGACAATTTAAAGTAAAATATTCTAAAAGGAAATAAAATGCAATATAATTAAATCAAATCTTATTTAAAACTAAACTAAATAAAGCATTAAAATATACTAATCTATGACTCATCAAACTCCCCCACACTTGAATCTTTGCTTGTCCTCAAGCAAAAGGCAATAGACATAGCAGCAACAAAAGATTTATTCATGGCAATATTAAGAACACATGTCTCAAAAGAAAGGCTTTGCTTCAAGTACACTAATTACAATTTCAAATGCTCCTCATGAACCTATTCTACCCAACATCAAGTCTCAAGTGAGTGTGTGTGTGTGCAGTCCAACCCTTTTATTGCTCCTATATAAGACAGATATTATGAGGAATAGGTTCTATCCTTAGTGCTAAAGTAACCGAGAAAAGTCCTTTCTTCATTTCATATAAGAGTGATGGGAATTTAAGTTAAAATTAGATTAGATTAACAATTAAGCACAAGGGGCTGCAGAAGCTTAGGGTCTATCTATCCTCGTAGGAAGTCTTCTCGGATGTAATTGTCCTTTCCCCCTAGATTCAAAATCACCCTAAGCAGTGCTGCAAAATTTTATTTGTTTCATCTCCGCGTAGGAAGTCTTTTTGGATGTAATTGTTCTTTCCCCCTAGCTTTGATGAATTTGTTTTACTTTAAGTTCAAATTAGGGAGTCACCACCACAATTAGGAAGTTAGGGATTGTCCTTTCCCCCACATGTTTGTGCCATTCTCCCGCCCCATTTAACTTTAACAATTAAAGAATATAACAATAAGGCACAATTGGTTAATTTCCCACACAAACTTATACTACTTTTACTCTTAAGACTTTAAAGGGTCTAAGTTAACACTAAAGCTAGAACATGTTCCTTAAAATACCTATTCATACATTTGCTCAAGGATTGCAACCGGGTGCTTTTCTCATTGGAGAATTTCACAATAAAACAAGACATGGGTATAGCAAGAACATAAGAAACACAAGAAACTACTTTTATGTACAAGAAGCGACCTAAAGAAGAGACAAAACAAAAAATTTCATGCCATTTTTTACATTAAAAACAAGCTACTAGTCATGCCTCTTGCTATAAAAACAAAACAAAAGAATAAAGTTCAAGGGAGTTTGGACACTACGACTCTAGACACTTTATTAGGGCCCCCCCCCCCCCCCCCCCCCCACACTTAGGGGAAGCATTGTCCTCAATGATTCAAATAGAAAAAGAAGAAGAAGAAGAAGAAGAAGAAGAAGAAAGAAGGAGTAGAAGAAGAGTAGGAGAGAGAGAGAGAGAGAGAGAGAGAGAGAGGAGAGAAGGAAGAGAGGAAGAGGAAAGCTCACAATTTATTGAGGTCCATATGGAGGACCTTGAAGTTGGAGGTGTTGCATCATCCGACGGAGCATCTCATTATTTTCATCATTGACACGGTTGCCCCTTTGAACTTTATTGCGAAGGCCGGAGATCTCAACACCTTGCCTTTGTTGCTCGGTGCTCATCCTCTCGATTTCATTGTGAATCCATGTCCATCTTTGATTTTCATTAAGCTCACCGGCTTCATGGCCATGGTGCCCCTCTTGGTGCAAGTTAGCACCGTCTCCTGCATCATGGTACAAGTTTCCACCTTCTCCCTCATCATCATCTTGCTCACCAAGAACCTGCACATCATTAACATACAACCAATTTTCTTCCACCTCGGTGGTAGTCTGAGATGGGTTAGGCAATAAAAACATGATTGGCACATTTAGCTTAAGTTGGTAATGAAGGGGTGGACGATGTTTGATGAAATTCATAGCAATAAGGGTTTCTATGTTAAGCCTATTGTTTCCCTCAATTGGTTTGATCCCCTCATCTTCACCCACTCCAAAACACCTAGCTATATATGTAATGACGCCACCCACCACTATGTCTCCTCTACCGGCCGGTCTAGTACCGACAAAGTCTAGGTGATCAATCAAATAAAAACAAGTATTGACGGGGTGGTTGTAGAGCATTGCCCATAACATGAACAACTCATCGGTTCTAGTGTTTCCTAGATCGGTTCTACCCCAAATAGTGCAAGCCATTACCCTCTGAAGGTACCTAAGTACGGGGTTGTGGATATTGCTAGCTTTGTTCGCCCTAGGGACGTATTTGTTAAGACCGGTGATTTGTTTCCAAAAGGCAGCTGGGTCATAGTTAACCGGTTTTAGACTAGGATCCCAATGATCATGAATATATCCTTCATTTGAAAAACCTAAGGCCTCACAAAAGTGCTGAAGTGACATGTCATAATCAATATTCATCAACTGGAAAACGACTCTATGGTTAGGGTTATCATAATTCAACTTATCTTTGGTAAAATCTATTGAGCTCAAGAATTCATAAGTGAAATTTTCATAACCTCGCATAGGTTTCAGCAAATCAGTCCAACCTAACTTTCCTATTAGCCTAGAAACATCATCAAAAAGCTCTAGCATACCCAAAGTATTGGGATCAGGATAACGAGAACGATGCAAGTGTTTAGAGATGAGATTTTTATACCTGTCTCGTTGCTTGTTGTTTTTTAACTGGATTCCATGATTCTTCACTTGTGCTTGCTTCTTTGGGGGAGGTCCTCCTTGAGAGCTTGCTGGTTCTTTACCACTTCTTCTTGAAGCCATTGACCCTTGTTGTAATTGGTTTTGAAGGTTTAGGGTTTGGGAAGATTTTTGGTGGAAAGGATTGGTTTAGGGTTGGGGTTGATGTTTAAGGAAGGTTTGTTGGTTTGGATGTGGAGATTGGTTAAGGTTTTGTGGTGTTTGGGTTAGGTTTTGAAAGATTAGGGTTTTGGTGAATTATGGGTTTGAATGGATGAAAGATGTTTTTGATTGGTGGTTTTTGTTATGGAGGAAGTTTGTGGTTGATTGGTGAAAGAATTGAGTGATTTGGTTAAGAATTGAGGGAGATATGAGGGTTTGAAGGTTTGAAGGTTATGGAGGTTTAGAGAGAAGTTTGAAAGATGAAAGAGGGTTGTTGTTTGTGAATGAGGAAGAAGAAAGAAAAATTTGTATATATGGGGGTGTAGAGCTCGGGCACGGCCGTGCCACCCTTGGCACGGGCCGTGCCAACATTCTGACTTCATCATTGCTTTTTTTTTCTTAAAAACTTGGCACGGCCGTGCCAATGCTAGCACGGGCCGTGCCACCTCTCTGGTCCTGGGGGCTTCAGAATTCTTCAATTTCTTGATTTTTTTTGGAACTACACTTGGACATTTACCTACAAAACAACTTAAAACAAAGAAAAACAAAACAAAAGCAATTAAATGCGTGGGTTGCCTCCCACGAAGCGCTCTTTTAATGTCATTAGCTTGACGGTTAGAAAGAGTCCTTAGAATGGATCAAAGATATCATATTGTGTAGATGACGCTATAAAACGTTCTTTCACAACATGATCGTTAAGCATGCAACAAGAGTAAAGAGCAGGACCTTTCATAACGTTTTCCAACTCAAATCCTACCATCTTATCACTCACTTGAAATACTATCCTACCGTTCTTAACATCTATGAGAGCTCCTGCAGTGGCTAGGAAAGGTCTACCTTGGATTATGGGGACGTCTTCGTCCTCTGCAATGTCGACGACTACAAAATCAGTTGGGATATATATCCCTTCTATCTTAACGGGTATGTCCTCGACAAATCCTACAAGTTTCATGGTAGAACGATCAGCAAGTTTTAATTCCATCTCGGTAGGTTTCAATTCTCCTATCCCTATCCTTTTAAGAAGAGACAAAGGTAGCAAACTAACACTAGCTCCTAAGTCACATAAGGCTTTGTTTATGGTTTCATTCCCAATTTCACATGGTATGGCAAAGCTACCTGGATCTCTAAGCTTAGGGGGTGCCTCTTGAATGATTGCACTATTTTCCTTGGCCAAGGCTATTGTGTCACTATGCTCTATAGCCCTTTTCTTTGAAAAAATTTTCTTTAAAAACTTGGCATATAGAGGCATCCTAGACAAAGCTTCAGCAAAGGGAAGTTTAATGCAAATCTTCCTAAGTATGTTGACAAATTTTTCAAACTTACCCTCTAGTTTAAGCTTATCAAGATTTAAGGGGGATTGAGTTTTGTTTTCTTCAAGTGGTTTTGCTTCTTCTATCACAATTGTATCACCTAAAGGCTTGACACTTTCTTTCCCAATGTTTTTAACCTTAGCAAAAGTTCCGTTTAACTTACTACCCCCAAAAGATATGACATTAACTTGGGCTTTGGGATTGGCTTCGGTTTGACTAGGAAAGACTCCCGGTGTTTGGGAAGAGGTAGCCACTTGTTGGGCTATTTGAGCGATTTGAGTTTCAAGCATTTTAGAGTGAGTAGCAATAGAATCAACCTTGGTATTGAGCTTGGAAAGAGAATCATTCAGAAATCTGGTTTGGTTTTTAAGTTCTTGAAGTTGTTTGGTTTGGTTGGCAATAGAGTTTTCCAACAAAATTTCCAAATTGGATTTCTGAGTGAATCTTTGGTTGTTTGCATAACCGGGTGGTGCTACTTGTCCATAGGGATTTTGGTTTTTATAAAAATTTTGATTTTGTCTTATCCCTTGGTTGTATTGAGCATAATTCATTTGCTCAACACCATTAATAGCACTACCTAGTTGGCAATCAACACCAGCATGACCAGTTATACCACATATTTCACAAGAAGGAGTATAAGCAGAATTGATAGCACTAACATTGAGTTTTTCAAGTTTTTCAGTTAATGTATCAATTTTAGAAGCAAGGTGATCATAGTTAGAGACTTCGTACATACCTGCCTCCTTTTTAGAGGATGAAGAACTAGTGGTGGCTCTCTCGTCGGTCCATTTGTAATGATTTTGAGCCATGTCTTCAATCAAGGCATACGCCTCCGTGTAGTTCTTATTCATAAGTGCTCCACCTGCAGCTGCATCAACAGACATCTTAGTGGTATAAGACAAGCCATTATAAAAAGTGTGGACTATAAGCCACTTCTCTAGGCCATGGTGGGGACAAAGTCTTAGCATTTCTTTGAAACGCTCCCACGCATCGTAGAGAGATTCCCCATCTTTCTGGTTGAACCGTGTGATTTGGTCTCTAAGTTTAGCGGTTTTAGATGGTGGAAAGAAACGGGCAAGGAATGCTTGCCTCATCTGATCCCATGAAGTAATGGAACCGACTTCGAGGGAATGGAACCAAGCGCTAGCTCTATCCCTTAAGGAAAAGGGAAAGAGGTGAAGTCTTACGGCCTCTTGGTTCTCCTTCATGGTTCCACTAATTCGTAGGAAGACAGAGATGTGAAGATTGGGATCCTCAGTGGGGGATCCCGAGAATTGGTTTTGCTGCACCAAGTTAAGTAGGGCGGGCTTAATTTCAAAATTGTCATCCTCAACCGTTGGGTACACAATAACAGCTTGTGGCTCAGCCGTAAACGGCGTTGCATACTCTTTGAGAGTGCGATTGGCCATGGCGGTGTTATTTTGTGCGTCTCTCTTTCGTCTATGCAAATACCTTTCGATCTCGTTGATTATTACAACTCGATTTCTAGTTTTTCGCATAAAAAATTGACAACCCAAGAAGTTAACAATAACAAAAAAAAATAGAAAGTTTAAAAAAATAAAAAGAAAGAGAAAAGAAGTGAGAATTCTAATCACTAAGAAAAAGCTAATTAAATTAGTTAACTCCCCGGCAACGGCGCCAAAAACTTGATAGGGCCAAACCGCAAGTGCACGGCCTATCGAAGTAATAGTAGTAAGTAGAGTTATCGTTCCGCTTGGGAGTTGGTCAATCTAATTAACTTTTAGAAAATGATTAGAGGAGAAAGAAATAAGAAGTTGGAGAGTGCAGTTTTTGAAAGTAAATAACAATAATATTAAAAAGCCTCGGGATCATTGGTTCATCATAATAACGAATCTTTTCACAAGCAAGCCTTAAACTTATAATTATACGTTAATGTTAATTACTAAGGACAAGTTTCTCTTTAGCATATCACAGCTCCTCTCGAAGTCAGTGAGTGTATCCCTCCAACAACCACACCTATTCTCATGGGTGATTGCCTTTGGGACCCTTGAAGATCGAAACTTTATATGTCCCAAGGTTTGCTAGACTATTCTCATGTTTCGCAAACCTTGTCTAAATTCACTTGATCGGATATCAAAGCTCCGCGTTCGCTTTATGAATTGATATCTGTGATGATGAATTAACCATTATCAAACCCTCCGCGTTCGCTTCCACAGTTTGATAATAATTAATTCATGTTAAAACGGTGAATTTAGATTAGGAATTAAGGTAACAAATAATTAGGGTTTAAGGCTTGGCTTGATCCGGGTTACGTCATTAGACTTATCCAACGATCCCAAGACAAAGAAGTCTACTCACTCATGTTCATCGTAGACATGGGGGAAGAAGAGAGAATGCGATAAAAGTAAATTGCAAAGGAAGTAAAAGGAAATAAAGACTTTTTATTGAAATAATGCTTGAAATAAACAAAGTAAAAGGTGAATGTTTATGGTGGAGAGCTACTCTATTTATAGCTTTACAATCGACTTAGAAACTAAGCAACTAAAAGGGTAAAACAGTAAAGCTGCAACATGGTAACTTGGGCCCGAAGAAAAAGCAGCAAAAGGGGCTTCTGGAGGTGGCACGGCCGTGCCACATGTTGGCACTGGCCGTGCCAAGCTTCTGACTTGGTGGGAACATATTTTTGTTCCGTATCTTCATATTTTCGCATTGTATTTGCTCCAGTCCTCTTTCTTTTGCTCCAAGACACCTTCCACCATATATTCGTTCCTAAAATAAAATAAAAGACAATTTAAAGTAAAATATTCTAAAAGGAAATAAAATGCAATATAATTAAATCAAATCTTATTTAAAACTAAACTAAATAAAGCATTAAAATATACTAATCTATGACTCATCATCAAGTAGCTTAGATGCTATAAATTATTAATTCATTTTAATTGTTGTATACGTTTCCTTAAATATTTTATTTGTCGTGTAAATTATTGTATTGTCATCAAAACTACATATTTGGCCTTTGCATGATATAGATCCATCATCACTTCTTTGAAGCATGAATGGACATCGGCCTAAACATGCCATAATTTGAGGAGGACTTAAGTTCGTATACTGAATGTCAGGTTTCATTGCTCATGCAAAAACCAGTGCAATAGTATCGTTCTGAATGAGTGATGAAACCTGGCTTTCAATATCCAACTCAAGTCTTTCTCCTCAAAATATGGCATGTTTAGGTTGTAGTCCATTTTTGCTTCAAAGAAGCGTTGATGGATCTAATTTCTGCAAAGGCCAAATATGCAACTTTGATGACAATACAATAAGTTTCATGACAATTAAAATAACTGAGAAAAATCATCTTTAAATCATATTTAAATCAATTTATTGATGTGTTTCTTTTGCACATTGTATTTAAAATGTTATGTGAATTATTTAGTTTTTTTATTAAGGTATAGGATGTCTATGTCTATCACTTAGTATTTTTATTTTTATTATATACTTTTTAAATTATCTAGTTTGTCAAAAAGTATGCATTAAATTAAAGTTAACCATTTATTTAGTATGTGAATTAACCAATTAGTTTTGACAAACTAAAATTAATTCACATACTAAATAAATGGTCAACTTTAATTTAATGCATACTTTTTGACAAACTGAATAATTTAAAAAGTATACAATAAAAATAAAATTACTAAGTGATAGACATCCTATACCTTAATAAAAAAAA
This sequence comes from Medicago sativa, assembly GCF_051527215.1. NCBI lineage: Eukaryota > Viridiplantae > Streptophyta > Magnoliopsida > Fabales > Fabaceae > Medicago > Medicago sativa. The sequence continues at coordinate 13,769,043 of NC_140754.1, forward strand.
CTAAATAATTTACATAACATTTTAAATGTAATCTGCAAAAGAAACACATTAGTAAATTGATTTAAATATGATTAAGATGCCATTTTTTGACTTTCTTGGAGTAGGTGATACATAGGGAACTTTTTGTTGATGTAATAGGGAATTGAGAAGGGGAATAAAAGTAATAAAAGGGTGTAATAGGGAATAAAAGGACACATTGATGCTGTAGGTTCTATCCTGACTTACACATAATGTGAGATTGGTTTTTCAGTAATAATAAAATAAATTGTAGTTGCAAAATTTTCAATTTCTAGTTTTAATACAAAATTAAATCTAATCGAGATACCGAAAAAAAATCTAATCAAAAACATTCAAACAAGTCAAAACTAATTCCCCACCTTTAATAATTTATAGCCACTAAGTTATTTGACAAAAAAAAAATTAATTAACGAATGAGTTTATGAGAAAAATATGAATAGACTAAATTATTCTCGGAAGTTGAAGAGTTATAATGAAAATAAATATTCTCTTTTAATGAAAGGTAATTTTCAAAACAAGTTATCTTAATTTTCTTAAGAATTTATCTCTTGTTACATTAAAGCTTAGTCATTAAAGCTTGAAGATGCTCCTGTTTCTGCCGATGAAAAATGGTTTTGTTATGCTCCTGAGCAGAAGGATGAGATTGACATGTACGTATCTTCAAGGTTAGTCATTTTATTGAAGTTGTAACTAGTTATCAAAGTTTGTTAGCACGATTCAATTTACTAAACTTGTTTTTCTCATTGATCTTTGTGATTGGAGATATATATTTTCTCACCTAGTGGTGCCAGCACCTCAATAAAAGTGACTACTCAAGTATATTTCTTTTCCTCCTTGATTGCAGGGCTAAAAGAAAGCAGTGATGTAGATATACTACTATAAGGTTCAAAAGCAAAGCCACAAAAAGCAGGTTGACAATCTTCAGAAGCAGATTCCAGTATTACAAACTGTGAAAGTGCTTCTAAAAAGCATTTATAATGATTCCGTTGTTAGATACTGCAAAACTGAGGGGAAGATCAAGGGATTGCAAGAGTTTCCTATTCGCAAGATGAATTTGGAGGAAGCTCGTCGTTAATGGCAGAAGTAGCTCTTAAATCATGCCATTCAAAAGTTAAATTCGTAACAGCCTCTTGCATTTTGTTCTTTTGTTCTGCAGAAAAATTATTCTGTTGAGCGGCTCAGTTATCGTTATACATAGGGATTGTGTTTGCTTTCACGGTGGTGATGATGCTACTGATGCTTTACAAAAGCCGTTGCAAACGAACACAGTTTTCTATATCTACTGCAAGGCTACTATGGTAAACTGGCTTCAGAGATTGGTCTTTTGTGTTTTCTGTAGATGTTGGAATAAGCGAACCTGTGTGTGTGGCTGTAACAAAATTTTGATTTTTGTATAAAATCATGTGACATATCGAATGGGAAATTTGTGGATATTATTGGTTATTTATTATGAGCAGCAAATGTGATTTTTTTATATCTTTTACGAATATATTTATTATGTGCTTGCCGTATCACTTAAGAATATTTTTTTTTCTGAGCATGCCGTATCCTTAAAAGCCAGCACAAAAACGATATATAAAAGTCGTAACATGAACAAAGGACTTGATTGAAACAAGATGAATCTTAGAATTTTGGATGAAATTCAGCTATTCTTTCACAGAGATGCAAAAATATGAAACCCGTGCAAAAGAATTACTAATTTAGGTATCCAAACTTGAAAAAATATGGAAATCATCAGAAGGAAGACCATTTTATAAACAGATAAATCAATTAAATCGCGCTGTGCAATGCTGAAGGAACCTTGTTAGAGACACCATCCGTTCTTCTATTGGTAAATAAAATCGGAGCAAGCTTGTTAGAGACACAATCGTAGCTGCTTTAGCGAATTCAATATGTGCTATTTGGTGGTGCACAAAAAATTAGTTTGTGCCAATTTTAGTTTGTCTTACCATCTTTCTTCTGATGTTATGTCTTTTTGGATATGAATTTATGTTATGGTGCAAATGGTCGGTTATTTATATGGTACCAGCATTGTTTAGATGTGTTGTTCATAATGATACTTTTTCGTGACATGCGAGTCACCTGTGCTAAACCTCCTTTGTTGTATTGTGACAATCAAACTTTAATGCTACTTACCATATAAAGAACTATCCTTGAATTATACTCCCTCCGTCACAGTATTATTGACGTTTTAGAAAATAAAAAAGGTCGCAAAATATTAGTCGTTTTGTGTTTTCTATGTCTAATTAAAACACTTTTTCCAACTTTGCCCTTCATGCCTTTTATTCCAATATCAGTACGTGCTTGTTTCTTTTTTTGAAAAAAGTCATCTTGAGCCATGTGTGAAGCAATAAATACTCGGCTGCAATTATGTAACAATGTTTATACCACCTTTGTAATTAATGCCTTAATGCGACTTTTAATCTTTCCAGTAATTTAACTTTAACTAAATGTGACTTTTAAGGTTTGTTGATTAATTTATTACATTTTCTTAATTTGTGTGTAAAAACCTTAAAGGACTATTATTTAGAGACGGATGGGGTATTTAAAGATCACTCATTCTCAACATAAACATGACATCGCCACCCCCTAAGATCACTTCTCCACGAAACATTTTAAACAACCCACTAAAGTAGGTAGATATTTTACATTGAACCACCATTCACGATCTCTCCAATCTACCGTTTCCAAATCATTTCTGAAGTGGGGATAACTTCAGCAATATACTGAAAAAAATTCTGCATTACTACACCATAAACCACCTACTTGTTGAATGCAGGGTATTACCTAGATGTTCATGTTACAGTCATATATTCTATGCACTTTTATATGTTAAATTTAAGGGGAAATTACATAGACCTCCCCTGAGTTTTGCTTGAATGACACAAACCTCCCCTCTATTTTCACAAAAAACAAGAACCTCCCCTACTATTAACTCTGTTTACCTTCCGTTAAAATATAAGCATTGCTTGACAAATATTTTACCTCACGTGATCTAGGAACATTTCTTCCCTAATTTTCAAGCCATGTCAATCAGAATCTCACTAGTCAACAAACTCGTCGCCACCATGCAAACTACAAGATTTAATCAAAATCCAATATGAATAACTCCAAACATCACTCAAAGAGATAACCATATACAAATAGCAAAAACGGGGGAAAATCAGAATGCTATATCACTGCAATTGGAATACTACCATGAATTAGTGGTCACCCATGACATAAGAATCACCATTTTATAATAAGCCCTCTCACAAGAAGACTGAACAGTGAACACACCGTCAAAACCTCTCACGCGAAGTCTATATACTAAATATGGTGTCATGGTGATAATCATGTTTCAAAAGTGTAGACAACATTTTCTCTTTCCCTTTATCTGATATGCTTTTCCTATTTTGTTTTTGTTCAATGGTGTTGTTTAACGTTCTGGCCAACGGTGTTAGTTGTGGAGGGGGCGTCAATGTAATTTTCTCTAAATTTAATTACTATTTTGGAAGTGGAGTACTTGGTTATGCTTCTTTAGGTTTGAATGTCATGTATTCAATTATAGATTGACTCCAAGAGTAAGTATTTGTGGTTACTCCATTTCATAACCATTGATTCAATTTTAAAACCAATAGTTCCAAATATACTTTAATTATGGCAAACAAATCCACTTTGAAAAACTTCTTCATCCCCAACACATTTTTGATTGCGATTGGAAAAATCTAGGGTTTAAACTATCATGAAAGTAATTTATTTCATCAATATCAGTTTTTTTTACAAATATTTCATTAATATCATTTGTTTAGTTATTTTTGAAAAATGAAATAGATTTGTTCTGCCAAGGTTCAACATACTAAATAATACTCCATTTGTCCCAAATTATAAGAATTGTACCTTAAAAGAAACAACAACAATATACAAAATTGTACCTAAAAAGAAACAACAAAAGAAATAAAAATTGATAGTAGCTATTTATGAAAGTCGAACCTGGCGATCCTTCAAATACTCAAATTCATCCATAACAGCCTTTGAGCTAGACTGATTTGCAGTGTCCTTTTTAATGTAAATAAAGTGTGTTTCCTTTCCTTTACCCAATTTATTTACTAATAAATTAAGACTATTTCAGCAGTTGTGAATTTCGCTTTTAAAAATAAAGTTAAAAAATGATAAATTATGTGAAATAAAATAAAAAATATATATAAAAATACCACAAAAATTCTAAAAATGAAATATAACTAATGCAAATTTTTCCGGATTTTTCTGAGAATATGAAAAAAAATTAAAATTTAGGGGCAGAGTCTCATAAGTCGCTGTAGTACATTCTGATGGAAGTTTGGTTTTAGAGGGGCAGAGTCCCGTAAGAAGTCCATTCTCAGGGAGTCTTGATCCTTGATTTTTTTTCTTCTGATTTTTTGGGAATGTTTCGGAACAATCTGATCAAGTAGACCGATCGAAAGTTGGATTTTCGACTGAGAACAACTAACAATAACCTAAAACAGAAGGAAGAGAGTTGGGAAAATTAATATGGTCCTTAAACTATCTATCCATGATACAAACTCAGAATTTGTGTTGATACAATTCGGGTTATATAATCCAAACTATTTTTCCCTTGAATAAAGGGTGTTTGGATCTATAATCCAAAAAAATCATGGAACACACCCTATTTTTTGGAGTGCTCGGATTATAAAATCTGAATTGGTGAAAAACTCATTTTCCCAAAACAAAAGGAAAACTTAATTCATATTATAAAATCCGAAAATCACACAATTACTTTCGTAAAAAAAATAGGTCGTACGAGAAATTAGTAGGTTGGAAAAGTAATAGTCATAAATTAATAATATGACAATAATGGGATGGACAGTAGGATTATATGATATATGTTTTGAACAATAGTAATAGATTAAAAATATGTTGTTTTTGTCGTCATATTTTCTTTGTTCAATAAAAAAACAATACTATTTTTTTGGGTGTTAATTCTTTAACTTTTGGGAGATGGGATCAAATAATCCAAAGTTCGACCAAAAGTAACCAAAGTTGGACAAAAGATTATTCCACCTAAAATCATACATGGGGTAGCGAAATATATATTCCTAAGGGTAGATGAATATAAAAATATATCAACTCATTCAATAATTTTTTTTTTGGGTAGCCATAGCTTCTCCTCTTATATACAAGCATTCACCACTATATGCAGTCAAGCGCCCACACACAAAAAAACACACACACTTTTTTTTTATGGTTACAAGAGAGAAAAAAAAGAAAGAACGAAAGTAATTACGTCTTAATAAAGGACACTCCTACATCATTATCTAGAAGTCCTAAAGAGAGACAAGGTATCAGAGTTTGCACAATGCCACCATAGCCTGCTTGACCGGAGTTCGTTAATGCACTACCATCAACATTTAGGACCAAGGTATCATTGTAGCCATGATGCCAATTCAAAATAAAATTGTCACCTGATCCAATGGACCACACCCACATTAGAAAAAAGCAACCACACAAGTGAGAGATACACCATATTTTTATCCAAAACCTTAAGATAATGAGTTTATGAGTCCTCTCATTTTGAATGTGCTCAACCTTCACTTTTCTAACCGATGCATGACTTCTAACTCAGTTTCTATAATTGGATGCATTTGAAAGTCATTTTTTGAAAATCAGTGGGATCAAATTTCTGATCATTGTTTCAAAATTGAACCTGCCCGAATAAATTGCTAAAAGAAATATTAATATTTTTTATTAATATTTATATAATAATTTTTCTAAGCAATACTTAATGGTTTAATAATCTATATACTTAATACAATTCGTATGATTCAAATTTAATCAATCATATTGTAACAATAATTTCTAATATATTTTATACCATACATTTTTTTTTAAGAAGAAATTATATTATACTTTCTACCAACCTTTTTATTTATCGACTTTGTGTAATGTTAATAAAAAAATTTACATGTATTTTGGATATAAAGAAAACGACCTTCTCTCTAAGCCAGATTTGCGCATATATTATTTATGTGCTCAACCTCTCATTTATATAAAGAAGAAAATACAAGACCGCTCCAAATTTGAGTTAAAAAAAAAAATCAGTAATTTTTAAACTTGCAAGGGAGCACATATAGTAGTTATTAAATACTCATTATTTTTTAAATTTTTTGAGGATTTACTTAATCATACTATATCCCAGAAAATAAAAATAATAAAAGTTGACACCATTTCATGACAATTTCTATTTATTCCAACGGACACAACTTTTCGACTAAAAAAATATGACCGTTTTATGTTCAAAATTTAGCCTATAAAAGATATACAAAACCAAACCAAATGCACACATTTGTGAACTCTCCAAAATCTCTTTCTCTTGCTTTTTGATTTGTTCCAGCTACATGCAAAAATCTAAGAGATGGAAAGCCTTGTGTGTTGAAATTTTGCCACAATTGCCTCAAGACTAGGTTTGGTTCACCCTTTCTTTATTACTTTTAAATTTGATTTTTAGTATTATTCTATTCTTACTGTATTCTTGTAATTTTGTGTTGAGTTTAGATATGGGGAAAAGATAGAAGAGTTATATATTTTGAATGACTGGGTGTGCCCAAGGCGTCGAGGCATTTGCAACTGCAGTGTTTGCAGGTGAGTTCTTGTTTGAGTATTTGTCGTTTTCCTTTTGTACCATTTTGTGTGTTGTTTCTGAAATTTGAGTGCCCTTGTAGGAAAAATAATGATCAAGAACCTACAGATCAATCTGGGCAAACTGAGAAGCGAAAATCCCAAGGTGAAAATAAAGGTTTCCAAACATATCCTAAGAAAACCAAAAAAGCGAGACGGGAAGAGTTGCAGGAAGTATGTAATGACAGCAACGTTGAGTGGAAAAGAAATCCAAATGATAAATTGAAAACAAAAGTAGACGGCTTCTTCACCCCACGCCAGCCACACTCACTGATGTAGAATTTTTCTATCAATCAAAAGTAAGTATTTTTGTGTATATCGTCTCCACAGGGACTAGCGCGATATTCAAACCATTCAACAATCAATATTGTTCTAAGTGTATGGATTTAAAATGTGTGTTTGTGTAAAACTATATAAACTATTTGACATAAAATAAATAGAGAAGAGATAGGGTCATTTCGCTTGCAGTTAGAGATATCAACCAAGCGTAACAGCTGCAATCTCTCGATCGATTAACAAACTCTAGCTTTATAACCAATATTATCACAATCATTTCTACAATATCCTTCGTGTCCAAAGCGATATCATTATTTCTAAGTTATCGTTTAAACATTCGTGTCCAAATCCCTTAAAAGATAACGAAGTCGATCGGATAACTTAATCGATCGTGTCCAACCTGACTAAATATCCGAAAGCATTAAGTTCTTGATTAAAAGTGATTATCAAAGATTTACAAACTTGTCAAGAGTGATATAACTTAAGATAGATTGTTATTCTAGTTCTAGATTCAAGAGTTCGTGTCCAAATCATCTTGAATCTCTTTGAAAGCATTAAAAACAAGAATAACAACAATATTGAATTAATAAGCTAGAACCTTATATATTAAAATATCAAAAGATTACATAATAGCTTGTTTGATTACCTCAATACTACAAGAGTAGATGATAGCTACACATAGACATGTAAACTATGCAAAGGATGAAGAAGAGATGAAGATTCCATGTCAAGATCCTTCGTGTCCAAAGCGATCTTAAGTTGAATCTACTCATAACACCTTGCTTTGTGTTTCTCTAGAAATGTCATCTCTCCAAAAATGATGTTGCTGCCTCTGTTCCATGCCTACAAAACGTGAAGCACCTCTACAAGAAAAGAGCGCTGCTTCATCCTTTTATTCCCAAAACGTGATATCTTTGTGTGGTGCGGCTCTTCTCCTTTTTGTAACCTTGCTTGCTGCCTTCCTTTGGGTATTTCGGGTCACTCAAATCCAGTTGGGTAAAAGGCCCATTTGTGTTGCTTTTTCTAATTCACCAAACAATTGCTCACGTGTAGCCACTTATAAGAATTAAGACATGATTTTTTTCATTTTAACTACAATGTGCCACACTTAAGTAATAATAGGTAGTAATATATTAGTTGACTCAATAACTACAATGTGCCACACTTAAGTAATAATAGGTAGTAATATATTAGTTGACTCAATAAATAAGAAAATGACAATTTATTTAAAATGACTCTAAATTAAATACTAAATTAATAAAAATAGAATAAAAACTTAACTAAAAAGACTCTAAAAATGTGATACGACGGACTGTCATCACAACCCCAAACTTGAGTCATTCCTTGTCCTCAAGGAATCTACTTGCAAAATTGACAATCGACAGTAAAATAACAATTACCTAATCAAGCGATAATAACTAAAAGTTCATCTCCCGACTAGCTAAAAATGAGCCAGTTTGACTTGTTTACATCCACCAATTCACAACTCCACGCAACAATATGATAAGGGTTCACATAGTCGACATACAGGTCTACATATTACCATACGCTTGAAAAGTTTCTAAATGTCAATCAAAATCAATGTCATTACACACTTTGAGGTCTTTAAGGGTTATAATGGGGCTTAGGTAAATGTGGGATAATATTTGGATAAGTAGGCTACACAAAATTTGAGTTAGGCACTCCTACGGATTTGAAACACGGATTATTCCCTTATTCACCCTTGAAACAACAGTTGTAAAAGTACTAGAGATTATTTGTAACTATCGGGACAATCGAGTTTGAAATTACTCAGATTTTTCATTGTTTGTCCCTTTTTCTTTTCATTCTATTTTTCTCTCTGTTTTTTTTTTTGATATACAATTTTTGTGCATATTTTTCATGCTTTGTTCTTTGTTCTCTAGTACCCCACCCCAAACTTAGTTGGTTGCAAATTCCAGAAGCAACCCCAAACTTATTGTTTAGCAACACCCTACTTAGCCTAACTCAAATATAACATTTTGGGTTAAATCCTAAAAGTCTCTAGGCTAAATATGTAGTTTGTAACCGAACAAAAAGATCTAAACCTATCGGCTCAATTTTGCTTTCAAAAAGGATAATTTCAAATTAAATAAGGGTGGGCTTCAAAGGCTCACATGACCAAGCACTTTCGCCTCAGTGTGTAAATGACAAAGACCAATCAACAATAAAGAAACAATGCAAGTTCTAGAAATGTAGTTGCACGGAACACTCTATACAAGTAAATTGTAAAATAAAATTTGGCTATGAACCTTACAATGTTAGATTTATGGGAGTTGTGACTACCTATCACATATGCCGTACACTTCGCCTTTGAATTTCAAGTCACTACCTCCTTATGAACTTTTGCAATACCGCTTGACTACACAATTGTTACTAAACTGGAAAAAGTCAATAAACATGCAAATTCATCAATAATAAACAAGTTCAGATTCAATTACATAACAGGGGGTATACTGATTTATCCAAGTAAACAACACAACAATTAAAAGTTCAACTGACACAACTGACATCTAACAATTACGAGTTATTGAAAGAAAAAAAAAGAACTGATGTGGACTTTATTTTTTTTTTCATCTTTTCATTTTTATTATTATTTTTTTTACCAAAACGAAATACCTTCTTCCCCTTTTGTTCACAATATTCTTCCTTGTTAAGTAACCGTTCCTTTTTCTCTACAACAATCATCACTTCTTCAATCTGAAACGGATATAACTAACAAGAATTTTTTCTTTGTATACCAAAGAGGGGTCAGTGCAAACAACTATACAATAGCAAAAAATATTTACAAATAATATACAAATGCTCAAAACAATACAAATTGTCGTGATGATTAAAATATCTAAACGCCAGTCCCCGGCAACGGCGCCATTTTGATGTAGAATTTTTCTATCAATCAAAAGTAAGTATTTTTGTGTATATCGTCTCCACAGGGACTAGCGCGATATTCAAACCATTCAACAATCAATATTGTTCTAAGTGTATGGATTTAAAATGTGTGTTTGTGTAAAACTATATAAACTATTTGACATAAAATAAATAGAGAAGAGATAGGGTCATTTCGCTTGCAGTTAGAGATATCAACCAAGCGTAACAGCTGCAATCTCTCGATCGATTAACAAACTCTAGCTTTATAACCAATATTATCACAATCATTTCTACAATATCCTTCGTGTCCAAAGCGATATCATTATTTCTAAGTTATCGTTTAAACATTCGTGTCCAAATCCCTTAAAAGATAACAAAGTCGATCGGATAACTTAATCGATCGTGTCCAACCTGAATAAATATCCGAAAGCATTAAGTTCTTGATTAAAAGTGATTATCAAAGATTTACAAACTTGTCAAGAGTGATATAACTTAAGATAGATTGTTATTCTAGTTCTAGATTCAAGAGTTCGTGTCCAAATCATCTTGAATCTCTTTGAAAGCATTAAAAACAAGAATAACAACAATATTGAATTAATAAGCTAGAACCTTATATATTAAAATATCAAAAGATTACATAATAGCTTGTTTGATTACCTCAATACTACAAGAGTAGATGATAGCTACACATAGACATGTAAACTATGCAAAGGATGAAGAAGAGATGAAGATTCCATGTCAAGATCCTTCGTGTCCAAAGCGATCTTAAGTTGAATCTACTCATAACACCTTGCTTTGTGTTTCTCTAGAAATGTCATCTCTCCAAAAATGATGTTGCTGCCTCTGTTCCATGCCTACAAAACGTGAAGCACCTCTACAAGAAAAGAGCGCTGCTTCATCCTTTTATTCCCAAAACGTGATATCTTTGTGTGGTGCGGCTCTTCTCCTTTTTGTAACCTTGCTTGCTGCCTTCCTTTGGGTATTTCGGGTCACTCAAATCCAGTTGGGTAAAAGGCCCATTTGTGTTGCTTTTTCTAATTCACCAAACAATTGCTCACGTGTAGCCACTTATAAGAATTAAGACATGATTTTTTTCATTTTAACTACAATGTGCCACACTTAAGTAATAATAGGTAGTAATATATTAGTTGACTCAATAACTACAATGTGCCACACTTAAGTAATAATAGGTAGTAATATATTAGTTGACTCAATAAATAAGAAAATGACAATTTATTTAAAATGACTCTAAATTAAATACTAAATTAATAAAAATAGAATAAAAACTTAACTAAAACGACTCTAAAAATGTGATACGACGGACTGTCATCACAACCCCAAACTTGAGTCATTCCTTGTCCTCAAGGAATCTACTTGCAAAATTGACAATCGACAGTAAAATAACAATTACCTAATCAAGCGATAATAACTAAAAGTTCATCTCCCGACTAGCTAAAAATGAGCCAGTTTGACTTGTTTACATCCACCAATTCACAACTCCACGCAACAATATGATAAGGGTTCACATAGTCGACATACAGGTCTACATATTACCATACGCTTGAAAAGTTTCTAAATGTCAATAAAAATCAATGTCATTACACACTTTGAGGTCTTTAAGGGTTATAATGGGGCTTAGGTAAAGGTGGGATAATATTTGGATAAGTAGGCTACACAAAATTTGAGTTAGGCACTCCTACGGATTTGAAACACGGATTATTCCCTTATTCACCCTTGAAACAACAGTTGTAAAAGTACTAGAGATTATTTGTAACTATCGGGACAATCGAGTTTGAAATTACTCAGATTTTTCATTGTTTGTCCCTTTTTCTTTTCATTCTATTTTTCTCTCTGTTTTTTTTTTTGATATACAATTTTTGTGCATATTTTTCATGCTTTGTTCTTTGTTCTCTAGTACCCCACCCCAAATTTAGTTGGTTGCAAATTCCAGAAGCAACCCCAAACTTATTGTTTAGCAACACCCTACTTAGCCTAACTCAAATATAACATTTTGGGTTAAATCCTAAAAGTCTCTAGGCTAAATATGTAGTTTGTAACCGAACAAAAAGATCTAAACCTATCGGCTCAATTTTGCTTTCAAAAAGGATAATTTCAAATTAAATAAGGGTGGGCTTCAAAGGCTCACATGACCAAGCACTTTCGCCTCAGTGTGTAAATGACAAAGACCAATCAACAATAAAGAAACAATGCAAGTTCTAGAAATGTAGTTGCACGGAACACTCTATACAAGTAAATTGTAAAATAAAATTTGGCTATGAACCTTACAATGTTAGATTTATGGGAGTTGTGACTACCTATCACATATGCCGTACACTTCGCCTTTGAATTTCAAGTCACTACCTCCTTATGAACTTTTGCAATACCGCTTGACTACACAATTGTTACTAAACTGGAAAAAGTCAATAAACATGCAAATTCATCAATAATAAACAAGTTCAGATTCAATTACATAACAGGGGGTATACTGATTTATCCAAGTAAACAACACAACAATTAAAAGTTCAACTGACACAACTGACATCTAACAATTACGAGTTATTGAAAGAAAAAAAAAGAACTGATGTGGACTTTATTTTTTTTTTCATCTTTTCATTTTTATTATTATTTTTTTTACCAAAACGAAATACCTTCTTCCCCTTTTGTTCACAATATTCTTCCTTGTTAAGTAACCGTTCCTTTTTCGCTACAACAATCATCACTTCTTCAATCTGAAACGGATATAACTAACAAGAATTTTTTCTTTGTATACCAAAGAGGGGTCAGTGCAAACAACTATACAATAGCAAAAAATATTTACAAATAATATACAAATGCTCAAAACAATACAAATTGTCGTGATGATTAAAATATCTAAACGCCAGTCCCCGGCAACGGCGCCATTTTGATGTAGAATTTTTCTATCAATCAAAAGTAAGTATTTTTGTGTATATCGTCTCCACAGGGACTAGCGCGATATTCAAACCATTCAACAATCAATATTGTTCTAAGTGTATGGATTTAAAATGTGTGTTTGTGTAAAACTATATAAACTATTTGACATAAAATAAATAGAGAAGAGATAGGGTCATTTCGCTTGCAGTTAGAGATATCAACCAAGCGTAACAGCTGCAATCTCTCGATCGATTAACAAACTCTAGCTTTATAACCAATATTATCACAATCATTTCTACAATATCCTTCGTGTCCAAAGCGATATCATTATTTCTAAGTTATCGTTTAAACATTCGTGTCCAAATCCCTTAAAAGATAACAAAGTCGATCGGATAACTTAATCGATCGTGTCCAACCTGACTAAATATCCGAAAGCATTAAGTTCTTGATTAAAAGTGATTATCAAAGATTTACAAACTTGTCAAGAGTGATATAACTTAAGATAGATTGTTATTCTAGTTCTAGATTCAAGAGTTCGTGTCCAAATCATCTTGAATCTCTTTGAAAGCATTAAAAACAAGAATAACAACAATATTGAATTAATAAGCTAGAACCTTATATATTAAAATATCAAAAGATTACATAATAGCTTGTTTGATTACCTCAATACTACAAGAGTAGATGATAGCTACACATAGACATGTAAACTATGCAAAGGATGAAGAAGAGATGAAGATTCCATGTCAAGATCCTTCGTGTCCAAAGCGATCTTAAGTTGAATCTACTCATAACACCTTGCTTTGTGTTTCTCTAGAAATGTCATCTCTCCAAAAATGATGTTGCTGCCTCTGTTCCATGCCTACAAAACGTGAAGCACCTCTACAAGAAAAGAGCGCTGCTTCATCCTTTTATTCCCAAAACGTGATATCTTTGTGTGGTGCGGCTCTTCTCCTTTTTGTAACCTTGCTTGCTGCCTTCCTTTGGGTATTTCGGGTCACTCAAATCCAGTTGGGTAAAAGGCCCATTTGTGTTGCTTTTTCTAATTCACCAAACAATTGCTCACGTGTAGCCACTTATAAGAATTAAGACATGATTTTTTTCATTTTAACTACAATGTGCCACACTTAAGTAATAATAGGTAGTAATATATTAGTTGACTCAATAACTACAATGTGCCACACTTAAGTAATAATAGGTAGTAATATATTAGTTGACTCAATAAATAAGAAAATGACAATTTATTTAAAATGACTCTAAATTAAATACTAAATTAATAAAAATAGAATAAAAACTTAACTAAAAAGACTCTAAACATGTGATACGACGGACTGTCATCACTCACCGGCTGAGCAGCATCCAAATATGCCTGGAGGAAAGCTGAACCGTGGACTGTCGGTTATTGACAGCTGCCAATTGTTACAAGAAGGCATTAAATGATGACGAACTTTTCCAAGCAAGTCCTCTTGGTTGGTGTATTGAATGGCTTCTGTTAAATTTCTAATTCCTGATATACACTTAACTTGCTGCGCAAGTTTCCTTTGCAGACCTAGGGTTCTTATAGTGTTCCTACTTTAGGTTACAAAACCCTAGATAGGAATTAGTTAGAGTTTGTTAGATTCTCATTGCATTATATATAGAACTCTGTAACAAACTCATCACATTGATTCAATAATATTCATAGTTTTCTCTCTCTTTTCTCTTTTCTTCTTCCCCAAATTTCTGTTTTCATCATCTTCCACCAGTGGATCATCATCTTCCACCAGTGGAAATGGTGAAGTTTATGATGGTATCAGAGCTTCTCTAAGCTCTGTTGCGCATCGTTTTCTCCACTCTGATCTTCGTTCCAATTTCCTTTCGCTTCCCTATTTTCTTTCCTCTTCTTTTTCATCATGGTTCGTGGTAATGCAAATGGTGGCGTTAATTGCGGTCCTGTGGTTGCACCCGTTCAAGATCCGTCGCAACAACCTGGTAACGTGTATTACGGTCATCCTTCTGATGGACCTTCCTCTGTCGCCATTACACCAAAGCTTAGTCATTCAAACTACCATTCTTGGGCGCGTTCTATGCGTAGAGCTCTTGGAGGGAAGAACAAGTTTGATTTTGTGGATGGTTCAATCTCTGTTCCAACGGAGTTTGATCCGAATTTCAAAGCTTGGAATCGTTGCAATATGTTAGTTCATTCTTGGATTATGAATTCTGTTGAGGATTCAATTGCACAAAGCATCATTTTTCTGGAAAACGCCATTGATGTCTGGAACGAGCTCAAAGAACGTTTCTCCCAAGGTGATTTTATTTGTATCTCTGAATTACAATGTGAGATCTTCAGTTTGAAGCAAGATTCACGTTCTGTTACTGAATTTTTCACTGCTTTGAAAGTTTTATGGGAAGAACTTGAAGCTTATCTTCCTTCCCCTGTTTGTGCATGTCCTCATCGTTGCATCTGTGTCACTGGTGTGATGAATGCTAAACATCAACATGAGATCACGCGTTCCATTCGTTTTCTTACTGGTTTGAATGATTCATTTGATTTGGTTCGCTCTCAGATTCTATTGATGAATCCTTTACCAACTATAAATAAAATTTTCTCCATGGTTATGCAACATGAGAGGCAGTTTAGATTTTCACTTCCTGTTGATGAGTCAAAAATCTTAGTAAATTCAGTGGGTAAATCACAAGGAAGAGGACGTGGTAATGGTAACTCTAATGGTAATTTTCCTGGTCAGAAGCGTTCTTGTTCTTTTTGTGGAAGGGAAAACCACACTGTTGATACTTGCTATAGGAAACATGGTTTTCCTCCAAACTATGGCAAGAAGAATTCTGCAATGATCAATAACTCTTCTCTGGAGATCAATGAAGAAAGGGAAGATTTGGAAGAATCAAAGAGTTGCAAAGAACCTAGCAACTCAGAACCATCTTTTGGTATCACTAAGGAGCAATATGAGCAACTTGTCAATCTTCTTCAGTCTCATCAAGCTTCCACAAGCAAGGTGAATCATGTGACTTCAGGTATAACTAGAATCTCATACTCTTTGAATCATTCAAGTTTTGGAACTTGGATTGTTGACTCTAGTGCTAGTGACCATATATGCTCCTCTATCAAATTTTTTGATTCATATGCATCTATTATACCTGTGCACATCAAGCTACCAAATGGTAATATGGCAATAGCAAAGTTCTCTGGTTAAGTCACTTTTTCACCAGGACTTGTTGCTAAAAATGTACTATATGTTGCAGAATTCAAGTTAAATTTGTTATCTGTCCTTAAACTATGCATGGATAATAATTGCATAGTGACTTTTGATAATGATAAATGTTTTATACAGGACAAGAGCAATTTGAGGATGACTGGTTTGGGTGAATTGATTGAAGGATTGTACTTTCTCAACCTTAACCCACAAGTTCATCAACCTGTTATAGATTCATCTCAAGCCAGCTTTTCCACCACTTTCCTACCTCAAGAAGCCCTGTGGCACTTTAGACTAGGGCATTTGTCTAATGATAGGTTGCTTAGCATGCAACAATCTTTTCCTTGTATTAAAGTTAATAGTCATTCTGTATGTGATATCTGTCATTACTCTAGACATAAAAAGCTTCCTTTCAAGCTCAGTGTAAATAAAGCTCAGTGTAAATATGGGGTCCTGTTTCTATTAGTTCAATTCATGGTCATAAGTATTTCATTACTGCACTTGATGATTATAGTCGTTTCACATGGATCATGTTGTGTAAAACAAAATCTCAAGTTTCAAAATGTGTTCAAACTTTTATTCTTAACATAGAAACTCAATTTGACTGCAAAGTTAAAACTGTCAGAACTGATAATGGTCCAGAGTTTCTCATGCCTGAGTTTTATTCTTCCAAAGGCATAGAACATCAAACTAGTTGTGTTGAAACTCCCCAACAAAATGGGAGAGTAGAAAGAAAACATCAACATATCTTAAATGTTGCTAGAGCCTTGCTTTTTCAATCAAAACTCCCTAAAATTTTCTGGTCATACTCAGTTTTGCATGCCATTTACATCATTAACCGTATTCCAACTCCCTTATTGCAAAACAAGTCCCCTTACTTTCTTAGATATGGTCATGATCCAGATTTAAATGTTTTCAAAGTGTTTGGTTGTCTCTGTTATGCTTCAACCTTACATAATCATAGAACAAAATTTGATTCTAGAGCTCAAAAATGTGTTTTCTTAGGTTACAAGCAAGGTATTAAAGGTGCTGTTTTATATGATTTGAATCATAGAACCATTCTTGCTTCTAGAAATGTAACCTATCATGAACACATCTTACCTTATTCCTCTCCTAATCAACTGTTTCAGTGGCAATATCATTCAAATCACCCCATTACAGATGCCACTGAACAAGCTTCATCTCAGATTGAACCAACTAACCAAAACCAACCTGAAACCAATAAAGAACCTGACCCAAACCTTTATGAGCCAGATGTACACATAGATAACAACACTGCAGTTCAAAACCCAACACAAATTGAACCTGAACCACAACAGTTGAATATTAGAAAATCAACTAGAATCCCACATAAACCTAACCACCTTTCAGACTATGTGTGCAATTCTTCAAGTAATTCAACCAATCAGGCTTCTTCAGGTATACTCTATCCTCTTAAGCATTATCATTCACTCAACAATATTTCTGCTTCCCACCAGAAATTTGCTTTGGCTATTACTGATGCTTCTGAACCAGCTAGTTACAATGAAGCCAGTAAGCAAGAGTGTTGGGTGAAGGCTATGAATTCTGAACTTAGTGCTTTAAATCAGAACAAAACTTGGATTTTTGTTGATACTCCACCAAATATAAAGCCCATAGGGAGCAAATGGGTTTATAAGATAAAGCACAAGTCAGATGGGACTATTGAGAGATATAAGGCAAGATTGGTTGCTAAGGGCTATACTCAAGTTGAAGGGCTTGACTTCTTTGATACTTTCTCACCTGTAGCCAAGATAACAACTGTGAGAACTTTACTTGCCTTAGCATCCATAAATTCATGGCACCTGCATCAGTTGGATGTAAACAATGCATTCCTCCATGGAGATTTAAATGAAAATGTTTACATGTCAGTTCCTCAAGGTGTTCATAGTCCCAAGCCTAATCAAGTCTGTAAACTGTTAAAGTCTCTATATGGTTTGAAGCAAGCCAGTAGAAAATGGTATGAGAAGCTAACTGGTTTTCTGCTTCATCAAGGGTACAAACAGTCTGCATCAGATCATTCATTGTTCATTCTACATAATGATGCATGTTTTACTGCTTTATTAGTCTATGTGGATGATGTCATATTAGCTGGAAATTCCATGATGGAGATAGATAGGATCAAAACTGAACTTGATACCGAGTTTAAGATTAAGGATCTTGGAAAATTGAAATATTTTTTAGGCATTGAAGTTGCTCATTCCAAGACAGGTATAAGCATATGTCAGAGGAAATATTGTCTTGACCTATTAAAAGATACTGGGTTACTTGGTGCCAAACCTGCTATAACTCCTCTTGATCCTTCTATCAAGCTTCATCAAGATAGTTCACCACCTCATGATGACATTCTCAGTTATAGGAGACTTGTGGGAAAACTGCTGTACCTTACAACTACTAGACCTGATATAGCTTTTGTGGTTCAACAATTGAGTCAATTTCTCAATGCTCCAACTATTACTCATTATGATACTGCATGCAGAGTAGTAAAATACCTCAAAGGGAACCCTGGCCAAGGTTTACTATTCAGAAGAGATTCCAAACTTCAGTTACTTGGGTTTACTGATGCAGATTGGGCAGGTTGTGTAGACAGTAGAAGGTCCACATCAGGTTACTGTTTCTTTCTTGGTTCCTCTTTAATCTCATGGAGAGCAAAGAAACAACATACAGTTGCAAGGAGTTCATCAGAGGCAGAATATAGAGCTCTTTCTTTTGCAAGTTGTGAATTACAGTGGCTTTTCTATTTGCTGCAAGACTTAAAAATTAAATGTGACAAGCTCCCAGCTCTCTATTGTGACAATCAAAGCGCCATACACATAGCCAAGAATCCAGTATTCCATGAGAGAACAAAGCATTTGGAGATAGATTGCCATTTTGTCAGAGAAAAGCTTCAACAAAACATCTTCAAGTTGCTTCCTGTCAAGTCTCATTCACAGCTTGCAGACTTCTTCACCAAACCCCTACCATCTAAGAGCTTTCATTCATTTTTGCCCAAGCTTAACATGATTGATTTATACCATGCTAAGCTTGAGGGGGGATGTTAAATTTCTAATTCCTGATATACACTTAACTTGCTGCGCAAATTTCCTTTGCAGACCTAGGGTTCTTATAGTGTTCCTACTTTAGGTTACAAAACCCTAGATAGGAATTAGTTAGAGTTTGTTAGATTCTCATTTTGCATTATATATAGAACTCTGTAACAAACTCATCACATTGATTCAATAATATTCATAGTTTTCTCTCTCTTTTCTCTTTTCTTCTTCCCCAAATTTCTGTTTTCATCATCTTCCACCAGTGGATCATCATCTTCCACCAGTGGAAATGGTGAAGTTTATGAGCTTCAGGCATATTTTCTTGTTCTTGACGACATTATGGATAACTCCCATACACGTCGTGGTCTGCCATGTTGGTTTAGAGTACCCAAGGTTGGAATGATTGCTGCGAATGGTGGAGTTCTACTAAGAAACCATATTCTGCGTATCCTTAGGAAACAGTTCAAGGGAAAGCCGTATTACGTTGAACTTCTTGATTTGTTCAATGAGGTTGAGTTTCAAACTGCTGCAGGACAGATGATAGATTTGATCACCACACTGGAAGGAGAAAAAGACCTGTCCAAATGCACCTTATCACTGCATCGGCGTATTGTTTAGGACAAGACTTCCTATTATTCATTTTACCTTCCAGTTGCATGTGCATTACTAATGCGTTGGTAAAAATCTGGATAACCATGTTGATGTAAAGAACATTTTTGTTGAGATGGGAACATATTTGGATTGTACAAATCTGCCTATTATTCAATCAAGTTCAGGATGATTATATGGATTACTTTGGTGATCCTAAAACAATTGGAAAGATAGGCACAGATATTGAAGACTTTAAGTGCTTTTGGTTAGTTGTGAAAGCATTGGAACTTTGCAATAGTCAAGACCCTCTATAAGAACACCGTAAATTACCATATGGACATAGAACAACTTCAAAAAGTCAGAAATTATGCTGGAAGGAAGGACCTGTGATGATTATATTTTACTTCTAATACTGTTGTGTAAAATGCGTCAAACACTATGATCATATTAATTCTAATACTGGTGAGAATAGTCCATATTTCCCTTTTATGATATTTATAGTTTAAACTCTCTACTTGCTACTACTGCAATTAAATTCAAAGATCTCAGTCTCTCTACTTGTTGATTTGGAAATCATTAAGTTAGAATTTGAAAGCCTTTTGTATTAACCGTGTGATCATATTAATTCCTCGTGTATAAAGATGATTTTTGAATTATTCTTCTACATTTTGGGCTACTGAAGCTGTTGAATCACCTGAGTAACAAATATAATGATTGTTTGAGCTAACAAATTGCTCTTTAATGATTGTTTGGACGATTACAAAATTTAAGTGTAGGGATTATTGTTATCGTAAGTTGCTGGTAGTTCATTTTGTTACTAAACAAAAGCATAATGTCAATGCCATGGTGCAAAAGCTACTTTCTGTGACTACGTATATTGTAACAATTACGTGTATTTTACGATCATTGACACATAAACAGAATTTGTTCCGTGAAGAGAACACATTAGTTGTTGAGTTCCAAATCAACCTTTTGACTCTGATAGTATCTAATCCGAGAATTGATTGAGTTTATTCCACTTGGCTTTTTATTTATTTGTTGTTTCATTTTTGAAGGGAGAGATGGATTTATTTTTGATAACTTTGCTGTAGGTCTCCATCGCTAACCGGTAGCAATGGAAACAATTCATGGTCCAAAGTTATGGAGGATATAATATCTAAGTCAAATCTTGTTCTAAAAGAATTTCCCATGAATTGCATATCTTTAATATCTTTTTGTCTTTTTTCTTCTTCCTTTGTCTTATCAATAATAGTCTGTATCTTGTTTAAGGTAGTCTGGAACTTATTTAACATGTTTAGGAATAACATATTGAGTTCTAGAACGTTGTTTTTCATTGTTAAAAGATTGGTTTCTATGTTTTATAGATGACACAAGGTAGTTTTTTGTTTGTTTTTGGATTCTTGCAATTGTAAACTATCACATGTTGTTCATATTTTGTCACACATGTTATCTACAGGAAAAAAGTCTTACGATGAAGTTGTGGGATGAAATGGAAAAAGCTGGTAGCTCAAATGGGGCTAGCCTTTCAATCTCGGAACCCAATCATGAACTTCTTTTGAAGATGAAAAGTGAAGCAGCTAAAGCTCATACCGAGTTTCTTGAGACAAAGAGCGCAATTCGTAAACGTATGCTCTGAAGTTTGAGTCTTTTTATATGTTCCGGCATTCAGTCAACTTCATGCTTAAAAATTTTCAACCCTATTCTCTCAATAATATTTAGGTCATCGTGTTTAACAAAAAAGAATCTAAGTTGTCAAATAATAAATAGCATGGCTTAGGTAGATAGGCTAATATCTGCAAATATCACAAACATTATTTGTCAATATTTCATATAAGCAGCATAGACTCGAACAAATAGAATTGAATGATAAATTGATCTTCAATGCCATTATCATTTTACATCTTGTTTATATTTCCAAAAAATTTCCTTTACTTACTCAAATCGTATAATTATAATCTGATTAAATGCAGTTGGTTTAAATTCACTAATTTTTAATGAAAAATGTGATTGTTGCATGAGAACTGGCGATTTTATTATCCAAACTAAACTTAATTTGGTAAGCAAACATATGCATTTAATGTTTGTGCCATACAGATATAACATTAAAGCTCTACGATGCTCCTATTTCTGCCAATGAAAAATGGTTTTTTATGCTTTTGAGAACAAGGATGAGCTTGATATGTACACTTCTTCAAGGTTAGCCCTTCTATTTAATTAGTAACTTGTTACCAAAGTTGGTAAGAGTGTGAAATGGTCTTTTTTACAATAGATATATATTTCCTCACCTAGCGGTGCCAGCACCTCAATAAATGTGACTAATCAAGTATATTTATAGGGCTAAAAGAAAGCAGCGATGCAGATATAAAAAAGAATTCAAAATCATAGTTACGATAAAGCAGGCAATTGAAGAGGTTGACAAGCTCCGGAAGCAGATTCCAGCATTACAAACTGGAAAGAGTTTCAGAAACGCTTTTATGATAATTCAATTGCAACCATTTTAGCTCCGCATTTCTGATGTTAAAATCAATTTTAGTAATAAAAAAACAGAAAATGAGAAAAATTCTTACAAGACTAACTGATGAGGAGAACTTCAATTTTTTTTTCTTCTAATGGCTGGACTTTTTGCCTGACCAAAGTGCCACAACATATCTGTGAGTGCATTATAAAAGGCGGATGCAGTTGAAGAATCGATAAGCATCATTTCATCGAATAGAGTTTGGGCCTGGAACCATACTTGTTTTCTATAACCCATCAACAGTACATGTGTTACACCATACACCTGGTTATCAAACAAGCGGAGCGCGTCTAACAGCTTTGAACCACATCCTCAAATGAATTGCAACGACCGCATCATTTTATAGGATTTGAGACCAGTTACATATTCAAGCGAGAATGTCAACGTTCACATTAAAAAAAGATGTTTAATTGAAGTTAATAAAAATAAATATTTTCAAAGTATTTACCTGCAAGCATTCAAAATGGATGAAAATGTTACAACATTTGGTTTAATGTGCAGCTCATATATTTTCTGGAAGAGCCACAATATGTAGTGATGGTCTTGTCGTCCCCTCCTATCTTTCTTTGTGTCACCGGCTTTTTCAGCAGCAAGTTGCTCGAACATCTTCAAGATCCGGTCATCCCCGGTCTTATTCTGAAAAGCATCATCGGTAAGCATAGAAGACGATTATTCACTCGGATGAAAAATGTAAGCAGATTCCAGCATTACAAAATCTGGGAAGTTAAAGGCTGTTCATGGAGGGATAGTGCTTTTGTGGCACAGATTGTGTTGACTTCCACTGTGTTGACAATACTGATGCGCTTTAAAACGCTGCCACATGGTTATGTGTGTATTGCAAGGATGTTCATGATTTAGTGAGGTAACCTGTGTGTGAGGTTATAGCATACATTTTGATTTTTGTATAAAATCATGTGACATATCAAATGGGAAATTTGTGAATATTATTGGTTATTTATTATGAGCGGCAAATGCGATTCTTTTTTTAGCGACTGCTATATCTTGTAGGAATATATTTATTCTGAGCACTCCGTATCATTTACGAATATATATTTATTATGAGGAAAATGCGATTTGGTGCGAGAGAAAAATTCGTCGGAATTGAGCGAATGACTTGGCAGGTTCAAAATATTCGGCTCTATCACCTTGACCCCACAAAACATTAACTTTTTATTTTTGCGCAAACCCACAAAACATTAACTATACTCCCTTTCTCCTTATAGTTATATTATTCACATTTCTTAAGAATTTTATTTTTTAGCAAATTTTTTTAAAAAAATCATTAATGTAATTAATGTGTCTGTTTTGTGTGTTAATATTATCAAATTGTTCTTTGTTTGTATATGTATTAAATTTGTCTTTTCATGTTCCAAGACAAGTTAGTAGTACTTAATTAAGGGTATATTTAGTAAAAAAATAATAAATGGATCTAGTAATTTGAAAATGAGTTTATATTTAAGAATAATTTTTTAGTTAAATGTGTGTTTATATATAGAGACGGAGGGAGTAATTTGTATGCATAAAATTATTTTACACATCATTTGATGCATGTATAAAATTATTTTACACATGCACAAAAAAATATGATTTATGTGTAAAATAAATATACACCGGCACAATATAAAATTTGATAAATATTTTTTTATTTTAATAAAGTGATAGTTAATTTATTGATTAATAAAGCAAATAATATATACACTTCAACTTGCGTATGTTCCGTAGAAGTATTTAATCTCTTCGGTCACATTTATAAACAACTTTTACTTTTTTAAGTTCATTAAATAACCAATGTATCTAAAAAATCAAAAATTGCTTATAAATGTGACTAGAGAGAATATATAGGTGTATTTCTATTTGCTTAAGGTTATGGTGGGAATACTATTTTGACCATTCTGATTTTATTTTACTTTTTAAAAAAAATTACTTTGTAATTAAGCATATGGTTTTTTCTTAAAAAAAATTGATTTTTTTAAGGAAGTATAAAATTAAAATTGGTCATTTTCTAAGGAAGGTTGGTTTTGCACGTAAATTACTAGTTCGCGTGTTTTGTGCGAAATAACGTTCGCACCATATAGCACAATTCTTATTATGAGCTCTTCATATCCATTTTATTTTTGTCCAAAAGACTTAAGGAAGTGAGGGAAAAGTTAAGCTCCCTTATGATTAAATATCATTCTGATAAAACTAATCCACAAAAGCCAGCGCCAAAATGAAATTTAAAAGTCGTAACATGAACATAGGACTTAAGTTTTTAGTACTATTTTATAGAAATGTCAGAGTGAATTCAGTTAAGAAGAAATCATTTGAGTTTTATTAGTGTAGGAATCAAATTGTTGACTAATTATTGTGATGCATTAGGGAAAACCATGTTAAATTTGTTAGTGTCAAAATCATGTGGACAGAACCTCTTCTTTGGAGAAGGTTTTCTTTTTGAAAGGATCTTTGAAAGTGAAGGTTGAAATCAATAAAAAACTTTAGTTAGTTATTTTATAGTTATTATTGGCGAGTTCTTATATATGCGTTTTTTTTACAGTTATTTTATACATCTCTCTGAAATTGTGTATTCTCTCTTGGGAGAATTTTCGTATAAATACAATATAAATGACACCTTAAGAAGGCTGTGAATGTGAATGCAGATGTTAATGATAATAGGTAGCTGAAATACACATCGTAATGTATTCGTGAAGAAAAAAAATCGCTGAACATATCATTTTCCTTTCAATAAAAGGGTTAGCATTGGCCATACAAGTAAACAGGATTTAAAAAAAAAAAACTTATTTCAATTTTTTTTTTTTTGGTACAAAAGAGGGCCAAAGGCCCAGCAGAAAACTAAACAACTAATTGAACATGCCTAGGAAAACAAGTCCCGGAAAGATCATCAAAAAGAAACCTACGGAGCTCACTAGGTGGAGACTCCAATCTAGTAACAACAAAAGAGTCTAAAGAAAGGCTATAGGTCGCCAACCAATCTGCACAACGATTACCCTCCCTCCAAGTATGACGAAACTGGACATGCCAATCTAAAGCCAAAAGGTTACGAATACGCAGCACCAACGTGGGAATGGCTCCACTAAAGTTACAACTACCAGTAACCATATCAATAAGAGTTTTAGAGTCGTTTTCCACAATGAGCTGTGGAATCTGTTCTCGCCAAGCCATATCCAAACCAAGGTACATTCCCCACAATTCAGCATGAAGCGCGTCACACACTCCAACCTTTTTAATGTAGCCTTTTAACCATCTTCCATCTGAGCTGCGAAAAAGGCCACCACACCCTGAATTTTCTCCACCACCTTTGCAAGCACCATCACTATTGAGTTTTATCCAACCTTCAGGGGGTTTATCCCAACCCACGTAGATCGTCTCTTTCCGCTGAAGATTGCGATGAGGCGGAAAGGTTGAACAAAGGTCTATCTGTCTAGTAAAGTCTTGGATCACCATGACAGGGTTGTTTGGCAGGTGAAAATCATTTTCAAAGATTGCTTTGTTTCTCCATATCCATAAGAACCAACAAGATGTCATGAAAATTGTCTTCCAGTTCTTAGTAGTTGCACATATGCCATGCTTGCCGAGGTTGTTGAAAATCCAGTCCCTGCAATCAAAAGTAAAGAAATCAGTCATGAAATGAGATGGAACTAGGCGGAGCCATACCTGAGTTGCATAGGCACAATCCCGGAGCACATGAATGGTAGTCTCATTTGCTGTCCCACATCTAGAACAAATTGGAGATATGCCGACTCCCCACTTGCTTCTACGAAAATTGGTAAGGATGCGCTCATGAGCTGCAAGCCAGATAAAAGTTTGAATACGATGAGGTCCTTTCCATTTCCACAAAGAATTCCAATCTCCTTCCAAGGCATGAATATCTCCATGTTGCAATCTATAAGCACTTTGAATGGTAAACTGATGAGTATTAGTTCCTTCCCATCCCATAACATCATGCCCATCTGCATCAATTGGGGTTGGTAAAGCAACCACATGGTTCACAATATTAGTTGGTAAATTTTCATGCAAAAAAGTTAGGTTCCACTCTCCCTCGGCATTCAAAACATCCCGCACAGAAATGGTAGTATCAATGAAATTCTGGGAAGCTGATGGGAGGAGCTCGCTCCTGTTAGGGACCCACTTATCAAGCCAAAAAATTGTAAGTCTTCCATCCCCTATTTTCCAAAAAATATGGCGTTGAAAATCATTCCAAACTCCAACCAAAGCTTTCCATAGGGGGGAATCATAAGGTTGTGAGTTGCAAGAAACCATAAAATCATTATTTCTACCATACTTGCTGATAAGAACTCTGCACCATAGCTCATCCGGATTTTTTATGAGATTCCATATCATCTTCATCAAGAAAGCCTCATTCATACGATGTGGTCTCTTAAACCCCAATCCACCATCACATTTAGGCTGGCAACACACATCCCAATTCACCAAATGTACCTTACGTCCCTGATCCGTGTCCCCCCATAGGAAACCACGTTGAATTTTCTCAATCTCATCACAAAATTAAGTTAAGCGACTAATTGTGTAATTTTGCCTATCATTTTCCTTTCAATAAAAAGGTTAGCATAGGCCATACAAGTAAACAGGATTTAAAAAAAAAAACTTATTTCAATTTTAATTCCCATTTATGACAGTTTCATTGCATATAAAATATTACCAAGAATTTGTCCTTGTAAGCATAGTTCAGTTGTTAGATTGCATATAAAATATTACCAAGAATTTGTCCTTGTGAGCATAGCTCAGTTGGTAAGAACAATGCATAATATAATATATGCAAGGTCCGGGGTTCAAACTCCGACCACCACCAAAAAATTATCAAGAACTAGTGAAAAGACAAGCACTCACGTGCCCGTCTTTTCGCTGTTTTTATTGCGCTAACATTTGAAAATTATGAATGATATTTTTTTAATGAAATTTTGATTTTTATTAAAACTAAAAATATAAATGTTTGTTGCTTTCAAGGTATTACAAATCAAATGAACCATGATTATCTATTTTAATGACACCAATAATATAACAAAAAAAATCTAAATTCTTTTTTCTAATGACACCAACAACAATCTTTATTATAAAAAAAAAAGTTGTTTAAGGGTATAATTGGGATAATAAAAAAGTAATTATAAATATAGTCATCTAATTTGTTACAATTTTTTAAATGATAAAGGAAAAAAAATTCAGACATATATAATCATATCAGGTTTGTTACATTTTTTTTATATTTAAATTTATCCCTATCTATTTGTCACATATGTTATTTGTATTGAAAATTGAGGGTATTTTTGGAAAGAAAAATCCAACCCAAAAGAGTCGAAAGGGGTAATTTTCTTTAAATATAGTTTAGATATTATAGATTTGTGTTGATCCATAAATTAGCTAAAAATCTCAAATAAGTTCGGTTAATAGATAGTATAGATTTGTGTTGATCCATAAATTAGCTAAAAATCTCAAATAAGTTCAGTAAAATTCGTCAAAACCTTTCCTTGCCGTTCAAAAAAAAATCTAGGACAATGTAAAGTACTTACACATTTTATTTTTCTCATTCAATTTTGCGATATTACTTCTCATTTTGCTACTTGATTTTTCCTCATTGTTGGTTTGGGGTTTTTCCATGGAGAAACAACAAAGCTTTTTGGTTCTCTTTTGAATGTGAATGAACTTGCTCGGGTGCCTATGAGTGTGCCTTTGTTTGGAGTTTCCAACACAACATCTGTTGAGTATTCAAACGTGCCTTCTGCTAGTCCGGTTGTGCAGGTTGAAAAGCCAAGGGCTGCCTTGGATGAACCCACTCATGTTGTTCATATTACCAAAGGAACAAGTGCAAAATCGTTTGCTCAATTATTGAGTAAAACAAATGTTATCCCTTATTGTCAATTTCCAAAGGCTAGTTTAAAAGGAGATGATTTTGCTATCAAAATTCCTGAGAACGAGTACAAGTCTAATCTTGAATCGTGCAAAAATCACCTTCATGGAAGGTTGATTCTATCTAAAGGAGACCCTCCCCTGAAACTTCAACAGTTGCGTGATAAACTAAATATTTTTTGGAAGCCTTTAAGTAAATGGGGACTTGTTTCTTTAGGAAGAGGTTTCTATGAATTTGTTTTCTCTGATGTTGAGGATGTCCAACGTGGTCGTGCGGTGCTTTCATGGAGCCTAAAGCCTGGTTTTCTCAAACTTTTCGCTTGGACTCCCGACTTTAATTCGAATAACCACAAAGAGACAACAGTTCCATGTTCGGTTTGTTTTCTAGAATTGCCTCAAGAATATTGGAGTCATAATATTATATTTGCAATTGCTAGCTGTCTTGGAACGCCTTTACGATTGGATGCTGAAACAAGTAAGTGCCCTCTCGAGAGATCTTTTGGACATTTTGCAAGAGTTTTAGTTGATATTGATTTATCTTCTAACATTAGACATAAGTTGTGGGTTGAAAGAGAAGGCTATGCTTTTCTTGTTAATGTTGTTTATGAAAATTTGCCACTTTTTTGTTCGCAATGTCATAATATTGGTCATAGTTTTTCGTCTTGTAAACTTGTTAAAGTGGATCAAGAGAAAGTGGCCACAAATGAGAAGCATAAACGCACGGGGAACAAACCTACGCCTCTTCCGAAGAATGATTTGGGAAAGGAATCAGTTGAATGTGTAACAAATAATGCCACTAAATCAGTTGTTGATAATAATCCTCTATTGGGATTTGTGGATGGTACTAATGATTCTATGCATCCAGAAGACATGGTTGCTCAAGGTAATGAGAATTTGAGTGATTTAGCAGGTACAAAACCCCTTTATGGTCAGGGTAATATTGACATGAATTGTGATTCAGCTGATATTTTATGTCAAGATGATCGTCAAGAGGAAGCAATATCAGATACAATTCCTTTGGGAGGTAACCCCGTTGTGGTGACAAACTCAGACTTGTCAAACTTTAGTGCATCTGTTATTCATGACATGCAAGTTTTAGGAATTGTTCCGACGGAGGCCCAACAAACGGTGAATTTTCTAAGCGAATCATGGGTTAACATGGCTCGAAACGATGAAATTGTTGATTTGGACGAAAACACGAGTCAGCCATTTCAATTGGTGGTCCCTAGAAAGAAGAAACTCAAGAAGAAGCAACCTGAGGCGAGCAGAGGATTCAAGGTGGGTGCCTCCAGCCGGTCGCCTCATTAGTTTGCTTTTTTTGCTTTCTATATGTTCTGGTTTTCTTTTGCTTTCAGGCCCATATGGGTGTATACGGTTGAGCTCGGTTTTGATAAAACTCAAACCACTCTAGTCGAACCCAACCACACATGGACATAAAGTAACCCTAGTATATATATAATTTTACTGGCATTGTGTCGTTTCCACCACCAACACACGTTCAGTACCAAATCAAAGTCTCAAACCCTAGTTTCTCCAATCTCCATCTTCATGCTCTCATCTCAAACTCAAAATCAAAACACAGTACCCTTAAATTTCTAATTCCTCTACTCTCATCACTTCTCTCAAACCAATAATTATCGCATGGCACCCATCCCTTATTGCATGGCACCAATATAATTTTATTGAAACTTTTGTTCTTTTTCTCTTCTTTGTCCCTTGATTTCAAAATCGAAACATGATATCTCTAAATCCTGATTTTGTTTCATCACCCACCTCTTCTTTTTCTCTTCTTTGTCCCTTGATTTCAATAATTATCCCTTGATTTCTACCTTTGATTCAAGACTACCCATTACAAAAGTTGTGCCATATTTGTCCAAGATAAAACTTTTCATTGAAGAAATCATGATTTTAGTTACTCAGAAACAACGATAAAGGGAATCTGCTTTGATGTTGTATAAATGAAATTGTTTATGGGTTTGATATGGTATATTGATTGTTGGTTTTTTTATTACGACATTTTCTTTGTGCAGGAAGATTTTGGTTACTTTTTACTCACAATTTGTTGCTTTTACTATTCTGAGATTATCACTGTGTTTGGGTTTGGTTTAAAAAAATTTCTCACATGTTCTGTTTTTATTATTACTACTACTACTACTACTACTTACCACTAACCGTGCAAAACCGCCCGCAAAATTGCTCAACCGCACAAACCGCCACCCGACCAATCCGATGCTACAAACGGTCAAAAATGGATGAGATATTCTCCTCTTCAGTTTTAGGATTTTGGCCCGAAACCGACTGAACCCCGTCTGATGCTCTACCCCACCCAGAATCTTCAATCTTCATTGAATCATTAATTCAAACAGAAAAAGAAAAATCAAACATGTTCAAGTAAAACTCAAATTTGTTTACCCCCAAAAACATTAAACCAAAATTCAGGTTCGGTCAGATTATGTGGGAATTCTAAGGATGATGCGGTGGTTGTGGTGGTGGTTGTGGACGAGAAGAGTTTTGTGGTGGATTTGAGGATTTTGGCGACAATTCTTAACATATTTAAAGTTTGATTTTGGTAAAATTTTGTAGAGAAGGTGGAAGAAGGATAAAAAGATGGTGGTGTTTAACGAAGAAGATGAACAAAAAGATGAAGAGAATTGGAAGTTGGTGTTGGTGATATTGGTGTTATACATCTGCAATATTCGTAATATTTTTTATTTTAATTTTTTTTGTTTTAATTAATTTATGAAAAGATAATTGGAAATTGTTGGGTATGATGAATGGTGAGGTTAAGAAGACGGAGGAGGGAGGAGATTGATGAAGAAAGAAGGGTTGGTTCTCGCGTCCCTCTTCCTATTCCTTTTTATTTTTTTAATTCAAAAAAAAACACATGTGATTTTTTTTAATTTAAAAGTTATATATGTGGCATCCAACTCACTCAAGTGAGGTGTCACATATGCGTTGACTAAGTCAAGATTGGTACTTTGTAAAAGGGTCTAAACATGAGGGGCGACTTTGGCTACTTTTTTTAATATGGGTCAAAATTGCGACATTTTAAGAGGGGTGAAACGTGCGTTTAAGTCTTTTATTGGATAATATATTGTTCCGTTTGTGGTAGTTTTTTTTTTTTAAGAATTTTTTTATCGTTGTGGAATTGTTTCTATTATAATGAGATTTAACTAATATTTTTAATCCCTGTTTAATTACACCCTGTTTAATCTTAGTTACACCCCAAAATGACAAAATTACCCTTCCATTAAATTTAATTTTTAAAAAACCTCTTCCTTTTTTCTTGGTTACAACCCAAAACCTCTCTTCAGTTTAAGTAGTCATGTAAACTTCGTTTAAGTAGGTCATGTAATTTGAGTTTAAGTAGTGTACATACTTAAACTCAGTTTAAGTAGGTCATGTAAACTCAGTTTAAGTGTACATCTAAAAGTTCAACCTTGTTCAATGATTCTACTTAATCTTAGTTTAAGTATGTACATGTAAACATAGTTTAAGTAGGTCATGTAAACTGAGTTTAAGTGTACATACTTAAACTCGGTTTAAGTAGATCATGTAAACTCACTTTAAGTAGATTATGTAAACTAAGTTTACAAGAACCTACTTAAACTGAATTTAAGTTAACCTCAACAATGTAAAATTGAAACTGTTGTACAGTGTGGTTGAACAAGAAGAAGAAATTCACTTATATGCAATCGAGTATGAAAGATGTTTTGATTCACTCTTAAATCTTCCATAGAGATTGATTGAACATCAGGATTGTTTGATCGTTTTTGAAAGAGAGTGGGATTTTAGAGTGACAATGAATGAAATCAAAATTTTAAGATAATTTATATAAAAGGGCAATTTTAGTATTATAAAAAACTTTTAAGAAAATTTAGATATAACCAGAAATATATGGGGTGTAAATAGAAAAACTCAAAAGCTAATGGTTTTAAATTAATTTTTAAATAATATTCGAAAAAAATAAAATGGCAAACCTGGGAAAAGTAATCTCACAATTAAGCCAAATTATTCTTGCTGACCAAAATGAGAAAATTCACTGAACAAATCCCTCTTTCATTTCACACCTATGAGGTCCATATTAGCTTCTTTTTTTTTATTTTTTTGACAAAAAAGGTGGTCCATATTAGCTGAAATCAATTCTAATTAACAGGTCAAAAAGGCTAATTCAAAAGTTAAGTAGGTCTTTGAATTTGTAAATCATTTCCTTTATTGGAAACGCTTTGTTGAGTTGTATAAATTAAGATTGATGCAAGTTTTGTAGGCATTGCGCATACAACAATGACAGTTCCAAATTCAATTAGCTTAAAATTTTCAATACTCATAATCATACTACTTGCATTTGAGGCTAGTGATACTATAGCTATTAAGGGTCCTGAGGTAGAAGTTACTATTGTCAATAAGGTATTGGCTCCAACTCCCACAAACATCACTTTTCATTGCAAATCTAAAGATGACGATCTTGGATTTCACACACTCGTGTTTAACGGAAGTTACGTGTTTAAATTCTCGCCGATATTCTTTCCATATTTTAGTAAAACGTTATTCTTCTGCAGTTTTACATGGCCGGGAAACCCTCATCGTCATTATCTTGACATCTACGATCAAGCTCATGACAACTGCTATTATTGTAGATGGAAAATAAACGTAGATGGAGGCTGTTTGAACCGTTATAAGTGTGGTCATTGGAAAAGTGTCAAATTAATGGATGCATACAACACTGCGAAGTGGCCGCGGAGGACGCGGTTCGTCGAATAGGGACATGCCCACCCTCCAATTGTTTAAATTTCAG
Source organism: Medicago sativa (assembly GCF_051527215.1). NCBI lineage: Eukaryota > Viridiplantae > Streptophyta > Magnoliopsida > Fabales > Fabaceae > Medicago > Medicago sativa. The sequence continues at coordinate 13,801,761 of NC_140754.1, forward strand.
AGGAGACAATTGTAAAATGACCATCGGTGTCTGTTTAATTAATAAAACTTTTCTCTTCTAAAAAATATATTCTTGTCAACTAAATATCTATTCTTCGGTCTCTCTTTTTTTTTTTTTTTTTTTTGCAAATCTTTCAATCTTTCTTTTAAATGAATCACTAATCGATCAAATTAAAGTACAAAACAACTAAAGTAAAAAGTTTCCTTTAAAAAAAAACTAAAATAAAAAGTTGATTGGGTGAGTAATTTGTTCGAGAATGCACTTACAACGGCAAAAATATTTCTCTTCTGTATTTGTACACCTAAATTGATTTGAGTAGTGAGAGGAGTTTGTTCCCAAACAAAATTGACACATTAGACATCTATTATTTAGTATGTTCCTTGGCAGCCGCAAAAAGGAACAGAACTATTTCATTTTCATAATAATTTAACAAATGATATTACTGAAATAAACTGCTTTTATAATATAAATATAAATATGCCTTATTTGATTTTGTAAAAAAAATTTATTTTATGAATACTGGACTTTTTGATGAACTATAAATCAAATTACACTAATATGTAACCAAAAAAAAATTACACCAATATAATATTTTATCAATGTTATACTGTTCAATATCATTTTATTTGATGCATATTTCTCATGTACGGTTTTTCTGCTCGTCTTCTGCATGAATTGCTTCCTCTCGAGGTTGCCCTGCTCTCTTGAGAGGAAATGAGTAGGCTTTGCTTTGAGAGTTCCTTCTTTTCGGCGTTTTCCATAGTTCTTTGAATTTCCTGGTAGTCGCGCCTCACCCATGTGCCTAATCTACGGCCTCATTCTGGCAGTTCCGTGAACATGGTTAGGAGGGGGAGTCATCTGCGAGACAGGTTGGTCATCCTTGTTGGATACCTGGACCCTTTTCCATTAGTTAGCAAGGAGGTCTTGGGGTGCTTGTATGTCTTTGGGGCGCCTGGTGGTCCAGTCGTGTGTCTCCCTTACGAGCCTTTGGACATCCCCAGAGGCTGGATATTTGAAGCTCCGTCGACCAAAGACTGTGTTTGCAGCCACCAACGGTGTTCTTTCATGATGTACGAGTGTGTCCTTTGTCAACTTGGGTTCAAGGTTCACTTCTCCCCATTCGAGATCGTTGTGTTGAATAGGTTGAAAGTAGCCCCCTTCCAGTTGCATACCTTTTGTTAGGGCTATATGCAATCTTTTGAGAGAGTGTGTAAGTGTTACGGTGTTGATGCCTGGACAAAGACCTTATTGTGTATCTTTCATCCTCAGTGGAATGTTTGGAGGGGATCTTCGCATTGTGGGCTTCTTTCTTTTGTCTAATGGTGGTGAGGTCGGCCACAAAGGTCATGTGCCTAGCCATCTGCAAACATTCCCCGACATATTCCGTCGGTGGAGACTCTGGTGCTTATTCGCCCTTTTTTCGACATTCCTGGTCCAACGATCCACTCTTGCGGGGCTCCAGGTTCTCTATCGATTGGGTTGAGTTCCTTGAGGCTCAGCGGTGGTTCTATCTTTCCTTGAAGGGCTTTGTGGACCGGTTATACCCTTACTGGATTCCCTATTTTATTTAGCTCCTTGTGTTGTGTCGTACTGAAATTTTACTTTGTGTGTTTGCAGATAGCATGTCTAACATTTCCCTCTTTGAAAAGTACGCGAAGTCGAAAAGGACACATGTCTCAGGATCACCCAAATGGTCTTCATCTCATGGTCTGATTACCCCAGGAGGGAATGTCAGTGGATCATCTTATCAACATCCAAAAAGGCGGTGAGTCGACTCTGTTGGTGAAGTTTTGTTGGAGGTTGATGCTCGAGGTAAGGGTTCGACGGTGGCTTCTTCTTACAAACTTGGCCCCATTTTTTCCCAGCCTCTACCTAATAAGCCCCCGGCTCTCCGGGAGATGGTGAGCGAAGTCGAAGTTGGTGTGATCTCCAACCTAGGTTACCTTAGACGGTAGAAGAAGATTGCCTCTTGCATCTCCTTTGTCCTCAGGTTGGTAGCTCTGAGCGGATCCTTTCTTTCTGCGGACCTGCCAAATGAAGAGGTGTCGTTTTCCAAAGTTTCATCCCACGAGGTGCGAGTCCAAGAGTTGGAGGGTGATCTATCTCGTAAGGTGGCCGAGGCGGAAACATTGAAGTCGGACCTGAAAGAATTCTGGAATAGCATGCAACGTCGGGATAAGAAGATCCAGTCTCTGTTCCTTAGAGACCGAGAGGGAAGACCTAGTGGTGCAAGTATGCATTGTCTAAGTTATAGTATAAAAATATATCAATCCCACAGAGGTTGTGGAGCTATAGCTTCAAATAGCTTTTCAATAGAAAACGTGTTTGGAGAAAAATAAAATAAATCATTTATCACAACAAAAAAAGTAAGAAGTTAAGTTCGGGAAAGCAGTTAAAGTCTTCAGAAGATCTCAATATGGAAAGTGTGGTTTAGAACAAGGTTCAGCTTTGATAAAACATTACTGCGATATATAGAGTTATAATTTAGGTATAGTTGTCTGTGTCACTCAGAGTTATAGCCAGTTCAAAGCATCTTTAGTCTCTGAGATACACAACGTTATATTCTTATATAACTACTATGTCTCACAGGGTTGCAGCCGTTTATTAGCTTCTCACAACTCTGTGATCCATAGAGCTATATCTCTCATAACCGACTTTTTGGCGAACTAAATGGTCTAGTCGGAGCTGGTAACTCCACCATCATGTTAAGCTACGGGAAGTCATCTCAATTAAGGGACGAACCATCACTCATTTACCCTATCACTAAATAAAGGAATTGTCCTCCCATGGATGTTCAGTCACGGTACTTAATATGCACAATTGTTTGGTTCAAGTACCATGCTTTCTCACACCGAGGTAGTTGTTAATCAGGTACTTAACATGTCTAAACCACTCGAAGGTGTTTATCTCATCCTGAGCTGAACCATGGAAATGGAAATAAAGATGGAAATAAATGAAAACATAGAAACTAAATTAATAAAATAGATAGAGTTGTAACAATATTACAATCCTTGAAGGAATAAGGTGAGCCAAAGCATCACCAAGTAATCTACTCTGAGAACTCTATAATCTAGCTACCATGCTCATCTATGGTAGAAGATGAGATGGATGAGATCTCTAAATCTGATAACCCGAGCCGTAACATGGCCTCTCCAATTCTAAGATGAATTTTCGGACACTTGGCACTAACACATGGGTATCCTTTTATAGTACAAGGCCACCCACTACAAGTTGTACCATTTGGTCATTTTACATGGGTTGTCTTGTCATTATCTATCCGTCCTTATCCTATCCTACCTACCCACTGGCATATTCCTTCATTCTTCCTAGGATTCCAATCATTAGGGACAACTCATATTCTTCCGCATTAAGCAACGGACATATTGGACCCACGCCTGCGTACTATGTATGACCCGACTAGAGTCCAAGGGCGCTGCAGCTCTCCACATCTTCAGCGATACATCTTCAATCCACGCTGCAACTACCTACATCTTCAAAGCCATTCCTAAACCTACATCATCAAACATCATAAACAAGCATTACTAGTTCCAAAGTACTAAAAACACTCAAGACTATAAAATCCTAAAATAGGCATTGATTAGATGTTTAAGGCAATGCAATCATTCAATTACTTGTCCATTATGGGGGTTAAGTGCAACGTGATAACCAACTTATTTGTCGGTTATCGCCTACTTTCTGCCAAGATGGTTGTGGAGCTGGAGAAGTCAGTTGTTTTTGTTAAGAAGGAGAAATTAGGTACTGTCATGGAGAAGCTCGATTACGATTCCTTTTGGAATGGGATTGATCCAGTTCGCCACTTTTACGGAGTGGAAGTGGATGATAATCTCCTTAACCCTTGCAAAGTTATTAGGGATGAAGGACTTGTTGATCTGAAGGGGTCTTCGGGTGATGCTTCAGCTGAAGGCAAACCGGGAGATGGTTCTCAAGAGGTCCCTTCTGAAGGTGGTACCGTGGAGGCGGGTACCATTGAGGAACCGGTTGACGTTGTTGGCAGCCAATCAAACGATCCGCTTGTAGGCGTACTTGAAAAGGTGGAGGGTTTACCATGTACTTATTGTATTTTTGCCGTGGTTTGTTCCCAACTTCTTTGCTTCCCTGTTGAGGCATGTGTGCCTTGTTTGATGTAACTCCCAGACAATTGCTTTGTGCTTTAATTTTAGCTTCACTTTCATGTTGCATTTGTTGGTATACACGGTAGTTTATCTATTTTTACCTTTGTCTGGCTTGTGAACGGGCGGCCTGTGAGTTGTTGGCTTTATGGAACAAATCTATTTCATTTTACAAAAATAATTTAACAAATGACATTAATGAAATATTTGTAAATAAAATTATATTAATGAAATAAATTACTTTCATGATAGTTTGAACCCTAGATTTTTCCAATCGCAATCACATGTGTTGGGGATAAAAAAAGATTTTCAAAGTGGACTCGTGTCGTGTGCCATAATGAAAGTATATTTGGAACCGTTGGATTAAAATTAAATCAATGGTTATTATATTGTGTAACTTTAAAATATATATTTTATGGTTACTCAATATCGTAACCATTGAATACGGACATGACATTCAAACCTAAAGAAGCATAACCAATTACTTCACTAATTAAACTTAACATACAAAAGTGCATAGAATATATGACTGTAACATGAACATCCCTGCATTCTGATAGGCTACATTATAAGGAACCTCAACCTATACCCCCCTAGAAATATAGTGTGATTCCATGAATGAAGAGTTTGAGGTGTATATATGAATAAGAAATACACAAAATACGGTATAAAATGTGAAGAGAAAGATGAAAATCCAGCCAGCAACAATGTTAGAAGGGACTGATATTGTTGGCTATCTTTAATAAAATCTCAGGAACAAGCCGTCGTCTTGGTGGCGCCATGGCATCCTTTGCAAGAGCATCACTATCATCGGAATGTACTATAGCAAGTACATGATCAAATAGGTCATCTTTACCACCTCGGAGCGGATCCTGACAGCACAGTTGAAAATAAGAAGCTCGTTAGAGCTTGTTCGAAAAGAAAAAAAGAAGCTCGTTAGACAAAACAAAATAACAAGTATTTTCCAATTGAAGCTCTGCCTTACGGCCCTGTATGGATAAAAAGTGTATTTAAGTGCTTATCGCATAAGTGATTATCAGATAGTGTTTATAAATAATCTACTTCTATAAAAAAATAAAAAAAAAAATAAAAAAAAAATCAAACTATTTTCACAAACTTTTGGACATTAGCTGAAAACAGTTTATGGAATAAATAGTCTCATAATTTATTTCCAAACAATCTCACAAGTACTTATCTCATTAGATAAGTTCATATAAGCCAATACAAACAGGCCCCTGTAAGTACAAAACACAACATTTTGAAAAATTGACAGATCTTTAAGTCAAAAATTATCTCACGTTATAAAATTGTGCCTATCACCCTCTCAGGGATAGCTATGTAAAAAATATATATAAACGGGAATGAATTATCTCATGTTAAAATTGTGTCTATCACTTTCTTCATAAATATTTGAAAAAAATTCTATATGTTTTAAAGAGAAATGAAACAATTTTCATTTGATGGTGAAATTTAACATGAATCCGAAACTGTATGACCAAAATTCCCATCATATCCATTAGAAAGCTAATATTCAGATAGTCATATGTCAAAGGAACAACAGGCTAGAGAATTGTTGAAAAAAATCCCTAGTTCTGTACCTAGGATATATCAGAACCCAGATCAGATGGGATATCAACAATACAGAAGTAATCATTGATATCCAGGTCGTTGTGAGACCAGAAACTCTCCCTTGACTTCTCTCGATTTGTTACGGACTCGAGAGTTATTCTAACTCCTAACACAACTTAAAATAACATCCAACTAATTTTTCCTTCTCCCCTTTTATTTCCTTACATGTTTTGACTTAACTGTTACTGGACAGTGATTTTAAAAAATTGCATAATAGAAATCAGTTAAATCTGTATTATTAAGTAAAAAAAATTAAAAACTGACTTTAGTTAGACACAAAAAGAATATGGCATAAATTTTAACTTACTTGGACAAACAAATCTGTATGTGTTTTCCCTTCATATAGAATCAGCTCAGCACTAGCCCCTGCTTCCTTAAGAGCATCAGCAAACTTTTCACTGCAAACAATCATTCAGATATATGTATAAGTGAAACCAATTATGCTGACAATACAACTCGAACGTTTATCATTAAGAACTGTAGTAGTTTCTTCCAATGCCGTAAAATAGTACGGCATCAATGAATTTCAAGTCTACACACTCACCTGGCGGTTGATGGTATGGAATAATCACCAGTTCCATGGAAAAGAATGATACGGGGCAAGAGAGGAATGGAATCTTTGATGCACGGATCTTGAACTTTGAGTTCGGGAGAAAATTTCTTCAAAGATTGTTCACCTTCCATTATGCTACGATGATAATAAAGTTATAAGAATTCGAAGATGACACACCATAGCCGCAAAGAAACCAAGTTATTTGGGACATACCTTAAAAAAATGGAACGATACAAGCCTCTATTGTGAAAGTGATCGACCAAATCCAATAAGTTGTATCTGCACACATGTTGAATGGGTTAATTGATGATCCTTTGACATATATAAACTAATGGATCAGGGAACATAATTCAGTGGTACAGTTGTCAGTGACCTGACCGGACTTAATCTCATAAAACAAGAAGGAAACCACTTTTTTTTAATCTCACAAAAGCAAAAATAAAATGAAAATGATTATTGAAACATACAAAAGACCAACCATTAGAACAAGAGACTACCCAATTTTCTCATCACTTGAAGCATATATATTAAATAGATTAATAGCTTACTGGTCCAGTACTTAGTGGTTGTAATTTACAAAACTAGGCTGGATAGACATCACCATGATCATTAGCATGCATACAACAAATATACTTGTTAAATGGCCTTCCCCTACCTTAAATACTATCAATAACCCAAGGGCATCACTAAAACTTACAACATTATCACTTAATGAGATTTGACAGTCTAAAGAATATAGAATATTTTGTGACGTGTAACATGTTATTGATTATTACAATTAGAAGCAAATTTATTTTAAAGATATGGTCCCCAGAGATCACTTCCTTCAAGATTACTTTCGCAAAATAAAGCACATTAATGATAATTGTCTGCAAAAATACGGTGCATCAAACTTTTATTCTAGAACATCTGCGTATATGGCAACTATGCTTTAACAGTGTTGTCAGCGTAATTTAATAGGCGTTTGGAGAATCGCACTAGCTCTCACAAAACATAATGCTCTGGTATTAAAAGCCACCACCAGTGTTTCCCATCACAGGAAGGAAGTTTGAATGTATTTTTAGGATCTGAAGCCTTCTACCACCGAAGAAAAGGAGTATCAAATCAGCCATGATCGAGGCAGAATACTTCTCAACAACATAATCCAAATCAGTTTCATGTTAGGTAGTATCAGCTCACGAATCACATGATGTCGTTGTTTTTGTCTAAACTAATTCTTCAGATAATTTTATTTAGGTCTAAATCTTTTTTAATGGTTTCATTTGAATTTTTAAAGATCTTAATATACCCAAATTGGCTATCCTCTACTTGATGAACTTCTTCTGACTAAACTATGTTGGCCTTCTTCTCTTAGCGCTCAAATCATCGTAGAATTAATTCTACGACTTTCACCAATAGGTGCTGGTTCTAATTTCTCTGATACATTTGCTTCTGATTTTATCTTTTCTAATGTGGCCACTTATCCAACACAACATTCCCTTCACTTATGCATTTGTTTTTGTTCCAATCCCATGTCCTTCTAGGTCAGGTTCTCTCTTGAAAATCTGGAACTTATACGCAATTATTCCTCAACTAGATAGTCTAATGGCTGCATGGTAAAACTTTCCTCTCTTTCAGCTTAAGAGGAACCTTTCTATCAAAATAACATCAATAACGGTTAACAGGAAATTCTATGAAGAGAAGTGCTAGGAACACTCTCTTTTCAACACTCCCTCCCTCATTGGATGAAACACATGTGGGTCCCACTACTTTATGCAGAACCCATTTAAAAAGTATGCGACTCATTGATTTCAACTAATAAGGGAGCGTTCCTAACACTCCTCATTATATGAAATAACTGAGTCCATTTTCTAGACAACCCAAAAAGTGCTAGACATGTTACTGAAATTGACCGTTTTCTTACATCGCAGAAGATAATGTCTTACCCTCCCGATAAACCAAAATAAGCTTTTAACTGCGAAACGCTCCAAGAAACACCATCTCTATTTTTAGTTTCTCTGGTTGCTTGTTCCAGTAAAGCACACGACGAAATATGCGCACCAGCAGATTGTCCCATTAGGTAAATCCTATTACATAATTATCAATAAAAAGAGAAAAGATCAATCTCAATGTATAAAGATATGATGAAAAAGAATCATGTATAGTTGTAGCATGTTACCTATCAGGGTCGCCTCCATAACTAGCTATGTTGTTGATGACGAAGGAAATTCCCTGGCAAGTATCATTTACCATGTCACTGATGGTTCCTTGAGGAAAATTTCTGCATTCACACATAAGGAAGATACTTTAAATGCTACATATAGAATAAACTTAGTATTCAAAGAGGGGTTAATAATTTATCTTTGGGTCGTCTTTATTACCTCTAAGCTATCAAGCATTAAGATATTCATTCTAGACATGTTCTCGTAAGGGTGATGTATAATAGTTTTTACCTAGGAGGAAAAATTATAATTAGCCTAGACTCAATACCCTAAAATAGAGGAATAGACTAGAAAACGCCCAATTTGTCCACCAGAATACCTCAAACATAGAGGAAGTCGGACCAAAGGTAAATTGTAGATTCAATCTTGCACTTCCTGAACTGAGACCAGGTACCTGTAATCAATGCATGCCACCATAATGTCTCTTTCTGCCAATTGTAGTCCTAAAAGGGATCCCCATGCTTTATACCTGAATCAAAATAAAAGGAGAATTAATTTATATTTAAAAGGTAATACATAATTAACATAGGTATATAATATATATGCATATGCATAACGCAATTAGTATAGGTGCTTTGGAACAATAACTTTTGGTATGAGAAAGCAAGAAAGAATTCAAAATGACTGTTACACATCAACTAAATCCTTTAAGTCTGACTGAGTTTTCAAAATTCAATTTCAACCACTGGGCGTGATATCGTTCTTAATTGAAGCAGCTATCAATCGCCACCAGTTAAATTATTTTGTTACATATACATACATGTACACCCAATAGTTCTGTCTGTATTTATTTATAATTGAAGCACAAATAACCCTGCTCGCCACTTTTCAAGGTATATGGCATTTCCAACAACAAAGGAATCATTGCACTATAGCTTAGATGATGAAACTGTTTTGTATCGGAACTTGCAAAACACATGGTCGGTTGGGGTGAATTTCAGAATTGTTTGAGATTGCACTATCCCTTGATTTCTACGATCTCACACGCGATATCGTCCGATCCAAGCAAAATACAATTATGCGCACGTGGTAGATTGGAAGGGACGACTGAGATCGTATTACCCTATGATCTTACGATATTTCTCGTGATTTTAACTACATTGCTTAACATGGAAAAGGGGGCACTATTGTATGCTCCAAATAAGAATCAACAACGCAGCAAGTAACTTAACAGCTAACACCAGAATTCAAGCAAAACCAGATAAACCACTCACCCAATAATCCATGCTCCCCCAGTTACAAAGATCAAAACTGGCTTAGGTTCACAGACATCAGCCGGTAGATATAGATCCAACCTGCAAAACCACAATTCACATGAAATTGGGCACCCAGTGCATGGAATGATCGAAATCACAGGATATATTTACTAGTGTTTTAATTTACCTGTTTCTAGGCTGATCTCCATAAACAATGCTTCGCTTTACCTTGTTTGAGGAGAAATAGCAATATGCAACTGCAAAAAATAAATAGTAAGGAAAAGATAAGAACTAGAGAGACAAATAAATGAGATGATTACTGTTAATGTCGTTCGAAAACCGGAAGGACACATCATTGACTACTTTAATTAAACAAAATCATTAAGAAAATATATGATCAGCTATATCCCTGAAGGTGAAGTAGCAAACCTTGTAGAAAGCCGGGCAAAAGAAACATGGCATATATAACAAGAGCTAGAAATTGCGTAATCCAACGGTAACCAACCCTGAAAAGAATTTCAATAGAAAATCAAACACACCGCAGATCACAAATCAGGATTTAATTTATGCCACAACAAATAATCTTCATGCATATAAACATAACGAGTTCTATATCAGAACTTTGGTGCATATTAGAAGCAACATTTATATCAGCATATTCTTTTGAACAGGACTGTTTACTTATCTTAATCTTCTTTCAGAGTTTCAACCGGACACTCTCAACGATTGGCAAATTTCAGGAAAATACTTACGAAATACTTCAAACTGTTTTTGCCTTGTTTTCACAAGTGCCAAAATATTGCAGATTATGAAAATAAAAGCTTAATATGTATGCATATGCTTCTAAAACTTATACTATTTATGATGAAGGGAGTGTCTGAAAGAGCTTATTTGGACTTACCATATAACATAAACAGTTATGTTTGGAAGAGTTTATGGAAATAACTTATAATATGAAAATAAATTGTTTTGAGCTTATCTTTATAAACTCAAAGATAGCTTATGGATAAAGACAAAGCTAAATAAGTGCTTAGGAAGAGTTTAACCTCATTTCCTCCTTGATTATAGATACAACTTATACACAAACCCTTGTATGACAAGCACTTATTGAAGCACTTAACATAAATTATTGATCCAAACCACCTACGTCGTTTCTACCATCTTTTTTACCATAGCTGCTACCCCAGCTCTCTCTAATGATGTCAGTTCTAATCTTATCCCATCAAATCTTACCACACATCCAACACAACATCCTCGTCTCTGTTATGCTTAATTTATTTTCGTGTTGTTTCTTTACCACCCAACACTTTATCCCATACAACATCGTCGGTCTTACAGCTATCCAATAAAATTTTCACTTCAGTTGTAGCGGTACTTTCGTATCACATAAAACACATGAGGCCATCCTCCATTTTAACCACCCAACTGGAATTCAATCGTTTACATCTCCTTCTATTTCTCCGTCGTTTTATACTATGGATCCAAGATACTTAAACCGTATCAATTAAACTAACTTCTTTTTTTCATTAATTAAAGTCATTTGACAACCGTCCTAGAAAGAATTCGAACTTAGTATTACAAAGTTAAATTCTCACCGTTGAGCTAACACCTCCCACATGTGTACAACAACTAATTATTTAGCAACTTATCCAAACAACACGTTTTTCTTTAAAAAAAAAAAAAAAACTGAAACCTTCAAACACTAAAGCAATTTACTACTTTCATATGTTACACTATAAAACTACTTAAATGCTATCAAAGTACAGTTTATTTACATATGCATACAATCCAATGATGTGTTTCATTTTAATCAATGAATATATCAATTCGTTCTCATGTGTTTTGATATTTATTAATTGACGTGACAGTACATATAATGTGTAAAATAATTGTACACTGTTAGTAAAATTCAAGTAATGAACTAAATAAATATTAATCTCAAAAAGTAAATCGAGTTTAACTTAATTTTTATACACCGACAGTGTAAAACTATTATACACGTACACTTATCTCACATACATCAAAGATGTGTTATGGCATCAATTGACTACTCACGTTCGTTCATAACATGAAGCACGGATACGGACACGGACACCAAACACGACACGGACGCTGACACGCTGACGCAGCTAATAATTTGAAAAAATCGCATAATTACGTGTAATTACAAGTGTCAGTGTCAGACACGACACGTGTCCGACACCGGGACACACGTGTCCGACACCGGGACACACCTAATACGAGGAGAGTTTGTGCTTTGTACATATCCATTAATTGACATGGCAACATGCCTCTAACACAGTATATTAATTAAATTCTTATCATATTCATTTTCAATCATCAATGAAGGTGTAAACTGACATGGCAAACAATTTTTACACTGACAGTGTAAAGTCGATATCAAAATAGAGGAGAATAAAAGTACGGACCCGAGGTATTGAAGAAGCGTGAAGGCAAGACGAGTCATCAAGTAAGTCTCAGAAGCGACGTGTTCAATATCTCTCTTAAAAGATCGTTTCCGAGAACGGTGGTTGTTGTTATTGCCGGCGACTCGCCGTAGCTTTTCACGGTGGTTGTTGTTCGGAGTTTTCATCGCCGGTGATAGCAACGAAATCGGAGATTTTAGATTTGGTCCGAAAATGAAAATGAAAATGAAAAAATGGATTGAATTATTGTAGCGCGAATATTATTCTGTTATTCGGAGTTGTGAACTGTCATCATAAGGTTGGCTAAAAAAAGATATGAATATTTTGTACAGTAACGCTTTTGGATGCTTTCTCGATCATTGGTCCACTTCACTTATCTAAATAAATCAAATTTCAAATTGGTAACCGGCACTATGTTGATTTGATATTTATAGGATCTTATATGGGACCCACATAAGTTAGTGGGATCCATGTAAATTTTAACTAATACTCCCTCCGGTCCTATTTACAAACGAAAGTTGACTTTTTAGATACATTGAATAATATTTGTATCTAGTTAAGAATATAAACCAAATACATAAATTATTTAATGTATCTAAAAAGTAAATTGTTTCTTCTAAATAGAATCGGAGGGAGTAAAAAAATGTGTGTTAAAATGTGTGTTGTGCATTCCTTTAATAATAAATGACTTAAGAATGTCTTTAATGGTCTTCAATGGAGGGAGATTTCTCCTTTTTAAGACTTGGTATCGCGTTAATCGAAGAAAATTGATTTGGGTTAATAGTTACTTTGATCTTTGAATATACATGGAGTGGTTATAATAGTCTTTTAAAGTATTAAAATTTCAAAATAGTCTTTGATTATGCACTTTATTAGTCAAAAAAGTTTTCAATGTAGACCTCCAATTTTAAGTAAAATTCACATTTTTTCCATATTAGAATATTAAAATGTAATTATATAGAGTGTTATTGATAAATGATTAGTTTATCACATGCTTCACGCAATATTTTTGATGTAATTCCAAGTTGTATTGCTACTATTATTATTAATGAAATGCCATAAGTTTTTGTTTGTGTCAAAAAAAAATTGATAAATGATTAGTAAATCATATTGAAGGCATTTATATGAGGTGTTGCCTTGTTGGATTGGAAACCGACACTATGTTTATTTAAAATTTTAAGGATATTTGGTCATTTAGTTAATTTTTGTGTTTTATTTTGATCACATGACTTTTAAATCGTTCATTTCAATTCTTCAATATGCATATCTCTATATAATACAAAAGAATAGTTCTATGAGCAAAGTACACGTGGCGCCTCATTTTGCTTCTAGCATTTAATGCTCCTCAAACAAATTTTTTTCAATGCATAAGACCTTTGATTAGACCTTTGATCAAGATATCAAGATAGTTGCCTTAATTATGTATTATGTATTATGTAAATATTTGATTAAGAAATGGTATCAAATATACAATATTGTTTTATTGTTTTATGTACATGTGCATTTTGCCTTAACAATATGTATTATATACATTTTAATCCAACCGTATTTTATGTTTATGGAGGAATCCAACCGTGTTGTATACGTACGATATTATTATATACGTTCATTCCAGGCTAAAGTTTTTTTTTCTTTTCCACTCTAATTTCGACTCTGATTGACCGATCAATTTTACATATTAGTTACCGATATTTGTTGTAATTACTCGGAGATAACTTAATTATTGTGTACTTTTTTTTTTGAAGGAGTTAATTATTGTATACTCTTTCTGAAATTTTTTTAATCTTCGGAAATAAGATTTATCTTAAATAGGATCAACGTTATGTACATCGTATCAAATCAAAGTACCACTTTTATATATCATCGTTTCAAACTAATTTTTTAAGTCTCCGGAAAAAATGTCGTCCATATATATGATAAATTGTTTTCTATAATTTGGTACCATTTTTTTCGTGTAAGGTACGTATGCACTGTTTTTAATCAGAAAAAAATAGCAATTGGCAGTACCATTTTTTTTAGCAATTACTCTGTTTGGACTCCAATATTTTTTATTTTATTTTTTTGGTACAAGCCATATTGTTTTTTTTTGTCTCCGTTTTTTATGATATCATGCTATTGCCGTATTCAATGCATATTTAATTTGGTTTACAAATATGGTAGCTTCTTTCTTAACAGAATATATATATGGTAACTATTATTTTGAAAATTATTGTGTACTTTTTTTTTAAGGAGTTAATTATTGTATACTCTTTCTGAAATTTTTTTAATCTTCGGAAATAAGATTTATCTTAAATGGGATCAACGTTATGTACATCGTATCAAATCAAAGTACCACTTTTATATATCATCGTATCAAACTAATTTTTTAAATCTTCGAAAAAAATGTCGTCCATATATATGATAAATTGTTTTCTATAATTTGGTACCATTTTTTTCGTGTAAGGTGCGTATGCACTGTTTTTAATCAGAAAAAAATAGCAATTGGCAGTACCATTTTTTTTAGCAATTACTCTGTTTGGACTCCAATTTTTTTTTTTTTTGGTACAAGCCATATTGTTTTTTTTGTCTCCGTTTTTTATGATATCATGTTATTGCCATATTCAATGCATATTTAATTTGGTTTACAAATATGGTAGCTTCTTTCTTAACAAAATATATATATATGGTAACTATTTTTTTGAAAATAAATATATATCCTTGCTTAGTATTGTTCCAAGAACCGTTTCAAAAAAAAAAAGTATTGTTCCAAGAAAGGCGAAGTGTGTGGTATAATTTGTGAAATAATAGAATGGTCCCTTCATCGTGTATGGTTTCCTTGCATGCGTTTTTTTTCCATGCGTTTTTTGTGTAAACAAAAGGTTCCATGCGTTTTTTTTCCTTTAATGACGTATTATTTCCATGGCCGATCCAATGGTTGTATGACAAGTGTCAATTTCACTTTGTCATCGGAATTCATCATGTTTTGTTTTTGTTTTTATTCTTTTGGTTGCTACCCATGATAATTAATTTGTTATTTACTGCCTATAAAAAGGTCATGTCATATTTGATCATTTCATCTGCTTTTTTGTTTCTTTTTCACATATTGTTGTTGGTAATAACAAAAGTAAGTCTTGCAATGGCTCCGAGATCAGTTGATAACATCTCTGAGGTCAGTCCAGTGAAGGAATCATGGACCATTGTCGTTCGAATTGTCCGTGCTTGGTTCGTTCGTGATGTCAATCGTGACGCTCACCCTTTTTCACTTGACATGGTGTTGATGGATGCATCGGTTAGGCTATTCCTAATTTTTGTTTCGCACTTAAAATTTTCTTAGAATTCCATTTATTTTGTTTTTTAATTGTTTTTTTTTGTGTGATCAGGGCAACAAAATTCATGCAACTGTGCGGAGGACTCTTATCTACAAGTTTGAAAAGGATTTGCAAGAGGGAAAGGTCTACAATATGAGTAACTTTGGTGTCGCTGCGAATATTGGTTCTTATCGGACAACCAAGCTGAAATTCTAAGGAGCATTTAATGTTCTTTTGATATTTAAAAAAAAAATACACATCTTCACTTTAATGTTCTTTTGTGAATTCTTATTTGGCAAGTATACCACGAGTTTTAATTGGCACGGGATCGCGTATAATGACAGAGTTTATGAAATCAGCAAATTATTTCAATACCATTAACGTTTGTTAATAACGAGTTTGTTATGAAATACACAATTTTTTTTATTATCAATGTTATTGTGAAATACGTAAAAAAAATTATTATCAAATGATGATCAAATATTATGACCTTTTTTATTATCAAGTGATGGTCAAATAATATGAATATTTTGTTTTTTTTTTACAGTATATGACAATTTTGTGAAAAATTCTTAAAGATGAATTATGTATGTTTTTTGTGCTTAATAATTCATACTTAATAGATGTTTTTGTTAAAAAAATTCTATTTTTTTAGAATAGATTGACATTTTCTACACATTTCTGGAGAATCTCATTCAAAAATATGAAGACTAAATTTGAGTTGACTAAAAAATAGATACCAAGAATGGTGATGAAAACTTTTGGAAGACTAAAAAACTAACAAATTTTTTAGCGAAAATAAAATGAAATATATATTTTTTGAAAGAAAAACTATAACGACGTATTGATATATTGAAAAATTAAGAATACCATTCTTTATTTTTTTGACAAAGAATACCATTATTTTGTTACTCTGAATATGTCAAAAAAAAAATTACATATTCATCATCATCTCTAAAAATAAAAGTATTTCTTAATCATTGATCCACATCACCTCATAAATCACAAATACATATTTGACTTTGCCATTAATTACAATTTATTTCTATTAATTTTCTATTTACCATTTCATATTTCGGTTTCTAAGCAATTGAATCATGGAAGAGTGCCAATTTTACATCACACTTTTTATTTGTTCAAAATGTAATTTACTTTCTATTCTATTATTTTCCTATATATAGTCTCTGTTTATTTCATCATTTTTAGCTGTATATTTCTTCCATATGGTGCTGTTAAACTCCAAAAAGTTGTTATGGAACCAAGATCAGGTAACGTTTATGAGATCAACCCAGTCAAAGAATCATGGAACATAATCATTCGAATCATTTGGGTTTGGTTTGTTCATGATGTGATGTCAACTGTGACACACACCGGTTCTCTATATATCTTTCCCATGGATGCATCATTATGTGTGTTATGAATATAATTTTTTCACTTTTTAAATTAATCTAATTTTTTTATCTTTGTTTGTTTGCATTTTTCAGGGTAACAAAATTCATGTCACTGTGTGAAGATTTTGAATTTGATAAGATTGATAAGACATAAGAAGATGTGGGAAAAAATGGGTTTGAAGTTTTTCTTTCACGTGAGAAGATTGATGAGTCTAACTATGGTTTGGATATATATTGAATCTACAAAGATCACAATCGAAAGAGAAAAGAGTCAAAGAAAAATAATCCAAATTTTGTTCATGGTCCTTTGATCTACAAATGTAGAAACAATAATTACGAGAGCATGAGATCTATATTGGTGAATAAGAATATATATATATATATATATATATATATATATATATATATATATATATATATATTAGTATTTTTTGTTATAAAATTAAAATTAATTTTAAACGTGTTACAAATCTGAATGTATTTTTTTTTTGTCATGTTTACATGGAACGTCTTAAAATGAGATAGAAGAGTGAATCTAATACTATAGTTTTGTTAATATTATTGTTTGAAATATTGCTTATTCTCTGAGATCTATTTTATGTGCTAAATTATTTAGCCTCATTTTGCCAATTCCTATCCTAATTTTTTTTACGTGTGACATAATGGTGCCTTTGAAGTTTGGTTTGGTATTTATCTATCATCTAATTGATTAATGTCATGTCATATTTTGGTATTAATTTATTAAAAAATAAATTAATTTTTGAATGAGTTTTGTTTGCATGTTATCGATATCCAACGAAACCTCTTGGTACTTCAGAATTGATAAATTTTCTCAATAAAAAAATATTAAATACCACAACATATTTGAAAACAAAATTCTAATTTAAAATTAACATATATACTTGCAGCTAAAAGAACGTGGTGCAAATAGCCAATGAAGGTTGATTCAGTTGGTAAGAAATTAAGTTACTTGCAAGGTTGTGGGTTCAATTTTCTGTTGGCGATGTGAGGACCTGATCTTTGATAGATGCTCTATAAGTATCTGTGTAAATGTTGTTTGAGTCTTAAGGTTTATCCTGATTGTGGTGAAGTTTCCGAAGTCCAAGTAGCCTAAAGTTGTTTTATAAAAAAAAAAATGAAATGTGATGCAACTAAACTTGCAGCTATTTTTATTCAAAAAAAAAAAAACCTGCAGCTATTTTTTTGGTTCTACAAGGTATCTATAATGTCAAACAAATCTCCCACATTAAAACTTCAAAATATTTGCAACAATTTTTTTTTATAACCAAAGTAACATTTAAAAGTATATATGTGGCAAGTTTGAAAAGAAAAATTATACCATCATTTCTTAATCTTAAATGAGATTACTTATTATTGTAAAAAAAAAGAAGTTAAAGCATCACTTAAAAGAAAAGGTTTAAAGCAAATTCCTTTTAATTGAGATTCAAAATAACAAGTTATAAATGCATTCAATTTATTTTGAATTCACACAGAATAAATCAACCCTCATATTAACTTTGAATTTTGAATTCAAACACACAAAAAAAAGGATAATGATAATAGTAATATTACCCAAAAAAAATTGATAATGGTAAAACTTCATTCAACTAATTCTTATAATATCAGTTTTTTTTTTTCAAAGAATTCTTATATTATCAGCTGACAACTAAAATCTCTATTATAAACATTTGATTACATTTTTTTTATAGTACATGTGTCTGTCCTTTTCTCTATGCTAATTGTCATTGATTGTTATGATTTGGGCATATGTTATGATAGTATTATTAATTTGCCTGGCGTGATCATTGATTTTATTAAGAAATGATTTTAATTTGTGAACTCTTAAAAAGGTATCAGCGTCATAATTGTTTTTATTAAGAAATAATTTTAATTTTTGAATTCTTAAAAAGGTGTGTAAGGGATACAAAAACGGTACAATAATGTTTTTTTAATGGAAAACAAAATGGTTCCATCAACCCCTCAAAAAAAAAAGGATGCATCAAATAGGAATAAATTATTCTCCAATCACCTTTATAATTGCATACTTATAGCTAAAATTAACTTACACTCACCTCTCAAATAAAATAACGATAAAGAATGATCATTGCAATTTGTGGGAGTGATGTGATATGTGTAATTAAAAATCGATTTTAATTTATAATTAAATCTAATTTTATGTACTCAATCAATGGAGTTCATACTATGTCCCTTGAGCATAGCTCAATTGGTAGGACAGTGCATTATTATATGCAGGGGCCGGGGTTCGAACCCCGGACACCCCATTTATTCACCTTATAAGGTGAATTCTAGCCACTAGGCTACCTAATTCTCCATTGTTTCTTTGCATATACATCCTTATCAAATTGAAATCTTATTTTTCAGTCTTTTTTTTGTAAATTCTCTAATTCTAATATTTTATGTGAAATGTAGGATGTGGGATGTGTTTGCTTCAAGGTATTTTTAAAGTTACTCGAGAAGATCTCCTCAAATTAACATGCATATTTTTAAGGGGTGAAGATCCTCTCCATTTCCTAAATAAAATGGAAATGTCAATTACTATAGTTTTGAAGCAAATATATGATATAAATGCACACATTTCAAGAATTGAAGATATTAATTGCACATTTATACACCAAAACTTTGGTAATGGAACAAATGGAGAGAACATAAAATGGAGAGGATCTTCACCCATTTTTAAGGTGTTCATTCTCCATTGTTTCTTTGCATATACATCCTTATCAAATTGAAATCTTATTTTTCAGTCTTTTTTTGTAAATTCTCTAATTCTAATATTTTATGTGAAATGTAGGATGTGGGATGTGTTCGCTTCAAGGTATTTTTAAAGTTACTCGAGAAGATCTCCTCAAATTGACCACGTGAAAAATGATTGAAGGATTGAAATTAAATATTAAGTTTAAATTTTAGTCATTTCAAATTAAATATTAAAAAAATATGGTTCATCATAATGTTCGGAGTTCAGAGGGATCATGCAATGGGTTGGATCATCATATTTGATTAAGCGAAATTCCACAAGTGAGATTGACACCACATCTTCACCAGAAACTTTAAGACATCATGTATATCGGTCATCTCACTTATGTTTCTCAATATATACTCTTGCATCTAATGTAAAATTTACCTCACATATGACACATTAACCTTTCTCCTTATACAAGAGACTCTTGGTGTTTGTAATATGTTGAGATGGTAAAATAAGGTCAGAGACACAACATGATATATATATATATATATATATATATATATATGAGTTAGTAGATGTTTCATAGATGGGTGTCTTTGTTCCATTTTTCTTTTTTTAGAAAAGAGAAAGTAAATTAGAAAAAAAAGATTAAAAAGCAACTTCAAAATGAGAGAAATGATAAGGGAAACAACTAAGTAGTGTGTATTTAGTCTGTAAAAGTATAGAAAATATAGTGAGTTGTTGGTAATTTTATGAATTTATTGAAGGAATTTGAGATTAATTGTTGGGTAATTATGCTGCCAAAATATTAGACTAAACAAAAGTCACATTAATTTACATTGTCTAATAACCACATATTTTGTGAACTCAGTAGAACACATCTACATTATTGCATTATCAGATCCGACCAAAGACCAAAAGTGAAGGAATTTTGAAATAATAGAGGTTGATAAAAAATTTGCATGAAAGCGAATGATATCCAAAGACTAAAATTTAAGATAAAATATTAAAAAAATGACATCCAGAAATTAACAAAATAAATCATGATATTGTTGGGACTTTCTTGGGTGTCTACATTGAGTTGTATCGTTACATTAGACTAAGATGAACCACACAAATGAGGTTGATATCACGTGTTCATCCAAAGTCTTGAGACATGATGTGTATAGGTTATCTCACTTTTATGTTGTTCAACATTTACTCTTGCATACAATGTAAAATTGTAACCCACAATTGACACTCCCGCTCTCCCATATGTTGAACCGAGATATGATACCATCATTGGGCCTTCTGGAGCAAGCAACACAGGTGTGGATCCACTTCTTGAATAAAAAGAAACTACGCAAGTGAGAATGATACCACATGTTTAAGGCTTAAGTATATAAGTTTTTTTTACTTATTTGTTGCTCAACATCCACTCATTTATCTAATGTTCGACTTTAAGCCTGTAACTGGCACTTTTTTAGGGAGCCTTTAACTGACACTTCATACATAACAATATTCTCTCCCTCAAGTATGATTAAATTTTAGTCGGTTCTTGGCACGAGTGTCCATATTTTTCATTTATATGTTCGGTTCTTGGCCTTCTAACGGGCGACTTGGTCATTATGGAGGGCGCCTAGGCCCTAATGGAGGGATAATGAGCCTTTAGGAATATTATGACGGTCCACAGCCCCCCAAGCACGAGTCTTGGGACAAGGCGAAGTGATGATGACGTAAGACTGGACTCCCCTGAGGTTCGGCAAAGTCCTTTTGAGAAAGTTACGATGGTCCACAGCCCCCCCAAGCACGAGTCTTGGGACAAGGCGAAGTGTTTGGGATACGTCACGAGGTGTCGTTGACTCATGGATCTAATACTCCCTGGTCTCACTTCTCGAGGGCGTTCATATGAAGGGTGCACGAAGCACGCCTTTACGACTGTGACGAGATGTTCCGATACTTCCTGAGGATGGACATATCATGCTCAACTTATTCGCGTAACACCTGCGCCCCTCAAGCACGAGCCATTGGAAGCGGGCGAGAGTGTTTTGATTTCGTCATGAACGCGTGAACGCCGAGTGTTGTGACGCCCGGGGCGTGACAGGCATTCGAGGTGCGCTTAACTAAATGGCGACCGTTTCGTATTCTTCTTCACCGATGAACGACACGCGTCACGATCCTACGACCTAAATCTACTCAATCGTCTGCGACACGCTTCCCTAAAACGAAATTCTCGCCCCCCTATAAAAGGTCGTGTTTGGTTCTTCCAACATTTTTTTCACTTTCCTTCTCCCTCATTTCGCTATACCAGCTTGCCTGAAGCTTCGACGATTTGTGCCAAACGCTTACACAGGTATTTTTCGTCCTTTCGTCACTTCTTCTCTTATTATTTTCATTTTTTGCTTTAAGTACGATCGTAGCTTCTAGGGGGATGGTTTTAATTAGGGATTGTGATGCGGACGGTAAACTAATTAGTCCTACCGACCCAAATGAAAGGGATCAGTTGAGGAAGGAATGTTTGCGACATGCTACCGGGCCAGATGGGATTATTGACTGGGATAAGTACTACTTTGGGTTACACGGGGAGGAGTTGTTTAGTGACTTGTCTAGCGATTCCAGCGTTGATTCGGGTAGGGATAGTGACTGTGTGATTCTGTCTGCTACTCCAGGAACTCAGGGCAGACAGGAGGACTTTCAGGACAACTCGCCACCTCAGGAACTCCTGCCAGGATCTGACGACGAGGGTTCCTTTGTCAACTCAGTAGAAATGGTTACTTTTGCGGATGAGGTGCGTATGGAGGAGTCGCTATACATTGATGTCTCGGCCGTAGACCAGTTTAGGAGCAATTTTGACATTTCCGCAACTGGCAACGAGGAGGATGTGGTGTTGCTATCTTGCGATCCTGATGAGCGAGTCTGTGATCAGGAGATGGCTGGTGAAGGCGACGAGTCGTATTTTGTTTATACCACCTTTCTCGAGGAGTTTGGCGTGAAGATACCGTTCACGCCCTTTGAAATGGATGTCCTGAAGTTCTTAAACGTGGCTCCGACCCAAATTCGGCCTAATAGTTGGGCGTTCATTAGGGCTTTTGAGATACTGTGCAAGGCTTTAGGTTTGGAGCCTTCTGTTGGCGCGCTCCTTTGTTTCTATGGAACGAAAGACGTTAACAAAGGTACGTGGATCGCCATCTGCGCTCACCCCGGGAAGCGACTTTTTCCCCAATACGCCTGCAACTTTAAGAAGGAGTGGCGCGATACCTTTGTTAGAGTCCAGGGATTACCTGGATGTTCAACTTCGTCAGTGCTGTTGGATGGCAAGCCCAAGTTTCCTCTGAGGTGGACAAATAATCCTCTGGCGGTGAGGGGATACGACTTGGACGCCATGTCCTCCTATGAACGAACCTTGGTACAATTCCTTGAAGAGGTTCCTCTGACCAAGATTAATGAACTGTTGAATAGGGAAGGTGATGACACACGCTTGACGGCTTACTTGCGTGAGTGTCCTACTTGGCCTTGTTTGTCGTATTTCTGTTGGTTCCCATTTTGCTTTTACTGATCTTTCCTTTTTACTTCTTTTTTCTTTGCAGGAGAGATGCTGCCTTTGACTGGAGCGGAGATGAGGAAATACCTTGCGGAGCTGGAGGCGAGCAAGGACCCTGAAGGGTATGTGACAAGTGATCCGGCTGGAATGTCCTTGAGGAAGCTGAAAAGGAAGGAGGCTTCTTCAAAGGATGACGCTGGGGGTGCTGAAGTGGATGAGCCGGAGTCAGCGGCTGATGGGAACGCTGTTATCCATCTTGACTCGCCATCTTCCAAGAGGGCGAGAACCGGCAAGGGGGCCAGATCAGGAGGTAGCCGTTCCTCGGCGCGTGCTAACGTTGGGGGTACTTCTCTGAACGACCTAGCCATGGAGTCGTTCTGGCATTCAGAGTTCGACTTCCGCCGGTAAACTCCCTTTCCTTGTTGTTTGTTTGGAATCTCGATTTGTAGTCATCGCAATTTAAATGAGCTTGGCTGCTTTATTTCGCAGGTATATGGCAGAGAGGGTTCCATTTGCCCAGGTTGATGTTGAAGCGGCGGTGAAGGCGAAGTCTAGTGACTTGGTCGCCGACGTTGGCACAGCTGCCCTTCGTACTCTGCTGTTGAGTCATGCCTGGGAGTTGAAGTATGGATCCTTGGAAAAGAAACATTTGGATGCCGCAGAGGATGTGGAGAAATGGAAGCACAAAGCTGTTGGTTTGGAGGGGCGACTATCAGACGCTTTGAAAGAAAAGAAAGCTGCGGAGAAGGCCATGGAGGAGATGAAGCGGGAAAAGGAAGCTGCTGAGAAAGAGAGAGACGAGAAGGACGCGGCTCTGAAGAAGTCTAACTTGGCGGTGGACGAGGGAAGGCGCTCTCTAGCTGTGTATTTCCAGAATGGATTCAAGCTGGCTACCGAACAAGTTGCTCTTTTTAACCCAGAGGCCAAGTTGGAGGAGCTCGATCCGTTCAAAGTCATAGTGGATGGTCAGCTGGTAGATGACGAGTAATTTTAATGTTGTACCTAACTATGGCGGCTTTGTGTAGCGCCTTTATTTTGAACAATGTGTAATGGCGTTTTGATCCTACTCTTGTTTAAACAATGCTTGCGTAGGCGGCCCCGCTTATATTTATCTTGATTGAAAAGCGTTTACGTTCGCAATTTTTCTTCGACTTTTTATGACTCCCATGTGGAAGGTCATGGCGTCTTTAGAGTTTGTGGCGCCTTAAAATCTTTGCTTGGTGGAAATTCATTTTGGTGGCGCGCATAGTATATTTAGCTTCTCGTTTTGGGATGATTTCGTTTCTTCTTTCTTTCGGCGACTTACTTAGTCGAACCCTCTTTTTTCAGGGTGGCCGCCTATATCGTTTACTTTTTCTTTCGGCGACTTATTTAGTCGAACCCTCTTTTTTCAGGGTGGCCGCCTATATTGTTGCTAGCGACTTATTTGGTCGAACCCTCTTCAGGGTGGTCGCAATATCTTTTACTTTTTCTTTCGGCGACTTATTTAGTCGAACCCTCTTTTTTCAGGGTGGCCGCCTATATCGTTTACTTTTTCTTTCGGCGACTTATTTAGTCGAACCCTCTTTTTTCAGGGTGGCCGCCTATATTGTTTACTTTTTCTTTCGGCGACTTATTTAGTCGAACCCTCTTTTTTCAGGGTGGCCGCCTATATTGTTGCTAGCGACTTATTTGGTCGAACCCTCTTCAGGGTGGTCGCAATATCTTTTACTTTTTCTTTGTGTCTCGTCGCCCTTTCTAAAAAATGGAAAATAACAAGTGACATGTGGAGAGACAATCATATATGGAAAGGAGAGGGCGCCTCGTTAAAAACCCCTGCCCTTGCAGGGGAAAAGAGTGCTACCCTAACCTTATGCTTCTTTAATATCTTCAAGAAATAACAAAGAAATAACAATATTCATCGTGGTGGCAGTACGCCATCCTTATTCATAAATCAAAAAGACATTAACTATAATAATGGCGTAGATTGGCTATATTCCAGGTGCGGGGAATAGCCACTCCGTTCAATTCTTCCAGCTTGTATGCACCATGCGAGCACTTCTCTCGGATTCTGTAGGGGCCTTCCCAGTTGGGAAATAGCTTGCCAATTCTTGTTGGGGCGATGACTTGTTTTAATACCAGATCGCCCTCCTTCAACTCCCTGGGTGTCACTCTAGAATTGTAGCGGCGAGCTGCTCTTTGTTTGGCGGCGAACTCGCGGATGTGAGCTTGTTCCCTCACCTCATCAATGACATCCATGTTTACTGCCATACCTGCATCGTTTGCTTTTGTACAGAAATAAAATAACGTAAATTGGAGAAACGGTTGAGTCAATTCGTTCTGAAGTAAAGTTTGTTTCCCTGCACAGAAAATGTGTTAGATGGTCTCATAACAATACGGTACCTTCTTCCGAAAACGCTTCTCGTCGCCACGTGGGAGTATCTATTTCCACGGGTAGCATGGCGTCTGCGCCGTAAACCATTGTGAATGGCGTTTCCTTAGTGGTGGAGTGCGGAGTAGTGTGATATGACCACAGTACCTGTACTTACGCGGACGTGACTCTTTTCGTAATCTATTCATGGAATATCTCAAAATCAAAGAATTTTATTTTAACATCTTAGATTAATTTACTACACTTACCTCATGTAGCTGCTCTGCCCAAAGGCTCTTGGCCGCCTCTAGCTTTTTCTTGATTCCGTTCAGAATGACTTTATTTGCTGATTCGGCTTGTCCATTGGCCTGTGGATGGATCACTGAAGCGAAGTTTGTTTGGATTCCTAAGTGCTTGCAGAAGTCTACTACTGTTGAGCTTGCGAACTGCGTTCCGTTGTCCGATACTATGCACTTGGGGAGCCCAAAGCGGCAAATAATCCTTTTCCAGTAGAACTTCTTGACCCTTTCGGCTGTTATTTTGGCGACCGCTTCCGCCTCGATCCATTTAGTAAAATAGTCAACGCCCACGATAAGAAACTTCAGCTGCCCTGGGACGAGAGGAAAAGGGCCGACTATGTCAACCGCCCATTTGTGAAAGGGCCATGGGGAATACACAGAAGTTAGCTCCTGGGCTGGAGCGTGCTTTTTGTCGGAGAATCTTTGGCACTTGTCGCATTTTTTTACGAAGTCTGAACTGTCCTGAAGCATAGTGGGCCAGTAGTATCCTGCGCGGAGTAGCTTTGCCGCCAGCGCGCGTCCTCCGATGTGGCTGCCACAGACGCCTTCATGCACCTCGAGCAATACTAGCTGGGTCTCATCCTCACTCAAGCAGCGCAGCAACGGATTCGTTCGTCCTCGTTTGTAGAGTTTTCCTGATATGATGACAAATTTGGAAGCTCTTTTTCGTACTGTCTGTTCCTCTTCGCTGTTTTTAGGCGTGAATGATCCAGTTAAATATCTTAGCAATGGTTCCATCCATCCTTCCTCTCCCTTAGCGATGTGATGCACACTTTCGTTATTGGTGCTGGGCGTTGTAATAACTTCTTGGATGACTGTCCTATTGTTCCCTGGTCGTTTAGTGCTGGCGAGTTTGGCCAGTAGGTCGGCCCTGGCGTTTTGTTCTCGTGGTACGTAGACTGCTTCGAAGAACACGAACCTTTTGGCGAGGTCTTGTACTTTTGTCAAATATTTGATGAGTTGAGGGTCCTTGGTCTGATACTCGCCCGTGATCTGACTCATCACCAATTGAGAGTCACTCTTTGCTCTCAGGTTTTCTGCTCCCATTTCTTGCGCCAAAATCATGCCGGCAATTAGCGCTTCGTACTCCGCTTGATTGTTGCTTGCCTTGAATTCGAATATGAGGGATTGTTCTATGAGGATATCTTCTGGTCCCTCCAAGACGATGCCTGCCCCGCTCCCTTTTAAATTGGAGGAGCCATCGACGGATAAAAGCCACACAAATGGGGGGCGTGCTTGCGCAGGCGATGTGAGCTCTACGACAAAATCTGCTAATACCTGAGACTTAATACTCCCCCTTGGTACGAACTGGACATCGTACTCTGATAGCTCTATGGACCACGCGACCATTCGTCCGGCTAGATCTGGCTTTCCGAGGACTTGCTTGATGGGATAATCTGACTTCACCACAATCATATGACTTTGGAAGTACGGTCGGAGCTTCCTCGCCGTAGTTACCACTGCAAGGGCTAGGCGTTCTAGCTTCTGATATCGCAATTCAGCACCCTTGAACACTCTGCTGACAAAGTAGATTGGCCTTTCGCCTGCGTCCGAGTCTTCTACCAGGACTGTGCTCATGGCGTTCTCAGAAATAGCCAAGTATAGGAACAGGACGGCGCTCGGGCTTGGTCGTTGAAGGATAGGCGGACTAGATAAGAACCTCTTGATCTGCTGGAAGGCCTCTTCACATTCTGGCGTCCACTCGAATTTCTCTTTTTTCCTGATGGATGCGAAAAAGGAGAAAGCTTTATCGCCCGCACAAGATAGGAAGCGAGATAGTGCGGCTAATCGTCCTGTTAGCTGCTGGACCTCTTTGATGCTGGAGGGGCTTCTCATGTCGATCACCGCCTGACACTTGTCTGGATTTGCTTCTATACCCCGTCTTGTCAAGAGGAAACCCAAAAACTTTCCCGCCTGTACTCCGAAAGAACACTTAGCTGGGTTCAACCGAATTCTGTATTTTCTCACTTGGCCCAAGATTTCTTCCAGGTCTTTAGTATGGCTGCGCCCTTCCTTTGTTTTTGCCACCAGATCGTCGATGTATACTTCCAGGTTCCTTCCTATTTGCTGGGCGAAAGCCATGTCCATGGATCTTTGAAAGGTGGCTCCGGCGTTTTTGAGGCCGAAGGACATGACTTCGTAGTGGTAGTTCTTCGTGTTGGTCATAAATGCTGTCTTGGGGGCATCCAAGGGGTCCATCCTAATTTGATTGTAGCCTGAGTATGCGTCCATGAAACTCAGAGTCCCGAAGCCTGAGGCGTTGTCAATTAAGTGGTCGATGTTCGGGAGTGGGTAAGGATCTTTGGGGCACGCCATGTTTAAGTCGGTGTAGTCCACGCACATTCTCCACTTTCCGTTTGCCTTTTTTACCAGAACAGTATTAGCCAACCATGTGGGGTACTTGATCTCGCTAATGAAACGGGCGTCTGCTAGCTTCTTTACCTCTTCGTCTACGGCTTTCCTTCTTTCTTCGCCCATCTTACGCTTTCGTTGTACAACTGGTTTAATGCCTGGCTTGATGGATAGGTGGTGGCAAGCAATGTCAGGGTCCATCCCTGGCATTTCGGACGGATGCCAAGCAAAAAGATCTAGGTTCTTTCGGAGTAGATCTATGAGGGCGGCTTCTTCTTCTTTGCTAAGCGACGTACCAATCTTAGTTGTTTGATGGGCTTCAGGACCGATGGAGACTTCTTTCAGGTCTTCGGTGGGCTCTATTCGTTCTTGTTGGAACTCTTCCCTGGGGTCGAGATCTATCACGTTGACTTCGTGTGCGACTTCGTTGGCGGATTTCTTCCGAGTCTTCTGTAGGCGCAGGCTATTGTGATAGCATTCTCTGGCCAGCTTTTGGTCGCCCTTGATGGTGCCTATTTTTCCGTTGTCAAGGGGGTATTTCATGACCAAGAATTTTGTTGATAGGAAACCGCCCAGCAAGTTGAAAGCGGGACGCCCAATGATGATGTTGTAGGAACTTGGTGAGTTGACTACGAGATACCGTACGCGAACAGTTTTGGCGTGGGATCCGTGACCGAACGTTGTCTTAAGGGTAATGTAGCCCCTGACGTGGACTTGTTCGCCAGTGAACCCCGCCAACGTGCCTCTGAAGGGCTGCAATTGCTCCGGATCTAAACCCATTCGGTCGAAAGTGTCGTAGTAGAGGATGTCAGCTGAGCTTCCTGGGTCTATTAGTACTCTCTTTACGTCCCATTTAAAGATTTGCAGCGTGACCACCATGGGATCGTCGTCATGTGGCACGACGTCTTTGTAATCCTTCGAAGTAAAGGATACGTCAGGCTCGTGTTCTGGAATTTGCTTCTCATATTCCTGGCAAAGCATGACCTGTCTTACATATTTCTTGCGGGACGAACTCGACTCTCCTCCTCCGGAGAAACCGCCAGAAATTGTGTTCAGTGTGTGCCTCTTCCCTTCTGGCGACCCCTCTTTTTTGTTTTCCCCCTCGTGCTTGTCTTCGCCCCGGCGGTCCTGGGCGTACCCCCTTAGCTTGCCATTTTGTATCAACCTCTCAATTTCGCGGCGCAAGTGTATGCACGAATCAGTGTCGTGACCCTTTATCCTATGATACTTGCACCATTTGTCCTTGTCAGCTCCCATGGTGTTGAATCGTGGTGGGGGTGGTTCCCGTATTAGCTTAGTTTCGTAGATTTCCTTCATGATGCGCTCTGGTCTAGTGTTCAGAGGGGTGAAGTTTTCTGCGCGCGGCCTGTAGGTGTAGGGCGCATAGTTTCGTTTTTCTGCTTTCTGATAGGGGGCGCGATCCCTGTTGGAAGGCGGCTGGTAAGGTCGCCGCTCCGTATTGGTTGACGCCCGTTCCTTGGCGTCCCTGGCTTTCTTTTCTGCGTTGCTTTCCTCTCCTTTGATATAGCAATCCGCTCTGGCGATTACTTCCTCCATGGAATCGGCAGGTTTCTGAGCTAGCGATTCATTGAACTGACCCGCCCGAAGGCCATTCTGGAAAGCGCCCACAAATACTTCTTGATTAGGGTTAACTACCTTTATAGTTGTTTCGTTGAACCTTGCCAGGTAGTCTCTGAGGGATTCGTTGTGTCCCTGTCGCACGTTGAAAAGGCTGGTGGCAGGGACCTTCCGATGGCGACTTGCCGAGAACTGTTGGATAAGTTTCCTTGTCATATCTGGATAACTGACGATGGAGAATCGGGGAAGGTTCATATACCAGCGTAGGGCAGCATCTGAGAAAGTACCAGCCAATAATTTGCACTTAAGGGAATCAGGAGCTCCGACGACGGCCATGCGAGTATTGAAGGCAGTGACGTGTTCCATGGGATCGCTTTTTCCATCGAAAACGGAGAGGTGAGGAGGCTTAAAGTTTTCTGGGACTGGCGCGCCCCATATCTCGGCGGACAGGGGTTGAGGCTCCGGGTCGTCCATTTCGCCGTGGTTTGATTCATCTTTTTCTTCTTGCTGTTTCTGTTGCATGGTCTCCATCGAGGCTTGTAGGGCCTCGTTGTGTTCTTTCAACTGAGCGAGTTGAGTTCGCATGGTCTCTAATTCTTCAGCGGTTGCCATGGTGAGGCCTTTCTCTAAATCGTACGTGAGGTGCGATTTAGGTTGGTCGAAAGGGGTTAGGGTTTCTAAATCGCCAAGGAGTTTCACGATTTAGAGGTCTAGTTTAAGGGTTTCTGAATCACGATCTGCGATCCAGGAACGTGGTCAAGGCTAGTTTTACCTTTTCCCACAGACGGCGCCAACTGTACTTGCAGAAAAGTACGGTAAGGAATACTAGGATTCTAGGGTTTAGACTGATGATTAGATGCCTTGAGACTGCTCTCAAGAGTGTTATTTATAGCCTGTTTACGGGCTTGGGCCTTGGTTGCTTGGTTTCCAAGCAACAGGGGCACTGGCGTACTTTTGGTGTTTTTAGAGGGTTCTAGAGGCTTAAGTGAGGCGGCGGCTTCATGGAAGACGCGCCTGGGCCTGGTGGCCCTTCTAACGGGCGACTTGGTCATTATGGAGGGCGCCTAGGCCCTAATGGAGGGATAATGAGCCTTTAGGAATATTATGACGGTCCAGGTTGTGATGTTGTTGTTAGTTTAATGTCATAAACCTAACATAACTATTAGCAGTTTTTTTTTTGAGAGAATAACTATTAGTAGTGTTGGTGATATAATAATAAATTGACAAAAAAAATAGTATGTTGCTTCTCTCTCTCTCTCTCTCTCTCTATATATATATATATATATATATATATATATATATATATATATATATATATATATATATATATATATATATAGGGGCCGAGTTCGAAACTCAGACACCCCGGTTATTAAATAAGTTATTAATAGTCAATTCCCTGCACAAGATCAATAGAGACCGACGAGAAAAAAAAACCAAGCAAGCAACACTAAATATACACAGAACACAAAAAAAAAATCCATAATTAATTTTGTTTCGTTTTTGAATTAATCCATTTATTATCGATAAATATATTCAAAATATATTCTTAACTTTAGTCAACCGTGTAAAATATTTCAACGTTAAAGATTAATATTTCAACATTACATTCGTTAAATTACTGTTGTTTAATGTTACAAAAATCCAAATAAATATATACACGTTAATATTGATATATAATATTTAATTAAAAATACGATAACAATACGTGTTATTGATAAATTGAATATAAAATAAAGAATTTTCCATTTAAATAATATTTATATAATAAAAAAAGTCGAAAATCTAGCCCGTGCTTGGCACGGGTCTACATACTAGTCTTAGACAATTTGATCTATAGATTGTTTTAAAAATTTGATTTTGTGGGATTTTATACTGAATTTTTAGTCTTTTATGAAAACATATTATTTCTATGAATTGTTATTTCTTCCGAGATTTTACCCTTCTTGTCTCTCTTTCATCTATCTATTCCTTTCCCTTTCCTCCATCTCTCTCTCTCTCTCTCTCTCTCTCTCTCTCTCTCTCTCTCTCTCTCTCTCTCTCTCTCTCTCTCTCTCTCTCTCTCTCTCTTAAAAAAATTAATGGAAGAGTGTATATGGAGGATATTGTGAAAGAGAGTATGTTATAATTGTTTCTTTTCGATGATTTTTTAAAATTTATAAAGTCTTTCGATTAAGATATAAATCGTTTGAAATTCAAATTGTAAATTTTAATAGTCTTTTAAAATCTTTAAAGTTATTAAATTCTTGCAAGGTCTCTAAAAATCCACAAGAATTTTTAAAATAAAAGTTATCTATTAAAATTCTAATCCAGCACACCTCATAGAATTGTGTGATGTTTTTGAAAGGAAACAAAAAAGTATAGTGTGATGTGAAGTGACAACGATTAGTGATAGTTTCCCACTTCCTTTTGTTTTGTCCCTTCTCTAAAAACAAACATAAAAAAAAAAAAAATTAATATAATTCCACTTCTTTTTTTAATCTTTTCCTTCTCAATATGAAAATGTTAATAAAAGAACTTCAATTTTTATCCATTCTCCAAAAATAATTTTAACTTTTTCCATTTCAATATGAAAATGTTAATAAAAGAAAGGATTTCAATTTTTATCCATTATCCGAATTAATTTTTGAAATCAACCCATTTTGAGGAATCGAAAACCCATTCTCCGAAATAATTTTAACTTTTTCCCTTTCAATATGAAAATGTTAATAAAAGAAAGGACTTCAATTCGCGTGAACAACATTTTCTATCAATGTGAGATCTTGATGCAATGGTAAGGTTGTTTCCTTGTGACTTTTTCTATCAATAAACCCCAAGTTCGAACAAAGAGTTTCGCTTACGGTATTCAACATATATGCTCATGAATAATGAGCCGTAGAATAATAGCCCATACAGCTCATTATTCCCATCAAACAGGGACTGGTCCCATAAACCGTTGGTTTGTTCATGAATTCAATTTTGAAAACAATATTTACTCTTTGGTAGGGTAAAGAAAACTTTCTTTTTTCTCTTCTCTTTTCATCATCATGGCAAAGGAATCTCTTTTGTATAGTTTACCACGTTCTATTAATACCATGAACCTCTGTATAGTTTACCACATTCTATTAATACCATGAAACTCTTTTGTATGTTCTATTATTGTTTTTGGTCAGACATCCTTTTGTACTAGCAAAAAGCACGGTAAGGATTCTAGGGTTAGGAATCGTATACTAGGGTTTAGACTCATTATTGGATCCCTTGAGAATGCCCTCAAGAGTGGTATTTATAGCCTGCTATGGGCTTGGGTTTTGGTTGCTTGGTTCCCAAGCAACAGGGGTATTTGTGTATTTTAGGCGGTTTCTAGAGGTTTCTAGAAACTTAGAAGGGCGGTGCCTTAAGGCAAGCGCGCCAGAGTTCCAGGAGCCCTTCTGGAGGGTGCCTGAACCCTTCTAGAGGGCTTAGAGCCCTTCTGGAGGGCTTCTAAGCCTTTAGGAATATTATGACGGTTCACAGCCCCCCAAGCACGAGTCTTGGGACAAGGCGAAGTGATTGACTTGCTTAAAAATTTTAGGTCATACTTATTGTTGTTTCGAGAACTTCCCTGAGGCGACCCTGGAATGCGCCGGAGCCCCCGAGGGTACGTATATGATCAAAGTTTAAAGCGTCTCCTTAAGGCGACCTTAAAGTATTTTAGTAGTCCCTAAGGAGGGGTGTATCATATGTTGATCATACTTACTACACTGTAGCCCCCCAAGCACGAGCCATGGGGGAAGGCGAAGTGGTTTGTAGGTCTTCTGGTTAGCTCGTCGGTGCTCTGTTTATAAGGAATCTCTCTATGTCTTTGTGCGTCATTCGCGAGTGAGCAGAAATTGTTGTTTAGGAATATTGTGACGGTTCACTGCCCCCCAAGCACGAGCCTTGGGACAAGGCGAAGTGATTGATTGTTAGCACCCCATTTTTAAGGTGTTTCTTCCTGCTTTTGTGCAATTATTCGCAGGCGTCGGAATCACACAGCGGAGGCGAGGTTTCTACGTTTGCGGAACTGGAGATACCTGCGGGCGACGTGACATACCTTTGGACTGTTGGTGACCTCTTCAACTTTTCATGGCGTACTCAAGACTTCTTATAATGAGGTCGTACATTGCTTGATTGTTCGGCGACTTATAGTCAAACCCTCTACAGGGTGGTCGCATAATTTTCATTTCTTTCGGCGACTTATTTAGTCGAACCCTTTTTAGGGTGGCCGCCTATTTTGTTGCTAGCGACTTATTTAGTCGAACCCTCTACAGGGTGGTCGCATAATCTTTATTTCTTTCGGCGACTTATTTAGTCGAACCCTTTTTAGGGTGGCCGCCTATTTTGTTGCTAGCGACTTATTTAGTCGAACCCTCTACAGGGTGGTCGCATAATTTTTATTTCTTTCGGCGACTTATTTAGTCGAACCCTTTTTAGGGTGGCCGCCTATTTTGTTGCTAGCGACTTATTTAGTCGAACCCTCTACAGGGTGGTCGCATAATCTTTATTTCTTTCGGCGACTTATTTAGTCGAACCCCTTTTAGGGTGGCCGCCCATTTTTCATTTGCTTCTGTTGATGTCGTAGTAGTAGCACCTGAAACATAACAAACAGAAACGGCAAAGTATTTGTAGAAATTAAGGTGCCTCGTTAAAAACCTGCAAAACAAATCTCAAAGGTCGAGAAAGGTTAGAATAACTCCGTGTTTCAGCTCTAAACGGTGGAATCATTGCTTATTTCATTTTGGCGTGTTATTTGGCGAATTCTTCTTGTTTGTTTAATCCCGCCCTTGGCGGGCTTGTTTGCCTTCCAAACTTTATTCATCTGAAATATAACGTTACTTCCGAACTTCCAAAGTAAATAAATAAAAGAGTTTTAATCATATTCGAAGGGAACTATTTTATCTCTGTCTACCTCCTATTTAGTTTGCCTATATTTTGTACTCCTCTTCCTTTTCATCTTCATTCTCTTGCTAACCTTCTTATTTGATTATCTTGTGCTTTTAATCCTTCTCTTTCTTCTATTAGATTGAAAATTAAGTCTTCCTACTACTTTTCCTAAATCGAAATTCGCTATTTCCTTATTAGATTCATACTAACTTGCCCACTTTGTTCTATTTATTTTATACTCCCTCTATTTTCCCTACTAACTTGAATTTTTACTTGCTTGGTATTTTATTTTCTATGTCTCTACCCCCTCCTATGAAGTTATGAACTAAGTCTTCTGCTCTATTTCACTCTTCTATTCGGGCCCGTTTTGTCTTTATCCTAACATGTGGCTATTAGTCTAATACTTATGTTTTACTAAGCAGTTAGTTTAGTTTGCAAAGTAAATGGTGCATAAAAGGGGTTCCCAGGAAAGAGAGGTGGGTCACATGGACCACTTAAATACCAAGGCTTTCCTTGACAG
The DNA here is from genome assembly GCF_051527215.1 of Medicago sativa. Taxonomy (NCBI): domain Eukaryota; kingdom Viridiplantae; phylum Streptophyta; class Magnoliopsida; order Fabales; family Fabaceae; genus Medicago; species Medicago sativa. Next base: position 13,836,775 of record NC_140754.1, read on the forward strand.
AATCCCTTTATGCGACCTTTTAACGATACTACACTTCACTGTCTGCCACGGGGTACCTAGAGTAGTTTAAACAATTTTCCTAATAATAGAATTTGTTTTACAAATCCAACTTAATAAATATAATTACAGCTATATTTCCTGTTAGATTGAAACTAATTTTTCCGCTAAGTTATGTTATGCTCCACTCGTCCTTTACTATATCTCTTCCATCCCGTAGGTATAATTGTCTCTAAGAATTTCTCTGCTCATCCGATTTCGAATGGAACTATGAAGGAAACAAGGCCATGTATGTCTTTCAACAAGTGACTATCAAATGATATTGAAGGAGATCACAGAAAAAAGATTCACAGAGTTTGCCAAAGATATATGTCACCAATAAAAATTGAAACAAAGCACGCCAAAGTATATCAAAATGAGAGGGATATTTAAAATAAAACCGTTCTTCATTGGCGTTGTTGGTACCGAAGGAAACATTTAATGGATTCTTCTTTGCATGATCGTAACGGCGACGATGGTGCTGAAGAGTCGAGCTTGTCGGTTGCTATGGATATATCATTTCAATATGGCGCTCTTTTCCTCTTTCCTTTGGTTGTTCTTTACCTTGTTATTCTCAGTCTTTGTTTTGCTGAACACTGATATGGATGGGGTGAGTATTCCTCGCCAAGTCAACTGCTTATCAAACCTCCCGCCGCCTTCGTTGAAGTCCTCGTCCGACCTTGTTCTGTATAATTAACGTCATCTTTCGAGGTTTTTGTTTCGCTGATTAGATTGACTATCTGGAACAATAGAACGCTTCAAAGAAAATATGTGGTTTAAAACAATCCGATAAGATATAAACCGACGTAATCAAAAGCTAAAAAGAGCATAAGAACCTCATGGGCGATCAAAAGGACATATAAGTCCTTATCTGAATTTTGATAATGCAATTTTCAAAACACAAAATATCAAAATTCTGTTAAATAATGGAATAAAGGAAGCACGTTACTAATGAAAGAGTGATGGGCGAACATGGATTTATCCGAATAAAAGAAACCGCCACCAGGATTGATAAAGAAGTCGAAATTACACAACTAACACATTGTGAGATTAAAAAGAACCAAAAACAAGCACATTAGGATTTAAATTCAAAAGAACCAAAAACACTTACTTATAAGGTATAGGAGATAGTCAATTGGAATCTAAAGCGCCTATGGATTGGATTAAAATTGATGAGAACACTCACATACCAGATTATCATGATATCCACTAAAATTATGTATTTTAACACAAACTGATTCTTTCACTTAAAATATTACAATTTAGATTTTTCAAACGGCAATACTCACACCTGTTAATCCATCATGTGTTTGTATGTACACAAAGTTTAACACATAGAGGTCATCCGTTTAGAATGGAACAGACTCATCACACCTTGCGATTAATTATGAAAAACAATTCCACCTACTTAAGGAAACTCGCGATTGAAAAGCTCATCAATACTCACTAATTTTAAGAAAAACAATTCCACTGTCCCTAAAGAGAGTATGACATAGGAGCCAATTATTTATTTACCTTTTAGTTAATCGATTTCATATAACATACTACAAGTTAAGAATTTAAGAGCGTTATGGTCTTTAAGATAAATACGATCCACTTATCTTGGTTTGTTCATAGTGACGATGGCATGAGTGATGACCGCTGAAGATCTTGATACGGCCGTGAGGCAACGCCGTGATGATGAGGGTCTCGCCTTACAGGGTGTAGCCATGGCGATGAGAAAATTGGATTCAAATCACGATGAGAGGTGTGATCAAGAATTTTAGGTTTAGGGTTTCCAAATCACGATTTGCGATTAAAAACGTGGTCAAGGTCAGTTTTACCTTTTCCCACAGACGGCGCCAACTGTACTAGCAAAAAGCACGGTAAGGATTCTAGGGTTAGGAATCGTATACTAGGGTTTAGACTCATTATTGGATCCCTTGAGAATGCCCTCAAGAGTGGTATTTATAGCCTGCTATGGGCTTGGGTTTTGGTTGCTTGGTTCCCAAGCAACAGGGGTATTTGTGTATTTTAGGCGGTTTCTAGAGGTTTCTAGAAACTTAGAAGGGCGGTGCCTTAAGGCAAGCGCGCCAGAGTTCCAGGAGCCCTTCTGGAGGGTGCCTGAACCCTTCTAGAGGGCTTAGAGCCCTTCTGGAGGGCTTCTAAGCCTTTAGGAATATTATGACGGTTCACCTTTAAAATCACTAAAGTTAATATAATATAATTGGTTAAACTGCATTTTTCGACCCCTAAGTTTCAAAATGTTGAGATTTTGGCCCTCTATTAAAAAATGACAAAAGTGACCCCATGTTTAGGAAAATATGCTATTTTGACCCCCCCCCCAAAATAAGGGGAATATGATCTTTCGACCCCTTATCATCTTAAAAAGTTGAGATTATGGCCCTATTTTGGGACACGTGGCGTCTTCTCAGCAATTTTGGAACGAAATGGGCCAAAATTGCAATTTTTTTAATATGGGGCCAAAATCGCAACATTTTGAAAGTTAGAGGGTGAAAAGTGCAGTTTAGCCAATATAATTATATAATTTTTTTTTTTTACAGATATACATATTTAAATGTTATCTTCTTTCTATGAGATTCCACAAAATATATGCACTGATTTGAATTTACATTAAAAACAAATGGAAGATATACAGCATTTTTCTTTTATGGAAAATATACAGCATTTTTCTATGAGATTCCACAAAATATATTCCCCAACTTCATTTTCTTTTATGGAAAATATACAGCATTTTTCTTTTGTCAAAACAAATGGAAGATTTGAATTTACTAGAAATGCTTCACTGATTTGCACTAGTTGATCCTCTATTAATTATACACTCATAGCAATCAATATAAATATAAGGATTAATTAATTAATTAAATGATCTCTGTAAATATTTAGAATCTCGTTTTTTTTTTCTTCCAACTCTTTCCTTTAGAATTTTCAGAACGAAAAACATTAAAAATGCTGATGGAAAATTTTACAGGGACTATAAAGTGCGATTTTTTGTAGAAACTAAAAATGAAATTCTCGATATTTACATGGACCATTTACTTAACTAACCCTAAATATAATTTACATTAACAAGGAAATTAACAATATTGCTACTTCCTAAGTACATGTATGATACTACTTAAGTTCACCACTAACTATGTACATGAAAACATTTGTTACAACTTCAAAGTGAAGTTACATCTAAAGGATTTGTAAGATACTCATCATTGCTTGAAGTTGAAGTAACCTCTACCATATGTGTTTTTCCTTTCTCCTTAGCAGATGAATCTAATACCTCAACCATGTCTCTCTCTCCTTCAATGCTGCTTTCACTAGATGCATCACTCATTGTATCAAACATTATCAGCTTCTGCTTCTTTGTACCTTGAAATGAGTAGCTTTTTGTTTTTCCAATTTGTAAAGGAAGCATAGATTTTGATTTTGAGTTTGTTCTGTCCCTTCCTAAACTATAGGTGGTTGATAGTTTCCTCTCTATGTTTTCCTTTTTTCTTACTATATCGCCTAACTTTTGGTAAACTTCATTGTCCACTGATTCTTCTGCAGATTTTTTCTCGAGCTCGGAAATTGTTTTAACTAAAGCTTTCTTTTGGAGTTGAAGAGAGCACTGAATGGTCCAAAGGGTACAAATATGTGAGTAATGAAAGAATGTATATTCTTACTTCGTGAAGAAAGACAGTCTAATTATTTGAGAATTTTTAAATTGGTCCCTTAATTCAAAATGTAATTGTCCATGAATTCGTCAATAATTTGTTACGTGGTCTCCTGGATTTAATTGAGTCCGAGCAATTTCAATTACAAATTATTGACAAGGTACAAATTACATGAAGAAGAAGGTTCTGAACACAAGGTACAAATTGATTCCTTGATTCCTTGATTTCGAGGGACCAAGGTACAAATTACATGAAGTTTAAGAACTCAGTTACAAATTATTGACAAGATCAAGGGCACAATTCCAAACTTTATTAGTTCAAAAAACTAAAAATTCTCAAATAGTTTAGACACCAACAAATTGTTAATAGACCAACAGAGTAATTAAACCAAGAAAGGGTAAGGAGAAGAACAAAAGCACAAGGTTTTCGACTTACTCGCTTATCGAGGAAACTTCCAAGACCTTGATCTTGAAGTTTCCTTTTGGCCCAAAATGTACAGCAGAATCTTACAAGTCCAATTAGTAGCACCAACAGAAATGACTCAAATAGAAGAAAAAATTCTATAGTCCTTTCATTTCCTACCAAAACAAAAGAACTCAAATTATACTCAACAATTGTAAAGAAGTTGTACTCTCACACTCTTCTTAATTTACAAAGCTGTACATTACCTGAATAGATATTAACAAGCTTATTCCTTGCTTGAGAGCAGCTAGATGCAAGCTTCTCACCTATGAAGTGATCAAAAAATTACTTCTACGTAAATTTTTGTCATATTTGACAAATTAAGAGATTTAAAGCTCCATTAAGAAAGAAAATAAGTTTATTCTTAAAATGTAGAAAGCTACAAGGAATTCTCATCTACAATAGATGGCATATGAAAGGTCAAATTTGATACTATGATGAACCAGCTTTGTTTTCGATTTGTGATTAAAGAAGTGATTAAAACCTGACTGTTCATTTAAAGGCAGGTGTAGAATAGATAAGTACCTGTAGTACGGCATTGTAGCGGCGTGTCAACCTCTGCATTGAATATCAGGACTAAGCAGTTAGTTCGTTTAGACGAAAGTAATTCGATACTGTTAGAATATGTATGAAATATTTCAGAATATATTTTGAGATGTTTCATACATTCTAACATCTACAAGCATATAACTCACAAAAGCGAAAAGTCCAGGAAATTTTGAAACTGTTTGGATAAACAGCCTAATTAAGTGCTTATAGGATAAACACTTATCATATAAGTGCTTATGTATAAGCTATTTTTATAACAAAAGATGAAATAAGTCAAATTGTTTTTATATAAGCTATAAGCTATTTTTGTAAGCTATCCTGGATAGCTGATGGGAATAAGTTCAAAACAGCTTTTGAACATGTCATAAGCTATTTCTGTAAGCTCTACCAAACAGTCTCACAAGTACTTATGTCATTAGATAAGCTCAAATAAGTCAATCCAAACAAGTGCAATCCAATTTGTTATTCTTTAAAGGAATAATAAACTTTCTGCACAATCAATCAGAAGAATGATAATGAACTTTCTGCACCAAATGCCACATGCAAATGTCGAATTATGATTATTTGAGAGTTAACTCTTACTTGAGGCTGCAATGAATGTAAGAAGAATCTCCTCATTCACAACAAATTGACTTAGATCACTCTTGGATAATAAAGTTGAAAGTTTACCTGAATTGAATCAACAAACACTCGAAAAATAAGAAAGGTTTTAGCTATGCTATGAAACGAGGAAATGACCGGGATGTGATTTGACTCGAGCAAGAAAGAAGCCGATCATTGAATCCAAAAAAGAAAATATGTACCAGGATATCCTTCAGACCAATATATTGATCCAGTTGCTGGAACCAACATAGTGAATATTGCAGCTTTTGGTCGAATTGCCGAAACAACAGTATATTCGTCAATACCATGGCTAACTTTTCCTTCCATCTCTATCTGTGAGCTGTAGACAGCGAATCCAGAACAATCAAGAAAAGGACCAACTTGAGCAATAGAGTTCTCAGTATTTCTTCTTGAGAATTTCTTGAGTATTCCGGTTGGCGAAAATGAGTAAAGGAATCCATCCAATGAACCGATAGATATCCATCCTGTTTCATCAAGTGTGCTTCGGTAAATCAAGTTGTATATAAAATAAACCAATGTTGCGAAATAGTGGCTACAGCACTAGTATCAGAATTTAATGTTATTGTTCTGTGATACGCTATTTATTACAAAAAGCTGTCAAATAGAGGCACTGAAGCATAGTCGCATTTCGCAAAATTTGAAGAAGTCACATTCGCATAGTCTAGAGTCAAAACTAATCTGTAATGTTAAGAGAAATTGGATTACCATTGGAATCCACAACAGGAGCAAAGTCGATTTTGCTTAACGGTCCAACACTACCCTGCCACAAGATATTACCCGAAAAGACATCCAAAGCTAATACAAGAGCTCTTGTTGGAATTGTTACATACAGATGACCATTGTTTCCGGGAGTTATGGTGAAAGTTTTGTCTAATGAACTAAAATCTTGTATCCATCTAAAGTCACGGCCACGGACTGACAAACAATATAGTTCTCCTTCTGTGTTTGCAATCTGCAAGTTGAAAAACATAATCTTCAAAAACATGTTATTGTTCCCAAAAACCAGTATTCAACATGCACTTCAACTCTAGAGCCAAAGTGAAGAACAATTAAATGTTACAATAAATCAAGAATGAGTGAAACTTACGTAAATACTAGCCTCGCATTGATCAAGTACGGGAACTGAGGAAAAGGAACAATCTGTAAGATTTTTCCTGCATCCTTGACGGTAGCCAAACTGGTAAAGTGTAGGTCCTAAACTCCAAAGTAAACGGCCATGTGATAGATACGCGAAGAGTCCTCGATTCTTGACGTTGATGAATACAGTTGAGCTTAATGTGCTTACTGACAGACCAATAATTTCAGTTTCTGCCTTTTGACCTGGTTCTGGACCAAAGAAAAGTTCTACTGTAGGCTCAGAAATTCCGATGTTTCCGTAATCAATCTTCAATATTCTATTTTCAGCTACCAAGTATATCTGCAAATATCTTACAGGAATTAATAACCATCGTCACCACAATAATAAAATGATCAATTCTCACCATCACTGTTTTATATCATGACAAATAACAATAAAAATCTCTTCCTTTTTCACTAGGTGGGATCAGATGCATGTATCAATTCATATGAAGCAATGACATCGACACGGACACCAGAAACGACACTGTTAGTATCACGAGGACACCGGTAATAATTTAAGATAATAAAAGTGGTTGAATTCAACCACATGTGCCGGTGTCGGATACCGACACACACGTCAGCCACCGGATATGCCATCAACCTAAAGCGTCAATGCTACACATATCATATCTCATCATCACCATATTATATACCAAGTTTTCAAGAGGGGAATCTAGTTCAAGGTATAGGAACTATTCTGTGTACACTATTTACAAATTGAAGACAACTATAGAAAACCCCCGAATTGATATAGGACAGACCCTAATTATGATGAAGAATTATGAGCCCTCCCAGAAGTATGATTATGAATCAGTAAAATCAGTGCAAAACATATATATATCAAGCTAAAAAGTAACCTTTATAACAACAAAATCATGAAATTGGCCAAACAAGACAATTAGTAGATGTAAATAAGAACACATTACCTCCATGAAATTCCTTTATCACACAGAAACCCAACACTAACACGCAGAAAACAACAAAGTTCGTAGAAAAAATTTATTTATGAAAATTGATAAATGTGAAGGCAAAGCAATGTAACATGAAACAGAAACACATAATAGCAAGATTTAAGTCCATAATTCTTTTTCTAATATAACTAATAAATCTTAAAACCAATCGTAATAGGTTCATGTATGCTAAAAATTGTGCATCTTTGAATTTAGTTTTAGACCTAACCCCACCCCCTAAAATCAGCTTATGAAGTGAGAACTATCCAACCCTTAGAAGCATTACAAAGACTAAATCCACCCTGTGTTGTACTGCCAACTGAAAGCAGCACTGTCTATGTTTCGGTTATTTGAGCAGTTCAATCACGGGTTCGTCCCAGTTCAAGAGTCTAAAAGCAGTTAAACCATCAAAGGTTTCGCTGGTTCGATGTCCGAATCAAATTTTAAAATATTTTCCGTAAGCAAACACCAGACACTACACTAACACGTCGACATTATTGATAAATTAAAATTAAAAGTAATTGAATGTTATCACATGTGTTGTGTCGGTGTTCAACACTGATACATATGAGACACGTCTTTAAAACAAAAAAGTGACTCACTAACCTTTCCAAGACCAGCATGAACAGGAGCCAAACCAACATTACATTTATAGTCAACATGAATGGACCAAGCAATAGTACCATTGGTTTCAAATGACAAAAAGGTTTTATCAGAACAAACATAGATTCTTCCATCATCTCCTATAAGTGGTTTAGAAAGCAAATGTCGTGTAGACACAGAACTTAATGCAGGAAAAAATGATGACAATATTACAAGAAGTGGTAACCATATCTTTGACATCATAGTAGTAAAGAAACAAAGTTTGTAACAAGAGTGAGAAACATTGTGAGTGTTGGTTCATGCATGTGTTGTGTGACGGTTATATAGGTAGTTTCACACTTTGTAAAATTCATAACTGAAAGGGTGTGTTTGTTTTGATTGAAATCGTGAAGAGATAAAAAGGAGAGAGGATATAAACTTTTGTCGTTTGGTATGGAGAGAAATAGAAGTGAGATAAAATAAATTAGCAGGGACCCCACCGTAACTATAAACCAACTTTCACACAATTTTTATTTTTTTTAAGGAACAATTGTTATTTTTTTATTTCTTTAAAAAATATCAATGACCAATAAAGCCTAAAAAAGACAACCATACATATGTTAAATTTAACATTTGTAACATATTATTTGTATCTTTTTTAATATTAAAATGGTCATTTATATATGTAATCATTTACAAAGTCAGTCTTTCAATGAAGCTCCATTTAAAAAATAGTTGATATGTTCGTTAAAGGTATGAGATGATATGAATCGTTGTGTTTTATGCGCCAATATGTATTACTCCATCTTCCCTATCCTTATTCACTCCATTTGAGCCCATATTGAAAACTCTAACTCCAATTTCTTGCAATAAGAACTCGAATTAACGTAACCAAATGTCTCCTTGTGCAACAATGTTTTGAATTTGCATTTCTGAATATATGGGTCATTCATCTAAATTCTAAAGTGGTAAGTGCGAAAATGGAGTGAATCCAAATTTTTGGTGTGAAAATAGAGAGGAGAAATTTAGAGGTGCTGAGACTGGGCGGTAAGTCAATTTCTTTTGATTTTATGGATGATAACTTCTGTGGCATAGAGACTATAAAAAAACTTTTTTTTTTTTTGTTTATTTAAACTTAAGTTGATTGCAATTTTTCAAGTGATGCTAAGACAAAATCACACAAACTCAGAGTACGGAGACTCAATGTGTGGAATATGGCAAGAAAGATACATAAATGATCACAATGACAACGAAATTGACGGTTGAAAAACAAAGAATGGTTATTGTTACTTGTTTATTATCCATAATTTGTGTCGTCGTGGTAAAAAAATTGATTAATAATAGTCTAAAATGATAGGAGATATAATGTTATTTATCACTTGAGCTTATGTAATATAACTTGTTTATTGAAGTCAATGCAAGATGGTAAGTTGGTTGAAGTTAAATGTCATTTGTTTGGTTAAAGATTTCTAACAAAAATCTGAAACTCTTTCCGTTTTTTTACTACTCATAATAACAACAGCTTTTATAAAAAAAAATATTTTTTTTGAAAAATAAAAAAAAATTATAATTTGTTCATGATGTATTACATCTTTATTTTTGAAAAAAAGATAATCATTTTAAAATAAAAAATAGTTTTTTTTTACAAATTAAATTTTTTATATCCTAAACAGACACTGTCAAAAAATGTATGTGTACATATCTTCTAAAAAAATGTAAGTATAAAATTATTATTTCTTTATGTAATATGTGTAAAATACGTATTTATTTATTTTTTGTAGAGAAAGTATAATATTTTTTTATCATCCAATCAATTTTTAACGATTTTTTCAAATAAATTAAACTAAATCAAAATTAAAAAAAAAAAAGAGAATCAATTTTAAATTTTGAGAAGAGCACACTCACTAGACACCACAATATAAACAAAAATTATTCAATCATATTTTTGGTGATTATTCACCCATCCAATCATTTCACTGATATTAATTAATTAATCATCCAAATCCAAACTAATCACATTTTACCTTCTAATATTTGTGGTTAATTAATCAACATTATTATAATCCTAAACTTTGCATTAAATCTTTTGGATCTCATCTCACTCTTCAACCCTCAAAATTCTGCTCAATCTCTCTACTCTAGGGTTCAATTAACCTCTTCCCTCCCTCCCTCATCGACCCTTCAACTTCCACTTCTCCAAATTCTCCCTCTCTCTTTCTAAGTTATGCTCAATTCTCTCTTCTCTTTCTTCTACTCGCACCTCAATTTACTTCACTATAACGAATTTTCTTGTATGCATGTTAATTCTGTGATGTAATGATAAAAATTGAATCTTTTTTAGTTGAAAATAATGGGTTTCTGTGGAAATTGGATTTCTGGTTCTTAAGGAATTTACTATACTTTATATATGCATGTGTGTTTTCTTGTTTGTTAATTGTGTATTTAATTGCGTATTTGAGAGAATTAAGTGTAATTATTGATAAAAGTTTAATCTTTTTTAGTAGAAAAAAATTGGGTTTGTGTGGAAATTGATAGGGGAAGTGTATATGAATCAGATTTCTCATGCGTGTGTGTGTGTGTTTTCTTGTTTGTTAATTATGCAATTTTGCATTTAATTGTGTATTAGAGAGAATTGAGTGTAATTACTGATAAAAATTTAGTGTATGTTTGGTTCCACTTCTAGAGGGATCAGAATTGATTTGATTCTGGAGGTGTATAATTGATTTTGACTTGCTTGGTCTTCATAGTTTTTTATTCTAGTTGACGTTAGGATTTATAGCTTTTGATTATAGAAGTGAGTTTCACACACAAAATTATAGACTTCAATTGACTTTTACATCCAAACACAATTCACTTTTAACCTAAATCAATCCTACAAAATCAATTCTATCAAAATCAATTCTCCCTACTGCACAAATCCTAGTAGAAAGAAAAACGGGTTTGTTTATTAGGTTTATGTTTGGTTATGGGGTGATAATAATTGATTTTGAGTGAATAGATTCTAAAAAATTGATTATGACAAAAAGTGAGTTAAAGATAAAGTGATTTGTGTTTGGATTCGTTTATGTAGAAGTGAATTGAACTATAAGTTTCTGTGTATAAATCAATTCTAGAATCAGAAGATACAAATCCTAGCTTCAAGTAGAATCAGTTCTGTAGGAAAAATCAATTCTACTCAAAAGCAACCAAACATAACATAATCAATTCTGTAAAAATGGACTCTTTTGGAATAGATAGAAAAAGGGTTTGTTTAGATATGGATGGAGAAGAGCATATGCATGTGTGCTTTCTTGTTCGTTATTTATGCAAGTAATTGTGTATTATAGAGTTCTGTGTGATATACTGTTAAATTTTAATCTTTATGTATAGACAGAAAAAGGGTTTGTGTGGAAATGGATGGGGAACAGGGGAAGTGCATATGAATGAGGTTTCTGGTTCTGTGGGAATTTACAACACATTGGCCCTGTTTGGTTAAACATCTTAGTTTGCAGCTTATAGCATTAATGCTTATCATTATAAGGGCTTATGTATAAGCTACTTCTATAACAAATTATAAAATGAAGTCAAATTGTTCTTGTATAAACTATAAGCTGTTTTAATATGCTATCTTGGAGAGCTTATGGAAATAAGCTGAAATTCTTATGAACATGTTATATGTTGTTTTCATAAGTTCAGATAAGCTCAAATAAGCAAATCCAAACAGGCCCATATGTGTGTGTTTTCTTGTTTGTTATGTATGAATGTAATTGTGTGTTAAAGATAGTTCAATGTGATATACTGATAAAATTTTAATCTTTTTGAATTGAAACAAACAGGGTTTGTTTAGAAATGGATGGGGAAGAGCATATAAATGAGGCTCCTCTTTCTGAAGCTGAAAACAACAGTGTCGAGAACTTGGGAGGAAGTGATCCTTTGGACGAGGAGAAAAAGCCGGAAGATGGAAAGTCAGAAAATGAAGAGTGTGATAATTCCTTGCCGGAAAATGAACAGTGTTCTGAACCTGTCAAGAAGGATTTGGAAGTGGGTTTGGAGGTGACAGAGACAGTTGTGGTTTTGGAAGAGGGTGTGAGAGAAACAGTGCATGCTGAGAATGTTAGCGTTTCTCTCAAGAATGAGGAGAGTTCCAATGGAAGCATTGCAATTGGTAGAAGAGGTATATTTTCGTTCTGTGAAATTTATATTATATATATATATACATTATGTATTATGTGTGTTCTTTGATGTTCTACTTGGAAAACCATTGGATTTTGCTCCGTGGAAATCCCTACATATGAAATTGACTACTCAAAATGGAAAATTTCTCTTCTGCCTGTGCTATTTTATTTTATAATTTATTGTCTGTAGTCGCTTGAAATTGGTTTTGTAACAATGATGTTTGAGTATCTGTGATAAATCTTGAAATTGGAATATGATGCAAGTGTTTGGGTAATTTATGCATCGTAATTTTTAGAATATGTTTTATGTAATGGTTCACGGCATATACTACTTTATTAGATTTGTTCTATGACGACATCTTCCTAGTTCTACTTTGATATGTTATGCATTGACACTGTCAAATGCTTCGGAAAAGTTGTTTCTCTAGTTTTTATGTGATCTACATTGCGGTCTGTATCATCTGTATGACATTTAGCTATTTCAGGTGTTAAAAGAGCCCGGATTACTGTTGATGATGATGACCATCAATCTTCAGTTCATGTCAGTTATAAGTCCCTAACAAGGTTTGTGGCATCGCCCTTTTCTACAAGTTGTTCTGATGTTATAATGTCCAATTTTTTAGGTTGGTTTTCATTGATTGAAATTTGGACTTGCATTTGATCAATTTTCAGAGCTAGTAAAAATAAGCTTCAGGAATTACTACAGCAATGGTCCCAATGGCATGCTAAAAATGTTTCCTCATCAAATGTAAGTCCAATTGTTTTAAAAAATTTCATTCATAGTGAAATAAGATTCCCCTTAATCGTAAATAAGTGAAATAAGAAATTGAATATGCTTTTTCTGCTCAGGATCCTAGTGAGGTGTTGAAATCTGGTGAGGAGACGTTTTTTCCTGCTATATGTGTTGGACATGAATCAAAATCTTCCGTGGTGAGTATCCATGCTGCCTTTTTCTAAGTGTCTTCATTTCTACGTTCTAATTCGTGCATTTTATGAGATTTCTAGGGTGGTTGTTAGTAGCATACATGTGTCATAGTTATGCTAATAATCATTACAAGGATAATGAACATGATATTTTGTGCATTTGTTGTCTCCTCTTTGGATTATTTATCTTACGTTGGAAAAAAAAAAAGAAACGATCATTATTCACAATGTAAAATATGTAAGTTTTTCCCCATTTCTTTAAATTACAGTCGTTCTGGATGGAGAACCAGTCAATGAATGAGATAAACAAACATGTTAGTCCGATAGATGGTAATTCTGTTCCTCTATATGACCGCGGATATGCTTTGGGATTGACTTCAGCTGATGGTTCAAATAATGCGGATGAGTATGTACTTTTACTTTGTATTATTGAGTATGGCTACTGTAAATATCTATTTTCTATTGATATAGTCACAAACCAATTATCTCAAAAGCTTAAGCTCTTTCTGTTGAATGAAAGTATGTGAATGGTATGTCCAACATACCTGCTCAGACTCTAGCATGTGCTAAATGTTACTTTTATCTATAAGCTCTGTTATCAATGCAGCGGATTGGAGCAGAGCAGGAGCGGGCGCTATTTAGCGACGCGGAAACTAATACTAAAAAAATATATTATTAATTAAGGACTGAGAAAGTATGAAAAAACTATATTAAGTATCAATATAAATGAAAAGTTAAAGATAATTGATTTTTAGTAATTCATATAATTTATACTATTTAAATAATTTATATTATATATATTTAAATATTTATCTACTAATACAAATTATACACTAGTTTTTTTTTTACTATTCAATTATTGGTCTATTATTACTAAATAAGACCATATTCATTTATTTCTGTTACTATTACTCTTTTGGTTTTTTTACCATTAAAACACTACAGATGTTTTAAGTCCACTATACCACTAGTCTGATTATACTACTATTTTGATTGGGCCTATAGGGCCCATCTAACCAGCATGTTGTGGACTTATTCAAACCTCCTCAAACTACTATTTAAGAGCACCAAATTATAATTTTTGTATTGTGAGAATGTCTATGGATCCTTTATGGTGGAATCGAATTACTGCCTTAACATTTTATATATGCTTTGGTTTTAGTGTCTTGAAATAACTTTTGTCACGCATATCTTGTTTTGGTTTATGTTACTAATTAATGTGAATCGTTTAATTACTTGTAAAAAATAGTTCCTGTTCATTAGTGTAATTCCTGCTGCTACGTACATATTTGGGAACAAAATATACTGTTTGCGTGCTTCCAACACAGGTTGTTCGTTCTTTGATTATTTTTTATATTTTTTTATATTCCAGTGGTCTGAAAATCATAGATGCACCTTCCCGATGTTTCAATTGCGGTTCATACAGTCATGCTTTGAGAGAATGTCCAAGGCCTCGTGATAACGTTGCTGTCAATAATGCTCGCAGCAAACTCAAGTCCCAACGGAACCAGAATTCTTCTTCCCGTAATCCTACTCGGTATTATCAGGATTCTTCTGCTGGAAAGTATGCTGGTTTGAGGCCAGGTGCTCTTGATGATGCAACTCGTCAGCTCTTGGGCTTGGGGGTAAGAGTTATTGAAAATGCTGTTTTTTATGTATTAGAATACATTGTTAACGTCTAGGTCTTCATGTTTTTTATGGGTTGAGAACATTGTTTATTGGAAAATACGAGTTAAAATTCAACCGCTACCTCCATTCTTATATGTAAGGCTCCATTTAAGAAAAGTACTTATTACATTAAATTTGTCAATATTGTACAATCTCTTTCCAAAGTTATCCTTCAATTATTAAGAGAGAAATGGTTGGTCTTATGATTCCCTCCATTTAGTTACGGGCACTTTTGTGAAAAAGTAATCAATGTATCTTGTAATTTGAAGAGTCTTATAAAAAGGGACATTGAAATTTTACAAGAGGGTCTTACATATAGGGACAGAGGTAGTAGGTGACAATAGGATATCTTTCAAAGTGCAAAGTAGTTAAAACTATATGATATTACACAGGAAAAAAAAAATGCACCTAAGTTTCCCAATCTCCGCGTAATGGAGATAGCAACTCCGTTGAAACAATGCTATGCAGAACACCAAGTAGAAGCCATGAACACAGCCTGCTGATTTCGTATATACATCAAAACTAGCCTATTGTTTTAGCAGTATAATAGTTTATTGCTCAACTGATTAATTTTATGCATCAAAACTATAGTAGGTTTAGCAGTATAATAGTATATTGCTCAACTGATTATTATTAGAAATAACAAGTTAGTAACAAAATTAGTAGAATAGCAAAGCAGGTTGTATCTTTTTATTGAGGTAATCAGTTTGGATTTTGATTTTTGAAAAATGCACTATTCGTAGTACTATTGAACAGTGAAGGAATATATTTCGAAATTAATTGATTGAGTCAGAGGAATTATACACATGACAAATAAATGCATTCTACTCATTTCAAGGGACAACAAATGAATAGAAACATTCCCATGATTACCCAAGTTCCATTGTTACTTGGAATTAGTTATCTATTTGTTACGTTGTTAATTTCAACAATTACATTTACAAAAGTTATTCAACATGTCACTTTATGTAAGCTATTCTTGGTCGGTGCCTTTATAAGGAGATAAGCCAATTGATTACATAATGAAACTGTACAAAGTAGAGTTTTTCTCAAAATAAGGAAAATAGGGAACTGCTTATACTATCCATGTAGATTATATCTAAAGGTACTAAAGAGAGAACAAATAATAGAGAATAACACTAATTATGGAAATAATCAGCTATCCCCCTCAAGCTGGAGTGCAACTCAGTTAAGAAAGTTTTAATGATGCTCTAAAGGATTTTCTCTCTGGTAAACTGACCATCACAGATAAGTTCGTTCTATAGGCTCTATTTTGCAAAACTCCTATTCTTGGAGTAAGTGTTTGAAACCACAGAAGTTCGTAAGTCACAAGTAGTTCGGGCTATAGAACCACAGTATGCCTCTTTTTCTGACCTTGCAACAGCAATATGCTTCAGTCTTTTTCGTGAAATTAAGTTTCCTCCTATCAAAAACATCAACCACTTGCATTGCCTGCCAAATCTGTGCTTGTCATGGGACTACTTTAATCACAAGGACATAACGACCTAAGCAGTCAAATCAGATATATGTTGTGATGAATTAATTGAATCGATGTCGGTATAATGAGATTTATACACACATAAGGAAATAAATGAATAGTACATTTCCTAGGCCACCAAGGTTCAAATGCAAATTGGAATTAATTGTCTATTTATAGCATTATTTATGACTTGTGATGGACTATTACTAGACTTATGTCGAAGAAATTTGTCTTTCTAAGTGTTCTGTCTGTGATTATGCAGGAGCTTGACCCACCTCCGTGGCTTAACAGAATGAGAGAACTAGGATACCCCCCAGGATATCTTGGTAAAATAACATTTCTTTGATCTTTAATTAAATCATCCTTGAGACGGTATATTGTATTTTTTGTTTGTGATTATTTTTTTTTTGAACCATTGATAATTAACCAATTAAGAAAATAATTATTCTTCATATGATTGTTTATTATTTACTCATGCTTAGCCCATACAAACAAACATGTAACCTTTTCATATGCAAGAGAAGTTCAAATGGTTTAATTGTTGTATTTAAATGTTATCTGATACTCTTCTATATCTCTTAAAAATGTTGATTGCATCTGAAAGTTGTTGAATTATATGCATATGGAATCTTATAAGTGCATTTAATTTCTATAACAATACTTACATTGTACTTGGGACAAAGCTAGAGATGTTAGTTAATTGCTTCTTGCACAAATGTTCATCTTGCTTCAATATCATATTTTTGGATTGATATTTACGGTATATATGTGTGTGTCCTTTGGTTTCCATTTTTTCTTGTTTGGTATATTTAACTTAACACTATTGGAATTCAGATGAGGATGAGGAGGATCAGCCTTCTGGCATAACAATATTCACTGATGAGGCCATGGCAGAACAAGAGGATGGGGAAATTATCGGAGCAGATTCTTCAAAGCCAAAACGGAAAATGAGTGTTGAATTTCCAGGAATAAATGCTCCTATTCCAGAAAAGGCCGACGAAAGATTGTGGGCTGCCAGGGCTGTAGTACCCCCAATCGCTATTGATATTTCAAGGAACTGGTCACAACAGAGATCATCGAGTTTTGGTAGCCGAGGACATCAACATGATCAGAGAATAGGCGACTTAAGCTTTGATGGTCCTCCAGGGGACCCAGGACACAATTTATCACATTTTAGTTTTCAACCTAGGTTTGGTAGTGGCCATGTTTCTCCTAATTCAATGGCAGATTGGAGTAGTGGGAGAAGTCCTATGCATGAGGAATTGTCCCCAAAGCCTTTTTCATTCCATTCTCTTCATTATTCAAACTCCGAGAGGCATTTTTCACCGTTGGGACGAGATTCTGGCAGCAGATACGGAAACTTTAGCTCTGGAGGCATGTATGATAGAGACAGAGATAGAGACCGAGATCTTTCATCTCAATTTAACGATAGATGGTCAGGAGACCGTCACCATCATAGTCGGAGGTAATGACTAATGGGACATGAATCAAACAGGACCATGTGTGAGTTCAGATTAGCGCTCGTAGAGCAACAAACTTTGAATGACTCAATATGATAGATATATTCTTTAGCGTTTCGCTACATCTAAAACGAGTGTTTCTAACAATTGTGAAGATGCATTTTATCGTTTTCATACATTGGGATTTTGTTTACCTTCACATCTGTTAGGGACATGGTTTCTCCAGAGTTCTAAGCAAGTTGACTGGTAACTTTGTATGTACTGTATTTCCTTTGTTCGTCATTACTTACCTCTCATTTACTTGTACAATGGATTGTCAGTTCTAGAAATGTTTACTCTTCAAGTTATGAAGACTATGTTTTGACCATGTTGTAGTTTGTGAAATATTTTTGCAATAGAATATGTTTTTTTGTGGTTAAATTTCTGCCTCTTTCTCACTACCATGTATTTGTTGGCCTATGTCTCAAAGGAAACTAGTTGAAATACAAAGGGTATTTTATCAATAAAAAATATATATGCATAGATTTTTTAAATACATTTTTAGTTATTTAAAAGAAAAAATTGTACATTCTTATTCTAAACATTGACAAATGATTTTTTAATTGGTGTTCAAGCTCAAAACAATCCAAATTAAACTGTCAACAAATCCAATAGAAAGTGAAAACCGTGCAGAATCAAATATTATTCGATCTATACTTCATACAATATGGATCATCAACTGTCAAATAGATAGAACTGTTCAAAATCTCATTGTATCAGCTATACTTCTTTTTTTTGACGTAAACAAGATTTCATTAAGCAACCAAATCGGCTGCAATAGAAGAAGCAATACAAGGAGGACATTCCTCAATCCAAACGGTATCTGAGGAACTTAAAGCAAATTTAGCTAAAAAGTGAGCCGCCGTATTAGCACTACGTTTAACATGACTCAATGAAAAAGAATTAAAACGGGAACTAAGACGATTACAATCAGCAAGAACCATACCAAAGTAAGATTGATTATTTGAGAGGTTGTGAAAACCACGAACCACATTTAGGGAGTCGCCTTCAAACATCACTTGGAAAAATCCCATATCTAGGGCAAACTGAATTGCTAACCTTACACCCAATGCCTCGCCAATATCAGGATCCGGAAGTGCTTCAACAGACCATGTAGCTGCTGCTGCAACATTTCCATCTGAATCTCTAACAACAACACCAATACCCCACATATTGTTAATCGGACCAGCAGCGTCAACATTAACTTTATAACAATGTGGAGGAGGGGGGTTCCAAGAAATGGGAGAATTGGAGGGCTCTAGATAATCATATGTTACATGTGTGTTCAACATTAAATTATAGTCATCTACTACATTCCAAGCCTTACAAACAATATCCTCCGCAGAAATTTGTTTCCCATCAAAACAAGACTTATTACGAGCAAACCAAATACCATAACATAAAGAAAGAACATATGAGATGACTTCTAATGTTGAATGAGAAATGACATGATCGAGCCAAGATATAAAAGATAGGGGAGAATCCACTAATCGAACACCCAAAGGAGATTGAAACCACACCTTTTTTGCCCAGTTGCACCTTTTAAAGACATGGTCCAAATCTTCCTCAGCATTACCACAACGAGGACAAAAAGGGTCAATCATCATTCCTCTATGGATCAACTTCTTTTTTGTGGGGAGACTATCATGAAAAATTCTCCAAGCAAGATGAATATGTTTTGGGATGGTGCGAATGTTCCAAAGCTTTGACCAACACTCTGAGTTGGAATTACAAGTAGAAGTTTGAGAAAGATCAGATTCATCCCACTTCCTAATGGAGTGATATGCACTTTTAACCGAGAAAATGCCTTTTTTGTTAGGGCCCCAAATTTGAGAATCCATATGTGTTGATGTTGGCAAAGGGAGTTGAAGGATTTGCATGGCTTCGAAAGGCAAGAAATTTGCATTTATCAATGGTGCATTCCAAATTCCAAGATCATGATGAATAAGTTGAGACACCTGAGAAAGTTCAGTATTTGGTGGCTTTGGAGACCACACTTTGTAGCCATTCTGAAGAGGAAGCCAATTATCTTCCCAAATGTTGATGAAATGACCTGTTCCCACTCTCCAGACACATCCACGATTCAGAACCCATAAAGCTCCATGGATACTTCTCCAAGTATAGCTTGGAACATGTCCAAGGCTCGCTTTCAGCAAATTTCCACGTGGAAAATAGCGAGCCTTTAAACACCTAGCAAGCAAAGAATCAGGATTTGATAATATACGCCAGCCTTGTTTGGCAAGAAGAGCAAGGTTGAAATCTTTGATATTTCTAAAACCCATGCCTCCACTGCTTTTGGGTTGACAACATTTATTCCAATTAATCCAATGAAACTTTTTCTTTTCTCCTTTATTGTAGCCCCACCAGAACTGTTTGATCATAGATTCAATGTGCTCACATAGCCCCAATGGGAGGATGAAACAACTCATATTATAGGTAGGGATAGATTGAACCACTGATTTGATCAAAACCTCTCGACCAGCTGACGAAAGAAATTTCTCCTTCCAACCTTTTAACTTCTTCCACACGCGATCTTGAATGAAATCAAACACTTTTTTTTCGATCTCCCGACATAGGAGGGAAGTCCCAAGTATTTTGATTGTGTCTCTACAGCCTTAAAGGGGATCCATCTTTGGAATTCAATTTTTTTCTCATTAGGAACATTTCGGCTATAAGAGATCTCTGATTTATCCAAGTTCACAAGTTGACCAGAAGAATCTTGGTATAGTTGGAGAATACTTTGTATATTGGCAGCATTTGATTGATTAGCTCTGCAAAAAATGAGAGAGTCATCGGCAAAAAACAAATGGGAAATAATAGGAGCTCCTCTTGCAATTTGGATACCATGGAGGGTGTTCCTTTCAATAGCTCTAGAAATAAGCCCTGAAAAAACCTCAGCACATACGATTTGGTTTGGTTTGACTTTAGATTTTAAATAAAATAAAAAAACCAAACCAATGAAATTTGAGTTGGTTTGCTAGTTCGATTTTATGAGGCAACACATAATTTAAAAATCTACCAACAATTTAAATCATATTAGCTGCAACAATTAACCATTAACCAATTTCCAACAATTAACTATTAACTTCAAATGCCATTAATGTGTATAAATCAAGCTAATAAAAACCGGATCAGACATTGAACCAGTTTATTCACGAATTCAAGGGTTAAAGGTAAGACTGGGGGATCAATCGGGGGGTCAAACTGATATTAAGTAAATATATATGTTTTTTTTAGTTGCGAATTGTGTGGTGTTTAGTGGTGATGGAAGAGATGTATGGGTATGGATTTAGTTTTGGTTGTCGGTGCCGGTGCAACAGATCTGTCTTTTTTCATAGAGAGTTGGGGTTGTTAAGTTTGGCGGAACTGTGTTTTATTGAGTTAATGGTGATTTCAATGGCTGTTGGTGATGAGTATCACAAGGTGGTGGTTGTTGGTGTTGAGTTGGAAGTTGAAATATTAACCATGTCTTTCTTGCATGGTGGAGGGTTTTAGGTGGTGTAGTTTTAGGTATGCGGCGATGTTGATAAGGAGCTTGTGGGTTGTATTGTAATGTTTTTGGGAGTTGAGGAGTGTCTGAAGGATATGTTTCTAGGGTATATGGGCCCATCACTTTTGCTTCGAGATCGGAAGTGAATTTCTAAAAATTTGTTATTTGGACTTGTTATGGTGTCCTCTTTGGCGGACCAGGGGTAGATTGGTAGTGAAATTTGTATTGGCAACATGTTTTTTTGGTTGTTTATTTGGGCTCAGATGTGGGAAGAGAAGGCGTTTGATATTTTTTTGGAGGTTTTCATGCGAGTAGTGGGCGTCAAGTGTTTGAAATTAGTTTAGGTGGGTATTCACGTTGGCGTTTGAGGTTCTGACTCAACTTGAGTTATACAGTTGTATGAGATTGGATGTTGATGTTTTGGTCTTGATATAGGTGGTTAGTTTTTATTGTGTTTGGTGATAGACATCGGTTGGATGGTGTTTTTTTTTTTTTTTTTTTGTGCTTTGATGTATGAGGCTTTAGACCTTACTTTTACGTGTTCCGCCTATATACGATGCCATTTGCTTGTTTCTGTCGTACCGATCTCTGTTCTTATGCAATGATTTGGTTTTAATAAATTTTGTTGTTAACAAAATGTGTATTTTTTTATAGTAAGTAATATTACACAAAAAATAATAACATAGATATTTCATGCTACTAAAAAGTTTAATATATGATATAAAAACCTAAAATTAATAATTTCAGTAATAATTATATAAGATAATACTTAATAAAAGTTAAATTGATTTAAAATTTTATATAAGAAGCTTACAACATTATACAACTAGAAATAGTGCACCCACTAATAAGGGTGTGAATTGCACATTAACAATTATTATTTTTTATTAAGCAAAAATTAGATATATCAAAATGCTACAAGTGGCCTACCCTCTAGTAGGGTACAAAGAAAATTATTGTGACCCAATTTTCAAGTGGCCTCCTCTCTGTGTTACTGTCACAATTTTCAAGTCACTCGAGATGAATAAATAATTATTTTAAATTTTTAAGTTATGTAATTAAATTTTGTGATGATCAAATTTTTGGTTAAGACTTATTAAAATATAAATTTTGTGTGTATATATATACTATAGTTTATTTTTGTGACTCATCCAAACATTTTTTCTCGCTCCGTGATTGACAATGACGACATGTAAAGTTGTATTATACATTCAATGTTGGGTTGAACTCGAATGACTTTCTTTGAAATGTCTCTCTTCTCATGCTCTATAAAGGGAACTTCATTTAAGATAATGAGGTCTACAAAATCTAGAGAATCAAAAGATTCTAAATATGTATAAAGAATCTTACGATGATAACGATAGTCTAAATCAATAATGATGAGTGCCTTAGTTATATATTGTTAGCTAATGTGCTCAAATTTAGATGAATTAGGGTCATACAATATTGTGATTATATGTTCATATAAGTTGGTTTCCATAGAAGATAGAAAAGAAAGAAATAAAAATACAATTTCATATTCAAGAGAATTTAAAAAAGCTTTGAACAATTTTGCCTAATTGTAAGTCCTCTCTATTGAGAGTTATTGTATTTGGATTGGATTGATATAATATTTATAATGTAATATTCGTTTTAGAGTTAGAATCCCATAGACTTTATATTCATATCTAACACAAACTCAACTTTGTGTAACCTTGCTCAATTGTGGCAACCACCTTTTTTATAGGTTAATCTAGAGAGACAGATAAACAATTGGTTCTTCAACAATATAATATATAAGTTTTTTTGGAAAGACTAAAAAGTTTCTAGTGGTGTCAAAATTTCTATTAAAAGGAACAAAATTACGCATTTAAGGATAGGTATCAAAATCATGATCAATTAAAATGATACGGAAAGTGAATATTCATTGTCATGTCATCAAATTGAAGAGTCAAAATTATGAGTTGGTCATGACAGATCAATACTTTGGTTTGACCAAAATATGAGAACCAAGACTACATTAAAGTCTAAAATTAACCAGGTAAAAAAGTATAAAATTATAAATAGAAAGGAGCACGGAGGTCTAGGGGTGACGCGGTTAAGAGAGTTTAATTTATCTTTGTTAGGAAAGTGGTGTTGGAGGATGTTGGTTGATAGAGATGGGTTTTGGTATAGGGTGTTGGTTGCTAGGTACCGAAGTGGTTCTTATTGGTGGAGGGAGGTGGCTAGGATTAGAGATGGTGTTGGAGAGGACGGTGATAGTTGGTTCTCAGAGAGGGTAGCAATAAAGGTGGGTGATGGGGCTGCCGCTTTGTTTTGGCAGGATCCGTGGTTAGGGGAGGTTCCTCTTTGTCAGCGTTTTGGCTGGTTGTTTTGTTTAGCAGAGAATAAGTCGATTTCAGTTGCATCGATGTTCTCTTTAGGCTAGGACGAGGGGGTGAGGCGTGGAAGTGGAGGCGGAGGTTGTGGGCGTGGGAGCGGAGTGTAGGTTGTTACTTGCTAATGTTACTTTGCAGATTAATGTTTCAGATAAATGGCAGTCGCACCCTGATATTCATGGGGGATACTGAATGCGTTCAGGTTACCAGATACTCTCAACTCAGGTTCCACTGTTGTTGGATGAATCAGAGAAACTCATTTGGCACCCTCAGGTTCCATCAAAGATCTCTATCTTAGCTTGGCGGTTGCTTCGCGGCAGGTTGCCAACAAAAATCAATCTTTGGAATCGAGGCATTATTCAGGTGGACGATACTTTTTGTGTGGCGGGATGCAGACATACTGAAAGTGTGCAACACTTCTTTATTACTTGTGATTTTTTTGGCTCTTTATGGCAGCATGTCAAATTGTGGCTTGGTTTTTCAGGTGTTGATCATAACGTCCTAAACATTCATTTATCACAATTCACTAATTACTTAGGCGGTAGGAGGAGTTGTCGATCATTTCTACAACTTTTGTGGCTGCTGTGTCTTTGGCTCATTTGGAAAGAACGTAATAATAGAATTTTTAATAATGTTCATTCTTCTATTACGGAGCTTATAGAAAAGGTTAAATTTCATTTTTATTGGTGGTTAAAGGCGAATAACGCCTCTTTTGTTTATGGTTGTGAGCAGTGGCGGTCCGACCATTTGTTTTGTTTGGATATCGGCTGACACTCATTTTTTGTAATTATTTGTCAGACATCTTGTATCTTGAGGCGTCTCTGTTATTGTTAATATATTCCATTTTAATTTCTTCAAAAAATAAAATTATAAATAAAATTGGAAAAGAATAGCTTCCCCAAAATTAGATCTAATCATAATTTAAATTTAAATATTAAATCTATCTAATTTAAATTAATAAACTTGAAATAGGATTTCACTTCAATAAAAAAGTTTTATTTTTGAAGGGGGTAAGAAAAAAGAAGTTGAAACAGAATGAAATAATGATAAGTTTTAAATCAAATACCTAATATATTGCATGTTAGTTTTTTTTTTCTTTAATAAAGATTTTCTGATAACTTAAACGAGAAGTTAACTTAAAAGATTAATCTTTTAAGTTTTTTTTCACCCCCTAAAAAAACTTAAAAATTAATCAATTAATACAACAAAACAAATTAACCCTAACTACTTACTTACATTAATCGCTTGTTGGGTTTTTAGAGACATTCATCGCTTGTTGGGTTTTTAGAAACATTCATCGCTTGTTTGGTACCGCTTATTGTTCAGGTTAGTGTTTCTTTATTTCTTGACCATATAGATTTAAAAGGAAAAATAGGAATGCTTATGATAAATTCATTTACTCAATGAGAATCCTAATTTTGATATCATTAATTTTTTTACTTAAAGATTTTGAACTTTGACGATATTAGTTTAGATTTGATTTATTAAACTTTGATTATTGTATATAAATAGATACACCAGATTTTGTATCGGAGTTTGGTTAGGTTTAGTTGGTTAGTCAATGCAAAATACTTATTGTAATATTTTAATATGATTTAACTAATTTTTAATTAAAAATATAAATCCCTATAATATTAGTTTTATTTTTATTTTAATAGGATTTAACTTTTTTAATTAATAAATGAAATGTTTTATAAAAAATAGTAAAATAATAAATAAAATATGTTTTTTGAAAGGGTTAAACAAAATGGTATAAAAGAAGGGTAAATTTGAAATTAAAGGTATTTCCCTCAAAACTCGAGCCTAAAATTCTTCAAAGCCGTAAATTCTCTCACTTTCTCCCTAAAACCCTAATCGCTATTTCCCTTCAAACGAGCCGTAATTTTTAATTAAAGGTAAATTGCGATCGATTAAAATTTGTGCTACTACTTGTAATCCGATTATGATATTATGGCTAAATTTTTGTGAAAGAATTAAATGATTTCTTATTTAGGGTTTAAGCTCATAATTTAGGGTTTAAGGTAAATAGTTATTTAGGTTCCTTTGAATGCGTGACTATTATAGTATGTGAATGTATCAAAATATATGAAGCACAGATACTAACACCGGACACGACACAAACACTGATGATCCGAAACCGCTAATATTTTGAGAAAATCACATAATTCAGAGTAATTATATGTGTCGATGTCGTGTCGGTGTCGGACATGACACGTGTCCGACACGGGGACACGCCTAATCCGAGAAGTGTCTTGTGCTTCATATATCAAAATTGAAAATACATCATCAAACATCTCTTTTGCATGTAATTTGATCTGATGGACTAAATTGACAATAATAAGAAGACACGTTCAAGGACCAAAATGATTAATTAAAGAGAAACTTGAGTGTGTGTTTGCAATTTCGATACGCTTAAATTTATAGGGTCATGCTTACTTGTGCCCTAAAGACATACGTTAAGAAACTAAAAAAGGAAATAAGAAATAAATTGTATTGAAAATATAAATAATCAAACTTCTAAAAAGGAAATATGTTTGTCTTGATTTTCTATAACTGTTTGTTGATTATGTTTTTGGTTTCACAGTCAGAAGATGCAAATACCAACAGAGTTTCAACCACATTTCACATATATTCAACGGAAGAGAGCATTTGGTGAATTAAGCAATCAATATCTAATAAAACAACGAGGGTTCTCCACAAACTGGCGTGATCGTCTTCTAGGGATACACAGCCGCAATTGGATGAGAAATGAAATGTAGGTGATTTTAGTTTCACATTAAAATGGTTGCATTTAATTCAATCGTATACTCTGATTTAGTTGAGACTTTACTAACAAATAATTTTGTTTCTTTCAGTTCAAAATTGATCCAGTTTGCAGTTAATCCAAATAATAATGAGAAAATTGCAACTGTTCTGGAATGGAGGCTATTTGTGTCTGCTGATTCAAAGGTTTGTTAATAACATTTCAGGCAATAAGCTATTGTATGTTGTTGATTAAGCTCAATTGTTTTTCTGCATATTTGGCAGGAAGCATATATGAACCTCGAGACATTGAATCAACGTGTGGCAGCTGAACTGGATGATGGTGCAATCTCTTTTGCCAATGCTTATTATGGCGTGCCTGAAGCGGGACTATCTCATGAGCTGTCTCCTTTTCCCGAATCAATCCCCACATTTTCTGATACAGATGTGCTTTATAACGTAACTGTTTCTGGTGGTGGAAGCTATGTTCCTCAACAACATGCACATAATTGTATGTTAAAATTAGATTGTGATTTCTTTTCAAGTTTCAATCCTTATTTGTGGAATATTGATTTCGTCTTTGCCGCTATATTATTGACTTTGTGTTTCCTGTTTTAATTATGCAGTGGAGATTGATATGACAATGGGAAAACCTGAAGAATTTTCCAATGATTTTCCTGACATCTGGTCTTGTATAGACTTCAGTGATTTCTTCAGTGAATGTCAATCACAGAAGTTAGATATTCAGGATAATCTTGCTCATGATATCAACAACAAAAGACGGAAAATAGAGTCTGGTTGTGATGTCTCTATTCAACATAAGGATGTTATTATTATTGATGATGATGATGATGCTGACGTAGGGGTAGATGATCTTGAAAGACATGGCATGACAGACAAAACCAATCATTATCCAATGGAAATTGACATTGAAGCGAATGACAATACGCATGCTGTCATAAGCCAAGTTCCAATTCCTATTGATGTAGAGCAAAAAGAAGACAGAATTGGAATCAACCAGGAGGGGACAGATGCCAATCAAGTAAATGATGCTGTTTCCTTGATTGATATGTTCATACATGATCAAATAACCGAACATATTACAAGTCTGCAAAAGCAATCTGTTCAGGTTAGTACACCACCTTCCTGTGTTTTCATTACATTGTATAAGCCTAATGAAGATTTTGTTATGAAAATGAGGATAGAGTATTTGTTTATAGCTTTAACCTGAAGTTGACACTTTTTTAACAGAGTACAACTGCGGTCGACAACGACACATGCAACCTATGTGCAATGAATGAACTTCCCTTTTCACCCATACAAATCTTTTGTTCAAGTTGTGGCAAATGCATCAATCGAAATGTTAACTATTTCGGTAAAAAAGGAGAAGAATTTGATCCAGAGTGTTGCTTTTGCTCTGATTGCTATAAGTCTAAAGGCGGACACATCACATTCAACGGGACATCTGTTTCAAAGGAACTTCTTGAACGAAAGACAAATGATGAAGTAATTAATGAACCGGTAAGTTTTAATACCCTTTAATATATAATTCAGTTTGATATAGAGAAATTCAAACTAACTCATTATGACTGTTATTTCTTCCAGTGGGTTGAATGCAATAAATGCAAAAGATGGCAGCATCAAATATGTGCACTCTATAACAAAGATTTGGACTGCAATTCTGTGTATACATGTCCTTTATGCCTCTTAAAAGAGATTGAAAATGGAATGCAAATCCCCTTAAAAGATATTTGGACTGCTTTTGGCACTAAGGACCTGCCGAAAACCGTGCTTAGTGACCATATAGAGAAAAGACTTTTTGAGCGCCTAATGCAAGAGAGAGAAGAAAGGCAGAAAATTGAAGGGAATGAAAATCTTAACGAGGTAAATAGTCATCTTTATTTCTTAATATTGTTGATTCAGATTCTTATTTATTGAATATTATTGTTTGATTTGTCACGCATAACTCCAATACTGTAGGTTAAAGTTGCCGAAAGTCTCACTGTTAGAGAAGTGATATCTGTTGACAAACAACTGACAGTGAACAAGCAGTTTCGGGACATCATTCCAGAGGAGAATTACCCTTCTGAATTCTCTTATAGATCAAGAGTAAGTCTAAAGTGATTAACAGATTAGCTTTCTCTTTCTGTCGTTTCTATTTCAGATTAAATAACAGAATTTCCTGTGGTTTCAGGTTATTCTTCTATTTCAGAAGATTGAAGGAGCAGATGTATGCTTATTTGCGATGTATGTCCAGGAGTTTGGCTCGGAATGTGGAAATCCCAATCAACGATGTGTATATATTTCATATCTCGATTCTGTCAATCATTTTACACCTCGAAGACAGACTACAAGCGGAGAAGCACTTCGTACATTTGTTTACCATGAGATATTGGTAATTTGATTTGAAGAATTGTTGCTAATTGCTTTACTTTAGATGACATTTCACTTGATTCCTATTGTTGCTAATTGTTTTCCATGACATATTGGTCAATGTATTTATGCTTTATTTTTTTCTATCATCAGATCGGGTACCTTGACTTCTGTAAGAAACGAGGTTTTGCAACTTGCTACATTCATGCATGTGCTCCTAAGAAAAAAGGGGATGATTACATTCTAAATTGCCATCCGAAAAATCAGAAGACGCCAAAGGATGATAAGCTACGGAAGTGGTCAGTCCCTCTCTTTTTTCCCCTCCCTATGTATGCGCATGTGTGTGTTGAATTTTCATGAGCTTGTGTGTAACCATTGAGTATTTATATTCTTTGTCTGTGCAGGTATCTTTCAATGCTTTCAAAGGCCACTAAAGAAAATGTAGTTGTTGGTTTAACCAACATGTATGATCATTTGTTCGTTTCTACTGAAACACGGCACTCCAAGGTAACAACAGCTCGTCTTCCGTACTTTGATGGAGACTGCTGGTCTGCTGCCGCTATAGATCATGCCGAGATCATTGAAAAAGAGTGCGGAGGCGACTATGGAAATGCATTGAAGAAAGCACTGAAAAGTAGATCTTTAAAGGCCATGGGATACGTCAATCCTCCCAAAGGAAAAGCAAAAGACATTCTGGTGATGGAAAAGGTATGTCAATCTTCTATATTAAAAGTTTGAATTGGTTATTAGTAAATTGGATTCCCAGCTGTATTAACGCATTCAGGACATCAGTGACTCTCGATTTTACGGTCCAAGAAAAAAGTATAAATCAATTCCCTGAATGCGTGATTTTAAAAAATGCATACTGGACTTGATTGGACCGTCCAATCTTTCATCGAATGGTCACCAATGTCCCAAATGCATGTAATCCAACTGCAGTAGAGCCAAATCTTGCTATTTATATAAAGATATAGGATTATCCTTTCAAATATACCCTTAGTTTTTCATTCCAAACTGATATGCTTTTATATTCAAGTGAATATGTTACAATGTTCTTATGTATGAAATTTGAAGTTATTTACATTATATGTCCTTGTAATCTGATCTTTCTTCCTTTTCTTTTTCAATCAGCTCGGCCAAATTATATTGCCTAAGAAGCAAAACTACATTGTAGCACACTTGCAGTTCTCTGTGGATGATATCCCCGTCAACACTAAAGAGAATGATATCATCCTTGAGAATGCATTATTTGAAAATAGAATTAACTTTCTGAGCTTCTGCCAAAAGAATTATTTTCAGTTTGATACACTCCGCCATGCCAAGTATTCCTCAATGATGATCCTCTATCATCTAAAGAATACTATTCTGAAGAGAGATGCTGATTGCCATCAACACAAGTTGAATCAAGACGAGTTAAATCAGAAACCGGTGCTGGTAAGAACATAGTTATCTCTTGAGATTTATTGTTTTCATTACTTGTTTGTTACGGATTGTTCAAAATTTCGCTTTGATAAATTTTATATTCCGTCTTTCCTTGTCACAGCATGCTTACTTGCTGACTTATATTCGATTGCAGTAAACACGCAGACGCGGCTAATATTTTTAGGGTTACTGGAATCCCGGAATTGCTGGAGGTTTTGCAGCTTGTGTCTCAACGTCGCTTGCCTAAAACTCAAAGATGCCATTATCCAAACTGTCATTAAATTAAAAAGACGTTCGTTCATGCCAGCTGTAGTGAGAAGCAACATAATTCAATGAATCTTTGTACATATATATATATATAAGCCACTCTACACTGGGTGATATTTTGAAGCTCAGCTAAGCTATGGTGAAACTAGGAAGACTCTTGGTTGTACTCATTACTTTACATATAGTGGAATTTTTTCGCTGGACTAGGTCCCGTGGTTTTTATTCTCTCAAATTGAGAGAAGTTTTCCACGTTAAAATTTGAGGTGTCCTGTTTATAGCTTCTTTTATCATTTATTGCTATTATTGTTTGTGTCGGCTTGCTTGGTAATTTTGTGCAGGTTCTAGAAGAATGTGAGTATTTAAGGATTTCAAAAATTTCTGCACACTATGGTTCCATCTATAAATATTTAGTTAATGAACTTGTTAAATTTTTAAGTTCAACACGGGGTTTGTTAAGTTTACCACAAATGTTTGTGGGAAAGTGAAGATGAGAATATAACATTCACATTTTTTATACTAGTTTGTAAAAATCATTTTCAGGATAATATCTTAAGATGAACACAACTAGAATATTACTCTCTCCGTGTGTCTTTTTAGAAAATTAACACCAAAATAACAATGTGTATTTTTGCAATTTTTCTTCCTATTATACCCTCATTTTGATCCACCAATAAATTCCTATTTCATACACTTTATCTTTCCAATAAATTTAATATGTTATGTTTCTCCCGTAACAAACAATTATTATCTTTTTCTCCAACAAATTCCTATTCTTTTGCACACTCTCTCTCTCTTAACAAACAATTGTCAATTTTCTAAATATTGCGCACATCTTTTTTTTTTTTGAATAAAAACGATATGATATTAGTTCATGAGATCATGAAAATATACATCAGAGATTGCTATTGGTACCTCCTCCATCCAAACCAAATTTGGCTCAGTATGGGCTAGATGAGCCAACTTATCAGCAACCTTATTGTTATCTCTATGGGTGAAACGAAAATTACATTTGTCAAAATTTGATTTGACTAATTGGATTTCCTGTATAAACAGACCAAGATAAGATCTATCCATCCAATTCTCATTCTTTATCATGTGTATGACTTTTTCACTGTCTCCTTCAACAATGACCTTTCTGAAGCCACACTCCTTCGCTAGTTGCATGGCCTTGAGCATAGCACAAGCTTCAGCAACCACCGTTTCTTCATTACCAGGAATCCTCCAAGTTGTTGAAGCCATCACCAGACCTTCTTCATTTCGGATAATGGCGTGAAGACCCCAGTACCCTGTGCATTTCAAGCTCGCGTCACAGTTTATTTTTACAAAGTCTGGATCTGGTTTGATCCATCTCGAGGAGCGAGTAGAGGTTCCTGTTTTGTGAGTTCCAGCTTTGTGATTTCTGTAGTTGAGAGGCATCAGGCTTGAGGGAGCAGGGAGGGTCGCGTTGTTGAACTCTAAAACACTGTGTATAGCGCGACGAATGATTTCATCTTCAGGTATCATTTGATTCTCAAAAATACATTGGTTCCTTGCAAACCAAATAGAGTTGATTATAGCTGCTACTGTAATGATTATCTGTGCATCCTTGTTTAAGATTATATCAAACAACCACTCTTCCAATGTTGTTTCTGGAAATTCTGGAAATTTAATGTTGAGAGGAGAACCAAACCAAACTATTATGATATGTATTAGAAGTGTTACCTTCTCTATTCTCATTAATGGGCAGCCTACTGAGCCCTTTCAGCCTCAAAGAGGCCTCGGACAAGGGGACCCTCTATCCCCCTATATTTACATTATCTGTGCTGAGGTTCTCTCAGGTTTGATTAATAAAGCTCAGCAGGATGGCTCTATCAAAGGGGTCTCTATTGCTACTAATGCCCCAGCTGTCTCTCACTTGCTTTATGCTGATGACAATATCTTATTTTGTAGAGCTAGAATAGCAGAAGCAACAACTATTATGTCTATCTTACAAAGCTATCAAGAGGCTTCAGGTCAAACTATAAATCTGGACAAATCAGAAATGGTGTTCAGCCCTAATATTTCTCAAGATTTCAAGAAAAGTTTTCAAGATCAGCTCCCTATTAAAATCAGCAACAACATCAATAGATACCTGGGGATGCCTATCCAGTTTGGAAGATCTAAGGAGCAAGATTTTCAGTTTATTATGGAAAAAATCTGGAAGAAATTAAAAGGGTGGAAAGAAAAATGTCTCTCCTTTGAAGGAAGGGGAGTACTTATCAGAGCAGTTGCTCAAGCTATTCCTACTTACTACATGAGATGTTTCTTACTTCCTAAAGGCCTATGCTCCAAAATTGAAAAAACAGTATGTTCATTTTGGTGAGGAACAACTGGTCCTAACAGGCAAATTCACTGGACAAAAAAGAAAATCTTTTTAAGTCCAAGTTTGATGGTGGTTTGGGCTTCAAAACCCTAAGAGAGTTCAACCTGGCCATGCAGCCAAACAGGCATGGAGATTCTACACCAATCCTTCATCTCTCATTGCAAGGTGTTTTAAGGCTAAATATTTCCCTCATACAGATGTCTTATAGGCACAAACAGGGTGTAATCCTAGCTTTGCTTGGAGGAGCATCCAATCCTCTATTTGGGTTATTAACAAAGGTAGCTGCTGGAAAATAGGAAATGGCAATAGTACTAAGGTTTGGGGAGATAATTGGATTCCTAGCCATAAAGAGTTAAAGGTATTCACCCCTATAGAAGCTAACCCCCAAATTAGTAGAGTTCAAGACCTTAATCTACAGGAACCCTATGGATGGAATTCTGCCCTTCCCCAATCCCATTTCCTCCCTATTGACAGGGAACATATTGAACAAATCCCCCTTATCAACAATCACATCAAAGATGAACTAATGTGGACATTTGAAACTAATGGCATTTACACGGTCAAGAGTGGATATAGGGCTATCAAAGAATGGCAGTCTCCACCAAACATCAACCCCTCTAGCAATACGACTATACATCCTATTTGGAAAAAGATATGGGGTCTTCATACAATTCCTAGGCATAAAACGATTCTCTGGAGGATATTGCATAATTCACTCCCAGTCAGAAGTGAACTCAGCAAAAGAAGGCACCCCTGTTCTATTCTATGCCCTAGATGCAACAACAAATTGGAAACTACCACTCACACTTTTATGTCCTGTCCAAACATTATTGCGCACATCTTTTTAATTATTGTAAGTCAATATAAAAATTATTTCAACTTCACATTTATCAAAAGTTAAGAAAAAAATAACTTTCTTCCAACTCCTTTAATCAAAGTTAAGGCTTCAACTAATGCTAGAGTCACACTTGAAATTTTTAACAATTGTTACTCATCTTATTTATAGAATTTTAACTCTTCTTGAAACCCTTGTTTGGAACAAAATTTTGTTTTAAAAAAAACAAACAAACTTTGTTTAAAAAAACAAACATTAATTTTCCAAATAGATAGGATTAATTAGTTTTACTGAAAAAGATAAAAGTAATTGACAAAAGGTATAATTGACAAATCGTAACTTTAAAATATCAAAAAGACAATTAAATAGGAACGAAAAATTCACCCGAAAAATACACTTAAAAAAGAACAAAGGGAGTAGATTTACGAAAGCATTTGTGAGGATAATATTTTCGGTCCTAGGTCATATTTTCCTTGATTTAGAGGTAAACAATTATAGAAAATTGTACATTTAACAAGTGTCTAAGTTTATTAAAACTTGTTAATTTACTTGTAATTTAATCAAATATACAAGACAAAGTAGTAGATTTATAAACTTTGATGAAGTATATAAAATTTGTTAAAGTTTAATTAAGTAAAAAAGACACACAGTTTTCCCTAAAAAAAAGAGTAAAAAACAGTGTAATTTTAAAAAAAAATAAAAATCTTTTTAACTTAACATATCACACCAGACATAGATATCTTTGACTTTTTTTTCTTTTAGAGAAAAATCATCTTTAACTTAACGGTTTATGAAGAATACAAGACTATGTCTACATATATATCGCGACACTTATTTGTAAATTGCCCTTCATATTTATGTAATGTACATCTTTACAAAATGAACTAACGACTTAACAATTTTTTATTATACCCTCTATTATATTAAAATTACTCTAAATCAAGGTGATAAAAATCTTTTGTTAAGAGGTTTTCTTCTTCCTTCAATGTGCTCTTCTTGTAATTCTCAAAGTGAGTCTGCTTTCCACCTCTTCTTTCAATTCCCCTTTGCTATGAAACTGTGGAACTGGTTATTTTCCCTTCTCAACACCTCCATTCAATTCAACTCAGTGGAGGATTTTTGGTTACTTTTTAATAGAAATTGGTCTCATCAGTGTAAAGTAGTAATTAAAGCTTGTATAGTTAACATTCTTAACATCATCTGGTTTAGAAGAAATCAGATTAGATTCCAGGACATGGTTTTACATTGGAAATCTGCCATCAACTTAGTCATAGCAAAAACCTCCATTGCTGGCAATAACAATAGGAAAACTGCTAGAGGTGACATGCTTGAGTTTAGTATCCTTAAAGCTTGCAAGGTCAACATCAAGCCCCCTAATGCCCCATCCATTACAGAAGTTATTTGGTGTCCCTCTTTGGCTATTTGGATCAAAGTTAACACAGATGGAGCTTCCACCAAGAATCATGTCAAAGCCTCTGCATGTGGTATCTTTAGGAACTCTGAAGGTGAGTGCATTGGGTGTTTCTCTCAATTTTTAGGCAGTAAGAATGCTCTACATGCTAAATTGGTGGCTGCAATGACTGCGATTGAAACAGCATACCTTAAAGGTTTTCAAAATGTTTGGCTTGAATCTGACTCCCAACTTGTCATCTTATCCTTTAAATCCATCCCAGTTTGTTTAGAATTAGAAACATGAGATTTGTTGTGACTCATATTTATAGGGAAGGTAATGCTTGTGCTGATAGCCTAGCAAACCTTGGTCTTTCTTTTCCTTCTCCTGAGTTGTTTTGGTCTGACTATATCCCTGATTTCATTATATGAGAGTACATTAGGAATAGGTTGGATATGCCCAATTTCAAGTTTAACACCTTTTGAAAAGGTTTTGGTTTGATCCCCTTTTCTATCTTGTACTTTTTTTTTTTTGTTTCTTCTAATGAATTGATGCTTTTTCATCTGTTTAAAAAAAAAAAGGTGATAAAAAATCTCATAATATATAAAAAAGAAAGAGTGAAAACCCTTTTTAGTCCCCAACAAAATTCGCAAGACTCAATTTAGTCTATGAGAAAAAATAAAAGGAACTTTTAGACCAATAAAAATTAAACTGAGACAAGTTAGTCCCTCCATTCTTTACACTTTGTTTGGTTGATGAAGGAAATGCAGAGGAAAGAAAAAAAAATTGAAAACAATAAGATTATTTAGTATTTTGGTATGAGAGAAATTGAAAATAAATTAAGATAGAAAAGAAATAAAATAGATAATTTATTACAAGCTCTTTATGAAAAGATATAAAATATAGGGTTAAATATTGATCCACCTCTCTTTCCTCGGAACCCCATTTCATGTACCATTTACTTTGCGAACTGAACTAACTGTTTAGTAAAAACATAACTAATGGATTAATAGCGTTAGACCAACATAGGAGAATAGGTTTGAGTAGAAGAACAAGTTCCAACTTCATAGGAGGAAATAATAACATAGAAAATAAGATGACCAATACAATACAAACCCTAATATCAATTATTGTACTTTTGCAAGTACAGTTGACGTCGTCTGTGGAAAGAGGTAAAAAATTTCTTCAACTTTTAGTGCCTAAACAATTTTCCATCTTCACTTTTGGTCCCACTTTTAAAGTAAACTCATATGTAGAATTCATATTTTTGAAAAACAATTTGCAGTAAAATTCAAAATATTATAGAATCTCTCCCAAAAAAAAAATTAGAATTTTTAAACAAAACATGAATTTAATATGAATTTTTATATGTTTGACGGTTAAAAATTCATATTTAATTTATTTTTTGTTAAAAAATTCTAATTGTTTTTTTGGGAATTTTTTTTACAATATTCTACACATTTCCACACAATTTCATTAAAAAATACAAAAATTAACTTAAAAATAGGGACCAAAAATAGTGATAGAAAATTTTATAGGGATTAAAAGTTGAAGGAAAATTTTAGATGGGCCAAAATAAAAAGTTGATATATTTATAGGGGCCAAAAACATATTTAACCCTAAAATATATGATAACTAATTACAAGCTCTTTATGAAATATAGTTCTCGAAAAACAATATGAGCATAGCCTTTGCCCTTAGTTTTTCTAATTTATTTTCTTTGCTCGGATCCTTGATATTTTCTTCTTTGCAATGAGTTTTTTTTAATTGATTCTGGTACCTTACGGTATTTTTTTGTCGACCCTCCTATTATTAAATAAATGATCGTAGTTTTCCATAGTTCAGATCGGAAGATAAGTAAAGGTGATATTCTCTTCTTCGCAATGAGTTCTTTTTATTAATTTTAATACCGTACGATATTTTTTTGTCAACCCTCTGATTCTTAGAAGAAAAAAAATGGTCGTAGTAATCCACAGTTCAGATCGAAAGATAAATAAAGTTTTGTCAAGATTTCTTTACTATAGTACATACTCTTTAATAAAAGTTTCTAAAAATATTTTTCCAAGTCAAAAAAAATAATAACAAAAAATTATATAATTCTACTGAAACATTTTATCACATTTTATGTTTGCCTATCTTCCAAAAATACGTTCGTAATGACAACACATGGATTTTTTATTGGAAATTCTGAAAAGTCTTCTCTGTTTTATACATCGTTTACCAGACCACCAGGTCTAGTCAGTCATGCTCTAAAAATTTGCAGAGAATTTTATTTAAAATTACTCAATTCAATCGTGCACTCAAAACTATCGGAAATTTGCAGTTCACACTTCTTTAAAGGCTGGAAAACACTAGTAAATGACTGAAATAACCCTCGGCAATTAACTACCGATATTCAGGTAACCGGTGGCAGCTAACAATCGATGGAAGCGGCGGCAGTTAAGTGCCGAGGATTCCATCTGTAGTTAAGCGCCGATGGTATGTTATAAGAACATAACATACCTAGGAGTTTTCAAAACTCCAATATTGTTGCGGATTGAAGTTCAAGAGGTGCAAATTTTTCCAATTGTTGCGGATTCAACGCCAATTACGTTCAGAAAATCAAGTAAGTTGTTATCATCATATTGCAATGTTGTTTTGTGATTAAATTGTTAGTTTTTTTTGGTTAAATTGTCACATAATTAGGTTTTGTTGATTTTATGATTTGATGGTAGATTAGTTTAGGTTTTGATGATTTTATGATTTTATAATATTGTTGTAGAATTGTTAGGAAATTGTGGTAGAATTTTTAGGATTAGTTTAGGTTTTGATGAATTGTTGTAGAATTGTTAGGATTTAGTGTTTTTTTTTATGAAATGTTGTTGTTATGAATTTGTGAAAGAATTGTTAGGTTTAGTTTAGGTTTTGATCACCGATTTCTCTATGTAGATATGTATCGGAATCAGGTTCAGTTGAACAAAAAGGAGGGTGGTGAGAAGAAGAAAGCAAAATCATCTGTGACATGGCACGGAATCGAATGTGATGGTTCCATAAAATAAATGA
The DNA here is from genome assembly GCF_051527215.1 of Medicago sativa. Taxonomy (NCBI): domain Eukaryota; kingdom Viridiplantae; phylum Streptophyta; class Magnoliopsida; order Fabales; family Fabaceae; genus Medicago; species Medicago sativa. The sequence goes on from NC_140754.1 coordinate 13,874,731, forward strand.
TTTGAAGGTGCCGGTGTACAACCATTCCAGGCTGAGGAGGAGCAGGAGGACATGCTATTTTGGTCCTCAAGCAAAAGCAGGTGCCGCAGGGACTGTCGATGACAACCCAATTGAGATAAGCGACGAGGGAGATGATTAAATAATGTAATGGCTTGTAATAATCTTGAATATGCTGCATATTTTGGAACATTTTGTTATTGAATAATCTTGAATAAACTTGCGTTTTGAATAAATTTGAATCGAAATTGCGTATTGATTAAATTCGAAGCGAAATTGCGTATTGATTTAATTCGAAGCAAAATTGCATATTGATTTAATTCGAATCGAAATTCCGTATTGATTTAATTCGAAGCGAAATTGCGTATTTATTCAAATTCGAAGCGAAATTGCGTATTTATTCAAATTTAAAATCATCTACGTTACATTACATTCTCCCTAAATATATGTAGCATCACCATGATGTTGAATTTAAATTAAATTCTTGAAAGTTTACTGAAAATATTGGCACTAAAGTGTCTTATAAGAATGAAGAGAACGTACAACACATGTATTTTACAAAATCAACTATATATGTTATCACATCAAATTCCCTCATATAAGACGAGTCATCACATAAAGAACGAGGTGCATTCTGTGACACTCATCTTATATGAAGGAATTTGATATCATAACTTATATAGCTGATTATGCATAATACATGTTGTGTTCTCTTCAATACCAACATCTTATGCAAACTAACAAGAATTTAATTTAAATTTCAACAAAATAAAGGCACTACCTAATTTTTGAAAGGAACAATAAAACTTCCAGGTGAATGCTTGAGAGCTGTTGTTTAACAGGTTTGATCTTATTCAGAGGTAAGACAATTGTTGTGGTTGGAGGTTGCATTCGCTACCAAATCACGATCTTTTGGCGGAATCAAACTGTTGAGAATATCTTCAGTTGATCTCTGCAACGTGACAAACATATCAATAAACGAAACCATGTTGTGCTGCCAAAAAATCGAGAACATGTTCCTCACGTCGTCGTCGTTCTTTAATTCTAATCGACTGAACGTTATTCTACCGTCGTCCAACGTTGGACATTCATACCAAATGTATTTCACTCTCCTTGTGTCTCTGGGGTTGAGTGATTTCATCCAGTTGATCCTTGAGACCTTTTAACATGACATTAATGTACCGAACCTTGAACATCTTAGGATTTCCACCGTTGAAGCGTATGCAAACACTGAACAAATCGGTCATTGTTTCAAACCTACACCATAAAAAATTAAACAATCAATGAAAAACTCATTCAAACATTTCATCAAACACTTAGAGTGCAAATTATACATAAACTCTAAAAATCATATCTATAACATAAAATGCAAAAAATTTAACAAAATTAATCAACTTATATCTACTCATAAATTGAATAATATATTGTTACTTGTAAATCTACTCAAACACCAAAATTTAAAATAACCCTAAAATTCAAAACTATAACATAAACTAGACTCTTGACCCATGCTACCGCATGGGTCTTTCCAAGAAGAAGTTAAACGAATAAGTCGCAACAATGTAAACATATATAGTTTAATAGAAGTCATATAAAAATTAAAAAATAAAATGAATTGAAAATTGATTTCATCGGTTATGGCCATTATTTGATGGTGAAATGTCAAAAATTTAAAATTACAAAACAGATTGACACTATTAAAAATTACAAAAGAAATTAATAGAGATAAATGTTGCAATAAAAATAAAAATCTTCATAACATTTGAATCTTACCAAAACATCTATTTACTTTTAGCAGATCCAAAAACATACTCCCCCGGTCACATTTATAAGCAAAAATGCACTTTTTAGGTTCATTGAATAAATAATGAATTTGGTTTATATATTGACCAAATAGATTAAGTATTGAATGAATCTAAAAAGTGATTTTTTGCTTATAAATGTGACCGGAGGGAGTAATTTATTAAGCTTATTTGTTTGCTTTTTGATAACAAAAGTTAGGAAAATATTTTTTTTAAAAGGAAAATTAACACACATGTTAGCATGATCTCGAAAATCAAAATAAGTAGAACTATAACTAATAATTAAGACCCGTTAACTATAAAAAACCACATATTTTACTAATATTAACTAAAATTTGAAGTAAAATTGGTGATGTCCTTTTTTCAGTTTACAATAGGATCCCTTTAAACAACCATTTATAGGTGGTATGGTACCCATGTACTTTTTTGGATGATGACTAAACCGGTTGTTAGAGATTCCACATTGAGGCTTAAAGTCAATTATATAATCCAGAAGAATAATTATTTATATATAAGTTTAAATATATGTATTAAGTTTAGAGATATATACAAAGAATTTCCCATTTTTTACCATTAAACAATAGAATTTTCCATTTCAGAATCTCAACAATAATAATGTGGAGTGGCTTAAACTTTCTATTTTTTGGTCGTGGCTACTATCTTTCTTCCATTGAGAATCATGCTATGAGTATCCTATTTCTTTTCTCTTTCTGAAAAGCTTTTTGGTTACATTCTCTTTCTAAAATGCTACAATATGAATCTGTCAATGTGAAAGAAAAAAAATTAATACCAGTAAAAAAGAAACAGCTTTAACTTGTAAGAAACAACAACACAATGATACATGTACACATCTCATATTCCCTAACACTTATTCAACACCCTATTTTATCTTTATGATCAAAAGTTTATGCATAAAAAAAACAACAAAAGATTCATATTCATCCAATAAAACACACTTAAGTTTTTTTTGTAAAAAAAAAAAAAATATTCATATATTTCAAATGAGGATTTGTGCTATTACATATAGTTTTTTGGCTCCCCAATTCCATTATATTGGGGAAAAAATGTTGTGGAATATACAAAGAACTTAGATATCAAGGACTAAAGCTAATATTATTTCAAAAATAAAAAGGACTAAAACTAATATGCAAAATGGAGTTATATATGCCCTTCTCAATGTCAGAGTCATGAGTGATCACTCTATTTATAGGTTGATGGGATAAATTAAAGGTAAAATCCTATTTATAATTTTATATAGTTCGGATGGCTTCAAATAACACAATATACCCAACTTTTTGTCTCTGCATCAAAAGGCTCTGAAGTATTATCCTCCTTATCAATCATTGTTGAAGGATTTTTTTGGTAAAAATCCCCAAAAAGATTACTAAACTGTTTCTAATTAAACCCATAAAACAAAATAAAAAATGAAAATGAAAGATGATTCAACTTACATAATTTGTAGAGGAGGGAATTTGGATGAATATTAAAGACAATACACACTTGAATCTGCAATAGTGAGGAGGGACAACATCAATGTAATTGTAGCCCAAACCATGTTGTCGATGAAGAACAGTCCTAAAACTCACTATTCCAAAGCAAATTAAGAAAACAATTTGTACCTCGAACGAATCAATAATCCATTTTAACCATTCAGATACACATTAAGAAAAAGGTCAACAATTGAAGATAAACCAACTATCCTCAAAAGAAAAGGAATTGCACATGAATAAAAATGATGAGAGAAAATTACCTCAACGACAAAATATTCAAGACGACGGTGAGGTAAACAGGAGGAGCGGCGCTGGTACAACCTTAAGAAACTGAGTGATACAGAAAACAGGAAATTAAAGATCATCTTTGCTGCTCCTTGAGTAGGCCTTCTAGCGCCTTGCATAAAAAGAGAATAACAAATTGTTACCACATTGATTCAAGTCCAGCACAGGAAAAAAAACGACACTGTTGCATTCTTACATCCCTAATATGAAACTGAATGCAAATCCTTTTGTATTGAAGTCGTAATTCATTCTCAATTTTGTCAAAATCAGTGACTGGATTTAGATTCAAAGGAGCTGCACAAAAAAACACCAAGCAACTGATTAGAACCAAATATATTCAATGAAACATGATTAGATTGATTAGAACAGAAATTGTATGGAAATCCATTAAGATTAACTGTACCACAAAGGTATGTGCACGCCACTATTTATACCGGACTCATAGACAAAATGAATTTGAATCATGGTGACATGTGTACACAATGAATTGGGGAGTTGGAGAGACTTCTCGTGGAATACAAATTCACTTGCTGCATGGAGAGATATGGAAGGCCACATTAAATGTTTAATGGATCAGTGGGTAGTTGGCAGGAATGACCGAAATTAATGCAAGAAAATTTTGTTAATTTTGTTAATAAAGGTTGGAGCGATCTGTATTGTCAAAAAAATAGGAGTGGATATGCAACAGATAAATGGGAGTGAAATTTGTTAAGAAGGACTGTAGCGACAGATAAGAGTGGATATGCAACAGATTTGTTGTTTTTATTGTTAATAATATTTTGTTAATAGGAGTGGATAGGAACAATTTGTTAATAGGAGTGATTTTTTTTTATGTTTATCTGTTTAGTAGGAAACGATTAGGAACAATACGATTTTTGGCTTGCAAAAAAGTAGGGTTAATAGGGTTAAACAAATCGGAATTAAGCTTTAGGGTTAAAACAGCAAATTTCAGCAATAGGGTTTAGGTTAAAATTAGAGCTAAAATAAGCTTTCGGGTTAACTTTTATAGATAAATAGATTAGGGTAGAAAATATTTGCTTCATAAAAAAAAAAAGGCAGGAGGATAGGAATAAAATTGGTGCGATGCATTTTTTTAGATGGAATTTGTTATGTTAAATAATTGCAAACCTAAAAGTGTAGAAAATATTTGCTTAAATAAAAGAAGGATAGGAATAAAAAAAAAAGAGGATAGGAATTCAAAAAAAAAAAACAATAAGGATTCGGTCGGCCAAAAGGAGGATAGGAATAAAAAAAAGGAGGATAGGAATTATAAAAAAAAAAATAAGGATTCGAAAAAAAAGGAGGATAGGAATAAAAAAAAAGGAGGATAGGAATTCAAAAAAAAATAATAAGGATTCGGATGGCCAAAATTATAGCAAACTTGATAACAAAATTCGGCTGGAATTAATTAAGTAAGATGATCAATGGCTAAAATTGAATGGCGCCTAAATGTGCAAGATCCAATGACTCAGAAAAGTGGAGGGAGAAATGGGGGGAAAATATTAGGGTTAGAAATAGCTGTAGGGGTTAAGCTTTATTATATAAGATAGTGGAGGGAAAAAATTAGGTTAAGTTGCTGCAGACGTAACAAAATTAATAAATAAGGATTATTTAGGGTAGAAAATATTTGCTTCATAAAAAAAAAGGCAAGAGGATAGGAATAAAATTGATGCGATGCATTTTTTTAGATGGAATTTGTTACGTTAAATAATTGCAAACCTAAAAGTGTAGAAAATATTCGCTTAAAAAAAAGGAGGATAGGAATTCAAAAAAAAAGGAGGATAGGAATTCAAAAAAAAAATAATAAGGATTCGGCTGGCCAAAAGGAGGATAGGAATAAAAAAAAAGGAGGATATGAATTCAAAAAAAAAATAAGGATTCGAAAAAAAAAGAGGATAGTAATAAAAAAAGAGAGGATAGGAATTCAAAAAAAAAATAATAAGGATTCGGCTGGCCAAAATTATAGTAAACTTGATAACAAAATTTGGCTGGCATTAATTAAGTACGATGATCAATGGCTAAAATTGAATGGCGCCTAAATGTGTAAGATCCAATGGCTCAGAAAAGTGGAGGGAGAAATGGGGGAAAATATTAAGGTTAGAAATAGCTTTAGGGGTTAAGCTTTATTATTTAGGGTAGAAAATATTTGCTTCATAAAAAAAAGGCAAGAGGATGGGAATAAAATTGGTGCGATGCATTTTTTTAGATGAAATTTGTTATGTGAAATAATTGCAAATCTAAAAGTGTAGAAAATATTTGCTAAAAAAAAAAGGAGGATAGGAATAAAAAAAAAGGAGGATAGGAATTAAAAAAAAAAATAAGGATTCGAAAAAAAAAAGGAGGATAGGAATAAAAAAAAAGGAGGATAGGAATTCAAAAAAAAATAATAAGGATTCGGCTGGCCAAAAGAAGGATAGGAATAAAAAAAAAAGAGGATAGGAATTCAAAAAAAAATAAGGATTCGAAAAAAAAAAAGGAGGATAGGAATAAAAAAAAAAGGAGGATAGGAATTCAAAAAAAAAATAATAAGATCCGGCTGGCCAAAATTATAGCAAACTTGATAACAAAATTCAGCTGACATTAATTAAGTAAGATGATCAATGGCTAAAATTGAATGGCGTCTAAATGTGCAAGATCCAATGGCTCAGAAAAGTGGAGGGAAAAATGGGGGGAAAATATTAGGGTTAGAAATAGCTTTAGAGGTTAAGCTTTATTATATAAGATATCATGCAAACATTTTAACAAAATTAATCAACTTACATCCACTCTAAAAATGAATTATAACATGTAAATCTACTCAAAAACTAAAATAAAATAAATCTACCCAAAAACTAAAATTAAAAAAAAAAATAGACACCAAAATTTTAAATAACCCTAAAAACCATAACTATAACATAAACATCATGCAAACATTTTAACAAAAATAATCAACTTAAATCTACTCTAAAAATGAATTATAATATGTAAATCTACTCAAAAACTAAAATAAAATAAATCTACTAAAAAACTCAAAAACTAAAAAAGAAAAACATTTATAACAACTGAAATGTAAGTTAATAGCACTATGATTACTTGCTTGTGGATTTGTTGGATAAATTTGGTTGGAATTTTTAGAGAGATTTTAAGAGAGATTTGAGAAATTTTGAGAGATTGAGAGTAATAATGGAAGAGAGAGCTTATGCTGGATTTGCATCAGGATCATATCGGTAGTTAACTGACGCCAGATCCATCGACAGTTAACTGCCGCCGGTTCCATCGGCAGTTAACAACCACCGGTTCTTTACCCATCGACACTTAACTGCCGTCGGGGCATTTCAGTCTTTTTGTGGTGTTTTTCACCCGTAATATATGTGTCAACAACAAATTTCAAACTATCGGTAGAAATTTTTTCGTTTGTCACATTCGAGTCCTATTCTACCATCATCATTTTGATAAAATTATAACTTAATGAATCCGCGTCTGAATACACTGAACCATAGGTCTATTCGAACATTTTAACGACGCGGATCCATTACTGAGCTTAGAATACTATTATGCCGACAGTTTGAAAAGTACGTGATATTTATGGGACAAAATAGATTTTTGTGGTTATCTCTTAAAAATATGAGTTCTAACATGCACATGTGTTATCTCTTGTTGTTGAAAAAAATAGATTTTGAGAAAAGCTAATCCTAATAGCTTTTCATTTTAGGGTCAAAATAGATTTTTTTGATAAAATGATTTTTCTAAAAATCCTAAACAAACACTTAAAAATGAAAAAAGTGATTTTTTTAAGGGAAAAAATAGATTTTTTTTGGAAAAAATCTGAAACAAACGGGCCCTCTGTGTAACGTTGCTCAATAGTGACAGCCACCTTTGTTTATAGGTTAATCTAGAGAGACAGGTAAACAATTGGTTCTTCAACAATATAATTTACCAGATTTGTTGGAAAGACGAAAAAGTTTCTAGTGGTGTCAAAATTTCTAATAACGGGAACAAAATTGCGCAATTAAATATGGGGAGTCAAAATTATGATCAATTAAATGAAGAGAATTCTCTTGGCAAAATTGGTGGCCGATTTGTACAAAAGTAAGTAACTTAAATTGATCATCAACTTGTTTGAATCAATTAACAATGACAAGAAATTTAGCAACATATTGGACTTGGTTGAAAATATTTAGCAACATATTAGACTTCGTTGAAAGCATGATTTTAAATAAAAAAAAACTATAAAAACTTAGTAATTTATCATATATTTTAAATTAGAAAATCAATCTTGAATGTTAGATAAATCACATGTGTACTCGTGAGTTTAACTCAGTTGGTAGGGACAAAACATAATAATATGCAAGGTCTGGGGTTCGAACCCTGGCCACCACAAAAAAAAAAAAAAATCACATGTAATCTCTCATTATCATTAAGTAAGCATGATTCTTGAAGTCATGTATTTCAATCACAAAGAACTCAACCATATTTGCATGAACCACTAATACATCTTGCATACATGCAGGGGCGTAGCCCTTCATATGGGAGGGGTAGCCTTGGCTACCCCAAAAAAAATATTATTCTTGAATTAGTTGATATGTATTTATATCCGGCTACCCTAAATAATAAACATTGAGCTACCCCAAACAAGTTTAGTTGCAAAAATTAGCATAAATAATAAAGTAAAAAAACTACTACAAATTGATAGATTTATTTGTATTGGTTTGATACTTTCGGTCTCAATAACAACAATGAGAAACCTTTTTCAACAATAAAAATTATCAAGACAATAGTCGTATACAAATTAAATGGACAATGAGTATCTTGCAAATAACCTATTTATTTGCATTTGGAAAGACATTATTAATCTATTATTAAACATGCAGATATTGATGAAATTGAGTTCTTCAAATGCAATTTGCCCAACGTTTTAAAATAGTGATTTTCATGTTAAATTTCTAAGATTTGTTAATTTTAGTCCTTAATTTTTTGTTATAGATTAAATTCAAGACTAAAAACACTTTTTTTTTTGTAAAATTTTAAAAACTGAGACAAAAATTGAATAATTTTTTTATGGACTAAACCTAAAAAATTATAATTTATGGGACTAAAAATATATTTTATCCTTAAATTTAATACGTCTGTTTTTAAAAAAAAATCTTCTTTATAGTTGGCCCCTGCATAAATTTTTTGTGAGCTTCGCCGCTGCATACATGTCTTTTCATTTTTATCAATTAAAATATGAATTTTGGGTCATGCATCTCATATGAGAACGAATGAATATTATATATGTTAGAAATACAAAGTGATTCTAAATTTTAACCTTCATTACATTTATTTATTATATATCTAGTATCTATAAAATAACTATTTGAATTAAGTGCATATAAAATTTTGTGAAGTTATAGTAAATTACATCAATTACCATAATAAAATTAGACAAAGAACATCAATAAAGTTGGAGGCCAGTTTAGATTGGCTAATTTTTTAGCTTATAAAAAATAACTTATACAAGTAAATAATCTTTTATGTTAATTTATAAATTCTCACTAACAAAAAATTTATCTTCATAAGTTTTTTTTTTCATAAACTACATTGACTAGCTTATGAATAATACATTAAAACTTATTTATTAGCATAATTTGTCATTAATAATTGAATCAATTATTATAGAGGTAAAATGATATTTACTATCAATCAATGTTCCACAAATCATGTGCTTATGTGTGCCAAATTATAGTTAGTCACTTCAGAGCAGAGTCGTTGATCAATGAATCTTCGTGAATATATATAGTTCACAGTAAACAACAAAAAACTACTATACATCTTTCAAATAGTTAGTGATTAAGCTTATCAAATTAAGTTTTTATCAGCTTCGATGAAGCGTATTAAATTTCGTTGAAGCTAAGTGTATGTAAAAAATAGTTGTGAATATATATCCAAGTGTTGTGATTTTCATCTTTCGTTATTTAGATTATGTATATACATAGATTAGGGTTGCAATAGCCTTACTTTTTAATCTCTTAAAACAAGAGAATCAATTTTGTATTCTTGTGAATATATTTTCAATTTAATTAGTCTAAACTTTTTTTTTTCATTTCTTCTACTGTTCTACATCAATTTAAATTTTTAATGTGCTACATTGATTAATCAACTCAAGGTGTATAGAGGTGTTTTTATTTTTTTGAACAACCAATATATCGCAAGCAAGCAACCAAGGTCCTCAATAAAGAGAAAACCTGTGCCGAAAAACATCAACAAAACTCCCTAGTAACACAAAAAACAACCAAGAACTTGACACAAACCTGAGCACATCACCAAGTACTTTACAGAAGCCACAACAAAAAACACACCCGAGACCACTTGACACACAGAGCACCCAGCACCAAGTACTTTACCGAGTTATTATTCCCGAGGGTTCCAACACCACTCGTAATACAAACACGATTCAATTTTTAACCGGCTCATATTATGAACCACATACATCATTAAATGAATGAACCTAAAAAGTGAAGTTTGCTTATATTTTGAAACGGAGGGAGTAATTCATAAATATATAAATAAAAAGGTATTTAAATTGTATTGTTTAGTTTAAATTGGTTGAATTATGACATGACTTTTACTTAAGTATATCGTTACTGCAACATCACTCAATTAGTAGTTACGTCATCAAAAGTGAGAGTTAAATTAATGTGAATGAGCAAATGTATGAAGTTTTAAAAATTGAAACCCCGAAATTACAAACTTTAAAATAGAGGAACTAAAATTATAGATTTATTAAAACAAAGGGACCCAAACTTCATTTAAGACTAATAATTATTCATAACAATATCTTCTCTTGAAGTAATTATTCATAACAATTTCTTCTCTTGAAGTAGAGTCCTCAGGAGGTTTGTATGCAGCGGCACTGTCGCTCTAGAAGTAGCTCATGCTCTAGAAGATGGCATTGTCTTATAGAATTAGCTACATTTCAGGAGTCATCCCAACACCACCTTTTTTTTTTAACGGCAAGTTTATTAATAACCAAGTCTCTGCTTAAGACAAACGAGACCGACAATATAGAATCAACAAAGCAAAGGGCGCCGTATATAGGCTGAACATCCAAAAGAAAATGCATACACCTCGTTCATCATAATTACCCATAAAGACAAAACCCAATCGAGGGCTACCATCAACACCATTAAAAACAAACCTCCAAAAACAAGACCAACGCCAAAACAAAGTTAAACCCCTACACACCAGCATAAACCAAACTTGAGACATAACCTCCAACTTCATCGTGAATGACCACATAAACAAAATCCAAACACCCATCGCCGCTACTCACGCCAAAACTTAGGTGTATTGGCTTGGGATCTGAGAGTGTGCTCCTCCTTAAGGTCTCAGGTTTGATTCTCTCCAGTGTTAATTTAGGTGGGCTAATTTAGCTTCTTCAAAACAATTTTTTTTTTTTTTAGAGATTTTGTAAATTAAAAAAACATAAGTTATTTTGTGTTTGTTTACCATATTAAAAAAATTGTGTTGGTAGATAGAAGGAATGACAAAGCCATTTATAATCTCACAGACAAGTAGAGGTATCAAGGTTCGAACCCTCTCGTCAAGCCTAACATTTTCGTCATTTTTACCATATGAGTTAAAACTTGCAGACAAAAATGTTTTTCTTTGTTAAACAAGTGATTTTTTATTATTTAGATACAACTATATAAACTTATTGTAAAAAAAAAAAAACTATACAAACTTTTTTTTTGGACCAAAAACATTAATTTTTTTTTTTTTATAATTCCTAACTATGAGACCCAAAACTATTTACTACTAATACCTTTTAAAAAAAATTAAGCAAACTTTTATTAAAGCCTCAAAGTACGCTTAGTTAGTACCGAGGAGAGTGTTTTTCCGTGACAACGGTCACTAAAATTTAGATAAAGTAGCTATCAAAACAAATCACTTCACTCGGATTCACCTCAAAATAAATGACGACCATTGGATCAAACTTTATCAGTGGCTACAATTAAAAAAGACAACCATTGAAATGAAACTTATTTATGGAAACCCTAGATATATAAATATTAGTATCTGACACCAAGCATGTTCTCAGCTTAATAAGTGAACCAACCATCATTTGTCATAGATATATATGCTAGCTGTAAGAAAGGATTTGAAATCAACAACAGCTGCGTGCCTGCGTCAACTTGTATGAACTTGAGATCTTCAAGTTAACAACAACACGTAGTAGACTTGTATGTTCTTTTTCTCTCTCCAACTTTTTTTTATTGTTGAATAGAGGTTTTTCTCATTTCTTAAACCCTAACCCTAATTTTATCCATTCAAATTTGGGTTTTATTTTTGAATCAAGTGATTATTCAATCTTGCTCTTATTTCCTGTTTTCATTCATATATTTAATTCGTAACTTGGATCTGAATGAACAAGTTTTTTTTTTCTCTTTGAATAAATGAATTTGAGTGTTTTAATGTTGATAATAATAATAATGGGTTTAAGAACAATGATGATGATAATGATAATGAATCTGAGTGTTAAATTTGAATGGAATTAATGTTAATGGTTCCAAGAATCTTAAACCCTGACCCTAATTTGTTACTGTTGTTGAATGGAGGTTTATTCCAATTTTTAAACCTTAACCCTAATTTCATTTATTTGAATTTGGGGATTTTGTTTTAAATGAAGTGATTATTCAATTCACAGTATTGTAATGTTGGAATGACCATAAATTAAAGATAACAACTTCAATCTTTTTAATTAATCGCTGCTCTCTGAAATTGAATTAATGAATCTGAGGGTTTTGATGTTGATAATAATAATGGGTTTAATAATAATGATGATGATCATGAATTTGAGTATTAAATATGAATGTAAATAATGTTAATTGTTCCAAGAATCTAAAACCCTAACCCTAATTTTTTGATGTTGTTGAATGAAGGTTTTTCCCAATTCTTAAACCCTAACCCTAATTTTATTGATTTGATTTTTTTTTTAAATGAAGAGATTATTAAATTCACCTTTTTGTAATGTTGGTATGCTTATGAATTGATCATAATAACTTCAATCTTTTTAATTAAATCTTGTTTAAATTCAGAAAATTTAGTTTTATTCTGAAATCAAATTAATGAGTTTTTTTTTTCTTTGAATTAATGAATTCGAATTTTGAAAAAATAGTGGGTTTAATAAACAATGATAAAGGGGTATTGAATTTGAATGAAAGTAATGAATGGTTCCAAGAATCTTTGAAAACATTGTGAATTTTGTGGCTACTGTGGCGCGTAGTGGAATTCGAATAATCGTGATTCGCAATTGACAATACCAAATTGTTGAAATTCCACAGTGCAATATCTATTTGATAATATTTTGTATTAAATAGCGTATGCGGTTTGTCTAAATTTTGCTACGATATAGTGCCACTAGATCTGTTATTTAACAACATTGTTTGATACTTTTAAATTTTCAAAGATTTTGCTTTCATGTTATGACTACTTTTAGCATTAATGAGCTGAGGTTTAAGTTGGCTAAGTGTTTTTTCGAAGTGAAATTTGAATAGATTAAAAGATGTATCGTGCTGAATGGCTCATAGGATTGTTAACCGTAAAATGGTCTATGGTTAATCAATACTCGATACTTTAATAATGCATTTCAGATTGGTCTTCTTTAATTTATTTTTTTGTCGTGTTCATCCAATTTCTGCTAACATTTCTTGATCATCCAATTTCTGTTTGCTGTTCACATTGGTATTTATATTTGTTGATTATTTCTTATGGCTTCAGAATTTAAATAGCTTCTGATAAAACGAGAAGATGCTTGCCAAGGGTGGGAATACTTCATCAGTTGTCTCAAACATCTCGAGAAAAAGATGTTTTGATGAATTAAGCAATCAAGTAGGATTCTCCACGGACTGGAGGTATCATCCTGAAATGGTACGCAAACGTTATGATCAATCGATTCACAAGACAATTCCCCCAAAAGTTGCCGTTACCTTGATTGATTCGTTCAGACGTGACCAAATAGAAGAACATATTAGTAGTCTGAGAAACGAATCTGATCAGGTTGGTACACCACCTTCTAGTAATTTCAATTACCTTGATCGGTTTAGATATTAATCCTTGGATGTTATATATGAAACTTCGAATGTCTGTATGTTTGTGCATGCTCAGCTGACAGATTCTATTTACATTTGTTAATTTCTCCAATTTTTATTTTTTTCTGAATTATTTTTAGTATGAGATTTTTATTAAAATTTCATTTACTATTCCTGAAATAAACATATATGCATAACTCTATTTTCTTTTGAATTTTTCTAAGACATATTGAAGTTAAAAATTCTTTCAACACAGATTACTTCTGAGGATCAAGTGGGAATTGATGCAAACACTTGCAACCTATGTAAAAGGGAAAGACTTTACTTTGCTAAAGTCCCACTTTTTTGTTTATGTTGTGGTGTTCGCATCAAGAAAATATATTTTTGTACAAAAGAAGAAGAATTTGTTGCACAGGGTTGCATTTGCTCTGAGTGTTACAAGACTTTTAAAGGTGAAAATGTCGAAATCAATGGGACATTTATTTCCAAGAGAAATCTTGCAAAGAGGAATAATGATGAAGTAATTGAAGAACCGGTAAGTTTTACTATCAATTGCTTTATAAGTCAGTTTGATATAAAGGAATTTAAACTAACTCTTTATGACTGTTGTTTCTTCTAGTGGGTTGAATGCAATAAATGCGAAAGATGGCAGCATCAAATATGTGCACTCTACAACAAGAAAGAAGATTTGGACTGCAGTGCTGAGTATATATGTCCTTTATGCCGTTTAAAAGAAATTGAAAATAGAATGCATGTTCCAAAAGCTGCTAACTTTGGTGCTAAGGACTTGACAAGAACTGTGCTAAGTGACCACTTAGAGAAAAGACTTTTCAAGCGTCTCATGCAAGAGAGAAAAAACTGGGAAAAAGATGAGGTAATACCGAGAACTCCACATGTATGCACATAAACTTCAAATATCTTATTTTCTTATTCTGCCATGCTATTAAAATTATTGACTTGGAAATTCTAGATTATTTAATTATGTGCCTTGAATCACTGCAAAATTGCAGGTTTTAGCAGCAGAAAGTCTTTCAATTAGAGAAGTGCTATCTGTCGACAAGCAATTGAAAGTGAATAAGCAGTTTCTGGACATCATCCCAGAGGAGAATTACCCTACTGAATTCTCTTATAGATCAAGGGTAAGTTCAGTGGTTTATCACCAATTGTTTCTTCAAAAAAATATGTCTCAGGATTTAATAGAAGTTCCCTTGGTTTCAGGTTATACTTCTGTTTCAGAAAATTGAAGGAGTAGATGTATGCATTTTTGGAATGTATGTCCAGGAGTTTGGCTCGGAATGTGGCACTCCGAATCAGCGATGTGTATACATTTCATATCTTGATTCCGTCAAGTATTTCAGGCCTAAAAGAAGGACAAAGAGTGGAGAAGCCCTTCGTACCTTCGTTTACCATCAGATATTGGTATTTTTCTTTTAAACTCTATTTATATGCCAATAGAACTAATAAAATGAATACTTAATCCTTCCATTCTTTCTGCTTATGCTTTTTTTCTTTTCTTGCTTATCATCAGATTGGATATCTTGATTTTTGTAAGGAAAGGGGTTTCTCAACTTGCTACATATGGGCCTGTCCTCCAAAAAAAGGTGATGATTATATACTATATTGCCATCCCAAAGAGCAAAAGACTCCGAAGAAAGATAAGCTACGCCACTGGTCAGTCTTACTTTCTCCTTATGTGTCCAATACATTGAGAATTTTCATGAGCTAGTGTATACAATACATTTGAGAATTTGGGAGTACGATTTTCCTTCTTTTATCATCTTTGTTTATATTATTTATTTGTGCAGGTATCTTTCAATGCTAAAAAAGGCTAATGAAGAAAATATTGTCGTTGGTTTAACCAACGTGTATGATCATTTCTTTGTTCCTACTGAAAAAAGGAAATCCAAGGTGACAGTTTCTCGTTTGCCATACTTTGATGGAGACTGGTGGTGCGGTAATGCTATGGTAGTTGCGAAGACCCTCGAAAAAGAGAGTAGAGCAGACTATGAAAAGTTGTTGAAACAAGTGTCAAATAGAACAGTAAAGGACATGGGACATGCCAAGCCTTCCAAAGACATACTGGTGATGCAAAAAGTATGCCATCCTTTTTTATGCACGAGTAAATGAAATGTTGCAATGTTCTTATTATAGATGTTTAAGTTATTTTCGTAATTTTGATTAGGTTGGCCAAAATATATTGCCTACAAAAGAAAACTTCCTCGTAGCTCACTTGCGATATTCATGCATGCACTGCCGTGAAGTGATAGTTTCTGGGAAGCGTTGGTTTTGCACTGAATGCAAGAAATTTCAGGAGTGTGAAAGGTATGATTACTTGAATGCATCTTTGAAATGTTTAGCATTGAATGAAATAAAAAGGGCGTTTTTCATTGACTTCCATTCACATATTTCAGATGCCATAGTTCTGAAGAACACACTTTAATGAACGGCGAGGTGCATACACTTTGTCAGGTAATAACCTAAACCTGAAGTTTTTCATATAATTTTCTCACCATTAGGTAATTTCTTGCAAAACTTTAAATTATGTGCCATTTTCAGGCTGCTGTTGATGATATCCCCTCCGAAACTAAACGTAATGATATCGTCCTTGAGAGTGGATTGTTTGAAAATAGGGACAACTTTTTGATCTTTTGCCAGAAGTCTCAGTTTCAGTTTGATACACTCCGCCGTGCCAAGTATTCGTCTATGATGATCCTCTACCATCTACACAATCCTGCTGTGATGAGTCAAAATGAACACCAGTTAACTCAAAAGTGCTCAACACAAGTATGTCAATCTGAGAATCAGGAGTCAAATGAGGAAATGGTATGAATTTAATTTTCATGATTTATATTGTTTTCAGTACTAATCGTTTATTCTAGAATAGATTGTTGATCATACTTACTTACACACAGATGGTGAAACTGATGAACGTTTTGAAGCATGCATCTCAATGCCGCCGCCGCCGCGCAAGTAATGCTGAGCCATGCTCTCATCCAAACTGTTCTCAAATCAAGAAGCTGTTCTATCATGCCAGTAAGTGTGAAATTCGAGCTAATCGAGGCTGCCAGCATTGTAAAAAGACATGGTTTATACTAACTGTTCACTCCAGAAATTGCAAAGACTCGGAGTGTAGAATACCACGCTGCAGGTGTGTTACAATTAGAATTCTACCACCACCTAAAGAATTTGGATATTCTGTTTTCTAAATTATTATTTTGCTAATTGTTCGTAAATATACTTATTCCTTTCACAACAGAGTAATTTTTTGGCTAATCTATGAATACTTATTCTTTTATATTTATGTCGATTTTGCAGTGATCTAAAGAAGCAGTTAGAAAAGAGATCAAAGCAGTCTGAATCTTGCCGTAGAGCTGAAGTTTTGGAAGCAGTCATTGGCCAATGAATCTTTGTGAATATATAGAGTGCACAATGAATGGTTATAGGCAGTGTACGTGCCGCAATCACTTGCAAAAATTTCTTAGCTTTGATGAAGTATATTAAATTTCGTTGAAGCTTAAGCGTAAGCAGTTCGACATAAGTGTTGTGATTATGTAACATACATAGGTTAGGAATAGCCTTATTATTCATTCTCTTAAAATAAGAGATTTAATTTTGTGTTGTTGTAAAAGTAAATTCAATGGTTGAGAGCCTAAGCTCCAACTATTCAATTCAAGTCTCATTTTCAGAGACTTGAAATTAGAAAATCAATTTTGCATTGTTGTGAATGTATACATCAATTTAAATGTTTGTAGTGCCACATTGATGGCTTTTCATTCATGATTCATGAACAATTAGGCCCCTTACCTGTCATATTCTATGGTAATTTGTCAAAAACACAAAGAACAGCTCAATGGTAAAAATTCTATGTGTTGCCATAGTTTCACTATTTGATGGGCGCATTTGCCCACCAATGATCATTGTTCGTGATTTTTTTTTGTTGCTCTTAATTTCCCCCTCCAAGGAGATTCTTGTGTTTATTCTTTACTTTGTAGCTTTTTTATCTCCATTTCTTTATGATCATAATTTTTGCACAAAATTTAATCATTCAGATCTAAAGTGAAAAACATCTTATTACACTACAACATAATTGACATCTAGTAACAAATGAAAATTGTAACTAAATTAAGAAAAATGTTACTAATTAAAATTAGTAACATTTGTACAATTGTTAGGTAAACCCCATGTTACTAAAGAGCTTTAGTTACATTTTACACATTCAAAAAGTGTCGCAAAATGTTACATTATTGTAACACTATTTGTATCACCGGTAACACTATAAAAATGTCGCATTTATAATTTTTGAGAAGTTGTAAAAAGTGTCGCAAAATTATCTAGACTGAAAAATTGTGAATCTACCAAAAAAATATTATTAATTGAAATAGATTAGAAAAAAGTACAATAAATTAAAAGTTGATATGATATGCACTCCTATAAAGTATGATCAACACTTTTGTTTTATTTAAACATGTATTATTGATTTCAAAAAAAGTATGTAATCCACTTTGTAAATACCCCCTTCAAATTTCACACTTTATACAAAATGTCCCTTGAAATTGACAAAAATCAAGCAAATTGGTCAATGAATCTCTTGTAACAAACAATTTTTCTTGTGCTTTGATGAATTTGGTGTAGCGTTTGATCCTTAGAAATAGCAACAAGTTGAAGAAGAATGATATGGATTGTATCGAATGTTCTTAGAGGAATTATAGTTGGAAAAAAAATGGTGTATGTCACATTATCATGTGTTTGTTGTGTTGGAGGTGTATCAGCTGCTACATTTAAATTAGCTACAAAAACAAAAGGGTTAAATATGTTTTTAGCCCCTATAAATATACCAACTTTTCGTTTTAGTCCCTCTAAAATTTTCCTTCAACTTTTAGTCCCTATAAAATTTTCCATCTTCACTTTAATTTTGGTCCCTCTTTTAAAGTAAACTCATATGTAGAATACATATTTTTGAATAAAATTTTGCAGAAAAATTCATAATATTATAAGAATCTCTCCCAAAAAAAAATTAGAATTTTTTAACAAAACATGAATTTAATATGAATTTTTATATGTTTGACGGTTAAAAATTCATAATTAATTTATGTTTCGTTAAAAAATTCTAATTTTTTGGGGGATTTTTTTTTACAATATTCTACACATTTCTGCATAATTTCATTAAAAATACAAAATTTAACTTAAAAACAGGGACCAAAAGTAGTGATTGAAAATTTTATAGGGACTAAAAGTTGAAGGAAAATTTTAGAGGGACTAAAACAAAAAGTTGGTATATTTATAGAGACCAAACACATATTTAACCCAAAACAAAATGTAGCTAAAACAATTTTCTTTCTGGTTTTGGTGCTATATTTCAAGGAAACATTGGAGATCAATTGCCTACAAAAACAATTTTTTGTTGTGAACGGTGTTCGATGCTATATTATGTTTCTTTTGTTGTATTAGGGCAATTCTTGAGAGCACAATCTTCATATAGGGTGGCTGTTATAGATGTTGAGATAACTGAGTGCTTGCATATCAAGCACGACATGCAAAGCTTCATTTAGTTCGAGTTCGAGTTCAACTTTCACTAGTGCAAATCAGGGATACAAGACCTGTTTTTTTTAGAGATTTTAGACCTGATTTATACTAGTGTTTTTGTTTTTGTAGGGCACTCAAATATATGGAATCCAGGTGGCGGTGATTATTTTTTTCATACAAAAGGGTCATTGCAATTCAAATAACGGAATTTGGGAGGAAATTTCTTATTCACCAGGAAGATTCACTTTTTTCTTAGCAGCAAAAGAATATATTAATAAGTTGGAAATAAATACAAGAGGTATTAAAACTACAAAATGTGACGAGGTACAATAAGTACCTCATCCCACCCAATAGATGGTTAGATTACCATAAAAAAAGTCAACCCATCTAAAAAAAACATTTTAGTCAAGCGAACGTGGCTTCAACAAAGTGGAGCTTCATGTGGATTCGAATCAAAAATAGTAGTGTCTATTTGTCATTAATCCAAAGAATTGAAGAAAGATTGTTAAAGTTAGATTGCATTTGTCATTCATATAGAGAATCAAATATTTGTGCGGATGCGTTAGCAAACCTAGCTTGCGATGGTGGTTCCACTTTGATTGTTTATGAATGGTGTCCTGTTCAAATTAGTCTCTATAAGATATGGTCTTTCAACATCTCGTCTAGTTAAATACTCCCTCCGGTCACATTTATAAGCAAAAAACAGCTTTTTAGGTACATTGGATGGTTAATGTATCTAGTCACATTTATATGTCAGATACATCAATTATTCAATGTACCTAAAAAAGTGATTTTTGCTTATAAATGTGACCGGAGGGAGTATTAGTTTTCTCTCTTTTGGACTTGGGTCTTTTGTAATCGGGAAAAAAAGGAACTTATTGCACCCCCACGGTAAGTATGAATTGTAACTCCTCTAGAGTGAATAATTAGTAAAGTAAGAAAAAAAAAGGGTTAATTATGTTTCTAGTCCCTATAAAATAGCGACCTTGTAAGTTTAGTCCCTACTTAATTTTAATAGCATTTTTAGTCCCTATTTTTGTTTTTCTGCACTGAGTATTAGTCCCTACTCAATTCAAATTTGTTTAATTTATACTTAAACTCTTAAATTTTTGAACAATTTTTTGCAGACATTTTTAGAACATTACTAAAAGTTCGTCCGCAAAAAATTATTGCAAAATTTGATTTCTACATCCAGATTTTATTACTTTTTATCTTTAACTTTTGTCGTTTTAAAAAATTCATATTTAATTCATTTCATGTCAGAAAATTCTAAATTTTAGTAAACGAACCTTTCATAGTGTTCTAATCTTGTCTCAAAAAAATCGTTCAAAAATTTAAGAGTTTAAGGATAATTAATCAAACTTTGTTTTAGCAGGGACTAAAATTATAAGTAAATTTTTTTTATAGGGACTAAAAATGCTATTAAAATTAAGTAGGGACTAAACTTACAAGGTCGCTATTTTATAGGGACTAGAAACATAATTAACCCGAAAAAAAAATTAATATTTGAACTTTCTATAGCTTTTCGAGGCTCAAACCTCCACAAGAGAATAAGATTTTTCTTTAATTTAATAACAGTTCTATTATTTTTTTCTATAGTAATGATATTTGTACAATTATGTTAAGACAACTTTCTTCTTCTTCCTTTCAAAAAAAAAAAAAAACTTTCTTCTTGTTTTTTTTTTTGAAGGATTCTTCTTCTTTTTTTAATTGATCAAAAACAATATATATATATATAGAGAGAGAGAGAGAGAGAGAGAGTAATAACACAATGAGAGTATGAGAGTTGTTCAAAAATGATTGTACAAATATCTTATCTCAATTTTTTAGCTTGAATAAAGTTTACTAGGCTTGCCAACTTATGCTTACTAGTTATCTCACTCACAACTAATATTTAAAAGTTAGAATTGTTTTTTACTTAACTAATATAATTTTAGTATTTTGAGTTTGTTTTGTCATAATAGTTATGTATTTTGTAAAAGTTCATAATTTTTTCAAAAACATTAACAACCCGTTATGGAGAGGAAGGTGGTCGGTTGAAAGAGGGGGTCAGTATGGATCCATTTGGTGGAGGGAGGTGGTGTGAATTCGGGACGGTGTAGGGGTTGGCGGAGGTAGTTGGTTCATTGAGAATATTATGAAAAAGGTTGGTAATGGGACGGATACTTTCTTTTGGATGGATCAGTGTAAAGGTGCTTTCTTTTTTGTGGCTGAAGGCAAAGTATGCTAATTATGCTTTAGGTTACCATAGTTGGTGGCTTTTCCCTTTTGTTTGTTTGGACATTGGCTGATATGTCTTTTTTGATTTTAGAACTTGGTTTGTTTTTGTTGTAAACTTGGGTGCTTCCCTCTGACACACCTTGTGCTAGTTGGTTCCCCCTTTAGTCAAGAAGATTGCTCTCCTCCGTGTTTCTAAGAGACAGGTCGGTTATTTACCGGAACATAACTTTAGATTGGCTATGAGAAAATGGATGAAGGATTGTCAACTCTGATTACTTTGATAGTGGTTATCAGCCAAAATTAATAAAGGATTTTAACATATGTAAATTTCATTTGTATTGCATAAGAAATATTCATACCATCTTGTAAAATCATCCACATAAAAAAAATAAAAAATAAAAAAATTGTACCCTAAATGTCTGGACGTATATGAGGACCTCAAAATATCACAATATAATAAAATGAAGGAAAATAAACTGAAACAGGTGGTTGGACATTCTACTTACAGCAAAAATTGAAGCAAAACATTCAAACATTATTAAGTTATACTTTTAATTTAAATAATCATTGAGATTGGTGGTTTTCACTGACCTTATACATGAGCGTGTAATTAACACAATTATTATTGAAAGATGTGTTGTTCGATGGTAATTTTAGAGAAACTAATTTGAGACGAGATGAGGATAGGTGTGCCATAAAATCTAAGGAATAAACAACTATTCTAATTAATGGCTCTAAAAAAAGCAAAAAAATAAAATAAATCTCAGGATATTACAATTATAAACTTGCAATGGAAATGATGTAAAAATTCTTGACAAATTGCATAATACATTGTCAACCACAGAAAATTTTAAGCATGAGTAGTTTCTGGCCACCGGAGAGGAATGGTGATTATATTAGAGGGAACATGGTAACAAAAATTCAGCACAGTCCACATTTTAAGTGACTGACACAATTGCAGAAATTAACCATTGATTGTTGATGTACTTCAAAAATAACAGAGATTTTATTAATCCTTTCTTCAAAGATTAGTGGCACCTAATTAACACTTGTTTTGAGTTTCATTAGGAATAAGAATTTAAAAAGTAAAAAATAGAATGAAGAGAAACTTATTTTTGGATCAGCTAATTAAAGAAGTACATCGACAATCAAGGTTTACGGTTACCCCGCTAATTGCAGCCCGACTACATAAATCAAACATTGCCAGACTTTATTTTCTATCAGCCAAATTCCAGATTATCAGAGTCTCTTTCCCCTAAAAACCGGAGAGTTAAAGATAAAAAAAATAAAAAAAAAATGGTGGAGAGATTCTGTAGTAAGAAACAAACTAGTAGTGTTCATGGTCAGGTTTGGCTTAACCTGTTATTACCTGAACCAATCACAATATCTAAGTTTGGGTTTGGTCGAGTTCATGTGTATTTTTTACCACAACAACTATAGAAGTAGATTGGTTTGGATCGGTTTCCGAGTTCATCACTAGAAAAAATCTGACACAGTCAATACAAAAGAATTACGTCCAATGCTGTAAGTTAAAACATAATCCAAAGATCTCTGAAACTTAAAAACTACATGCAATATTACCCTTCAAGGACATGAATGCATCCTCTTTGCAGAAAGCAGTTCTGTAAGATAGATTTAATTTTTCAACCAAATACATTTTCCCCTGGGACATGTACACTGCAGTTTCATATATACCTGAATAGAGTAAAACATGAATATATTGAGTCAGTGAAAACAAACATAAGCCAGGTCATTTATACCTGAATCGAGTAAAACATGAATATATCAGTAGTAAGGAAGTCAGTACCTGAAAGAAAGCTTTGCTTTCTCCAATCTCTTAAAGGACTTTCTTCCCGCTTTTTTTTTTTTTTGAAGAAGCCAAACTAGCCTACCGAAATTAGCACCGGAGAGAATCGAACCTGAGACCTTGAGAGGAGCACACTCCAAGGTCCCAAGCCAACACCACCAGGCCAACCCAAGTTGATTACTTTTTTCCCCCTTATCTAAGACTGTATTAAGTTAATAGACTATTGACTACTTGTGAAGGTAATTTCTGAAACTGAGAAGTTATCATGAATAAAAAACAAATACTCATGAATCTCCAAATATTTCTACGAGCTCGTATATGAAGAAGTCAACTACACCAGACAGACAATAAACTTGATTTCAATTGTTTTTAAATCTTATCATATGCATCATGAACAATACAGTTACACTTCCATATGCTAGAACAGGGAAAATGCTACCTTGGACGGTGGCTCAGCAGCGCTGTGGATAGTCAACGACACAATTAACTTGGATGGTCAACGCGACAGCGCTGTTACCTTGGAGTCTTTGGACAGTCTACACTCGACACAAGGTGCTGAAAACTGTAACTCCAGAGGTCGACAGTGCAGTGGAGTTACACATAGCTCAAATGTTTTTTAAGCACCCTATGCTGTTTATATGGTAGATATTTTTTGCCAAAGACAAATTTATGATGGACAAAGATATACATATATGCTCTACTCTGAAAACCAAAAGCTACAAAAAGATGCTTTTAATCAAAGATTCAAGCATAGTAGCCAATGCAAGTGAATACTAAAGATGCTCACTTATATGCTAAACTAATGTCAAAATAGAGATTTTCTTTAGAATTGGTAAGGGTTGTCAAGATTGTAAATTGTGAGGTTGTGACACTGATCGTACGATTCTATGCAATTCATAAAAGCCACGTATTTAAATGTGTATGTATTAGTGTATGTGTCAGTGTGTGAAAGAATGAAAGTGAAATAGCAGATTCGTTTCTAAATCAAATTGGTTATACAGTGTTTGTTATAACCCCTCACCCTATCCCCTAAATCAAAACAATTAGCATTAAATGGTTTGATGGTATATTACAATACTGTTTGTCGTGCCAAAAACACACTTCCCACAAATGGAAAGTACAAATATACTATCTTGTCCCAACATCACACAACAATATATAAAGTACAAACGAAACAAGGCTAACGATATTTGCAAGAAAGAATGCATACAACAACAACCAAGCCTTTTCCCAGTAAGTGGGGTCGGCTACATGGATCAAATATTACACGAAAGATGCATAGTGGTGACAACAAAATAAAATATGAAAAGCAAAAGATGCACAATTTTTATGTTCGGTCCAATTCTGCTACAAACAAAAATGTTTGATATCAAGATCTCATTTTACTTATTATGCTTATTGGTTACAGTGAGTAGGAAACAATAAAAGCGGAGCTATAGGATTTGGGACAAAGAAGCCAAAGGGAACAGACATCATGTTGAGCAGGCCAAGCTTAACCATTTTTATTATTTTCAGGAAAACAAATTACACGAAAAATACTTGTTTTGGCAAAATTGAGGAGGAACAAGTATGCATATAGCCCCCATCTACATGCATTATTTTCAACTCGTGTCAAAAAGACTAAACTTTCTTCCTTCTATAGACTACATTGAGCCTCATTTGCAATTAAATCATTCAGAGATTGCTCTTTCTCTACCCGTTTTAGCCGGACTATCTTTCATTCGGTTGAGGAGCCTCTATGTCTCGTTCTCATATGTCCAAACCACATTATGTGAGCTTCTGTCATCATTAAAACATTAAGAACATAGTCACAAAGAGACCATTTTTCTCAGTACTAGTAACAGTACCTACAACAGAATAGCTCGTACCTGAATACTAGCAAAAGATCGAAACAAACATCAATGCCTGAACCCGTAGCTATTGAGCAAACCCCGAATGACAGTACAAAAACTTGTCACACAAAATCCAGCATCTTTATTCACTTTTCAATCAAGCTCATGTACCTTCTAGATAACTCCAAAGACAAATCTAGTTTATTTTTCTTCTCGAGACATTTTCTTATCTTCATATACACTGAATAATTAGGTTTAAGACCCTTATCCATCATCTCATGAAGAATCCTGTGGGAAAGTAAAACACTTCCTTTCTTAAAATGAAGAGAAGCAAGCAAGGTATAGTTTTCATTACTCGAATAACTATTCTTACCAGCACAATCAACCACATACTCATGCGCTTCATCGTATTTTCTCAATTCAAAATAACACTTTATCACCGCAGCATGAGTTAAACTACATGGCTCAACACCCTTCAAACTCATTTTATCAATAAACTTCAAAGCCAAATCAATTTGACCATGCTTACATAACAAACGAATAATCGTATCAAACGTAAACTCTTTCGATAAACCATTTTCATGTTCCATCGTCTCAAGAGCTTGACAAGCCTCAGCAAAGTTACCAATCTTGAATAAACAACTAATCAACAAATTGTAAGTACTTCCATTTGGTTCAACACCGATTCTCTTCATCTTCTCTACCAAATCAACTACTCTTTCGTAATCACCTCTCTTGCACATCATCCTCAATAAAAAGTTATAACGATCCACGTTCCTCCCAAATTCTCCTATCACAAACTCCGCTACATCAAAAAAACACGAAAAACTAAGCATCTCTATCAACAACTTCACTCCAGAACTTTGACACACACCACCAACCTCATTAAGCACATCAACAATTTTCCTCACATATTCCATTCTAGAATCCTCATCCAGCCTCAAAACAACCAAAAACCTAAATGCCCTTCTCCCCAAACACACCCTTTTCGAATTAAAATCCCTCAAAATCGGAACCATAGCATCAAAATCCCTCAACAAACCACAATTATCAACAACACAACAACCAATCTCAGGATCACAACAAAGCTCAGGATGTGAAACATTAAGCCAATGAAAAAACATCAATGCTGAAACTCTATAACTAGCTAATTCATCAAAAATGTAAATAACTGAAGCCATAGACAATGAAACATTCATCATATTTAACCTATGTTCTAAATCATTATCACCTTCAATAATCATTGCAATGATTTGAGAAACTTGTTTAGAAGTAGCATATGGTTTATTCTTGTAAGAAGAATAAGGGTATGAAGAAAAGTACCTTGGAGTGTGAAATTGAAAACAATCATGAAAAGGGGTTGTGAGAGAGTGAAATGGGAATGACCCAGATGAAGAAAGTGAAGAACTTTGTGATTGGAAATGCAAAAGGGTCGTTGAAAATGGAGTTTTTGAGAAAAACCTGCAAATTTTGCAGAGGTTTTGAATTCTTCTCATAGGAACAGAGTGACGAGGTTGTTGTCGAAATCTAAGGTAACCAAACCATTGAGGTAACAAAAACTTGTGTGTTTGGTTTTTCTGAATTTTGGGCTTTGCATTTTGCAGTAGTTTCTCTTTCAGAAAATTTTATCCTACACCCCTATGTTTTATAACCTCACCCCCAATATTTTATCAAAACTACCGGTTTTACCCTTACCCCTACATTTACAACAACATTTTGTTTGTTTTTAAAGAATTGGGTGTGATGAAAATTAACTTGTCACAAGTTAGGACCATAAACCTTTAAGGTGCGTTTAGATAATGATGTGTGTTATTTGAACAATTATTTGTGTGATAACTTTTGAGACAACAATAAGTTTACAAAGGAAAATAGATATTGATACGGAAACCAAAACAATAGAGAGAAAGTAAAAACATAATGTCAGTATGATCGTAAAATGGTTATACAAATATCATAAGGAGAATATTATATAGATATTTTGTAATTCAATGGCAAAGGAGAAAGCTAACATAAACTAGGATGCATGGATAGAATATTTTAAAGATAAATGCTATCAAATGCCCCCAAAACAATTGTTAAGGTATTGAATATTAAAATATTGTTGTACCAAGATATAAAAAAATTATGATGTAGAATTTTTTTTTATTTTTTTACCGAAATTAATCTATAGAAAGTTGCGTGTATAATTTCTTTTATCTCCTCTCTTTCATCATTACCAAGTGGACACTCTTTGAAGCTAAATATATTTTTTAACAAATGACATTACCAAGTGGACACTCTTTGAAGCTAAATATATTTTTTAACAATAATTTTTTTTCTTTCGTACCGGTTTCCGACCCACCAATGGTGGACGACTAATCCGGCTATGTTCACTGACAAGCGTTGTTCCCCATTTGGAATCGAACCACGTATTCCCCGAGTACATCCTTGAAAGTAACTCTTTACCACTAGAGTCCAAGCAACATGGTTTCTTAACATTAATATTTTAAATGACTAATTTGGACATTTTTTATTTTTGAAACACATTGACCACATATTGATCATCACTCACTACTGCTCAACGGCAATACTTTCATATGTACGAGTGTGTTTTCAATTAATTATTGTAGAGAAGATGTATGTACTCAAATGTACCAATTTTGTTGTAACCAAAAAAAAAATGTACCAGTTTTGTAACGGGATAAACAAGACAACAAGGACATTGACAATTACCGTTATTTCTTTTATTAAATACTTCCTCCGGTCTTATTTATAAGAGGAATTTGGGTCAACAAAAGTGAATGTATCTGATACACTTTTTTAACCAAATACATTAACTTTTGTTGACCAAAATTTCTCTTATAAATAGGACCGGAGTATTCAATATTGAAATGATCAAACTCATGATGGTTTGAGAATTGTGAAAAAAGACAAAAGAGGAAAAAAGGGGAATTTAAAAGAGATAATGATTTATTTGTACTAAGAGAGCAAAATTTCAGTACGTACTAAGTCAAAAGCATTAATACATATGATAAGACAGTTTGATGACTGTTTTAAAAACAACATGGTGTGGTCTGTGGTGTAATTTAATTGTAAGAGACAAATGTTTGATTTTTTGAACATGTTGTAATAAAAAAACATGTATAGGGAGATTTTATTTGAATTGTTTAGTCTCTAAATTATTGTTTAAATTTCATTTTTTGGACATTTTAGAATACAAAATGATTTATTGAACTAATATAATCAATTTCATTTAAACAAAATTCAATTGATAATTTCCTTCAATAAAAAATTCAATTGATAATAAAGTCAATTGAATTAATATTAATATATCCAAACAATATTAATTTTATTTTAAAAAATAGTATACGATAAGACCTTTTTATTAAATAAATTTATGTTTTTAGAAGTTTAAGACAATATTACCTTGCTGGTTTGAGGACCAAAAGGTTGGAGGGATCTACTTGTGTGCAATAAATATATAGCATCTAAAATATCTATCTCAATAGTATCTGTGCTGCACATGATGAAAATTATTTAAATTTCCACTAGCCAGTAAGTACAATTAATTTATATATATATATATATATATATATATATATATATATATATATATATATATATATTTTGAAGGAATATATATATATATATATATATATATATATATATATATATATATATATATATATATATATATATATATATATATATCACCTAAATGATTTTGAAACTCTTACATATATTTCATATTTTAGTTTGATTTAAACTGAATTTTTAGAATGAAAAAATTAAGGTTTTGTCCAACAAAATAGAAATGATAAGTTCATTTTAGATCTAGTATTAATAAATAAATAATAAATTTTGACTTTTGAGTTAGAGATATAACAATATTGTGATGTCACCGATTTCAAACTATACATGCTGATCAATTCTGAGTTTAAGATCAATCATATTCATCATCCATTTGCAGTTGTGCTCAAGAACAACTTCATGTGGTTCGTTAAATGCATATCATAAACCATCATGATACTGGTCTGGCCTTGCATCGGAGTATGTTAAAATCCGTGGAAAAGTATATCATCAATGCATATATTAAAACATACAACCAATCAGCAACAATGTTGAGTCGAGTTAGACTTCTACAATGTAGGTAAGGTAATTCATATATTAATCGATAAAGTATTTACATTTAGTGTATAACACATATCGACTGCTATTCATAGATATAACTTGTTTAAGAGGGGTATTCTTGGTCATGAGGGACATCAGATTGTGCTTGGTGTGTGCGAATGATAAATAAGGAAGATCATCTTTTTTGTAGGTGTGGTTCGGTTTGGTATCATATTATTTTCAAGTAGGTTAGTATACGGGTCTGATTTTACCCGGAAACATTATCATTCTCTTTGATTATTTCTACTCCTCTAATTTCAAACATCGGAAAGGGTTAATGTGAAATTGGCAAACAACAGTCTGGAAAATTTGGGAGGCGAGAAATAGAATTATCTTTTCTGGCAAGAATCCAAATATTGACGGAGAAGGGGTTACTAATCTTCGCAGGTAATTTAATTGTTCGATCCGTGTTGATTCAACAAAAAATAAAGAAGGGAAATATAGAATGGACGATTTATCTTGTTTTTACCAAATCAACATTAATCACGTCTTTTTTTTTTAAGCTAAATTAGTTCACCTAAATTGATACTAAGAAGAATCGAATATGAAACCTCGAGGAGGAGCACACTCACAGGTCCAAGTCAATACCAACCCAAGTGGGTTAATCACGTCATTGTCTGAGTAGTAGTGCACAACATCGGTTATCGAGTAATTTTCAAACCTAAGGTCCACCATAAACCATATCATATGTCACCATTCTAGCAATTGTCCTTCAAACATAGTGTTGTTATGCAGCCATATCTCACTGGAAAGTGGCATAGTGAGCATTAATTTTAATGTTGGCTGTGTAGCTGAAGAAGGAGGGGTCCGGTGAGTTTGCAATAACCCAATGTTCCCTTTGGCGTTGCATAATTCAGCACATAAAAAACTGCACCAAGAGTACTTGTGAATGGTCTTGAGTATCCTCAACGAAACAGTTTCGATCATAACTAGAAAAGGACCAAAAATTGGAAATTTGTAATGATGCATTTCTTACTTGACCTTGATGGATTCTTACTGTGTGAAGACTTGATCATGTAGGACCCTACACATAGACATAATGATGAAATAAAACCATGCACTATGAAGTATATGAGAGAATGATTCAGTATTTTGAAAATTTGTTGAGAGCTTGAGTCTTGAAAGATACTACTGCCTCCCTCCCAATTTAATTGACACAATTTTGTTTTTCACACATATTAAGAAAAATGTATAAATAAAGGGGAAAGTGGAATATATTGTATTGAGAATGATAAAAGTAGTACAGTATTATTTAGTGTTATATTGTATTGGGAATGATGAAAGTTGTATTGAAAATTGAAATGGGTCAGTTATTTTGGGACACTTTTTTTTAGAAAATGGGTCAGTTATTCCGGGAGGAGGGAGTACTAATTTCCGTAAGTTTACAAAATCATGCAAGTCATAAAATTAAAATGGGAAGTAAGAATGTCAAACTTGAGGATCATATTTACTATCGAATTGTACTTGTAACAAGAATTTCCACTTTGTTTGGTTGAAATTTGAAAATTACTAAAATTTACTATATTTTTGTCATAATAAAAATTTAAGGGATGAGTTTTAGATGTCTACTAATTTGGTGTAATAAGCATTATGTTCATGTAAATGAATTATGAAATATTGATAAAATAATAAAACATGTTCAATTGTTTGATGTCTCTTTAAATTTATGTCTTTTTTCTTTTCATAGTCACTTATTTCATCTCAATAACGTATGTCATTGCTTTGTAAAGTTGATTGAAAATCTGGTTAATACTTTTTCGGATTATATAATCTAAAAATTCTGAAAAAGTAGTTCGAATTATATAATTTGAACAAGGTATTTTCAGAATTGAGTAGAGTCCGTGATGAGAGAATGGGACGGGAAAAGAAAATGTTGTTTTTAAAAAATTGCAAATTGGGCTATTGGATGTTTTGGTTAAAGGCCCTTTACTTTTCCCACCCTATCTACTTCTCACGCACCCTATAATTTTTACAAATGCCCATGGGATTTCGGATTCTAAAATCCGAACACATCCAAACTAAGTTTGGATTTTATGATGCGAAAAATGCTTATGTATAATCAGCAATCATAATCTCTTTTATTTCAGCAGTTTTGAATTTTGTTTTTAAAGACAAAAGAAAACTAAAGTAAAAAATGATAAAAACCTGTTGAATAAAATCATAAAAATACCACTAAAAAATTCTAAAAATCAAATAAAACTAACACAAAAAATTTCAGATTTTTTTTGAGAATATGAAAAATTAAAAATAGGTCTAAAAATCTTGATCCTTGATTTTTTTTCTTATTTTCTGGGAAGTTTCGGAGCAATCTTATCAAGTAGCCGAAAAACCGGATTTTTGACTACGAACAACTAACAATGACTTAAAATAGAAGGATGAGAGTTAGGAAAATTAATATTGTCCTTAAACTGGTTATCCATGTTACAAATAGACTCAAAATTTGTGTTAATACAGTTCGAATTGTATAATTCAAACTGTTTTTCCCTTGAAAAGGGGGTTTATGGGGAACACGCCCTATTTTAAGGTTTTCGGATTATAAAATCCGAATTTGTGAAAAAACTCTTTTTTTTCACCCCATAATAAAGGAAAAACTCAGTTCGGATTCTAAAATTCGAAAATCACATGGGCATTTTCGTAAGAAACATAGGACGCGCGAGAAGGTGATAGGGTGGAAAAAGTAAATCCCTTGGTTAAAAGGTTGGCATTAGTTAAGACCATAATTCTCCTAAATAAAAAGAAGTCAAAAGCCTGCTCAAGATTAGTCTTCTCCTATGTGAATTTAACCTACTACCGCTTTACTTTTAAACTAAATATTAACTCAAAAGTGTTAGCCCTAACTTCCCCAGGAACCCTAAAATCACAATGTAGAAAAACAAAGAGAGGTTAGATGGCCTAGCCAATCAAAGATATATTACTCTCAAGCTATGTACATACTCCACAAAACTTTCTTCCTCGTAAAAAAATTTCCATCAATTTAAGTATCATATGTCATGAGAAATACTTACTTGGTCACGAATAACAAATGTTTAGACATGCACATAAATGGTTGTGACTAATATCTTTATCGTTTATATTTATTCATTTATGTAAGTGTGTTCAAACATTTTTTATTTCATTTGTGCCAAAGTAAGACTTTCTCAAATTTCATATATATAATGAAATATTAAATTAGTTCACAAAATTTAGCGTCTCTAATACTTAGCCACATAATTAAAGACGGATTTTACGTATTCTTTTTTGAATGACAAATATATGTGTATATATAAATAAAAAAGAATTTTTATATTTTGCTATCTCTAATTTTCTGATGCTATTTCAACTTTTTAGTAGTTGTTCAACACCCATCCTTGTCGAAAATATAGCCTAATTAAGGTACTACTTGCACACGTACATGTAAAAGTTTTGAAGGGACAATAAAACGTATCATGTATTTGTGATTTGTGTGATTACTAGATTTACTATATAAGGCAGGTAAAAGAAATAAGTCAATAGACAGTTACTTTCCCTTTTTGGTTTACCTTTAGAAAAAAACATACTCCCTCCGTCCCGGAATATCTGACCCATTTTCTAAAAAAAAGTGTCCCAAAATAACTGAGTCATTTCAATTTTCAATACAACTTTCATCATTCCCATACAATATAACACTAAATAATACTACTTTTATCATTCCTAATACAATATATTCCACTTTCCCCTTTATTTATACATTTTTCTTAATCTGTGTGAAATGAGTCAAGGGGTCAGATAAATTGGGACGGAGGGAGTAACATGAAATCTTTCATCCATTTACTTTATTTTTCATATTAGGTGTTATGGTCCTTAATTAGAAAAACTTAAATTAGAAAAAAATGTCAATTATAATATAGCCCTAACCCTAATTGTCATCATCGAATTCTTTTTGAGGTTTATCACTATGCCATGTATGAAATTACGTACCTAAACAAGTACTAAAATTCAGATATACACCAATATATATGTTACTAACTACTAAGTATATAGTATAATATATAAATTTTCTTTTCCCAGGTGTTGGTACAAATCTAAATATCAAGATGAGTAAGAAAGCATATGACTATGTGTAAACACCAATTCTTTGATTGATATGAGAGTTGGGGACGACCCCTACCTTCCCAAAACATCATCAAAGTGTGGCAGAGGCAATTGTTGTCAGAGTTTTGATGAATTTTCTGGATTGAAAGTGACACTAGGTAGTACGGGCCACTCTAAAGAACCCTAATTTTTGTAATTACCAATTTGTCTTTTTTGCTGAGTTGGTATGTTTAATAAATTTTATATTTGCTAGTATTTGTAATTACCAATTTGTTCACATAGTGTTTAACAAATTTTATTTGCTTTTAATATGATTCTAGATTTTTTTAATTTTTATTTAGATAAGCAATATGAAGTCTAGAATATTGTTAATGAGCAAGCACAAATTGATACATGTGGTCAAGAATTCATAGCTAAACTCTCATCTTCTCTATATGTGGCTTTAATTTTCTTAAAGTTGCTAACAATCTGATTTGGTCGCAATTCTTTTCAAAGAGACCCTCTTACGTCTCAAAACTATTTTTTATTGTCAAATGTTGATTAGTAGTAGTAGATTAATTTTGAGCCACTAAACCACTTTAAAAAAAAAAATTTAAAATTTGAACTCATACCAGCTACTCCTTTGAGGATGCCTGGAAACTAATTGCTTAGTTGATATTGACTAGAATGTCATTGGTGCCTTATATCAAATAATAATGGAGTGACTCACCTTATTGTCATATTTTATCATAAAAAAAGAAATACTTAAATAGTTTTTTCATAAAAAGAAATAATATATATTTGAGAGCAGTGCTATATGTTACGGAAGTTTTGTTTAATATGGATCTCTAAAAATCAATCCAAAGACATACATTAGCCATTTTAAGTAATTATTTTTTAAATATTATAATAATAAATAAAATAAAAAGTAAAAAAAAATTAAATATTATAATAATAAATAAAATAAAATTCTTGTTCAACAAAATAAAATAAAATAAAATTTAGTACAAACAGTATGGTTCAATGTTGAAACGGATACATATTCGATATACCATATCACGATACAAAAGACTCGCATATTAAATATCAACAAAATCACGTACATTATATTTTTCAGAACAAAGAAGAAAATTTTCAATCTAATTTTGATTGAAAACACCTTTGATTTAAAGAAGATTTACTAATTTTGTGACTACTTTTTATGGAACCCTTTTTTTTTTGAAAAATTGTGGAAGAGAATTTTTTTTTTTAGTAATATTAGTGATACAAAAAAATGACAAACTATAACTGTCTCAAGTAAGATTTAAACCATATCCTCTATGATTACAAAGTCAAACTCTAACTACTGGGCTTGTATCTTTTGAATAAACAATGAAACTCTCATGATATCAAGAAATTTCCATAAATATCACGAAAATCATGTGTGTTAGGTTTTTCAAAAAATTAGATATAAGATCTTTTCATAGAATTTACTCAAAAAAAGATTTTTTTTTTTCTTCATAGGAGCACATGATTCACACTATTTAACCGGTTTTGTCCACCTTTTACTTCATGGCCCTGCCTTGGATAAAAGGTTGAACCCTTTTTGTTTGAGAGGAAGTCGAAATCTTATAGCTCAATATATAAACCTAATTAATTCTTTTAAAAAAAATATAACCTAATGAATTTCTTGTTCAAAATGAAAAACTTTTCCCCATCTTTTACACCACAACATAAATTAATCATAACCTTGATTTAGATTAAGACAAAAACATGTACTAACCTAACTGCACTTCATTTAATCATTGATTCCTTCAAATTCTCTGAGCAAAAAGGAACCCTAACCCTAACCAAATCAAAATATCTCACACACACACACACATATGCAAGAAGAACATGGTCAAAATATGTTGAATGATTTGACCTTCCTCTGCTTACGTTTGCTTCCACGTAATGAGGCAAAATACCCACAAATTATGTGTGTCTTGTCCTCAATTACTCTCCCTCTCTACCCTACAATCTATTAGTACAAGAAAACCTGATCCAACAAATAATTTATTCACAAAATAATAATAGTAATATAAACTATGCAAATCAAATCCAACTTCCATCATTGCCCTAATTGAAATCTCTTCCTACTCTTTCTTCTGGAATATGTGTCAGTCTTTGAAATATATATTTTTTTTTTATAACATTCTTGCATATAGATTAGTACTTATTTTTTTAAAAATATAACATTTTTGGACATAAATTAACATTCATTAATAGTACACATTTTTACTTCTCTAAAAAAAAAATAGTACACATTTTTACTATTTTTTATCATATACTTGAGTATAAATTAGTTCTCATTAATAAAACTCATTAATAGCACACTTTTTTAATTTTTTTTATCATATTCTTGGATAAAATGTTTATATAAAAGGATTCTTTAGAGGAACATGACTATGTATGGACTGTTAAGTTGATGCTTAGAAGAAGAGAAGAAACCAATTCATTACTCAAAGGAAGGTAGATAGATACTTTCTTCTTCTACACCATAAGGGGTCCTCTTCCTCTCACAAAAGAAATTAGGGCTAAAAAATTAAATTGAAGTTTCCAATGTTCCCTTACAGTTCAAACCCTTACCCTTCATTTCTTCCTTCAGCTTCATCTTCTTCTTCTTCTTCTACTTCTTCACTGTTTCCTTTTCCTTTTCCTTTCCTAAACCCTGAAAATGCTTCTTCAAACAACAACACACTTTTTCATGATCCATTTTCAATTCCTTACATACCAATTCATCATCATCCTCATCCTAATCATCATAACATTACAAATATTCCAGAAACCCTAACCAATTTGGCGGCTTCTCAAGAAAATAACAATAATAGTAACAACAATAATAACATTGCTATTTCAATGCCTAAACAAGATCCTTCATCTCTTGGTGGTTCTTCTCACTATGGTATTTCCTGTTTCCTCACAAAGAAACCGGTGAAGAAAGACCGACACAGCAAGATTTACACTTCTCAAGGTTTGAGAGATCGAAGGGTGAGGCTTTCGATTGAGATCGCTCGAAAGTTCTTTGATCTTCAAGACATGTTAGGGTTTGACAAAGCTAGCAACACACTTGATTGGCTTTTCACAAAATCTAAGAAAGCAATTAAGGATCTGACTAAAAGTAAGCAAAGAAACAACGATAGTGAAGTTGGTGGTGATGCTAAAAGCTTCACATCTTCCTCAGATTGTAAAGATTCAGAAATTGCTACTAATAATTCTTCAAACCTAAAACAACATAAGGAAGGTGCAGGAAGTAAACTTGAAGAGAAGAAGTTGAAGAGGGTACAGATCAAAGAACCTGCTTGTGTTAGAGCAAGTAAGATGAAGGATTCAAGGGAAAAAGCAAGAGCAAGAGCAAGGGAAAGAACTAGTAACAAGATCTCCAACATAAGGGGGGTGCAAGAAGTAGAACTGAAGAAAAAATATGAAAATAATCTTCAAGCTTTTCAACAAGATCATCATCAAGTTGTTGTGAGTAGTAGTGAAGGACCAAGAAATGATTTTAATGTTATTGAAGAATCAATTGTGATTAAGAGGAAGTTGAAGCCATCCATGATGGTTTCTCATCATCATCATCATCATCCTCATTACCATCAAAGCCATGTGATCCCTAAGGAATCATCAACAAGTTTCAACAACAATGGAGATTACAATTTCTTGCCAAATTCGTCTCCAAATTGGGATGCTAGTAATAATGGTACATCTTCCACTAATCGCTCCACTTTTTGTGCTGTAGCCAGCATGAATCTTTCTACAGGTATGTCATATGTGTGTCAGTGTTTATTTTATTTTTTTCATAAAAAAGAAATTGCTATTTTACTAAAAAAGTTGAACTAACTACAAAAATTTAAAGACTTAAAAGTGTGAAATTCTTTTTTTAAGTCCAACTCTAAGTAGTGATTTTTCCCTTTTAATTTTCGTTGATAATTATAATTTTTTTAGCAGTTTCTTCTTAAAAACAAACTTTTAATTTACCAAAAAAAAAGTTAAAATTTATAAAATTATATATCTTTTTTCAAAAATATAATAATATGAAATTAAAAACAAATATAAAATTTAAAATTTTCTCTAATCCTTTTTTGAGTATAAAAGATGGAAAATTTGCAGACCAATTAACTTCATTTTTCTGCTCTTAATTTTCATTTGAATTTCAAATATTTCTAGTACTACTTTTAGAAAAGGAAATTTTTCTAGTACTATCTTTAATGGGTTAAATATGTCTTGGTCTCTAAAATTTTTAAATTTCAAGTTTTATTCTCTATAAAAAAATTCTTCAATTTTTGGTCCCTCAAAATTTTTCTTCCGCAACTTATGGTCCCTGCTTTTAAATTAAATCATGTGTATACATTGCATTTTTTTAATGAATTTTTATAGAGATGTTTATAATATTATGATAATATCTTCTATAAAAAAAATTGAATTTTTAATAACATATGAATTAAATATGATTTTTTAAGCGCTAAAAACTTTAAAAATTCATATTTAATACATCACTTGTTAAAAAAATTAAACTTTTCCAAAAGAGATTTCTGTAACGTGCTAAACACAACTATAAAAAAAAATACAAAATTTTGAAGGATACACATGATTTAACTTAAATGCATGTACCAAAAGTTGTGACGAATTTTTGAGGGACAAAAAATTGATAAAAATATTTATAGGGACTAAAACTTGAAATTTGAAAATTTCATAGGGACTAAAAATATATTTAACCCATATTTAAATTTAAATAAGACCTAGGGGATTTTGATGATATATAGTGATCTAAGTGGTAATTTTTCAGGGCTCCAAATCTTTGGAAAATCATGGGAGGAATGCACCAATCCACGTCTACATTAGTATGTTAGATTTTTGTTTTTCTGCATTTATTATCATTATGAACTCTCTCTAGGTTTGTTAAGGACTTTCAAGGATATTCTTTTCTGTGTTTTCTTCCAGCAGTGTAACTTTTTCTGTCCTATATTCTCCCTTGAACCATGTTTGTACCATGATCTGTTGTTCATGATGTTAAAATGTGACACTTGGCCTTAAACTGTTGTTGAGTGTCATATTAATTTATTTATGGCCAATATTTTAAAATGTGGTTAACATTCTGTTCAATTAATTAATGTCAATTAGTTATCATGAAATTGTTCCTTCTAGCTGATTTTAATATTATTGTTTTTATAATTTTTTTTTAATATTATGTTGGTGATAAAAATATTTAAATATTTTTATGTATATTTGTTAATGTTCAACATTGACCGTTATTATTCTTAGCTTGAATTATTTTCAAGCAATTATAATGTTCATTTTTTTATATATATACTTGTTGTGACTGGCCATGTGTATATATTTTATTAAAAATCGAACTCTACACAAGAAGTGAAAATGCTAAAGAAAAGATACAAGATAAAAGACAACCAAACAAAGGCTAAAAGGCCACAAAACCACCAAGACACATGTGTATGTGATTGCATGATTTTTTTAGTGGCAAATCAAATCATATATATAGAAAGAAATTGAGTACAAGGGATACATATATCCAATGCATATGTCAAAAGGAAAAGGAAAAACGATGCAACTAAAATCAAGAACCACATCAAAGATGAGAATTTTATATGTTTAACTAATTGCACAACATTCACAAACTCATTTGAGAAAATGACATCATTTTGTGATCACTTCCATATCAACCACACCATGACATGCCTAGTTAAACTCAAATGATGTAGCAACTTCAAAGTAACATAAGACTGAGAATAAATGAAACAAGTAAGATGGCATAGCCAGCTCC
This sequence comes from Medicago sativa, assembly GCF_051527215.1. Taxonomy (NCBI): domain Eukaryota; kingdom Viridiplantae; phylum Streptophyta; class Magnoliopsida; order Fabales; family Fabaceae; genus Medicago; species Medicago sativa. Next base: position 13,913,708 of record NC_140754.1, read on the forward strand.
CAATCGAACCAATGGAAAACTTTAAACCAAATTTGAATTGAAACGCCACATGTTATAAACAAGTGACGACTCGACTCTTGTGCTAGACCACAAAAACACATACTCATAATTCGGCGTTAGGAAAGGTTTTTGAGAATAAGGGCCTTATCCAAAAGCATTTTCCGAGAAAAACTAATAACCGTTGATCGGACCCAACTCTTCCAAACTAGCAATATGATCCGCATTTCATCACCTAATAAAGAGACCACAATAAGGGCATAGTCATTTACCCAAGACACATTATCCTCCATAAGAGTCAAGGTTACACTACTAATGAGGTTCAACAAATCCACCCTCAAATCTTGTTCTTGGATAAAAAAAAGTTGTCGTGAGAATATATCCAAATCCACCTCTAACTTTCCCACGGACCTAAATCACCCACGACCACATCTCTTTGTTCGAAAACTAGAAAAACCCTAGGGAAGTCATGATCCACAAAGCAAGAACCTATACCAAGATATTAAACAAGAATAAAGTCAACATACTATTACCAACCACTTTCACTACCCCCGTCAGAGAACCAGACAGAGGTAGAATCAAATTAATTAGTTCTAAATAAAAATGAATAACCCTAACAGAAGTCCACCAAAGGGTAAGTCAGAGACGACTACTAACAATCAACCACCCCGGGTCAAAGAAGAATCACACCACTTAAGTCCTTGCACCACAAGGAATCAAGGTACAATACATTGTAACTAGACACGTCAGGATTGGCCAGAATAGATTCATATACTTTGCTACCAACACCTTCTTCCGCTACGATTCACCTTCTGATAGTAAATGCCACCTTGCCAACAAAACTATGTTAATAAACCTTACTTCTTGCCCAAGACCACCACCTCTTAGGCTTACACACACCCTTCCAGTTCACCTAACAATTTTTTTTTTTTCACACAATCCACCCCTTTTCCACTAAAATTCCTTCGAAGTTAAACTAGTTTGGATGAAACCAATTTCGGGAACTTTTTCGCCTAACAAATTTTATTCAACCATCCACCCCCTCCCTACATAAAACTCCTTTGAAGTCGAACTAGTTTGGACGAAAAAGTTTTCAGTTACTTGAGGTAGGACTTAAAATAAGTTGGGATTGAACCCAACACCGAATTAATTAAATCCAACTTCCCCAAGACATTAGATGTTTATTACTCTTCAAATATTCTCCTCAACCAATCATTTGGATCGAAATCATAAAAACCTTTGTTATCTATGTCTAGATTGATTTTTTTTGTTAAGTAGTCTAGTGGTTAGAACTCACACATTTTAAACGTGGATAAATGGGGTGTCTGGGGTTCGAACCCCTTTTCTTAATAAACAAAAAAAAAACAATTACATGACTATGAAGAGTACTAGAAGTACTCCAAATTATGCCTAGATAAATAATTGTGCTTCAATTGCACACATGACAACCGACAAATTAGGCACCTTTGATGTGCACCTATGCGCAACAAACCCAATGACAATTACATGCCTTCATTTAAACCAATATAGAGAAACATATTCAATCAAAGGTGGCCATGTTTCTCATTCTTTCATATTTATAATTTTATATCGTTTTCATAATGTTTATAAGTTTTTACTTGCAAAGCTTTCTATGATACACATACGCATGCTAATTTGTCATATATACAATAATTAAAATGAGAGAAGACATATACTAAATTTAATTTCCTACCTAAATATTGATCATGATGGACACTCTTGGATCGGATGGGGTTGATTTATTCTTCATCAAGTATTTTTGGATTTTGTGAAAGATGAAGTGGAAGCACTATTTCATGCTACTTTTCAGTCTCATTCAAATGCATTAATATTTTGATTTTGACAAAAAAAAAAAAAAATTATGACTTTGTTCATCAATTTTAAGAGCTCGCTCCAGTAATTTTAAATGCAACACCTGTGCCAAAAAAATCCATTCTCCTTTGAATTTAACCAAAAAGAAGTGAAATGGAGAAGGGTTTCAGCTAGTGCATGCAGCTCATTTTCCACATCAACAAGAGTAAACGGCGTTTTAAATTAAGTTAAGGGACAAAAATTATATTTAAGCATTTTAAATTGCTAGATTGTCAATGATAATTAAGTTTCTCTACAAATTAAAATGCTATAATTTGATGAGCAAATGTTTAAGTTTAAGTTTGAAATTATTAGTAAAAATGTGACAGAGCAGTGTATAGAGAACCACAAAAGACAAGTGAGTAAATCAATTTTGTAGTTATTGGTGAAGGTAGACGGTATGATCTCAAAATATTTACTCAAGAACAATTATTATAACGAATATTTTTACTCATCTTTGCGGTTCTCTATTTTGTGGTTCATATCCACTTAGAAATAATATTAAGTGAAGGAGGAGAGAGAAGGAGATAAATTTTGAAGGAGAGGATCCAATTCCATAATTTACCACACATAGCACTTGAAAAATAGCTCTCTCAAAAAAAAAAGCACTTGAAAAATAGCATGAAAATACAACTTTTTCCTTTTTTCACTCAACCGTAATTCAATGAATGACAATTACAGAGGAGAGAACGCAGGAGATGATCCAATTTCTGTTTATTAACCACTCAAATTGAGGGTTTCAGTATCCACTAAAAAAATGTGGAATATTTATTAGGAAAATAACAAGGGAAAAACTTAATATTTTAGAATGTGCTAAGAAATAAGTGATCATATCCAACCAATGAGTTAAGGCTTTTGAAAATCTGAAATTAAGCAAGGTCAATAATGATGCTATTTTTCATTTGCCGGTATACTGCTGCTAGAGCATTTGAAGTGTAAATAACTCTCTTAACTACTGTCTCTAAATTTTTGCAGTTATTATTTAGTTTTGGTCACGATTTGGTGATGTGGTTTAGTTATGGGAGTGATTATGTTTAGACACGATTTTTACTATGTTGGTATCAAGTTGGAGTTGTTGAATAGAGTAGGTCTAGTGGTTGAGATGAAGGAAATATTGTTTGTTAAAAATAGACCATGCTTGCCTAATGAAAATGTGTTGTTTATGATTAATTCCGCTCATGTATGTTCTTTTTCCAAACTATAACATGTAGAGCTTTTGTTTCACTTAATACTATGCAAAAAACTCACCTAACGATTTATATATAATATGCTTAAGTTTTGATATTAGAATTATTTATATTTCACTGATGGAGTTATCTCTAGGTAATCAATAACTTATTAAAATAATGAAATATGGTAAAACAATTACCTCCAGGTAACGAATAACTTATTAAAAAAAAAAGAATGAAATTATTATTAGTTAGTTTACATGTCTCATTTTTTTACTACAAGAAAAAGTTGAAGTTTCATCATCCTCCTCCTTTTTCATGTCGTTCAATAATATTATTATGCAAAAGCAAAAAAACAAAATGGGGAAAATTTGTAGTTTGTGTTGAGTATTTGGGTATTGGCTTCATTGTTGCTAAAACAAATACTCGTGTATGTTGGATACAATGTTCCAACATCTTGGCACGGTTCAGTGTGCCCGGTTCATGTGGCTTGGTTCACGCAATCCTTATCTCAGTAAGGAAACCACGCCTTATTTCTTGTTCACCAAGCAGCGCGTTATTGTCCAGAATAAACTGGAAGATTTGTTTCTAAAATATAAACAATATTTTAGATTTCCTTGGTGGTGTATATGGAAGTTCCTAAAAATGTTCCTACTTTTTAGGAGTTACCATACTTGTAAAATATATTTTCAAAACAGATTTAGAAAATATATTTTCTGAAGAATATTTGTTTCAACATATTTCTGATGAGAATATGTGATACAAATATATGTTTAGCCTATTACGAAAATGCCCATGCTTTGAAAGGCTATATAAGGAAGACTTGTACCCTAGTTTTATTTACCAATTCAAGAATATTGGATTGAGTCTTTAGGGTCTCAACTTGTGCCGTAATTGCGAGCCTCTCCTTGTATCACCTTGATGCATCGAGATGGACCTTCAGTTGAGTTGTAATTTATCAAAACCATCGATTTGTAAAAGAATAGATTTTTAGGGTTTTGAGTCGTCTTCCATGTATTCTACTCTTGTATCATGGTGATGCAGGTTTAGAATCTTTACTGTGTGCCTTCTTGTGTCGCCTGTGATACTTGTTTAGGACTGAGTTTGTGAGTATTGATACTCTTGTGCATCAAACCGAAGTTGTGAAACAATGTTTGGTTGTTTGTGTTGGAAGGTAACTTCTATCTTTTTGTGTTTGAGGTCTGATAGGTCACTGGGGCAGTGACTGACCATTAGGATAGTGAGATGGGATCTCAGATCTAGGAGTTCCTAGGTTGAAGTCTAGACGGGTAGGTCCTAGGTCATATAGTGTAAACGAGGAGTTTGCTGAGAGCTATTGAATATGGACTACACTAGTGGATTTCCTTCCTGGCTTGGTAGCCCCCAGATGTAAGTGTGTTGTGCTGAACTGGGTCAACAAACTCTCTGTGCCTTTTACTTTCCTGTCGTTTATTTTGCTGTTTGTTTATGCTTACTGCCAGAATGATGTTGAAACATTAAACGGAACATCTGCTTTCTGCAGATCTGGATCTGAAACATCACATAAAAACAGCTGATAACTAACGCGCTAAAATTCTATATCTGTTATATTTGCCTTGATCTGTCTGTTTTCTGCTAGCTCGATGTTAAAACCTTTTACTCGACATTCTGATCATAACATCGTATAAAACACATAAAAGCTAGTCTGCCGGAATTTCAGTTTGTGATTTAAAATTTCAAATTTTTGTTGGTTTTCCTCTGTGTTTGAGTTCAATAAAAGTTAATCTTTGTTCGTTTACACCAATATATATATATATATATATATATATAATTTTTTGTTGGTTTTCCTCTGTGTTTGAGTTCAATAAAAGTTAATCTTTGTTCGTTTAAACCAATATATATATATATATATATATATATATATATATATATATATATATATATATATATATATCATTATGCAAAAACAAAAAACAAAATGGGGAAAAATTTTAGTTTGTGATTCAAAGTTTCAACTTTTTTGTTGCCTTCCTCTATGTTAAGTTCAATGAAAGTTTTTTTTTTTTTTTATCATTATGCAAAAGAAAAAGAGAAAATTTTTAGTTTGTGATTCAAAGTTTCAGATTTATATTGGCTTTCCTCTGTGTTGACTTCAATGAAAGATATTCATTATTCATTTTCAATAAAATATAGTTTTATGAAAAGAAAAAAAAAGGGGAAAATATTGTTAGTTTGTTATTAAAGTTTAAATTGTTGCTTTTTTTTGTTTCCTCTGTTTTGAGTTGAATGGAAGGCAAAGCTACTAAGAAGATTTTGAATGGTTGAGATTTGCAGGTTACTTGATCCACTAAAATTTTATTTTTTAAAGATATATATATATATATATATATATATATATATATATATATATATTGATTTTAAAAATCTAATTGATTTTGGAATTACATTTAACAAATGGTGTTTTTGGCAATATGGAAAAATTGAAAAAAAAAATCCCAGCATGCTTATACGCCTTTGATTAATTATGATTTAGTTTTAGTGATAAAACTATATAATTTTAAATAAAAATAATATTAGTAATTACATATTATGTTATTTTTTTTTAAAGAATATTATGGTATTTTTAATTAGGGTTAAATATATTTTTGATCCCTATGAAAATATCAACTTTTCATTTTAGTTCCTCGAAAATTATTCTTCAATTCTTACTCCCTATAAAATTTGTAATCATCAAATTTGGTCTCTATTTTTAAGTCAATTCATGTGTAATATTTGTACTTATTCAAAAACATGTGTAATATTTATATTTTTTAACGAAATTGTATAGAATATTATTGTAAATATCTCTTAAAAAAATTATTAACTCAAATTATGTTAACTCTAATAAATTGGACGGTAATTATTCCAACAAAAAATATATTAGAAATCATTTAAAAAATAAAATGATATGTTTTATGGATAAGATCAAAGTAATATAATGGGCATGAAATTATTATAAGAATTATTTATATACTTTTTTTACCTCCTATACTAGGTAAACAATGTGCATCACCTACAAAAACAAGTCATTTAAGTTGTCCAAAGAAAAATGAGGTCTCTCACAGTAGGAGACCTAATGTGGTCTCCCACCTTAAACGGCACCAGAATGGAATATTTAACATTTTTCATAAATGCATCGTATTGACATTGTAATAATAATGATGATTTAATAAACAACCTTATTTTTTGTTTCATAAGAGATTATGATCGTAAAGAAAATGGATGTACTTAGAAACCTCTATCATTTATACATATCATTATGCTCCAAAAAATGTAGGGAATATTCCTAGTTTGTACGTAAAGTTTTCATTTTTTTTATTCATTTTAAACTCAAATACATCATTATGCAAACAAAAAAAAAGAGAAAATATTGTTAGTTTATGAGTTATTGTTTTGATTTATTTGTTGGTTTTCTCTATGTTGAGATGAATCAAAGTTAACCTTTGTTCATTTACACTCATATATATATATATATATATATATATATATATCATTATACCATTTCTCAAAAAAAAAATCATTATACCAAAACATAAAACAAAATGTGGAAAATATATAGTTTTTTATTTGAAGTTTCAATTTTATGTTGGTTTTCCTCAGTGTTTGAGTTTCATAAAAGTTAATCATTGTTCATTTATTTCTATATATATCAATATGAAAAAACAAAAAATAAAATGTGAAAAATATTTAGTTTGCGACTCAAAGTTTTAATTTTGTAGGTTTTTCTCTGTGTTGAGTTCAATGAAAGTTTTTCATTGTTCATTTTCAACCGAATATAGCAGTATGAAAGAAAAAAAATGGGTCAAATATTGTTAGTTTATTATTAAAGTTTTAGTTGTTATTTTTTTGGTTTTTTTTTTTTTGCTAAGCCAGGAGCGTGGATCGACATCAAGGGGAAGCAGCGACATCCCAACTAGGTTGGCACCCCGCAGAACCCCCATCCTCTGCCGACCAGCTCAAAGATTTTATTAAAAAAAATGGAAAAGATGTACAAGAGGGGGGACTAGACCAAAACCCTCAAAGAAAATAACAAAAAGAAAATGAAAAGAAAAGAGAAACAGAAAACAAATAAAGAACACCATCTAAGGAAACCGAATGTTAGGCAAGGCATGACGGTCCCTAAAGAAATGCGGAAACAAAGCCTGCGGCATCACCGAGTACCAAACCGGGTTGTGAAGAGAATGGCCCATATTAGCTAGTAAATCGGCGCAACAATTACCTTCTCTATAAATGTGGGAGGAAATGACCTGGATCCCTCGATTGCAAGCATTATGCCAACGGTTTCTGAGGAGCACTGGAACTAGGGACCGGTCTTTGAAAACTGCTAAAGCACTAGTGGAATCGCTTTCTAACCATATGTTTCTCCAATCATTGTTAGCTGCATACTCCAACGCCAGAATGTAACCAAAGACTTCAGCAAAAAAGACAGATGACGAATTAACATTAGAGGCAAAGGCCCCAAGAAAAGCTCCTGAATGGTCGCGGAACAGACCACCACAAGCGCCAACAGACCCGACTACCGAGCCATCCGTATTTACTTTTAACCACGGTGCTGATGGAGCTTTCCAAGTGACCATAATAATATCTCTATAGTGTCGGTTATGTGGACAAATAGAAAGCAAATCCAAAACAGCAGCATCCGAAGCCACACACTTACCGATGGAGAGGTTACCACTCATAGAAATGTCTGCCTGAACCCGCAGCTTCACAGCCTGAATAGAAGTAGTCTTCGAAGAGAAGCGCAGGCTGTTTCTAGCTAACCATATCGCATGGACAGTATGCACAACAGCAGCCATTAAAATATCCGAAACCTGGGATGAATTGTTTTGCGGTAAAGAGAACAGCAGCATCGCAAAAGAAGAGCAATCAAATACGACATTCAACATTCCCCCAATCCAGTTCCATAGTTCCATAGCAAAGGGACATCGCAGAAATAAATGCTCCGAAGTTTCTTCCTGCAGCAAACAGAAGCAACAAACAGAGACAATGACACAGCCCCGTCGACGGAGGTTGTCGTCGGTAGGCATTTTACCATGCATTAAACGCCAAAATATGAATGAGTGCGACGGAGGAATACAATTCGACCAAATAAGATCAGCCCAAGGGAGAGAAGTAGCAACCGGTCTTATGAAAGAAAGAGCTTGCTTTGCGGATAATTTCCCGTCCGGTGAATGTAACCAAACCATTAAGTCAGAGAGATTACTAGTTGGCAGCACCACCGCATCCATACGAGCAGCCACTTGGGGAATGTCCAACAGGTCTTGAGGCATGTTCCATCTTCCATTCAAAATGACATCTGCAACTGTACCATCAAACATATCATGAAATTGGGGCGCTACTTGCAACAAGTCCAACAACCGCTCACCTAGCCAATTATCGGACCAAAGCTGAATATTGTCTCCCGTACCAATAATCCATAATGAGTTAGCATCGACTGTTCCAATATGCTCCTTAATCCCACACCACACCGAGGATTTAATATAGTGTTGAATTGGATGCCCATGAGATAAATACCTTTGCCGAAGCAACTGACACCACTGTGAGTTCTCTGACCGAAGCTTCCAAGCTAATTGTAACAATAAGGACTCATTTATAAGTCGCGTGGACTTAAGATCAAGACCTCCCGCTGTCCAAGGCTGACCTAAAACTTTCCAAGAAACGGTACAAATTTTGCGAGTGAGAATGTCTCCACTCCAAATAAAATTCTTGATCCAAGTGTCTAACTTTTGGAGCAGTTTTCTAGGCCACTTATTTTTTTGGTTTCCTCTGTTTTGAGTTGAATAAAATATTTAACATTTTTCATGTAGCATGGTATTGACATATTAATTATAATGATGATTTAATAAATAACTTTATTATGTTTTCTCATCAGAGATTATGATTGTAAAGAAAACGGATGTACTTAGTAACTTCTATCATTTTTACTTATCAATATATCAATATGCTGCAAAAAAATGTAGGAAATATTCCTAGTTTTTATCTAAAGTTTTCATTTTTTATGTCTATTTTACACCCAAATACATCATTATGCAAACAAAAAAAAAGACAAATATTTGTTAGTTTGTGAGTTAATGTTTCGATTTTTTTGTTGGTTTCCTCTGTGTTGAGTTGAATCAAAGTTAATCTTTGTTCATTTACACTCATATATATATATATATATATATATATATATATATATATATATATCATTATTCAAAAACATAAAACAAAATGTGGAAAATATGTAGTTTTTTATTTGAAGTTTCAATTTTATGTTGGTTTTCCTCAGAGTTTGAGTTCCATAAAAGCTAATCATTGTTCATTTATTTCTATATATATCATTATGAAAAAACAAAAAATAAAATGTGAAAAATATTTAGTTTGCGACTCAAAGTTTTAATTTTCTGTAGGTTTTTCTCTGTGTTGAGTTCAATGAAAGTTTTTCATTGTTCATTTTCAACCGAATATAGCAGCATGAAAGAAAAAAAATGTGTCAAATATTGTTATTTATTATTAAAGTTTCAGTTGTTATTTTTTTGATTTCCTCTGTTTTGAGTTGAATGAAATATTTAACATTTTTCATGTAGCATGGTATTGATAAATTAATAATAATGATGATTTAATAAATAACTTTATTATGTTTTCTCATCAGAGATTATGATTGTAAAGAAAATGGATGTACTTAGTAACTTCTATCATTTTTACTTATCGATATATCAATATGCTGCAAAAAAAATGTAGGAAATATTCCTAATTTTTGTCTAAAGTTTTCATTTTTAATGTCTATTTTACACCCAAATACATCATTATGCAAACAAAAAAAAGAGAAATATTTGTTGGTTTGTAAGTTAATGTTTCGATTTTTTTGTTGGTTTCCTCTGTGTTGAGTTGAATCAAAGTTAATCATTTTTCATTTACACTCATATATATCATTATGCAAAATTGTAAAACAAAATGTCAAAAATATGTAGTTTCTGATTTAAAGTTTCAATTTTATGTTGGTTTTCCTCTGTGTTTGAGTTCAATACAAGTTAATCACTGTTCATTTACACCCATGTATATTATTATGCAAAAACAAAAAATAAAATGAGGAAATGTTTTAATCTGTGATTCAAAGTTTCAATTATTTTTGGTTTTTCTTTTGTGTTGGGTTTAATGAAAGATATTTATTGTTAATTTTCAACCAAATATAAACAGTTTGAAAAAATAAAAAAAAAATGGGCAAAATATTATCAGTTTATTATTAAAGTTTCAATTGTTGTTTTTTTGGTTTCTTCTGTTTTGAGTTGAATGAAATATTTAGCATTTTCAATTTTTTTTTTGAAAGAATATTTAGCATTTAGCATTTTCATGTATGCATCATTTTAACATAGTAATAATAATGATGATTATAAACAACGTTATTATGTTTTCTAATCAGAGATAATGATCGTAAATAAAATGGATGTACTTGGTAACTTTTATCATTTTTACACACCAATATATCATTATGCTCCAAAAAAAGTACCAAATACTCCTAGTTTGTACGTAAAGCTTTCATTTTTTTTGTTCATTTTACACCTAAATACATCATTATGCAAACAAAAAAAGAGAAATATTTGTTAGTTTGTGAGTTAATGTTTCAATTATTTTGTTGGTTTCCTTTGTGTTGAATTCTATCAAAGTTAATCATTGTTCATTTACACTCATATATATCATTATGCGGTCACTATTTGTTATTGTGAGATTCACTCTCACTATCACCACCTGAGGAAACTTGCTGCTAGCTAGGATGGAGAACAACAACGAAATAACACTTTTCGATAAGAATGTTGTCAATGATGTGGGTCGCCACGGTCATTCTTGGAAGACGATGTCTAGGGATAGAGATTTCTTTCATGAAGGTACGTGCGACAGGAAATTGAGGAGAAGATGGGACTCGTTGCGACTTCGCCATGAAATCTTGTTTTACTTTGGTAAATACTCTGTTGTTCCAGAAATTTTCGCTCTGCCAGCAAATGAGCCAGCTCTCCCAGCACTGGAGGGCATTGGTGAAGCACCATCTGTAGGTGACACACCATCTGGTGAAGCACCATATGTTGGTGGTGAAGCACCTCGCACTAATAACAATGTTGCACAAATGAATATGGGCGCCTCCTTTGATGCTCTGAGGCTCATCCATAACCAACTTGAGGGCCTCAAAAAATCTGGAGTTGAATGTAAGGAGTCCATTGGTAAAATTACTGATAAGGTTGAAGGCTTGGAGAAATCCATTGGAGATTTAAGCAAGAAAGGGGTTAAAAATGGAAAAGTGGTTAGTGAGGTTCTGACTCTGCTTAAGCTTCTTTTGTCAGCTCTGAATTCGAAAAAGGAGGAGGGGAAGGTTGATCCTGAAGGAGGTGTAAAGGAGGGGTTGGATTTGGCCAAGCATGGTGTTGAAGGAGATGGTGCAAACTAAAGGAAGAAGGGGGGGTTTTGGTGAATTTTGGGATGAGTTTCTATAGATAGAATAAGAATGGTTTTGTTTATGAGTTGTTTAAATCATCCCCAGATATTGGATGGAATATTCCATGCACTTTCTTTTAATATTTCAATTAAATAAGACACATGTTGATTTTGTGTGATTGATGATGATGAGTAATCAAGGCCTTTTTATATCTTTTCAAATATAAATATATATATATATATATATATATATATATATATATATATATATATATCATTATGCAAAAACATAAAACAAAATGTGGAAAATATGTAGTTTTTGATTTAAAGTTTCAATTTTACGTTGGATTTTCTCTGTGTTTGAGTTCAATAAAATTAATTATTGTTCACTTACACCAATATATATCATTATATAAAAACAAAACAAAAATGGAGAATTTTTTTAGTTTGTGATTTAAAGTTATAATTTTTTGTTGGTTTTCCTCTGTGTTGAGTTCAATAAAAGTTAATCATTATTCATTTACACCCATATGTATCATTATGAAAATACAAAACATTAAATGAAGAAATTTTTTAATTTGTGATTGATAGTTTCAATTATTTGTTGATTTTTTTGCTGTGTTGAGTGAACGAAATGTATTCATTTTTCATTTTCAAACAAATATAAACAGTATGAAAAGATAAAAAAAAATGAGGAAAATATTGTTAGTTGGTTATTGAAGTTTCAGTTGTTGTATTTTTTGTTTCCTCTGTTATGAGTTGAATGAATACAAAAAAAAAAAAAAGAGAGAGAAAAACATGTATTTTTTGTTAGAGGCAGAAGAACAAATGAATAGATGAAAAAAGCATGCTTGGAGGTGCTAGAGAAAAAAATATGCTTGGTGTTGAAGGGAGTTTGAGCCTTTATATATACACCATGGTGAAATATTGGTTAGGGTTTGTGTTGCTTGGTTGTGACTTGTGGGGGGTGGTTGAAGGAAATTTGGCCTTTATGATGGACTAGGTTAAGTGCATGAATAGAAAATCAAAATTAGGCATGTTTCTTGTTTGGAAATAAATGGTAAAAGAGATATTGTTTTAGAATTCTGCTCTTTACCCCGCAAGTTTCGCTTGCGCCTAACTGAAATATCTAAACTACCCTTGTGTTAGTTAACTAACGTAAGTGTAAAAATATGCACAAGTTAAGTCGTGTCGCGTGAGTTAAGTCACGCAGAGTGACTTAACTAACTTTTTTTAATTTATTTACTATATTCAATTTATTTTATTTACTTTATTCTAATTTATTTATTTTCTAAATTATTTGTTCACTTTATTCTAATTTATTTATTTACTTTATTCAAATTAAGTTATTTACGTTATTCTAAATTATGTATTTGCTTTATTCTAATTTATTTATGCACTTCAAATAAATAATTATTCGAATTTATTCATTAAATAAATACAAATATAAATAAAAATAAATGAACTAAATTAATATTTATTCGGATTTATTCATTAAATATAAAATCAGAAAATAAAAGCAAATATAAATAAAAAGAAATGAACAAAATTAATACATATAACAACATCTCATTTTATTAATAGAATTCATACAATAATTGATACATTTATTCGAATTCACTAAATTTACTTATCTTCTTTTTACCCTCTTGGGGTAAATAGTGAGCAGCCTTTTGAGGGAAATATATCATCAACCCTTGGGCTAAATCTAAATCTGGTTCTTTTTATACCCCAAGAACATTCTTTTTACCATGCATCATATTGACATAGTAATAAAAATAATGATTTAATAAACAACGCTATTGTGTTTTCTCATTAGAGATTATGATCGTAAAGGAAAGGGAAAATGTATTTGCAATGACCATGAATCAGTTACAGCAAGCAACAACAAGATCAGTTAGCAGCAACATCATGATTCCTTATGTTGTTGAAGAATCATCTAACCGAAGACAGTCACGGTCAAGTAACAACAAGCACTAATGATCTCTTCTTTATGGATATCGCATTATTCAAGTTTCAATTGTCGTTTTTTTTTATTTCTTCTGTTTTGAGTTGAATAAAATATTTAGCATTTTTCATGTATGCATCGAATTGACATAGTAATAATAATGATGATTTAATAAACAACCCTATTATGTTTTCTCATGAGAGATTTTGATCGTAAAGGAAAGGGAAAATGTATTTGCAGTGACCATGACTTGGTTTTTGTAAGCACCAACAAGATCAGTTGCAGCAGCAGCATCATGAATCCTCATGTTGTTGAAGAATCATCTAACTGAAGAAGACAGTCACAGTCACAAAACAACAAGCACCGCAAATCATTTATTAATGATCTATTCCTTATGGATGTCGCATAATCAAGTAAGATGGGACGCTCACGTAAGCGTTGGAGAAGGCGGATTCGTCCTGCAGATGCAGATGATACTGAAAAATGTGGGATCTGTTTGGATGATATGCAAAAGAAAAAAGAAAATGAAAAAAGACTTGGATTTCTTGAGAAATATTGTCATAAGTTCCATTTGGAATGCATTCACGATTGGCGCAGCAAACGTCCCGATTCACAATCAACATAGATGAGACAGAAAACTTGTCCCAATTGCCACAAGCTAGAATACACTATTATTGCTTGATCGTCATAGTTCGATACACTAGAAGAGAAAGTTGTAAAGATCCGTCATTAGAAAGAAATATGCAAGTATTTCTTCAAAAACTGAGTCAATTTGATACTAACGTACTATCATTATTATTATTCAATTTGTGTTTGGTTTGACTTGTTAACAAAGGGCCTCAAGTTCTTATGTGTTATATTCCTTCAAAAAAAAAAAGTTCTTATGTGTTATATGTACAAGTAGTTTAGATAGAGTCCATGCTATAAGTTTAAGTTTTGAGGTTAGTATTTATTTTGTCCTTTCAGATCCATGGATTGCGAATATTTCAACTTTGAAAAAGGGTATAACAAATATTAAGTACTTGTTTCGTCAAGGTACTCAATTTACCCCATCTATTTTATAATTTTTTCTCTTTCAAATTTCAATTTAATAATATATATTTTGTTTTCTTTTGGCATTTGTAAAGAGTTTGCAAGAAATGAAAATCCACTAATTCATCTAATCATCTCATTCACTCTTATTACTCTTGGTTTCTCTCTGAAAAATTGGTACTTTTGATTTCAAAATTTTGAAAGAGACTGTAGAACCTGATTTTGTTGCTATAATCACTCTTGCAAATAAATCATGGATAATGGATATCATGGTTTATTTATGGTCTGTACTAGATTTGAACTCAAATTTGTGATGTTGAATCTTTTTTTGCATTATTGTCTTTTTATTTTAGTATTTGTAAAGAAAGTGAATTATATTTATTTTATTTTATTTTTAAGCAAGGTCAATGATGATGTTATTTTCCTTTTGCTAGTGTACTGCTAATGTATTTGAAGTGTTAATAACGCTCTTCACTACTGTCTCTAAATTTTGGCCGTTATTGTTCAATTTTGGTCACGATTTGGTGATGTGGTTTTGTTATGGGAGTGATTATGTTTAGACACGTTTTTTACTATGTTCATAACAAGTTGAAGTTGTTGAATAGAGTAGGTTCAGTGGTTGAGATGAAGGAATATTGGTTGTTAAATGTAGACCAGTCTTGCCTAATGAAAACGTGTTGTTTATAATTAATTCCTTTCATGTATGTTCTTTTTCCAAACTATAATCTATAGAGCTTTTGTTTCACTTAATACTATGCAAAATGACTTAGCTAGCAATATGTATAATCTGCTTAAGTTTTGATATGCGGATTATTTGTATTTCACTGATGGAGTTAGCTATCGTTCGAGTAATGGTCTTGAGACTCATTAAGCAAAATTTTGTCCAATCTTTTTCTCAATGTTTAGTGGAGTGTTATATTATCAGAAAATATTTGTTTCCTATACCATAATCAAGTTAATAGAATAATCCATAAAATATTTAAGGAATGTGGCAAAGATGAATGGATTGGCTTCTATGAATTTGTTACCACAAATTGTGTAAAACAGTTTCTTAGCATACATTTGAAGATGCATTGTATAGCTGTTGGTCATCTTTTTTTGAATCAGCAAAATTTATTCTCGACAAGTTTGTGTAAGACACACAAAACTCGCGGAAGGTAACCAAACCATAAATCTGTTGGTTATCATAGTTTTGCTCTTGCAATTTGGAATATTTTGGCTTTTTAGATTACTCTTCTCCATGCATTTTTTTAGCATATAGATTACTCTTCTCCATGCATTTTTTTAGCATATTATTATTTAAATATTGGTTAACCATTTGTAAAGGCCTTTTACTTTCATGAAGCTTAAAAATTCTCTTACTTTTAAGTTATTTGTTCGTGTTTGTAGTATACTTCACAACTTTGTGTCAAATTTAAACAATTTAAGAAATGAAGTATAAAATATTTTATTCTAATTTAACTCAACAAAAAATTTCCCCGTACAATACACAGGTATACACACTAGTATATTTATGTTTGTGACTAAGCATAAGGGTATCTCCTCTGAGGTGGCATAAAGAAACCGCACAAAGTATGTGAAGTGCAGCCCACAAACCCAAATAAACGTTAAATGTTGGAATGATTATGGTACTGATGGAATTTCATCCTTTCATGGTTTGAACGTATTTAATTCAAATCTTATATAAGAGACTTTGAATCCAGTGAACGGACATAAAGTACAAACTTTGCAGAGTTGCATTGTATACTTCAACATTAGGGCGGGACACCTTGATAAGATGCTTTTGAGTTTTGACTATAACTTCTGGAGATTTGTCAGCAGAATGAAACAAATTTTTATTTTAAAGAATATATGATAACAACGAATAGGCGCATGCATGAGAACGTAACTTGGATTCATGGGTATTTGCTCCAACTCGCTCCGACTTTGATGGGAAAATTATGCTTTAACCGAGTGTGGGTGCAGGTTTGTGTTTACTCGGAGTAAACACAAACCTGCACCCACACTCGGTTAAATTATGCTTTATGGCCGAGAGCTTGTTGGTGATCGGATGAATAGGCTCTATGGCCGGTACCAACAAGCTCTCGTCGTCTGCTAACTTAATGTAGCAATCGTCCGATCACCAATTCATCTAGTCTTATTAAATGAATCTTATTTAAAGATGGCATCATCTACCAGACAATTAAAGACACTCCATTAGATATCATTTATGGTACGAGGTTTTTGAAATGCTTAGTGTGAGAGAACTTGCATAGAAACCCGATCGAGTTGTAAACTAGTAAAAAAAAAAAAACCTTGTGTGATTTTTCTCATCCTTTTCTTTTTACCTTATATCTTTTTTACATGTGTTTTCAAACTTTTTTTTTGTTTAAAAAAAAAATTGCTACCCATAACAACAATGGTTTTTTAGGTCAACAAAATAAGCATCTATTGCGAAAATAAATCCCTATAATAGTCACAAACAACCATTTATGATCAACACTATAATTATGCTATGTTTCAAACCCAATGAAACCAAAATAAACTCATAATTGGAAAACCCTAAACAAACATAAATGTAGTTTTGTCGCATTTACCTTGCTTGTCGTCCTCTAATGTGCTATCCCAATCTCTTACATTCTTCCTTGCTCGTCATGGTCTCACATATGTATGTTTCTCTTCTTCTTTTGTTTATGTCGTTCCATTCTTTCTTAAGTCATTTCATTTGATTTTAAATTAACAAAAATATTTATTAATATAAAATCAAACATAAAAAACTTCTAAAAAATTAATATTACACTTAGGCCACACGTCAGATCCTTGTAAGATGCTAATTTGACTTTGACTGACATAATAGATAAAAGGGATCAAATTGAAGTAAGAGAGATAAATTAAAGTACCAAATTGATTTATTTCAAAGCTCAGAAACTAAATTAGCCTTTTAAAATAAGTTAAAGGAATTCCCTTAAAAAAAAATAAGTTAAAGGACCAAAGTGTTATTCAAAACATAATTTATTAGCCAATCAAAGAGAGGTTCGACTTGTATGTTAGCACCTCATCTTTGTGTAACCTTTGAGTTTCTATTTTAGGTGTTGTATAATATTTTTAATTGGTTTGTGTAGAAGTTGGCCAAACCATCTCACTTGTTCAGCTTATTCTCTATTTTCCCCCCTTTAGGAGTTGGTTCTCAGCTTAAGCATTGTTTGTCTTTGCATTATATAGTGAACCGGTGATTTGAAAGTCGTGAAATGATGTTATCTTCTCATATAAGATTGTGAATGTTGAACAATTGATGCGACGTAATAAGTTCTCTTCTTAAAGGTGGTTTTTAGGTCAATCATGCAGGTCTCCTTGTATTTTATATGAGTGGACGGATGAACTCTCCCCGTATCTCCTAAGATAGTTTATGTTAGTTTCGTCGAGTTTTAATTTGGTTGAGTTTTGGTGTTGGTTGTGATTTCTTTGTTTCTTTAATTTTTATTTAGCCTTTACATCGTTCCATTTATTATTTTTGTAATGGGTAGATCATTCTCCGTTTTCTTAATATGAAACGCATACTCAATATGAGTTTCATGCAATATTTGCATGTAATAATGTATAATACATACGATTTTTTATTGTTGCCTAAACTCTTTTTTGTTGCAGTGAATATATACATCTTGTGCTTAAGTTAGTCCGCAAGTTATTAAATAAATTCAATTTGACCTAGAAATAAATGCATATAAATTTCAATGTAGCTAGGGGACAATAATGCTTGAAATTTGACATACCTTCAAGTGCTTCCATCACTACTATAGCAATCCTAATGAGTAGCAAATTAATAAGTGTAAAAATCAAATCAAATAAGACAACAAAATCATTCTTCCAATACATTTTCTTTTGGGGGGGAACAAAACATAAAATGTGATGATTGCTACCTTGAAGCAGTGATATTTTTGCATGGCTCGCTTCCACCTCCCTCTGCTTCATAATTCTATCACTAAAAAGTCAATAAGATAATAGGTGACAAAAGTAAAAATATATATTAGTTGTCAAGTAGCATATTATAGTACCTAAAAAAAAGTAGTAGCATATATGATAGAGTAAGACAATTTAATCATATCATTGTACTTTTGTGCTATAGTACTATGTACTCTAGATCATTTTTCAAGTGTGTGACACTGCGCATGTGTGATATTTCTAAAAGAAAAATATCGTGATGAAATTAAAGACTTAAGGTTATCTAATATTGACTCCTCAAAAATAGTTTAAAGATGAATCTAAACTATTTTTTAGAAAAATTATATGTTATATTGGTAAAAAAGGACAATTAATATAATATTTTATTAGTTTATGAGAAAAATAGTAAAGTCTACCTTTGGATTGAGTCCATATTTCCCCTATAAAGAGTAATTTTATATATTTTCTTCTATATTGAGTAAAAAAAAGTTTCTTTTTTTTAAGGGAAAAAAGTTTATTATATTCATGATTTTTATTATTTTAAAAATAAAACCTCAGGCTCGAATTTGGTCGCTTTCATAGTGTAATCTTATTGGTTATGCATTTTGTTTTCCTTTAATTATTCTCCTCCACTCTATGAAGAAAAATAAAAAATATAGTTGGGTTAAGTTACCTCTTGTACACTTTTTATATATAAATTTTTCTTGTTAAAAAAATCATGAAGGAAAATAAAATAAAACAAAAGTTATCTATCATTATTCGATTTATTTTCTGAAACTAGGAAAGTGACATGTCAAGCACCAAACACTAATGAGGATGAAAAGGGGGTTATGAAACGGCTAGAAAGTATGTCTTGAATCGATCTTCCACAGAAACAAAGGAAGAAATTATGAAGTTGTCAAATGCTCATAGGGAAAAGTAACCTGGACAATGATCAAGTGTGTACCATATATAGGAAGAAAAAAAAAACAATGCAAATTTAAATAGCTAGCTTTAATTTTTCTATAGGTAATTAAATGTTAGTATGTTGAAGTTGGTTTTGAAATTGTTTATAGTTTGTTATTTGTCTCACATTGTTCAGGTTTTCGGGTTGTTAAGTGTATAAATATATGTCTGAGTATTCTCATCGCTAACTTTTGGGATGCAATCCAAGTCTATTTAATTAGTAGGTTATGTTGATTTCTCGAATTTATAATGTTGATTTCTCGAATTCAAAATATAAATATTTCAGTTCTTCTATAATGTCTCTAAATTCACCAATCAAACTGTCATGTTAGGGACTAAGAATGAGTTATTCATCAATTTAGGTTTTTTGCATTAAACAAAAAAAAATGGGGAGAAGTTCAACTTCACAAATACTCAAATTCAGAGAGATATACACCCCACATAAAAATATTCAAGAAAGAGAGAAATTATCATGAGAGTGAGAAGTTAATTAACTATTAATAAAAAAAAAAATTCATTCATATGAAAGTAGGGAGAAAGGTGAAAAAACTAAAACTGAAAATGGAAATTTTTTTGGTACCTAAAGTTTTGTTGGAAATTGATATCCCCACAGACAAGATTAATTCAAAATAATTAAATATTAAAATATAAAATGACATCAAAATCATAGTAGAAAATCACAATTGACAAAGCTACATAATTATTTTGTTAAACTTTTAAAATTAGTGAGAGACCTCTAAATTTACAATGGTCGTTGTTCACTGCTCAACCAAACACTCCTACTTAAGAATTAAGAGACCAACAATTAAGAATAAATTGGAAGGTTTGATAAATCAATTGGTTTGAGTTGAATGTCAAACGAGTCAGGATCATGAGTTTAAATCTAGACAAATATAGTAAATATTAATCTAACAACTAACTAATAACATAAATAAATATCTTTAAAAAAAAACATAAATAAATATATTACAGTTAACTAATAATCTTTAATTAACTATAATTATTGTATCAATAATATTACGTACCTGAAAGAACTTGTTGAACATAGAGAAAGAAAAATGTTAAAAATCTTGAGAGTGGAGGCACTGAGAGATTAGTGAGAGAAATGATATAGCTATAACCTATAGGAGAGTAAAAGCCAAAAGGGGGTGTGGAAGTAAATTAAGTGATAGAACTAGCAAGATGGTATCTTTTAACGTATTTTATTAAGTGATAGTACTCTGCATGCTGCATATATGTTTGGTACGTTTTCAGAAAGTTGTTAAAGTAAATTACTTTTGTACGTATTCTTACAAAGGTTCTATCCACATATATATAATTAAATCTGACTTATATGTACTATGATGCTGTCATATACTGAGGAAATAAAGCTACTTATTATATAGAGATATAAGAATTCATTTGTGTGTGCATGGCATGCAGATGCAGATTTATATGTGCAGTGTATATGTGCTCACTCTTTCCTTGACTCCTTCTACTCTCATTTGGCAGTATATGCACATAAAAAAAACTACTGAAAAATTGAACACTGACAATGCTAGATTAATTAGAAAATAAAGATGTTAGAAATAGTGATTATCATTAATTTTATGCATATAGGCTCGGTTTATAAACTTATGAAGGATATTTTTGAAGCATATAGATATTATAGTGATATGTTGGACAAGATTCTAAATTCGGCTGATCAATCAACATAGGACTCATAATTATTAGTTGTGATGGTGTGGCTTTGTCAATTTCAAATTGCTTCAGATTCTAGTTGTTTGATGGAAAATATGGGCCACAAGAAGAAACATGATAAAATTTGATGCAATGAATCTTGAAGGAGACGATCTTATATATCATCTGAATTTTTATAGTTTGACCTAACACAATCCAAAAAAAATCCACTACAAATATGTGACACTTAAACAAATATGAACCATGAATTTCTGAAAGCAACCACTACAAAAATCCTTGTACTTGCATGGAGACTATACATTTCAGTAGTGGCTGCCAACATGAAACTAGTCATGACTTGGGATTATTCAATCTCCTCACGACAAGTTGTGTGTTCTTTGCTTTCAACAAGAGGACGATGTCTGTCAACAATTTCAACTTGTAAGTTCTCCTTTTTAATATGGTTGGGCATTGTAGGTGCTTTTCATAATGATGGAGAAATCAATTTATTGCAACAATATTGTGATATTCTTCTTTAAGAGTCCAACATTAGTTGATAGATGGTCTAAATTATAAGTGTTTATAAACTGCAGCAATCGTTATAAGTTGGTTTTATGGGATTGTGTTAGCCACAACTACGATTTTTAAGATGATATTAATACATGGTTCAATGTATTCACCTCACATGTCGATTTTGTGTGAGGTTTATCTGAGACCTAACCACAATTTCTAAGAATTCTTAGAAAAAAACAAATTGAAACATTTTAAAGAATTTTTTTCATTTGATTGGTGTGGTCGATATGAATGTGAGGTTTACTTTTTAGGGATGGTGTTGCGATTATTTTTTTTTAAAGAACAAATAACTTTTATTTACAAGAACAATTGTGTTATCTTGTTAAGTAAGGTCAGCTACTACAACAACTAATTCGCCACAAATAACCCACACATAATTATTGGTTGGTTCCACAATCCACTGGTAGAAGATAGAACTTATTCTACAACTTCCAAATAAATAACCCATACATAATTTTCATTTTTTTATGGTTTATCTCCACAAATCAACAGTATGAGAAGTATTTCTACAGAACTTTATTGCAAAGATGACCAGCAAATTTTGTATTATTATATTGTGAAGAAATCTTTTTAAAGGATCTAATCTATATAGTAATAGTCTTTAATATATTTCAAATTAGTACGGGTCATATATAGATTATTACTCATGCATGTCACATCTCTTTCTCCAGCTATTTTGCTTGCATCACCAATTCCATGAGATGAAGAATCTCAAGATGGGTTGCTACAAAACTTGTCAGCTGATTTTCTGTAGGGTATAATTATTTATAGCCTTATTATTTTTGCAATTGTTTTAAGGATATTTTTGCAATTATAAATGGTATAATAATTAAATGATTTTTTTGCAATTATCACACATGTATTGTTTTTGACATATATGCTTGTTCTTTGGTATTGCACAATCACTTTTCACATCCTAATTTTGATATTTTTCTTTGAGAAAGGTTTTTTCAACATCAAAATTTCGATGTCGAATATGATATTCTTCAATTTTTGTATACACTTTTAAAATGTGAGTAAATATAAGATAAATAGTATGAGAGAGGTAGATAAACATATATAATGACACATAATATGATGTTAGAAAAGAACACAATGATTGTTTTTTCTGTCTTTGAACATGTGTTGCGTCATACGGATTAAATACTTCAAATTGATCCTTATTTTGTACAGAGTGGTGATGCCCATGTGGCAATACACCTCTTACACCCACACAAAATTCTGCATGTGGCAACCTGGACCCCACACAAATAGAAGAGAAAGTGTGGTTGTGAGATGAATTTACCAAAATGTCCCTGATGTATGGGGTGTACAATGGGGTGTATGAATAAAGAGTGTTTATGTAACATTTTCCTTTTGTACATCTAGCAAATCATCACTCATTTGGGCGCATTAGCATAATAATGAACCTGTTGTTGACACTTTTACACTATTTTTACACTTGCAAAATTAACTATGCTACCTTAATTAAGGATAATGTACCACACCTTATTCAAAACAAAATAAAAGATAATGTACCGACCTAATATGTTTATGTTTACAGTCAATAAAATTTGCAGGAAGGAGTGTAAGAACGACGATGTTTTATGGGATAAAGTGTTAGACCGAAAAGACCAACACAAACATAAAGTAAATATAGTAAAGATGAGAATGCTGTATTTGAAGTGTGATAAGTCTAGTGTTGAAAACTAGACTTAGGTTGTCCAGCATGTAGAAATGAAACTTGTGGATTTTCAAATTGGATCCTCTCGTTTCAATCACTCTCTACTTTCATATTTGTTGTTTATTTCTCTTTGATCATTTTCTCGTGATCTTTTCTCTTAATCTTTTTTTTCTCATTCTTGATCTTCTTTCTAAAATTTAGAGAGAGATAGAAACACTTATGGAATGAGGGAGAAGAAGAAAGTGAAGAGAAGGAGAGGATCAGCATCCGTAGATTTTGTACTAGGATGTTTGTGAGTTGATCAAATTAAAGGTAGTCAAACACTATAGGCAAAGGAAGACCTAGAAAAGATATAAGTAATTATAAAGGAAATATTTAGATATTAAAATTCATTTGGGTTAATCTGGTGGTGTTGGATTGAGACTTTTAAAGTGTGCTTATCCTCAAGGTAATATAGCTTCTTAAATAAAAAAAAATTAGATATTAATGAACTTGATAAAAATATGATATACGATAAAATATTATAATGTTGTTTGATCTATAAGTAGTGATATTTTAACAACAATTTTTGTACAACCTTTGAGACAACTTTGCTGTTCTCTCTTCTCATTGGTCAAAAACAATGGAGAGAGAAAAAGAAGAGAGAAAATAAAAACATAATGTGAGTATGAGAAAAAAAGTTGTACAAAAGTTGTACCAAAATTGTTGTACAAATATCTTTTCTCTCGATCTATATAACCAGCCTCACTTAGATGATATAACTTGATTGTTTTTTTTTTAAAGACTACTTGATTTTTTTTTAGGGATGAAGACTACTTGGTTGACATAACTTACGTTCAAACGATCACTTCTATCACCCCGAAATAAAACGATCACTTCTATGAAATAGCCTGTTTTATCTAACTATCAGGAAACTATTTAGAGCCTTTGGTTTTGACCTATAGTACCATTGGACTACATTGAGTATATGTAATATAATGTAATAATAATCATAGGTAGATTCCTTAAAAATAAAATCCTATGTAGACGTAGGATATCATGAAAAATCCCTTTTAATATATATTGTTTCACCAATGTCACCCTGTTTTTGACGGTTTTTCATAATTAGCCTCTCCTAAACTATGAAGAATTAATTAACTCATTGATACAAAAATGATTGAAGTATAATAAATACTACTCCCTCCGTCCCGGATTAATTGAGCCATTTACTAAAAAAAAGTGTTCCAAAATAATTGAGTCATTTCAATTTTCAATACTACTTTCATCATTCCCAATTCAATATTCAATATATTCCACTTTTTCCACTTTATAACTCTAATTAATACTACTTTCATCATTCCCAATTTAATATATTTTACTTTCCCCTTTATTTATACATTTTTCTTAATAAGTGTGAAATGAACCAAGGGCTCAATTAATTCGGGACGGAGGGAGTACTACTTTTGTGCCTCTACTTTGAAATATACACCCTCCGGTCACAAATATAAGCAAAAATTCATTTTTTAGGTTCATTCAATAAATGATGTATGTGGACTTTAATAGTCCAAATACATCATTTATTGAATGAACCTAAAAAGTGAATTTTTGCTTATATTTGTGACCAGATGGTGTATATTTGTTAAAAACAAATTGGTCTTTCTCTTTGTAAAAAAGTGTTTAATATGTTTTTGGTCCCTATAAATATATAACTTTTTCGTTTTAGTTCCTTTAAAATTTTCCTTCAACATCTTAACTTTCCTAATGCAAAGAAACAAATAAATCAAAATTATATATAACGCTTAAATTATAAAACAAATCACAATGTTTCTAACATATTACATAAATACATGAATCATACATTTGGTATTTGACTCAACAAATTTAATTTTATACATTGCCTATATGATCTTTGTTTTTCTGGTTATACCAGGGAAAGACATACATGTTTATTTCATAAGTTAGAGCTTCTTTTTATATGTTCTACTAGATCAATTCTAATAGATCAAGTAGAACTGCGCTTAAGAAAAAAATGATAGTGATGTAATTTTTATTTTATTTTTTTAAGGAATGGGGTGGCCGTAGCCTACCCTTGTCCTTGAGTGGCTCTGCCTCCTCTTCGATTTCCTCTATCACTAATGTCATTCGCAACTGCTCCTTCAAAAATTACACCTCACCAACGTCTCCAACTTCTTTAACTCAGATGATTTCCCTGTCAAAGAAAACTTTGAGTCTTAAGAGGAACTTAAAGGTGTAACTAGGTTGAGTGTGTTTGGACTTGCAAGGAAGAAATCATCACAACAAATTCTAAGTTTCACATGCAAGAGTGTCATTGAAGAGAACACATGTTTCTCTCCATTCACTAGAAGCAATTTAATCACTCATGATGTTTAGCCTAGGTATAGTAAAGATGGAGAAGCTTTGATTGATGAAAAAAGATTACCTTGTTGAACAATTCATGATTCTTAATGTTGTTTTTGGATTTCCAAACTATTGTATTTGGATTTCCAAATTCTATTATCTACCGAAGTTGTTACTAGGTTGAGTCACGACCAGGTCGCTCTCTTTAACACGTTTCGTGGCACTACCCAAAGCTGTGCAAGGTAGACTATCAACCACGCCGCCTCCAGGATAAAACAAGCCCAGCTACAACTGTTCGATTAACTACTGCAATGTAGAAAATCGTTCGAGAATTACACCTTCAAATATGGTACTAAGACCACTCATTAATACTGAAACCACTCAAATTAATATGGTATTATTACCATTCTATTATGGTGCTGAGACCACTCAAATATGGCGTTACCACCATTCTAATTTTAACTTCTCCAAAACATCAATATGGCACTACGACCACTCAAATATGGTGATACCACCATTTCTCATCAAATAGAAAATTATTGAAATAATTTATATACTGTTAAGATCATTCTTAATTCCGACGGGACATTAGTATTACGAAAAGGGACTATGATCTTAATAGTACTCTATATTCCGAAGGGACTATGAACTTAAGACCACTCTTAATTCCGAAGGGACATTAAACCGAAAAGGGACTATGGTCTTAAGAACATTCTTAAAATATGGTTCAATCGATTGATCGAAGCCACTCGATACGGTACGTAACCGCTCTATTTGAAACCGAAAGGGACAGAAAGGAGTAGAAGCAGAAGAAACTTGTTAACACAAGTCGGAGGGAGAAGAGAAGAAAAGAATTCCCGACAACTCAATGAAATTCTTTTCGGTGTGTGGAATGCACTGTGTGAGCTCTCTATTTATAGAGAAAATTCACAACTAATAAGTGAGAAACTTTGGGAACAAGTAATACATTACTTTGTCATTAAGTAATTCACATATTAGATCTAGTACAAAAATATCTCAATTGAGTACTAAAATATATTAAATTTAGTACAAAAATATATTATATTATGTACCAAAATATTTTAGCAAAACTTGGGGACTAAGAAAGCACTTTCTAATAATGATTAAATTAATTATTTAATTTATCATTTCCAAATAATAAAATATATATCAATATATATTTTTTCTCTAGTGCTTATGTACCCCCATTAATTAGAGGTACACCCCCACTATATAAACACTACTAATGTGTGTGTTCCATCCGATGTGGGACTTCCACTTTTTTCAATTCACACAACACTAGTTCTACCCAACATGGGAATTTGTGTTTAGTCTTTTTAACTCAATTTCCACACATGTTCCAACACTTAATAATTATAATTTTCCTATGAATTTCTTGTGGTGAATTATTCGTTTAGGGGATTGAGGTGAAAAACAAGTTAAATATAAAATAATTTAGGTTTTGATACATTAAGTAAAAATGAGTTGAACAATTATTTATGAGTGTAAAAAATCTCCTAATAAAAAATGTATAATTATTAAGAATCGTGAATAATTCATCAATAAAAGATTTTTTTTTATCAGGGGATTTTAGAGTATTTGATTCTAAACCAATAATTGATCGGACGTATTTATATAAAAGATTTATATTTTGGATGTATATAAATTAAATTCATATTCTAATAATATCACATTTGAAATTGTAAAATGTTTATTTTATGAGCGTATAAATTTTTTTAAAAATGAAAATATAATACATTCGGAGTAAATTCATATTGATCAAGAGAAACAAATGAAAAAAAATTAGATTGAAGGTAAATATAAAATAATTCATGTTTTGATACATGAAGTACACCTCCGGTCACTAATATAAGCAAAAATCCATTTTTTAGATTCATTCAATAAATGACGTATGTAGCCTATAATAAAGACTACATACATCATTAATTGAATGAATCTAAAAAATGGATTTTTGCTTATATCAGTGACCGGAGAGTGTAAATGAGAGTGGTTTAAGTTACTTTTGGCTTTCCGTTTACTCTTTGCATACACCCTACACAGTCCCTCTCATAAAGATTCCAAAAATCGCTTATAATCTCTTCTATCCAAACGCGCGTTAAACCTAAGCTAAAACCTTCACAACTTCAATGGATCCACCACGTCGTCCTCCTCGCACCATAATCGACCCCGTCCCCAAATTCCGTCAAGTCGGTTTCTTCACTCCATCCGGTCCACCTGACCGTTCTCAATCCGGTCCACCCGACCCAACTCACTCCCCACCTTTACCCGAAACCTCCGCCGCCGCTTCTCTCTCCCCCGTCATGATCCCTCCGCCACGTCATCTTTCCGATAATCTCCTCCTCCATCGTCCTGCAGCTGCGGTTCCTTCGCCGCGGAGGGCGGAATCGATTAGTGTTGGTGGAAATGGTAGCTATTCTGATGCGGCGCCGGTGTCGCCGGCGCCGTCGTCGTCGTATTCGAGTAGGTTGGGTGGGGAAAGAAGGTTTTTTGATGGGAAGGAGAAGATTGTGGCGAGTTCGTTTCCGAGAGGGGGGTTTGATTTGACTGCTTTGAAAGGGAATGTTGTTGTGAAGGAGAGTGCTTTGACTACTGTTTCTGTTGTTAATGATTCTCTTGGGATTCATGGTAAGTGATTCTACAAAAATTGTTTTTTTGTTGATTTTGAATTTGGTTTTGGTTTTCATGATAGTTTATGGTTTGGTTTGTGTGAATTTGAATTTGAAATGGGTTTGGATTGATTTTAAGTAGTAGAGAATACTAATTGAGATTGTGTTTTTGATAAGCAAGTTAATTAACCACTTATAATATTAGTGGTTAACATGACAAGGCCCTGTTTGGATAAACAGCTTAATTTACAGCTTATAGAACAAGTGAATACTAATTGAGGCCTAATTTGGTTTGTTTGAATACGAAGTCCCTCGTTGGTTTGTTTGAATTTGAAATGGGTTTGGGTTAGGAGCAGTAGTGAATACTAATTGAGGCCTAATTTGGTTAAACAACTTAATTAAGTGATTATAGCATGAGTCGTTACTCGTTACGATAATAAGTATTATTGTATAAACTATTTAGGTAGCCAATGCTAAAATAAAGTCAAACTCTTTGTGTATTTGCTGTAAGTTGCTTTCATAAGCTATACACGAGAGTTTGTGGAAATAAACTGAAAACGGCTTATAAACATGTCATAAGTTGTTTTTGATAATAATCTATAGCTTGGGTTATTTGATTTTGAACTAGATTTGGATTAGTAGTAGATATTACTTGTTGAGGTATTTATGAGCTTAAAGCATACACATTTATCATATAAGTACTTGATTATTTGAATTTGAACTAGATTTGGATTAGTAGTAGAGATTACTTATTGAGGTCTTTAAGCGCTTAAAGCATACACGTTTATCATATAAGTACTTATATATAAGGTATTTCTATAACAAAAGATATAATAAAGTTAAACTTATTGTATATAAGCTATAAGCTGTTTTCATAAGCTACCGAGTTTGTAGAAATAAGCTGAAAATAGCTTATGGACATGTTGTATACTGTTTTCTTAAACTCTTCCGAACAGTCTTATAAGTGATTATGCCAGTTGGTAAGCTCAAATAAGTCAATTCAATTAGAACTTGAATTTGAGTTTCATAAGGTCTAGGGTGAAATTAGTAGTAAGTGGAAATGTAGTTTAATAAATTTGATTGAGCTTTTTGGGGTTCCTTGTGAGAAATTCCTTACATTTTTATTCTTTGGTTGAATTTGGTTTGCTTGAATTTGAAATGGATATGGATTTGAAGTAGTAGAGAATACCATGTTTTGGATAAAGAACGTAATTAAGAGCTTATAGCATAAGTGTTTATCATATAAGCATTTATGTTTAAGGCTTTAAGCTATTTGTATAACAAGAGATAAAATGGAGTCAAATTGTTGAGTACAAAAAATATTAGTTTAACGTATTTTGTTGAACTGTTGAGTGGTGATTAGTTAATCTTATATCATATAGCTTTTATAAGTTATATGTAGTTGAAACTTGAAAGTAATGTGGTATCCCCTTTATAGAAGTTTAGATATATGTGTGTGTTTGTCTTTTGCATAAAGAGAAAGGTCGAATATATAGAATTTAAATATATCATTTGGAAATTTAATTGTACGATTATAAAGAATTGGAATCAGCCTGACTTGCTTGTTATTGATGTACATTAATATGTCTTTTAAAGAGAAAAATTGAATTTTGTTGTCTCCGTTCCGTTTTTATTTTCTTATTATTGTCTTGATTTTGTTACCCTTTTTGGGATTCCTGGTCAGAAATTCTTTATATTTTATTCTGTGTAGATTTTGATTTTGATAATAATCTATGGTTTGGTTTGGTTTGGTTTGTTTGAATTTGAACTTGGAGAATACTAGTTGAGACCATTTTTGGATAGAGAACTTAGTTACGAGCTTATAATATAAAGGCTTATCATATAACTTCTTTATGTATTAGCTGTTTCTAAACTACAGATAAAATGATGTGAGATTGTTTGCATATAAACTATAAGTTGTTTTCATTAGTTATCCAGGAGAGTTTGTGCAAATAAACTGAAAGCAGCTTATGGGCATGTCATAAGCTCCCCAAACAGTCTTACAAGTGTTTTTTTCTTGGTTAGTAGATAAGCTCAAAAACGCCAATTCAAACAGCCATTGTACTTAAGTTTCATCAACTGTAGGGTGAAATTAATTAGAAATTTGATTGAGCTTTTTGTGAAATATGAAGTAGAAAGAGAAAGTAGGATTAATCATCAAATTCTGGTTTGATCTAGAAATTCTGCATAGATAGGACAAGGTTTCTGAATTTACATAATTAGTTTCAGAAAGGGAAGGGAATAAGTCTATTACGTTTGTGAAATGGAGTAATACATTCTACATAATGGGTTTAAAAAGCAGGATATTGTTTGAATTATATAAAAACTAATATTAAGCTATTAACTAGAGAGAGAACATAAGTTATATATATACTAGCATGGAGACAGACATATTAACACTAGCATATTCCTCTCTATGCTTAAGTGTGTATTAGTTTAATGTATTTTGTTGTACTATTGAGTGTTGATTTGTTAATTCTAGATGTAGTTGAAACTTGAAAGCAAAGTGCTATCCCCTTTATTGAAGTTTATATATATATACGTGTGTTTGTCTTTTGCGTTAAGAGAAAGGTCTTCGTTTGGATATATAGAATTTAAATACATCTTTTGTCACATATTGTTTTAATCTCCACTTGAATTGTGTGAATGTCTTGATTTTAACACCATTCACAAGTTTAATTATATTATCATAAGAATTGGAATCAGCCTGATTTTCTTGTTGTCAATTTATATGAGATGTCTTTTAAAGAAAAATTGATTTTGTTACCCTTTTCTTCTTCACCATTAGAAAAAGAAAAACCACACAAAGGAGGAGGGTCAGCTGGGGAAATGAAAGACCAATCTAATAGTTCAAAACAACAGAAACCAAAACTCACAAAAGCTGAAAGACGTGAACTTCAAGAAGCCCAACGAGCTGCAAAGGCTGCTGCAAAAGGTGTGTATTATCATTTCCGTATTTGGTTTTGAAATGGTATTGTGTCCGTCTGTGACTAAGCATTTGAGCCATCTGACTGAAAGTGCTTTTGCTGTTGGGATACTATCCGTGATTATATGTTGATCTTAATAATTTATGGCTCTTGATTCCTAGTTCTTTGTCGGAACTACTTTTAACTGTTCATGGACTCAAAGGTATTTATGAGTTGTTTCATAGGTAACTTTTGTGCACAACTCATTACGATGATGCTAATAAGTTAGAATTTAATAAAATGTGTCACTAGGCGAAGGAAATAAGGCGTCTGCAACTGCTACATCAGCGAATGCAAGACCAGCTAAAGCAGTAAAGCCTGCACAGAAAGCTGACAATGCATCAGTTGCAGCCTCTGAGAAGAAGGGGGGTGATTTTCCACATGAAAAAGATAGAAAGAAAGATGTCCCTCAACCACGCTTGCAGTATGATGACAAGAGCCGAGTGGAGAAAGCTAAACGTCGTTCTGTGGTGAAACAAACTGAGGCTAGGAACAGAGTTGAGTTGTTCAGGCATTTACCACAATATGAACATGGGAGTCAGCTTCCAGATCTTGAGGCAAAGTTTTTCGATCTTTATCCTGTGCATCCTGCTGTTTATAAGGTACTATGCTATCCTGTCATTTGATATCAATGCAACTTTAGAGTATATGATTTCTATACCACTGTTATTTTTGGGTATATAATAGTAGAGTTGATAACTTGTTAAACCCTTTGTACAATGATAATTAATTGAAGTTAAACCCTTAGTACAATGATAGAGGCACAATCTTGAAGTATACACCATCTGCTATGTATGAAGTTATGTTGAATGGCATCCAAATAAAAGCGTATTGCATTTAGCATCCTATAGTTTCACCAAGATACCCCATTATGAGCAAATTGTAGTTAAAAGTTAAAACTTATTCACGAAGTTGTAGTGAATAGGACATTGATTAGGACCCAGTTCAATATGTTTTGTGAAATAGAGCTTTTTAAATATGCTTCCTCAAATTCTAATGATCTTCATTGTGGCTGTCAGGTGGGTTTGCAATACATATCTGGAGATATATCTGGTGGCAATGATCGTTGTATTGCAATGCTTCAAGCATTTCAAGAGGCCATCAAAGACTACAAGGTTCCACCTGAGAAGAGTCTTGGAAGAGACTTGACAGCAAAAATTGGTAGTTATGTATCATTTCTTATTGAGTGCCGACCTCTTTCAATCAGCATGGGAAATGCAATTAGATTTCTCAAAAGTCAGATAGCCAAGCTACCTTTAACCTTGTCCGAGTCAGAAGCAAAAACCTCTCTCCAATCAGATATTGAGCATTTTATAAGTGAGAAGATCGTACTTGCCAACAAGGTCATAGTCAAGCACGCTGTCACCAAAATAAGAGATGGGGATGTTCTTCTAACTTATGGGTCATCATTGGCTGTTGAAATGATTCTTTTACATGCACACGAATTAGGAAAACAGTTTCGTGTTGTGATAGTGGACTCTCGTCCAAAGCTTAGAGGCCAACAGTTACTCCGCAGGCTTGTGGAGAAAGGTCTTAACTGTACATACACACATATAAACGGTGTTTCCTACATAATGCATGAAGTTAGTCGGGTTTTTCTGGGTGCTGAGTCGATACTGTCTAACGGAACGGTATATTCAAGAGTGGGGACTGCAAGTGTTGCAATGGTTGCTCATGCAGCCCGTGTACCAGTCATAGTATGTTGTGAGGCCTATAAATTTCATGAAAGGGTACAGCTGGATTCAATTTGCTCGAATGAACTTGGTATGTATATTCGAGCAGTTTATAGATGATGAGGCTCTTATTTACAGTTTACCATTGGCCTTTTTCCTTATGTCCGTATGAAGGCTGATGTTTTTACGATGTGCTTACAGGTGATCCAGAAGTCATTTCAAATGTTCCAGGTAGAATGGATGTCAACCACTTGAATGGATGGGCCGATATTGAAAATCTGCAACTTCTAAATTTGATGTAAGGATTTATTAATTGCAACACCACACCAAATTGTTGTTTCACCACTCTAACCCCGCATTTTTCTCTAAATTGATTACAGTTATGATGCAATGCCTTCAGATTACGTTTCAATGATAGTCACCGATTATGGCATGGTAAGTGCTGAGTTTAAAGAAGAGCTATACTTTTGCTGCTAAAACATGGCATACGTGCATTTAACATGGAGCCTCATAGTTTGCATTTATCTAGTTGGGCTTTAGATTGCTGTAATCAGTGCAAAATTATGTCCCACTGTGTTTTTAGGAGAATGAATTTGAGGACCAAGATATCAGCTTAAACTGCACAAAACCAAAAAGACACACATAAAACAGGACATGCAAATAGAAAAATACAAAGTATTATTTTGCTAATTTCCGTCCTTAAACTTATTTTCAAAAAGATATTATTGACAAGAAGTGAGAGGGGGATAATTATTTAGTAGAATAAAGGAAAAGAAACCATTATATAATCTCGGTAAATGCTTGGAATAACTAAACTTTGTAGAGCCATTTATCTGAGTTTGAGTCTATTATTAATAAGTCTTGAGCATTTATCCTCAAATCCAGAGTTTGTGGTTCAATTTGTTAGGAGACGAGTGTATGTAGCCCATTCCTTGCATATGTATCATGGCTTAGTCTCCATGTTTTTGAGTTTCAACCAAGTTGTATTTGTGACTATCTTAACTGTAATGCTATTAGGTTGGTTCACTTAAAAAAAATCAGCACAAGCCGTTGTTCTTGTGATATAATACTTTTATTTAACATTCTCAAAGGATATTTGATTTAGATTATGATAGTTTACACGAAATATATTTTGATTAATATTTCTACTTTGGCAGGTTCCCCCCACAAGTGTGCCTGTAATTGTAAGAGAATATGGCAGAGAACAGGTCTGGATATAAATTATGCAAATGTGAAGGCCTAGTAGGAATGTATCCTAAGATAACATGGAAGAGAACAGGTCTTGATATAAATTATGTAATGGAAGTGCGAAGGCCTGATCGAAATAAATTTTAAGATTGTTGTAACTCTATGTTTCTGCATTATTTTCCATATTGGAATTATGTGCCTCTTTGTTATGAAATTTTGGACATTTTTGTATTCAAACTGTCGTAGCGAAGAGAGCAAACATTTTGCCTCTCCAGGCAGATTTATCCATGTATCATCACTCATAAGTTTTGGATAATTTTTCACACAATTTTGGT
Organism: Medicago sativa; assembly: GCF_051527215.1. Taxonomy (NCBI): domain Eukaryota; kingdom Viridiplantae; phylum Streptophyta; class Magnoliopsida; order Fabales; family Fabaceae; genus Medicago; species Medicago sativa. The sequence goes on from NC_140754.1 coordinate 13,948,031, forward strand.
TTGCCAAGTTTTATATTATACTTAGCTTCATCTCATCTCTGATTTTTGCCTTGTAATAATTATGTAAACCATCACCATAGAGTACTGGGGAAGTTGTCACTAATTTTATTTATTTATTTATTTTGTGATTGCTGCAATGTATCGCATCCAATTAATGCGTACCATTGAACATTGCCATGGTATAACTAGGATGCTTTGTAGCCATTTTATTCTTTATTTTGCTTGCTAGGAATGCATAGTTGCTAGGTGACATTTCATTCTTTGATTTGCTTGCGGGAGATGCAAATTTGCAAAGTATAACTCACTGATTTATTTCATAATTATGGATGAAGTAAACAAATACAGAGGGGATTAAATTAAGCTACTTATAACAAACTTGTGTTTCTTCAAATAAATGAAAATACATGTAATGTATTTTTTTTGGGCAATAAACCTTTAGACTTGAGCCAAAAGTGGATTATAGTAATTTTTGTTTTTGATGATAATACTTTTTATTTTTGGATTATAGTGGTACTTACTCTCTCTCCAATTATCATTCAACTTGCAAACAAATATAATCCTATGATGTGACTAAGCTGTCAACATCGGATATTAATATATATACCATTATTGAATTGAGAAGGATAAGTTATACATCAAAATAAACATATTTCCTTAAAGTTCCACTCACTAATTGGTGAAATCTTGTTTGAATACATAACATTTTTACCCAGTTTTAATTTAAATTTAAAAGTGTCTTTCTTTTTATTGTTTTATTTTAAGCATTCAAAATTTTGAATAAGAAAAAATAAAGTACATCATTGATTCAAAATTTTGAACAAGAAATAACTAAGTACATAGATACCACTCTTAAAGCACCTACTCAACTTCATAAGAGATGGGTATGACCTTTCATGAGGAATATAAAAGACTACAAAAAATATCTCTACATATCTTTTTTCTTACTTTTAATTTGTATTCTACATTATGTCCTATCAGTGAGAATAATTGAATCTTAATATTCAATAATTTGTTCATTTCATTTTCCTTAATGGTGCCTAGTATTGTACAAGTTATTGATATGCTAGGTGATTTTGCAGTTAATATTGTTGTGTAGACAAACCCACTTGGGTTGGCCTAGTGGTATTGGCTTGGGACCTGGGAGTGTGCTCCTCCTCGAGGTCTCAAGTTCGATTCTCCCTAGTGTCAATTTAGGTGGACTAATTTAGCTTCTTCAGATTAGCTTCTTCAGAACAAAAAAAAAAAAATGTTGTGTAGACTTTTCTATTGGGGGTCACTTAACATCCTTTGGAGGACCTCCAAATATACCATAAACTAAATAAATAAATAAATAAATAAATAAATATTTCAATATGTTGACAAGAAAATAAACTATTGAATACTGTAAATGCCAAAAATACAAGTCTGTCTCAATCCCCAAACATGCAAGAAACAAACAAATAAATTATTCATTGATAGAAGCGAACAAACATTCAACTCTGAAAAGAAAATGAAACTTGTGTATATATGTTGAAGAGTTTCGTTCATACAACAATCAATGCAACCTAATCGAATACATCTTACAACCGTTCTTCATGTTCTCATATTTTGAAATATATAATCCCTCACTCATTTCCTCTTATATCATCAGCTTTATTATAAGTCGGCGTAACTAAACCGAGAATAACAAAGCCACCTAAAGCAACAATTAAAATGCCTAAGCAGTTGACCAAAAGTGCTTCATTGGAATATCGCGATATGACGTTGCCGGTTTGAAGGAATGTAGCCTTTTCTAAAAGACCAGTAGCAGTTGTGGCTATAGCCAATGCATAGATATAGATACCAAAGAACACATGCCATGGCATTAGCGCAACTCTACTATTTCTTGAGCCTCCTGGATACCAAAATGTTGCAAATCCAGCAGCCAACTGACAAATATTGCAGAGAGCATTTAGATACATGGAATCTAAATTCTGAAGTTGAATTGAACTTATTATAAAAGAGTGAATATCCAAACTAGTCTTTGAGAAAAAATTCAAAGACATACCAGATCCTTAAAAATAGAAAGTACTAATTTGGTACTCATAAATTGAAAATGTCAGTCGAAACAAATGTTTTAAAAACTGGACCAGATCAACAGGGAACTGGTCTGTTCATCTGTTGGTTGAACTAGATTGAACCACAGTTGGTTGAACCAATTAGATCATGATCCCGAGGTCTTACTGGTTCGATCTCCAATCCAGTTTTTAAAACATTGATCGAAATAGTACACCTCAGGAACTAAAATGTCCGAATAAATTATCTGAAAAATGACTAATGTTCAGGCATTTGAAAATTTGGATGACCGATTGACGTTTTGCATTTCTCAGAGACCAAATAAGGCCTGTGTATTTTCTCGACGACTAGTTTGGATCTTTACTCAATGATAAAATGTGATAAGAATTAAAAAATACCTGAATGAAGAATAGGAAAAGGCAGGCAAGGCCTAACCATGAATGCAGGCTGTAGAAATTGTCAATGCCCTTGTCATTGTGAAATTTCCAAGCAGCCCAGAGACCAATTAAGCTCAAAATGAGAGCAAGAAACTGTGCTGCTAGATGAACTGATTTTCTGAAGCTTTTAGTTCCGGATACCGTCTTGTACGCAAGCATCCCTGCACATTGTAAAAAAAAAACCAAATGACGGAGTTAGCATTAACACTAGAATGACGATACTCACAAACCAATTAAGGTATAATTAGTAAAAGAAACCATTATATGCAATCTAGGAAAGCAGATTAAAAGCAGCGAAAACAACGATTATCACTCTTTTCGGTACAAATATTTGAAAAGAGGAAAAAGATCGAAAACAACGCGGAAAATTTGTAACTCTAAGAAGCGAAACAGAACACTTCTTTTGAAACCACATACACTTTCTTTAGTTTTATTCAATTCACAATGATGAGAGTCATAAATGGAGATAAGAAGTTGTACAATCTTATTTGAACTTCATATATTATTGCAATTAGACAACACAGAACAATTTGACATGAACTTTCAACTCTTGAATTTAAGGAGAACGGTTAACCAAGCATAAACTCTAAAGAACCATGAAAGGCTTCACCGATGAAATACAGCGAAAATCTATGGGAATTGAGAATAGGAAACATTGTGTATCAACAATTAAGAACAAAATATGTCAAATTCCTCCCATTCAGATTTCTCATAGTATTTGGTTGCATTACATACAGTTAAAGGGACCACCCTAAAATTATCTCTGCTTTCTATCATCTGCTAACAATTCCAATTTGTTGATAACTGTTATTGAGATCTAACAAACCCTTCATATATCACCATAAAAAGTTTCAAACAGGCTTAGCTAAGAACATTCTCTAAGAATTAAAGAAGACAGAACAATCACCTTCACCATTGATCAGAACAAGGCCAATCACCATCAGCACCGGATGAACCTACATGGAATACAAGTGTTCAAAATTCAAATCATATTTTTTCACATAAAGGTCAAAATGCAAAATTTAAAAACACCCAACAAAATATACAAAAACTAAAATATCCATAAAAAAAAAAAATCTCTACGAGGCCAACTTCGTGTTCGTGTGAACTCTTCATAAATTTGATATAAAATGAATGTGATATTGTTAAATACATTTATGATGTAAAATTTTCAACCTAATGCGCAAACCACTTCTTATTGCTAAACAAAATCAATTTTGCCTCAAAATTAACACTTTAAAGCATGTGAGACTACGGCAACGTGCCCAATAGGCCTAAGCCATGGAGATACCTTGGAGCACCTCTCAAAGGTCAAAGACCTTAACTACGATAAGTTTAGCAAACGAAAACAAGCCAAACTAAATTTAAACAAAAAATATACATACTAACATATTGAAACTATAACATATTGAGACAAGAAATCATGGTAAAGGATCAACAAAGTAATTAAGCCTAAAAATCAAAATTTACACTCTAAACCAAATACATACTACAACATGTGTTAGCTTAGTCTTGTAACCTCAAGAGATGAAATTCAAATCTACTCAAGCATCAGTGCAAATCCCTTCAGAGCTGAGCACGTCATATACGACACCAACATGTCGACACTGATAATAATTTGAAAAAAGTACATAATTGAATGTAAACACATGTATCGGTAACCGACACTAACACGTGTGGGATACATCTTTGACCATGCTACAAAGATTAATAAAAATTTCATCTTCTCTAATTTTTTCTTAAAAAACACAAAAACAAATAACTTCATAATCACACAACCAAAAATGAAACAAAATTAACAATAACCCTAAGCCTTCAAATTCTCACATATTCAAATCCAACACCAAAAAATTAAAAACATTAAACTGAAAGAAAAAAAAAAACACAAACCCATTACCCTAAAACAAAGAATAATAACAAATCAATGAAAAAAACAATGACCCAGATGAAAAAAAGAGTTAAAAATTTAATCTTGATTACATTGAAGATGAGATTTTTGTCATCAGAAACAAGAGCGAGTCCTCCTCTGAAATGAACAACCCATGTTAACAGAAGAGTAGCGATCACAACTCCAAAACCTCTCACTGTTGCGAAGATCGGGAATTTGACTACCGGTGGAGTTGCCATTCTATAGAGAGAAAATTGATTATAGAGAGAGAGAGAAAGAGAGAGAATGAGATTTTGATGTCGAAGGGTGATTGAGGTATAAAGGAAAAAGAAAACTTGGAATAAGTTCACTTGCTTCTTATACCTTTCTTTGAAATTTTCATTCCATAAACACGTGTGTTATAAGCTTTGGATAAGTTGGTTGTCCAAACATAACCTTAATGTATAAAATGTTTGGAAAAGACTTAGGCTCTGTTTGGTAAAATTAGCTGATAGCTGATAAACTAGCTGATAGTTTTTAGCTGATAAGCTAGTTGAAGTGTTTGGTAAAATTAGCTGATAACTTTTGCTTTGAATAATAAGGGTAAATATGGAAGAAAAAATGAGAAGCTAAAAGCTAGAAGCTCAAAAGCTACTTGAAGTAGCTTCTGAAAAATAGCTTATAAGCTCCTGAAATAAGCTATAAGCTCGTTGTACCAAACAGAGCTTTTGTGTTACCAAACAAAAATGAGTTTATAACCTAAAAGCTAAAAGCTAAAAGCTCTTTTTGGTGGTTTACCAAACAGAGCCTTATATGTTTGTAAGCTATTTTCATCTTATTTTCACGAGTTATTAAAGATGGTTTACGAAAATAACTTATAAATCGTACGAAAAAAATTTAACTTTATTTAAAAAAAGCATCAATTTAGTTTGTAAACTATGTTCGTTTGGATTAAGTTTATGCAAATAAATAATCTTTTATTTTTATTCATAAGTTTGTTAAAGTAATTTATGAAAATACAACTTATGAAGATACAAATTTCATTTGTGAGAATTTATGAATTAATATACCAAGCTTATTTATTTGCATAAACTATTTATCATAAGCTTAAGATAAGCTCAATATAATCATGGAGTCTCTAAACTATCTTTGTAGGGACAACTAAAAATTAAATTTTGAAAATTTATAAGAGGCGAAAGCATATAAAAAAAAAAGGCAACTCGATGTATTAAAGCTTCCGCACATGCAAGGTCCGAGAAGGTGAAAGCATATCTAACCCAAAAATAACTTTTTTTTTTCGTACAATAATTCTTAAATTACATACTTGCAAAAAAAAATTCTTAAATTACATGAAATCTATCAATTTAGTCTATACTATGAAGATTTTAATTTAGGGATTAGATTGACAAAGTTTTATATATTTTAATTTTTTTTATAGTTTAAATACTAGGAATACTAATGTGAATTATACCACTTTATATGGAACCCATTTTTAAAATATACTAAAACCCATGAATTTCAACCAATAAAAGAGTAACCGTTGAAGAGAGTGTTCATATCACTTCTCATTTAGTTTGTACATAAACGTCTATGCCAACTCCATATTAAACCTGCAATTTCTCCTCCTCCCTCGCCTTTCCTAGAATCACTTATTTCATAAAAATTGACTTGATATTGAAAAGAGCTTTTAAAAATTACAATAAGGTAACATTGATGTAAGAGTTATGGTACCATGGGCGTAATCTTGGTGTATTTTTTGTTGGGCAAAGTATCCATTGTACTTTATCGGATCCTTGGATGTTGTGCTTCTTGTGCTTGGTTCCATGTTTAATATACAAAATATTTTTTTAGTTAAAAAAAGATATACAAACTCAAGATTTAGCTGAAACTTTGAAGCATGGTTGAATCTTAGCTAGTGTGGATAGAACAGTTTTAAAAGTTGATGTTCACTTGAGTTGTTGTGTCTATTAGGATACTTAGTTTTAGAGGTTAGGATTTCCCGTTGTTTGCCTATGTTTTCGGCAAACTACGGGCTAGTTCTGATTATCACAAGCGAGACCGAACTAGAGATCTCAGGAGCATGTTGTGCAAAGGTTTTGATCGAAAAAAGGGTTTGAAAAGGACCACGAGATGCACTCAGGTTACTTAGAGAGTATGACGGGTTTAGAAACAAAAAGGCACGGTCTCTCGACAGGTTTGAGATTGCAAGTAAAAGCAATATAAAGTTAAATAAAAAGGGCAAAAGTTTAAACACATAAACTTAAAGCAAAGGTAAAATGCATTGCATTAAAATAAAGGTGGTCTACAAATCAGTTTACATCCATTCTGTATAACTCGTTTTCCTAGACGTCTTTAGTTTGAGTATTGTAGAATTCTATAAATGATTTGCGATCCATTTTCCGGCCTGGAAACACTTATTTATACTAAAATAACTAACTGGCGAACCACTAATCCCATGATCAACACTTCTCCCATCTTGGACAACCGCTTGCCCCCGTTCCCACTAAGGAAACCGTTCTTCAAGCTTGAAATCATGCTTTCCCGCCTTGAATGCTTAACTTCTACACGATCTTCTTTCAGCTTTGTCCTATCGAACTTCAAGTTACGCGCGCTAGCTTACTATCTTGTCGAAATACTCAAGTTGAATATGAAACAGCCTTCGATTCCTGCCAAGTTAAAGGTCAAACATATGTTGACCATATTAAATGAGCGTGTCAAAATTACAGGCTAACACTCGTATTATAAAGCGTGAGCTGTCAAGAAAATTGAGTTACGGTACATCATACTTACTTAAATGTGCTTTATCTATGTGTTGTTTGTTAATAAACACGAAATGTTGAACGGTGTACCCAAATGAGGTTATATTTTGATGTGATTTGTGTATTTGGTGAAATGCTGTTTTTATGAGTGTGGATAAATGTTGTTACATATGATTTTGTTGAAATATATGTATGAAAAACATGTTGGTATGTTGCATTTTTGTATGAAATATGCATTGTGTATTCGCAAATATTAAGGTGGCAATAGTAGGCTCATGCATTCATATAGTACTAGATACAACATCAACGAGAGGAGTACTAGACTCATGGGGATGAAGTAATACAATATAAATGAGAGAAGTACACCATCCGGTCACTATTATAAGCAAAAATCTATTTTTTAGGTTCATTCAATAAATGATGTATATGGTACATTAAATAGACCACATACATCATTTATTGAATGAATCTAAAAAAAGAAATTTTGCTTATAATAGTGACCGGAGGGTGTATATATTATCCTAGATATCTTAGAGTATCAATGAGAGAAGTATATGTTACAATATCAAAGAGAGAAGTACGAGTAAAATAGGCGTTAATTATATAAATGAGATGATGAGAGTCGATGATAGTTAAGATCTTTTGAATGTGACATGTTTTTATAGAATGATAATGCACTTTAGAAAAATGTTTTCATATATAGATTTTAAATACAAACACTAATCGTACTTTTGATAATGCACTTTCATAGATATTCCTTGAGTTCCTTGTTGTCACCACAAATGAAATACCAAATGGTCACATCCCTTCACACCCTTTTGTCATCATTAGAATATGTAAACATTTGCATGATCGGTTTTCACTCTAAATTGTTGTTTTGTATTTGTACTATCAACATATACAAAAGGGCAAGCTAGGTTTTTTTTCTTTTTTGCCTCATTTATTTATGTAATCAAATACAAAATATATTAAATATAGAAGTAGAGTCAAAAGATTATGGAAAATGGGTTTTCCCTTAATCGCCTTGATGCTGATACTTCTACTGAATTTCATGCCAACGGAGGTTGTCTTGTCGAGGATAGTGCTGATCATCACAAAACTAAGAAAAATTATAGTAGGCATGTTCCGATGATCCATGCTTTTTGGTTGCGAGCTTCAAAATAATAATAATATTGAACAATATATGCATGTTGAAAAAAACTATGATATAATATTATATATATTAAAAGTTTAGGTAGAAGATTATACTAATAAATTCTATTTACACAATTAAAAAGCGTCTTAAGCCTATTGATGAAGAATACGATTCCATGGCATTCATCATCATGAGGGTTCATCATTATTTTGAAATGTCTTATATTCATATATCATATTACATAAATAGTTCCTTTCCACAATAATTAAAAAGATTTGTCATGTTGAGAAAAAAATAAAACATTATTATCATCCACGCACTCACTGAACATTGTTAAAAGGGCAACTCATATAAATTCATTGGAAAAAGAGACACCTCAAATTAAAAGATTAAATCAAACTAAAAAATAATAGTAAATATAGAAAATTAGATATGTGAACCCACTATTTTTACCTTCATTGAAAGAAACGCAAGACCATAATCTTCTCGTACTTAATCAAGGAAATCACACTCGTCGAAGAAAATACTTGAGATGATAGCCAGTGAGTTGACCTTTGTTGCATCAGTTGTAGTTCTAGTAGAGGCAAAATTGAACATGATAATCAAACATGATAATCAAAACATGAGTTGGTTGCTAGCACGTTGATTATCAGTTGCCATTGGTTGACTTTTCTTATGGAAGACAACGTGCTTTCGGCAATTGCCACTGGTTGACTTTCTTTCAATCCTATCACCAGCATAATCAGCATCACAAAATCCAATCAACTAATAATCAAAACATGAGTTTGTATGTCAAAAAAACAACTTTCTTCTTATACAATACAAATGAACTTTACATATGTTAAAATCCTTTATTAATTTGGTTGATAACCACTGTCAAAAGTAATCAGAGTTGGCAATCCTTCATCCACTTTCTCAATCATTCATCCATTTTCTCATAGTCAATCAAGAAAAAAAGGCAGGTTTTATATTGATACCTATCTAATGGTCTTCGCAACAAGTTCTCTTAGAACACTTGTTAATGATTCAAAAATGGAAATCAGAGTTAACAATCCGTCATCCACTTTCTCATAGCCAATCAAGAAAAAATGTAATCCATATCTAAAGGATTTGCTAACAAGTGCTCTTAGGACATTTGTTCAGGATTAAAATATGAAAACAATTAATAACTTTCACGTAGAAAAAATTGCTTTTTGATGTTTCAATGTAGGGTTAATTATGTTTCTAGTCCCTATAAAATAGCGACCTTGTAAGTTTAGTCCCTACTTAATTTTAATAGCATTTTTAGTCCCTATAAAAAAAAATTTACTTATAATTTTAGTCCCTGCTAAAACAAAGTTTGATTAATTATCCTTAAACTCTTAAATTTTTGAACGATTTTTTTGAGACAAGATTAGAACACTATGAAAGGTTCGTTTACTAAAATTTAGAATTTGCTGACATGAAATGAATTAAATATGAATTTTTTAAAACGACAAAAGTTAAAGATAAAAAGTAATAAAATCTGGATGTAGAAATCAAATTTTGCGATAATTTTTTGCGGACGAACTTTTAGTAATGTTCTAAACATGTCTGCAAAAAATTGTTCAAAAATTTAAGAGTTTAAGCATAAATTAAACAAATTTGAATTGAGTAGGGACTAATACTCAGTGCTGAAAAACAAAATTAGGGACTAAAAATGCTATTAAAATTAAGTAGGGACTAAACTTACAAGGTCGCTATTTTATAGGGACTAGAAACATAATTAACCCTTCAATGTATTGAATACATAAATCACAAGATAAACTTTCTATTTTAAACTTCATATTAGAACACTGTTAGCATTTCTCCCCTATCTAAAGCTTTTTTTTGTGGTGGCCGCGATTTGAACCCCGAACCTTGCATATATTATGCATTGTCCCTACGAATTGAGCTAAGCTCACGAGGATCCCTATCTAACGCTATGTTCCAGTAAATAACTGACCGAAATATAGCTTCCAGTTCGAGTTTTGTAGGGGCTCTGAGACACACGGGGAGAGCAATCTTCCTTTCCTGTGTCCACAAAATAAAGAGTCCACCTCTCCTAACTTTCTTAACCTATATTTTGACTAAAAACATAAACTCAATTGACGGAGGGGGTAAATTGATTAACGTAATTGATCATAACCGTAAACAGTTAACAGAAAAATTGACGGAGGGGGTAAATTGATTAACGTTATGCAATTTCAGGGGGGTAATTGATGTTTCGTTAACTACAGGGGGGTATTTGACAAACCTTGCAATTTCGGGGGGGAAATTGCCTATTTACTCGTTTTCCTAATAGTATAGTTTAAGAAATCCATTAAAAAAATATTCTTAAAGGCTAACTTGTCAAAGTAATAAATGCACGATTTTCTATACAAAAATAATTTCTTAATTTCTAATTAATTAAACAATGTAATAGATCGTAACAAAAAAAAAACAATGTCATAGATCATTTTGTTATAGTTTTTCCAAAAATTATGAATGTCACGACCCAAAAACACTAATCGTGACCGGCACACAAACTAGAACATTCTAGCCCGGCAAGCCTATTGATCCAACTGGACAAACTATAAAATAAAAACAATTCCAATTCGGATTTCACTTCAAAAAAAAACATTTCACTGAAATTTTGACAAAGTTTCCTCAGTAATTTCAACATTTCCAAGATTTTAATCTTATTTATCAACCTGTAATCTCATCCAGAGTTTCACAATGACATTTTTACATAATTGTATATCTCAAATAAACCATTCCTAGACTCCAAATAGTTGCAGATACTTCGACCATTCAATTTATTCACATAGGAAACCTACCAAAAGAGAATCTTTCTACACTGCTAGAAGCTTTCTACACAATTGACTTTGAATCTGAAAAAAAATAGAAAATAAAAGAGTAGGTCACATGGACTTAGTGAGAGACAACAACCACCACCAATTAGAAGGGAAACACACAGGGGCACGATTATTTACTTTATCAAATCTATTGTCAATTTACAAAAATAGTAACCGTATAAAATTATATTAATCCGCAATCGTTTATACACATGAAATTTACACATGTATAAATATTTCCAATCAAGTAAGAATAATTCAAAGAAAATCCAACATCATAAAGAGGTGAAAATAAGGTTACAAGCCTTTAATAAAACATTGATGAAAATCTTAATGGAAGCTTTTAAAGAAATTATAGAAAACTCCGTTTAGTGAAAATAATTAACTTCAAATAGAATATAAAATCACATTCAGTTTAATAATACCAAAATAATCAACTTTATAGAAAGTATTGAAATCCAACTTTAATGAAAATAACTAAATGGGTGAATCGAGAACTAGCTCCATCTCGTTGATAGCCATCTCCTCCTAATGGTGGCCTTTCCATGGGGCGGCTCCATCTAACAGATAGCTCTTTTCTCTCGACTCAAAACAAGGTGTAAAACATTTTCAATTAGGAAGTTTACCTCTCATTGATAGCCCTCTCCTCCTAATGGCGGCCTTTCCATAGGGGCGGCTCCATCTAACGGGGTAACTCTACCTAATTGAAATCGCATACTAGGTGCAACTAGGTCGTCGTCATTATAACCGTAATTTTCAAAACACCATTCTTAAAACACAATGCCAAAACCATATTTCACAACATAACGAAACTTATTTCAAGATATGTATCATCAAAACTCAACCGAAAATCTACTACTTATAATCATAAGTCGATCCAAATTCAAATCCAATTCAAAATCCAAATCGCGTACAAATTAATATCAAACCTTTCAAAAATGCATATTTCAAAACCCACGTTTCACAAGATCTCAACACAACTACGAAAATACATACAATCAAATTCTCCGTTTCAATTTCTCTACTTTATAAATCACAAGTAAAATCCAAATCGAAATGGATCGCATATTAATATCGAAAATCCCAAGAACATATATCTCAAAACCGTATTTCTTCATTTCTCAAAACTCATGTCATAGTATAGGCAACCAAACCTCAATTTCAAATCTTTTGGTCAATAAGTAATAGATAAATCCAAATAGAGTATAATTAAATTTGATGACTTTGAAATTATATAACAATGACGAGAAAAATGTTCAAAGGTGTGTTCCCCAATTTGATAAATACTTTAACATATAAAATCATAAAAATAGCAATAATAACGATATTGAAAATAAACGATAATGATCGTCATCAACTCACAGCTATGTCGAATCAACCACATTTTCTCTTTCCCCTTTCACATTTCTCTTTCCCAGCGTATCCTTCCCTTCTTCTTTCTCATCCTCTTTCTATTCTTCTTCTTCTCATTGTAAGTTACAATTCCATTTACAACTCAAACTCTAATAAAGGAATTTTACCTCTAAAACAAGATCGTCTCTAGCTCTACAATTTACACGATAGAATTTTGGGATTAAGGTTATTGCTTCATGGAAGGAGAAGAGTACCCATCATTGGAAAGTTGTTCATTAAGACTCTTTGAGATTGGATAGTTGATACTTTGCTTGCTACTACGGGAGCAGAGGTGCACCTAGTATGTGATTTCAATTAGGTAGAGTTACCCCGTTAGATGGAGCCGCCCCTATGGAAAGGCCGCCATTAGGAGGAAATGGCTATCAATGAGAGGTAAACTTCCTAATTGAAAATGTTTTACACCTTGTTTTGAGTCGAGAGAAAAGAGCTATTCATTAAATGGAGCCTCCCCATGGAAAGGCCACCATTAGGAGGAGAGGGCTATCAACGAGATGGAGCTAGTTCTCGATTCACCCATTTAGTTATTTTCATTAAAGTTGAATTTCAATACTTTCTATAAAGTTGATTATTTTGGTATTATTAAACTGAATGTGATTTTATATTCTATTTGAAGTTAATTATTTTCACTAAACGGAGTTTTCTATAATTTCTTTAAAAGCTTCCATTAAGATTTTCATCAATGCTTTATTAAAGGCTTGTAATCTTATTTTCACCTCTTTATGATGTTGGATTTTCTATGAATTATTCTTACTTTATTGGAAATATTTATACATGTGTAAATTTCATGCGTATAAACGATTGCGGATTAATATAATTTTATACGGTTACTATTTTTGTAAATTTACAATAGATTTGATAAAGTAAATAATCGTGCCCTTGTGTGTTTCCCTTCTAATTGGTGGTGGTTGTTGTCTCTCACTAAGTACATGTGACTTACTCTTTTATTTTCTATTTTTTTTTTCAGATTCAAAGTCAATTGTGTAGAAAGCTTCTAGCAGGGTTAAAGATCTATCAATGTCACTCTTTTGGTAGGTTTCCTATGTGAATAAATTGAATGGTCGAAGTATCTGCAGCTATTTGGAGTCTAGGAATGGTTTATTTGAGATATACAATTATGTAAAAATGTCATTGTGAAACTCTTGATGAGATTACATGTTGATAAATAAGATTAAAATCTTGGAAATGTTGAAATTATTGAGGAAACTTTGTCAAAATTTCAGTGAAATGTTTTTTTTGAAGTGAAATCCGAATTGGAATTGTTTTTATTTTATAGTTTGTCCAGTTGGATCAATAGGCTTGCCGGGCTAGAATGTTCTAGTTTGTGCGCCGGTCATGATTAGTGTTTCTGGGTCGTGACAAAGTTGGTATCAGAGCTCCTGGTCGTAGGTCCTAATAGCTGCAGACATAGAATGAAAATAGGTTCTTATTAGTAAATTGTGAACCGCGGCACCATTTACTTGTAAGAAGCTATTATCACTCTGTGATGGTCTCACTTGTTTTCCAATCTTGTGATTTCTTTTGGTCTTTGATTGGTCTCACTTTGTTTGTTGTCTTTTCCTATATTTGGTCAATTTTCTTCATTTACTGAGGATGCAACTCAATACTAAGATCCCCACTAGAAGGGAATTTAGTTTCTTAAGGGTTTATTGCCTAACATTAAGACTTTAGTCAACGAGATCGTGGTTTAGTTCATATTCGTGGTCAACTTAAAACAAATGTCGAAGGACATGGCGTTCATATCGACGAAATTGTTTTTATTTTATAGTTTGTCCAGTTGGATCAATAGGCTTGCCGGGCTAGAATGTTCTAGTTTGTGCGTCGGTCACGATTAGTGTTTTTGGGTCGTGACAAAGTTGGTATCAGAGCTCCTGGTCGTAGGTCCTAATAGCTGCAGACATAGAATAAAAATAGGTTCTTATTAGTAAATTGTGAACCGCGACACCATTTACTTGTAAGAAGCTATTATCACTCTGTGATGGTCTCACTTGTTTTCCAATCTTGTGATTTCTTTTGGTCTTTGATTGGTCTCACTTTGTTTGTTGTCTTTTCCTATATTTGGTCAATTTTCTTCATTTAGTGAGGATGCAACTCAATACTAAGATCCCCACTAGAAGGGAATTTAGTTTCTTAAGGGTTTATTGCCTAACCTTAAGACTTTAGTCAACGAGATCGTGGTTTAGTTCATATTCGTGGTCAACTTAAAACAAATGTCGAAGGACATGGCGTTCATATCGACGGACATGTCTAGGTTACAGGAGTAGTTAGCGTTGATACTACATCGAGTATAATGAAGATTTTAACGATGTTGACAATGAACTTTTACAAATACATAACTATTATGAAAAAACAAACTCAAAATACATAAATTAGTTTATTGAAGTAAAAAAAAAAATCAAACTTTTAAATATTAGTTGTTTGTGGGATAAGCATAAGTTCGTGGATCTAGTAAACTTTACGGAAGCTAAAAAAATGAGATATGATATTTGTACAACTATTTTAGGATAACTTTTTTTGAACAACTCTCTCATACATACATACATACATACATATATAGCAACACATAGAATTTTTACCATTGAGCTGTTCTTTGTATTTTTCTCCAAACACAAATGAAAAGCCATCAATGTGGCACTTCAAACATTTAAATTGATGTATACATTCACAAAATACAAAATTGATTTTCTAATTTCAAGTCTCTTAAAATGAGACTTGAATTGAATAGTTGGAGCTTAGGCTCTCAACCATTGAATATATATTCACAACAACACAAAATTGAGTCTCTTATTTTAAGAGTATGAATAATGAGCCTATTCCTAACCTATGTATGTTACATAATCAAATTTATATACACAAAAGGAAGGATGAAAATTACAACATTTATGTCGAACTGTTTACGCTTAAGCTTCAACGAAATTTAATATGCATCATCAAAGCTAATAAAATTTGCCAAGTGATCGCTGCAAGTTGACTGCTTATAACCACTTATTGTGCACTCTATATGTTCATAAAGATTCATTGACCAATGACTGCTCCGTCGCTTTCCAAAACTTCAGCTCTACGACAAGATTCAGAATGTATTGATCTCCGTTCTACTACATGCTTCTTCAGATCACTGCAAAATCAACATCAATATAAAAGAATAAGTATTCATATATTAGTAAATGTATGCATAGTTTAGTTAAAGAATAAGTCAGAAAGTAGAATATCGAAATTCTCTAGGCAGTGTAGAATTCTAATTGTAACACACCTGCAACGCGGTATTCTACATTTCGAGTCTTTGCAATTCCTGGAATGCGTAGTTAGTATAAACCATATCTTTTTACAATGCTAGCAGCCCCCATTCACTCGAATTTTGTACTTACTGGTATTAGAGAACAACTTCTTGATCTGTGCACAGTTTGGATGAGAGCATTGAGATGCTTCAAAACGTTTATCAGTTTCACCATCTGTGTGTAAGTCAGTAAGTATGATCAACAATCTAGTCTAGCATAAATTAGTACTGAAAACAATAAATCAACAAAATTAAATTCATACCATATCCTTATTTGACTCCTGATTCCGAGATTGACATACTGGTGTTGAACAATTTTGAGTCAATTGGTGTTCATTTTGAAACTGAAACTGTGACTTCTGGCATAGAGGAGTAAATGGTAGAGGTTCATCATGGAGGAATACTTGGCACGACGGAGTGTGTCAAACTAAAACTGAGACTTCCGGCAGAATATCAAAAAGTTGTCCCTATTTTCAAACAATCCACTCTCAAGGACGATATCATTATGTTTAGTGTCGGAGGGGAAATCATCAACAACAGCCTGAAAATGGCACATAATTCAATATTTTGCATGAAATTACCTAATGATGAGAAAATTATATGAAAAACATCAGGTTTAGGTTGTTACCTAACAAAGTGTATGCACCTCGCCGTTCTTTGAAGTGTGTTTATCAGAACTATGGCAACTGAAATATGTGAAATGGAAGTCAATTAAAAAATCCCTTTTTATTTCATTCAATGCTAAACATTTCAAATATGTATTCAAGTTATCATACCTTTCACAATCTTGGAATTTTTCGCATTCAGTGCAAAACCATTGCTTCCCAGACACAATCACTTCACGGCAATGCATGCATGAAGATCGCAAATGAGCTACGAGGAAGTTTTCTCTTGTAGGCAATATATTTTGGCCAACCTAATCAAAATTATGAAAATAACTTACATTGGCCTATAAAAAAGGATGTAGAAGAACACTAAAAAGTAAAAGAGAAGATATACATACTTTTTGCATCACTAGAATGTCTTTGGAAGACTTGGCCTGTCCCAAGTCCTTTACTGTTCTATTTGACACTTGTAACAACTTTTCATAGTCTCCTCTACTCTCTTTTAACAAATCCAACAAGTTCAGAAGACAGATCAAGCAGAGTCTGATGGCCGCCTGGGAAGATTTAGAGAGTGAGTCAGGGTCTGATAAGGATGATGCTGGGATGAAGCAAATGTGGTTGCGGGGTTAGTAGCTGCAGTGGCTTCAGATGCTAAACCTGAACCAGACTCTGAAGATGAAAATGAGGTATACTATAAAATTCCCAGAAAAGAACTTATTGAATCACTTAAAGAGCTCCACACACACTTTGAACACATAACCAATGAGTTGAAAGATTTAAAAGATAAATATGTTGATTTAATGAAACAACAAGAAAATACTTTATTGGATCTGAAAGCATGTGAGGAAGGACTTATAGGTTTTGACTTCATTTGTAAAACTTATGAAGACAAACTCAAATTTCTTTGTCAGAAGCTTAAAGAAAAGTGTGAAGGAAAACTTTTAAGTAAACAAGATATTGCTCTTGAAGATTTCATTTTATCAGGAATTGACAGAAGCAAAATAGCTTCTATGATTTACAGCGTATACAAGAACAATGGTAAAGGGATTGGATTCTCAGAAGGGAAACCTAATGAAATCAATCTTAAATCATGCTGTGAATTCATTAAGGAAGGGTTGAAGACTTATTTTGTGCCTGAAGGTGTTGAGTCTGAGATTGAAAATTTTCCTGGCCTTGTCCTGAATCGCATCCAAATCACGATCAAACAATTTTTCTTCATCCCTTATGTCTTTCCAACTTTTTGCATCTAAGAAGGACTTGAGCGCATTGTTTTCATCATCTAACCATCGCTTACCAATATTGTATCTAATTTTCGGATCTTGTCTTTCCTTTTTAAAAAGTTTCCTTGCCTTGTCCCGAATCACTTTGAAATCCCGACAAAACAATTTTTCTTCATTCCTGATGTCTTTCCAATTGATGTCTTCCCAAATTTTTGTATCTAAGACGGACTTGAGCACATTGTTTTCATCATCTGACCAATGCTTACCAGTATTGTATCCAATTTTCGGATTAACTTCCTTGGTAAGTTCTCCAATCTTACGGTTTTGGGACACCGCATTGTTAGTTGGATCACTGTTTGCCGCCATTATCCTATAGATTGATTATGCAAAATTAAAATCTACATATGGAGGAATAATATCGAGGAAGAATAAGACTCCATGACATTCATCATCATCTTCATTTTCAAATGTCTCCTATTCATATCATATTCTTAGATCACTAGGAAGAGCTAGACATGCAAATCAAATAATCGATGTTTGAATTTACCACTATTTATAAAATGATCTAGCTACACACATACAACATACATGTTACTTCCATTCATTTTCATGGACAACCTCTATTGATTCTATTTCATCCCTGCATGGTACCTTTTGACCACATGGAGTTGGCATTGGGCAAGAAATAAATTCATTTTCACTTTGGAGAAAAATAGTTAGACAAATTCTAATTGATCAAATGTTTAGAGAAAAAGTTCACTAATCAATATTAATTATAAAAAACTCTTTCATATAAATGACAATTAGCACAAGACAGTAACAAAGAATCAAGCAATCTAACAAATCAAAGAAACATTTTGAGACATAATCGCATAATGGACAATTCACAACATATCATATTATATAAATGGTTCCATCCACAATTATTAAAAAGATTTGTTGTAACAGCCCGGGGCCCACCCGGTCTCACTATTACTCACAAGCTTAATCACTACCCCCCTCTCTAGTAGTGTTTTTGCCTCCCGTGGGAATCGAACCTAGTACCTGGGGATAAGTACTACTTCAATGCATTCCCACTACCAATTGAGCTACTAGCTCAATTGGTAGTGGGAATGCATTGAAGTAGTACTTATCCCCAGGTACTAGGTTCGATTCCCACGGGAGGCAAAAACACTACTAGAGAGGGGGGTAGTGATTAAGCTTGTGAGTAATAGTGAGACCGGGTGGGCCCCGGGCTGTTACATTTGTCATGTTGAGGAATTTATTTTTATTTTATTTTAACAAGCCAAAATGAATTATATTAACAAAACCACAACAATCCCTTCAGCACAAGGCATGACTACTAAAAATACAAGCAATCCAATGATAAATAACAAAATAGTGCTAGCCGATACCCAAACACATTAGGGGGTTCGACCACCATATTTGGGTACCAAAAACAAAAGTAACCTGCTTAACTTTCAGCCACCACAAAGAATAATATTTTACAAACACTATTACAAAATTATTATCATCCACCCACTCATTGAACATTATTAAAATAGATAAATCCTAAAAATTCATAGGAAAAATAAACACCTTAATTTAAAAGATTTAATCAAACTAAAAAATAATAGTAAATATGGAACAACAGATACGTGCATCCACCGTTTTTACCTTCATTCAAAGAAGCACAAGCGCAAAACCTCCTCGTACTTAATCAAAGAAATTACACTCGTCGAAGAAAAAACTTGATATGATAGCCAATGACTCGACCTTTGTTGCATCGGTTGTAGATCTAGTAGAGGATAAACGATACAAAATTAAAACGGAGAAAAATCCCAACAATAAAAGATGCAGTTAGTCATCTATAGAATCATATGACTTGTGTTTCGCCATGTATGAATATGTGGTTTGAGTACAATGAATTAAAAATTGATGTATCCCTACCTAATTTATCATCATAATAAATTCAATCATTCAACTATATGTGTGTGCTGTTCAAAAAAATAAGTATACATACGTGTACGCGAACATATCTTAAATATCTAGTGATAATTGAATAGATAAAATAAAAGATCACTTTACCAGATCTCTGCAAATGCATGATAATAAGAGAGGAGACGAAGGAAGAGATGAAATTTGGAGAAACGGCGCCGCTAGCTCCTTGTAATTGTCAAACTGATTGCAAACTCAACATTTATAAGGGTTTTATAGAGGAAGGGTTGGTTTTAGGTTAAAAATTGACTTTACCTAAATTCATAATTATATAAATAAAAAAAGTAAAATTAATTTTTTATTCAAAATTATATTTTATTCATTATGCCAAAGAGAATTTCACAGTTAAAGACACGATTAATCATGGGTTAATTTTTTAAAATGACCATGTAATATGGGCAAGTCTTAATCCATAAAAACATGTGCTAAAGTGAATAAACAGATGTGTTATAAGCTTTGAATAAGTTGTTTGCCCAAACATTCGCTTAATCCATAAAATGTTAGAAAAGACCTTATTGTGAGATATTGTATTGTATTGAATAACATAGAGAAAGGGATAAAGAGATTGAGAACAAGAGAGTATATATTACATCAAACAAGTGAGTCTTTACATTGCAATATATGTCATATTTAATTTATAATACACAAATGTTGTAAGTTACAAGTGCATGAAAAGTCATAGGACTAAATACCAATAACAATGAAAAAACCAACCATAAATTCTTATATTTTGGCTTAAATGCAGTTTTAGTTCTCATATTTTGGTCAACCCGTAATTTTGACCCCTCATCTTTAATTGCCCAATTTTGTTTGTCATATTAGAAATTTAGTTTACCCCTGTAATATTAGCGGTTTTTGATTTACCCTCCTGTAAATTTTTTTTTTTTTTTTTAGTTTTCAACACTGTAATTTGACGATTCTTTGGTTTTGGACGTTAATGACATCGAATTTTAAAATTTAAGGTACTTTCATCCCCTTTAATTTGAGCGAATTTTGGTTTACCCCCTACCATATCATTGATTTTGTACAATAAAAATTCATAAAGGTCCAATACCAAAGAATCTTCAAATTACATGGTTGAAATCTATTTTTTTTTTTATAGGGGGTACATTGATTTTGTACAATCAAAATTCATAAAGGTCCAACACCAAAGAATCTTCAAATTACATGGTTGAAATCTATTTTTTTTACAAGGGGTAAACCATAAATATTACAGGGATAAACATATATTAACCCAAATTTTGACCAACTCATACTTTTGAATCTTATGATTAAAAACATTAAATAAAAGTTATTCTTTCTGCAACTTGTATTGTCTTTATAACCTTATCTTGCTTCCATAACTTCATGAGATGTCTTTGTTTATAAAGTCATGGATCAAGGATGTTGATGGAAAGGATAATTCTAGATAAATGAGCAGAAACAACACACCTCTCTTTATATCTCCATATAATAGCTTGATACAGACC
The DNA here is from genome assembly GCF_051527215.1 of Medicago sativa. NCBI lineage: Eukaryota > Viridiplantae > Streptophyta > Magnoliopsida > Fabales > Fabaceae > Medicago > Medicago sativa. The sequence continues at coordinate 13,969,052 of NC_140754.1, forward strand.
ATAATCACATAAATCAAATCAAATTTCATCTCCTACAAATTTAGCAAACCAAAGTAGATGATGATCCATACAATTGTATTTGCACGACAATTTGGTAGACAATTTTGCCGGAGGTAGAGCATAAACCAAAGTGACATCATTAGCTGAGGTTTTCTAGTAATGAAGAAAACAACGAGTAATGAACATTTCTTGCATGAATCTGAAGGTGAGGATTACACACATAAATAATCCAAACAACCAGGGGCGGATCTGAGATTAAATTATTAGTGGGGCTAAATTTTTTTTTTTTGAAAAAAGTATGACTAAAATTTTGACGAAATAAATTATACAAATAATAACATTTGTATTAATCTTAACAAATCGTCAATCATTTTGTTCCTTGTGTGGTAAAGTTGTTTATATTTTAGATTATTGATAGACGTTTGGCAAGTGCACCAAATACTATCGAAGTAGTAAAAATATCGATCCCACGAGAACTGTTTTTAACTTCAATAATTCAATTGCGTTATAAAAATAGGATGTATAAAATTTATTTTGTTTTGCCACTAGGCAGTAGATTTGATTTGATTTTAATTAAATCAAGAAACAGAAAATAAAGATTTGTTAAGAAAATATGGGGAGAGATGAGATCAGATCCGTCGAATCCTCTAAGTTCCCCTAATTTGTCTACTGCACCTATTTGTTATGAATCCTCTTCTAATTTACGATGATTAACAAAATAGCCCTAATCAATCCCTTGAGTTAGGACCCTCTTCTTAAACTACAGCCCCTAATTCCTTAGGTCGTCTAATAATTCTTGAAGGTTTTACCGAACGTTAACCTATTATCACTAACAAACGATTATCTATTCCTAGACTAACCCTGTTTATTAGAACAATTCAATTAGGTCTAAGTTGAAAGCCATGGTCAGTGGTCATTCATTCTCACGAAATCAAGTTATATGTGATCAAGATATAAAAAGCATTAAGAACGATTGAATTGAATAAACTATAATTGAATTCATAAACAAAATAGAGTTTCACAGCAACATGTGTCAATTAGGGTTACAAAGATTCATCTCGGATCTAATCTCTAAGAGATTTAGCTACTCATAATCGAGTTTACAAATAGCATAATCAATGAAATAATTAAAAATACATGAATTGGTAAAAGGTTGAAGAGATCGCCCTTCTAGCCGTCTCCGATGTCTCAAAATCGCACTTTGCTCTCCAAAATCGTAACCCTTGTTCTTCAGATTGAGTGCAGTATTTATAGAAGTCATGGGCCTGACCCATCAAAATCGCGCCGCGTCATGTATATAGGCGTGCCGCGATTTCCCTCAAACAGGGAGGATGTAATTTTGCTTCAAAAATCGCAGCACGGCTTGAAATTGGCGTGGCGCGATTTCCTTCGAACAGACTTCAATAGGCGTATCAAATGTGACCAATTTGGTCGTAACTCAAGAAAATGTAAAATAAAAACCCAGAATTATGAATCTTTGAAAAGAAAGGTAACAACAGTTGTCCTATATTTTGTGTTGTTTAGGTTTATATTAATAATTTACCTAGTTTTATTTTTGACAATTCTGAATTTTTGTCAATTGTTTTAATATAGAGAACAACAACAAAAAATACTAAAAAAAGATTCATTTCCAGAAGTTAGTGATGATCATGAAGTAGATGCTACAATTGAACATCTTTTTGCTACATTTCCAAAAGTTGATAACTATTCTAATACATGTAACTTCTAACCCATCAAAAAGGTAAGTGTCGTGAAACACATCAAAGATGCAATTCCAAGAAGGTCTAGTGATAGATTTATACCTATGAAGAGACCAAAAAAGTAAATAGGTCCGGGTTCAAGTGCTGATCAACCATTTGTTATTAATGATGAACCGAAAGATGGTGTGATGACTCAAGAGGATGGTTTTATGACTCTAGATGGAAGTGTGAAGAATCATAAGGCTTTAAATAAGGGAACTTGTTGTGTATGTAGATAGGAAGAGATTTCAGGGAAATTTGATGAAAAATATCCTACAATCTAGATGTCGTTGTTCTTGTTTTGAAAACATGTTAGGTGTGACTTGTAAGATATTTTGGTATTCTTCTATTTTGATTGTAATTGGAACAAAGCTTTTCTTGCAACTTATAAGTGCTTTTGATATGATATGATATGATGAATTTATATAGTTTACAAGCTGTATTTACACGTTATTACCTAAAATGGGCAACAACAACAAAAAAACCCAAGAAACAATAATGTCATTATTACAGGGACAATTTTTTCTATAGGGTCATCTTTCAAACTTCGTCAATATTACATGGTCAATTTAAATAATTAACACCTTTTTTTCAAATCATTACCAAAAAAACAAAATACACGTGTCAATCATGTTTTTTTTATAATAATATATGTCAATGTGGCAGTCACATGTCATCAGTTTTATAATAATATATGTCATCAGTTTTTTATGATTGGTATAAGTGAGGTCAAAATCAAGAAGAATATGAAATTACATGCTCAAAATTTGTGTTTTTTTACGGGTACCATTTTCCAAACTTCGCTCACATTACATGGTCATTTTAAAAAATTAACCCATGATTAATTGCATCTTTAACAATGAAATTCACTTTGGTGTAATGAATAAAATATAATTTTTAATAAAAAAATAATTTTACTTTTTTTCTTTATATAATTATGAATTTAGGTAAAGTCATTTTTTAACCAAAAACCAACCCTTCCTCTATAAAACCCTTATAAATGTTGAGTATGAGCAATCAGTTTGACAATTACAAGGAGCTAGCGGCGCCGTTTCTGCAAATTTCATCTCTTCCTTCGTCTCCTCTCTTATTATCTTGCATTTGCAGAGATCTGATAAAGTGATCTTTTATTTTATCTATCCAATTATCATTAGATATTTAAGATATATGTTCGCACACACATATGTATACTTATTTTTTGAACAGCACACATATAGTTGAATGATTGAATTTATTATGATGATAAATTAGGTAGGGATACATCAATTTTTGATTCATTGTTCTCAAACAACATATTCATATATGGTGATACACAAATCTACAACCGATCATTGTACTCAAACAGCATACTCATTGCATCTTTTTTTGTTGGGATTTTTCTCCTATTTAATTTTGTATTTCTTTTCTTCTACTAGATCTACAACCGATGCAACAAAGGTCGACACATTGGCTATCATATCAAGTATTTGTTTCGACGAGTGTGATTTCTTTGATTAAGTACAAGAAGATTTTGCGCTTGTGCTTCTTTCAATGAGGGTAAGTATAATGGATGCACATATCTATTGTTCCATATTTACTATTATTTTTTAGTTTGATTAAATCTTTTAATTTAAGGTGTCTGTTTTTCCTATGAATTTGTAGAATTTATCTTTTTAGCAATGTTCAGTTAGTGGGTGGGTGATAGTAATGTTTTATATTTTTCCTCAACATGACAAATCTTTTTAATTATTGTAAAAGAAACCATTTATATAATATGATATGTTGTGAACTGTCCATTATATGATTATGTCTCAAAATGTTTCTTTCTTTTGTTAGATCGCTTGATTCTTTGTTATTGTCTTGTGCTAATTTTCATATATTTGAAAGAGAGTTTTCTATAATTAATCTTGCTTAGTGAACTTTTTCTATTAATTAAATATATAAGAAAACATTAAATAAATAAAAGCATTTGATCAATTAGCACTTGTCTAATTATTTTTGTCCAAAGTAAAAAGGAATTTATTTCTTGCCATGTGGTGCAAGAGGAACCATGCAAAGATGACATAGAATCAATAGAGGTTGTCCATAAAAATGAATTGAAGTAACATGTGTATATGTTGTGTGTGTAGCTAGGTCATTTCATAAATATAGTGGTAATGATAAATACGAGACATTTGAAAATAATGATGAACTCTCATGATGATCAATGTCATGGAGTCTTATTCTTCATCAATAGGCTTAAGACGCTTTTTAATTGTGTAAATAGAATTTATTATCATCTCCTAACTATACTTTTACTATATATAATTTTTAGAGGAACCATGCAAAGATGTCATAGAATCATTAGAGGTTTTCCATCAAAAGCAGATGTGACTGAAGAGAAAAAATATGACCCATTTAGTGATGATTCTCGTGATAAGCTTGTTTCTGTTGGTCCTATTTTCCAAGTGGAAGTCCCGCAATGGACTGGTGTTGTTTATGGGAGTGACTCTAAATTGTTAGGGACACAAATTTGGCATGTTAAAGATGATTCAAGACCTACTACAGAAACAGATCTTATTGGTAGAGGAAGACAAGGAAAGTGTAGCTGCAATGTTCAAGGTTCAGTTGACTGTGTAAGATTGCATACTGCTGCAAACAGGATGACGCTGAAGTTTGAATTGGGTTCTGCATTTTACCATTGGGGATTTGATAAAATGGGCGAGGAAGTTTCACTTCAATGGACAGGTGATGAAGAAAAGAGATTTAAGGATATAATGAGTCTAAAAATCCCCTCCCAAAACAAGTCTTTTAGGAACAATCCATCCAGTTACTTTCAAAAGAGGACAAGAAAAGACATGGTGAGTTATTACTTCAATGTATATCTTATTCAACTAAGAAGCTATCAGAATCGAGTGACTTCGGAGACTATTGACAGTGATGATGACAAAATCGAATTTGAATCTTTTGGTGATGGTTTCGGAGACTGTTGGCTAGTTTTTGTGAATAGGCTTAAGTCTTTTCCATTTTTACTTATTCTACCTTGAAACTAATACATCACAAAAATGGTTGTGACAACAAGAAACTGAAGGAATTTATGAAAGAGCATTATCAAAAGTACAATTAGTGTTTGTATTTGAAATTTATATGTGAAAACAATTCTCTAAAGTGCATTATCATTCTATAAAAATATTTTAGATCCAACATAAGATCTTAACTATCATCGACTATCATAATCCCATCTATATCATTGATGCAATCCATTTTAATCAGTACTTCTCTCTTTGATATTGTACCATATACTTCTCTCATTAATGCAATCCATTTTAATCAGTACTTCTCTCATGATATTGTATTATACCTGAAATTCTGGCACGCAGTAAAGATGTTATACTCGATGTTACGACAAGTGTGATGTCAAGAATAATGTCAATACTTCGTGATAACACAATTAATCTAACAATAGATATGGGCAAGAAATAAAAAAAAAACAAGTTGTTTGTTGACCCAGTTCGGTGCAACTTCACCTACGTCTGGGGGCCACCAAGCCAGAAAGGAAATTCAGTAAGTAGTATCAATTCAACGCAAACATAAAATTTCTCGGTCTACTAGCTTATCACTTAATCACTACCAGTGCAATTTCTACCTATGACTCTCGTAGTCCTAGATATGAGAACCTCCGCCCACTTCCTCTTAATCACAGTATCAGTCATCGTCCTTTTAGTAATAACAAAAATATAGACACTCTCCTAATCCTAAGAATCAACTCGTGCTTGTATGCTTTGAGTGATTTCTAAGAATTACAACTCAACTACAAAGTCCAGCTCAATGCATCAACGTGATACAAGAGTGGCTCACAAATAACAAAGAACAGATTAAAACCCTAAATGACTCTTTTGTAAATGACGGGTTCAGTGATCAATTAGGTCTTGATTCTTCCTTTATATAACCTGATGCATAATGGACTTGATGCATAAAATCGGCTAATCATCGTTGAATCATGAGATTTCAGCATAAAATATTCTGGAGCAGATTCGATGTTTCCTTAAATGTTGCAAGAACATTTTTAAGGACAAAACTAAGTATAAGCCGCTTATCTCTGCTTCTAGAAACACGCTTCTTGGTCAACTCTTTATGTGAATTAAATCTTCAGAGATTATTCAGGAAATCTTCACGTTTAAAATATATATCCAAGTAAGCAGAACAATTGTTTCTTTTTCGCATAAACCATTCGATTTCCCTTTTCCTATGACGTAGGAGTGACATTCCAAACTACATCATTAGGTAAATTTCACCTCTCTTTCACTTAATTTTATTTTGTTTTGTTTCGTGTTTAAAAGTTCTTTTGATTCTGATATTTTAATGAAGTTTAGCTACACAAAAAGAATTGCGTTTTGATTTTACTGGGACCTATTTTAAAAATAGAACCGAGCCTCCTATTTCATAGGAATGGCCCTGCACATACCCGTTCGTGATGAATCATCATCTCAATCCCAGCTCAAGGTTCCTCACCAGCTAGCAACAACTTAAAGGATCCTCTTCTTTAAGAAAGGGTGAGTTCGTATAACTAGATACAATGTTTCAATATCATAATTTTTTATGTAAATAATTTATTTTAATACTATTTTTTAATTGGGGATTATAAGTTGACTAATTTATTATATCATGTGCATGCATGAATCTCTTTTTAGTATGAGATTGTTGCAAAATCGCTTTCAACACACATAAAAAACACTAGGTGTGTCTAGAATTAAAGATAGGACTTCCTTCAAGCCCGTGACATGGTGAATTTGTGTTATCACCATTGAAGTGATCAAACCTAAGACATCTTCATAGTTTTCTTGTTGAAGAACAAGTTTTTTATTAACTTGAGACATGACCCATAAAGACTTATTGGTGTGGAAAAACATAAGCAACTCTTCCTTGGCAGCAATTCCGACCTCCAACATCATTGGTTTTTCTATTTCTATACCCTACTGAATCAGTGGTTGTTTCGACAACACATTTTCATTCAAAACTAAAGAACATTTTCGACAACACATTTTCATTCTAATTATATAGTAACTAATCTTCGTCGAGAACCTGTGGGGAACACAAGATTGGTTCTGTCTTCCGATTTTTGTTCTTTCATAAACTGCTTCTCTCTTAAGAGCCATGAATGGAACCCATGGCCACATACTTAAGGAGCTCAAGTCCCTTACCACTTACTAAAAAATTAAGTTTCTATATTTTAAAATTTTACTATAAATTTGGTCTATAACATATTCTTTGAAGTACAAATATGTGTAAAATTTTACATAATCCAGAATCTTTTTAAATTATTTATAAAATCAAATATTTATTTGAGAGCGTCCTACAAAGGACTGACTTTGTGGTTTACTCATCAAAAACTATTCAAGGAGAATAAAGAACACGATATGATAGGACGAGAGAAACCTCAACCAACGCGGAAGAGGGAGTTGCCAGAGTTTGTCTGAGCTAACAAGAGGAGTGTGTGTCTTTTTTCTTCACAAACTTTCCAAAAGCAACTAATGAAGTAGGGCTTCGTAAATATCTGTTATCACGCCTACACCAAATTTGGTTCGGAGATCATTGTTAGTTGATATAGTTTGGTTATGTTCCAATTGTAATGTTTAGTTTGGTTATTAAACCCTAGCTGCCATACGGGTTCCTCCTCTTCTTCATGTGTGTTTTTTCACTTCTTCATCTCCTAATGCTATGCTATGTTAGATTGTTCTCTGAGTGGGAAAGAGTTTACCTCCTATTGATCACAATGTGGTACTTCTGGACATCTCTGGTGTTGTACTTATTAACATCCTTTTTGTCCCCAATGACCCCAACCATGGTAATAAGTTTATAGTTGAATTTTTGCTTAAACATGATTTTAGACTAATGTTTTCTATATTTTTTTAGAAAATGGCATGAACATAATATGAGGATTGGCAATAGGGTGACAACATTCCACCCCCATTCATGACATTTGATTCTAACTCTGGTTCCCTAAAGAGATATTGCAAGTGCTTCTGGGCAAGTTAACGTATTTTACTTCCACTCCTTTTCCTCACTGTTTCTCCAAGATTTTCACTTAGAAAATTGTAAAAGAAGTATTTTATCGAAGCGGAAATATCTTGTAAAAACAGACTAGGAATCTCTAATAAAGACTTACTTAAAAGTTCACAACTTAAATTTATATCTTAAGGTGATTAAAACTCTTATTAAGCTAATTTGTATGAGTACGAGGAATAGAGCTTCTATGGTGATTATCACCTTTACGTCCACTTTTTCCCTTGTATGGTTAATAAATTTACGGCATACTTTCTAAAATATTTTCATATTTATTAGTAACCATAAGAGGGAAAAAGTGGGCGTAAAGCTACCCTTTCTGTTTGCATTGATAATGTTATATACACTAGTTTTAGATTGTTTAAATGTTACATATTTTGATTAATTCATGGCTTATTAAGCTTTATATTTTAACTCTACTTATAAATGATTTTTCGCTTATATTTTTCTGCGACTGGAGGCAAAGGATCCCTTTGAGAAGGCTGTTATAGATGACAGATAGTTGGCCATGAAGGTAAACTGTAAAAGAAAAACCCAGAATCCTCCTGAAGCTTTGAAAAGAAAGGTAACAACAACTGTCCTATATTTTGTGTTGTTTAGGTTTATATTAATAATTAACCTAGTTTGATTTTTGACAATTCTGAATTTTTTGTCAATTGTTTTAATATAGAGAAAAACAATAACAACAAAAACACCAAAAATTACTTAAAAAAAGATTCATTTCCAGAAGTTAGTGATGGTCATGAAGTAGATGCTACAATTGGTCATCTTTTTGCTACATTTCCAAAAGTTGATACTCAAGTGGTTAATATCACACCATTCCAGAACATGTCAATCCAGTCATACCATAGATAACTATTCTAATACATGTGACTTGTAACCCATCAGAAAGGCAAGCGTCGTGAAACACATCAAATATGCAGCTCCAAGAAGGTCTAGTGATAGATTTATACCTATGAAGAAACCAAAAAAGTAAATAGCTCCGAGTTCAAGTGATGATCAACCATTTGTTATTAATGATGAACCGAAAGATGGTGTGATGACTCAAGAGAATGGTTTTATGTCTCCAGATGAAAGTGTGAAGAATCATAAGGCTTTAAAGAAGGGAACTTGTGTATAGATTTCAGGGAAATTTGATGAAAAAGATCCCACAACCAGATGTTGTTGTTCTTGTTTTGAAAACATGTTATGTGTGACTTGTAAGATATTTTGGTATTCTAATTGTAAACAAATAGATATAACAGGATCCTTTTGTACAAAGTACAATAAGAAATAGAAAGCAAGTCAATCTTCAAAAATTCTATTCTAATACCAAAGCAAGAGAAGTAAAACACAGAACAGTTCATAGATCCTTGGGATTTTTTTTTTAGGGAATAGGATCTTTGGGATTTGATTACCAAGGAATAGAGACTTTACAAATAAAACCTATGGGCATTCGATTGCTGTTATTTTTTATGTATATGGTTACAATTATCTACGTTCCCAATGTGCCTATGATGTAGCACCAAGAGGACCATTAGCTAGTGTCTATCATCTTGCGAGAATATAGTCTAGATCAACCCGAAGAAGTATGCATAAAAATATTTTTCCCATGGCAAAATCCTAGAATTCCTTCTATTTTCTGGGTTTGGAAAAGTGCTGATTTTCAAGAAAGGGAATCTTATGATATGTTAGGAATCTCTTATGATAATCATCCGCGTCTGAAACGTATTTTAATGCCCGAAAGTTGGATAGGATGGCCTTTGCATAAAGATTATATCTCGCAGTTTTTATGAGATATAGGATGCTTGTTAAATGATAAAAATAAGAAAGTAAATCCACACTTCGACAACCCCAGATTTTCAAAAAATAATTGTATGTACATTTTCTTTTTCTTTTTTGTTATAGATTAGAAAGTATAACAGAGGTTTCACTCATATCTTATTATGGATGGGATAAATAACAAAAGAAAATTGCTTTCTGACATCAAAAAGTTCATAATAACACAAGTATAACAGAGGTACAACAGAGGTTTCATTCATCTTTGATGTCAGAAAGTATAACAGAGGTTTCATTCATCTTTGATGTCAGAAAAGCAATTTTCATAACAAAATAGTTAACTAAAAAAGACAATAATACAAGGATTCATTGAGATTTTAAAATTGGATGGAACAATACTTAATTTAGGGTGAGCCAATAGGATGAACTGAAAAAGTTCTGTATCATTAACTATGTAAGATGTACAACAACATCAATTAGATATCCGGCTACGAAAAAGAAAAAAGTATGATCAAAGAAAATCAAAAGAGATGGACCGAATTTTTTTTATAATGTATCTCAGATAAATTTTGACTATTCTCACCTCTGAACTTCCCTAGATTAAACTTTTTCTCCTTTCAACCAAGTAATATTCCCTTTTGAATAATAGAGATTTCAGGGAAGAGATCTCAGGAAAATTTGATGAAAAATCCTACAATCTTGATGTCGTTGTTCTTGTTTTGAAAATATGTTAGGTGTGACTTGTAAGATATTTTGGTATTCTCCTATTTTAATTGTAATTGGAACAAAGCTTTTCTTGCTACTTTAGTAATTTTATATTTTAATCGTAAGGAAAATATTGTGAAATCCTATGATGCACTTATAAGTGCTTTAGATATGATATGATATGATGAATTTATATAGTTTACAATTACAAGTCGTATTTACACGTTGTTATTATCCAAAATGGGCAAAATAAAAACCAATAAACAATAAAGTCATTATTACAGGGATTTTTTTCTATACGGGTCATTTTCCAAACTTCACTAATATTACATGATCAATTTGAATAATTAAAAAAAAAAACAAAATACACGTGTCAACCATGTTTTTTTAATTAAAAAAATAAAAATATATGCCGATGTAGCAGTGACATGTCATCATTTTTTTATGATTGGTATAAGTGAGGTCAAAATTTGTGTTTTTTTATGGGTACCATTTTCTTGACTTCGTCCATATTACATGGTCATTTTAAAAAATTAACCCATGATTAATCACATCTTTAACTGTGAAATTCACTTTGGCGTAATGAATAAAATATAATTTTGAATAAAAAATATAATTTTACTTTTTTCTTTATAAAATTATGAATTTAGGTAAAGTCAAATTTTGACCTAAAACCAACCCTTTCCTCTATAAAACCCTTGTAAACGTTGAGTTTGCAATCAGTTTGACAATTACAAGAAACTAGCGGCGTCGTTTCTTCAAATTTCATCTCCTCTCTTATTATCTTGCATTTGCAGAGATCTGGTAAAGTGATCTTTTATTTTATATATCCAAGTACCACTAGATATTTAAGATTTGTTCGCACACACATATGTATACTTATTTTTTTGAACAACACACACATATAGTTGAATGATTGAATTTATTATGATGATAAATAGGTAGGAATACATCAATTTTTGATTCATTGTACTCAAACAACATATTCATATATGGTGAAACACAAGTCATATGATTCTATCTATGATTAATTGCATCTTTTTGTCAGGATTTAATTTTGTATTGTTTTTCCTCTACTAGATCTACAACTGATGCAACAAAGGTCGACTCATTGGCTATCATATCAAGTATTTTCTTCGACGAGTGTAATTTCTTTGATTAAGTACGAGCAGATTCTGCACTTTTCTTCTTTCAATGAAGGTAAAAATAGTGGATGCACGTATCTACTGTTCCATATTTATTATTATTTTTTAGTTTGATTAAATCTTTTAATTTAAGGTGTCTGTTTTTCCTATGAATTTGTAGGTTTTATCTTTTTAACAATGTTCAGTTAGCGGGTGGATGATAGTAATGTTTTATATTTTTCCTCAACATGACAAATCTTTTTAATTATTGTAAAAGGAACCATTTATATAATATGATATGTCGTGAACTGTCCATTATATGATTATGTCTCGAAATGTTTCTTTCTTTTGTTAGATCGCTTGATTCTTTGTTATTGTCTTGGGCTAATTTTCGTATATATTTGTTAGGCACACAAATTTGGTCTGTTAAAGATGATTCAAGACCTACTACAGAAACAGATCTTATTGGTAGAGGAAGACGAGGAAAGTGTAGCTGCAATGTTCAAGGTTCAGTTGACTGTGTAAGATTGCATATTGCTGCAAACAGGATGAAGCTGAAGTTTGAATTGGGTTCTGCATTTTACCACTGGGGATTTGATAAAATGGGCGAGGAAGTTTCACTTCAATGGACAGGTGATGAAGAAAAGAGATTTAAGGATATAATGAGTCTAAAAATCCCCTCCCAAAACAAGTCTTTTTGGAACAATCCATCCAGTTACTTTCAAAAGAGGACAAGAAAAGACATGGTGAGTTATTACTTCAATGTATATCTTATTCAACTAAGAAGCTATCAGAATCGAGTGACTTCGGAGACTGTTGACAGTGATAATGACGAAATCGAATTTGAATCTTTTGGTGATGGTTTCGGAGACTGTTGGCTAGTTTTTGTGAATAGGCTTAAGTCTTTTCCATTTTTACTTATTCTACCTTGAAACAAATACATCACAAAAATGGTGGTGACAACAAGGAACTGAAGGAATTTATGAAAGAGCATTATCAAAAGTACAATTAGTGTTTGTATTTGAAATTTATATGTGAAAACAATTCTCTAAAGTGCATTATCATTCTATAAAAATATTTTAGATCCAACAGAAGATCTTAACTATCATCGACTATCATAATCCCATCTATATCATTGATGTAATCCATTTTAATCAGTACTTCTCTCTTTAATATTGTACCATATACTTCTCTCATTAATGCAATCCATTTTAATCAGTACTTTTCTCATGATATTGTATTATTCCTGAAATTTTGGCATGCAGTAAAGATGTTATACTCGATGTTACAACAAGTGTGATGTCAATAATAATGTCAATACTTCGTGATAACACAATTAATCTAACAATAGATATGGGCAAGAAATAAAAATAAAAATAAACCATTCCTTGTCCTCAAGGAATTTGCTTGCAACAGTGACAAACGACAGTAAAATAACAGTTACCTGACAAAACGATAGTACCCAAAAGTTCATTCTCCTTCTAGCTAAAGATGAGCTAGTTTGACTTGTTCGCATCCACCAATTCACAACTCCACGCATTCAAATTGAAATAGGGTTATACCAGTCGACATGCAGGTCTACATATTACCATACACTTGAAACGTTTCTAAACATCAATCAAAGTCAATATCATTACACACTTTTGAGGTCTTTAGGGTTATAACGGGGCTTAGGTGAAAGGTGGGATAGATTTGGATAAGTAGGCTACACAAAATTTGAGTTAGGCATTCCTACGGAAGTTAAAGCACAAAATTCAATCCTTCAATCATTCACCTTGTGGAAATACAATCAATGCAAAGGTACTAGAGAACATTTTTAACATTTAGGGACAATCGAGCTTGAAGTTACTCGGATTTTCAATGTTTTGTCCCTTTTTCATCATTCAATTTTTTTTTGATACACCATTTTTGTGTATATTTCGCATGACAATTTCATATTTCATTCAATTTTGTTCTCTTATTCTCTAGTACCCCCACCCCAAACTTAGTTGGTTGCAAATTCCAATAGCAACCCCAAACTTAATCTTTAGGAACATTCTACAATGCCTTAACTCAGAAAATACATTAAGGGACAAGTTCTAAAAGTCTCTAGGCTTGTAATGTAGTTTGTCACCGAACAAAAAGTTCTAATCCTACCGGCTCACAATTGGTTAAGAAAGGATAAATTTAACAAATTAAAACAGGGTAGGCTTCAAAAAGGCTCACAGGACCAAGCACTTTTGCCTCAGTGTGTAATTAACAAAGACCAATCAATAATAGAGAAACAATGCAAGTTCTAGAAATGTAGTTGCATGGAAAACTAATCTAAATATAAGTAAATTGAAAAACAAATTTGGCAATGAACCTTATGGCTGAGATTTCTGGGAGTATGTGACTACCTAGCAACGCCGTACTCTTCGCCTTTGAATCAAGTCACCCCTCCTTTAGAACTTTTGGAATACCGTTTCATCAAACAACTGTTACTAAACTGGAATAGGTCACATGAAACAAAACAAATTCATTAATAATAAACAAGTGCAGGAGAAATTACAATAGGGAAATACGTTCAACGGACTTCGACATTAAAAGAAAATAAAGAAAATACATCAAAAGAAAAATAACTGAAATTAAAATACAAAGCAGAAAATGCTAATCCATCAGTAGATCAGCCCATGTTCACATCATCATCCGAGCGTCCAGCCCCCGGTGTCCTCAATCCTTCAAAGATGCCATCCCCTTGATCTTGCTCGGTGGCAATGAAATCATCAGTGATTTCCCTCCTCATGCGCAGACCATACTCTTCTTGATGCGTAAAATATTGCTCCATGCGCTCACGGGAGCCTCCAAATCTCTCATAAGACCCACTAATCGGACCCATATGCAATTGAGCCTCCGCAGCAAACGCAGCTGAGAACCTAGGACGGTTCACCCACAGCTGGTTCGAAGTCTCATTCATCCAATTAGCTTGCACATGCATGAATTCCTCAAGCTTTGGGTGAAGAGGAGCATAACCCCCTTAGCTACTACTCCCTCCTTGCTCCATTTGTTGTTGCCTTGCTGCCTCCCTTTCTCTCTCTTTCATGTAGCCCTCATATTTCTTCACAAATCCATCCATTACCGAGTCGGTGATTGGCTTCATATTGCTGGTGTTGAGATCACTATCATAAGCCGGCACAAACTCTTGCTCACACAACCAATTAATTAAGCTTCCATGCCCAAATTGTGTGGTGTTCCCGGTTGCTAGATCATGAAGACTATTGGCCAAGAGGCGGCCAATATCTATAGGGTACTCCTTGATGATGGCATAGGCAGCAAGCACCCTCTTGAGAGGAATTTCAGAAGTGCAAGATGCACTCTCAAGAGTCTGGACCAAATAGGACACCCACGCCTTGGGTATCGGCAGCATCTCCGCATAGGTAAGCATCCGTGACTTTTTCCAAGTCGACCCAGGCCTACACATGGTGGTGATGATCTCATCAAAGGTATCCTCCGTAATGCCTAATCTCTCCCTCCTCAATTTTTCAACCCAACACTCCTCCGGTGCTTGAACATTCAGCCATGCATTGAGAGCATCCGGGCTGAAATCAATATACTTGCCTCGAACAAAAGATTGAAAGGGTGTATCAGACACCCTTGCATTTGCAAAGAATTCGACGATCACCGTTTTGTTGTTTGCTTCGTCGATCATCTCATTTAACTTCGTCCACCCCCTCCTTCGTAATTCAGACTCAAAGAAAGGATACTTCACAAGCTTTGTGAAATCAAACTTCCTCTCCCCTATGACTTCGAAACTCTTCATAGATTGATGGAACTCTTGGGCTTGGTCATTGATGAAATGGATGGCGTTTTCGGGTGGTTCGGATGCGGTACGAGGACGTTTGGATTTGCTTGTGGATGGCTTGGGGTTGGTGGCTTTCTTTGAGCGGGTGTTTCTTTGGTTGGAGGCCATTTGTGGTTTAGGAAGATGGTGAAAGGGAAGTTTTGTGAAGTTTGGGAAAGTTGGGAATGATTGTGGTTTGATGGTGATTAGGATTGATGAGTTTGTGATAGGAATGTGGTTTGATGATGGTTAGGAAGTGAATAAGGAGATGAAGATGAGGAGAATTCGTGAATGGAAGTTTAGGGAAGTTTTGGTAGAGAAAGGTATTAAGAATGGAATGAAAATGATGATGAACAGTGAAGGATTTATAGGGCTGTTTGGGCAAAATCGCGCACGCCAATATATAGGCGCGGCGCGATTTTGAGTTTAACGGGAAATAACGGGCAAATTTGTAACGGCTGGTAACGTCTATGAGTTCCAACGGCTATTTTTTTCAACATAATTGCAAAATCGCGCCGCGGTGGATGCTAGGCGTGCCGCGATTTTGCAAACTCAGGGGGTTAGGTATTTTGCTCGTGAAAATCGCGCTGCGGCCATATATAGGCGCGACACGATTTTGAATGTACAGGGAGCATTCTTTGCTTCCTCAGGCCAAAAATTTTGTTTTCTTAAAAAAATGCCTGAGTTCCTTGGATTTTTGAAAAACTTTTGAGGAGAGAATCATGCAAGACATCAGTACCTTGCATGATTTTCTTGGCAAGAGGTATCCTTGAAATTTCTAAAACTTTCCTGCCTTGTATTAAAAGAAAAGAAAAAATATTTTTGTGTTTTTGTTTTTGAAAGCAATAAAATCATACCTGAAAATTAAATAGTGGGTTGCCTCCCACCCAGCGCTTCTTTACCGTCACTAGCTTGACGACGATCCCTAAGGATCAGTTGATGTCTCTCCCTCTTCATTGTTTGGGAGTCCTCCTTCACGATACCGTTTCAACTTTAGTTCCTTAACCTTGAAAGTTCCTTGTGCACCAGACTTCCTTAGATCCACAGCTTCATCAAAAGGCTTGTTCCTTACCACCCCTTTGTCATAGTACCTCCTAACTCTTTCTATTGTATCAGAGAAGATCGAAAGCATACACCATTGAAAAGTAGCCGGCCCATTACGCATTCCAAAGGGGATCTTCGTATAAGCAAACACACTACAAGGATTAGTGAAAGTAGTCTTAGGCATGCTGTTCCAACTTCCAAATCCCCCATACTTATTGTCAATGATGTCTTCTGATGATTGTTGTTGCATTTGATCTGTGCTTACTTCAAGTTGCTTAACACACTCTTTCACCCCAACATCTTCAACCACTTCCTTACTTTCAATAGGCTTAACAATTTCTCCTTCCATAGGTTGAATAGGTTGGGATTCAAGGGAGTTCTCTTCCACTGTTTCTTCAACAACGTCAATCCGGTAACACTTGTGGTTCTCATCTTGGTGCTTCATTGCCTCAAAGATATTGAAAACTACTTGCTCCTTATGGAACCTCAACATTAACTCTCCACGTTCAACATCAATGAAAGCACGACCAGATGTAAGGAAAGGTCTTCCTAGAATGAGTGGCATGTCTTCATCTTCAGCCATATCTAAGATCACAAAATCTGCTGGAAACACCAAGTCATTAACCTTGACTAGCACATCTTCAAGCACACCGAAAGGATAAGAGATTGACCGATCAGCTAAAGTAATTGTCATTCTTGTTGGTTTTGGTTCCCCACACTTAAGCTTCTTCATCATTGAAAGAGGCATCAAGTTGATACTTGCTCCCAAGTCACATAAAGCTCTACCAATGTCTACCGATCCAATTGAACAAGGGATAGTGAAAGCTCCAAGATCCTTCAGTTTAGGTGGCAGCTTCTTTTGAAGAATAGCACTACAATTCTCAGAAAGTGCTATGTTCTCATCATCCTTAGGCTTCCTTCTTTTAGTCAACAAGTCTTTCATGAACTTAGCATACAACGACATTTGATCAAGAGCTTCACCGAAAGGAATATTCACCTGAAGTTGTGAGAAAAGTTGCATGAACTTCTTGAATTGACCTTCATCCTTTTCTTTCTTCTTTGAAAGGTGAGGGTATGGAAGCTTCACATATGATGGAATAACTTATGGTTTGTCTCCATCCTTCAATATTTGACTCTTCGACTTCCTCAAGATTGAATCTTCATCAATTAACTTCTCACTTTTTTCTCCCTCTATTTTTTTCTTCCTTTCGTTTTCAACTACTCCATGATCATTTTCTTTTTCAACTACATCCTCATTATTTTTTTCAACTTCACCATTCTCCTCCACCTCAACTACATCATCAACCTTCTTTGGAGCTTTTGGAAAAGGTGTCAAAACCTTTTTGCTCCTCAATTCAATAGCATTACAAGACTCATTCTTAGGGTTGTCTTTAGTGTTACCTGAGAATCCGCCTTTACTTTGTTCAGCCAATTGCTTAGCTAATTGCCCCAGTTGAGTTTCAAGCATCTTCCTAGAAGCTTCATTGTTCTTTCTTTCAGCTTCTTGACTCTTCTTCATCTCTTCAAAGTTGCCTTGAGTCATCTTCATGAAGTTCATCATAGTTTCCTCAAGAGCTGATGGCTTTCTTTGTTGTTGTTGAGGAGGAGTAAGCATCTAAGAATTCAAAGCGTTGTTATTCGAGTAGCTTAGATTGGGATGCTTGTTGATTCCTGGAGTGTAGTACTGATTTTGCCTTTGATATCCTCCCATGTAGTTAGCTTTTTCACTAGAACCTTCTGGTACACATTCACCATTGGGATGTTCTTCACCACATAGATCACATTTGATTGCAGCCACTTGTTGTTGCTTATGAGCCAAAGTGAAGCCTTGAAACTCCTTAGTTAGAGCTTCGATTTGTTTGTTCATAGCTGCTTGGTTAGCAAGGATAGCAGTTTGTTCACTTACCCCAAACACTCCTCTTTCCTTCTTCTTAGCTTCAGCACGATACTCATTTCCAGCCATGTTTTCTATCAAAGCTTGGACTTCATGATCAGTTTTGCTCTTGAGACTACCTCCCGCGGAAGCATCTAAGAACATTCTAGTGTTTAGTGTTACCCCCTCAGTGAAGATTTGGAGGTATTGTTTCTCGGTGAACTCATGATTAGGGCATCTCTTAAGAAGCAAATTGAATCGCTCCCAAGCATCATATAATGACTCACCTTCTCCTTGCTTGAAGTTAGAGATCTCCATCTTCTTTTCCCAATACTTAGACATAGGGAAATATTTCTCCAAGAACTTCAGCTCTAACTCTTCCCATGTTTGGACAGTCCCGTTTGGTATTGTTAGCAACCAATCTTTTGCTCTTCCCGTCAAGGTGAAAGGGAATAGCCTTAGTTTCTTTTGTGCTTCAGTCACGGTAGCTGGTTGCACACAAAATTCACAAGTTTCAGCAAAGCGGCTCAAGTGTTCATGAGGACTCATAGCTTCAGTCCCATCGAATTGCTTATCCCTCAAACCGTTGAGGACAGTTGTCTTGATGTCGAAAGCTACGGGGTTAGCTGGTTGAAAAGTATGGGTCAGTTGACCGCGATGAGTAGCTAACCCGTAGTCTCCTAGCTTAGGTCTCGGTGGTACAACTCCTTCACCTTCCATAGTTGCAGATTTAGGAGAAGCAGATGTTTCAGATTCAATTGAGAATGGCTCCGGTATTTGTTTTCGAACACCCGGTGGAACGGACTGTGCTAACCTTTGCGACCAGACAGCTTTCCGAAGTGCTCTAGTAGTTCTTTCAATTTCTGAATCGTACTCTAAGTCGTCAGAGCTCTGTTTACCTCGCATAAACAACAAAATACCTTAGTAGCACTGCACGATAAAGAGTAATCAAATGAATACTGAAACAGAAAAATAAAATTCAAAAACAGAAAATTTAAATTGCAAAAACCCTAAATTATAACGTAATTGCCTTGTTGAAATAAATCAACAGTCCCCGGCAACGGCGCCAAAAACTTGATAGACGTTTGGCAAGTGCACCAAATACTATCGAAGTAGTAAAAATATCGATCCCACGAGGACTGTTTTTAACTTCAATAATTCAATTGCGTTATAAAAATAGGATGTATAAAATTTATTTTGTTTTGCCACTAGGCAGTAGATTTGATTTGATTTTAATTAAATCAAGAAACAGAAAATAAAGATTTGTTAAGAAAATATGGGGAGAGATGAGATCAGATCTGTCGAATCCTCTAAGTTCCCCTAATTGGTCTACTGCACCTATTTGTTATGAATCCTCTTCTAATTTACAATGATTAACAAAATAGCCCTAATCAATCCCTTGAGTTAGGACCCTCTTCTTAAACTACAGCCCCTAATTCCTTAAGTGGTCTAATAATTCTTGAAGGTTTTACCGAACGTTAACCTATTATCACTAACAAACGATTATCTATTCCTAGACTAACCCTATTTATTAGAACAATTCAATTAGGTCTAAGTTGAAAGCCATGGTCAGTGGTCATTCATTCTCACGAAATCAAGTTATATGTGATCAAGATATAAAAAGCATTAAGAACGATTGAATTGAATAAACTAGAATTGAATTCATAAACAAAATAGAGTTTCACAGCAACATGTGTCAATTAGGGTTACAAAGATTCATCTCGGATCTAATCTCTAAGAGATTTAGCTACTCATAATCGAGTTTACAAATAGCATAATCAGTGAAATAATTAAAACATACATGAATTGGTAAAAGGTTGAAGAAATCGCCCTTCTAGCCGTCTCCGATGTCTCAAAATCGCACTTTGCTCGCCAAAATCGTAACCCTTGTTCTTCAGATTGAGTGCAGTATTTATAGAAGTCATGGGCCTGACCCATCAAAATCGCGCCGCGCCATGTATATAGGCGTGCCGCGATTTCCCTCAAACAGGGAGGATGTAATTTTGCTTTAAAAATCGCAGCACGGCTTGAAATTGGCGTGACGTGATTTCCTTCGAACAGACTTCAATATTTAAGCTTTTTGCACTCCAGAACAGTATAAATTGCATGAGAACTCTATCAAAATGTCACAATAAGTCCTAAAAATTACGTAATGACAGCATGTCATCAATTATATTGAGAAGATCCTTTCATAGTTTTCTTGTTGAAGAACAAGTTTTTGATTATATTGAGACGTGATCACACATAAAGGCTCATCAATGCGGAAAAGCTTTAGCAACTCTTCCTTGGCGGATATTATGGCCTCCAACATTGTTGGTTTTTCTACTTCTACGCTACTACACCGCGCGGTTGTTTCAACAACATATTTTATTTGAAAACTAAAGAACTTTTTAAACTTGAACCAATATCTAAACTCAAGGAAGCGTTCTTTCAAAAAAAAAAAAAACTCAAGGAAGCGTTGTTACCCACCCTTAACTTAAGACAATCTACATGTCCTTATCTTGTAGGAAGACCTATCTTTAATTCTAGTGATACTTCTGTTATATATCTTGTTTGTTGGGAAGAGGCTGCTGCACTTGAAACCTGAAATGTTTAATGATTATGCATGTAAAACTCAAAGCGTATGGGGTTGCCACACTAACCTTTAGGTTCGATTCGCCCCCACCAATAACTGTAATTGGATGCAATAAGGAATGACCGGCGAATCCCCTTCAGGATACTATGAGTTCCTTGACGTGTATTGCACAACCACACCAAGCGTATCTCCTAACAGTATTTTACAGATTTATGGTTCCAGCAATTCACTCATGCATTAGAGAATTGATGGATGATTTAGAGTAAGAGAATGATGAAGAATTATGTTGTTAGTGCAACAAAATTCTGTCCAAAATTGTGTGTTGTTGTTCTGTTGTGTGTTTTTGTTCTTTCTCTTGTGTCCAAATAATGCCCAAATGTCAAGCATTTATAGTGCATTATATGACTCTTCACATGAGAGAAGACACCCCTTTGACTTGAATCAATGTTATGATTCATTAAGCACCCCTATGCCAAAGGTTATGATCATATACACTTGAATCAATGTTATGGTTCATTAAGCACCCTTTTTGCCAAATGTTATAACCATATACACTTGAATCAATGTCATGGTTCATTATCTATCAATAAATAATAATGTTCCAATGTATATGAATGATTCCCATGAAGAGTTACAACTTTTGGTTCTAAAGTGATTCCATTATTTTGGAAATCACCAACAATCCCCCACCATTTTCAAAATACTAAATCACATAAATCCGGAAATTCCATGCCTTCAGATAATGGTATCTCGCGATTTGAACCATTACTTAGTAAGTTAAGTTTTCGCTCATTCCCAAATAGTATGGTAGGCAAGCTTTGAACCAACTATTCATTAGAACAAGTGTGCATAACTTACACATAGAATTTCGGTACCATTGATAAAGAGACTTGTAAGATGACACATTAAGAAGGCCTTGTGTCATATATCCCTTTTCATGAGAATTTAAGAGCAAACCCTTGAACTCCGTGAAGCGGCCAAACTTCATTCTCACATAGGTAGACTATATCGGAAATGCCCCATAAGTATGCATTCCAGCAAATATATGCTATATGTCCATTAAGAGGAAAACCTCATCCTACCCTTTTTCTTCTTATGGTCCAAGTACTTTTGCCCCTTGGGATGTTATCTATTGTCAAGTACTTCAATTACTCTAATAGTGTACTTTCACCATTGAACCCAAGACTTGATGCTACTCAAGTGTGGGTTGAGTTTCCACCATTGGTAATCAATTAGATTTGGGTTTGTACCACATCCCTAATAATGTCTTCAATGTATTCAACATCATTTCCAAAGACATCATTCCTTGTCAATCATTTCGTCAAATAATTGCAAGTTTTTATTTTAACTTTTATAAACTTTGAATATTCAATTCTTCACATAGATTTTGTATTCTCATAGCTATGTCTATGGATCAACTTATATACTCTTGATAGTATTCACCAACTATCATCAAACCATGACACACTTTTGTCAATTGAGTATATTGTAATAATGCACAAACTTTTATGTCATTACACCTTTGCCATAACAATATTTAACATGCATTTCAATTTGAACTTCAACTTTTCTTTTATATCTAGCCAAGATATATCATACATTGAATGCATTAAACATACATAGCAAAATAAAAATTGATCATAAAAGAATGTCATAACCAAACTTCATAAGATGGGATTAAACATGTAAGTCATATACTCCACATAAAATTAAATATAACACAATCATTTTGATTTTAGTTATCATATAACTAATACATATATCATAAATTCATTGTGTTAAATTCAAGTTTATGTTTAAATATGTTCAATACTAAATTTCAATAAACAATGACATAGAAGAATAAACAATGAACCAAAATCATTAATATTTTCTATGACTTTCTTCCATGAACATATATCAACTTACAATAATTCAAAACATACCCAAATTATTTTAATATCATGATAAACAAGAAATTAACCATTACTTTTCATATTATCATGTAAATATAATATCAGTACAATATTAATGATAATAATTTCTTACACAAAGTAAATAATATCATTAAATCAACCACTTGATATTTTGACAATTTATCTACACTACTTTCATAAATGAAATAGCGTTTAAACATTCTTAACATATTACTATACTCATCAAAATTCATATACTTGAACAATTTCTAAATCATGTATATATATGTCACCACATGTTAAATCTAACATATTTATATTTACTTAGATACTATACACATGCATTTAGAACACCAAATATTTCATAATAGGTAATCACTTATATGCACATGATCTCATGTTCAAATTAACATCAAACAAATTTCAAACGATAAATTTCATACATATCAAAATTTATCATGCTTATATTATCTACAACCACATGTAAATTTAACAAAACACATCACATATGAAATATTTATCCATAAATTTCCACAACGTATATTCATAAATGGAATTTGTTTACCGTTCACCGTAGTCATGGATGAAAATGTAAGCTTTCATCTCTCCCAAAAATTGCAGCCTTTAATCACAAGTAAATCAAAATCGAACCTAAAGATTGTTGGATATCTTGTTTGTTGGGAAGAGGCTGCTGCACTTGAAACCTGAAATGTTTAATGATTATGCATGTAAAACTCAAAGCGTATGGGGTTGCCACACTAACCTTTAGGTTCGATTCGCCCCCACCAATAACTGTAATTGGATGCAATAAGGAATGACCGGCGAATCCCCTTCAGGATACTATGAGTTCCTTGACGTGTATTGCACAACCACACCAAGCGTATCTCCTAACAGTATTTTACAGATTTATGGTTCCAGCAATTCACTCATGCATTAGATAATTGAAGGATGATTTAGAGTAAGAGAATGATGAAGAATTATGTTGTTAGTGCAACAAAATTCTGTCCAAAATTGTGTGTTGTTGTTCTGTTGTGTGTTTTTGTTCTTTCTCTTGTGTCCAACTAATGCCCAAATGTCAAGCATTTATAGTGCATTATATGACTCTTCACATGAGAGAAGACACCCCTTTGACTTGAATCAATGTTATGATTCATTAAGCACCCCTATGCCAAAGGTTATGATCATATACACTTGAATCAATGTTATGGTTCATTAAGCACCCTTTTTGCCAAATGTTATAACCATATACACTTGAATCAATGTCATGGTTCATTATCTATCAATAAATAATAATGTTCCAATGTATATGAATGATTCCCATGAAGAGTTACAACTTTTGGTTCTAAAGTGATTCCATTATTTTGGAAATCACCAACAACTTCCTCTTTTTCCATGTACCTTGGAAGCGATTTTTCCAGCATCTCATACTAACTAGATATTCATGCATACACATAATATAACATATTAGCCGGTATTTAATCCGCTAATATAACATATTAGCCGGTATATAACATACTAGGTGATATGCTCCCAACATCATAAGGTCATTGGTAGGAGTTTAGCTTTGCTCCATTTATATATCTATTTATTATTCATTTACGAGATAGATACAAATGGATGATTAGCGAAACCGAATAGAAGGGTTCAGTTATTAAACTAGGTCACACTAATCTACCACTTGTATCTATCTATCTTATAAATAGAGAATAGATAAATAGAGCATAACCAAACTACATTTGTAGAGGAAACCTACAAGGTGGTGATCCTTAGTTGGTACTTGGTACCTCTTACACCAGATGAAGTTGGCATTCAGCAAGAAATTAATTCAATTATACATGGAGTTAGGCAAATACCAATTGATCAATTTCATTTATTTTTTCTTATTATTTAATTAAGAGGAAAATTTTGCTAAGTAGTAGAAATTAGAAGAAAAAAAAAGATTTCACTTTCTCACACACACAAACACACATATTATTAATATGATTAATCAATACAAGACAATAACAAAGAATCAATTGATCTAACAAAACAAATTAGAAACCATTCATAATTTAACATTATGGGTCATTTAAAAGAAATATATAAAACATTACAATCAGCCACATAAATCCCACAAATTCATAGAAAAATAGACAATATTTCTCAAATTAAAATATTAAACCAAAATGAATAATAGTAGTAAATGTGAAAGAGGACACACACACAAAAAAAAACATTATGTTTACCTTCATTAAAATGAACATTATAACAATTCATCTTTATTTGTTGATGTTCTCATATTTGATTAAAGAAATCGCAGTCGTCAGAGAAAATACTTGATAGCCTTTGAATTGATTTATGTTGTATAGCTTTTAGATCTAATAGAGAAAAAACAAAAGAAAATTTAATCCAAAAAAAATGTAACTAATCAATGATAAAATCAGATAAATGACGTATACTTCGCTATATATGCATATATTGTTTAAGTACAATGAAGCTGCAACTGATGTACCCCCTAAAATATCATCATGATAAATTCTATCATTCAAGTATATATGTTCAACAAAAAAGTATATGTGTGCGTGTGCGAATATATATATATATATATATATATATATATATATATATATATATATATATATATATATATGGGTTATGATAGAAGACACCTTTTGTGAAGGTGTCTTTTATCAAGTTACTCAATGAGCTTTTGCGAAAAGACACCAACTTACTTTTATGAAGGTGTCTTTTAGCAAAGTTATAACTAAAAAGTGAAAATCACACCTTAAGGCGTTGCTTGATAAAAGACACCACCAAAGGGTGTCTTGTAACAAAACCCTATATATATATATATATATATATATATATATATATATATATATATATATATATATCTTAAATATCTAATAGTGATATATAGATAGATAATAAAATATCAGATTACCAATTCTCTGTAAATGTGAGATAACATGGATACAGAGGGAGATGAAATTTCAGAGAAACGACGCCGCAAGCTATTTGGAATTGTCAAAGTAAGCGCAACTCAATATCTATAAGGGTTTTTTTCGGAGGAAGGGTTTGTGTTAGGTTTAGAGCTGTCAAAAAAAAGCCCTATTCGTTAGGCCTCTTATAAAGCCCCATATTTTTTTTGGGATTTACTTTTCCCACCCTATCTACTTCTCACGCGTCCTACAATTTTTACAAAAATGCCCATGAGATTTTGGATTATATAATCTGAACACATCCAAACTGTGTTCGGATTTTATAATCCGAAATATGCTTATGTATAATCAACAATCATAATATCTCCCATTTTAGCAGTTTTGAATTTTGCTTTTAAAAACAACCAAAAATCAAAGTAATAAAAATCATAAAAACCTGTCAAATAAAATCATAAAAATACCACCAAAAAATTCTAAAAATCAAATAAAACTAATGCAAATTTTTTCGAATTTTTCTAAGAATATGAAAAATAAAAAAAATAAAAAAGGGACTAAACTATGGAATTTTAGATTATGATGGCCGAAATCCTGTAAGAAATATCTTCTAGGGTAGTCTTCATCTTTGATTTTTTTCCTGATTTTTGGGGATGTGTCGGAGCAATCTGATCAAGTAGCCCGAAAACATGAATTTTGACTAAGAACAAGCAGAATGATCAGAGTTAGGAAGATCAATATGGTCCTTAAACTGGTTATCCATGTTACAAACAAACTCAGAATTTTTGTTGATACAATTCATATCATATAATCTGAACTGTTTTTCACGTGTAAAAATGGTGTTTAGGTGGTGTTCGGATTCTATAACCCGAAAAAAGGAAGGAACACGCCCTATTTTTTTTTAAGGTGTTATGATTATAAAATCCGAATTGGTGAACAACTCATTTTTTCACCCCATAACAAGGAAAAACTCAGTTCGGATTCTAAAATTGAAAAATCACATATGCATTTTCGTAAAAAAATAGGGCGCACAAGAAATGGGTAGGGTAGGAAAAGTAATAGCCTTTTTTTTTTTATCTTCTTTTGAGTGAATTTGTTGATTCCTGGAGTGTAGTACTGATTTTGCCTTTGATATCCTCCCATGTAGTTAGCTTTTTCACTAGAACCTTCTGGTACACATTCACCATTGGGATGTTCTTCACCACATAGATCACATTTGATTGCAGCCACTTGTTGTTGCTTATGAGCCAAAGTGAAGCCTTGAAACTCCTTAGTTAGAGCTTCGATTTGTTTGTTCATAGCTGCTTGGTTAGCAAGGATAGCAGTTTGTTCACTTACCCCAAACACTCCTCTTTCCTTCTTCTTAGCTTCAGCACGATACTCATTTCCAGCCATGTTTTCTATCAAAGCTTGGACTTCATGATCAGTTTTGCTCTTGAGACTACCTCCCGCGGAAGCATCTAAGAACATTCTAGTGTTTAGTGTTACCCCCTCAGTGAAGATTTGGAGGTATTGTTTCTCGGTGAACTCATGATTAGGGCATCTCTTAAGAAGCAAATTGAATCGCTCCCAAGCATCATATAATGACTCACCTTCTCCTTGCTTGAAGTTAGAGATCTCCATCTTCTTTTCCCAATACTTAGACATAGGGAAATATTTCTCCAAGAACTTCAGCTCTAACTCTTCCCATGTTTGGACAGTCCCGTTTGGTATTGTTAGCAACCAATCTTTTGCTCTTCCCGTCAAGGTGAAAGGGAATAGCCTTAGTTTCTTTTGTGCTTCAGTCACGGTAGCTGGTTGCACACAAAATTCACAAGTTTCAGCAAAGCGGCTCAAGTGTTCATGAGGACTCATAGCTTCAGTCCCATCGAATTGCTTATCCCTCAAACCGTTGAGGACAGTTGTCTTGATGTCGAAAGCTACGGGGTTAGCTGGTTGAAAAGTATGGGTCAGTTGACCGCGATGAGTAGCTAACCCGTAGTCTCCTAGCTTAGGTCTCGGTGGTACAACTCCTTCACCTTCCATAGTTGCAGATTTAGGAGAAGCAGATGTTTCAGATTCAATTGAGAATGGCTCCGGTATTTGTTTTCGAACACCCGGTGGAACGGACTGTGCTAACCTTTGCGACCAGACAGCTTTCCGAAGTGCTCTAGTAGTTCTTTCAATTTCTGAATCGTACTCTAAGTCGTCAGAGCTCTGTTTACCTCGCATAAACAACAAAATACCTTAGTAGCACTGCACGATAAAGAGTAATCAAATGAATACTGAAACAGAAAAATAAAATTCAAAAACAGAAAATTTAAATTGCAAAAACCCTAAATTATAACGTAATTGCCTTGTTGAAATAAATCAACAGTCCCCGGCAACGGCGCCAAAAACTTGATAGACGTTTGGCAAGTGCACCAAATACTATCGAAGTAGTAAAAATATCGATCCCACGAGGACTGTTTTTAACTTCAATAATTCAATTGCGTTATAAA
Organism: Medicago sativa; assembly: GCF_051527215.1. Classification (NCBI taxonomy): domain Eukaryota; kingdom Viridiplantae; phylum Streptophyta; class Magnoliopsida; order Fabales; family Fabaceae; genus Medicago; species Medicago sativa. Next base: position 13,996,980 of record NC_140754.1, read on the forward strand.
AATAGGATGTATAAAATTTATTTTGTTTTGCCACTAGGCAGTAGATTTGATTTGATTTTAATTAAATCAAGAAACAGAAAATAAAGATTTGTTAAGAAAATATGGGGAGAGATGAGATCAGATCTGTCGAATCCTCTAAGTTCCCCTAATTGGTCTACTGCACCTATTTGTTATGAATCCTCTTCTAATTTACAATGATTAACAAAATAGCCCTAATCAATCCCTTGAGTTAGGACCCTCTTCTTAAACTACAGCCCCTAATTCCTTAAGTGGTCTAATAATTCTTGAAGGTTTTACCGAACGTTAACCTATTATCACTAACAAACGATTATCTATTCCTAGACTAACCCTATTTATTAGAACAATTCAATTAGGTCTAAGTTGAAAGCCATGGTCAGTGGTCATTCATTCTCACGAAATCAAGTTATATGTGATCAAGATATAAAAAGCATTAAGAACGATTGAATTGAATAAACTAGAATTGAATTCATAAACAAAATAGAGTTTCACAGCAACATGTGTCAATTAGGGTTACAAAGATTCATCTCGGATCTAATCTCTAAGAGATTTAGCTACTCATAATCGAGTTTACAAATAGCATAATCAGTGAAATAATTAAAACATACATGAATTGGTAAAAGGTTGAAGAAATCGCCCTTCTAGCCGTCTCCGATGTCTCAAAATCGCACTTTGCTCGCCAAAATCGTAACCCTTGTTCTTCAGATTGAGTGCAGTATTTATAGAAGTCATGGGCCTGACCCATCAAAATCGCGCCGCGCCATGTATATAGGCGTGCCGCGATTTCCCTCAAACAGGGAGGATGTAATTTTGCTTTAAAAATCGCAGCACGGCTTGAAATTGGCGTGACGTGATTTCCTTCGAACAGACTTCAATATTTAAGCTTTTTGCACTCCAGAACAGTATAAATTGCATGAGAACTCTATCAAAATGTCACAATAAGTCCTAAAAATTACGTAATGACAGCATGTCATCAATTATATTGAGAAGATCCTTTCATAGTTTTCTTGTTGAAGAACAAGTTTTTGATTATATTGAGACGTGATCACACATAAAGGCTCATCAATGCGGAAAAGCTTTAGCAACTCTTCCTTGGCGGATATTATGGCCTCCAACATTGTTGGTTTTTCTACTTCTACGCTACTACACCGCGCGGTTGTTTCAACAACATATTTTATTTGAAAACTAAAGAACTTTTTAAACTTGAACCAATATCTAAACTCAAGGAAGCGTTCTTTCAAAAAAAAAAAAAACTCAAGGAAGCGTTGTTACCCACCCTTAACTTAAGACAATCTACATGTCCTTATCTTGTAGGAAGACCTATCTTTAATTCTAGTGATACTTCTGTTATATATCTTGTTTGTTGGGAAGAGGCTGCTGCACTTGAAACCTGAAATGTTTAATGATTATGCATGTAAAACTCAAAGCGTATGGGGTTGCCACACTAACCTTTAGGTTCGATTCGCCCCCACCAATAACTGTAATTGGATGCAATAAGGAATGACCGGCGAATCCCCTTCAGGATACTATGAGTTCCTTGACGTGTATTGCACAACCACACCAAGCGTATCTCCTAACAGTATTTTACAGATTTATGGTTCCAGCAATTCACTCATGCATTAGAGAATTGATGGATGATTTAGAGTAAGAGAATGATGAAGAATTATGTTGTTAGTGCAACAAAATTCTGTCCAAAATTGTGTGTTGTTGTTCTGTTGTGTGTTTTTGTTCTTTCTCTTGTGTCCAAATAATGCCCAAATGTCAAGCATTTATAGTGCATTATATGACTCTTCACATGAGAGAAGACACCCCTTTGACTTGAATCAATGTTATGATTCATTAAGCACCCCTATGCCAAAGGTTATGATCATATACACTTGAATCAATGTTATGGTTCATTAAGCACCCTTTTTGCCAAATGTTATAACCATATACACTTGAATCAATGTCATGGTTCATTATCTATCAATAAATAATAATGTTCCAATGTATATGAATGATTCCCATGAAGAGTTACAACTTTTGGTTCTAAAGTGATTCCATTATTTTGGAAATCACCAACAATCCCCCACCATTTTCAAAATACTAAATCACATAAATCCGGAAATTCCATGCCTTCAGATAATGGTATCTCGCGATTTGAACCATTACTTAGTAAGTTAAGTTTTCGCTCATTCCCAAATAGTATGGTAGGCAAGCTTTGAACCAACTATTCATTAGAACAAGTGTGCATAACTTACACATAGAATTTCGGTACCATTGATAAAGAGACTTGTAAGATGACACATTAAGAAGGCCTTGTGTCATATATCCCTTTTCATGAGAATTTAAGAGCAAACCCTTGAACTCCGTGAAGCGGCCAAACTTCATTCTCACATAGGTAGACTATATCGGAAATGCCCCATAAGTATGCATTCCAGCAAATATATGCTATATGTCCATTAAGAGGAAAACCTCATCCTACCCTTTTTCTTCTTATGGTCCAAGTACTTTTGCCCCTTGGGATGTTATCTATTGTCAAGTACTTCAATTACTCTAATAGTGTACTTTCACCATTGAACCCAAGACTTGATGCTACTCAAGTGTGGGTTGAGTTTCCACCATTGGTAATCAATTAGATTTGGGTTTGTACCACATCCCTAATAATGTCTTCAATGTATTCAACATCATTTCCAAAGACATCATTCCTTGTCAATCATTTCGTCAAATAATTGCAAGTTTTTATTTTAACTTTTATAAACTTTGAATATTCAATTCTTCACATAGATTTTGTATTCTCATAGCTATGTCTATGGATCAACTTATATACTCTTGATAGTATTCACCAACTATCATCAAACCATGACACACTTTTGTCAATTGAGTATATTGTAATAATGCACAAACTTTTATGTCATTACACCTTTGCCATAACAATATTTAACATGCATTTCAATTTGAACTTCAACTTTTCTTTTATATCTAGCCAAGATATATCATACATTGAATGCATTAAACATACATAGCAAAATAAAAATTGATCATAAAAGAATGTCATAACCAAACTTCATAAGATGGGATTAAACATGTAAGTCATATACTCCACATAAAATTAAATATAACACAATCATTTTGATTTTAGTTATCATATAACTAATACATATATCATAAATTCATTGTGTTAAATTCAAGTTTATGTTTAAATATGTTCAATACTAAATTTCAATAAACAATGACATAGAAGAATAAACAATGAACCAAAATCATTAATATTTTCTATGACTTTCTTCCATGAACATATATCAACTTACAATAATTCAAAACATACCCAAATTATTTTAATATCATGATAAACAAGAAATTAACCATTACTTTTCATATTATCATGTAAATATAATATCAGTACAATATTAATGATAATAATTTCTTACACAAAGTAAATAATATCATTAAATCAACCACTTGATATTTTGACAATTTATCTACACTACTTTCATAAATGAAATAGCGTTTAAACATTCTTAACATATTACTATACTCATCAAAATTCATATACTTGAACAATTTCTAAATCATGTATATATATGTCACCACATGTTAAATCTAACATATTTATATTTACTTAGATACTATACACATGCATTTAGAACACCAAATATTTCATAATAGGTAATCACTTATATGCACATGATCTCATGTTCAAATTAACATCAAACAAATTTCAAACGATAAATTTCATACATATCAAAATTTATCATGCTTATATTATCTACAACCACATGTAAATTTAACAAAACACATCACATATGAAATATTTATCCATAAATTTCCACAACGTATATTCATAAATGGAATTTGTTTACCGTTCACCGTAGTCATGGATGAAAATGTAAGCTTTCATCTCTCCCAAAAATTGCAGCCTTTAATCACAAGTAAATCAAAATCGAACCTAAAGATTGTTGGATATCTTGTTTGTTGGGAAGAGGCTGCTGCACTTGAAACCTGAAATGTTTAATGATTATGCATGTAAAACTCAAAGCGTATGGGGTTGCCACACTAACCTTTAGGTTCGATTCGCCCCCACCAATAACTGTAATTGGATGCAATAAGGAATGACCGGCGAATCCCCTTCAGGATACTATGAGTTCCTTGACGTGTATTGCACAACCACACCAAGCGTATCTCCTAACAGTATTTTACAGATTTATGGTTCCAGCAATTCACTCATGCATTAGATAATTGAAGGATGATTTAGAGTAAGAGAATGATGAAGAATTATGTTGTTAGTGCAACAAAATTCTGTCCAAAATTGTGTGTTGTTGTTCTGTTGTGTGTTTTTGTTCTTTCTCTTGTGTCCAACTAATGCCCAAATGTCAAGCATTTATAGTGCATTATATGACTCTTCACATGAGAGAAGACACCCCTTTGACTTGAATCAATGTTATGATTCATTAAGCACCCCTATGCCAAAGGTTATGATCATATACACTTGAATCAATGTTATGGTTCATTAAGCACCCTTTTTGCCAAATGTTATAACCATATACACTTGAATCAATGTCATGGTTCATTATCTATCAATAAATAATAATGTTCCAATGTATATGAATGATTCCCATGAAGAGTTACAACTTTTGGTTCTAAAGTGATTCCATTATTTTGGAAATCACCAACAACTTCCTCTTTTTCCATGTACCTTGGAAGCGATTTTTCCAGCATCTCATACTAACTAGATATTCATGCATACACATAATATAACATATTAGCCGGTATTTAATCCGCTAATATAACATATTAGTCGGTATATAACATACTAGGTGATATGCTCCCAACATCATAAGGTCATTGGTAGGAGTTTAGCTTTGCTCCATTTATATATCTATTTATTATTCATTTACGAGATAGATACAAATGGATGATTAGCGAAACCGAATAGAAGGGTTCAGTTATTAAACTAGGTCACACTAATCTACCACTTGTATCTATCTATCTTATAAATAGAGAATAGATAAATAGAGCATAACCAAACTACATTTGTAGAGGAAACCTACAAGGTGGTGATCCTTAGTTGGTACTTGGTACCTCTTACACCAGATGAAGTTGGCATTCAGCAAGAAATTAATTCAATTATACATGGAGTTAGGCAAATACCAATTGATCAATTTCATTTATTTTTTCTTATTATTTAATTAAGAGGAAAATTTTGCTAAGTAGTAGAAATTAGAAGAAAAAAAAAGATTTCACTTTCTCACACACACAAACACACATATTATTAATATGATTAATCAATACAAGACAATAACAAAGAATCAATTGATCTAACAAAACAAATTAGAAACCATTCATAATTTAACATTATGGGTCATTTAAAAGAAATATATAAAACATTACAATCAGCCACATAAATCCCACAAATTCATAGAAAAATAGACAATATTTCTCAAATTAAAATATTAAACCAAAATGAATAATAGTAGTAAATGTGAAAGAGGACACACACACAAAAAAAAACATTATGTTTACCTTCATTAAAATGAACATTATAACAATTCATCTTTATTTGTTGATGTTCTCATATTTGATTAAAGAAATCGCAGTCGTCAGAGAAAATACTTGATAGCCTTTGAATTGATTTATGTTGTATAGCTTTTAGATCTAATAGAGAAAAAACAAAAGAAAATTTAATCCAAAAAAAATGTAACTAATCAATGATAAAATCAGATAAATGACGTATACTTCGCTATATATGCATATATTGTTTAAGTACAATGAAGCTGCAACTGATGTACCCCCTAAAATATCATCATGATAAATTCTATCATTCAAGTATATATGTTCAACAAAAAAGTATATGTGTGCGTGTGCGAATATATATATATATATATATATATATATATATATATATATATATATATATATATATATATATATATATATGGGTTATGATAGAAGACACCTTTTGTGAAGGTGTCTTTTATCAAGTTACTCAATGAGCTTTTGCGAAAAGACACCAACTTACTTTTATGAAGGTGTCTTTTAGCAAAGTTATAACTAAAAAGTGAAAATCACACCTTAAGGCGTTGCTTGATAAAAGACACCACCAAAGGGTGTCTTGTAACAAAACCCTATATATATATATATATATATATATATATATATATATATATATATATATATCTTAAATATCTAATAGTGATATATAGATAGATAATAAAATATCAGATTACCAATTCTCTGTAAATGTGAGATAACATGGATACAGAGGGAGATGAAATTTCAGAGAAACGACGCCGCAAGCTATTTGGAATTGTCAAAGTAAGCGCAACTCAATATCTATAAGGGTTTTTTTCGGAGGAAGGGTTTGTGTTAGGTTTAGAGCTGTCAAAAAAAAGCCCTATTCGTTAGGCCTCTTATAAAGCCCCATATTTTTTTTGGGATTTACTTTTCCCACCCTATCTACTTCTCACGCGTCCTACAATTTTTACAAAAATGCCCATGAGATTTTGGATTATATAATCTGAACACATCCAAACTGTGTTCGGATTTTATAATCCGAAATATGCTTATGTATAATCAACAATCATAATATCTCCCATTTTAGCAGTTTTGAATTTTGCTTTTAAAAACAACCAAAAATCAAAGTAATAAAAATCATAAAAACCTGTCAAATAAAATCATAAAAATACCACCAAAAAATTCTAAAAATCAAATAAAACTAATGCAAATTTTTTCGAATTTTTCTAAGAATATGAAAAATAAAAAAAATAAAAAAGGGACTAAACTATGGAATTTTAGATTATGATGGCCGAAATCCTGTAAGAAATATCTTCTAGGGTAGTCTTCATCTTTGATTTTTTTCCTGATTTTTGGGGATGTGTCGGAGCAATCTGATCAAGTAGCCCGAAAACATGAATTTTGACTAAGAACAAGCAGAATGATCAGAGTTAGGAAGATCAATATGGTCCTTAAACTGGTTATCCATGTTACAAACAAACTCAGAATTTTTGTTGATACAATTCATATCATATAATCTGAACTGTTTTTCACGTGTAAAAATGGTGTTTAGGTGGTGTTCGGATTCTATAACCCGAAAAAAGGAAGGAACACGCCCTATTTTTTTTTAAGGTGTTATGATTATAAAATCCGAATTGGTGAACAACTCATTTTTTCACCCCATAACAAGGAAAAACTCAGTTCGGATTCTAAAATTGAAAAATCACATATGCATTTTCGTAAAAAAATAGGGCGCACAAGAAATGGGTAGGGTAGGAAAAGTAATAGCCTTTTTTTTTTTATCTTCTTTTGAGTGAATTTGTATTAGGTTTCGGGCCCACTTTTGTTGCTTCATTGATGAGCTCTATTGAGGTCCAACTCAAATTTCCAACCTTTTCTAAAAACTAATATTATTTTGAAAATAAATAATGTTTGTTGTGAAAATAATTATTATTTTTAGAATTTTCTTTGAAGCAAAATATTTTTTTTTATAAAATAGATATTTTTTTGTTCAGAGAAAAAAAATTCCGCAGGTGTTTTTTTCAGGTAGATAGCGAGGTAAAGAGAATGGGCGAAAGGGGGACCATTTAAAGAAAAATCCTTCAACATAAGATGCACCAGAGAAACTTAACAAACCAAAAGAATCACATTACAAATAACAATAGAACAAAACAAAACATTGTTGGGTTTTGTAGACATGTGTTGGCTACATTTTGTTAAAACAATAGTTCTAGCAAGATGTCAGACAAGGTGTCTTAACATGTTGGTACGGCAACATAGCGTGCCTTGTTCTGCTTACTTGGATATATATTTTAAACGTGAAGATTTCTTGAATAATCTCTGAAGATTTAATTCACATAAAGAGTTGACCAAGAAGCGTGTTTCTAGAAGAAGAGATAGGCGGTTTATACTTAGCTTTGTCCTTAAAAATGTTCTTGCAACATTTAAGGAAACATCGGATCTGCTTCAAAATATTTTATGATGAAATCTCATGATTCAACGATGATTAGCCGATTTTATGCATCAAGTCCATTATGCATCAGGTTATATAAAGGAAGAATCAAGACCTAATTGATCATTGAACCCGTCATTTACAAAAGAGTCATTTAGGGTTTTAATCTGTTCTTTGTTTTTTGTGAGCCACTCTTGTATCACGTTGATGCATTGAGATGGACTTTGTAGTTGAGTTGTAATTGTTAGAAATCACTCAAAGCATACAAGCACGAGTTGATTCTTAGGGTTAGGAGAGTGTCTATATTTTTCTTATTACTAAAAGGACGATGACTGAAACTGTGATTAAGAGGAAGTGGGCGGAGGTTCTCATATCTAGGACTACGAGAGTCATAGGTAGAAATTGCACTGGTAGTGATTAAGTGATAAGCTAGTAGACCGAGGGATTTTATGTTTGCGTTGAATTGATACTACTTAGTGAATTTCCTTTCTGGCTTGGTGGCCCCCAGACGTAGGTGAAGTTGCACCGAACTAAGCAGCACCAGGCCACTTCAATCTTGATTTGTTTTTATCATGCTCCCTAATTCTAATTTCCCAGGGCTACTTAGGTCTTTCTTGTATAATGGTGGAATAATTTCCTCGTGATCATTAACCTTAGGCCACATGTCCATTCACACATGTTATTCTAGAACAATAAGAAAGTTAGTATCTTTCCCTTGAATAATGATGATTAAATTTGACAAGTGCAAAAAAATTTGACAAGTGCACAAAATCGTTTTGAAGTAATAAAGTAGTAAGTAGATTGTCTCCACATAGATGTAATGGCTTGCAATTATAAAGAGGACAAATGGATCATGAATTCAATGTTTTCACTATTTATACCAATAGAATAGTACAATAATGAAAGAACTTGAAAATTATAGTGAAGGATAAAGCTAAATTAGGGAGAAGTAGACTAAGTAGAAGAAGAAATACTGAGTACTAGCAGAGAGCTTAGTACAACAGTCCAATTGAGAGAAGGAAGGGTCACCAAATTCTTCACCCCTTTGCCAATCATTTGATTTGCCTCTTATAGCATGTAGAGGAATATTTTTCTGTTAGCTTTTTCTCTCCTCAACTCCTTCATTTGTGGATCACATGCCATGTGTCCCTTAAACTCTCAATTTTGGTTATTCTCAGCCGTTGAGATCATAACAATAGATTGCTGTTTCAACTAGGCAACTAGCTAAATTTATTGAAGCAATAAATAAAATTTCGCCAAAGGTAGAGCACGAACCAAAGTGACATCATCAAGGTTGTCAAAATAGGGATTTTGCTTCAGGTCGAAAGGGAATAGCAAAATCGAAAATCGTAAAATCGCAATCAAAATCGAAGGATTTTACTCTCCTACTTTTGTTGAATAGATATAGGATAGAAAAATCTAATATTGTAAAATCGCAATCAAAATCGATGGATTGTACCAAAACAAAAATAGTTCTAAATATGTTATAAATTCCATATAGTCATAGATGACTCAATTTTTACGTCCCACAAAATACTTAAGCCTAAATGTCAAATATTATTTTGTAGTCATAAGAATGTTGAAAAACCGAGACAAAATACTTAAACCAAAATCCTACATGTCTACAAAATACTTGTTCATAAGTGAGTAAGTGAATATTAAGTTTCAAGGCAAAAGACTAGATGCCTAACAAAAAACTTAAAAAAAAAAAGCCTATTATGTGCACAGGGGCCAGGGTACTATTATGCACACGCCCTAGTTTTTACGAGATATTGAGAAAATATTTCTTTTACAATTTTCTAAGTTAAATCTTGGAGAAACAGTGAGGAAAAGGAGTGGAAGTGGAATACCGTAACTTGCTCAGAACCACTTGCAATATCTCTTGAGACATTAACAATAACCTTATAATTGTTAACAGAGAACAATCTAACATAGCGTAGCATTAGGAGATGAAGAAGTGAAAAGACACACATGAAGAAGAGGAGGAACCCGTATGGCAGCTAGGGTTTCATAACCAAACTAAACATTACAATTGGACATAGTCATACTAAATCAACTAACAATGATCTCCCAACCAAATTTGGTGTAGGCGTGATAACAAATATTTACGAAGCCCTACTTCATTAGTTGCTTTTGGAAAGTTTCTGAAGAAAAAAGACACACACTCCTCTTGTTCGCTCAGACAAACTCTGGAAACTCCCTCTTCCGCGTTGGTTGTGGTTTCTCTCGTCCTCTCATATCGTGTTCTTTATTCTCCTGAATAGTTTTTGATGAGTAAACCACAAAGTTAGTCCTTTGTAGGCCGCTCTCAAATAAATATCTGATTTTATGAATAATTTAAGAAAGATTCTTGATTATGTAAAATTTTACACATATTTGTACTTCAAAGAATATGTTATAGACCAAATTTATAGTAAAATTTTAAAATATAGAAACTTAATTTTTTAGTAATTGGTAAGGGACTTGAGCTCCTTAAGCATGTGGCCATGGGTTCCATTCATGGCTCTTAAGAGAGAACTAGTTTATGAAAGAAAAAACCGGAAGAGAGAACCAATCTTGTGTGCCCCACAGGTTCTCGACGAAGATTAGTCATTGTTAAGCGATGGTGGAAACTTTGTGTCAATATTATGGTAACCCAAAAAAAAATATAAACACCAACTTGACACTTTAATATTGTCAGATACCTGTTTGAAATATTCATAATCTCATGAACTTTATTGAGAATGTCCTATAAAGTTATAGATTAATTTAGTGTTTTGCCCATTACTTGATTATAAATTTAATTAGCACATAAATATTAATGCCATGTATACATACAGTCTTGTACCTGCAACCTACACTGAATGGTTATCTCAATCCCAACGTCAGGTTCCTCATCAGCCACAACTGAGGGAGCTTTTTCTCAAAGAAATGGCGAGTTAGTATATAATTAGAAACAATGTTTCAATATCTCATTTTTTTTTAATGAGAATAATTTATTTTGATACTAATATTTTTTAATAGGGGATTAACTATTGACTAACTTATTATATTATGTGTATAGATGAATTTCTTTTTAGTATAAGATGCTGACAAAATCGCTTCCAAGGTACATGGGAAAAGAGGAAGTATCACTAGAATTAAAGATTGGTTTTCCAACAAGCTCATCACATAGAGATTTTCTAAAGTTAGGCGTGGGTGAAAGCGCTTCCTTGAATCTAGATATTGGTTTAATTTCAAAAAATTTCTTTAGTATTGGATGAAACTGTGTTGTCGAAACAACCACGGCACAATAGGTTTAATTTTTCTTTAGTTTTGGATGAAAGTGTGTTGTCGAAACAACCACGGCGCAATAGGATAGAACTAGAAAAACCAATGATGGTGTAGGTCAGAATTGCTGCCAAAGAAGAGTTGTTTAAGTTTTTTCCGCACCGATGAGTTTTTTTTTTGGTCAAGTAGTCTAGTGGCTAGATTCACATACATAATGTGTGGAGAAGTGAGGAATCTGAGGTTCGAACCTCGGCGCCTGCACAAATTATCCCTGATAGCTACCAACTGAGCTACATTACTTACGGGACCGCACCGATGAGCCTTTATGGGTCATGTATCAAGTTAATTTTTTTTTGAGGGAATGTATCAAGTTAATGAAAAACTTGTTCTTCAACAAGAAGAAGAGCCTTTCATAGTTTTCTTGTTGAAGAACAAGTTTTTGATTATCTTGAGACATGATCTCCCATAAAGGCTCATCAATGCGGAAAAGCTTTAGCAACTCTTCCTTGGCAGATATTATGGCCTCCAACATTGTTGGTTTTTCTACTTCTACGCTACTACACCGCGGTTGTTTCAACAACATATTTTATTTGAAAACTAAAGAACTTTTTAAACTTGAACCAATATCAAAACTCAAGGAAGCGTTGTTACCCACCCTTAACTTAAGACAATCTACATGTCCTTATCTTGTAGGAAGACCTATCTTTAATTCTAGTGATACTTCCTCTTTTTCCATGTACCTTGGAAGCGATTTTTCCAGCATCTCATACTAACTAGATATTCATGCATACACATAATATAACATATTAGCCGGTATTTAATCCGCTAATATAACATATTAGCCGGTATATAACATACTAGGTGATATGCTCCCAACATCAGAAGGTCAATGGTAGGAGTTTAGCTTTGCTCCATTTATATATCTATTTATTATTCATTTACGAGATAGATACAAATGGATGATTAGCGAAACCGAATAGAAGGGTTCAGTTATTAAACTAGGTCACACTAATCTACCACTTGTATCTATCTATCTTATAAATAGTGAATAGATAAATAGAGCATAACCAAACTACATTTGTAGAGGAAACCTACAAGGTGGTGATCCTTAGTTGGTACTTGGTACCTCTTACACCAGATGAAGTTGGCATTCAGCAAGAAATTAATTCAATTATACATGGACTTAGGCAAATACCAATTGATCAATTTCATTTATTTTTTTTTATTATTTAATTAAGAGGAAAATTTTGCTAAGTAGTAGAAATTAGAAGAAAAAAAAAGATTTCACTTTCTCACTCACACAAACACACACATATTATTAATATGATTAATCAATACAAGACAATAACAAAGAATCAATTGATCTAACAAAACAAATTAGAAACCATTCATAATTTAACATTATGGGTCATTTAAAAGAAATATATAAAACATTACAATCAGCCACATAAATCCCACAAATTCATAGAAAAATAGACAATATTTCTCAAATTAAAATATTAAACCAAAATGAATAATAGTAGTAAATGTGAAAGAGGACACACACACAAAAAAAAAACATTATGTTTACCTTCATTAAAATGAACATTAGAACAATTCATCTTTATTTGTTGATGTTCTCATATTTGATTAAAGAAATCGCAGTCGTCAGAGAAAATACTTGATAGCCTTTGAATTGATTTATGTTGTATAGCTTGTAGATCTAATAGAGAAAAAACAAAAGAAAATTTGAACACATCCAAACTGTGTTCGGATTTTATAATCCGAAATATGCTTATGTATAATCAACAATCAGAATATCTCCCATTTTAGCAGTTTTGAATTTTGCTTTTAAAAACAACCAAAAAACAAAGTAATAAAAATCATAAAAACCTGTCAAATAAAATCATAAAAATACCACCAAAAAAATTCTAAAAATCAAATAAAACTAATGCAAATTTTTTCGGATTTTTCTAAGAATATGAAAAATAAAAAAAATAAAAAAGAAGGGACTAAACTATGGAATTTTAGATTATGATGGCCGAAATCCCGTAAGAAATATCTTCTAGGGTTGTCTTCATCCTTGATTTTTTTTCCTGATTTTTGGGGATGTGTCGGAGCAATCTGATCAAGTAGCCCGAAAACATGATTTTTGACTAAGAACAAGCAGAATGATCAGAGTTAGGAAGATCAATATGGTCCTTAAACTGGTTATCCATGTTACAAACAAACTCAGAATTTGTGTTGATACAATTCATATCATATAATCTGAACTGTTTTTCACGTGTAAAAATGGTGTTTAGGTGGTGTTCGGATTCTATAACCCGAAAAAAAGGAAGGAACACACCTATTTTTTTTTAAGGTGTTATGAGATTATAAAATCCGAATTGGTGAACAACTCATTTTTTCACCCCATAACAAGGAAAAACTCAGTTCAGATTCTAAAATTGAAAAATCACATATGCATTTTCGTAAAAAAAATAGGGCGCACGAGAAATGGGTAGGGTAGGAAAAGTAATAGCCTTTTTTTTTTTATCTTCTTTTGAGTGAATTTGTACTAGGTTTCAGGCCCACTTTTGTTGCTTCATTGATGAGCTCTATTGAGGTCCAACTCAAATTTCCAACCTTTTCTAAAAACTAATATTATTTTGAAAATAAATAATGTTTGTTGTGAAAATAATTATATTTTTAGAATTTTCTTTGAAGCAAAATAGTTTTTTTTTATAAAATAGATATTTTTTTGTTCAAAGAAAAAAAATTCCGCAGGTGTTTTTTTCAGGTAGATAGCGAGGTAAAGAGAATGGGAGAAAGGGGGACCATTTAAAGAAAAATCCCTCAACACAAGATGCACCAGAGAAACTTAACAAACCAAAAGAGTCACATTACAAATAACAATAGAACAAAACAAAACATTGTTGGGTTTTGTAGACATGTGTTGGCTACATTTTGTTAAAACAATAGTTCTAGCAAGATGTCAGACAAGGTGTCTTAACATGTTGGTACGGCAACATAGCGTGCCTTGTTCTGTTTACTTGGATATATATTTTAAACGTGAAGATTTCCTGAATAATCTCTGAAGATTTAATTCACATAAAGAGTTGACCAAGAAGCGTGTTTCTAGAAGCAGAGATAGGCGGTTTATACTTAGCTTTGTCCTTAAAAATGTTCTTGCAACATTTAAGGAAACATCGGATCTGCTTCAGAATATTTTATGATGAAATCTCATGATTCAGCGATGATTAGCCGATTTTATGCATCAAGTCCATTATGCATCAGGTTATATAAAGGAAGAATCAAGACCTAATTGATCACTGAACCCGTCATTTACAAAAGAGTCATTTAGGGTTTTAATCTGTTCTTTGTTTTTTGTGAGCCACTCTTGTATCACGTTGATGCATTGAGCTGGACATTGTAGTTGAGTTGTAATTCTTAGAAATCACTCAAAGCATACAAGCACGAGTTGATTCTTAGGATTAGGAGAGTGTCTATATTTTTGTTATTACTAAAAGGACGATGACTGAAACTGTGATTAAGAGGAAGTGGGCGGAGGTTCTCATATCTAGGACTACGAGAGTCATAGGTAGAAATTGCACTGGTAGTGATTAAGTGATAAGCTAGTAGACCGAGGGATTTTATGTTTGCGTTGAATTGATACTACTTAGTGAATTTCCTTTCTGGCTTGGTGGCCCCCAGACGTAGGTGAAGTTGCACCGAACTGGGTCAACAAACAACTTGTTTTATTTTTACTTTTATTTCTTGCCCATATCTATTGTTAGATTAATTGTGTTATCATGAAGTATTGACATTATTCTTGACATCACACTTGTCGTAACATCGAGTATAACATCTTTACTGCGTGCCAGAATTTCAAGAATAATACAATATCATGAGAGAAGTACTGATTAAAATGGATTGCATTAATGAGAGAAGTATATGGTACAATATTAAAGAGAGAAGTACTGATTAAAATGGATTGCATCAATGATATAGATGGGATTATGATAGTCGATGATAGTTAAGATCTTCTGTTGGATCTAAAATATTTTTATAGAATGATAATGCACTTTAGAGAATTGTTTTCACATATAAATTTCAAATACAAACACTAATTGTACTTTTGATAATGCTCTTTCATAAATTCCTTCAGTTCCTTGTTGTCACCACCATTTTTGTGATGTATTAGTTTCAAGGTAGAATAAGTAAAAATGGAAAAGACTTAAGCCTATTCACAAAAACTAGCCAACAGTCTCCGAAACCATCACCAAAAGATTCAAATTCGATTTCGTCATTATCACTGTCAACAGTCTCCGAAGTCACTCGATTCTGATAGCTTCTTAGTTGAATAAGATATACATTGAAGTAATAACTCACCATGTCTTTTCTTGTCCTCTTTTGAAAGTAACTGGATGGATTGTTCCAAAAAGACTTGTTTTGGGAGGGGATTTTTAGACTCATTATATCCTTAAATCTCTTTTCTTCATCACCTGTCCATTGATGTGAAACTTCCTCGCCCATTTTATCAAATCCCCAATGGTAAAATGCAGAACCCAATTCAAACTTCAGCTTCATCCTGTTTGCAGCAATATGCAATCTTACACAGTCAACTGAACCTTGAACATTGCAGCTACACTTTCCTCGTCTTCCTCTACCAATAAGATCTGTTTCTGTAGTAGGTCTTGAATCATCTTTAACAGACCAAATTTTGTGCCTAACAAATATATACGAAAATTAGCCCAAGACAATAACAAAGAATCAAGCAATCTAACAAAAGAAAGAAACATTTCGAGACATAATCATATAATGGACAGTTCACGACATATCATATTATATAAATGGTTCCTTTTACAATAATTAAAAACATTTGTCATGTTGATGAAAAATATAAAACATTACTATCATCCACCCGCTAACTGAACATTGTTAAAAATATAAAACCTACAAATTCATAGGAAAAACAGACACCTTAAATTAAAAGATTTAATCAAACTAAAAAATAATAATAAATATGGAACAGTAGATACGTGCATCCACTATTTTTACCTTCATTGAAAGAAGAAAAGTGCAGAATCTGCTTGTACTTAATCAAAGAAATCACACTCGTCGAAGAAAATACTTGATATGATAGCCAATGAGTCGACCTTTGTTGCATCAGTTGTAGATCTAGTAGAGGAAAAACAATACAAAATTAAATCCCGACAAAAAGATGCAATTAATCATAGATAGAATCGTATGACTTGTGTTTCACCATATATGAATATGTTGTTTGAGTACAATGAATCAAAAATTGATGTATTCCTACCTATTTATCATCATAATAAATTTAATCATTCAACTATATGTGTGTGTTGTTCAAAAAAATAATGATACATATGTGTGTGCGAACAAATCTTAAATATCTAGTGGTACTTGGATATATAAAATAAAAGATCACTTTACCAGATCTCTGCAAATGCAAGATAATAAGAGAGGAGATGAAATTTGAAGAAACGGCGCCGCTAGTTTCTTGTAATTGTCAAACTGATTGCAAACTCAACGTTTACAAGGGTTTTATAGAGGAAGGGTTGGTTTTAGGTTAAAATTTGACTTTACCTAAATTCATAATTTTATAAAGAAAAAAGTAAAATTATATTTTTTATTCAAAATTATATTTTATTCATTACGCCAAAGTGAATTTCACAGTTAAAGATGCGATTAATCATGGGTTAATATTTTAAAATGACCATGTAATATGGACGAAGTCAAGAAAATGGTACCCGTAAAAAAACACAAATTTTGACCTCACTTATACCAATCATAAAAAACTGATGACATGTCACTGCTACATCGGCATATATTTTTATTTTTTTATAAAAAAAACATGGTTGACACATGTATTTTGTTTTTTTTAATGATTTGAATTTTTTTTTTTAATTATTCAAATTGACCATGTAACATTAGTGAAGTTTGGAAAATGACCCTATAGAAAAAAAATCCCTGTAATAATGACTTTATTGTTTATTGGTTTTTATTTTGCCCATTTTGGATAATAACAACGTGTAAATACGACTTGTAAATAGGGATGACAATGGGTACCCATTGGGCAGGGTACCATAGTCCCCATCCCCATACCCGCGTTTTAAGAAAATATCCATACCCGAGCTCATACCCTCGTGGGCAATAAGTTTGATACCCATCCCCATACCCTATGAGAATCTAAGTGCCCGTACCCGCACCCATTACCCGCACTTTCACAACAAAAAGATAATAAATAGCAAAAAAAAAAAAAATATCACAATATAATTAAAATATGCTATGAAATCTGTTAAATCAACATATAAAATATTACACATCATATTATTTAACTAATTAAAAAACATCTAAAATAACTTGACCAAAAAAAACATCTAAAATATAAAAAATATGTGCATATTACAATTAATATCAAAGACTTAAGATTAATTAACTAAATTTATTATAAATAAAATTATTTGTATAGTCTATATAATGTGTGGGCATGGGGCGGGATGGGCACTAAAGTGCCCGTACCCATACCCTTACCCGTTCAAATTTGCGGGCAATTACCCGTGTCCAGACCCATACCCAACAATATGGGTATTTACCCGCCCATCGTGATTTTTTGCGGGTACCCATTGGCCTTGGGTCCAATTGCCATCTCTACTTGTAGACTATATAAATTCATCATATCATATCATATCTAAAGCACTTATAAGTGCATCATAGGATTTCACAATATTTTCCTTACGATTAAAATATAAAATTACTAAAGTAGCAAGAAAAGCTTTGTTCCAATTACAATTAAAATAGGAGAATACCAAAATATCTTACAAGTCACACCTAACATATTTTCAAAACAAGAACAACGACATCTAGATTGTAGGATTTTTTCATCAAATTTTCCAGAGATCTCTTCCCTGAAATCTCTATTATTCAAAAGGGAAAATTACTTGGTTGAAAGGAGAAAAAGTTTAATCTAGGGAAGTTCAGAGGTGAGAATAGTCAAAATTTATCTTAGATACATTATAAAAAAATTCGGTCCATCTCTTTTGATTTTCTTTGATCATACTTTTTTCTTTTTCGTAGTCGGATATCTAATTGATGTTGTTGTACATCTTACATAGTTAATGATACAGAACTTTTTCAGTTCATCCTATTGGCTCACCCTAAATTAAGTATTGTTCCGTCCAATTTTAAAATCTCAATGAATCCTTGTATTATTGTCTTTTTTAGTTAACTATTTTGTTATGAAAATTGCTTTTCTGACATCAAAGATGAATGAAACCTCTGTTATACTTTCTGACATCAAAGATGAATGAAACCTCTGTTGTACCTCTGTTATACTTGTGTTATTATGAACTTTTTGATGTCAGAAAAGCAATTTTCTTTTGTTATTTATCCCATCCATAATAAGATATGAGTGAAACCTCTGTTATACTTTCTAATCTATAACAAAAAAGAAAAAGAAAATGTACATACAATTATTTCTTGAAAATCTGGGGTTGTCGAAGTGTGGATTTACTTTCTTATTTTTATCATTTAACAAGCATCCTATATCTCATAAAAACTGCGAGAGATATAATCTTTATGCAAAGGCCATCCTATCCAACTTTCGGGCATTAAAATACGTTTCAGACGCGGATGATTATCATAAGAGATTCCTAACATATCATAAGATTCCCTTTCTTGAAAATCGGCACTTTTCCAAACCCAGAAAATAGAAGGAATTCTAGGATTTTGCCATGGGAAAAATATTTTTATGCATACTTCTTCGGGTTGATCTAGACTATACTCTATTCTCGCAAGATGATAGACACTAGCTAATTGTCCTCTTGGTGCTACATCATAGGCACATTGGGAACGTAGATAATTGTAACCATATACATAAAAAAAATAACAGCAATCGAATGCCCATAGGTTTTATTTGTAAAGTCTCTATTCCTTGGTAATCAAATCCCAAAGATCCTATTCCCTAAAAAAAAAAATCCCAAGGATCTAAGAACTGTTCTGTGTTTTACTTCTCTTGCTTTTTTTATATCAGTTTGGTATTAGAATAGAATTTTTGAAGATTGACTTGCTTTCTATTAATTTCTTATTGTACTTTGTACAAAAGGATCCTGTTATATCTATTTGTTTACAATTAGAATACCAAAATATCTTACAAGTCACACATAGCATGTTTTCAAAACAAGAACAACAACATCTGGATTGTGGGATCTTTTTCATCAAATTTCCCTGAAATCTATACACAAGTTCCCTTCTTTAAAGCCTTATGATTCTTCACACTTTCATCTAGAGACATAAAACCATTCTCTTGAGTCATCACACCATCTTTCGGTTCATCATTAATAACAAATTGTTGATCAGCACTTGAACCCGGACCTATTTACTTTTTTGGTTTCTTCATAGGTATAAATCTATCACTAGACCTTCTTGGAGCTGCATATTTGATGTGTTTCACGACGCTTGCCTTTCTGATGGGTTACAAGTCACATGTATTAGAATAGTTATCTATGGTATGACTGGATTGACATGTTCTGGAATGGTGTGATATTAACCACTTGAGTATCAACTTTTGGAAATGTAGCAAAAAGATGACCAATTGTAGCATCTACTTCATGACCATCACTAACTTCTGGAAATGAATCTTTTTTTAAGTAATTTTTGGTGTTTTTGTTGTTATTGTTTTTCTCTATATTAAAACAATTGACAAAAAATTCAGAATTGTCAAAAATCAAACTAGGTAAATTATTAATATAAACCTAAACAACACAAAATATAGGACAGTTGTTGTTACCTTTCTTTTCAAAGCTTCAGGAGGATTCTGGGTTTTTCTTTTACAGTTTACCTTCATGGCCAACTATCTGTCATCTATAACAGCCTTCTCAAAGGGATCCTTTGCCTCCAGTCGCAGAAAAATATAAGCGAAAAATCATTTATAAGTAGAGATAAAATATAAAGCTTAATAAGCGATGAATTAATCAAAATATGCTACTAACATTTAAACAATCTAAAACTAGTGTATATAACATTATCAATGCAAACAGAAAGGGTACCTTTACGCCCACTTTTTCCCTCTTATGGTTACTAATAAATATGAAAATATTTTAGAAAGTATGCCGTAAATTTATTAACCGTACAAGGGAAAAAGTGGACGTAAAGGTGATAATCACCATAGAAGCTCTATTCCTCGTACTCATACAAATTAGCTTAATAAGAGTTTTAATCACCTTAAGATATAAATTTAAGTTGTGAACTTTTAAGTAAGTCTTTATTAGAGATTCCTAGTCTGTTTTTACTAGATATTTCCGCTTCGAGAAAATACTTCTTTTACAATTTTCTAAGTGAAAATCTTGGAGAAACAGTGAGGAAAAGGAGTGGAAGTAAAATACCATAACTTGCTCAGAAGCACTTGCAATATCTCTTTAGGGAAACAGAGTTAGAATCAAATGTCATGAATGGGTGTGGAATGTTGTCACCCTATTGCCAATCCTCATATTATGTTCATGCCATTTTCTAAAAAAATATAGAAAACATTAGTCTAAAATCATGTTTAAGCAAAAATTCAACTATAAACTTATTACCATGGTTGGGGTCATTGGGGAGAAAAGGGATGTTAATAAGTATAACACCAGCGATGTCCAGAAGTACCACATTGTGATCAATAGGAGGTAAACTCTTTCCCACTCAGAGAACAATCTAACATTAGGAGATGAAGAAGTGAAAAAACACACATGAAGAAGAGGAGGAACCCATATGGCAGCTAGGGTTTCATAACCAAACTAAACATTACAATTGGAACATAACCAAACTATACCAACTAACAATGATCTCCCAACCAAATTTGGTGTAGGCGTGATAACAAATATTTACGAAGCCCTACTTCATTAGTTGCTTTTGGAAAATTTGTGAAGAAAAAAGACACACTCCTCTTGTTAGCTCAGACAAACTCTGGCAACTCCCTCTTCCGCGTTGGTTGAGGTTTCTCTCGTCCTCTCATATGGTGTTCTTTATTCTCCTTGAATAGTTTTTGATGAGTAAACCACAAAGTCAGTCCTTTGTAGGACGCTCTCAAATAAATATTTGATTTTATAAATAATTTAAAAAGATTCTTGATTATGTAAAATTTTACACATATTTGTACTTCAAAGAATATGTTATAGACCAAATGTATAGTAAAATTTTAAAATATAGAAACTTAATTTTTTAGTAAGTGGTAAGGGACTTGAGCTCCTTAAGTATGTGGCCATGGGTTCCATTCATGGCTCTTAAGAGAGAAGCGGTTTATGAAAGAACAAAAACCGGAAGAGAGAACCAATCTTGTGTTCCCCACAGGTTCTCGACGAAGATTAGTTACTACTACCTCCGTCCCTAATTATAGGACCCTTTTGAAAAAATAACGGGAATTAAGATAGTGGATATTTATATTAAATATGTTTGTAATTACTATTGGTTTTACAATTTTATCCTTTAAGAAAGAGGGTTGGTTTATGTTTTCAACATGTTATTTATTGTTGATTGAAGAAAAAGATGTATAATAAATAGGGGCATGTATGTAAAGAAAAAAATTAATGTAGTTGAAAATAGCAAAAGGGTCGTATAAAAAGGGACAAAAAAATTTCTCAAAAGGGTCTTATAATTAGGGACGGAGGTAGTATATAATTAGAATGAAAATGTGTTGTCAAAAATGTTCTTTAGTTTTGAATGAAAATGTGTTGTTGAAACAACCACTGACGCAGTAGAGTAGAAATAGAAAAACCAATGATGTTGGAGGTCGGAATTGCTGCCAAGGAAGAGTTGCTTATGTTTTTCCACACCAATAAGCCTTTATGGGTCATGTCTCAAGTTAATAAAAAACTTGTTCTTCAACAAGAAAACTATGAAGATGTCTTCCCTAGGGTTGATCACTTCAATGGTGATAAAACAAATTCACGGACCTGGATCCTCTCCTTCCACAATTCTCTCCTTCTCTCTCCTTCACCAAATCTTAACCAATAGATCAACCCAATGGTTGATAATTTAAAAGACAAAAACCTTAAAAATATCCTCCCTCCCAATTTTTAATTGTGCAGGACTTATGTTTTTACACTTCCACAATATATTCTTCATTCATCTTCCTCTATTCAGTGCAAACTATTGCCGCCATATAGCTCATCCTCACCTTTATCGCCTTTGCATTCTCTTCTGTGCCTAATTTCTTACATAAGTATGTTTTACTGTGAATTTCTTCACTACATAAACAAAAATCCCCTATTTTAGTTTAGAAACACTACCTCTAATTGTTTTTATCATTTAGCATGAAATTAAGCACTTGTTTGTAATAACAAAATCATTATTTTCAACATATGAGAAACATATTGGTCATCTCTGAAATGAGCAAAAAAGGCAGAAACATAGTAAAAAAATTGCAGAAACATGAGAAGTATATGGGTCGTAAACCACTCGTCAACCGCCGCCGCGCCGCCCGCCTTTATTCCATCAGAAACAAAATGTTGGAACATGTGTGGAAATTGAGTAAAAAGACTAAACACAAATTCCCATGTTGGGTAGAACTAGTGTTGTGTGAATTGAAAAAAGTGGAAGTCCCACATCGGATGGAACACACACATTAGTAGTGTTTATATAGTGGGGGTGTACCTCTAATTAATGGAGGTACATAAGCACTAGAGAAAAAAAAATATATTGATATATATTTTATTATTTGGAAATGATAAATTAAATAATTAATTTAATCATTATTAGAAATTAATTTAATCATTATTAGAAAGTGTTTTCTTAGTCCCCAAGTTTTGCTAAAATATTTTGGTACATAATATAATATATTTTTGTACTAAATTTAATATATTTTAGTACTCAATTAAGATATTTTTGTACTAGATCTAATATGTGAATTACTTAATCGCAAAGTAATATGTTACTTGTTCCCAAAGTTTCTCATGTTACTTGTTCCCAAAGTTTCTCATATTACTTGTTCCCAAAGTTTCTCACTTATTAGTTGTGAATTTTCCCTATAAATAGAGAACTCACATAGTGCATTCCACACACCGAAAAGAATTTCATTGAGTTGTCGGGAATTCTTTTCTTCTCTTCTCCCTCTGACTTGTGTTAACAAGTTTCTTCTGCTTCTACTCCTTTCTGTCCCTTTCGGTTTCAAATAGAGCGGTTACGTACCGTATCGATTGAACCATATTTTAAGAGTGTTCTTAAGACCATAGTCCCTTCTTCGGTTTAATGTCCCTTCGGAATGAAGAGTGGTCTTAAGTTCATAGTCCCTTCGGAATATAGAGTACTATTAAGATCATAGTCCCTTTTCGTAATACTAATGTCCCGTCGGAATTAAGAATGATCTTAACAGTATATAAATTATTTCAATAATTTTCTATTTAATTAGAATGGTGGTAACACCATATTTGAGTGGTCGTAGTGCCATATTGATGTTTTGGAGAAGTTAAAGTTAGAATGGTGGTAACACCATATTTGAGTGGTCGCAGCACCATAATAGAATGGTAATAATACCATATTAAAGTGGTTTCGGTATTAAAGAGTGGTCTTAGTACCATATTTGAAGGTGTAATTCTCGAACGGTTTTCTACAGTGCAGTAGTTAACCGCACAGTTGTAGCTGGGCTTGTTTTATCCTGGAGGCGGCGTGGTTGATAGTCTACCTTGCACAACTTTGGGTAGTGCCACGAAACGTCTTAAAGAGAGCGACCTGGTCGTGACTCAACCTAGTAACAACTTTGGTAGATAATAGAATTTGGAAATCCAAATACAATAGTTTGGAAATCCAAAAACAACACAAAAAGTTGTTAATTGAAAAAACCTTTGATGTTGGTTGAAGAGAGATTTTCTCAGAAAACAGTGAGAAAGGAAAGGAAGGGAAAACTGAAGAGACGGTGGTAATTTACATTAATCTTGTTGATACCGTTGCATTGCTACCACGCCGTCGGTTGTTGCTGCTGTGCAGTCCTAATTGGTGGTGTTGACAGAGCTGTCAGTGGGAAGGGAAGGGAAGGGAAAGGATTGGAATATTACTTTCTTTTTAAATTTTATTCACTTTTAAATTTTTGACCATGAGATCGATCTAATGGTTAAGATTTGGTGAAGGAGAGAGAAGGAGAGAATTATGGAAGGAGAGGATCCAGTTCCCAAATTCACCATGTCATGGGCTTGAAGGAAGTCCTATCTTTAATTCTAGACACACCTAGTGTTTTTTATGTGTGTTGAAAGCGATTTTGCAACAATCTCATACTAAAAAGAGATTCATGCATACACATGATATAATAAATTAGTCAACATATAATCCCCAATTAAAAAATAGTAATAAAATAAATTATTTACATAAAAAATTATGATATTGAAACATTGTATCTAGTTATACGAACTCACCCTTTCTTAAAGAAGAGGATCCTTTAAGTTGTTGCTAGCTGGTGAGGAACCTTATAGGAATTCGTTGTTAGCTAAGTTATCTAGTGACTCTGAGAGCGGTGATGACTATTGACTCTTCCGATAGTGATTGTGTTTTGCTTTATTGTTCCCCAAGACCGTGTCGGTGGGGAATTTGTTATTCCATGTATTCTAGTGATTCTGACGTGGCAACGTTTGCGGAGGACGTTGTTCACATGGATTATTTTTATACTGATGCAACGTTTACCAATAGTTTATGTTAAATTTATCTTATGTATACTTTTGTTATTAAATAATATATGACACTCTTTACTATATATGTAGTAATGTTAATAAAGTCTCTAGAATAGATAGTTTGTGTGATGATATATTAAGTGTGACTTAATCATGAGATTACATTAACATAAAGAATGTTATTCTTAAATATATTTGTAGTCAAGCTTTAATATGGATTAGGATAATAATAAAGTGTCAAGACTATTATGTATGTAGACTGATGACCACATCTCATGGGTCATAGATATGAAATATTAAGTCTATACATATGTATAAATATGAAGAGTAATATTTATACTGTATTGACCCACCATGAGAATACTACATAGTATGTTATGAAAAGGTCATAAGATATTCTCACAATGATAATATTGTATATCACTCTTAGACCTGAAACCACTATGATCCTTAGATGTGGACTCAAGTGCTTTGTTGCCATTCTAATGTTGTCTGTAAAAGGATAACCATAACGTTGGCTAAGGGTACTTGATGAATCATACTGAGGGACATGAGTGTCCTAGATGGGATTTGTCCATCCTCATAACAGGAGATATATCTTTAGGCCTCTTGATGAAATATGACTGTAAAGTTGCATGGCCATGCCGAACTAAGTCAATATGAGATATTCGACTTATTCGTTATTCAGTATATTTCGGAATCAAGAAATATAAATATTGATCTATACAAGGGTGAAAAAATCTATGCCTTGTGATCAATATAGATATTAGGACAAAGGAGTAATTGTACACATGAATATTTGGCGGTTCAGGGATGGTGGTGAATGGTGATGCTCCCAACAACAGAAGGTCATTTGTAGGAGTTTAGCTTTGCTTCAATTATATATCTCTATTTATTATCCATTTATGAGAGACACAAGTGAATGATTAGTGGAATCTATTTATAGGGTTCATTTATTAAAATAGGTCACACTAATCTATCACTTGTGTATATCTATCTTATGAATAGAGAATAGATAATAAGTAGAATAAAACCAAACTCTATTTGTAGAGGTAACCTATAAGGTGGCGATCCTTAGTTGGTACCTCTTGCACCATATAGAGTTGGCAAATGCCAATCGATACATTTTCTTTTCTTATAAATTTAATTAATAGAAATTTAACTAATAGACAAAGTTTGCTTAAGTAGTAGTAATTACAAAAAAAAGTTCACTTTCATATACATGATTGATTAAACCAAGACAGTAACAAAGAATCAACCATCCTTCAAAAAAAAAAAAAACAAAGAATCAACCAATCTTTTTTTTGGTTACATAAAGAATCAACCAATCTAACAAAACAAATAAACCGTTAATGATATAACATTATCATAATAAACCGTCCCTTTCAACAATAATTTAAAAGGTAAATCAAGTACATATATAATAAACATTATGGGTCATTTGAAGGAAATATATAAAACATTATAATCAGCCACACAAATCCCACAACTTCATAGAAAAAATATATAATAATTCTCAACTTAAAATATTAAATCAAAATAAAAAATAACAGTAAATGTGAAAGAAGACACAAAAACACACATTATTATTACCTTTATTCATAAAGAACACCAGTGCAACTCCTCTTTCTTTGTTGATGATCTCATATATAATTGAAGAAATCACAGTTACCGGATAAAATACTTGATAGCATTTGAATTGAGTTTTTTTTTGCATAGCTTGTAGATCTAGTAGAGGCAAAACAACATAAAATTTAATCGGAGAAAAAAAAATCAAAAAAAGATGTAATTATTCAACGATAGAATCAGATGAATGGCTTGCATTTTGTTATATCATCATAATAAAATCAATCATCCAAGTATATATGTGTGCCGTTCAACAAAAATGTATATGTGTGCGTGTACGAATATATATGTAAATAGATATCTAATTATCAGATTACCAATTCTCTGTAAATGCGAGATAACATGGATACATTGGGAGATAAAATTTTAGAGAAACAGCGCTGCAAGCTCCTTGCCGTTATCAAAGTGAGCGCATCTCAACACATTTAGGGCCTGTTTGATGGTCAGGATAGGACAGAGGCAGGATATGATATAAAGCTGGATAGAGATATGATATGATAAGAACATGATAAACATTAATCCTATCATGTGTTTGATGCGCACATGATAACAAACATGATATCATTATAATTAAATGAAAAAATTGCTCTCATAATTAATTAAATATTATAAAAATGGAATGTTATTAATTATAATAGAAAATACATGCTATCATTATTTTAAAAATGACAATATTTTAAAAATGGCAGAATATCAGGATAATAAATAAGGAATGATCTTCTAATCCCATCAGGATAATTTCTAACGCAGCCTATACTCAGGATAGAAATTACAAAGGAAAGTCGGGATAGGATAGGAAAATGGTTTATTTTATCCTATCCCTTTGGTGCATCAAACATTAGATTTAAGCAGGATATGATTATTGTATCATATCCTGTCTCCCTATCCTGACCATCAAACGCACCCTTATAAGAGTTTGTGTTAGGTTTAGAGCTGTCAGAAAACCTCAAATTGAAAAGCCCACTTCATTAGAACTTCTATAAAGCCCCATATTTTTTGGCCTCCTCTTGATTAAATTTGTAATGACTATTGTTTTTCCCACCCTATCTTATTCTCGCGAACCCTGTTTTTTTCTTCCAAGAATACCCTATGTTTGGATTATATATTACGAAAAAAGGAAAATATAAACAAACTGTGTCGTATTTGATATCAAATGTTTCAGCTGACCGTCATACAATCCCCGCATAAACAACAAAGCAATTGCATGGATTGTATGAGCGGCCGACTGTGACCTTGATATCATAAACACTCCTACATGACTAAAAAAAGAGAAGGAAAGCATACTAAAGGATGATTAATGGAGAATGAATGAATTTGTCGAAGCATGCAAGGCTATTTATAGCCATAAACCTATCCTAGACCGTAACCACTCTCAAAGGAAATGTTTACAATGCTCCAACCGAACAAAAATGTATTAAACACACCACAAACCGTCTAAACCTTGGGTGAAACGCCATAGTCCACACAGTTTGGGAGATTTCAGATTATACAATCTGAAACTCTCACAACATTTTTATATTGTATAATCCGAACAACCTATTTCGATCGGCAGGTCAACATGACCAAGTTTACAAGAACCTCTTCGTAATCTTATCTGCAACATAATGATGGAATGCAAGGTGTTTCAAGAGGATTGTTTTGGCTTAGATCATGCTGCCTTGCCAACTGACATATTTATATTGTCAAGGCAGCAAGATCTAGTTCATAGCAACATTTTGGTGTTCATATCTTTCGAAAGATTTTTTAGAGTATTTTGTTGTGTTTTACAACAAATGAACCAAGCACACTAATTTATATAAGTTTATATGCGTCGTGGACCACAAAACTGTTGTTGCAATGTGGGCCACACAAAAAACATATGTTGAACTCGTTCAGATTATATAATTTGAACCCTAACTAGCACCCTATAAAACGTCCAATCCTTGGGTGAAACACATTACAAACATCTCAATTGTTGGACGGTCACAACTCACAGTTTTTGTTATGTTTTATTTTATTACGTGTTTTATGTTCTTGAAACCTTGGGTGACTTGCACCCTATATATTCGTATCTTTTCTACGTTTTCCTTTGTTGTAGACATTGATCTTCTTCTCTAATGAACAAACACAAACACATTACACAAACTGAAATGTGCCATGAAGAGAATTTTAACAAAGGGAATTTAATTTTCGTGTTGTACATCAAATATAACAATTTCAAATACATCAAAGACATAATTCAAGAACGTAAAATACATAATAAAATTAAACGTGATAGATCTGACCAACGAAGGTTACAAATCAGTCGGTCTTTTAGTATTGTACTAGAAAAATATTGGGAACATGATTATCATGTCGTCGTTGTTCCTGAGATTCATCCGGCTGAACCGCACAGTTTCGACTAAGTCAGTCGATGGACGTCGATACTCAACACCATCGACTCTCTTTGTGTCTCTGTGGTTGATTTGCGGTTGATTTGATCGAGCTGATTCTTCAACCCGGAGAGTGTGACATCAATGCAAATCTTGAACAAATGTGATGGTTTTCCACCGTTGTAGCAATTTAGATAAGGTGATGACACCCAGTGTACAATAGCTTTATTATACACTAACCTAAAGAACAATTTAGATATCAAGCATTTGAGGCCTAGAGTCTAAAAACATTATAGCAATCGGAACAATTTTTTTTTTTGAGGAAAGCAATCGGAACAATTAAAAATTAAATAAGGCTTAGCTCATAATTGGATAAATAAATTGAATTAATTTGATTCAACAAATAAATAGAGGCTCATCTTAGAACTCTAACCCTAGAATGTTTAGTTACTCAGGCTAACATAATTCATAAACAAAGAAGGAAAACAAAACACGCTCTGGAACAAAGGAGAGGAGAGAAACTCATCTTTGACGCTCCTTGATGCTTGCCTTCACCTTACACCACAAAGTTTCTGAATGAATATTTTTGTGTACAAGGCTCTATTTATAGGTGTATTTTCACATGGATTTGCACTAAAATTCTGGTTTTTTTCCACCGACTCAACTTGAAAAAAATGCTGATTTTTCCCACATTTAAGCGCCAACACACATAAGAGGTGCACATGAGGCACACGGGGTAGGGAAAAACTACTTCCTGGTAGAGCCATGCACCTAGGGCGCATAGGGTACTGAATTGTTTTGATTTTGCCATTTTTCCGCTATGATGTTTTCTCTTTCCATGACGTGCCTCTTGGGACTTTGGACAAAATTTCCCCAACATGTATTGTCTTGAAAATCTTCTAAATCTCCATTGTACACCATTCTCTTGATTCCATAACTTCATGAGATGTTTTGGTTTGCCAAATTACATCATTTATCAATAAAAAGACTCAAAACACCTATAAAGTTGTCAGTTTAGGGAAGAAATAGATTTACAATGATCAATGAAATCAATACAAGATGTTCATTAAACTGTGAGAAACTTATCTAAAACTCTTCTAAAATGACCTCAAATGCTTATTAAATGGCTGAAAATCATAGTTAAAATGTCATCAGATGAGATGTAATCCCAACCCGAAACTTAAATTGTTTCTTGTCAGTTTTTAAGGAAATAGCAAGAAGGTAGGATTTACACAAATTTTTGAATACCATGCATAGCTATGCTGGTGACTACACAGATTCACCTTTATGTTTTTAACAATGTTGATGATGTTATTATATTTGATCAATTTAAACGAATGAATATTGTTTTACTTTTGCAAAAACAAAAACAAAAAAGTTTTACGTCCAAACCTTTATAATCTCCCAACACAACACATAACAAAACTTAAAAAACCCAAACCTTTGCCCACCCTACGAAATAATGTTACAAACATTTACGAAGCCCTTCTTCATTAGTTGATTTTGGTAAATTTGTGAAGAAAAAAGACACACACCTCTTGTTCCACTAAAAAATCTTCGACTACTCCCTCTTCTGAGCTGGTTGTGGTTTCTCTCGTCTTCCCATAGTGTGTTCTTTATTCTCCTAGAATCGTTTTGGCTCAGGAACTCTTCACTTTGTTCTAAGGCCACCACTCAAACAACATATAAAATTAGACGTTGAATTTTTATAAGGCACATCTTAGGTAATGCCCTCAAAATGCTAATGTAGATTTGATCTTGATTAGCTTTTGCTTATAATGCTCTCAAGTCATAAACAACAGACTCACTCAGGTTCCTTGGATTCAAGCCATTCAAGACACTTAATATCTTATTTCCATAGATTAAAGATTCCAAGTGATTATGTTGAGTTTGATTTATTAATGATGGTAAAGGTCCAATAGCATATAAAGAAGGGAACATATAATAGAGCACATTCATTACATCACTCTCAAGTTCATCATAAGTGTTAAAAACAATAGTAGATGCTTTGTGAAATCTATCTGCCTCTTCAATGAAAAATTCTACCATGACATCATTTGGATATGTACTCCTTATATAGTCAGTTAGATCCTTCAATCTAAAGTTCTGCAATCCTTGAATACAATTTACTTCTTTCAGCATAGATTGTATTCAAGGATTGCAGAACTTTAGATTGAAGGATCTTACTGACTATATAAGAAGTACAAATCCAAATGATGTCATGGTAGAATTTTTCATTGAAGAGGCAGATAGATTACACAGAGCATCAACTATTGTTTTTAACACTTATTATGAACTTAGATTGATGTAATGAATGTGCTCTATTCTATGTTCTCTTGTTTCTATACTATTGGACCTTTGTCGTCATTATTAAATCAAACTCAACATAATCACTTCGAATCTTTAGGTTCTAATCTATGGAAAGAAGATACCAAGTGTCTTCAATAGCTTGAATCTAAGGAACCTAAGTTTGTTGTTTATGACTAGAGAGCATTATAAGCAAAAGCTAATCAAGATCAAATCTATATTAGCATTTTGAGGATATTGCTCAAGATGTGCCATATAAAAACTCCATATCTTCTTTCAAAAAAATAAAAAAATAAACTCCATATCTAATTTTATATGTGGTTTGAGCGGTGGCCTTAGAACTTTGTATGTTTAGGCTTTCACTTTGTTTCTTCATTTCCTGAGATCTGAGTAAACCACAAAGTTAGTCCATGTCTTTGTAGGATGTTCTCAAATAAATATCTGATTTTATGAATATTTTAAAATGATTCTTAACTATGTAATATTTTACACTAATTACTAGTACTTCAAAGAATATTTTACTAGTAATTTGTATTTTGGAGTATGTGTTTCTTCCTTTAACCATTCGATGTAAGCTGCAAGCATAATGTAACCATGACATTAATATTTTTTTCTAAATTAAATTAATAATCAGAAATTGGGTAAAACACGAAATTAGTCTCTAACTTTATAGACATGAAGTTGGGATTCAGCAAGAAATTAGTTCAATTATACTTAGACAAATGCCAATTGATCAATTTCATTTTATTCTTATTATTTTAATAAGAGGAAAAGTTTGCCAAGCAGTAGAAATTAGAAAGAAAAAAAAGAAGAGTTCACTTTCACACACACATATTGTTAATATGACTAATCAATACAAGACAATAACATAGAATCAATTGATCTAACAAAACAAATTAGAAACCGTTCATAATATAACATTATGGGTAATTTGGAAGAAATATATAAAACATTATAATCAGTCACATAAACCCCACAAATTCATAGACAAAATAGACAATATTTCTCAAATTAAAATATTAAACCAAAATGAATAATAGTTGTAAATGTGAAAAAGGACACACACAAAAAAAAAAACACATTACTTTTTACCTTCATTAAAATTAACACTAGAACAATTCAGCTTTCTTTGTTGATGTTCTCATATTTAATTAAAGAAATCGAAGTCGCCGGAGAAAATCCTTGATAGCCTTTGAATCGATTTATGTTGCATAGCTTGTAGATCTAATAGACGAAAAACAAAAGAAAATTTAATCAAAAAAAAGATGTAACTAATCAATGATAAAATCAGATAAATGACTTATATTTCGCTATATATGCATGATGACATGCTGTCATTACGTAATTTTTAGGACTTATTGTGACATTTTGATAGAGTTCTCATGCAATTTATACTGTTCTGGAGTGCAAAAAGTTGAAATATTGAAGTCTGTTTGAAGCAAATCGCGCCACGCCAATTTCAAGCCGTGCTGCGATTTAGGAAGCAAAAATCCATCTTCCCTGTTTTAATGAAATCGCGGCACGCCAATATATAGGCGCGGCGCGATTTTGACGGGTCAGGTCCATGACTTCTATAAATACTGCACTCAATCTGAAGAACAAGGGATACGATTTTGGAGAGCAAAGTGCGATTTTGAGACATCGGAGACGGCTAGAAGGGCGATTTCTTCAACCTTTTACCAATTCATGTATGTTTTAATTATTTCATTGATTATGCTATTTGTAAACTCGATTATAAGTAGCTAAATCTCTTAGAGATTAGATCCAAGATGAATCTTTGTAACCCTAATTGAACCATGTTGCTGTGAAACTCTATTTTGTTTATGAATTCAATTCTAGTTTATTCAATTCAATTGTTCTTAATGCTTTTTATATCTTGATCACGTATAACTTGATTTTGTGAGAACAAATGACCACTGACCATGGCTTTCGACTTAGACCTAATTGAACTGTTCTAATAAACAGGGTTAGTCTAGGAATAGATAATCGTTTGTTAGTGATAATAGGTTAACGTTCGGTAAAACCTTCAAGAATTATTAGACCACCTAAGGAATTAGGGGTTGTAGTTTAAGAAGAGGGTCCTAACTCAAGGGATTGATTAGGGCTATTTTGTTAATCATCGTAAATTAGAAGAGGATTCATAACAAATAGGTGCAGTAGACCAATTAGGGGAACTTAGAGGATTCGAAGGATCTGATCTCATCTTTCTCTCATATTTTCTTAATCAAATCTTTATTTTCTGCTAATTGATTTAATTAAAATCAAACCAAATCTTCCGCCTAGTGGCAAACTAAAAATAAACTTTACACATCTTATTTCTATAACGCAATTGAATTATTGAAGTTAAAAACAGTCCTCGTGGGATCGATATTTTTACTACTTCGATAGTATTTGGTGCACTTGCCAAACGTCTATCAATGCATATATTGTTTAAGTACAATGAAGCTGCAATTGATGTACCCACCCTAAAATATCACCATGATAAATTCAATCATTCACGTATATATGTTGTCGTTCAACAAAAAAATATGTGTGTGTGCGCGCGATTATATATCTTTAATATCTAATAGTGATAAAAAGATAGATAATGAAATATCAGATTATCAATTCTCTGTAAATGTGAGATAATAGGGATACAGAGGGAGATGAAATTTTAGAGAAACGGCGCCGCAAGCTCTTTGAAATTATCAAAGTAAGCGCAACTCAACATTTATAAGGGTTTGTGTTAGGTTTAGAGTTGTAAAAAAACCATTGAATTGAAAAGCCCCCTTCGTTAGGCCTCTTATAAAGCCCCATATTTTTTTTGGATTTACTTTTTCCACCCGATCTACTTCTCACGTGCCTTATAATTTTTACAAAAATGCCTATGGGATTTCGAATTATAAAATCCGAACACATCCAAACTGTGTTCGGATTTTTTAATCAGAAATATGCTTATGTATAATCAGAAATCAGAATCTCTCCCATTTCAGCAATTTTGAATTTGCTTTTAAAAACAAACAAAAAACAAAGTAAAAAAAGGATAAAAACCTGTCAAATAAAATCATAAAAATATAAAAATACCACAAAAAAATTCTAAAAATCAAATAAAACTAATGCAATTTTTTTTTCGGATTTTGAGAAAATGAAAAACTAAAAAAAAATTAAACATGGGTCTTAATGATGGAATTTTGGATTATGAGGGGCGGAATCCCGTAAGAAGTCTCTTTTAAGGAAGTCTTGATCCTTGGTTTTTTTTTTTCGTCTGATTTTTGGGGAAACTTCGGAGCAATATGATCAAGTAGGCAGAAATTCAGATTTTTGACTAAGAACAACTAACAATGACCTTAAGGAGAATGATGAGAGTTAGGAAGATTAATATGGTCCTTAAACTGGTTATTCATGTTACAAGCAGACTCATAATTTTTGCTGATATGGTTCAAATTATATAATTTGACCTGTTTTTCCCCTGAAAAATGGTGTTTAGGGGGTGTTTGGATTCTATAATTCGAAAAAAGGAAGGAAGACGCCCTATTTTTTAGGTGTTCGGATTCTAAAATCCGAATTGGTGAACAACTCATTTTTTCACCCCATAATTAAGGAAAAAAATTAGTTCGGATTCTAAAATCCGAAAATCACATGAGCATTTTCGTAATAAAAATAGGGTGCGTGAGAAATGGGTAGGGTGGGAAAAGTAATAGCCTATTTTTTTTTTTTGTCTTCTTTTGGGTGAATTTGTACTAGGCTTCAAACCCACTTTTGTTGTTTTATTGATGGGCTCTATTGAAGTCCAACTCAAATTTTCAACCTTTTCTAAAAATTAATATTATTTTGAAAATAAATAATGTTTTGCTGGAAAAAAAATATTATTTTTAGAATTTTCTTTGAAACAAAATAATATTTATTTTTTAAGAAAATTAATATTTTTTGTTGAGAGAAAAAAAATCCACAGGTTTTTTTTAGATAGATACGGAGCTAGAGAGAATGAGAGAAAGGGAGTTCATTTAAAGAAAAATCCCACAAGATGTATCAGAAAAACTTAACAAACCAACCAACAGAGTCACATCACACATGTTTTTTTTAGATAGATACAGAGGTAGAGAGAATGGGAGAAAGGGAGATCATTTAATGAAAAATCCCTCAACACAAGATGTATCAGAAAAACTTAACAAACCAACCAATAGAGTCACATAACAAATAACAACATTAGTAAACAAAATAGAGAAACTAGAAAACGATCGTTAAGCAAGAAATAGGATTATGCCTCCAAACATGATAATCAAAATTGAACATAACATGAATTCTCTCATTTCTTATCAAAATAAAAATAAAAATAGACCAAGGAGTTTTATGATGATGGAGCATCATATGATATTTTAGCCTATGGTTTTAGTAGTTTTCTTTGCATTTGAAGGCAAATAAGAGGTAATTTAGAGGAATTGTCGATGGTTTGAGCAACCAATTGTATTGTTTTCATTCGAGTCGTTGTAATTCACTTTTATCCTAATTCATGCAACTTCATAGGTGTTTTGAGTCTTTTTAGTGAGAAATAATGTAAATCGGCAATACAAGACATAAAGTGAAGGATAACAGATATGAAGATTGAAGACCAATGGTTCTTAGAAGATTGTAGAAGACAATACAAGATGAAGAAAATTCATTCCAAGTTCCAAGGCATTTCAAAAAGGAAGAACGATCGAAAAAGGAGCGAAAAACTGCAAAATTCGCACTGGAGCTACTGCCCCATGCGCCCCTGCGCATGAATATTATTTTTCCCACCCTATTACCTTCTTAAGCGCTCTATTTTTTTTTTTTTTACAAAAATACTCATGGGGTTTTGGATTATATAATCCTAAATATGTTTATACATAAGCAGGTATCAAAATTTCTTCCATTTTAACAGTTGCAAATTTTGCTTTTAAAAACAACAAAAACAAAGTAAAAAATGATAAAAACATGTCAATCAATGTCCATTTGATATGAAAAACAAAAAATATTTCATTGAATATATTCATGGCTATCAACGTTCATTTAATATGCATTTATGATAATTGGCATATCAATGACCTTGAATAATGAAGGAGTTCTACACTTCACACCATTCAGAAAGTTGGTGAAAGGATGAAAAAAGAATGCAGCGATAGTTAAATACCGCTGGGGCCAGCGGTGATTAATTGCTGTCAGTTTTTCCAACCGCAGTTAACTACCATTAGGGGTAATTTCTTCATTTCCATGTATTTTTAGGAAGTTTTGTATGTCAAAAAAGCAACTTTCTTCTCATACAATACAAATGAACTTTGCATATGTTAAAATCCTTTATTAATTTGGTTGATAATCACTGTGAAAGTAATCAGAGTTGACAATCCTTCATCCATTTTCTCATAGCCAATCAAGAAAAAAGGGTAGGTTTTATTATGATACCTATCTAAGGGTCTTCGCAACAAGTTCTCTTAGAACACTTGTTAATGATTCAAAAATTGAAATCAAAGTTAACAATCCTTCATCCACTTTCTCATAGCCAATCAAGAAAAAATGTTGATCCATATCTAAAGGATTTTCTAACAAGTGCTCTTGGGACACTTGTTAAGGATTAAAATAAGAAAACAATTAATAACTTTCATGTAGAAAAAAATTGTCTTTTGATGTTTCAATGTGTTGAATGCATAAATCACAAGATAAACTTTCTATTTTAAACTTCATATTAGGACACTTGTTAGCATTTCTCTCTTATCTAAAGCTTTTTTTGTGGTGGCCGAATGTGAACCCTAACCTTACATATATTATGCATTGTCCCTATCAACTGAGATAAGCTCACAAGAACCCCTATCTAAAGCTATGTTCCATTAAATAACTGACTGAAAGATAGCTTCCGATAAGGGGAATTTTTGAGTTTTGTAAGGGCTCTGAGACACGGGGGAGAGCAATCTTCCTTCCCTGTATCCACAAAATAAAGAGTCCACCCCTCCTCACTTTCTTAACCAGAAACTTCATTTGACGGAGGATAGAAAATAGTCCATATTTTGACTAAAAACATAAACTCAAGCTAACAGTTTTCCTAATAGTATTGTTTAAAAAATCCAATAAAAAGTATTCTTAAAGGCTAACTTGTCAAAGTAATAAATGTACGATTTTCTATACAAAAATAAATTTCTTAATTTCTTAATTAAACAATGTCATAAGATCATTTTGTTATAGTTTTTCCAAAAATTATGAACTTTTACAAATACATAACTATTATGAAAAAACAAACTCAAAATACATAAATTAGTTTATTGAAGTAAAAATAAATAAAATCAAACTTTTAAATATTAGTTGTTAGTGGGTTAAGCATAAGTTGGTGGACCTAGTAAACCTTACGGAAGCTAAAAAAGAATGAGATATGATATTTGAACAATTATTTTGGGAAACTTTTTTTGAACAAATTTTGAACAACTCTCTCATTCATTCATACATACATACAAATGTATTGTTTTTGACCAATACAAAGAGAGAAGAAGGAAAAAGTTGTTCAAAAAATTGTCACAATTGTACAAATATCACTACTTTAAAAAAAATATCATAGTAATATTAATTATAATGGAAAATCTTATATTCTCTTATGGAGGTTTGAGCCTCGGAAAGCTATAAAAAGTTAAATTTTTTTTGCTTTACTAATGAATTATTCATTGTAGAGGAGTTGCCAATACTTATCGCGGTTGCAATAAGTTTTTTTTTTTTTAATACAAAAGAACTAAAACAAAAGTGGATTACATACTTTTTTTAAATCATTAATACATGTTTAAATAAAACAAAACTGTCACCACCAAAAAAAATAAAACAAAACTGTTGATCATACTTTATAGAAGTGCATTTTTTTTAAGGAAAGATGCTTATAGCATTTCATTAATAATAATAGTTTCAATACAATGTGGGATAACATAATAAATAGTGGGACTAGTTAAAGATGTGGCTTCTCTTGCTAAGGTATGAGCCGCCGCATTCGTTTGTCTCCGGAAAAACTCGACCCTTGAGTTTGTGAATGAAGAGGAGAATAGATTTTGACACGCACCAAATAATAGTTCAAAATTCTATGACATCCACCGTGCGGGAATGGAAAGCATCTCTCGTTATTTTAGAATCAAGCTCGAAGTCTATATTGTCAAAACGCATATCTTGCAACCATTGAATAACATGATAGACACCTAAAGCTTCACAAATAGCAACTGGATATATTTGACAAAACATCAGCACTTTAGCTAAAACAAATATGACGGACTCGTCACGAATACAAATTCCAATACCGGTACGCTGAAATCTCTCTGAAAAGGCATATCATATCAACATTTAATAAGATGTTTTTCACTTTAGATCTGAATGATTAAATTTTGTACAAAAATTATGATCATAAAGAAATGGATATAAAAAAGCTACTCCCTCCGTTCCTTTTTAAGTGTCGTTTTAGAATTTTAACACAAAAATAGCGAAGTGTATTTTTGCATATTTTTTTTCCTATTATACCCTCATTTTAATCCACTAATAGTTTCCTATTTTTTTGCACACACATTATCTTTTCAATAAATTTAATATGTAACAAACAATTGTTAGTTACTACTCTCTTTCTCCAACAAATTCCTATTTTTTGCGCGCTTTATCTTTCTCTCATAATAAACAATTTTCAATTTTCTAAATATTGTGCATATCTCTTCAATTATTTTAAGACTATATCAAATTTATTCCAACTTCACAATAATCAAAAGCTAAGAAAAAATTAACTTTCCTCCAATGAATCTTCAACTCTTTCTTCCTTTTGAGCATTCATGGAGTCTTTTATTTTTTTTTTCTCTCAGATCTGTTCTTTTACTTTGCACTTAAATTTTTTAACAAGTACTAATCATCTTATTTATAGAATTTTAACCCTTCATGGAACCATTATCATAGATAAAATTTAGTTTAAATTTGAAGATAACAAGTAACAAATTTTGTTTTGAAACAAAATAAACACTTAAAATATATAGCATTAATCAGTTTTATTGAAAAATATAAGAGTAATTGACAAAGGGTATAATTGACAAATCATACCTTTAAAATACCAAAATGACAGTTAAATAGGAACGAAAAATTTACCCTAAAAAGACACTTAAAAAGGAACGAAGGGAATACAATGTAAAGAATAAACACAAGAATAATGAAACTATGGCAACACATAGAATTTTTACCATTGATTTGTTCTTTGTGTTTTCTCCAAACATGAATGAAATGCTATCAATGTGGCACTTCAAACATTTAAATTGATATACACATTCACAACAATACAAAATTGATTTTCTAATTTCAAGTCTCTAAAAATGAGACTTGAATTGAATAGTTGGAGCTTAGGCTCTCAACCATTGAATATATATTCACAACAACACAAAATTGAATCTCTTATTTTAAGAGGCTGAATAATAAGACTATTCCTAACCTATGTATGTCACATAATCAAATTTATATAAACAAAAGGAAAGATGAAAATCACACTTATGTCGAACTGTTTACGCTTAAGCTTCAACGAAATTTAATATACTTCATCAAAGCTAATAAAATTTGTTAAGTGATCGCTGCACGTTGACTGCTTATAATCACTTATTGTGCACTCTATATATTCACAAAGATTCATTGACCAATGACTGCTCCGTCGCTTTCCAAAACTTCAGCTCTACGACAAGATTCAGAATGCATTGATCTCAGTTCTACATGCTTCTTCAAATCACTGCAAAATCGACATCAATATAAAAGTATAAGTATTCATAGATTAGTAAATTTATGCATAGTTTAGTAAAAGAATAAGTCAGAAAGTAGAATATCAAAATTCTCTAGGCAGTGTAGAATTCTAATTGTAACACACCTACAACGCGGTATTCTACATTCCGAGTCTCTGCAATTCCTGGAGTGCGTAGCTAGTATAAACCATATCTTTTTACAATGTTGGCAGCCCCCATTCATTCGAATTTTGCACTTACTGGCATGAGAGAACAACTTATTGATCTGTGAACAGTTTGAATGAGCGTATTGAGATGCATGCTTCAAAATGTTCATCAGTTTCACCATTTGTGTGTAAGTCAGTAAGTATGATCAACAATCTAGTCTAGAATAAATTAGTACTGAAAACAATAAATCAACAAAATTAAATTCATACCATTTCCTTATTTGACTCCTAATTCCGAGATTGACATACTGGTGTTGAACACTTTTGAGTCAATTGGTGTTCATTTTGAAACTGAAACAGAGACTTCTGGCACGGAGGAGTAGATGGTAGAGGTTCATCATGGAGGAATACTTGGCACAGTGGAGTGTGTCAAACTGAAACTGAGACTTCTGGCAGAATATCAAAAAGTTGTCCCTATTTTCAAACAATCCACTCTCAAGGACGATATCATTATGTTTAGTGTCGGAGGGGAAATCATCAACAGCAGCCTGAAAATGGCACATAATTCAATGTTTTGCATGAAATTACCTAATGATGAGAAAATTATATGAAAAAATCAGGTTTAGGTGGTTACCTGACAAAGTGTATGCACCTCGCCGTTCTTTGAAGTGTGTTTGTCAGAACTATGGCAACTGAAATATGTGAAATGGAAGTCAATGAAAAAAATCCTTTTTTATTTCATTCAATGCTAAACATTTCAAATATGTATTCAAGTTATCATACCTTTCACAATCCTGAAATTTCTCGCATTCAGTGAAAAACCATCGCTTCCCAGACACAATCACTTTACGGCAGTGCATGCATGAAGATCGCAAATGAGCTACGAGGAAGTTTTCTCTTGTAGGCAATATATTTTGGCCAACCTAATCAAAATTATGAAAATAACTTACATTGGCCTATAAAAAAGGATGTAGAAGAACACTACAAAGTAAAAGAGAAGATATACATACTTTTTGCATCACCAGAATGTCTTTGGAAGACTTGGCCCGCCCCAAGTCCTTTACTATTCTATTTGACACTTGTTTTAACAACGTTTGATAGTCTCCTATACTCTCTTTTAATAAATCTTACAAGTTCATAAGACAGATCAAGCAGAGTCTGATGGCCACCTCAGAAGATTTAGAGAATGAGTCAGGGTCTGATAAGGATGATGCTGAGGATGAATCAAATGTGGTTGTGGGGTTAGTATCTACAGTGGCTTCAGATGTTAAACCTGAACCAGACTCTGAAGATGAAAATGAGGTATACTCTAAAATTCCCAGAAAAGAACTTATTGAATCACTTAAAGAGCTCCTCACACACTTTGAACACAAAACCAATGAGTTGAAAGATTTAAAAGATAAATATGTTGATTTAATGAAACAACAAGAAAAGACTTTATTGGATATGAAAGCATCTGAGGAAGGGCTTAGAGGTTTTGACTTCATTTGTAAAACTTATGAAGACAAACTCAAGTTTCTTTGTCAGAAGCTTCAAGAAAAGTGTGAAGGAAAACCCTTAAGTAAACAAGATATTGCTCTTGAAGATATCATTTTATCAGGCATTGACAGAAGCATAATAGGTTCTATGATTTACAACATATACAAGAACAATGGTAAAGGGATTGAATTCTCAAAAGGTAAACCTAATTAAATCAATCTTAAATCATGTTGTGAATTCGTTAAGGAAGGGTTGAAACCTTATTGTGCCTGAAGGTGTTGAGTCTGAGATTGAAAATTTTCCTGGCCTTGTCCTGAATCACATTCAAATCCCGACCAAACAGTTTTTCTTCATCCCT
The DNA here is from genome assembly GCF_051527215.1 of Medicago sativa. NCBI lineage: Eukaryota > Viridiplantae > Streptophyta > Magnoliopsida > Fabales > Fabaceae > Medicago > Medicago sativa. Next base: position 14,038,768 of record NC_140754.1, read on the forward strand.
TATGTCTTTCCAATTGATGTCTTTCCAACTTTTTGCATCTAAGAAGGACTTGAGCGCATTGTTTTCATCATCTGACCATCGCTTACCAATATTGTCTCTAATTTTCGGATCTTGTCTTTCCTTTTTAAAAAGTTTCCTTGCCTTGTCCCGTATTGCTTTTAAATCCCGACCAAACAATTTTTCTTCATCCCTGGTGTCTTTCCAATTGATGTCTTCCCAACTTTTTGTATCTAAGACGGACTTGAGCACATAAGGAGAAAGTAAGACTGACCAGTGGCGTAGCTTATCATTCTTCGGAGTCTTTTGTTCTTTGGGATGGCAATATAGTATATAATCATCACCTTTTTTTGGAGCACAGGCCCATATGTAGCAAGTTGAGAAACCCCTTTCCTTACAAAAGTCAAGATATCCAATCTGATGATAAATAAGAAAGAAAAAAAAACCATAAGCAGAAAGAATGGAAGGATTAAGTATTCATTTTATTAGTTCTATTGGCATAGAAATAGATTTTAAAAGAAAAATACCAATATCTCATGGTAAACGAAGGTACGTAGGGCTTCTCCACTCTTTGTCCTTCTTTTAGGCCTAAAATACTTGACGTAATCAAGATATGATATGTATACACATCGAACTGCCGCATTCGGAGCCAAACTCCTGAACATACATTCCAAAAATGCAAACATCTACTCCTTCAATTTTCTGAAACAGAAGAATAACCTGAAACCAAGAGAACTTCTATTAAATCTTATGAATAATACAGACATATTGGAGACATTTGGTTCAGAAGAAGCAATTGGTGGTATATTTATTTATTCATTGATAAACCACTCAATGGTACCTTTTGCACCATACATGTTACTTCCATTCATTTTCATGGACAATCTCTATTGATTCTATTTCATCCCTGCGTGGTACCTTTTGCACCACATGGAGTTGGTATTGGGCAAGAAATAAATTCATTTTTACTTTTGAGAAAAATAGTTAGACAAATTTTAATTGATCAAATGTTAAGAGAAAAAGTTCACTAATCAATATTAATTATAAAAAAAACTCTCTTTCATATATATGACAATTAGCACAAGACAATAACAAAGAATCAAGCGATCTAACAAAACAAAGAAACATTTTGAGACATAATTACATAATGTACGGTCCACAACTTATCATATTATATTAATGGTTCCATCCACAATAATTAAAAAGATTTGTCATGTTGAGGAAATTTTTTTTTTTTAACAAACCAAAATGAATTATATTAACAAAACCACAACAATCCCTTCAACACAAGGCATGCCAAAGAGACTACTAAAAATACAAGCAGTCTAATGAGAAATAACAAAACTGTGCTAACCGATACCCAAACACATTAGGGGGTTTGACCACCACATTTGGGTACCCAAAAAAAAGTAACCTGCTTAGCTTTCGGCCACCACAAAGAATAATATTTTACAAACACTATTATACCATTATTATCATCCACCCACTCACTGAACATTGTTAAAAAGATAAATCCTACAAATTCATAGAAAAAAACAGACACCTTAAATTAAAAGATTTAAGCTAACTAAAAAATAATAGTAAATATGGAACAGGTGATACCTGCATCCACTATTTTTACCTTCATTGAAAGAAGCACAAGCGCAGAATCTCCTCATACTTAATCAAAGAAATTACACTCGTCGAAGAAAATACTTGATATGATAGCCAATGAGTCGACCTTTGTTGCATCGGTTGTAGATCTAGTAGAGGAAAAACAATAAAAAATTAAATAGGAGAAAAATCCCAACAATAAAAGATGCAATTAGTCATCTATAGAATCATATGACTTGTGTTTCGCCATATATGAATATATTGTTTGAGTACAATGAATCAAAAATTGATGTATCCCTACCTAATTTATCATCATAATAAATTCAATCATTAACTATATGTGTACGCTGTTCAAAAAAATAAGTATACATATGTGCGTGCGAACAGATCTTAAATATCTAGTGATAATTGGATAGATAAAATAAAAGATCACTTTACCAGATCTCTGCAAATGCAAGATAATAAGAGAGGAGACGAAGGAAGAGATGAAATTTGGAGAAACGGCGCCGCTGGCCCTTTGTAATTGTGAAACTGATTGCAAAGTCAACATTTATAAGGGTTTTATAGTGGAAGGCTTGGTTTTAGGTTAAAATTTGGCTTTACCTAAATTCATAATTATATAAAGATAAAAGTAAAATTATTTTTTTATTCAAAATTATATTTTATTCATTACGCCAAAGTGAACTTCACAGTGCGATTAATCATGGGTTAATTTTTTAAAGTGACCATGTAATATGGGCAGGTCTTTGAATTTTCATTCCATAAACACGTGTGTTATGAGCTTTAAATAAGTTGTTTGCCCAAACATTCCCTTAATCCATAAAATGTTTGAAAAGACTTGCATGTTTATAAGCTATTTTCATTTTTCACGGGTTATTAGAGATGGCTTATGAAAATAACTTATGAATTATATGAAAATAATTTAAATTTATTTAAAAAAAATAATCAATTTAGTTTGTAAACTATGTACAGATTTAGGTCTGTTTGGATTGAGCTTATGCAAAACAACTTATGCAAATAAATAAGTTTTTATTTATTATCACTACTAGAAAAAGCAAAATTAGAGAGGGAAATTAGTGACGGAAAAAATAAAATCCCTCATAAATTTCTTGGTCGCAAAATTTAGTGACGGAATTTGAGAGGGATTTCATGTTTTCCCTCACTAAATTTCCCTCACTAATTTTTGTTTTTTTAGTAGTCCATAAGCTTGTTAAGGTAGTTTATGAAAAAATAACTTATGAAGATACAAATTTTATTAGTAAGAACTTATGAATTAATATAAAAGCTTATTTATTTGCATAAGCTATTTTTCATAAGCTTAAAATAAGCTCAATCCAAACGGGGAATCTCTAAACTTTCTTTGTAGGGACTAAAAACAAAATTTTGAAAATTTATAAGAGGCGAAAGCATATCTGACCCAAAAATAAATAATTCTTAAATTATATGAAATCTATCAATTTAGTCTATACTATTAAGATTTTAATTTAGAGATTAGATTGACAAAATTTTATATTTTAAAAAAAATTTCTTATAGCTTAAATACTGGGAATACTATATTTCTAACACTCTCTTTACGACTCATTCTTTAATTGAGTGAAACTAATGTGGATCATACCACTTTATATGGAACCCATTTTCAAAATATGAAACACATGAATTTCAACAAATAAAAGAGTAAATGTTGAAGAGAGTGTTCATGTAACACCCTAAACCCTTAAAGCGATTAATCACACAAATAATACAATAATACGAAGGATGTAGAAGCTACTTCTTCTATAAGTCCAAACATGCATGATTAATTTTTTTCAAAATATCACGGCGGAAAATAATATCACAATATCTCAACAACAGATAATAAAATCCTCCAAAGTAGTCATGTCACATAGTCATACTACATAACCAAATAAAATCTCATCTCAACATACTGAGTGATAAAAATCTCAACAAGTCATAAAACATAATCAGACAGACACCCTAATCAGAGCCGACCCACTAAGACTCCGAAATAAAAGACTAGGTAGCTCCAAAGTTAGCCTCCAGAAACTCACCTAGCAAAGCAAAACTACTCATGCACACCATCTACCCATCCATACGAATAGGCAGGCGGTCAATCAAACGACCACTCGGGGTTAGATTACAATCAACAATTAAAGTATAATCAAACATAAGCATTCAAGGATTTCATGCATAGCACAAATACATACTCAACAGTCTTAGAATACTAACTCCACATGAATATTATCTTCAAATTCAATTCAAATCATGTTATCATACTTCTATCATAGCACATCAAGCATATTCCATTCATCAACAAAGTAGATCACTTAATAACATCAAATCAATACAAGGATTTATCACCTCATTCATTATTTAGCTTAATATTTAAACTACACAACTTCGTCATTTAGAAATTATAATCATACATGCAACTTCACTCATCTCACATAAAGCATATACTTCACATAACACACGCAATTCATCTAATTTACATCAATCATATGGATCATATAAACTCTTGCCTAATTAACTCAACAGATAAAATTCATCATTTCAAAGTATACGCAAGGAAATCATCATCATCTGTTGAGGCAAAATCCCTAATTAATTTTAAAGATAATTAACTTTAAATGATTAAGTGTAACGGCCACACTAAACGTTTCTAGAAAGTTTAGCATGTGCATTATCTTTAGTACTGGATACATTAAAATTTACAACAATAAATCTGCGAATGAATAACTATATACAACAATACGCGTTCGTACAACTATTACTACAATATTACTCATCCAAAGCATATTAAAACACTCTTGAATCCATAAGAACATCCTGCAGTGGGTACGAACGAGTCCTTGCTGATTATCCATTCAGCCACAAGCTTGCTACATCCTGCTAAACCAACCCGCTGATCTGAAACAAATAAGGATTGGGATGAGACATAATGTCTCAGTTAGTCCTACCTAATCCTAGGCTATAGGTAACCTCGGGGGGAAACCTAGGGTTACCACGTGTCTACAATACAACCTGTCGGTTGATTATGCGTGTGTGGAATATACTTACCTAGACGGTCGTGCATACTAGATCCGTCATAGGTTCTTGGTGTCATACGCTATAAGTCTTGCATTCTACATGTCATTACATGTCATGATGGTCAAGGGAACCTAAGACCGCTACGTCTACGATAAACGTATCAAGACCTAATCATAAGCTATTCATGACATGATCCTAGACTGGACGATCGGAGAGGTACTAAGATCGTCGACAGTGTTCTTTATAGTCTTGTTATATTGCATAAGCTTGCACATATTCTTGTCATAACATAACTTATCATAATCTTAATGCATGGTTTATTCGTATTAAGTTAGAGGTTAGCGTTGAACAAACATAGTTATCTTGGTTCATTTTACGGAGTGTATCAGGTGGAGTAACCTCGAATACGATCCCTTACTTGACCGATGAAAACTAAGTTAAGGTACATCGGACTACCTCAATGACATGTGGGCCTACCTTGCAGAGCGTATTCCGTTCCCCTGGTGAGAACCTCTCGTATCCCCCTTGACGTGGATAACGGAAAGACACGACACCTACATCTTACTTATAATCTTGTTTATACATGAAAACTTTTACTTAACTTACATGAATGATCACCACGAGTTCGTAATCTACTCGTTTAACGGTGAGTCATCGCTTGCTTACACTTATTCATACATAGCCTACATGTCTAGGTTACGTACTAACATGATGTTTCTCGACTATCTAAGTCGAGGCTCTACATGTTCCCCATACTTAGAATTCATATGCTAACCCAACGTAATACATGCTATATTACTCTCGTGTACCGTGTGTTGCCGATCAATGGTTAATGTTTGCTTACTTCTTATTTCCTTTTTAGAAACTTCAATAAAAATGTACACTAGGCACTTGACATTGCGGGGTTCATAGTTTAGGAAAAGATTGCAAACACTAACAACATTTCTTGGCAACTCATGGCACAAAGGGGTACTAATATCTCTAATTCATAAACTAGCATGATCATGATTCTCACATGGACACACACACAAACCCAAGGTCGGAAAACTATCTAAAGAACTCACCTTAAAATCACTTCCAGCAACTTAAAGATAGCTTAACCAACATCTCTGCCGATCTTTAACAACTTGTGCTTCTGCCTCAACCATCTCTTTATCATCAAAAGCTCGTGAACTTAACCATGGCTTAATCACAAATCCCACATGAGGCTCCAAAATTCAAACTCATCTCCAGCCTTCAATACTGGACCAAAATTCATGAAACCAGTACCAAAACGTCACAAATTTCGTTAGCTAACCATAGCAACAACAACCACTTAATTCAGAGTTACATGGAGATAGTTCTTATTATTTTAGTGAAGCCATGTCTCAAAACCCGTAACAAATTCCAGCATTCGTAATCAAACTTTGAACACGATTTCCGAATTCGTTTCTATTCCGAATCATATGAAACTTATATCCGAATTGAAGGAATTAATCGTAGATACCAACAATCCCACAATTACACCAGTCTGGGCAACACAGAGACAATAATCACTCGTTTATTACATGTATTGTCATACAAATTCCTACTCATAAATCACAAGGTTCAAGCATAATCACTTTGAACCATAACAATCCATTTTGATCAGCAACTCATCTTACTTACATCAACAACAGACCATCAACAATGATTATCAACAACAATTTCTCATTTAGAGCATAAAACTATATTCAACATTCTCTAACCACATATCTTCTAAAAATGAAAGTACATTAAGAAAGCTCACCTTTAGACAACCTTTCAATCGGTGCCACAATCTTCAACCTTATAAAACCACAAGTTAAAGTCTCCAATATCAAGCACCCAACCCTTTTAGTTCGATGACTCAAGCTTCAGCTCATACCCTTTTCTTTAATAAGTGATTCTAAACACCAATTCAACCACAATCAATCAATACATCTTGCATGCAAACACTACTAAAGACCAGAAGCTTAAACTTCCCAAGGTTTGGTGGCTGCGGCTGAGAGGAAAAGTGAGGAGGGAAAGACTTTAATCTTTATGTGTTGATTAATTCACATAAGGAAGGCATTGACAATCTTGCATGTTGATTTTCTCAAGGTTTGGATGATGATTTAAGGATTAAGATTGGTGGGTGGAGGGAACACGTGAGGGAGAAGAGAGTGAGGGAGTATTTTTCTGTTCTTTGAGTGGAAGGAATGAATTAGAAATGAAGGAGAAAATTAGGAAAAAGGCTTAAATACTACTTAATGGACTTTGATTAATTTCTTGGTATTTTACTTGTGCTCTTGGGTGTTTCACTAAGACAAGAACAATGTTTAAATCACACCAAGATAAAAGAAATCAAAGGATATTGAATTCATGAACTAACTCTAAGTTCAGAAAGTTAGTTCAGAATGTTGCTCAGTAAGTTGATCAGTGAGTTGATTAGAATGTTCAAACAAGAGGTCAGAAGGTTGTTCATAAACAAACCTAGATAAATCAAAAACTTTTCTAATAGATGCAAGTCATACGTGACATGAGTAAATATCCAATAAAGTACATCTGAATGGATCAATCAAAGCAATAAAAGTATTTACAAGACTAATGTCAAAAAGGATCTTCAAGGTTCATTCAAGACTATGAACACTTGAAGTACTAGGAATATTCCAAAGAGGATATTATCCTAGATGCTACATTCACTGCACTTCAGTTATGTTTTTACTATTAGGATTGATTACATCAAAAGCAAGTCTTATAAATCATCCTAAGTAAGAACAAAAGGAACATTCTGATGGTCAGAATGTTCATTCCTGCACATGCTTCATACTATGAACAGTGTAGAGTGTGGAAGGTTAAAAAACAAAGCAAAAAGGGGATCTTGTCCTAATCAATCAGAGATGGACACGTTTCTTGTTGGTATTGTTCAGTATCAAGAAAATCTCCTAGAAGCATGGACCTGAAGCTGCAGATCCACTACTCTCTCTCTCTCTCCTGCACATTGTTCAAAGCAGATTTGGATAACTTTATCAGTCAACATTCTGATGTTTCTGCAAAAGAGATAACACATGAATATTGCTCAGAAAACAATAAGGCACACATTGAGCAAACCCATAAATTCATCATACACTCTTAAATGATGAATCCAGATGAAGAACATGATGAACATCAACATTCTGATGAAGAAAACAACAACATTCTAATGGTCAGAATGTTCACCTAGATTTGCAAGTAAAAGTTAGTGGGCCCAGGACACGTGGCAAAAGACCATTGGTCACCCTCCAACGGCTACAAGAGCTCAAGAACTCTATAAATAGAGATCAAAGCTTCAACATTACTTGCAACTTTGGAAAGCATACATGAAAACAACATAAGAGTGTTTTGAAGCTTTAGCAAAAATTGATCATCACAAAGATTCCAAGAAGTCTTTAAAAGTGTAAATCAATTCTCTCTTATTCGAAAAGATAAACTTCTCTCTTGTTTCTTCTTTTGTATGAGTTCAATCATTCAAACTCATAAACAAATTGTAGTCTCATCTAGCTTTAGGGGTAATAAAGTGTTAGTTTGAGCAAAAAGGTGTAAAATTCTAAGTGGGTAACTTAGCAAGAAAAGTGTAAGCATGTTGAGGCTTAGAGAATACAGGTGATGTGATTGTTCAGGTGAACAAGGTTGTAAGGTGTAGGATTTGAGAGGTTATCTCAAGCACCATAGTGGAAACTCTCATAAGATTGTGAGGAGTGGACTATCCCACATTGGATGAACCACTATAACTCTTTGTGTTCTTTCTCTTCCTTTTACTCTTTTAATTTCAGTATACACGATACACACATAACACAGTTACTTGATCAAAATAGTTTCTGCATAAATCTGTGCAAGAACATCAGAACGTTCTGAAGCTGTTTCATTAACTTAACATTTCCAAGTAAAACACTTGAGAACTAATTTTAGTTGCAAGTTAATTTTTTTAAAAGGTAACAATTCAAACCCTCCCCTTCCTTATGACTATTTTATTTACTTCATCATCATCATCAAAGGAGGCACCAAATTAATACTTCATTACTATCACCCAAAGCAACTATCATAAAGTAAAATTACCAATTGTACAAGCATCACCAAAGATAACAAACATCATCATGTGCACATCTCTACACAATTCACATTATTCATCGATCACAAAAATCACCAAATTCATATAATTCACCAATCACAATTCATATAATTCACCAATGCACATAATCACCAAATCACATTGTTAAGTATGACATAATTTCACCAAATATCAAATGCATGCAATGTTCTAGACTCTTCTCTAGATGCATATGGTACCATTAGGATTTCGGAGATAATTTTACACTATTGAATCCACTATGCAATCCCCTCCGACTACGTATTAACATAACTTCATCCAGTTATGTTCCCACCAAGACTCGATATGACAATGAATGCATGGACATGTAAGCAAAGACCCGACAATGTGATATATTACAACATTATATTATATAACCCCTCCATCGTATAATATGAAGGTGAGAAAAACACAAGAAGGGAGGTTGAATTGTGTTTTGAAAAATTCTTCGTTTCTCCTAAACTGAACACACTGGTCAGAAGCTAAGTGAGACAGCTTCTGAAGTGATAATCAATATCTAAATGCAACGGATAAAAATAAAGAGAGAAGAAGAAAGACACAAAGCAATTATACAGGTTCCTTCCACAAACCGGAATTAGTCTTGTCCCCCTTGCACTTCCAAGGAGAGTTCACTAAAAAGTAATATCTGATTACAATTGCTCAAGCACACAGCAAGAGACTTCCTTTGCTCAAGCACACTTTGCAAGAGTCTTCCTATGCTCAAGAACACAATCAAGAGACTTCTATGCTCAAGCACAACTGCAAGAGACTTCTAAACAAACAAGATTACAAAGAAAAATGTTTGAAGTTGAACACTTGATATACAATCAGAGGTGCTCACAATACAAATCAGATAAGACTCTAAGACTTAAGAATTTCTATAATAAGACTTTGAGAAACAGAAATTCTAAGTGAATGCAGAACAATTTCAGTAGAGGTTTGGCACTTGTAAGAATATTGAGAGTCTTTCGTTCAGCATTACCAAATCTCTAAGTCTTCACTCCTTTATATAGAGGTGTGAAAGAGACGCGCTGTGAAATTGCCAGCACATCAAAAGAGTCGTTGTTGAAGTTTGATCAATCACCAATGATCTTTTGCCTGATTTAGTTGTTGTCCTATGAAGAACCAATTTGAAATCCATTCCCATTGTTAAGGAACATCTTTGCAGGCATAGCTGTTATTCTGGAGCTGTTTTCTTGTCTTGTAGCGTGGACACAAAACAGAGTAGTGGAGAAGGCGGTTGAACAGTTCGTACAAAGTACAATGTCAACGCTCTTTGAAGATAAGCTTCCAATGCCTTCAAATCTTCACCAAAATGATCGTTGTAACGTTCCACTAGTCTTCTGCATTTCTTTCGAATCCAATGGACAGCTTTTGAAGTGTTAATTCTTGAATCTTCAGCTTGTGGTGATTATCAGCTTTTGATGAGCTTCAGCTTCTGATGAAGTTGCTTCTGAACTACTTGCTTCTGATGAACTTCAGCTTCTGATGACTTTCAGCTTCTGATGAATTTCAGCTTCTGATGACGTCATCATTCTTCAGGAGCACTTTTGGTCTTCAGGAGCACTTCTCTTCAGATGCTTTAAAGCTTCCTGTCCTTGATTCCTTAGCTCTCATTTGTTCTTCAGAACCTTTAAGTGATGTAAATTTTTAACTATGATCCTGTACACTTGAACAAATATTACCTAGTCCAATTGTCAATTTTTAATACCTTGTTATCATCAAAACTCTCAAAGGTTTATTGTTAAACACATTTTGTTCCAACATAATATTCCCACCAAGAACCCACCATTGCATCATCAAATATTTACATCCATACATTTCAACAAGTCATATTCACAAGAGTCATAAATATATTCCACATCAACATTCATTCACCATAAGTAAAACACAACCGTCTCATAAATCACAATTTCACATCAAAGGCGTCATATAGCCAAATCATGATAAACAACATATCAAACACCTAATAACCATTTCTTCATTCTTATTCTATCATATCATCATGAATACAAAGTCAATTACAAGTCATTCAACTATAAAACACCATTTTTACAAAGTTTGTCTATTTTCTTAACTTTCAATATTTTCTAAGTAATTCAACAAATTAAGGTAAACATGTTCAAACACCTCAAAAAAGCATATACACTACTCACATATGATCACAATAGCATATGCATATACACATCATAGGTCAATTCTAATTAATTCCAAAATTCACCGAAGTTCGTCTGACTTTATCATTTTTCAAAAGAATTCAATTTTTCAAAGCAAAACCAAGTTAAAGCTCATGAATGTCATTCAAATCTATTTTATAAATCATGGTTACATTAAACATCCTTAACCCTATCCTTTTCCCTTAAGAAAAATGAATTTCGGAAAATTATGTGTTCTTGAGCATTTTTCAAAAAGTTTGATTTGATTCACAAAACCAAGTTCAATTCAATCCATTTAATGAAAGATCAGATTACCAATTCTCTATAAATGCAAGATAACAGGTATACCTAGGGAGATAAAATTTCAGAGAAACGGCGCCGCAAGCTTTTTTGCAATTGTCAAAGTGACCGCATCTCAACACATTTATAAGGGTTTTATCTGAGGAAGGGTTTGTGTTAGGTTTAGAGTTGTCAAAAAAAACCTCAAATTGATAATCCCACTTCATTAAGACTACTATAAAGCCCCGTACTTTGACTATTACTTTTCCCAACATATGTGTTTCTCACGCGCCCTATTTTTTTCTAAAAATACCCCTCGGATATTAAAATTCAAAATGTGTTTTACCTTTGTTTTGGGGTGGGATGGGGGGTGGGAAAAATGAGTTTTTCAAAAATTCGGATTCTATAATCTGAAAACCTCAAAAAAAAAATTGGGTGTGTTCCTTTCTTTTTTCTTAACCTCCTTGTAACATGGATAACCACTTATAAAATCCGAAATCACATGGGTAAATTTGTAAAAAAAAAAAAAAAAAAGGCGCGCGAGAAGGTAATAGGGTGGGAAAAGTAATAGTCCCATATTTCTTGGTTTCCTCTTAAGTAAATTTGTGATAGCCCGCAACTTTAATCTTTTTGTTTTATTAATGGGCCCTATTGAGGACCAACTTTTGGTCCAACTCAGTTTTCCAACCTTTTGTAAAACCAAATATTATATTTTTAAAAAATAAATATTGTTTTTTAGAAGAAAAGTATTTCTTTTAGAATTTTTTTTAAGAAAATAAATTTGTTTGGAGCAAAATAATATATTTTTTTAGTGAGAATATGCATTTTTTTGTCGAGAAAAAAATGTCCACTACATTTTTTTTAGGGATGAGGGGATATATATATATATATTAAACACTTATAGCTTAGATTGATTGGATAAAGTTTGTTCTACTAAGGAACTTGGTGGCTTGGGGGTTAGAAAGCTTAGGGAGTTTAATGTGGTGTTGGAGGTTGTATGTTCATCAAGGTGGGTTGTGGTTTAAAGTCGTGTCTAAATATGGGGTTGAGGAGGGTGTTGTTAGGAGACGAGGGATACATATGTTAGTTTCGTGGAAGGATTTGTGTGTTATCAATGAGGAAGTGGAAGGTGGTGAGGAGAGTTGGTTTAAGGAAAGGGTGGAGCGCTTAGTTGACAATGGGGAGATCACATCCTTTTGGTGTGATCCTTGGTTTGATGATAGGTGCTTGTGGGCTAGATTTAGGCGGTAGTTTGATTTAAGTGTTAATAGTAGTGTTACTATATCTGAGATGCAATGGCAAGGTGGGGGGGTTGATGGGCAAGGGTGGCCATGGTGGAGAAAGAGTTTGTTTGTTTGCTTGGGAAGGAAGAGAAGTTGCACTAGTACTGTATTTGTCTTCTAGATAACATTGTTTTGCAGGATAATGCAGTGGATACATGGGTTTGGTATCATAATACATATGAGGGGTATACTGTAAAAGGTGCTTATCATATCATTACACATACCCAACAACCTCATCATGATATTCATGTAGACATAATCTGGAACAAAGATGTGCCTCTGAAAGTTTCATTATTTGCTTGGAGAATTTTTAATAAAAGGATTTCAGCAAAGAATAATTTAGTTTGTCGTGGAGTGTTGCCTGCAGGATCGTTGGTATGTTCTGGAGGTTGTGGTAAGGAGGAATCTATTAATCACCTTTTTCTTGGCTGTGATTTTTTTGGTAGTATTGGCATTGTGTTTTTAGATGGTTGGGAATCTCAAACGTTTCAGCCCTTTGATATAGGAGAGCACGGCTTGCAATTCGACGATTTTCATGAGTTCAGGAAGGAGATCAAGTTTTGTATTAAAGTGATTTGGTTGGCGGGTATATGCTGTATTTGGATGGAGCGTAATGCTCGTATTTTTAGCAATAAAGAATTATCATTAGACAAATTACTAGATCATATTAAGATTTATTCTTGGTGGTGGTTGAAGTCGCACATTCCTAACTTTTGTTACGACCTCAATTCATAGTGGTCTAATCCTCTGGTTTGTATGGGTTATACTCCCATATAATGTTTTCTTTTCTTTTCTTTTCTGGCTTTGTTTTTAGCCGGATTGTAATTATATACTCTTTCGCTTCTTTTTAGGCACACCTTGTGCTTTAAATGTAGTTTTTTAATCTGTTTTGTTAAAAAAAAAAATAAACAGTTATATCTATTTTAATTTGGCAAATTTTATGGTACACCTAAAAATTTGAGTGTACCGGTACACCAAATTGTTAAATTAATAATTACATGAGTTGTTTTTTTTGAAGAAAAAGAATTATTTTTATTATTGACAATCATAATAATTAAATCTTATTTACCAAAAGTGTCCACGAAATAAAATTTATTTTTTTTGAATTTTTACTACTCATTACAAAGAATAATTCATTATTTTTTATGAGAAAATGTTAATAATTTAATATGATTCTTATAAACATTGAAATGTTATTTTCTAAAATATAAATATTGACAAATAGCTATTTATTTCATAAAGATGATAGTTAATTCATAAATTTATGAAGTAAGCGTACCGGTACACCTCAATTTGTGAGGTGTACCGTAGAAGTTCCCTTTTAATTTAATCGCTTTAGTTTTCAAAAAAATCTTGTTTTCAGCGAGGTCCGAAAATAAAAGGGTAAAATTGTAAATTTTCATATTGGTCTATGCTCACTAATGGAGCCGTATCGTAGGAAACCTTCGAATAGACCTATGGTTCAGTATATCAAAATTTCTACTATCAAAAATGATGGTAGAATAGGACTTGAATGTGACAAACGAAATTTTTTTACTGATGGTTTTGAGTGCACAATTGCACTGAGTAATTTTAAATAAAATTCTCTGCAAATTTTTAGAGGTTGACTAGGCTTAGTGGTCTGGTAAACGATGTATTTTCAGAATTTCCAATAAAAAAATATTACGAATGCATTTTTGAAAGATATCAAACATATTTTTAAATAATATTTGTGACTTGGAAAAATATTTTTAGAAACTTTTATTAAAGAGTATGTACTAGTGTGATTAAATAAACTTTAACAAATTTTATATACTTCATCAAAGTTAATAAATATACTACTTTGTCTTGTATACATGATTAAATTACAAGTAAATTTACAAGTTTTAATAAGCTTAGCCAGTTAAATGTACAATTTTCTATGATTGCTTACCTCTAAATCAAGGAAAATATAACCTAGGACATGGATTCAAAATATTAACCTCACAAATGCTAGCTTTCGTAAATTCTTAACATTCCTAAGAGCCATATTTATTTAAAAGAAGAACCATTTTTATAGTTATTGGTGGTTGTGTTCATCTTAATAATAAAAGATAAAAGAAGCTATAAACAGGACACGTAAAATTTTTAACGTGGAAAACTTCTCTCAATGTGAGAGAATAAAAACCACGGGACCTAGTCCAGCGAAAAATTCCACTATATATAAATAATGTGTACAAAGATTCATTGAATTATGTTGCTTCCCACTACTGCAACTCTACGTTGAGATATAATTTTGCTTGATATATATATTGCTATCAATTCAGCTTGATTCTTCAGATACCTGTAAAATTTGACATAAACAGAAATGATTAAAATTTGGGAAATGTTAACTTGTGCCCTTAAGGCACAAGTTTAGAAGTCAAATGTAGAAACTTATTTTTGAAAATTATGCATTCAATGTCTTGGAAAGTTAAAAACTTATTTTTTCAATATAACACACATGTTTTAATTCTTTTTTTAGATTATTAACTTGTGCCCTTAGGGCACAAGTTAACATGACCCTTAAAATTTATGCTTGGTATAGCCCAAAAATTGACTTTATGTCACGAATTAAAAAAGTACATACATCCAACGTGGTACAAGACAGCTCCAAGAAGCTCGAGTAGTGCACCGGCTGGCATGAGTGAACGTCTTTTTAATTTGAAGACAGTTTGGATAACAGCATCTTTGAGGTTTAGGCAAGCGACGTTGAGACACATGCTGCAAAACCTCCAGCAATTCTGGGATTCCAGTAACCCCAAAAATATTAGCCGCGTCTGCGTGTTTACTGCAATCGAATATAAGTCAGCAAGTAAGCATGCTGTGACAAGGAAAGACGGAATATAAAATTTATTAAAGCGAAATTTTGAACAATCCGTAACAAACAAGTAATGAAAACAATAAATCCCGAGAACTAACCAATTTCTGATTTAACTCGTCTTGATTCAACTTGTGTTGACGGCAATCAGCATTTCTCTCCTTATATTCTGGACAACAATTATCACATCCTTTTCAAACTGTCGGCAGAATAGTATTCTTTAGATGGTAGAGGATCATCATTGAGGAATACTTGGCGTGGCGGAGTGTGTCAAACTGAAAATGATTCTTCTGGCAGAAGCTCAGAAAGTTACTTCTATTTTCAAATAATGCATTCTCAAGGATGATATCATTCTCTTTAGTGTTGAAGGGGATATCATCGACAGAGACCTGCAAGTGTGCTACAATGTAGTTTTTCTTCATAGGCAATAGTCTTTGGCCGAGCTGATTGAAAAAGAAAAGGAAGAAAGGTCAAATTACACGGACATATAATGTAACATATTCACTTGAATATAAAAGCATATATATCTCATTGGATAAATAGCATATCAGTTTGGAATTAAAAACTAAACACTTCACAGCCTTATGAATGCAAAATTGTTAACATCTTAAATCATGAACTTGATTTAACCTTTGCTTCTACTGTTTAACAATCTTTGCTTCTAATAGCAAGATTTGGCTCTACTGCATTGGTCCAATCAAGTCAAGTATGCATTTTTTAAAATCACTCATTCGGGGAATTGATTTATGTTTTGTTTTTAAAATTTTAGAGTTAAATTTTTTTTGGACCGTAAAATCGAGAGTCGCTGATGTCCTGAATGCGTTAATACAGTAGGGAATCCAATTTACTAATAACCAATTCAAACTTATAATATAGAAGATTGACATACCTTTTCCATCACCAGAATGTCTTTTGCTTTTCCTTTGGGAGGACTGACGTATCCCATGGCCTTTAAAGATCTACTTTTCAGTGCTTTCTTCAATGCATTTCCATAGTCGCCTCCACACTCTTTTTCAATGATCACGGCTTGATCCATAGCAGCAGCAGACCAGCAGTCTCCATCAAAGTACGGAAGACGAGCTGTTGTTACCTTGGAGTGCCGTGTTTCAGTAGAAACAAAGAAATGATCATACATGTTGGTTAAACCAACAACTACATTTTCTTTAGTGGCCTTTGTTAGCATTGAAAGATACCTGCATAAACAAATAATATAAATACTCAATGGATACACATGCTCATGAAAATTCAATGGATACATAGCGAGGGAAAAAAGGAGGGGGACTGACCACTTCCGTAGCTTATCATCCTTCGGCGTCTTCTGAGTTTTCGGATGGCAATTTAGAATGTAATCATCCCCTTTTTTCTTAGGAGCACATGCATGAATGTAGCAAGTTGCAAAACCTCGTTTCTTACAGAAGTCAAGGTACCCGATCTGATGATAGAAAAAATAAAGCGTAAATACATAGACCGATATCTCATGGAAAACAATTAGCAACAATTCTTAAAATCAAATTACCAATATCTCATGGTAAACAACTGTGCGAAGAGCTTCTCCGCTTGTAGTCTGTCTTCGAGGTGTAAAATGATTGACAGAATCGAGGTATGAAATATATACACATCGTTGATTGGGATCACTACATTCCGAGCCATACTCCTGGACATACATTGCAAATATGCATACATCTGCTCCTTCAATCTTCTGAAATAGAAGAATGACCTGAAACCACAGGAAATTCTGTTATTTAATCTGAAATAGAATAGACACAGAGAAAGCTAATCCGTTAATCACTTTAGACTTACTCTTGATCTATAAGAGAATTCAGCAGGGTAATTCTCCTCTGGAATGATGTCCCGAAACTGCTTCTTCACTGTCAGTTGTTTGTCAACAGATATCACTTCTCTAACAGTGAGACTTTCCGCAACTTTAACCTACAGTTTTGGAGTCATGCGTGACAAATCAGACAATAGTATTAAGAAATAAAGATTTACTGAGATGCTAAAGCTGAAATAATAATATATTTCCGTACAGTATTCAACCATTTTAAATGTATAGTTTGCTTAATCTTACCTCGTCAAGATTTTCGTTCCCTTGAATTTTCTGCCTTTCTTCTCTCTCTTGCATTAGGCGCTCAAAAAGTCTTTTCTCTATATGGTCACTAAGAACGGTTTTCGGCAGGTCCTTAGCGCCAAAAGCAGTCCAAATATCTTTTAAGGGGATTTGCATTCCATTTTTAATCTCGTTTATGCGGCATAAAGGACATGTATACTCAGAATTGCAGTCCAAATCTTTGTTATAGAGTGCACATATTTGATGCTGCCATCCTTTGCAAGTATTGCATTGAACCCACTAGAAGAAACAACAGTTATAAAGAGTTAGTTTGAATTTCTCTATATCAAACTGAATTATATATTAAAGGGTAATAAAACTTACAGGTTCATTAATTATTTCATCATTTTTCATTTTTTCAAGAAGTGTCTTTGAAACAGATGTCCCGTTGAATGTGATGCACTTGTCTTTAGACATCTTATGGCAATCAGAGCAAAAGCAACACTCTGGATCAAATTCTTCTCCTTTTTTACCGAAATAGTTAGCATTTCGATTGATGCATTTGCCACAATGTGAACAACAGATTGGTACGGGTGAAAAGGGAAGTTCATTCTTTGCACATAGTTGGCATGTGTCGTTGTCGCCCGCAATTGTACTCTGTGTTAAAAAAAGTGTCAACTTCAGGTTAAAGCTATAATATCATCATTGGACTTTATGGAAAGAGCCAGCACTGGTGTTAATCTACTCATTAGACATAGAGCAACCACATAAATGAGAATAATACATCTTCATCCAATGTTTTAATTATGACGAAATTCTAGCCCGTGCTTGGCACGGGTGTCCATACTAGTCTATCCTCATTAGGCTTATACAATGTAATTGAAAACACAGGAAGGTGGTGTACTAACCTGAACAGATTGCTTTTTCAGACTTGTAATATGTTCGGTTATTTGATCATGTATGAACATATCAATCAAGGAAACAGCATCATTCACTTGATCGGCATCTGTCCTCTCCTGGTTGAATCCAATTCTGTCTTCTTTTTGCTCTACATCAGTAGGAATTGGAACCTGGCTTATGACGGCATCATTTACTTGATCGGTATCAATCTTCTTGATTATCAGTTCATTTACTTGATCGGCATCTGTCCCCTCCTTGTTGAATCCAATTCTGTCTTCTTTTTTCTCTACATCAATAGGAATTGGAACTTGGCTTATGACGGCATGAATATAGTCATTCGCTCCAATGTCAATTTCCATTGGATTATGATTGGTTTTGTCTGTCATGCCATGTCTTTCAAGATCATCTGCCCCTTTGTCATCATCATCATCATCATCATCAATAATAATAACATCCTTATGTTGAATAGAGACATCACAAGCAGACTCTATTTTCCGTCTTTTGTTGTTGATATCATGAGCAAGATTATCCTGAATATCTAACTTCTGTGATTGACATTCATTGAAGAAATCATTGAAGTCTATACAAGACCAGATATCAGGAAAATCGTTGGAAAATTCTTCAGGTTTTGGCATTGTCATATCAATCTCCACTGCAAAATTAAAACAGGAAACACAAAGTCATAATATAGTGGCAAAGACGAAATCAATATTCCACAAATAATGATTGAAACTTGAAAAGAAATCAGAATCTAATTTTAACGTACAATTATGTGCATGTTGTTGAGGAACATAGCTTCCACCACCAGAAACAGTTACGTTATAAAGCACATCCGTATCAGAAAATGTGGGGATTGATTCGGGCAAAGGAGGCAGCTCATGAGATAGTCCCGCTTCCGGCATGCCATAATAAGCATTGGCAAAAGAGATTGCATCATCCAGTCGAGCTGCCACACGTTTATTCAATGTCTCCAGGTTCATATATGCTTCCTGCCAAATATGCAGAAAAACAATTGAGCTTAATTAACAACATACAATAGCTTCCTGCCAAATATATTAATGTCTGAAATGTTATTAACAAACCTTTGAATCAGCAGACACAAATAGCTTCCATTCCAGAACAGTTGCAATTTTCTCATTATTAATTGCATTAACTGCAAACTGGATCAATTTTGAACTGAAAGGAAATAAAACTATTTGTTAGTAAAGTCTCAACTAAATCAGAGTAAACGTTCAAATTAAATGCAACCACTTTTAATGTGAAACTAAAATCACTTGCATTTCATTTCTCATCCAATTGCGGCTGTGTATCACTTGAAGACGATCACGCCAGTTTGTGGAGAACCCTCTTTGTTTTATTAGATATCGATTGCTTAATTCATCAAATGCTCTCTTCCGTTGGATATACGAGAAATGTGGTTGAAAATCTGTTGGTATTTGCATCTTCTAACTGTGAAACCAAAAACATAATCAAGAAACATTAGAGAAAATCCAGACAAACATATTTCCTGTTTATTTCTTATTTCCTTTTTTAGTTTCTTAACGTGTATGTCTTTAGGGCACAAGTAAGCAGGACCTTATAAATTTAAGCATAAACGGCCATATTGACACATGAATGTGTGATGAGCTATCAATATAATCATTTTGGTCCTTAAATGTGTCTTCTTATTATTCTCAATTTAGTCCATCAGATCAAATTACATGCAAAAGAGATGTTTGATGTATTTTCAATTTTGATATATGAAGCCTCGGATTAGGCGTGTCCCTGTGTCGGACACGAGTCGTCGTATCCGACACCGACACGACACTGACGCATATAATTCCTCTGAATTATGTGATTTTCTCAAATTATTAACGGTTTCGGCGTATCAGTGTTGTTCGTGTCAGTGTTGTTTGTGTCGTGTACGTATCCGTGCTTCATATATTTTGATACATTCACATGCTAAATTCAAACAACCAAAATAACTATTCTAGCCATAATATCATAATCGATTTAATTCTTTCACAAATAAGAAATCATTTAATTATTTCACAAAAATTTAGTCATAATATCATAATCGATTACTAGTAGTAGCACAAATTTTAATCGATCGCAATTTACCTTTAATTAAAAATTACGGTTTTGAAGAAATTACGGCTCGAGTTTGAAGGGAAATAGCGATTAGGGTTTTAGGTAGAAAGAAAGTGAGAGAATTTACGGCTTTGAAGAATTTACGGCTTGAGTTTTGAGGGAAATACCTTTAATTTCAAATTTACCCTTCTTTTATACTATTTTATTTAACACTTTCAAAAAACATAGTTTACTTATTATTTTACTGTTTTTAATAATACATTTCATTTATTAATTAAAAAAAGTTAAATCCTATTAAAATAAAAATAAAACTAATATTATAGGGTTTTAAATTTTTAATTAAAAATTAGTTAAATCATATTAAAATATTACAATAAATATTTTGCATTGACTAACCAACTAAACCTAACCAATTTATAATATGAAATCTTATTTTTCCTTTTAAATCAATATGATCAAGAAATAAAGAAACACTAACCTGAACAATAAGCGGTACCAAACAAGCGATGAATGTTTCTAAAAACCCAACAAGCGATCCTTAAAAAAAAAATAAAAAAAAACCCCAACAAGCGATGTATGTATTTTTTTTGTTTTGGTTACAAAGCGATGGATGTATGTAACTGAATAATCTTTTAACTTAGCAAATCTTTATTAAAGCAAAATAAAAACTAACATGAAATAAATTAGGAAGTCTAGATTATTAGGGTATTTGATTTAAGGGAAATGTTAACGATGCCTTCGGAGCACTGGTTAAGGGTACTAGAAAAGGACATTTTATGATAATTAATGTAGTAAAAATTGTGTAATTAATCCTTTAAAATTTAAAGAATTTCCTTTCTTAGCAATGATTTCCTTTTATGGTGTGCTTAACCGATGCCCCTGGGGGCATCGGTTAGCATTACCCTTTTTCTACTTTAAAGGGGTATTTATGAGGTATCATACTCCCTCTGTCCCAAATTGTATGACGTTTCGGACATTTCACACATATTAAGAAATGCAATTAATATTGTGTGGAAAAGAGATATTATGAGTTGTTTTAGAAAATCGTCCTTAATAAATAATATGAGAAAGATAAATGAAAGAATTGAAAGAAGAAAAAGTAATAAATTACTCCCTCCGTCCCAAATTGTATGACGTTTTGGCCATTTCACATTGTCATTTCACACATATTAAGAAATATAATTAATATTGTGTGGAAAAGAGATATTATGAGTTGTTTTACAAAATTGTCCTTAATAAATGATATGAGAAATATAAAAGAAAGAATTGAAATAAGAGAGAGTAATAAATAGATAAGGATATAATAGAAAAAGTAACATTAATGTTTCATTGGTATTGTAAAACGACATATAATTTAGGACAAATTTTTTTTTTAAAGCGACATACAATTTGGGACGGAGGGAGTAATAGGAAAAGTAACATTAATGTTGCATTAGTATTGTAAAGCGACATATAATTTGGGACAAATATTTTTTCCTAAAGCGACATACAATTTGGGACGGAGAGACTATTTAAGAAGTTAAACTCCCCTCGTTCTCCCCATTGGGAATGATCTAAGCGTTTGTGTTGTGAGCTTTTCTTCTATGCATGAGCGAAGGCTATGGTTGCTTTGGGTGACCTTGACTTTCCCTTTTTTAAATTATTTACTTTTTGAATGAGTTAGTGTATTTTTATGTTTAGCTACGTAGATATAATTATCCCAAATAAGTTTACTTGTGAAAACCATTAGTAAAAATGTAAAAGATAAAATTATCACTTAATAGATAAAATTATTTTTCTTGTTTTGGCATTTTGAGTCTCTACAATAACTACACAAATTAAAGAGCTTTATCAACAACAAAAATTGTCAAGATAAAATTCGCAAAATTATATTTTACTTTTTCTATAGATTTTCTTCCCCTTGTAAAATTAACTATCTTACCATTCCCTTCACTCACTACAACAACACTCAACCTAAACATTAATACCTCATCACTAAACTCTTACCAATCAAACAAGTCTTTCATTTGTAAAAGTCAAGCTTGTCAATCATCTAACTCAGGTTCACTCCTTATATCTTTCTTGTTTGTTAAAGATATCTATGGAACTTGCTTGTTAATAATACCTATGTTGACCCTTTGATTTTTTTTTCTTTCTTGAATTTGTAGTCGAAGTACAAGAACTTAGTGTTTATGAGATCAATGAGAAAGATTGTGGAAAATAATCGTCTCCATTGGAAATGTAATTGAGTTAGCAACCACGTCAAGAACTTGGAACAAACCCGAACAGACTCAGATTCAATGGATTTTCCCATTGTAGGTCTTCCATACTAGAAAATAATCCCTATATATATACGCAACATTAGCCAGGTCGATCCAATCAAATTGGAGACCCGACTTTACTAAAAATTGATCTCTAATGAAATAAAAACCTAAAATTGTAGCTACTACCTCAATCATTTTACAGGCTCAACAGAATCTTAATTTCTTGGATTGAATATATCTACACCGATGTGAATTTCGGCAACAACATCACCATTTTTAGCATCTAAATTATCATTTTAAGTAGCATCAACTCCTTGTTTCATGCCTTTTTATGGTTTTGGTTTTAGTTTTTTCTCTCCTAGATCCTTTAACGATTAGTGGTGATTTTGTTTTCAAGACCTTTGTTGGTCTCCCTTTTTTTTTTTGAGGGGGTCTCCTTTTGTAAAATTTCTTTTCCTAATGAACATAAAAAAAAGAAGTCAGAACGATAATTCAATTTAAGTTCGACAAATATGCAACATACCAACATTCTTCTCATACATATATTTCAATAAAATCACATGTAACAACATTTATATACGGTCGCACAAAACAACGTACTGTTCAACATATATACTCTATTTTACTTGTCATGAAAGAATTATTTATGGGCATCAAGTATCTACGACTTATCGATCAGCTAAATAAAAAAGTCGACAAAAATAGAGCATATTATATATGAGAAACCTTTATTATATTGAGTCAATCTAGAAGCATAGATTATTGCATTGATTACAAAGTAACTACGTACGGGAACCCATGCACATGCAACATTTATTTTAATCATGTTGGATATCTACGAAATCCAATTGTTTATTTATGTATTAGATTCATCATGTCATGCATGCATGCTTGGCTTTTGTTTTTGCATATATCAATAGTAAGTTGTGGAACAATGCATCTTCAAGAGGTCTTTTGTTTTGAAACCTGATGATGGTCTTGCAATGAATTGAATTTCTGAATTGCATTTGATGATTTTCCAATCGATGGTATCTCAAGATTTGCAATTTGAGTTAAGAGTTTATGATTTCTAAAATGAAGTCCTCTGCCACACCCAGCTTTCTCTGGCCAACATTATTTACCTTATATTTATAGGAAAATGATAAAGAGTGCCCTTAGGATTTGCTTGCGAGTTTTGAAAGGAATGAAGGGGTTTGGAAAAAAAGGAAGGAATAAATGGAAGAAATATATGACATTGAGAGGGGAAGACATTGTGGTTTCATTTTTCTTCATAATACAAAGTCCTCATAATTTGAGGGAACTAAAATATTATATTGAGGAGGGTTTTGCAGGGTTTACATGAATTTCTCAAACTTAATCTAACCAGTTATAATATTCTTAAAATTAAAAATATATTAATCATAAGCATTAACTTAACTTATCATTCTCTAAAAAATTACTCTTTAAAAAAAATGTGAAAGATTTTACTATTTTCCTCTATATTTCCAACCCTCCAAAGTCTTCTCTTCCCTTCCCCTCCAAGCTCCCAAACAAAGCTTAAGAGTATTGGCCGAAACTTAAGACACTTGTTAGCATAATCCATGTTTATATTTTAAGGACAATGCTAATTTCATCGATTCTTGCTAAACCGTACTAAAACAAACTTATAATGACTCAAGTGACTAATAAAGGATTGTAAAATGACTAATAAAGGTTGGACAATGTTTATATTTTAATGATTGTAAAATGACTAATTAAGGACCCTAAAAATAGGATAAGACAGACTTCCCCACAAGCTACTTAACAATTCTATATGAACCCCACCCCCACCAAACACAAAAAAAAAAAAAAAAAAAAAAAACCGAAGTTCCATCTAATTTCACTATAACCTTGTGTCTTAAAAGATCCACCAGGTAGGAAACTTATCTAGGAAGAGCTTCCATGAGCTAACATGAACCTTAGATGGTGTCCAACCTTTTCGGACCAACGATATGATAAAATAAATCTCTCCCACCCTATCCCTTCCTCGAGAGACAAACCTAAGAGGTAACCACATGCCAAGAAACCCTCTTCAGCGTCAGCTTCCAAGACCAATAATCCTCTCCCTCTAACAACGATCAACCTTCCATCATATCACACCCAACATATCAACTAGGACTCATTATCTAAATGTTTTTCCCATTTATTTTAAGTAAATAGAAAGGATCCTTACACCAAAATTTATAATTTATGTTTATAGTTTTGGGACCATGAAAGACCTTTCGAGGAGTTAGTTTGTTTGGTCAAACATATTGATTAGGCACACACAATAGTGAAGAGGGTTATTGGTCTTGGATGGAAACATATTGATTAGGCACACACAAAAGGATAATTCACTATTTTTGTTTCCATCCACCCCATGTATTCCTTATATGGAACTATTATAATACTCCCTCCGTTTCAAAATGAGTGTCGCTTTAGCCAAAAAAATTTGTTTCAAAATGAATGTCGCTTTCAGTTTCCAATGCAATAATAACTTTTTCTTTTCAATTGTACCCTCCAATTAATACTCTGCACACTACTTCCAAAGTATTACTTTTAAAACTAACCAATAGTTAATAAGGATAATTTGGTAAAATAACCATTCTCTTTCTCTTAATCATTGCATTTCTTAATATGTGTGTAAACACCTAAAACGACACTCATTTTGAAACGGAGGGAGTACTATTTTTAATTAAAAACTAATTCTGACTATAACCATCGGTGTATTCCGTGAAGTGAATGTTATGTTATTATTAGCTTACAATTAAAAAGTGCAAGATCCTCGTGAGCATAGCTCAGTTGGTAGGGATATTGCATGTTATATGCAGGGGCTGGGGTTCGAACCCCAGACACCCCACTTCTCCACATTTAACTGTGTGAGCTCTAGCCACTAGGCTACTTGACCAAAAAAAAAAGTGCAAGTATAGTGCATCCATTACACACATTCGTCGCTTTTCGCACAAATAGTTTCGCACCATATAGCAATGTCCCACACAAAAATAATACACTTTCTCTAACAACAACAACAACAACAATAATTTGTTTTTATTTTTTATTGATAATTATTATTTTGTGTTTAGTTTATACAGTTTGTTTTGTGACATGCAATACCTCCCTTCTTATGGTTATATTTATCACACTATTACTAGTAACATCCCCTCGCTTGATTATAGACAACAACAACAACAACTTGTTTTTCTTTTTTATTGATGTTTATTATTTTGTGGTTAGTTTATGCATTTTGTTTTGTGACATGCAATACCAACTCCCTTCTTATGGTTATATATATCACACCATTACTAGTAACATCTCTTTCGTTTGATTATAGACAACAACAACAACAATAACAACAATAATTTGTTTTTCTTTTTTATTGATGTTTATTATTTTGTGTTTTGTTTATGCATTTTGTTTTGTGACATGCAATATCAGCCCCCTTATTATGGTTATATATATCACACCATTACTAGTAACATCTCCCTCGCTTGATTATAGACAACAACAACAACAATAATTTGTTTTTCTTTTTTATTGATGTTTATTATTTTGTATTTAGTTTTTGCATTTTGTTTTGCGACATGCAGTACCAGCTTCCTGCTTATGGTTATATATATCACACCATTACTATTAACGTTCCCATCGCTTGATTATATCTTCCACTTTCTCATCATAAAAAATTATGTCTTCCTCATCCTTTGCTTTGAGAACAATTTCTTCTTTCTATGCCAAACCTTCCAGCATAAAATCATCACAACCAAACATCTCATCCAAATCAACTATCTTACCCTTCCCTTCACTCACTACAACAACACTCAACCTAAACATTAATACCTCATCACTACACTCTTACCAATCAAACAAGTCTTTCATTTGCAAAAGCCAATATCAATCATCTAACTCAGGTTCACTCCTTATATCTTTCTTGTTTTTTTTTTTGTTAAGGAACTATGATGGAATTACTTGCTTGTTAATAATATCTATGTTGACCCATTGATTTTAATTTTTTTTTTGTTGCTTGATTAATAGTCAAAGTACAAGAACTTAGTGTTTATGAGATCAATGAAAAAGATCGTGGAAGTCCTGCTTATCTTAGGTTGAGTCAAAAAAACGTCAACACACTTGGTGATCTAATTCCATTTAGCAACAAGGTGAATTGGTTATCATTATTTTTTCTTTTTTGTCTAAATATTCACATTGTGCAATAAATATTTTTAAGAGCTTTTATTACAAGTTGCAATTTTGGGTTTAAACTTTAAAGTTTCTTTTTTCAATTTTTGTTAAAACTTTTTTTTAGGGAAATTTTGGGTAAAACTTATCTACCCTTTGATTTTAAGTTTTAAGTTAGTACTAGTATATATTTTCTTAATTGCAGAGAGTTAATGTACTTATAATTGATTTTTTGTTTATTTCAATTTACTTTAATATAAATATTTTAAAATATAAATAATTTTTTTATATAAAATGTAAAGGTGACTCATGGAGATCGAAAAGAGAGTATGTCTCGTGGCACATACATAATCTCTGCACAATATTTACACAACCGGTTCTTGAGGACCGATTAGCATGACCCTTATTTTTTAAAGTTAATATTGTCCATTAGAAACTACAAACTTTGCATCATGTAGGCCTAATTTATGCAAATTTTTTAAAAAAAAACTAAAAATTAGAAATTAGGATTGTACCAACAAAATATAGAATTAGGATAAAGGTAAAGGAATTTATTTGATTTTGTGGTTATGGAATTTGCAGTTGTACTCAGGATGCTTACAAAAGAGGGTAGGAATAACAGCTGGAATATGTGTTTTGATTCAAAACAAAGCAGAGAAAAAAGGGGACATATATGAAGCAATATATAGTTTTTATTTTGGAGACTATGGTCATATTTCTGTGCAAGGTTCTTATTTAACTTATGAAGATACTTACTTGGCTGTGACTGGTGGAACTGGAATATTTGAAGGTGTTTATGGTCAAGTTAAGCTTCATCAAATTGTGTCTCCATTTAAGCTATTTTACACATTTTATCTTAAGGGTATTAAGGATTTGCCCCATGAGTTTCTTGTTAAGCCTATTGAGCCTAACCTAGCTGTTGAGCCAAGTTTAGATGCTAAAGATTGTGAGCCTCAGGCTGTTATTGCTGGTTTCACCAACTAATTAAGAAATGGTGGTAATTAAGTTTGGATTTAAAACTTAAAAATGTTATTAACTTTATGTTGTGTAAAAGTATACTTTGAAACAATTTGTATTTTTTTTTCAAGTAGTATAATGGGGTGTCCGAGGTTCAAACCCCGACCCCTACATATAATAGGCAATATCTCTGCTAACTGAGCTAAACCCCGACCACTCATGGTCATTATACTTAGAGTGTGTTTGTTTCAAGTTATATTATTTGATTCCTTGGAATAAAATGATATAAATATACATGCCTATGTTTGTTAGAAATTTACTAAATTTTATTTCCAGGTATAATTAAATGTTCTTGGGAATAGAAAAAATTTCCCAAGAAAAAGGGTGGGAATAAAGTTCTCATGGAGATGGAAATAAATTCATAAATAGTTACCTATTATAATCCCTATTTTTATGGTTCCTAGGAATATTATAAAGTTAATCAAACATATTTTTCCTAAATACCTTGGAATAAAATTCTCATCTTTATATTCCAAGGAATGTTAATCCGGGGAATAAATTTGGTAAACTTGAAATATCCTATTGCATTAATTTATCATTTATTATCAATTGTTTTTTTTTTAAATCTAATTTAGCTTAACAATCACATAATGTGACTTTATTAGTTTTGTAAAAAATAGCATAAATACGAATCACTTGAGAGAAACTACTTTCTATTGATATCTAAAACAGTTTTAACCAAATCTTATATATCTTCCGTTAAATTTTGTTACTTCCTCTTAAAGGTTATGCTAACTGATGCCTCCGGAGCACCGGTTAAAGATACTAAAATGAATGTTATTACTTAAAAACAAAAAAAAAAAAACAAAAACAAAACTGTTTTGACTTTTTATGAATTAATTGCACAATTTTCGGATAGCATTTCGGTGACTTTGTCTCTATCTCTCTCCTAACCAATAATTCTATCTCATCAAAATAATTTATTTTAATCACTCATCTATAATTCTCTCTCATCTAAAATACACTAAAGTCACCAAAGTCACCGAAGTGCTACCCACTATTTTCAATGCAATAACTACTATATAATTCCATTTTTGGTATCTTTATGCAGTGTCCCGGGAGCACCGGTTAGCATTTCCCATAAAATAATTGTTGTTAAATATTGCATGGTCCACGAGGCATTAAATTACTGTGAAGGTGTTGTTTAGTTTATTGAATCAAATAAGGGAAATGCTAACTTGTGTCCTTAAGACATAAGTTAGTAAGCTAAAGATAGAAGTTTTTTCTTGGCACTTGAGTATTTAATGATGTAAAAGTTTAAGAATTTATATTTTCATTATAAACTTTTTTTATTATTTCTTTTTTTTAATTCTTTAACATGTGCCCTTAGGGCACAAGTTAACATAACCCACCAAATAATAATTTCGTTTTATGCAAGATCTTGTTGTCATTCTTGTCTTTAGCGTGTTAGTTTTTTTTTTTTTTTGACAAGGTGTTGGATTTTATTTATGACTCCATAATGTCAATGTATGTTATAAATTCTTCGATATCATAAAATTTGATTGGGTATCCATACATTGTAAAAAAATCATTTAAAATTCAAACAACTCCAATCCCAAATGAGCTCGCCCAGATCACTCACTCGTCCGCGCCCTCATCACCAATGCCCAATGAGCTTGCCCACAACACTCAACAACAGTCGCCCTCCTCACAAACTTCCAGTGAGCTCGATCAACCCACTCAACCATCTTCACCCTCTTCACTAAACTCCAATGAGGTCGCCCAAAACATTCAAATGTCCTCGCCCACGTCCTCAACATCCAATGAATTGGCCCACATCACTACATCGCTAACGCCTCCACCACCACCACCACCCACTGCTCGCCCACACAAAATCCAGTCATCCAACGTCGGTGGGATAATCACCTGTTCTTAAAACAACTTTGTTAAACCCATCAAAAATCTTAACCTTCATGTTCGCCTCTTATTTCCCATCGAACCCAGCAATATCACTCAAGGCCTCCGTGACCTGATTGGCGCTCGGCTATGCAAGCTGAATGTGATGTCTTACACAACATTAACACCTGGGATCTTGTTAGTCGGTCCTATACTCAAAATTTGGTTGGGTGTAAATAGGTTTTTCGTATCAAACGAAATTCGGATGGCTCCATTGATCGTTACAAGGCACGACTAGTCGCCAAATGATTTCATCAACGCCCTGGTTGTGACTACACAGAAACATTCAGTTCAGTTGTTAAACCGATGACTATTCAAATTGTCCTTACACTTGCAATTCGTCAAGGATGGTCCCTTCGGCAGCTTGATGTCAACAATGTGTTCCTCCAAGGTACACTCAAGGAGGAAGTATTCATGTTACAGCCACCTGAATTTGTCAACAAAACTTCCCTGGTCATATTTTTCGCCTTAAAAAGGTACTTTAGGGGTTAAACAAGCACCTCGTGCCTGATATACGGAGCTTCGGATATTCCTATTATCCCTTGGCTTCGTCAACTCAACTGATGATGCCTCTTTATTCATCCACCACAAACCAGGTGTTAAACTATACTTATTGGTATATGTTGATGATATCATTGTCACCGGGAGTTCTCCTGCAAAGGTCTCCACACACTCATCACCACACTCGCCACTTGCTTTTCTTTGAAAGACCTTGGATGTCTTAATTATTTCTTAGGGGTCGAAGTGATTCCCTCTACTACGGGTATATTCCTTTCCCAAAGGAAATATATCACTGATCTACTACATAAATCAGGCATGGCAGATACGAAACCATCATCCACTTCATTGTTTGCCATGGATAAGTTACTCAAGGATTCTGGCGATCTCCTACCGTCCCCAACCGAGTATCGAGCGCTCGTTGGAAGCCTCCAATACTTGAGCCTTACTCACCTAGGCATTGCCTTCATCACAAACAAACTCACCCAATTCATGTAGAACCCCAGAACGGCGCATTGGAATGCACTCAAAAGAGTGCTCAAATACTTGGCGGGTTCCTGTGACAAAGGCGTCTTCATCTCGACAACTGACCTACTAAATCTCCACGCCTACTCAGATGTGGACTAGGCAGGCGACAAGGATGATTATATCTCCACCACTGGTTATCTGTTATATCTTGGCAGCACGCCCATCTCTTGAAGCTCTCGAAAACAACGTTCTGTTGCTCGATCTTCCACGGAAGCAGAATATTAAGCCTTGTCTGACACGGCGAGTGAGCTGATATGGGTCCTTTCCCTATTTAGTGAACTTGGCCACACTCCAACAGCCAATCCAGTCATCTATTGTGACAACCTCGGTGCTACCCACCTTAGTGTCAATCCTGTATTTCACTCTCGGATGAAACATATAGCCTTAGTCTATCATTTTGTCCGAGAAAATGTTCAACATGGCAAGTTTCGAGTATCCTTTGTTTCTACCGATGATCAACTTGCTGATATTCTAACCAAAAACCCATACAACTTGCGGGAGGATATCAATAATAATTTTACGAGAAAATGTCCCACATCGGATAATATGAAGAAATATGCAAAGGCTAGACCATATAAATAAAAGCCTTGTGTGTTAGTATAAACTCGCACCAATAGTTAGTGGGTTTTGCTATAGCTAGTGTTACCTCTACTATTCACTATATGTAATTATCAATTACATTATATAATTCCTTTCTTTCTGTTCTTTATATTGTTGACCCTTTGATTTTTCTTTTGTGCTTGAATTTGCAGTCAACGTGCAAGAACTTATTAGTGTTTATGAGATCAATGAAAAATATCGTAGAAAATAATCCCATTGTAAATGTAATTGGTAAGCTAAGAATGACAGCCACATCAAGAAGGGTTTTCCCATTGTAGCTCTTTCATACCAGAAAATAATCCCTATATATGCAACCATAGCAAGGTTGATCCAATCAAATTGGAGACCCGACTCTACTATTAAAAATGGATCTCCAATGAAATAAAAACCTAAAATTGTAGCTACTACCTCAATCGTTTTACAACTCAAGAGAATCTTAATTTCTTGGATCAAATATATCTACATGTGAATTTCATTAAAATTGTCAACATTTTCATTTTCAGCAACAACATCGCCATTTTTAGCATAAATTATCATTAGCATCAACTCCTTGTTTCATGCCCTTGTCAACAAAAAAAAAACTCCTTGTTTCATGCCTTTTTATGGTTTTAGTTTTAGTTTTTTCTCTCCCTTTTGTTTTTAGGCCTTTGTTGGTCTCCCTTAACGATTAAATAAGGGATTTGGAGTATCCTTTCAACAAAAACAAAAAAAAAAACTCCTTTAACGATTAGTGGTGATTTTGTTTTTAGGCCTTTGTTGGTCTCCCTTTTGTAAATTATCATAAAAAATAGTCAAAACGATAATTCAATTTAAGTTATACAAATATGTAACATATACTAACATGCTTCTCATACATATATTTCAATAAAATCATATGTAACAACATTTATATACAGTCGCAAAAAACAACATTTCAACATATACACTATTTTACTTGTCATGAAAAAATTATGTATTGACATCAAATATCTTGGACATAAATAAGTATCTCTAACTTGAGCCTCAATTATCTCCGACTAATATACACTATTTTACTTGTCATAAAAGAATTATTCATGGGCATCAAGTATCTCTAACTTGAGCATAAGTTATCTCTAACTAATATACTTAATGCATCAAGAGGTTTGAAAAGATTGGCTACGTATACTGTAAATTTGTGAGCATTATGAGTTGTATGCATTATAAGATAGTACTAGTACACAAATCATAGATCATTTTTTATTTTAATCATTGCATTGATTACAAAGTATATAACTACGTGAAACCATGCACATGGAGCATTTATTTTAATCATGTTGGATATCTAAGAAATCCAAATGTTTATTTAAGTATTTGATTCATCATGTCACGCATGGATGATTTTTATTTTTGCATATATCAATAGTAAGTTGTGGAATGCATCTTCAAGAAGTCTTTTGTGAGTTCAGAGTTAGAGGAAATGTTGAAAAATACGTCTCGTGCTTCGGAGTTAGAGGCAAAACACCATCCATATTCGATATCAGGATTAGGATAACGAGCACAAAAACTCCCACTTTTCTTCTTTGTACAATCAACATGAGACTGACATAAATTAGGATGTTTCTCAACCATCTTCATAATAGATGATGTTGGATATATGCAGAAACCTCCAATTAGCGCAATAGGGATGCAACGACAATCGCTAGAGCGACATGGTGGCATCTCAAATGGCGAACAAATACCTGAACAGTCTGCCGCTTCTACCGGCTTCTTCATAGCTGTAAATAGAAAAGGCAATTAGAGTTGGAAGAATACATGCAATTATAAATAGATATGACCAATATGTATATATTGATGAGAAATATATTTAAAATACATACATAATATGGCAAGCAAGAAGACAACCAAAGGAGTGAGCGTGAGCCTAACATAAGCCATTTTTTATCGATAAAAAGAACCAACTATGACTTTGTGTTATATGCTTAGTTTTGTGTTGCATTAGTTCATTCTTGCATGTAACAATTTATAGAGACTTCATGAAAATAATGCTCCTGAATTGCTTAATATACTTTGAATTGAAGATATACATTTTTCACCAAACACCACATTGTATACATGTTGCACCAAACAAAGTGTGTCTTAAGCAATTAGTATATCACATCAAACTCTCTTCTAGAAATGGTTTTGTGGGAAAAACCTCATGGATGAAATCAGCTATGTGCTTTTCTCTGGCTTTTTGCAGGATTGTTCTCTTATCTCCTTTGGCTATTGTGTCCCTATTACATTTAGAACTAACATTTTCAATAAAATGCTCAAGTGATAAAGCGTTGGTGGGTTATCATCTTTGAATATAGATTGACGTTAAATAATCAACAATCAACCAGAAATGCAAGAATTAGCTTTGTACAAGGAACACAAACAAATCATACATGCAAATGACGGTTGAAAATAATATATATATACGGTTGAGATTCTATTCTTTTCTTTCGTTTGTTAGTGAATTGTAACAATAAGCATTTTCTAATAAAAATCATATTATTCTTTTTGTCAAAAAAGATAAAAATCATATTTTTTACAATCACAAAAAAATATTTAAAGTTAAGAACAACACGAAAAAAAACATATTAAAAAAAACATGAAAAAACTTACCTCCGAAAAAAACATGGAAAAACATAACAACTAAACCTAACTTCTGGCTAAAATAAATAAAGTTCATGCTAAAAAGAAACAAAAAGTAATAGGTTTGTATTAGAGTTTGCAACTTTTAAATTTTGAAAAGATGAATTCATCACTGCTCCCCACTTTTTAATATAGTATTTCTATCTTTGATTCTTTAACCATTGTTCATCTATTCTTGGAGTGTGAATTTTTTGGCAGCATTTGGCGTCTTCTTCATCGATGGTTGGGTATATCTATGGTTATTCCATCAGATATGGGTTGTCATGCGCAACAATATTTTGGTGCACATGCTTTTAAAAAGGAAGTTCGCTCTTGCTTTCAAGTTGTGTGGATGGCTTGTCTTTGGATCATTTGGAAAGAACGTAATTCGAGAATTTTTAATAACAAAGCTTCGTCTCACGATCACCTTCTTGATAGTATTAATTAAACTGCATTCATGGTGATGGTTGAAAGCGCATAAACCAAGTTTTTATTTTAATTTTCATTGTTAGTACTCTTCACCGTCTCTCTGTATAGGATATACCACTTTGTAATAGTGGTTTATGATTCGGCGCTATTTGTTGTATTTTAGACTCGTTGTTTTTCTTCCCTTTAGGCACATCTTGTGCTTAATTGGGTTGGTTTCTTAATATAATTTTGTATTGGCTTCTTAAAAAAAAATGTTATAAGAGAATACTCTTTAAAATTTCCCAATGAGTAAGTAAACGTTTTTTTCCTTTAAAAAAATCCACCGATTCAATTCACATTAATTAGAATTCAGCACAACCAGAAAAAGAAAAATGAAACAAGAGTACATAAATTGAAAAATTGAAAATTTATATGTCCTGACATAAGGGATAAGCCTTAGTGTGAATTTGAGATTTATTGCTCCACCTATGGATGATAATGGGCACGGATAGTAGTCTTGTCGTTGAATTAAAATGATGGTGTTCGTGTTATTTTTTTTGTTGTCAAGTAGCCTAGTGGCTAGTCTTTTTCAAGGTGAATAAGTGGAGTGTCCAGGGTTTGAACCCCGCACCTTGCATATATTTATGCATTCTCTCTATCAACTGAACTAAGCTTACGATGACAAAACTTTGAATTTACTATGAATTAAAATAATAAATAAATAAATGTTTAAAATATTTTTACAAATACTCAATGATGTTTATTTTGTGTAACATGAATACAATTTTGTATCATCATATAAATGACTTGTTAAATATTTGAATAAGAGAAATAGTTTAAGAACGCTCAAATAATAATAGCAAAATAGTTGGATTTTTCTTTTCCTATTATACTCTAGAACAAATTTCATAATAAGAATACCGTATTTTTGGTGTCAATCAAAAAGATAAGAATTTATATTTTATGATATTATAGTTGTTACATTGTTGGTGTTATTGAAAAAGTTATGTTTAGTTTTCTTGAATAAGAAAAAGATATGCATAATTTTTTGTGGTGGCCGGGATTTGAACTTCACACTTTATATATATTATGCATTGTCCCTACCAACTGAGTTAAGCTCAAGAGGACTAGTCAAACATACGGATTAGGCGCACACACAACCACACAAAAGATACACTTTCTCTAATAATAATAAGTTATTTTTCTTTTTTATTGATATTTATTATTTATGTTTAGTTTATGCATTTAGTTTTGTGACATGCAATACTAGCTCCCATTATACGGTTA
This sequence comes from Medicago sativa, assembly GCF_051527215.1. Lineage (NCBI taxonomy): Eukaryota > Viridiplantae > Streptophyta > Magnoliopsida > Fabales > Fabaceae > Medicago > Medicago sativa. The sequence goes on from NC_140754.1 coordinate 14,074,303, forward strand.
TATATAACATACCATTACTAGTGACATCCCCCTTTTAATTATAGCTAGTACCACCCTTTTCCACTTTCTCATCAATATTCCAAACTAAAATCATCAAAAAATTATGTCTTCCTCATCTTTTGCTTTGAGAACAACTTCTTCTTTCTATGCCAAAACTTCCAAAACAAAATCATCACAACTTAGCATCTCATCCAAATCAACCATCTTAGCCTTCCCTTCACTAACTACAACAACACTCAACCTAAACATTAATATCTCACTACACTCTTACCAATCAAACAAGTCTTTCATTTGTAAAAGCCAAGCTTATCAATCATCTAACTCAGGTTCACTCATATCTTTCTTGTTTGTTTGTTAAGGAACTATGGAACTTGCTTGTTAATAATATCTATGTTGACCCTTTGATTTTAATTTTTTTGTTGCTTGATTTGTAGTCAAAGTACAAGAACTTATTGTTTATGAGATCAATGAAAAAGATCGTGGAAGCCCGGCTTATCTTAGGTTGACTCAAAAAAATGTCAACACACTTGGTGATCTAGTTCCCTTTAGCAACAAGGTGAGTCACTATTTTAGTCTTTCTTTTTTGGTCTAAATAATCACATTGTGCAATAAATAATTTTCAGACCTTTTATTACAAGTTGCAATTTTGGGTTTAAACTTTAAAGTTTCTTTTTTCAATTTTGGGTAAAACTTATCTACCCTTTGATTTTAAGTTTTAAAGCACTAGTACATATTCTAAAATAAAGAGTCTGATAAATCGCATTGACACAATGCTGTTAATTGCGGGAACCATGATTTTGTTAATTGCGGAAAGTAATTTTTGTCAAAAATTATGGTTGCACGTTTGTGATTTTGAAAAAATCTATCTTAATTCAAAGATGCACTTATGGTGACTCATGGTGATCCAAAATAAACTATACCTCGTGGCTCATACATTTTTTTGAGAAGTCCTCGTGGCTCATTCATACATAATCTGCTGCACAATTGTGACACGAACTAGACCCCAAAAGTTTAATTTTAAAAGTTTTTATTTGACGGAAAAAAATTAAAAAGGAAAAAACATGTCAATTGTACTCCATATAATCCTTAAAAAAAGTACTCCATATAAAAAAAGTATTTATTGTTTTTTTAGGGATATAAGATCATCCATAGCAGAGCACTTCGATTTAAGTGCTTAAATGATTCCCTTTGTTCACATCACTCATTTTATAATACTCCCTCCGTCTCACAATATTAGTCGTTTAAGCTTTGGGCACGATTATTAAAAAAATGATTAATTGTGTTGATTTCAATGGTAAAATTAGTAGCATTTACTAAAACACCCTTATTAATTGTAGTTAGTGGAGTTGTTAAGTTGGATGAAATACAATAAATAAGGGTATAATAGTGGAAAAAAATAATAAATGATGCATTGGTATTGTAAAGTGACAATTATTTTGAAAAAAAGAAAAAATGCTAAAGTGACAATAATTGTGAGACGGAGGGAGTAGTACTTACTAAGCACCAATTTTCTCCAACTCAGCACCACAAAAAAATTACTAAATAGGTCCCACAAATAATTCTATATCATTACATTTTAACAAAAATTATTTATTTCATTATAATTTATTAATTGGGGTCCACAAAAAGTGAAGAGAGATAGGGTGCTTCCATAACCACCATTCTTCATTGGCACCTAAATATTATACTCTCTCCGTCCCAAATTATAAGAAAAAAAAATCACACTTAATAAAAAAACTAAAACATAAGAATTTGGAGTATAGTTTTTTGTGTTTTCTTTGGAAAAAGTTTTATATGAAGATGTAAAAACAATTTTCATTGGCTATTGGTTATGGAAAAAATGAAAGAGAGAGAAAATTGAATATAATTTGCATTTAATTTTATGAGAATGAACAAAACTTTTTCTTGGAAAAGAGATTTTTTAGAAAAACAAGATTAAATAGGATAAAAGTTTGTATATTTTGCTTATATTTTGGGACAAAGAAAATGAGTTTTTTTTGCTTATATTATGGGACGGAGGGAGTACTCCACAACGAGAGTGCCTATTTAATATGATGTTAAATAGGTGAAACACCCACCATTGTGGATGGTCTAAGAAAAGTAAATATTGTTTTTTAGGGGTTAAAACGTAGAGAATCATGCTACCGCGTGCTCTAAAATTTCATTTTTAAAGCTAAAAAGTAAATATTGTTTTTTAAGTTTTTTACAAATAGAAAGTATTTATTGGTAAAAATTAATTTTTAACTTTTTTAAAAATAAATTGGAATAGTTTACAAAACAAAATTTTCGCATTGAGTTTCTTAACATGTGTTTTTAAAGTACATATTAGCATTTTTTAAAGTTAAATATTGTTAGTCCTCTAAAAAATATGAAGTAAATATTGTTTGTTTTATAAGGTGTCCAACCTAATCTTAACAAAAAAATATGAAGTAAATATTTTTTTTTTTTTACTTTCTTAACCAGTTTCCCTGTGGACCGGTTATTCGGTTAAAATGACACTTATTTTTTAAAGGTAATATTGTCCATTAGAAATTAGAAAATTTACAACATCTAGGCCTAATTTATGCAAATTAAAAAAAAAAACAACTAAAAATTAGAAATTAGGATTGTACCAAAAAAATATAGAAATTAGGATAAAGGAATTTATTTAATTTTGGGGTTGTGGAATTTGCAGTTGTACTCAGGATGTTTACAAAAGAGGGTAGGAATAACAGGTGGAATATGTGTTTTAATTCAAAACAAAGCAGAGAAAAAAGGGGACATATATGAAGCAATATATAGTTTTTATTTTGGAGACTATGGTCATATTTCAGTGCAAGGTTCTTATTTAACTTATGAGGATACTTACTTGGTTGTGACTGGTGGAACTGGAATATTTGAAGGTGTTTATGGTCAAGTTAAGCTTCATCAAATTGTGTTTCCATTTAAGCTATTTTACACATTTTATCTTAAGGGTATTAAGGATTTGCCACATGAGTTTCTTGTTAAGCCTGTTGAGCCAAGTTTAGATGCTAAAGATTGTGAGCCTCATGCTGTTATTGCTGGTTTGACCAATTAATTAAGAAATGGTGATAATTAAGTTTGGATGTAAAATTCAAAAGTGTTATTAAGTTTATGTTGTCTAAATAATTTGTAGTTTTTTTTTGTTTGGTAACGGGTGTGAGAAGACATCTTAATATTCAATAAAGTTTATGAGACGAAAAGTAAATGTGGTTGTTTATAAATGTAACAAAATGTTTGTTGGTTGAGCCTAGTATAGCAACGAAAACCGTATCGGTGGGTATCTGTTAGAACCAAACCCAATTTGACAGGTTTTCTCCATTTTGACTGGGTTTGGGTATGAGTTTGAGTTTTTTCCGATTTCAAAACACAGGCACTAGACGGGTAACAGGGATATAGATACCCACCCCAAGCCCATACCCACTGTCCCGAATATAGAAAATTAATTTATGACCTCTTTTATATAAATAGAAATCCAAACCCTAAATCATTTCATTCACAATCATACCTCTTTTATACGACACTCACTTTTCATAGTTCTTTCTCTTCTCCTTCCATACCTCACACTCTCGATATCTCTCTTCTCCATCATCATTATCATCGATCGTCATTATCCCTTTGTTGGATAATGCATTACAAAATTGTCTATGTTGTAAAAAAAAAACATTGTGCCTTGGGTTGAAAAATACTTTTTTTTATTAAAAAAATTATCCATTGAGGAGATGGGAATGTGACGGAGATACCCGAACCCATCAGAAACGAGATGAGATTCGATTTCTCATCCTCGTTGAATATAGATAGAGTAATAGGTAAGTATTTGAAAGTAGAGTATAGAGAGAGTTTTAACCAATTCTTACTAATTTTGTAAAAAATAGCATAAACACGAATAATTTGAAAGAAACTGATTTATATTGATATCTAAAACAGTTTTAACCAAATCTTATATATCTTCGGTTAAATTTTGGGTTCTAAGGTCCCTAATAATTTCGGGAGAACTGGATGCTTAAGACTAAAAAGTGTACAATTTGACCATAATATGGTACTTTCACTTAAATAATCTATGGGTCTAGATAAAATATTTGTTGTTAAATATTGCATGAGTCACGAGGCATTATTGTGAAGGTGTTGTTTAGTTTATTGAATCAAATAATAATTTCGTTTTATGCAAGATCTTGTTGTGATTCTTGCCTTTGGCGTGTTGGCCTTTATCTAGACTCACATAATGTCAATGTCATGTCAATATAAATTGTCATAAATTCTTAAATATCTTAAAATTTAATTGTGTATGATACCTTATAAAAAAATCATTTAAAATTTAAATTTATTTTTAAAATAAATTAATATAAGAATATGACATGAAATTGATTGATTAAATAATGGATGAGGAATGCTAGCAATACTCACTTTTGAACACTCTCTCTAGCACTCACTCTTTTATCGGATGGAATTCATGCATGTCCCACCACTTTGAGTGGGTTCTATTTCCAAAGTATAATTTCACAATGATTTAAACCAACAAGATAGTGAGTATTAGAGAGGATAAAAGAGAGTGTTGCTAGCATTACTCATAATGGATATATACTCAAACAAACTCTAAGGCTTTGTTTGGGAGTTTGAAGAGGAGGGGAATGGAAGACTTTGGAGGGTTAGAAATATAGAAGAAAATAGTCAAATCTTTCACATTTTTTGAAAGAGAATTTTTTTAGAGAATGATAAATTAATATTTATGATCAATATATTTTCAAATTTAAGAATATTATAACTAACAAACTCTAAGGCTTTGTTTGGGAGTTTGAAGAGGAGGGGAATGGAAGACTTTGGAGGGTTAGAAATATAGAAGAAAATAGTCAAATCTTTCACATTTTTTGAAAGAGAATTTTTTTAGAGAATGATAAATTAATATTTATGATCAATATATTTTCAAATTTAAGAATATTATAACTATATAGATTAAATTTGAGAAATTCATGTAAACCCTCCAAACCACTCCTCTAATACAATTTTTGAGTTCTTTCAAATTAGGAGGATTTTGTATTATGAAGAAAAATAAAACCCTAAAGTCTTCCTCTCTCGATGTCACATATTTCTTCCACTTATTCCTTTTTTTTTTCAAAACAAACTTATTCACTCTCTTCCCTTCCAAACTAAAAAAAAAAAAAAAGCATACTCAAACATGGATATCTAAGGGTAGTCACCATGTCAATATGTAGTTGTTGTCTATGTGATGTGGAATCTTGCCATGGGCCACACATGATTGATGATACACATATTAATTGTGGTGAATAAGTAGGGTGTTCAGGGTTCGAACCCCGACTCATACATATATCATGCAATATCCTTAACAGTTAAGTTCAGCTTACATGGACTGATTGATAATATATTATATAGAATACAATATGTTAATATGTAAAATGTGTCTATATTATAATGGTACGTTTGTTGGTGTGCAGTTTTTTAATTCTAATTAAACAAACTATCTTTTTCTTAGGAATTAAAAAGATGAAAAAAATGATATTTTAAAACCATTTTAACAGATTTTGAAATATATTTCTCTTATAACTTCATTATGTTTTTACTTTCTCTTTATTGCTTTTGTTTTCGCGTTAGTACATATACCTTTTTTATATATTTTTTGTTGTTTCATAAGTTATCGTAAAATAGTTGTTCAAAAAACATACCTTTAAAAACCGTCTTATCCTTAAACAAAAATTAAATTTTAATTAATTTGATTTTATAAAATCCAAGTCCACTGGTTTAAAAACCAGACATAATCAATTATGGCCAAGCTTGAAGCCAACCATATGAGACATAACATGATTGGCCTAGACATAAGGAGTTAAATTAATTACATGGTGCCCTACCGGGCCACCCCACCCCACCTTGACCATATACCACCAAAAATCTAATGAATCAACCAAATTGGCAAGTAATGACATGATCAACAACTTTATCATGCAGTATACACTCTCCGGTCACCATTATAAACAAATATCAACATTTTATATTCATTTATTAAATGATGTATGTGGTCTATAAGAAAGACCATATACATTATTAATTGAATAAATGTAAAATGTATATTTTTGCTTATAATAATGACCGGAGGATGTAACAAATAATTAACCAAATATCTTGGTGGCTTACTATATAAGTTGGATTACCTAACCATAAAAATGTGATCTAATTTTGGTGCAAATTTTGTTGGTTAAAGGTCAACATGTAGTTAACTAATATGAGTGATGCTATTTCTAGCGAATACTACTATCACGAATCTAACGCGAATCAGATATGTCCAATAGATTTCTATTAGGCTGAAAACATGGGTGGTGGAAGTAAAATTGAATAAGGTCGATGTATTAAGAGGTTTCAAAGTATTTCATCATGTGTATACAGTCTCCTTAACAATGGTCAAACAATGTATCTCGTTGAATAGCGATATAAGTTTATATAGATAGAAAATAAATTGTTTGGGTGGGAGCATCTCAAATAAATGGATGTACTCACAATAGATGAGAGTAAATTTTTGGCATGTCAAGTGTGAATAACATTATAACATTGACTATATAATAGTGTATAATACCAACCATCCTATTCATCTATCACAAGTTACTTAGAAACGATTCTAACAATTGTTTTTTTTTTTTTCGCACCGGTTTCCGACTCATCAATGGTGGACGACTAATCCGGCTCATGCGTAGATGCATGCGCACTGACCAAGCGTTGTTCCCCCTGGAAATCGAACCCGGTATTCCCCAGATACGTGCTTGGAAGGAGCTCCTTGCCACTAGTCCCCAAACAACTTGGTTAACGATTCAACAATTTTGTTGATGATCTAATCAACCTAAACATTCATTAGTTCATTAATAACCTTATAAAGTTATAATCAATTAGACTCTATTGCCTGAACGATTAGTTGCACCTATGCCATTAGAGCCTGCGTCTAATTTATTAGCTAAAGATAAAAATCAACAAAAATATATTGAATATATGAGAAACTTTATCATATTAAGTAGATCTTGATGCAGCATCACATTGCTTGCAAAGTAACTACGTATATTATACAAGCACATACAATCACATGGAACATTTATCGTAGTCGTGTTGGATATATAGAATATATTATTGGTATTGTGAAATGATTTATAATTTATGACAAAACAAATTTCAAAGCGATTTATGATTTAGGACGGATGAAGTATGCAATATGTGTGACTTTTTTTGCACATATATATCAATATTAAGCAATGGCTGACATCTTTGTGAATCCTTTTATGAATTCATAGTTAGAGAAAATTTTGAAGAAAACTTCTTGTGCTTCATAGTTAGAGGCAAAACACCATCCAAATTCAATATCCGGATTAGGATAACGAGCGCAAAACCTCCCACTTCCCTTCTTCGCACAATCAACATGAGACTGGCATAAGTTAGGATGTTCCTCAACCATCTTCGTCGTAGTTGGGGACGATGCATGCGAGCAGTAACCTGCAACTAAAAAAAGAGGGATACAGTAGCAATTTGAAAAGGGACATGGTGGCGTCTGAAGTACCGAACATGGACCCCAACAATCATCTGCTCCTACCATCTTCATCAGAAGCATCACTGTAAAAGGTGAAGACAATTAGGGTTGGAACAATGCACATACCATCACTTGAAATAATAAAATTAGTGATAAGTTTGTGAGAGTGAAAAATTCTAACTAATTTGATTGATTGTGGCAAAATTTTGTGAGAAAATTGGTGAATGATTTTATATGTAAGTAGTAATTGGGAGAAGTTTGTGATTAAATTTCTCATGAGTTCTAAACTATACATAAATAAATATAAATATGGTATGTGTTAATGAGAAGTATAGTTGAAATACATACATAATGTGGCAACCAAGAAGACAACCAAAGAAGCAAGCCTAACATAAGTCATTTTGTATTACTTCATTCTTGCATGCAACAATTTATATAGTTACATATTGAAACTAGTAACATAATGCTTCCTAATTACTTAATTAATACTTCGAATTGAAAATATACATGTTTCACCAACCACCATATTATATACATTTTTTTTAGGAACCATATTATATACATGTCTAGCAATTTGTTGTCATATTAAATTCTCTTCCATAAAGAAAGTGGTTTTTGGGGAAGTAATCGGGGGATTCATGTATCTTTTATGAATAGATGAAACTATCTTTGTGTTTTTCTCATCAAGTTTTTGGCCGACTCTTTTGTTATCTTATTTGGTTATTATGTCACTATTATATTTAGACCTTTAAATAACATTTGATGGTTAACAATTTTTAAAATGTTACTGTACTAAAATTCATTTATGTAGTAATTTATTTATTTATTTTTTATAAAATATTGCAAAGATTATAAATTTTAAATTTGTTTTATGGTTCATTTAGGAGTGGTGAAATTCCCCCCACCCCCTTCGCCTATTTTGGCCTGTCTTGCGATTAACCTGTCAAAATCAGGACGAGCCAACTTCAGCGATTGAGTCTAAACTTTCGTCCTACCTCAAGTCAATTTGGCCCATCAATATTATTTTTCTTTTCTTTTCATTATCCACATCTCATCGATTATTCTAAAAAATTGTTAAACATGAAGTTACATATTCTAATTCTAGAGCTTTTAAAATGGATTATCTCATAAATTGGTATGTGAAGTCTGAAAAGAGATAAGATCTAAAATATTATATTTAAAGTTATTTCTGATATTTTTTAAATTATAATTTTATTAAAATATTGTAAGAAATAGAAAAAATCATAACAAACAGTCTTATTTTCCTATTGTAAAAAGGAAGCACGCTATATTTTGTAGGTAAGTAGTTTCATCTCTTAAGATGAATAAGTGATAAATTTATATTTCAACGCTGACCTCCACATGTAATGAAATGACCCTGCTAATTGTGTTATGAAAAAAACCACATAAGTGAAAAATGTCAAAGTTCATCAAATTCTCACTCTCAAAGACAAACGTGATCTATCATCCTTTATGTACATATGAATTAAGTTAAAAAAAGTGGTGGTTTAGTGTGACTTGAGTTAATGCATGTGTAAAATAGCTTTATATCGTTATAATATAGGGTGTGTTTGTTTCAAGCTAATCTTGTTGATTCCGGAGAATCAAATGATATAAATATATATGTTTACGTTTGTTACAAGTTTACTAAAATGATGGAATATAATTTTTTTCCCAAATACAAGGGTGTGAATAAAGTTTCTATGAAGATGAGAATAAATTCATATGTAGTTACATATTATTATCTCTATTTTTATGGTTCCTTTTAAATATTATAAAGTTAACCAAACATATTTTTTTTTAAATACTTGGAATAAAATTCTTATTTTTATATTCCAAAGAATGTTATTTTTAGAAATAAATTTGGTAAACTTGAAACAAACACATCTATAATATATCTCTTCCGGATTAATTTTTATTATTTTCACAAACATTTATATGACCAATGATAGAAAAAATTGTTTTTGATAGATAGTTACACGTCATGACAATAATCTTAATTTGTACCAATTATTTTTTTAAATGCCAATTAAATCAAGAAGATTGAGTCCAACTAATTAACGAGTTCCACCACAAACAAATTCGAAAATATTTTTGGGAAAAATAACTTATTTTCAAAATCGGAGCCATATCGTCCCCTTCTTCTCTACCCTCTCGACTCTCACTCACTTTCTTCCAAACCACCATCGCCGTAATCGCACCGCCGACGCCGCCGCACAAATCCGGCCAACAACAACCTCTCAACTGCTGTTTCCCAAACCACCACCGGCAACGACGCACACACCAACCGATCTAGTAAGCTTCTTAATCTTCTCCAATTCATGCTAGTGTCACAGTGTTAGTAACATTAGTTATCAATTTTTTATTTATGATTATGTATTTGAATTGATTCATCGTTAGCATCTGTTAAATTAGCGCAATTAGCTATTAGGGTAGTTATTTTTGTTAAGGGTAGCTTTTAATTTGTAGAAATACATACAATTTTGTTAATAGGATCTGTTTCTTCGGCTATCTTCAATTATAGCAAAAGTTAGGATCTGATTTTTGCTGAATTTGTGAGTTTATTCTAAGGTTCAGTTTATTTGTAAAAACATTTTCTATTTTCATTTTAATTTGCTAATAAGGCCATATTAGATTATTTGTAGCTTATAGCAGACACGCTTATCTATAAGTTATTTCTATCACAAAAGATAAAGTTAATTTTTTTTTTTTTTTTTGTATACGATATTAGCTATCTTGGATTTAAAAAAATAAGATGAAAATAGCTTATGAACAATGCTGTAAGCTGTTTTCATAAGTTCTTCCAAACAGTCTCAGAAAACTTATGTGAGTAGATAAGCTCAAATAAGCCAATCCAAACAGACCTTAAGAAGATTTGAGACTCTTGAAGTGAACTGTTGTGATTTGTAATGGTGATGAGATGAAAGGCTAGTTAGAGATGCACCTAATTGTTCATTTCAAGAGTTTATTATCTTCTTGTTAGCGTGTATAATTAACACAAATTTTAGATAATGAAAATAGAAAATGTGTTCACAAAGTAAATGGAGGGCCTGAGTTTCTTGTTGATTTGTTTAAGTCTGTTACTTTTATTGGTTAAGTGTGTGTGTGGAGTTTGAGTAGGGATTCTTTATTTTTCTATGACACTCTTGGTAGGTTGACCGAGGTTCCTAGGTGTTTTTTTTAAGAAATGCCGTGTATTCTTCTTGCATTGCAGTGAGCCATCAAGGGTGAGCCAAGTCATGTTTTACATTAAATGACTCAATTTGAGTTAGCAAAGCTTTAGTTTTAAGGCTTCCGATTTTGGATTTAGTAAACATAGGGCTATTGTTTGGAAATAGAGGACAAGGATAGAATCAGCTGATGAGGTAGAATCGGCAGGGTCAGGAGAAGCATGACTGTGATGAAGGTAGAACCGGTGATGGAGATAGGTGGATTAACAGAGTAGATGGTCAAGGGATTTATTAGGGAGAGGCGAGGATAGGTGATTAAATATTTACAATAGGAAACATTAACACCTTGACGGGATTTTAGCAAAGGGCAAACTGGATAGAGGCTCCTTGAGAAACTAGAAATGATGGTGACCATTTGAATCGATGGAACCTTTGAGAAGGGTCTTATTAGATGCCTGAGATTTGACAAGACAGGAAGTAGGGAGAAACTCAAAATAAACTTCATTACCACACGAAAATTGAGTTAGTAACTAACTAGAATTTTAGTGATAAATGGAACTATTAGAAAATTTTAGAGTGAGTAGGCAGTTGGTTTTGGTGGTTGATGGAAAAATTAGATAAGCCAATGGAAGTAGCTCGTAACAAAAATAATGTCACTAACCAAAAAACATGAACAATCCTCGGAGGGTCGCCTCCTTGAACTAGAATTCAACTCGGGCAGAATCACATACCTCATAGCTAGTGACATAAACAAAGTCACTAACCAAAAAACATGAACGAATCCAACTTTGATGAGCTGAACCTAACTCTACCGAGTTGAATCCTAGTCCAAAGAGGAGACCATACCATACCATACCAGAACTTTAGAACACAAAAAAGGGTCTGAGTTCCAGACCATACATTGTCTGTGTGCCTTGATAACTGCCTCAACCTGCTGTTTCCATATCATAATTTTTGTTGTCTAGCTTGACAGAGATTGTGTGAGTGAAGTTCACCGGTGCCAGAGAAGATGGTGCGGTGGCACTGAGAATAATTGGATTTTTAGAGAATGTTTTTTTGTCATTGGAGTACTCAACCATCACTGTGGATTTCGGGCCTAATAAAAGGCTCTAGATACCATGTTAGAATTGAATCAATAAAAGAAAACAGTCCAGAAAGAGAGAGCGCTTTGATCTATGAAAAGTTTGAAAATGTTCAATTGAATTAACATAATAAAGCTCACTTTATGCTATATAGGGGTTGAGCCCTAAGAGGCTCAAGCTAGCTAAACTAACTGTAATCTAAATAACTCAACAGAATATGCTGACCTAGCATATTCTGTTACAACAGTAACAAACATAACATCTGCACAAATACTTAATATGACTGCTGTAGACTAAGAATGATACTCATATTTAATCTGGTTTTACTTTTAAATCTAAACTACTTTTTACTGTTTCTGTGTTATTAATCTGGTTTCTATATATTTATTTTCAGGGTTTGTAAGTAAAGATGAGTGTTGTTCAGAAGTTTTTCATTGCATCACTGTTCATGTGGGCAATCCCTATTGCAATATTATATGCTTTCAACCATGATCTGCTTCCTGGTAAGATTCTGGAATACTTATGCTTTTTGTGAGTTTGTGTGTGTTCTGCAATGGGTATTGACTTGTACTCTAATTTGCATACTTGATATTTTCTCGCTGTTAACTTGATTGGCAGACCTAGTGAAACACCTTTAAGTGGAAAGATATGTGTAACATTGTCTTGTATTGTTATCAAAGCAAACTTTGTTCCTCGTTTTGTTTTGTTTCGTTGTTGAAGAGATGGTATCTTTCTATTTTCAATTGTCTAAAACTGATAATGAGAACTTTTAACAACTGGTGATAAAAGTTATTGTTTCAACACTGACTAACTTAGAATGTGTTTTCTCGAACCATCTTGAAAATTAAGTCTGAATACACATAATACATGTATCATGCCTTCGAGGAAATGGATATTTGGCCTGGATATATGGTATATACCATTATAAAGGAATGTAAATGTAATTTACTGCTTCCGATGTAGTTAAACATGCTAAAGTTTATACTTTATATCATAAGATCATTGCAATATACACTGACATTACACCAACCAGAAATCTCCTACTTGTGGTCTCAAGAATAATTTCTAATATGTAGTTAATTTTGCACATTGGAGTTAATTTTTTGCATTCAGTTATTTATTTATTTATTTATTTTGAGATGGTTGTTGTGTGTCTAAATGGTGTTGCTCTCTCTTTTGCGTATTTTTTCTTTTTGATTTATTGGCATAGAATCAATCAAACGATGGATCTGTTTTCATGCATCCTTACATGTGGTATTGATTGGACTAAGCATGTCATTCACACCCAATTGTAACCAAGAATATGTTGTTGTTTTTGTCATATGCCAATAAAGATTAAATGATTTTTCTTTCAATAAACGTGTTTGCTGTTATTTTCACATGACAGATGAAAATGATTATGAACCCGGATATCGCATAAATGTTTAATCTCAAATATTAAGGTGCCAAAGAAATTTATGGCAATCATTGCACACAGTTCAAAATAGTAGTTTGTCACTTTGTCTATGCTTCTGCAATCACTGCTTTAAGTCAGTACTTCAAAATGCTGCATAAGTCTTTTGCTAAATCACTGCATAATCTATATTCTCTTTTCTATCTGGACTGGCCTCTAAATGATATTCAAATTTTGAGTTTCTATTCATTTTCTTTATTGAGTGCTTCACCCTATCTGCCTGGACATAACGAATCTCATCATTCTCAGATTATGCCGGATCATAAAAACCTATGATGCATAGGTACGGGTACGGTACCCGGTACGGGTACTGGTACCGGTACGTCATACGGCAAATTTTAAAAAATGAAGGTACGGGTACGTTGGCATAAAACATAAAAAAAAAAAATTTCATGTTAATTACTACACTTCTATCATCATATTGCTTGAGTTTTATTTTTTTTTTAATGCATCCCCTCTACTATTTTCATCAAAAGAAAGATAATTTTGGTTATTTTGTCAACGCCCGTACATTTTTGCTGCACCAATTACGACAAAATAACTAAGTAAAAATAGGTATGGTTCGGCACTAAGTTACGAGTACCATACGCGTACCCGGTACGGGTGCGTACCCGGTACCGGTACTTCTCCGTGTTTGGAGTACCCATGCTTCAGAGGTTTTTAATAAAAACCAATGAAAGTTTTGAAACTACCTTAACGTGTTTCCTTTTCTGTAACAGGAACATCAAATTTGTCTCCTTACTCTATGACACTAGTAAGCGGGTTTCTAGCTGTCATATCTGTCAACATGGTCATTGCATTTTACATATATTTGGCAATGAGAGAACCAGCTGATAAACACGAGCCTGATCCTAAATTTCTTGCTGAGGCCAAAGCTAGTATAAAGCAGTCTACGAGCGATGCTCAACAATCTTCCCAGTCTCTCAAGAAACAACAGTAGGTTGGTGTTCTTAGGTTTCTTTATGGTACTCATGAGTTGTTAGTCTTCGCAAGGAGAAGGGAGAATGGGGATGAAGGAAGCTGGTCCTGAATTGTGTGCTGATCATATTTCTGTTATGAAGTTTGCACATGATCCATCTTGTTCACAATTTATGTTAGCATTATGTTAGTTTTGTATCATATTATTTATATATATTCAAGTTACTTTCATGTCAGAATCTTTTTTCATAATTTTTTTTTTTGATCCGACTAAAGTAAGAACAATAGTATGGTCTGTGTCATCAATGAGTATCAAGCTAAAAATTACTAACCTACTGGTGTTTACAAGAGGAGTTGCTTTAAAATTACCCAAAAGCACTTCTAGGCATTTGATTGGACGATATAGAAATGAGTTTTGACTAAAACTAGGTCATAAAGATCATCAAATTGGCCATATGGGGGTCTTGTGCTATAAAGCAGGGACTCCGATACGGATATCTGACATGGACACGTTGACACTGCTAATGAAAAAAAATAGGACACCGACACTGCTACCTATAAATTGTCTACAACTATAACTCTTGAATCTACTATGTGGAGCAGAGATAAAATCTACTGTGTTATATAGATGTCAGACATCGGTCCAAGAGGTGTTGAAGTAAAGAAGAAAACAATTTAAGACACTTGCCTAACACCGACGCGTGTCGGACACCAGGAAACGTTTAATCCTAGAGATGTCTGTGTTTTATAGGTCTTGACTATCTTGTTATGAAACTTTCATGAATAGTCTCCTCAATGAGCTATCCTTTGTGCAATTGTGCAAGGGTATCCTAATATTTTGCCCCCATGTCGAGTGGACAATAATTACCAGTGATGGGCCGATATCTCATGAAGTGTAACCCAAAATTAAATTCACTCTTGGTAAATTTGATTTCTACGTATGCTTATAAAAGGCAAGAATTCTGTGTATTATATTTCAATCACATTGGGTTCAAAACTATTAAAGACTTTTCTGTGTTTAATTTAGAAGTTTAATACATTGCCACTCTTTGATTTTGGGTGCATATAGATACCTAAATGGTAATTTGCGCATGATTTTATTCATCAAAAAATTGCGCATGATTTTATTTGTGTGTACTTATGAAAACGACTTGTTTCTCTTGTGGGAGGTAGAAAACAAATATAGGGCTAGGAAATACACTCGAGTTGTTCAAGGAATTATAAACTTTGTTTGTATTAAAAAATATATATTACATGAAATGAAGGCACAAGCTTTAAAATATAAGTGTGTTGTTAATCACTAAGTAATTTTAGTTGGAGTTTGGTCCAGTGATAAAAAGTAAGATCATACACCTAAAAGTTTAAGGTTTGAACACTCTTTGTACATTTATGAGTGTAATACTTTTGTAAATGTTCTTTGAGTTTGAAGGTCTTCCCTGCTTTAAATTGGAGCACCATCATTAATTTAGTTTTATAAAAAAAAAATATGGAATCTCCCAACTAAAGATCACTTCCATCTTCGATATCATTCTAATTTCTCTTTACCATCGACTTTTTTCCTTTTCCATTTTTGATTCAACAACTATTGTACATTGGCAAGTTTGAAAACAATCCTTTCACCTACTACAATTTCGATCTCCTAACCACCAACACAGTACAATTTATCATGTTGCTCATAGTTTAACATAATTTGAGTATAAATAGGAACAACAAGGGCAAATAAAAAATGTAGAGAAGAACAGAGAAAAGACTGAAACGAAAAAATAGTAAGAAAAAGAGAACTAAGATGTAGAAAAAATAATCAGGGAGAGAACTCACTTCTCTAAAAACAATATTTTCATGAGAAAAAAATCCCTCATCTTCCTTAATTAAGTTACACCATTATTTTTGTGTCATCAATATCTTTCATCAACTTCATTCACCAATTTATCATAACACATGAACATGTGTAAACTAACCATTGTCGAGAACTCATTTTCTCCTTCTTCATAGATCCGTCCGACAGTCAAAGCCGGATCAAGGGAACCAACTGTCGTCCTCCATGACCTCCTCACGCTCTCTCTGGTTCCCCCTTACCTTCTCTTATTTTATATTTTACATTCTTCAAAACTGTTTTCTTGCATTGTAGACCGGGTTCCAAGCAGATTTTCTATTTCTTTTGCACTTCATTATCAATGCAAACAAAAATACAGTTAAAACTCTATAAATTAATAATGTCAGGACCGGAGAAATTTATTAATTTAGAGAGTTATTAATTTATCCATAAATTAATAATTATTAATTTAAAGAGTTTTTAAGTAATTATACTGTATATACCAAACAAAAAAGCAAATTAGTCTATGCCTCTTAGAATTACGTTGCAGCGAACCTTGTGACTCAACGTAAATTAGTAACTACTGTGTTCATATGCATTGGAAATCAATAATGACTTTTGAAGTACAGTAAATGTAAACAAGAGGAACAAATGTGTTCAATGTATTCTTAATATATTTTTTTTCAGTTTCTATGAATTATTAATTTATGATTTTCTTGGGACCGAAAATTATAAAGGGATCTCCCGAAAAATTATTATCTTATTATTTTATCGAGTTTTTCAATTTTTTACATTGGCCCAAGTCGGGACCGGACAAATTTATTATTTTAGAGAGTTTATTAATTTACCGAGTATTAAATTAAAGAGTTTCTACTGTAGCATCAAATAGTACATGTCATTAAGTAAAACAGACAAAATAGTTCTAAAACAACAAGTTCTATTGCTGCATACTTCGCCTAAACAAACCAAATCCTGATTCTCTCTTGATATCGCTTCTCGATTGGTTCATTAATTAGGATGTATATAATGTTTATTTCGATTCAATTAATTCTTTCTGTCAAACTATAATTCTTTTCTTCAATCTCTATATATTTACTATCTTCAATTTCTTTTTAATTATTTTATTAAATGGGGGTTTATATTCTTAACAGGAAGAGTGAATAGGTGTTTGTAGATGATTTCACATCTTTGTGGATGACCACAAATTTGGATGAATTGAATTCATGATTAGACTAGGTTTATCCCAACCTTTATGATAGAATGATTTGGGACAATAAACTAAAAGCCGAAAAAATAATATATAAATCTAGCATCTAATAGTAAATAAAGACATCCAATGCTTACCGCTAGGATCAGTGGAAGAATTGGCTAAAAAGCAACGAGATAACGCGGACTTTCTAGTGGGGATTTGTGCCATGATATTCCTCTCGTGGAATAAAGTCCCTCTAGTCTGTTTGAGTTATTTCTCTACTTTCCTCCAATACTTCCAAGTTCGTAATGGTAACCGTTGAAGTAACTCATCATCTTCTATTGACTCTAAGTTTTGAATCTTCTATTTAATTTCATTATTCAAAACATTCAATCACGAAGGCAACAATAAAACCTCTTCAAAAGTATAGAATGTCCAATCATGAATTCAATTTTTCCAAATTGTCAACCCTCCACATAATCCGGAAAATCATCTATGAATGCCTCATCGTTACTTTGTTATAAAAAATATAGCTTATAAGTTTTGGACAATTTAAGATATCAATTTGTTTTGTAGAATAAAGAGACATGATATGATAAAGTTATTCTATTTTACTTAAATATGTTTTTTCATGCACTAATATGATAGGTTAGCAATGTGATAGGATTAAAAAACCTACCTATCGCGTAACTAATCTCTTACACACTCGTTAGAAAACACGACTGTCGCTTAAATTTGCTCTCTCATCACATTCATCTTCAACCTCTCTGTGTCTCCAACCCTTTGTTTCATCTACAACTTCTATGTCTTTCAACAAGGTATTCTTTTTCAAATAAATTGTTTCTTGACAACGTTTGATGCTATTTGGGTTTACTCTAGCCATTGTCAGTTTGATACTTTGAACAAAGATTCAATTAAATGATTCATAGTTAATCAATCAAAATACGACACAAATTCAAATACTTTGATCAATTAATTCGCTTCGTCAAACTATAATTCTTTTTTCCAATCTCTATATATTTACTATCTTCAATTTCTTTTGTTAATTACTTTATTAAATGGAGGTTTATATTCTTAATGGGAAGAGTGAGCATGTGTTTGTAGATGATTTCACGCTTTATGTGGATGACCACAGATTTAGACGAGTTGAATTCATGACTAGACTTAGGTTTATCACAACCTTTATGATAGGATGATTTCGAACGATAAACTAAACAATTAAAAGATAATATCTGAATCCAACATCTAATAGGAAACAATGACCTCCAGTGTTTACCGTTATGATCAGGAATAATAATTGGATAAAAAGCGAAGAGATAAAGCTGAGAATTTTTAGTTGGGCTTTGTGCCATAATAGTTCTCTCATTTTTTTCTCATGGCATAAAGTCCCTCTAAACAGTTTTCATTGTATTTCTTCACTTCTCTCCAATACTTCCAAGTTCGTACCGGTGACCATTCACTTCTCTCCAATACTTCCAAGTTCGTACCGGTGACCATGGAAGTGATTCATCATCTTCTATTGATTGATTGCGGGTTTTAAATCATCTCTATTTAATTTTATTAATCAAATCATTCAATCACGAAGGCAACAATGAAATCTCTTTAGAAATATAGAATATCCAATCACGAATTCAATTTTTCCAAATTGTCACCCCTCAATATATATAAGCAGGAAAATAATCTATGAAAGCCTCATCGGTAATTTGTTGTATAAAATATAGCTTAGAAGTTTTGGACAATTTAAGAAATCAAAGTCTCATTGATTTAATCATTAGGAAACACGACTGTCGCTTAAACTCGCTCCCTCATCGCATTCATTTTCAGCCTCTCCGCATCTTCAACCCTCTGTTTCATCTGCAACTTTGCTGTCTTTGAACAAAGTATTATTTTTTTTATATAAATTGTTTTTTGACAGCGTTTGATGCTATTTGGATTTACTCTAGCCATTGTCAGTTGATACTTTGAACAAGATTCATTAAATGATTCATAGTTAATCAATCAAAATACGACACAAATTCAAAGAAGCTTTTCATTTAATCGATTCTTTGAATTAGTACAAATCCTTCTTATAGTTGGATCTGTATCCATTTATATACAAATTCAAAGAATCCATTAAATGAAATACCACCGTGATTTATGTTTATGTATGAACCTAAGTTTTTATAAATCTTGTGTTTATTATGGTCTTAATCTTATTTCATAATGTTGTGATGAGTGTTATATGTTATGCTTTGTAAATGCTTGTATAACGAAAGATTGGATAAAGCTGAAAACCGTCTAGAAGTTGGAAAATATGTGTTTAATCATTTTTTTACTTAGTTATCCTCTTGTGTATCACAAGAATATTATTAAGTAGGAGTAGTCATATGATATTCGGCATGATACTAACATGTCGGTACCGATAATAATTTGAAGAAGAATAAAAAAAGAGCAATTGAATTAAATCACATGTGGTAGTGTCATTATGTCAAACAAACATCTATCTATTAAGAGTTTCTATGCTACATATACTTGTTTGGCTTAATTACCATACATTTTTAAGTGTTAATTAGAGTTGGCATTCATGTGATATAGTTGTTGATTCATTTCTTAACAATGTAATTTGATATAATCAAAGAATATGCATGTGATAGCTCCATGGTTATCGGTATTTTGTGATACATTTGAGTTGTGTCTTTATTTGATAAAGGTTGAACTGGATAAATATGAATCTTGATACATATATTGTGGAATCATTTATTAATGTTGTAATTTGATAGAATCAAAGAGCATGCATGTGATGTGAGATAGCATTATGGTTACCTATAATTTACGATACATGAGAGTCTTCTCTACTTTAAACAAAACCAAAGTATATTAATTTGACTCATTATGTGTATCTATTTTAGACACATATCTCATCATAATCCTGGCTAATTAAGATGAATATCAACTTGCCAAGAACTTTGTGTAGCCAATCACTATTAATTTTTGTCACCTTTGTGTGGCAACTCACTTTTCTTTTGTCATTTTGATTTATGACTTAAATTTTGAATTATTTTGAGGTTTTTATATGATGCGTGTTCTTCTTGTATCAATTGTTTTTACTTAAAAATAAATATTTTTTTATCGTTCATTTAGATTAAGTTTCGATATCTCATATTCGATTCTCTCCGATACTAATTTAGATATGTTAATTTAGCTTCTTAAAAAAAGTTTCATAATAAGAACCATTTTACAATTTGAATAATAGGTCTTTTGCTTCATGATTTGAATCTCGATCTTTTAACCTTGGGCAACTCCAATAACTTAAAAATGTTTTAGTGCTACTAATAACAATTGTTGAATTGTTTGAATATTATACATAATTCTCTGTAAGCATTTGATACAAATTTTGTAAGATTCATAAAATATGATTATCATTCTAGCTTTGGTTTCTCCCCATGTTTGTAATTATACTTCATCACGACTTTCATTTAACGGTACAAAATTGCACAAAAATAATAGACCAAAGGTCAAACATATGCACAAAAAAGTCCAACAATGTAGGAGTGTACAAGTGATATTTTTGTTGACATCAAAATCTCAAGCATGTATTAGCGCAACAATTGGTTTCTTGATGTGCAAGCAAACTGAAATTAGGGTTTCAATGGAGAAGATGAAGTTGGTTATGGTGGTGATGAGTTTGTTATGATTTGAGAGAGAGAGAGAGAGAGAGAGAGAGAGAGAGAGAGAGAGAGAGAGAGAGAGAGAGAGAGAGAGAGAGAGAGAGAGAGAGAGAGAGAGAGAGAGAGAGCATTGAAAAGTTGTATTCACATTATTATGATTGAGTTACAAGCAATTATATATATACAATGACTAAGAGAGTAAGTCTCTTGTAACTAAAATCAAGCTTATCCAAAAGTAACAAACTAAACTATTAAGTGTTTGTTAATCATGATTATGGATTACAACACACAAACTAATAGAATGCTACAAAACCAATTGTTCATGAATTTTTGACACTATCATATCATTACATTTCTTATTTTGTAGTATATAAAAACCTTAAAACGGAAGGATTATACTGAATCAACACGATTTAAATTTAGTTGTCATTGCTATTCAATTTTAAAAATGATTGACAACCACATGATTATCAATTTTGAGGTTTTCAATTGATCCATCGGAACGCAAAAAGAAAAGATATATTTTTTTATCTAGATTGGTAAAAAGATTCATAGAGGTATATATTTTGTTTATTGTAGATGGATGAAATAACAATCGATGAAATTTCACAAATTCAAATTTAAATCACGACTCTCGACTTACCAATTTCAGTATTTTTATCGATATTTTTAATAACATTAAATGTGTTCCATGACCTAAAGTTGTATCCACCCATTAGTTATTATTGGACTTGAAAATAAAAAAGAAGGGTTTTGAGTCATCGAGGTGCAATTGTGTCAAGTGGATAAAACAAAGTTATTACAAGTGATAAGCTGATATCTCATCATGGAGTGTAACCCAAAATTAAATTCGCTTATAAAAAGGCAAGAATTATATGTATTATATTTGCAATCACATTAGATTCAAACTATTAAAAGACTTTTTTATGTTTAATTTAGAAGTTTAATACATTGCCACTCTTTGATTTTGGTGCATATAGATTGCATTGTTTTATGTTCTCTCTCAAAGCATCTAATCTTTTAAGTTGAAAAAAACTGAGAGGACAAAGTTTGCAGGAACATATAGGTTTTGGATAAAACCTTCAACAAGGTACAATTTCTACAACATGAAATGGAAATCATTTTTATAAGATCTGAGGTTATTATGATTAAAATTTTATTGGTAGCCTTTTATAATGAAATATTATTTAAATACTAAATATGAAAACATATGTGCTCTTTCTTATGTATTCTAATTCTAACAATATGTGAATCGAATATGAGAAGACTAAAATGCATGCATTAATGCAATATGAGAGATACAGAAAATGAAATAACTAATATTATAAAATGCATGATTGATGAATAAATTGGATCATCTCCTTCCATTTTCCTCTCCATCTATCTTCTACTTCTCTCCCTCTCTCTTAATCTCACTCTTTTTCTTCACTATAAAATGAATTTATGATATGGAGAGTGAGACTAAGAGAAAGAGAGATAGAGAAAAAAAAAATAGAGGGATACGATCCAATTCTCTTGTTGAGCATGAATAGACTAATTTGGGTTGCACCCAAAAAATAAATGTGTTTACCATGTTTGCACACAAATGGAAAAAGCAAATAGCTAACAAAAAGTAAAGTTTGGCAATCACATTTTTTGATGTAAACAAACAATTTTGATTTTGAAAGTGTGAACCATTGTTACTATATGGTCGAAATGTATTGAAATTGAAATTGCAATCACATTTATAAATAGCTATTTTATTAGTTATTTTGATCCTCAAATATGTTTTTAGATAGTCAATCTAATTCTTGAATATGTTTTTTTATTAGTTAAAAGTCTATAAAACTATAGATTTTTTCTTATTACTTTTTTTTTTGTGCTAATAAGTCTATAAAATTACAAACAAAAGATATTTTTTTTTTTAGTAAAAACAAAAGATACTTTTAAGAATTATATTCTTTTAATTCAATTTTGATAAATTATTGTGTCTCACTGTGAAAGGGTGTCTCGTACATTTAAATACCTAAATGGTTATTTGCGCATGATTTTATTCATAAAAAAATCGCGTCTGATTTGTATGCTCTTAATTTAATTTATTTTTTGACAAATTTATCTTGTGTGTACTTAAGAAAACGACTTGTTTCTCTTGTGGGAGGTAGCAAACAAATGAAGGGCAAGGAAATACACTCGAGTCGTTCAATGAGTTCTAAACTTTGTATTAAAATATCTATATTACATGAAATGAAGGCCTAAGCCTTTAAATACAAGTGTGTTAAACACTAACTATTTAGTTGGAGTTTGGTCTAGTGGTAATATATCTGAAAGTTTCGGGTTCGAGGACTCTTAGTACATTTAGAGGGAGCTAAGTGTATAACTTTTGCGAACGTTCTTTGAGTTTGAATGTCTTCCCTACTTTAGATTGAAGCATCATCCTTAATTTAGTTTTATAAGAATAAAAGTATGCAATAACGATCACTTCCATCTTCGATATCGTTCTAACTTCTCTTTACCATCTACTTTTTTACTTTTTCATTTTTGATTCAACAACTAGTGTACCTTGCAAGTTTTAAAACAGTCTCTTCACCTACTACAATTTCAATATCATAACCACCGACCAGTACAATTTATCATGTTAACCTATTTTGAGTATAAATAGGAACAATAAGTGCAAAGAAAAAAATGTAGAGAAGATCAGAGAAAAGAGTGAACGGAAAAAGAGGTAAGAAAAATGTCTCAAATGTAGAGAAAAAATCACCAGGGAGAACTCACTTCTCTAAAAATAACATTCTCATAAGAAAAAATCCATCATCTTCCTTAATCAAATTACAACATTTTCAGCCACCACTATTCATGAGATAATCCATGAACATGTACAAACTAACCATCGTAGAGAACTCATTCTCTCCTCCTTCTTCATTGATCTGTCATAGCCACGATCAAGGAAACCGGCTGCCGTTCTCCATGGACGCACCTCCATCCTCCATGATCACCTCAGACTCTCTCCGGTTCCCCTTACCTTATCTTCTTTTATATTTTACATTCTTCAAAACTGTTTTCTTGCATTGCAGACCGGGTTCCAAGCCGATTTTCTATTTTTTTTCGTACTTCATTATCCTTGCAAATAAAAATAGCATCAAATAGTACCTGTCATTAAGTAAACTAGACAAAATAGTTATAAAACAACAAGTTCTGTTGGTGCATATATACTTCTCCTAAACAAACCAAATCCCGATTTTCTTTCCGTCAAACTATAATTCTTTTTTCCAATCTCTATACATTTACTATCTTCAAATTCCTTTGTTAATTACTTTATTAAATGGAGGTTTATATTCTCAACGGGAAGAGTGAAGTGTTTGTAGATGATTTCATGCTTTATGTGGATGACCACAAATTTGGACGAGTTGAATTTATGATTAGAATTAGGTTTATCACATTCTTTATGATATGATGATTTGGAACAATAAACTAAACAACGAAGGTAATATTTGAATTCAGCATCTAGTAGGAAATAATGACCTCCAAAGTTTTACCACTAGAATTGGGAAGAATTGGCTAAAAAGCGAAGAGATAAAACAGACTTTTTAGTGTGCCATACGATATTTCTCTGTGGCATAAAGCTCTCTAAATTGTTTGTTTGTATTTCTTCACTTTCCCCCAAAGCTTCCAAGTTCGTAGTGGTAACATTGAAGTAATCATCATCTTCTATTGATTGCGGGTTTTAAATATTGTCTATTTAATTTCATTATTCAAATCATTCAATCACAAAGGCAACAATAAAACCTCTTTAAAAATATAGAATGTCCAATCATGATTTCAATTTTTCCAAACTACCACCCTCGTCATAAGCTGGAAAATCATCTAAAAACGTCTCAACACTAATTTATTATAAAAAAATGTAGCTTATAAGTTTATTCTATTCCATTCCAGTTAAATATATGTTGTTTCATGCGCCAATATGATAGGTTAGCAATGTGATAGTATTAACAAAACCTACCTATCACATAACTAATATCTTATGCACACTCGTTAGGAAACACGACTGTTGCTTAAACTTACTCTTTCACCGCATTCATCTTGAACCTCTCTGTGTCTCCACTCTCCAACCCTTTGTTTCGTCTGCAACGTCGCCCTCTGTGAACAAAGTATTCTTGACAGCGTTTTATGCTATTTGGGTTTACTCCAACTATTGTCAGTTGATACTTTGAACAAGGACTATACAATTATTGTCAGTTGATACTTCAACCTCTGTGTACACTAATTCCAAAACACTACACCATTAATAAATAAAGTTAGTTCAATAAAATTGTCATGTCTTTTAACACCATCAATAATCTCTTAATTTGTATGTAAAAACCATAAACGACATTCACTTTAAAACAAAAGACTATACATTTTTTAATTTATATGTAAAAACCCATTATTGACATTCATTTTGAAACAGAAGGAGTATACTGAATCAGGAGTATACTGAATCAACACTATTTAAAATTAGTTTTCATTGCTATTCAATTTTAAAAATGATTGGCAACCACATGATTATTAATTTTGAGGATTTCAATTGATCCATAAAAAAAAAGTATATGTCTTCATCTAGATTGATAAATTGACATATTCAGATGTACCCCCTCCGTTATTAATTAAAAGCAAATTTGACAACGAAAGAAGTATTATCTAAATTTGGTTCGATTTAACAATTTTTGTATTTTTATTGATATTTTTAATAAGGGTTAAATATGTTTTTGGTCCCTATAAATATACCAACTTTTCGTTTTAGTCCTTCTAAAATTTTCCTTCAACTTTTAGTCCCTCAAAAATTTTTCATCTTCACTTTTGGTCCGTCTTTTAAAGTAAACTCATATGTAGAATACACATTTTTAAATAAAATTTTGCAGAAAAATTCATAATATTATAAAAATCTCTCCAAAAAAAATTAGAATTTTTTTAATAAAACATGAATTTAATATGAATTTTTATATGTTTGACGGTAAAAATTCATAATTAATTTTGTTTTTGTTAAAAAATTCTAATTTTTTGGGGAATTTTTTTATAATATTATATACATTTCTGCACAATTTCATAAAAAATACAAAAATTAACTTAAAAATAGGGACCAAAAGTAGTGATTGAAAATTTTATAGTGATTGAAAATTTTGTTTTTAGTCCCTACAAAATAAAATTACACTTTTTAGTCCCTACAAAATTTTTCATCAACATTTTTAGTCTATATAAAATTTTCCATTAGTATTTTTAGTCCATGTCAAAAAAATTTATCAACATTTTTGGTCCTTGAAACGCTTAAAGAAAATGTCAGTAGACTAAAAAGTGTGATTTTATTTTCTAAGGATTAAAACTGTGAATATTTACCGGGACTAAATACTTAATTAACCGTAGTATCTATTAGGCTTGAAAATATAAAAAAAGAAGGGTTTTGATTCATCGTTCGTCTCCGTCAACATTCCAAATCTCCGGTCACTCCACCGTCGCAGCTCAACCTCCCTCCGTTCAACTGCTTGTACTCACGGCGGTTTTCATCCCTACTACGAAAATCTTGCTGCATCTATGGGGAAGAAAGGAGGAGCGAAAAACCTTCAAAAATCGGATTCAAAACCTCAAAATCGGATAACATTGAGAGAAGAAGCAACTGGAAAATTGAAAACGAAACCAATCGTTAACACAAAGTCCCATTTGAGAATTGATCATTTGAAAAAGCTTGCTGAGTGGGCCACCACTGATTCGAACTTACCATCTTTGTCCGCCTTTTATGGTCAGCAATTAGCTGCTGTTTCAGAGGCTGCTGGTGTGGCGCCTGATCCTTCTTTAATCACTTGCCAAAGGTTTGTGTTTTTTGCTTTATCTATGCTTAGCTAGTTAACTTTACACCGGGTACACCGGATACAACACTGACACGACACTGATATGTAGACACCGGATACAACACTGACACTAATATGTAGACACCTGATACAACACTCTGACACATCTGACAGACGTGATAATTTGAAAATTAGTAGTAGAAGAATGTAACGTGTCTGTCATGTCGGACATTAAGACCTGTAATGATTTAAAACAGTAATTGAATGTAATATGTGTTTGTGTTGAGTCGGACACCAGATACAACACTGACAGATTGACCCATGAAATAATTTGGGAAGTGGAAGTAATTGAATGTGATGTGTGTGTTGGACATTGAGGACGCTTTTAATGTGAAGTGTTGATGTTATGTACTTGTTTGGCTTAGTTACCATATGTTTTGATGATTTAGGGTTAGGATTCGTGTGGTATATTGTTGATTCATTTGTTAACAACGTAATTTGATGGAGAATAAAATAGGATGTATGTGAGACTGCTCAATGGTTATGATATATGTGAGTTGTGTCTCGGATTTGAAAATAGGTTGAACTCAATTGATATGAATCTTGATGCATGTCTTGTTGAATCACTTATGATTCTTGACACTCCAAATAAGTTAAAAATGGAAGTTATTGAATGTAACATGGGTCCGTGTCGTGTCAGACACCATATACATGAGCACACTTCCTAGAAGCTTGTAGGAGAAGCGTGTGTAGGAGTCAATTGGGATATTCCCAAAATTTAGTGAAAGATTCTGTTATAAAAGAGGGAAATGTTAGGAGTTCATTCAAGAAAGTTGTTAGAGTCAGTTTAAGAGAGTTCCCTCTCTGGTCTTAGGAGCCTAGCTCTGGTTAGGAGTTCACAGAACTCTGATTTAGATTTTCGTTTGAACACGAGGGTCGTAACACGGTTCGTACGTAGGATCGGTAGGTTAGTGATCGAGTTGAGAGAAAAAACAGAGAAAATAGAGGAAAAACAGAGGAAACAAGCACAAAAACTGGGAATAGAGGAAACAGAAGAAAAGCAAACCTGAGTATAGGCGAAGCATGGTTGAGGTGCCGTGGGACGTAAGATCGTACGATCCTACAAACCAGCACTCAACCCTAACTACAATGGTTTTACCTGTGAAAAATCTGGCTTCTATCAACTTGTATCTTTCAATGTCATTAATAAGTTTCAATAGTCACACGGATACCGGACACAACACTCGCCAACAGAAATAATTTGAAAATCTGAAGTAATTGAATGTAAAATGAGTCAATGTTGTGTCAATGCTGGATAGTGGACATGACTTCAATTTGAAGTGTTGATGTTGTTAAGTGTAATTAGATTCAGTTAGTGTGGCATTTAATTGATTTGTTAATACTGGTAGTTAGTTAGTCAAGTGTAACTGATTGTACTTATTAGTGAGTTGATATGAGCTATAAATAGTGCTGCATTTGATTTTCAGTCATTCAGATAGACAATCAATAAAATGAGATCATTCTCAAGTTTTCATAATATTCCTTTTTCTAGTTCTTGTGTGCATTGATAAGCTTGTTCTCTAACAGATGGCTACATACTTGTTTGGCTTACTTAACATATGTTTTGAAGTGTTAGAGTTAGCGTTCATGTGGTATATAGTTGATTCATTTGTTAACAATTTTATTTGACAGAATCAAATAGTATGTATGATGTATGTGAGAAACTTCATGGTTATAGGTAGCTTAAGATATGAATTTTGATCCATGTATTGTTATGTTGAATCATTTGTTAACAGTGTAATAATTTGATAGAATCAAAGTACATATATGTGAGACACTGGTTATGTGTATCATCGTATACATGCGAGTCGTATGATCGTATCTAGTGCAAAACAAAACTGAACCTTATTGATATGACTCTCTCTTTGCATATCTATTTTAGACATGAATCACGATTAGTTTTATGTATCTCAACTTGCCCATGTACTTTGTGTAGCTAAACGCAATTTTTGTTACCTTTGGTGTAGTCAGTCACTTTTCTGTTGTTATTTTTCATCTATGACTTAAAATCATGAATTGTTGAGGTTTGTATATGATATTGCACGCTATAGCGGTTCCACAGAGCATTTTAGGGGTCTGCTGCGACGCAATTTCAGTCGTACACGTGGCCAACAGCAGCAGCAAAAGCAGCCGCTAATCGCGGACAAATTGCCGCAGCGATGGTGTTTCGCGCCCGCATTTGTGTTAGGGTTCACAATGCCCTATTTTTTTTAAACAGTTTGCAATACCCTGTTTGCTCTCTGATATTTTTCGTTTTAAGTTTTTTAAGGGGTTTTTTGGTCATTTCACAATGTTATGTTAAATGTTATTACTCTTCCGACTGAATTTATCCGTAGACTTTGTTAGGTTTTTAATTTGTATAGATCATGTATGTTATGATTCATAATAAGATTCGATTCATGATTTCGAAAATAGTGATTCATGATTTGAATATCGATTTCATAAATGTTGGCAGCTCCAATGGCTTTAAAATATTTTAGTGATATGAGCAACCTCATTTGTTGATTTGTTTGAATCTTATCAGATTTCTTCTTAGGTTCTCTTTAAGCATTTGATACTTGGAAATTTCCTATGAGTAATGAAATATATTTAACATTCTTTGATTTCTCTGCAGGTGTGAAACGGTTCTTCATCCCGGCTTTAATTCAACCGTACGAATTGAGAAGAATAGATCAAAGAGGCATAGGAACAAGAAGTTTGACAGCACCTCTCAAAACAATGTAGTGTACACATGCCATTTCTGTTCACATCGGAATCTCAAGAGAGGTACTGCTAAGGGACATGTAAAAAAGATATGCTCGACAAAAGTTAAATCATCCTTAGAATCAACACCAGCTACAAAACCAATTGTGGATGAATCATCAAAATCAGAGAAAAAGATTGTAATCAAAGACGAAGCCGGTAAAATTAATGCTTTTGGTTCAGAAGTTGTAGCTGAGGATTCCACCCTTATGGATGGTCTTCATACTCCACAAAGGCAAAGCACAAGTACACCAACCATGTTAGAAGGAAAGAAGAGAAGCAGGAATAGTTCTGCATTCAAAAACACGTTTCAAACTCCAAGCATGTCGGCCAGAGTAGAAGGAGCGAAAACTCAGAGCACATCGAGCAAAAGACGGAAACGATCTTGGACCAGTTTAAAAGAGATTGCTCAGAGCAAACATGATAACAGTCAAGTTGCTAGTTTGACAATCCCATTTTTTCTGTAACTAGGAAGATTTCATTTTCAAGTAATTTTGTTATTTTTGTTGTGCTTGATAATCTATTGTACGAAAAGAGTAACTTATTTCAACCTTGATGGCATATTGGCTACAGAAGTAAGTTTGTTTTTTGTAGTCAAAGTTTTGTTTTGCTGAAATCATTTTTTGATTCCATCTCTTTAAGCACTTTGTTGATATGATCCTTCTAACTCTAAAGTTTGGAACTTCTCTGCATTTGTGTATATTGATTCAATTTATGGGTTGTTTGTTGTTGTATTGGAGTTATTAGTTATGTGCTTTGAGTTTGGCTTCAAATGGCTCGTGATTCTATCATCTTGCCAACCATGGGTAATGCCCATTATGCCCTGGGCGACACACGTGCTACAGTGGACGGGACAAAGGATTGCGACCCCGCGAGGGTGAGCTAACTTCAAAAATCTGTCCTCAGTTCGGATTGTAGGCTGCCACTCGCCTACATGAAGCTGGAATTGCTAGTAATCGCTGGTCAGCCATACAGCGGTGAGTTCGTTCCCGGGCCTTGTACACACCACTCGTCACACTATGGGAGTTCGCCATGTCTGAGGTCGTTACCTTAACTGCAAGGAGGGGGATGCCGAAGGCAACTGGAGTTGGGCTTAAGTGACAAAGTGGCAACAGTGCACCTTTAAAATGCTAAAGGAGCTAGAAACACATATATGACATTTTTTGTTCATAAAAGTTTAACCTGTTTCAACTAACAGACATTACATCAGTAACACTGTAGTGTATCAGTGCTGAATTACTTTTATAAAATTATAAGCTAATTCGATTAATAGAAAATTAGTGTAAGAACCTGCACAAGAAAATTAGTTTAAGAACATGTGCATTATAATTTGAAATTTTGAATTGTATTTCATTTTTCCTAAAATTAACGGGACACGAATTTTCTAAAGTGACTAAAGTGTAAAGTGAGAAAACGAAGTTATTTTAACAAACTTATGATTCGTTAGGATGTACCTACAATATCTACCTTTAATTTGTTGATTAACGGTTGATATTGCTCACTTTACACTTGAATTATCCACTTTAGAGGAGTCGGATCCTAATTAATGAATTTTTCAAGGAAGAAGATAAACTTAATCAAATTAGAGATTTTGGGAATTAGAACGGTGAAATCTACAAATTTTTGACATGTCACATGCCCCACGTAAGATAGTTAATAACCAACTCAACTTGTATTTAAAGAATAAATGACCAAAGTGAATCTTTTGAAAGATAAATGGTCAAAATAGATTTTAATTAACAGTTGAGCTATATATCGCGAATGAAATTCACGAATATATCACGAATGTTGATTTCTACTGATTTTTTTTGTTAATTTTTGCCACGTAAAACCAGGCTATATGACTGCTATGAAACAGGAGAATAAAATAAGGAACACGTGTTTTAACCAAATGAAAATGAAAACATGATTCATCCTCCAAAAGAAAAAACACCACCTGACTTTGATTGCTAGCATGAGCAGTACTGAATTTATATCACCTTTTGTTTAATTGAACCACCAAAGCTATATCGCCTTTAAACCAACTTTTATTAGCAATATTTCATATCTTAGTGCCAAAAAAAGCACACTTGTGGTTAACGTATGTGTTTTCGCGGAATTTTTGTGGTAAGAGTGTTCGCTATATTAACCATTTCTCTTTAACTAAAAGATAAAGTTAAAAAATATTCTAAGCCTTAATTGTTTGGTGAAGTTTTGTTTCTGGATCCTCTGGATCAAAATAATTTTATTGGAAAATAAAATAAGTACAATGACTACTCAACCGACAATTCGGAGGGGTACACAAATCCACCAAGAAAAACAACCTCCCTACATTTAGTAGTATTTAAGTATTTAAGTATATGTGCTTAATTATTATTTGGTGTCATACAGATTAGATGCATACTTTTTTTATGTTCTTTATTTAGTAAATTCATACTATAGAGTGAAAAAGATATTTGTCTTCCCCTATGTATTCAAAGCCATGTAATAACGAGTTTTAAAACCATCACAAGTTCATAAGCAATGAAGAAGGTTTACTACAATCAAATATTTGGTACAATAGTCTAATTTTACTACTCCCTCCAGTCACTATTATAAGCAAAACTTCACTTTTTAGATACATTGAATAATTATGTATGCAATCAATAATAAAGACTATATACATTAATTATTCAATGTATTTAAAAAGTGTAGTTTTGCTTATAATAGTGACCGGATGGAGTATGTCTATCCATTAAAGACAAAAGAAAGTCAGATCCATTTTAAAATAATAAAGTAATAGTAACAATTCAAAAAGAGTAAATTAAAATATAAAAAAGTTAAACAATTTTTTAAAAGAAATACCGAAAAAGAAAAGAATATAGTCAACACACTTAACATCCAGTTACTATTTCAACGTATAAAATAATGAATTCTGCTCTACTCGCAGCACATTTTGCTCGCGTCCAGCATGATTTTCAGTTATACCCATGTGTTAGTTAAGTCATGCTCCGTGACTTAACTAACGCACCTTATAAGCTCCGCGTGACTTAAATCACGCACCACTGGCCTGGGCGCGAGTTAACCCACGCACGTTGGTCGGTTGTCTGAGCTTATGAACAAACGTTTTTTGGACGGTGTTCAAGTTTTCAACCTTTAATCTACACGTTTTTTTACTACTTCTACACGTTTTTCTGACCACATTTATGGTGGCTATAACCTATACTACCATTCCCACCTATAAATACCCCTCCATGCTTCCCTATTTCCTCACACCATATCACTTTATCTCCCGCCTCACTCTCTCTTTCTATTTCTCTTTTTTTTTTTTTTTTCTTCAATAGCCTCTAGTCACTTGCGGTAAATGGTGGTCAGTTTTGAGGTAAATAGTGAGTAGCCAACTTGGAGGAAATGATCAACCCTTGGGATAAAATTAAATTTGCTTCTTTTTACCCAAAAAACTTTTTAACGTGGGTAAAAAGAATCTTCTTGGGGTATAAAAAGAACCAGATTTAGATTTAGCCCAAGGGTTGATGATGCATTTCCCTCAAAAAGGTTGCTCACTATTTACCCCATGAGTGATCATTATTTACCCCAAGAGGGTAAAAAGAAGATAAGTAAATTTAGTGAATTCGAATAAATGTATCAATTATTGTATGAATTCTATTAATAAAATGAGATGTTGTTATATGTATTAATTTTGTTCATTTCTTTTTATTTATATTTGTATTTATTTAATGAATAAATTTGAATAATTATTTATTTTAAGTGCATAAATAAATTAGAATAAAGCAAATAAATAATTTAGAATAACATAAATAACTTAATTTGAATAAAGTAAATAAATAAATTAGAATAAAGTGAACAAATAATTTAGAAAATAAATAAATTAGAATAAAGTGAACAAATAAATTAGAATAAAGTAAATAAAATAATTTGAATATAGTAAATAAATTAAAAAAAGTTAGTTAAGTCACTCTGCGTGACTTAATTAACTCACGCGACATGACTTAACTTACGCATATTTTTACACTTACGTTAGTTAACTAACGCAGGGCTAGTTTAGATATTTCAGTTAGGCGCGAGCGAAACTTGCAGGGTAAAGAGCAGAATTCTAAAACAATATCTCTTTTAACTACTAGTATTCGTTTTACCATTTATTTCCAAACAAGAAACATGCCTAATTTTGATTTTCTATTCATGCACTTAACCTACTCCTTCATAAAGGCCAAATTTCCTTCATTCACCCCCCACAAGTCACAACCAAGCAACACAAACCCTAACCAATATTTCACCATGGTGTATATATAAAGGCTCATACTCCCTTCAACACCAAGCATATTTTTTTTTCTCTAGCACCTCCAAGCATGCTTTTTTCATCTATTCATTTGTTCTTCTGCCTCTAACAAATAATACATGTTTTTCTCTTTTTTTTTTTTTGAATTATCTTAGATCTTAGTTTTCTACTGCTATAACAAATAATGCATTGTTTTTCTCTATTTGATTTTGTTGTTTTTATTTTATCTTATATCTTAGTTTTCTCCATCTTCCTTAACATTTCAAACACCAGTTACCAAGCCCGTCCCTTGGGGAGCAAGCAGCTCAATGGAGCTGGGCCTCCCATGGACCTCAAAAAATTTATAGTTTGGTACTACTATACTCCACTAAAAAAAATCTTTATTCTCATTTCTTTGATACCCACATTCTAGACTTTCCTTCTTCTCGTTTTATTGACTGGAAGGTTGATAAATGTATTCGTCTGAACTTGTATTTCTATATTATTTATTAGAATATGGATATTTTTTTGTTAGTTATAATGATGATATTTCTTATGTTTACGGATTTCATTTTCAATTTAAATAGAATATTGCTCTTTTAAAGAAAAAGCGTTTTTATTTTATTACGAGACTCTTTTTACTTGCAAAGCCGAGCCTCTAGATTCATAGGAATGGCCCTGCCAGTTACTATCATGTATGTATGCATTTTGACCCCCTTCAAATTTTTTATATGGTGTGTATTTATAAAGGAACAATTTTCTTGAAATCTTAAATTTATTTCTTCCTTTAAATCCAAAATTACCTATTTTTAAGATGGATTAATGTCTTGATAAATGATATTGTTATAGTTTCATACTTTGCTCCATTTCAAAATAAAAAAAAGGACACTTTTTTATTTGAAGGCCTAACTTCTTTCTTACTTTTAAATCGAAAATGACTATTTGTTGATATAGATTGGTATTTGTGTTCAAGTTCATTTTGACCTCTATTATAATATTGAAATTTTCGCCTCTTGGATGGTCGGTATCTTCTTCATGCGCTTGAAATCAGAACAGCATTTTAGTTATGTTGCATTTCTTTTTTTTGAAGTAAAAAAGTTATGTTGCATTTTTTGTTGTAAAAGGTAAATTTAAGTAGGTATTAATCTTAGTATTTTTGTTAAGAGAAATACTCCGGACATTTAATTGTTAACATTCTATTTTTAAACATTTAGTTAGAAAGTGTGTAAGAGCAGATAAATCTTTAACTGCGAGCTTACATTTTTGGTTAGTTTTGTAAAGAGATCTTATCTCAATCCTGAAGTTTTTGATCAATGTACATGTTTTCATTTCTTTTTATGTTTAAAAAGAAAATAATACAAATAAATTGATTTAGAAAGTTAGGATAAAGAAAGATTACTTACAAAACAAGCCTAGAGTCAGAGCTAATTAGAAAAAACTTTTTCTTCCCTCACACATTTTTTAACTAATCTAAAGTTTATCTTTCATATTATACTTTTCTTACAACTTATAACACTCGAGCCATAAAAAATTGCAATAAATTATAACCCCAAACCTCTCATCCATTGAGCTTGATGGTGATAGCATTCTAGAGTACTGTTGTTCTATCAATGCTCCAAAATTAGAAACCTCTCATCCCATGATGTTGATGGTGATAAAATTGTTTTGTGCCCATCATTGATAAGTCAAATCTCAACTGTACAATCATATATCATAATTTTATTCGTCAATATTTGATAAATTAATTTATTGTGTTCATCCATATATGCCTTACCCTTGATGCCTGCAGATGTGAATGTTTCCAACAACCATTGATTTCAAGATGATAATGATGACTATTTATGGGTTTTGAATTTAGTTATGCTAAATTTATATGCATATGGTTACTCATTTGAATGTAGTTCTCTAGTTTAGCCCCATTATATTAATTATAATTCTGTCATATTCATACAACAAGTGTGGCAAAGGTAATATTACAAGTTTGTTAGACTCAATTTTTTGGCCTGATATTATATTATGTGCTATGTGTGTTGATTTGTGTGAAAATCAAAGACAAAGAAGGTAGCATCCATAATTTTATTATTATGAGTTGAAGGATATTGAATTGCCTGGTTATGTTGGCCAAATGATTGAAATTGAGCTTGCTATTCATTTTCTAAAGAATGCAATTTCACTAGAGCATATCACTTTTGGCCCTCGCTCAAGAACCTATTTAGGAGGTGGACGTCGGTTAGATGGTTATGACAGTCTTTCTCATTGGAATGAAACTGGGCACAATTTGATTCGTGAAGAACTTCAAGATTACGTCAATGGAAGTACTAGACTCATATTTCTTTTGGATTAGTATAAAAACAATTATGGAAGGACAAAATCATTTTAGGATTTTACTATTTTTACTTGCAAAGACATAAGTATAACACTGCACAATATTTTGCTACTTTTGCATATGATAGTTGAAAATTTTGTCTTTTTTTATGATAAATATTTACATTGGTTTCATCAATAGTACTATTTCAAATTGATAGCTTCTAATGTTGAGATAATTATATGGTAACTTTGTTAGTAAACCTCTGCTATGCTGAGGAAAATGGTACAAAGGGATGAGCAATAATAGTTCAAAATAAGGAAATCATAGCAACTGATTAAGAAGTAGCCAATTGTATTGCCAAAGTGAGGACTAATGTACAACTGGTCTATGTTGTGATATTTTAATGTGACAATATTATGGACTGTGACTACAGCCATGTTAGAGACTCATAACTAGCCACATGCTTTTGGTGGTCTTTCTTTTATTGTCGTGGAGTACTTGTCATAGTTTACCCATAATGAATTTATGTATAGTTTATCAAGTGCAGAATTTCAAACTTCAACATTAAGATCTAACCATATGTTTCAACTTTAATCACACAACTTGGAGGAAAAAATTTCTCTTTCAAGGGAAAAATCTTATGAGAAGAAAATTCCACATTTGTTGGATTGATTCCACTTTTACAAATTTGTGAGATATTACACATCCTACCATTCAACATAGGTGATTTTGTTAAGTATAAAAAAGATGTGTTAATTTTTGTACACTTTGAATCAATATTATATTTTGCAGTCCTTTAAGAAACTGTTATGATATTGATTCAAAGTATCAAAGAGTGGAAAAATTAACTTTGAATCAATATTATAACAGTTTCTTAAATGTAAAATTGATTCTCAATATAAATCACTTGGCAGACTAGCGATTGCATGAAATTTAAGGTTACAATAGAATGATTAAACAACTTGCTGAAGAAGGCATGTCCGCTTGATAATAATCATATTAAGTGGGTTCGGCTATATGTATGCAAAAGAACGGTCCCCATTTACGCTGAAAGATTAATTAGGGATCACAAAAGAAAACAATAAAAATGTGAAGATAATACGATGAACTATATTTATTGTTTATCATGTTAACCTTTTTCACCCAAGAAAACAATAATACGGTAGAAAAAATATGGTAACAAAAAAAGTAAAAAAGATAGTATCTATACTTTTCTATTTTCTGGTGTAAGTCAAATTTACTTTTTGAGTAGGTTTTTGGTTTTCATATTTATGGGAAAACTTGATACATTAGTAGGCATGCCTTAATCCTCATGCGCTTAGCTCAGTTGGTATGAACAATGCATAATATATGCAATAATGTCCGGGTTCAAACCCCGGCAACCACCAAAAAAAGTAGCCTTAACCTTACTGTGTTTCTTTTATTTCTTATAACTAAAATTAAATTAAAAAAGATGCTACTATTCCCTATATATTCCCTGGACCAACAACACTTTCACAAACACTAGTGTGTACATTTAAAAACATCTTTCTATCTCATTACCTTTTGAATGAATGAAAAAGAAAACAAAAGCTGAATTCTTCTAGTTCAACAACCATGTAGCCATTTACGCCCATCTCTTATAACGAACTATATCCTTCCTCTACAACCACCTTCTATGGTGCATATGTTTGATGTAGTATAACATTGGTGTTTGTGTGAATCACGCTGAGCCGCTAGGTAGCTTCTAGAGAATGAATATGGCTCACTTCGTTTTTTTACAAACCCAATGCAATACCAAACATGCACTATGACCATCTTCTTAGAGGAAAATAAACCGGTCAACATTTTTCCACAAGCAAGTTGTCTGGCGACCACGGTGTCGGAAAATCATCTAGTTGTGGTAAGAAATTACAGACACAGTCAATTGTTCTTTTTATTCCATTTAAATATGAAAAATCATCTATTGTTGTATAGATTGAGTTTTTGTGTGGTTTAAATTCATTTCGGGCTTAATTCTAGTATTTGTCTTGGTTTTGTGTGGATGTTAATTTGCTATTTGATGTTTTGGTCTTTTTTCTAGTGAATCTTTGGTCTCTTGAATGGTTTCTTCATGGGTTTGAAATCAGTGTTGATCATTCCTTAAGAGGTGTTTTAATTTGTTAATAAGGGTGTTCATAGGCATGTTGAGTCAATTTTGTCCAATTAAATATATATATATATATATATATATATATATATATATATATATATATATATATGTATATATGTAGAAGGTACATGAATACATATCGTCCAAATTTATATATATATATATATATATATATATATATATATATATATATATATAAATTATAATTGTGTTCAATTAAGTAATCAACAACAACAAAATTACCAAGAAACTGAATTAGTTTGGATAAGTAATTTTGACTTTTACAACAGTAAAAAATCGGATAATAGTTGACGAAAAAGAAACATTCATTGGTAGAGATTTTACTTGACGTGATTGGGATAATTTTTGGCATGACGACGGAAATTATCATAGTTACGGTAGGTAAGATCGTCAACAATGAACGTTCATTTTGTCTTCCTTTACTTTTTTTTTAATCTATGGTTTATGATTTTCAAATTACTTTTCATGCAAACCAATTTGCTTTCTTTTAATTTGAAATAAAAAAAATGAATGAAGATACAAGTCAATAAGAATAAAGATTACATAAAATAATACTAATCATTTAGTAAAACAGGCAAACTAAGATCTAAATCGACAAGGTCTCTAGGTGCATACTTCATCCAAACAAAACAAATCATGATTCTCATTTGCTAATTTCTTGTTGATCACTTTACTAAGCAGATTGTACTATGCATGCATCCATAATGTTTTATGTCAATCCAATTAATTTTTGCTGTTCTCGTGAGCTTAGCTCAGTTGCTATGGACAATCCATAACATATGCAAGACCCAGGGTTCAAACCTCGGCCACCACAAAAGAAAAAAATTCAATTAATTTTTGCTGACAAGCTCGATATACTAACTTAATTTTTGCTGACAAGCTCGATATACTAACTATATTAATTTTTTTGTTAATTACTTAAATATATAGTTAAACCTAGAAACCTATTTATATTTTCTTAACCACAATTTCAAATCAAGTTAAAACTTATGAAGCATTTTCGAGGACACAAACATCGGACATGACACAGATACGTTTAAAAAAATGACAAAATTGAATGTGATCGCACATATCGGTGTCAAACACTCACACTTGTTCGACACAGGAACACCTTCGATCCGAAATGTTGATGCTATATAGGTTAAATCATGTATTGTATTTACTTTGGTTAATTCTTTTTTTGACAAAGGTCATTTTGATCCCTGAATCTCTAAATTGGCGTTGTCATTGTAGGACTTAAACGTATCGAAGTTGGGAAAACA
Organism: Medicago sativa; assembly: GCF_051527215.1. Classification (NCBI taxonomy): domain Eukaryota; kingdom Viridiplantae; phylum Streptophyta; class Magnoliopsida; order Fabales; family Fabaceae; genus Medicago; species Medicago sativa. The sequence continues at coordinate 14,113,644 of NC_140754.1, forward strand.
TTCTCAAGTGTAAAGCTAGTCATTTTGATCTTGAAATATGTATTTTATTAGTAAATTTGGTACTCGAATGTATTTTTCGTTAGTCTATTTCGTCCATAAATTATCAAACAAAACAAACACTTAGGGATGTATTTGCAATTTTAAAAAATAAAGAACTATAATGAGAAAGTCTCACACATTAGGGACAAAAATGACTATTTATCTATTCGTTTTTATACAATGATTTTGTAGATTGCTTTACACAGAAGTTTGACATTTAAATGATTAAACATGACTTTTGATATATGAATCACTCACAACAGCACGGAATATTGAACACGACACTAACACGTCGACACCGTCATTAATTTGAAAGTAAATTGACATAATTGAATGTAATTACATGTATCAGTGTCGTGTGATACACCTCTGTTCAGAAGTATCGGTCCTACAAAGCTTGTGACATAACAATATATAATACATGCTGATGCTGGTTTAGTTTCAATTTTGTATCTGTTGCAAGCTTGTTATGAGCAATAAATGGAAATTCTCACTGCCTTAGCTTGGTAGTATATTAGAAATTTGATAACTATTATTTTTTTCTTACGATATGTTCTGAAATGTTACGGTTAGCAATTTTTTTGATAGAATTAAATAGTATGTGTTCACGTATATAAACACAAGTGGCAGTGCACCTTTAAAATGCTAAAGGAGCTATAGAAAACACATATAATACTTTTTGTTTATAGAAGGTTAACCTGTTTCAACTAACAGACATTAAATCAGTATCACTGCAGTGTAGGGTTTGGCAAAAACGGGTCGACCCGAATTAACCCGAGTAACCCGATACAATTTTAAGCATTCGGTTCGGGTTAATTCGGGTTACGGGTTGATCGGGTAGACATTGCGGGTTACAGTGGGTCTATTCGGTTCGGTTCGGTTTATGATTTTGAACCCGTCGGAACCCGTTCTAACCCGTTCAACCCTAATTTTTCATTTTATTCTCATAGCCCAATACTCTATAGCCCAAGTTTTTTCTCCTAAGCCCAATATTGTTTCCCTTTCCACTATAAATTCCATACTTCAACACAAATTTTATTAGAAAACCCTAGCATCAGCGGCACATACAACTTCTTCCAATTTCTTCTTATACTTTTCTGATCTTCCCTCAAATCACATAATTTCTTTCTCAATCTTCAATTTCTCTCCAGATCTTCTTCTCTGAATTATCTAACGCTGAAAGTTTTCATTTTTAAAGATTCCTTGAATGATATGTTTGCTATTTTCCTAATCTTCTTCTCTGTATCATTCCTGGATCTACAATTTATTATTTCTATTTTCTAGAAGCTCTTTTTTCCCCTTTTCTGCATTCAATGTGATATTTATTTGACATATCAAATAATTAACTGGAAAATTATATATATTTGATTTGATTGCAACCATAGATTGGAAAATATGTGGCCCAGCAAATTTAAATCCAACAATTACTGTCCAGATTTATAAAGAAAATGAATTGGACGAGGACAAAAGATATGCCAATGAATCGATGAAAAAAAAATAGATCTACACCAAAAAAGGAAAATAATGAGAAAAATATTTAAAAAAAAAATTGATTTGATCCAAAAAAATCATATTGGATTGTGAGGTCAACCCATTAAACTGAACCGACGAACCCGGTAACTCGAAAAAACCGAAAGTTAATAAGGGTATGTTTGGGTCTTGCTCTCTAACCCGAGGGTTGCTTCGGATTTGGGGTTTGGGCCCGAACCCGAACCGACCCGACCCTATGCCCAGCCCTACTGCAGTGTATCAGTGCTGAATTACTTTTATAAACATTATAAGCTAATTCGGTTATTAGAAAATTAGTCTAAGAACATGTGCATTATTATTTGAAATTTTGAATTGTATTTCATTTTTCCATACATTATTGGGACAAGGATTTTCTATAATGAGTAAAGTGTAAAGTGAGAAAAACTGAAATTGTTATTGTAACAAACTTATGATTTGATATGATGTATCTACAATATCTATCTTTAATCTATTAATTAACGAATGATATTGTTCACTTTATACTCTAAAGTGAATTGTCCACTTTAGAGAAGTCGGATCCAAGTTAGGGAATCTTTAAAGAAAATGGTGATATGTACAAATTTTTGACATGTCACATGCACCACGTAAGACAGTTAACAACCAACTCAGCTTGTATTTAAAGAATAAATGACCAAAATGCATCGTTTAAAAGATAAATGATCAAAATAGAATTTAATTAAAAGATAAAGTTAAAAAATATACTTAAACCTTAATTGTTTGGTGAAGTTTTGGGCTTTTGGCTCTGGTTTCTCTAGATCAAAAGAATTTTATTAAAAAAATAAGAAAAGTACAATGAATATTCAACCGACAACTTGGACAAAAGAACAAGGGATACTCAACCCACCAAGAAAAACAACCTCCCGTAGGTATTTGGATAATGGTTAGAATTCACATTTTTTAAGGTGAATAAATGGAGTGTCCAAGATTTGAACCCCAGTCCTTGCATATAACAATGCATGTCCTTGTCAACTGTGTTATACTCACGGGGACTGATGTTAAGCAATTTTAATTAGTTATAAATTGTAATCCGTTTAGCCTTTAAGTATATAGGCATTTAAGTATAATATACTAAGATTATTATTAACCTCTAAAGTGTGCACAAATCTATGAAGCACAGACACTCCTCGGATTAGACGTGTCCTGGTGTCGGACACGTGTCGTATCCGACATCAACAGGACACCGACACTTATAATTACATTGAATTATTTAATTTTCTCAAATTATTAGTGGTGTCAGCGTGTCAGTGTCCGTGTCATGTCGGTATCCGTGCTATAGGCCCAAATCAACAAATGATTCGCCTTGAATATCATGATATATTCTTAGTCAGAGTCTTGATCCTCTACCTGCATATGTTTCTCTTCTATAAATGTTAATCAACTGTTCTTTCTCTCTTTCTTCTTCTTCTTCTGGAATTTAAGGTTTATATTAGAGACTCTGATTATTTCAATTCACTCTATTTAGTAAATTCATACATTAGAGTGAAAAAGATAATTGTCTTCTCCTATGTATTCAAAGCCATGTAATAACGAGTTTTAAAAAAATTAATTCATATGATATTACTTTGCATCACATTTACAACCATTCAAATGAAGATGTGATCAAAGAAAAACAAAGGTTCGGCTGTTTTTATAAAGGAAAACTAATTTAAAGCATTATATTATTTTATCTCAAACCATAAATTTAAATTCCCATCACAAGTTCATAAGCTATGAAGAAGGTTTCAGTACGACAATTTTGGTTTTTAATAGCACAATTTTAATAGCGTTTATGGATAAATGCTATTAAAAATGCAACTCATAGGCCTGTTATAGCACTTTTAAGAAAGCGCCAAGAAAAACCTTTTAAAAAATGGGTTAAATAGCGCTTTTCAGCGAACGCTATTGTTGGTGGGGGTATAGATAGCGCTTTTCGCAAACGCTATCTTTGGGCTTTATGAAAATTAAAAAACAGGGGGTATGATTTTTTTCATTTTCGCGCACAAAACCAAAAAGCATTGGTGTATTACACTCTCCTGAACTATTACACTCTCTCTCCTTAATCCAACTGAAAATTAAGCTTCCACCGTCCCAAACTCTCTCTCTCTCTCTCTCTCTCTCTCTCTCTCTCTCTCTCTCTCTCTCTCTCTCTCTCTCTCTCTCTCTCTCTCTCTCTCTCTCTCTCTCTCTCTCTCTCTCTCTCGAAACCACCGTCCTTCAATCCACCGTCATTCCACTCTCTTTCTCTCGAAACCACCGTCCTTCCACTCTACTAAATTATATTCATTCATTCAAATTGATACAACACATCGATACAATGCAAATTAGCTAAAAATAAAAAGGATGAGTCTGCGAACAAACTCACAACATCCAAAAAAGACAAATTACAAAAGCCTACACATATGATTATATTCAAGTCTCTGGAATACCCAGGTCTCCGGGTCTGCAACGTAGACGATGCCAAAGTCATTGTTTGGATGTCTGCCTTAGATTGAAGTTGAATTGACAGTCTGAACCGAACAAATAGTACCTAAACTAAACAAGAAAGACAAACAACGTCGTACAAAGAAGACGAACAAACCAACATCGTCTTTATTTAAATAGATGTGAAAATCACTTATTGAAATAAAAGGGAAAGAGAAAAACGAGTTAGAGGGGTGATTTTAGGTCAAAAGTTATCTGTGTGAACTTGAAATACTTACATTGTGCACAGAGCTTCATCACATATAAAATTGAGAAGGAATAGTTTTTTTAGATAAATTCATATCATAATATCCACTACTGCCTTCATTAAGCCAATCTATGGGGAATTCTTTTAGAACTTTCAACCATGAATTGTTTCCATTGCTACCAATTAATTAACGATGGAGGCCTACAACAAAGTGATCGAAAATAAATCCATCTCTCCCGAATCAGATATTATCAGAGTTGGAATTCAACAACTAATATGTTTTCTTCACGGCACAAATTCTGTTTATGTACAATGATCATAAAATTGCTTCAGATTCTCCGTTCTGGATAGGAACAAATGTGAGAAAACTTGATAAAACAATTATGAATGGTTTTAACTCCATTAAGTGTAAACAAATTTATTTTGGCTGTAATAACAACATTATGTATGAAGAACTTAATTCAATTTAATTTAATGCTATTAAAGAATATACAATTACCAATTAATCATAATTTTAAAATGGTCAATTACATAGTAAATCTAAGGATTGGTCAATCAACATCAGAACAACAACAACTATAATATTAATTTTTCGCATGTTAATTTTCATAATATTAATTTTTCGCATGTTCGAAGAGAAGCTAATCAAGCTGCTCACTATTTAGCAAAATATGCACTTTCTATTTCTTCTGATGATGTTTGGATTGAAGAAACACCTTCTTGTATTGATGTAGTTGTGGCCTTCGATTTGATGCCACACTCTAATGAATGAATATATGTTTCTTGTCAAAAAAAAAAAACAACAACCATATGCCCAACAGGTATTAAAGATGTCATAATAAACACATATGTTTTTGGCCGAAGATTAAGAAACGTGCCTTCAAGATTGAGGTTCTAAATGCATCTCCAAGTGACCGATAAGAAAGATATGTTTTTGGCTAAAGATTAAGAAACATGCCTTCAAGGTTGAGCTGCCGTCGCACCTTGGGCCGGATTCATCTTGTGAGAAGTTGATCTGCATCTGATCCAGGATCTAGATGCTTCCATCCAGGCATTTTTATACCGTCAAATTGTAGTAGTCTTTCACGCTTCAAACCCTAGCCTTGTGTTTTCTTTCCTCACTGTTTTCTGAGTTGCTATTCTCGGTTCTAGTCTGTACGTTTTGTCTGTTTCATCCCGTTTTCCTGTGTGTCAGTCGTATCCATGGATCCTAATACTCTCAACCTTGATGGCTTGACCTTGTACGAGGAGGGTTTAACCCTAAACCTAGAGTCTGAACCCGAAACCGCTGCTGTCCTCGAACACTGTTTGATCGGTCGTGTCCTTGCTGATCGTGAGATTCAATTTGCCTATTTCAGCGAGCGCATGTCTCGTGCTTGGAAGCCAGGCAAACGAGTCACAATCACTAAGTCTGTGTCTGACGTTACTTGTTTCAGTTTCACCACAGAGTCGACGCTGCTCGTGTTCTTGAGGAAAGTCCGTGGCTTTATGACAATTTTCATATTGTCATGGATCGCATCTCACCTGGTGTCGTACCCACCTTTGTTCCATTGAACCATATCGATTTTTGGGTTCAAATTCATGGCCTGCCCTTCGGCTTCATCCAACCGAAAGTAGGTCAGGGAATAGGAAGCTTCTTAGGTACCCTCAAAGCCTATGATGAGCGAAACACAATTCATAGTTCATATAGCGCATCAAAGTTGCCGTCGATGTCACCGTACCACTGAAAAAAGAATGGCGTGTCCGTGCTAGTAATGGCTCTTTTGTTACTATTAATTTTAATTATGAGAAATTGGGTGTTTTCTGTTACAGGTGTGGATTGATAGGACATACCGACAAGGTGTGTCCGAAGCTGTTCGAATTAGAAGCTAATGATGGTGTCCGTAATTGGGGAGTTGACTTGAAACCTGTAACACAACGAATTGGAACTGCTGCTACAAACCGTTGGTTACAGGATCCTATTCCTGCCTTTATACCGCATCAAAATCATTCGCAAGGTGCTGCACCTGCTGGCCGTGACAAAGTCTCTGAAGGCGTGGGAAATTATACAAATTTCAATGACCGTATGCTTGCTTTCCAGTCCCAACTCACAGCTATGAAACATGACGTGCTTGCTGCCCAAAACTCAATGCTAGCTAAGAAAGGTAATGGTGCAATTTCTGCTTGCAAAATGCAGCTGCTGCCTTCTTCTTCTACAGGTGCTTCGGCTTCTGGCTTGCTGCCTGATCGCACAATGGTACTCGGTTTACCTGCTGTCCCATTCTCCAGCGATTCAAGTGATGAGATACAGGAGGAAATTGGCTCGAATTTGAAGAAAAGGAAACGCATGCTGACCCTTCAGAATGGAGAGACATTTGCTGCTGAAGGGGATGTGGGAAACTTTGTAATAGGTTCAAATGTTAGTCATGGGGGGGATATTACTATGAATGTAATTGCTGATCCTTTAGGTGATGAACAAAATGTAATGGCAGGCCCTGATGTTCAGGCCTGCCTAGATAAATGAGCCTAGTGGCGTGGAATTGTCGGGGTGTAGGTAGCCCGAGTACAATTCCCGACCTTAAGTACCTAGTCTGGCACTTCAATCCGGATCTTTTATTCCTAAGTGAGACTCTAGCTCACCGAAATAAAATTGAAGAACTTCGTTTTTTGCTTGGTTACGATGCTTGTTTTCATGTGGATCGCACCGGGAGAGCCGGGGGTCTAGCTTTGTTTTGGAAGAATTCTTTGCATTGTCAACTTGTTAACTTTTCTAATAATCATATCACTGTTGAAATTGTAAATACTACTCTTGGTACTTGGAGACTTACCAGCTACTATGGTTATCCTAGCGGAGGTCGTAGAACAACCGCTTGGAATTTTCTCCGACAACTTGCAATGGAATTTTCTGGCCCTTGGTGTATTTTCGGTGACTTTAACGATATTTTGGATGCAGGTGAGAAAAGAGGGCGCACTATGAGGCCTCCTTGGCTTATCAATGGTTTTCGTCGCGCTGTTATTGATTCAGGTTTATCCGACGTCCCGGTTGAAGGGTATCCGTACACTTGGTTTAAAAGTCTTGGCACCCCGCGTGCGGTGGAAGAAAGGTTAGATCGTGCACTTGCTAATAATTTATGGTTTAACATGTTTCCGAATGCTATTGTTGAGACTCTTGTGGCACCTGTTTCCGATCATTATCCAATACTTGTAAATGTTGCACCTATAACTCGGTCCTATGTTCACAAACGCCATTTTCGCTATGAAAATGCGTGGCAGCTTGAACCGGGTTTTAAGGAGCTAGTTACTAACTCTTGGCAGGAACATTCGACAAGCACACTCATGCCTAAATTGTCTTTATGTGCGGAAGATATTTCGACATGGAAAAAGAATCATTGTCACAAATTGAGAACAAACATCGAGGATTGCCGCAAACAAATGCAAGACACACGGTTGCAAGCTTCGGTTGAGAACCAGACTCGCATGTTTGAACTTAGGAAATGAATGCAACGCTTGCTGTCCCAAGATGATGCCTATTGGCGTCAACGAGCTAAATCTTTCTGGTATAAGGATGGCGACAGAAATACCAAGTTCTTTCATGCCTCGGCAACAGCTCGAAAGAAGGTAAACCGTATACTTTCCCTTGATGATGATGTAGGTAATAAGGTCACTAGTGATTACGGTTTGCAGGAAATAGCGCGAAACTATTTTGTGAATATTTTCCAACAAAAGGATAGCGAATTTTCTCCTGTTATAAACGTTATTAATCAATCCATCTCTGTTCATGATAATGATAGTCTCACGGCACCTTTCACTAAGGGTGAGTTTCGAGAAGCTATTTTTTCTATGCATCCGGACAAGTGCTCCTGACCTGATGGTTATAGTCCGGGGTTTTACCAACATTTTTGGAATTTATGCAGTGATGACATCTTCAAAGAATGTTGTGGTTGGCTGGACACAGGACAGTTTCCACCGAATTTAAATATTACTAACATTGCTCTCATTCCAAAAGGTTCTGTGCAGGTTAGCATGAAAGATTGGCGGCCAATTGCACTATGTAATGTGCTTTATAAAATTATATCTAAAGTGCTAGCGAATAGGTTGAAGACAGTGCTGCCCCAATGTATCTCTGACAATCAGTCCGCGTTTGTTCCCGGCCGTTCCATCCTAGATAATGCTATGGTAGCAATTGAGGTACTTCAATTTATGAAGTCGAAGACACGTGGGGCAAATAGGTATGTTGCTCTCAAGCTTGACATTAGCAAAGCCTATGATCGTATGGACTGGTCTTATTTAATGGCAGTTTTAAATAAAATGGGTTTCCATCAACGTTGGATTCGGTGGATGCGTATGTGTGTAGAGACAGTTGATTATTCTGTGCTTGTTAATGGTGAGCAGGTGGGCCCTATAATTCTAGGGCGTGGTCTCCGACAAGGGGAACCCCTTTCCCCCTATCTTTTTATTATTTGTGGAGAAGGTTTATCGTCACTTATCAGAGATGCCGAGAACCGAGGTGTTCATACGGGAACAAAGGTTTGTCGCCAAGCACCTTCTGTTTCCCATCTTTTTTTTGCTGATGACTGCTTTTTATTCTTTAAAGCCACGGAGGAACACGCACATGTTATGAAAAATATTTTATCCACTTATGAGTTAGCTTCGGGTCAAGCGATCAGTTTGCCAAAATCAGAGATCTATTGTAGTCGCAATGTCCCTGACGACCTTAAAACCACTATTACTAATATTCTTGGTGTTTGTTATACCCTAATTTTGGACCTAAAAATACCAACTCAATTCTTCTTTTGTATTTCAAGTCATTTGATATGTCTCTGATCAATTGCATCTTTCTCTGCATTTGATTTCAATTTTATTTGTAAAAATTCACATAGAAGGGCATTTTAGTCATTTCCTAGGTCAAAATTTCTCTTTCAATATTTAAAATTTTGTTTGAGCCCTTTCAAAGAGTTTGAATAAGTCCTTGCTTCAATTCTATGTCAAAATCCATTTTAAAAATTGCATTTGAAGTCATTTTGAGTCAGTTTTGCCCCTAGGGGCATTTTAGTCTTTTCAGGTGTTAAAACACTGTTTAAATCCTAAAAATTGTCTCTGAGTCTTTTAATTTTGCTTGTATGAGTCTTTGCTTCAATTTCTTATAAAAAAATCCATTTTAAAAATTTGTATCTGAGTCATTTTCAGTCATTTTAGCCCCAGGGGCATTTTGGTCATTTCACACGAAATTTCGGCAGAGAGAGGTTACTTTAAAGTACCTCATTTAGGCCATTGGTTCGTTTTAGTCCGTTTTGTCAATTTTAATCGTTTCACTTTACGTTATTTTCCAATTACCAATTTTAATTCATTTTATTTTACTTTTAAGTCCTAAATTTCTAAAATTTGCATTTTAGTCCATTTTTGTCCAAGTCATAGTCCAGTGCCACATGTCAGTCTTTTATTTGTCCAAGAGTTAGTTACGCCACATGGCAGTTTGTCATTGGTCCAGGCATTACAGTCATCAGCTATAAAAGCCACATCACAGTTAGTGGTCAAGGGGACCAATCACTTTCTGCACAGTCATCACAAACAGATTCATTTCTCTCTCTCTCTCCACATTTTCAGATCAAAGCACCAAATTCTTGATGAACTTGATGAATGTTCATCAAGAACACCAAGAACAAACCCTAACAAACTTTTCCAGAAATCAATCCTGCATCAACACATAATCATCAACGCAGAATCAACAACACAGAATCATCAATCACGCAAAATTCGATCCAAAAATCATCACAACACTATCAAATCCAAAACCGAAAATCATCAAAACAAACTCAAATTCAGCACTGTTCGTCATCAACAACGACGAATCCAAGTCTCAATTGCAAATCTGTAACGATCATCATCAACAGATCAAAAATGAAACAAAAGAAGGCCAACGGTTCGTGAGTCAAGCAACAACAATAACCGAAGTCAGATCGAGCAAAGAAGAAGCAAGAAGAAGTGGTACGAATCGAAGCTGAACGGAGAAGATAGGAACGGAAACGTGAACGAGTTCATCGCTGCAAGCTTCGGCAGATTCGAATCAAGATAAGGTAGAAACTCTCTCTTGAACTTTCGTTTCTTGCCGTGTTTGATCGTAGATCTAGAACGTTTGTGAACTGTTTTGGAAATTCTAAGACCGGATTTGAGTAGAGGAGGAGAATACGAGCAAAATGATATAAAAATTTCAAAAAAAAAAAGGAAAAATAACTCCGGTGCGGCGGCGCTCCGGCCAACCACCGCACCGGAGTAGCTCCGGTCATCTTCCTCAGCTCATCGCCGGCGAGCTGGTTCTAGAGAGAAGTCAGACTCTCTCTCTCTAGAACTTAGTAATGTGTTGTTTTTTTTGTCAAGTGTGAGGTTTTTTTTGTACAAAGCTTTTTATACTCCCTCTCTAAACCGATCCAGTTAGCCAACCCATGGATCTACCCGATCCAGCTTTCTTTGGGCCCATAACTGGCTTTTTTTGTTGTTGCTGCGTGTTATTGCTGTTTACACCCTCCTTTTCTGTGCGTTCTAGTTAATTTCTTGCTATCTGCACCCCTGTCTGCCCAAATTTGTTTATAAAAAATCCTAAAATTTTTCTAATGTGTTCTTAATATTTTTCTTGACATTTTGGTGACATTTTTTTGTGCTAAAACTTGAGAAAAGCACTTGAAGCATTTTTTTCCTTATTTTTGTTAGAATTAGTAATTTTCTTGCACTTTTTTAGTCCAAAAAACCTTTAAAAAATTCCTAAAAATTTCATGAGTGTTTCTTGATAATTTTGTGACCTTTTAGTGTTAATTTTACATAATGAAAATTGGTAAAAATAATGTGGTGGTTTTCTTGCTATTTTGTGATATTTTATGCTAAAATTGATGGAAATTTGCTTGATTCCAATCCCACTGTATTGATGAACACTTGTGACCTATGCCATTTGATTCTATGGGGTTTTAACCACTGTTTGTGTTTAATATTGCTGCATGATTGTGAATTTTGGTAGGTTACTTAGTTTACAAGTTACTTGTGTAAATAAATAATGTAAATGTGCCTAATTTTGCTTCTAAAGTGTCAAGTTAGTCATGTTGCCTTAATTCCCATTCCAAAATCTGATTCTAAACCTTTAAAAATGTGTTGGAATGTGAGGATTATAAGTCACATGAGTCTTGCACTTTATGAGCAAATTTTAGCCATATTTGCACTCATTCTTGCCTTTATTTTGGGTTATTTTCTATGCTTTATGCTATAGTATTTCTCTTGCTTCATTTCTTTTGATATTATCATGTGTTACTAACCATTTCATCTCATGTCTCATATTCTTCATAAGCATTCCCATTTCATTCCACATCCCATCTCTTTCTCCACTTTAATTTCTTGCACTTTAAGTTTCAATTTCATGCAAAAATTAGAATGTAAAGATTTAGGAATTCTTGTAATATTTTACTTTCATGCTTTTAATTTCTTGGCAAAGAGGCCATAGAATGTATCTAGGGTATGATGTAAAGGACAATGGACTCTAATAATGTACACCGATACAAGCACCGACACATGCACACACTTCACTTTAGGTATTTAGCTAGAATATGCATGTTTAGATGTATGTTTAGGATTGTATGTTTAGATGAATGTTTAGGCTTTATACTTAGAGAAAAAATCAACTTTCCAAAAAAATATGAACAAACTTCACTCAAATGGCTTTCTTAATAAACCTTGGGATTAAAATCCCATTGTAATTTTTCCTTTTATTTTCTTAATCAAATCTCAATGAACTCTAATCATGTTTAGACCACATTTTGCAAATGACTAATTCAACCCCCCACTTTTTACAATCTCATGCCCTTGAGGCCTCTTTCTATTCTTCAAACTCCAATTTTCAAACTTAAAATCAACCAACAAAAACAAAAACATTTTTGGAAGAGAACTACGGTGGATTTGATCCCTTAAACGGGTACGTAGGCAAGGAACAAAATTCCTTCAATTCAACTAAAATAAAAATCCAAAAACATCCTTCTCCCTCCAATTCTTCACTTAGAAATTTTTAGGTTTAAACAAACATTTTCAAATAGCATTTAAAAATAAAGCGCGCGCGTAGAAAGTAAAGACGGTTCCTATAGGATACTATAGTCGTTACGGGTGCCTAACACCTTCCCAGAGCGAAAACAACTCCCGGACCTCGATTCTCAAGGGTTTTGCTTACTTTTTCCCTTCCCAAGAAAAAATAAGATATCACCGGTTTAAAAGGTTCAAACGTAATCAATGTTTGACACCCGAAAACCAAGATAAAACAGCTGGCGACTTCACTGGGGAGATTCGAGAGTTACGCCTAGTCTTTATTTCCACGCTTGCGCTCTTTTTACTTGTTTCCTTTACTTGCTTTCTTGTGTGAATAAATGTTTAATTTCTTGCAAACGTGTGGGGTGAGAATATCAAAAGTCCTGCACCCGGGCTGAGTGAACTTAGGATTTAGGAGGGATATAATCGACAATTCATTCCGGGGGTTGCCTCGTGTTTTGGATTATGCGATCAATCCCACATAGCTGAGGCATTTTGGGGGTGATGTTGTCGGCGCGTGTTGTCGCGTTTAGGCACTTTACTTCTAATTGTTCTATGACGCTATGAACCATAGATAACCAAACCCATCCATGGCCATTTTCTAGGATGTAGTGCGGAGGCTAAACCGAGTGTTGTCTCGAGTTTTAGTCGTCACGCGATACTACACTCAAGTTAGACCTTCCACGGATAATCATGGAGCGAGTATTGTCTCGTGACACCATGATATACGTCGGAGAGGTTGCAACTTGGGAACCTTTTTAGAACCCGGTTACTATATCCCAAAGCCCTAGATTCACCGGACGCCGTGTCCACCCATGACTCCTCGACTTTGAACTTCAACCCACCATGTTTTCTCCGAACTTGAACATAATCATGCATTCATGCATACATGCATACATGCATAAACTTTTGTCATGCATTGTTATCGAAGGGCTTAGATAAGTTGAATTTGTAAACATCGTAGGAATGAAGAGGACTAACTCCTACAAGTTCAAGGAAGTGGATTTGGCTAGTTTGAGAGATTTGGCACTCAAGATTGAGGATCCGACTGGTTTCCGACGTCGCTACGGGGCTTTACTTACTATTCTCCAGACTAATGTAGATGAGAAGCTTGTGCACACTCTAGTGCAATTCTATGATCCGGAGTGTCGGTGCTTTACTTTCCCCGACTTTCAGTTGGTGCCTACTCTAGAGGCTTATTCTTCATTGATGGATCTATCTATTGCTAAGGGGATACCTTTCTCAGGACCTGAAAATCCTCCTACTCCATTGGTTATTGCTAAAGATCTCTATCTCAAGACCACCGATGTCTCCAAGAATCTTGTCACTAAGGCACGCATCCGAGGGTTCACTTCAGAGTATCTTCTTGGGAAATCCAACCTCAATACCACTTGTCAGGACACTCTCAAGGCTATTCTTGCACTTCTCATCTATGGGCTTATTCTCTTTCCGAATCTTGATGGCTTCGTGGACATGAATGCTATTATGATCTTCCACTCCAAGAATCTGGTCCCTACTTTGCTAGCTGACACATACCATGCTATTCATGATCGTTTCGGCAAGGGTCGTGGTTATATTCTTTGTTGTGTGCCTCTCCTCTATAGGTGGTTTATTTCGCACCTTCCGGAGTCTTTCCACGCCAATCCGGAGAATTGGTCTATTTCACAGAGGATTATGGCTCTCACTCCTAATGAAGTGGTTTGGCTCACTCCCGCTTCTAGGGTTAAGGAAATTATCTTTGGTGGTGGTAAGTTTCTTAATGTACCTCTTCTTGGTACCCGGGGTGGAATCAACTATAACCCGGAGCTCGCCTTGCGACAATTTGGTTTCCCGATGAAAGGAAAGCCCATCAATCTTGCTACAGCTCCTTACTTCTTCCACTACTCCAATGCTCCCACAGGAATAAGAGAGGATTTCATGGATGCTTGGTCCAAGCTTCGGAAGAAAGAGGTGAAGCATATGGGTGTAAGGTCCGGTATTGCTCATGAGGCCTATACACAGTGGGTGATAAACCAAGCTGAGGAGATTGGTATGCCTTACCCCTCTATGAGATATGTGTCAGCATCTGTTCCTACCATGCCCTTGCCTCTACTCCCACCTACCCAGGAGATGTATCAGGAGCATCTAGCTATGGAGAGTCGGGAGAAGCATCAGTGGAGGGCTAGATATTATGAGGCTGAGAATTTGATCATGACTTTGGACGGAAAGGATGAGCAGCAGACTCATGAGGTCCTGACACTGAAGAAAGAGTTAGCTAAGGCTAAGAGAGAGATTGAAGAGAAAGATAGGTTGCTTATGAGGGACTCCAAGAGAGCTAAGGGTGCCCGTGACTTCTATGCACGATACTGCAGCTATGAGTCTGAGTCTGAGGATGATGCTTCCACTTCCTATGCTTGAGGATTTCCATTTCCTGTTGTTATTTCCATTTGTTTATGTTGAAATTGTCTTGTAAAACTATATGTTGTTTGTTTGTTTCTCATTCATGTTAATTGTTGTTTAGTAATGTTTACAAGTTTATAATTTGTCTAAAACCCTTCGATAACACAAAAAGAGTCTTTTTTGCATATGCATTAACACATTTCATGCATCATATGCATTCATTGGTCACAAAAAACTTCTCTCGTGCTCATTGCCTCCTGGTTTTGTCCTCCGCAGTCTGAAAAGTGGCTCGTGTTCGCAAAGTCTACCAACCAGATAGAATTCATCAAACAAGATTTCACAAGAGAAGAATGATGGCTAACTTTGAAGAAGAGAATGCTCAGCTCCGTGCCGAATTGGCTGCTATGAAGGAAGACTTGGCTAAGGCTCATGACGCTATGTCCGCTATGATGGCTGCACAAGAACAGCCGGCCACTTCTATCCCAGTTACCGCTGAGGTGATTCCCTCTATACCACTATCTACTGTGGCTACTGATGCTCGTTTTGTTATGCCCAACGGCCGTCCATATGGCCTCTCAGCTTACTACTCTCCTAATACTGCTGCTGGTGTCTCTGGTTTTGCTGGTCAAGGACAGATTCCTGTATCCACTGCTATGCCTCAAGTAACCACTGTTGTTACCGACCCTATTGTACACACTGTGCAACAGGTGATTGATGTTGACACTCCGCGTGGACAAAATCCCGCAATGGAAGCTATGAAGAGACAGTTAAAGGAGTTGGTTGGAGAACTCCGTGAGGTCAAGGCTAGCCGGGGAAGCAATGGTACTCCTGCTAAAGCTCGTGATCTATGCTTGGTATCCCGATTTGAGGTTCCTAAGAAATTCAAAGAGCCAGAATTTGACAAATACAACGGAACTTCCTGTCCACACAACCATGTTATCCGGTATGTCCGAAAGATGGCTAACTACGCAGATAATGATGCACTAATGATCCACTGCTTCCAGAGTAGCTTGACAGATGATGCAGCAGATTGGTACACTAGTTTGAGCAAAGACAACATCCATACTTTTGAGGAACTCGCTGCTGCTTTCGAAAGTCATTATGAGTTCAACACTCGTCTGAAGCCGAATAGGGACTCTCTTAAGGCTCTGTCTCAGAAGTCAGACGAAACCTTCCGTGAGTATGCTCAGAGATGGAGAGGGGCAGCTGCCCGTGTTTCTCCTCGACTTGATGAGGAAGAATTGACACGGACATTCCTGAAGACTCTGAAGAAGGAATATAAGGAAAGGATGATAATCTCTGCTCCAAACAACTTCTCCGACATGGTTACCATGGGAACTCGTCTAGAGGAGGCTGTCAGAGAGGGTATCATTGTTCTTGAAAAGGGTGAATCTTCAACCAGTGCACCAAAGAAGTACGGTAATGGTCACCATAAGAGGAAAGAATCTGACGTAGGGATGGTATCTGGTAACCCATCTGCAGCTGCCACACAATTACCTTTGCCCTATCACTACATGCAGTACTCTCAACATCCTTTCTTCCCGCCATTCTACCAGCAATATCCTCTGCCACCGGGTCAACCACCAGTGCCCGTTAATGCCATTGCTCAACAAGTACGACAACAGCCTCCTGCTCAACAGCCCCAGCAGCAGCAACAACAGGGTCCCCGACCCAAACCTTCTTTTCCACCAATACCAATGCGGTATGGTGAGTTGCTCCCAACTCTACTGGCTAAGGGACACTGTGTCACCAGACCAGGCAAGCCTCCGCCTAACCCATTGCCTCCCAGGTTCCGTCAGGACCTAACATGTGAATTCCATCAAGGTGCTCAAGGTCATGATGTTGAAGGTTGCTTTGCTCTGAAATATATTGTGAAAGACCTGATAGAAAAAGGACGGTTGACTTTCGAGAATAGTGTTCCTCATGTTCTTGACAATCCGCTTCCAAACCATGCTGTTGTTAACATGATCGAGGCCTTCGAAAGAATCCCCGTTCCTCAAGATGATCCCATGCTGGATGTCCGCAATGTCGTTACTCCCTTGGTACCGCTACATGTCAAACTTTGCCAGGCTTCTTTGTTCAATCATGATCATGCTTCTTGTTCGGAATGTCTCCAAAATCCTATGGGCTGTTGTGTGGTGAAAGATGATATCCAGAGTCTGATGGATGACAAGCACTTGATTGCCAGTGATGTATGTGTGATTGTGCCAGTGCTTCAGGATTCTCCGGTTCAAGCAGGGCAAGATGCTGGCTGGGGCAAAGTGATTCAGATTCTGGAAAACAAGTGTAAAGAGGGCCTTGGATTCTCCCCAACCTCGGGTGTTTCAACAGGAACTTTCTACAGTGCTGGGTTCATCAATGCTATTACTGAAGATGCTGCTGAAAGAAGTTATGTGCCTACATTTGTTATACCAGGAGGCACTGTGAGAAATTGGGAGGCCATTGATGTTCCTTTAGTCATGCATGCTTCCATGTAATGTGTCTTGTTGCTCATGTTTTTCCTTGTTTTCAAAATAACAATCCTTTCGCTCTGCCCAAGGCGAAAGTGATATCATTGTAAGGGCATATTTGTTTCGGCATTGCCGTTATCAATAAAAGTTGTCGTTTTTTCTCACGACTCTTTGTTTTTTACTTTTTAGTGCCTTTTTCTTGGAAATAATGGTAATGCTAGAAAAAACCAAAACATCTGTATTTTCTTATTAATTTCAAAAATCTGCATGAAAAACTTTTTCTAAAATCATCCCAATCATATTATGCAGATTGAACCATAATAAACCCGTTGAACACAGTGACCCTATGGTTCCTCCAAATTTTGAATTCCCTGTATATGAAGCTGAAGATGAGGATGATGATGAAGAGATACCGTATGAGATCACTCGACTGCTTGAGCAAGAAAGAAGAGCCATTCAGCCTCACCAGGAAGAGATTGAGCTTATCAACCTGGGAACTGAAGAGAACAAGCGAGGGATCAAGATTGGTGCTGCACTTGAGCCAGAAGTGAAAAAGAAGATTATTCAACTCCTTCATGATTATCCAGATGTCTTTGCATGGTCCTATGAAGATATGCCGGGTCTAGATCCCAAGATTGTGGAACATCGGATACCGACAAGACCTGAATGTCCTCCTGTCAAACAAAAATTGAGAAGGTCTCGTCCAGACATGGCTCTTAAGATTAAGGCTGAGGTACAGAAGCAAATTTATGCGGGTTTCCTCATGACAGCTGAATATCCTGAGTGGATTGCCAACATCGTACCAGTACCAAAGAAAGATGGGAAGGTTCGAATGTGTGTTGATTACAGAGATCTGAATAAAGCCAGTCCAAAAGATAACTTCCCATTGCCTCATATTGATGTGCTTGTTGACAGTACTGCTCAATCCAAAGTGTTCTCTTTTATGGATGGTTTCTCCGGTTACAACCAGATACGAATGTCTCCTGAAGATAGAGAAAAGACGTCCTTCATCACTCCGTGGGGAACGTTGATAGACGTTTGACAAGTGCACCAAATACTATCGAAGTAGTAAAAATATCGTTCCCACGAGGACTGTTTTTAATCTCAATAATTCAACTACGTTGTATTTTAGGATGTATAAAGGTTATTTTGATTTGCCACTAGGCAGTAGATTGGTTTGATTGCATAAAAAATAATTGCTAAAAATAAATTGGTTTTCAAGAATAAGAGAGAGATGAGTTTAGGTCTTTCGAATCATCTATGTTCCCCTAATTGTTATGTTGCACTTATTCGTATGAATGATCTTCTAATCCCACGATAGTTAACAAAATAGTCCTAATCAATCCCTTGAGTTAGGACCCTCTCCTTAAACTACAGCCCCTAATCCCTTAGGTGGTCTAATAATCTTTGAAGGTTTAAAGCACGTTAACCTAACATCACTAATAAACGATTATCCATTCCTAGACTAACCATGTTTATTAGAACAATTCAATAGGTCTAAGTAGAAAGCTATGGTCAGTAGTCATTCATTCTCACAAAATCATATTTATATTTGATCAGGATATAAAAAGCATTAAGAACAATTGAATTGAATAAAGACTAGAATATCATTCACAATAAATAGAGTTTCACAACATAATATCTCAATTAGGGTTACAACGAATCATCTCAGACCTAACCTCTAATGGATTTAGCTACTCATAATAATGTTTACAAATAACATAATCATTAGAGGTAATAAAACATACACAAAGTGGTTGGAAGATGAAGAAATCGTC